>NW_028270147.1:49904255-51154255 GCF_037043375.1 Chiloscyllium plagiosum | reverse complement strand
CATAATATTGAAATACATGTTTAATGGATGATGAAACATTTTTGAAAGGTTGGAAAATATGCTGGTCATCTTCCTGCCATATGTCTAGTGTGCTTTTTGTCAAGAAGCTCTCAAAGAGAAGATATGTTGGTCATAACATTTAGAATATAAAGGCTAATGTTTTAAAGAAACAGAGACACCTTTCTAAATTGCCTTTGTCTTCTGGGCATCATCTGTACACCTATTTTGAAGGATCAGATCTAGTACCAGTCCACAATTAAATTGAAACAAAGAAGGTGATTTGGTTCATGTGGATGTTAAACCTTTTACTGTTGAAACTGAGAGCATATTTTCTTGCTATTGTTAAGAGCTGATGGGGTTTTGTGTCATGTTCATGCTTAGTTCTTCCAAGAACTGCTCTGTGGTCTGCAGAATAGAGTCTACCTGATGCTCAGTGATAAGATACAGATGCTTTTTGAATCTGTCTTGTCTGACAGATAATCCAAATGGTAATCTGAGAAAACAGTTTCCATTAAGATGTGCTCTAAAAATGACTCTGTGCAAAGATCAATATTCATTCTTGGCATTGGACTTGGAAGATTTTTTGGCACCTTACAATTTGTGTTTAAGCTTTCCGAGGTTAGGAATCTTTAATAGACATCAATGTGTCATTTAATCACCTTGGATCTAAACAGACGCATATAGTGATGTATTTCTTCAAAGCACAGATAAGGAGCTGCATCAATCAATATGTTGCTCAGCTTTCCAAATTTTGTTTTGTACCACTGAGTTATATTCCAGTTTGAGCTTTTAGTGAATGTGAATGCTGTACTTAAGAGAATACTGGATTGGGCATTAACTTTCAGATATAACTTTACAGTTGCTTCAAATTGGTCTGAATAAAAGTTAATCAGATGATGGAAAACTCAATGTTGTGGTTTGGAATATTTCATTTTGCAACTGTTGGATTTGGCACTGTTTCCACAATTTAGAAAGCTTCAGGTGTTCATCCCAAGGATATTTATTGGCAATATTGATAATGCAAGTACATGGGAGGACGACACTTTCTATGCAATTTATACAGTGCACCACATTGTGCCAGTTTCCTGAGAATATCTCATGTAAGATGCATAAAGTAATGACATTTGTACTTGTATTAGTGTTACTTTTAGTGTGACTCATTTGGTAGATGAGTCAGGCCACACCTTATCCAAGATTTGGATAGGCTACTGTGCCTCTTGACACTCTTATAGTTGTTAAAGAATCAAGCACCGGAAGATGCAGCTGAACTTTTCCAATTGTTTCAAACTGACATCCTTTATCTAGCACTACATCAATTAGAAATTCTTTAGATTTGTCAGAAGGGTTTTTGGAAAGAGTTGATGGGTATACAGGTGTTGCCAGGTCCAAGTGCCTTTCATGCAAGGTAATAGAATCCCTACAGTGTCAAAACAGGCCATTTGGCCCAACAAGTGCACACCAACCCTCCAAGGAGCATCCGACCCAGACCCATTCCTATACATTACTCCTAACTAATGCACCTAACCTACACACACCTGAACACTATGGGCAATTCAGCTTGGTCAATTCACCTACCTGCACATCTTTGGGCTGTGGGAGGAAACCCCACACAGACAAGGAAGAAACATGCAAACTCCACATAGACAGTCACCCAAGGCTGGAATTGAACCTGGGTTCCTGATGCTGTGAGGCAACAGTGCTAACCACTGAGCCACCATGCAGTTACTGAGCAAATAACAAATCAGTTCTGAATTAAGTAGAGGGCTGACAAACTAGAAAATAGTTTGCAGTGTAGCGGACAGTGAAGAAGATTATCTCAGAATATAATGGGACCTTAATCAGATTGCAAATGAAGTTTAATTTTGATACATATGGGGTGCTGCATTTTGGTAAGGCAAGACAGGGCAGGGCTTATATAGATAATGGTAGGGCACTGAGGAATTTTGCTGAACAAAAAGACCTAGTTCCTTGAAAGTGGTGTCACAGGTAGACAGGGTGGTGAAGAATGTCTTTAGCACACTTGCCTTCATTGGTAAGTGGACTGGGTATAGAAGTTGGGACATGTTGTATATGTACAGGACATTGGTGATGCCACTTTGAGAATACTGCTTTCAGTCTGGTTTCCCTGCTGGAGGAAAAACGTTGTGAAGCTTTGAAAGAGTTTAGAAAAGATTTACAAGGATGTTGCCGGGATTGCTATAGGGAGAGGCTGAATAGGTCGGGACTTTGTTTTCCCACCGGACCATCGGGGGCTGAGGGGTGCCATATAGAGGTTTATAAAATCATGAAGGACTTGGATAGGCTGAGTAACCAAGGTCTTTTTCCCAGGATAGGTGAGTCTAAAACAAGAAGGCATAGGTTTAACGTGAGAGGGGAAAGATTTAAAGTGGACCTGAGGGGCAATATTCTCAAGCAAAGTGTGGTGCATGTATGGAAGAGCTGCCAGAGAAGGCACATTACAACATTTAAAAGGCATCTGGATGGGTACGTGAATAAGAAGGTTTTACAGGGATATAGACCAAATGCTGACAAATGGGACAAGATCAGTTTAGGGTATGGACGAATTTAAGATGTTAAGGGGTTAATTTGAGATGTTAAGGGGTTAGTTTGCTCTGCTGATCTTCAAGAAATTGGATATCCCGGGGATAGGGTGGTATGTTTCTCTGTCATGCAGGTAGAATGTAAAAATTTACATTGTCATCTCCTGCTATTCAGAATCAATAAGAATGTTGCAGTTAAGATTCTAACCACACACTGCAATATAAAAAAAATTACACTAGACCTTGCCATTAAGGAATGATCTAAATCAGATTTTTTTCTGGAAATAATCAAATCACTACATTGTGTCTTGAGAGGCATGTGACGATGGGGGAATGGCTGGGGGTAGTTGTCTTGTGGGCATTACAGACTGTGATATAAAAACTTGTATAAAGGAAAAATTGGTCCCTTTGTTAAGGGAGATCTCTTGACACGGCTTCGCTATCATTGTGAAGGGTGCCAAGTCATCCTCCAAAGCTCTCCCAATAACTTTGATGAAATCATGTTCTGTAATTTTGCAATGATATCTGCCTATGAAATGGTGAATTATTTTATCTGAAATTGTTTTTCATATGACATGAATGCAAACCTGTGTATCCTCAGTTAATCTTGTAAAATCTGAAAAATGCTGTTAGGGTCTTTGTTGTGATCAGAAATACTGAAGGATTTTATTATTGCTAACCTCTCAGTACTCAAATAAGAATACATTTGACTGCCTATCATTCTTTGTCAGTTATCTGCTGATCCATAAAGTAAAGTTTGACTATTCATTTAAACAACTGAATATCTAACAAAATGTCAATGGTATGCCAATTTATGCTGAGATGTTCACTTTTCATCTTTTTTTGTATCTGTGCACTCTAAAATGTCAGTGTAAGAATCTGTGCAGTGTAATGCTTTTTTGCATTGTGTTGGCTTCTCTACTTTGTTTCATTATATATTGATGCCCCTTTAAACATTGTAACCTGTAGATGATGTTTGCATTAAAAATGGAGTAATAATGTCATCCAGACTTATTTTTATTTTCAGGCAGATTTGGAAAATAAATGGCAGCATTGACAAACATCTGGATACAACTAAAGTCCCTTTAATGTTAAAAACATTTTTAGGGAGTTTAAACTATATTTCCTTCTAGGAACACTCTGGAGCCATCATTTTGGGCCCATACAAAGCTCTCACTTTTTGAATTTGTTCAGTAGCCTCTCATGCTGTTTTTTTTTCTTAAAGGGAGTGAGAAGGTGTGCATTTGCTTTGATTCAATGCAAACGTGTAGTCTTTTTTAGGTTGGAGTGTTTAACTCTTGGTTGCAGTTGTAACTTCAACTTGATCAAATTGATGGATGACTTTCAGGAAATATATGTTTCACTCATGTTGGCAGCTTTTCAGCCTTTAATGTCCACTTAGTGTGACAAACTAGCTGTAATGATTAGGTTTTAGTGCCCACTTCCTGCCTGCATGATGTTATTTGTAGTTTTCCATATACATGCGCTAGGCTACTTAGCATATACCACAGATAGTCAGGTTCTGTTTAGCCAGATAGCTTAAAGTTTATTTACAACACTATTGATTAATAATTGCAGAGTGCATACATATTCTGGGTTCTGGGTTTTCTGATGTTATTCAAAATTAAATACACATGACTGACTGACTGAATACACAGACTTCATTGTACAAAAAATGTGGCTACAGGCAAGGTGGGTAACTTTATCCTAGAAAGTCACATTTTTGATATCACTTAACTCTCAAAGGTATAACTGTCTGGTTTGGAATATATGCCAAAATACAAGAGTTTATTATTGCTACATTAGAAGCATTTCTTCCTATATCCCTACCCTAGGTTGAAAGTGAGATTCCCTAAACAATTGTATTTATGTTTCTTACACAAGACTTTATCTAAGGTTCACAATGAAAGATATTTGCAATGGAAAAAAGAAAGCTATTTTTGCTTTTAACTCTGCAGTTGCAGATGCTCATGCAGTTGGTGAATACTTCTAGAATTCAATGTATTTCCTTAACTTCAGATATAAGCAACTGTGTATTGGATACACAAAAGATACAAGTTTACTTGGTGGAAGGGTCACTGGTGAATAAATGATTTTCTCCTCAGTATTTATTCCTAATTATCTTTAATTTTCTACCTACCTTTTGAAAATTTTCACCAAATACATATTTTCAAACGAGGTGGTATACATTGTGGGAAAATGTGAACTTATCCATTTTCACAGGAAGAATAAAAATTATACTCTTTAAACAGAGAGGTTTTCGAACTCAAGAGGTACAGGTATAACAGTGATTAGGAAGGAAAACTTTGTTTATCACAACTTGAATAATATATATGTGTAGAAATTGTTACCGCAGCTGTGCAGGGCCTTGGTGAGAACACATCCCAAGAATTATCATTGAGTCATAAAGATGTACAGCACGGAAACAGACCCTTCAGTCCAACTCATCCATGTCAACCAGATATCCCAACCTAATCTAGTCCCACTTTCCAGCACCCGGCCCACATCCCTCCAAACCCTTCCTATTCATATACGCATCCAGATGCCTTTTAAATGTTGCAATTGTACCAGCCTCCACCACTTCGTCTGGCAGCTCATTACATGCATGTACCACCCTCTGTGTGAAAAAGTTGCCCCTTAGGTCTCTTTTATATCTTTCCCCTCTGACCCCAAACTTATGGCCTCTTGTTCTGGACTCCCCCACCCCTGGGAAAAGACTTTGTCTATTTATCCTATCTATGCCATCATGATTTTATAAACGATTATAAGGTCACCCCTCAGCCTCCAATGCTCCAGGGAAAGCAGCCCAGCTTGTTCAACCTCTCCCTGTAGCTCAAATTCTCCAACCCTGGTTTGTGTACAATTCAGTTTCCTTATCTGAAAAAGATATAATCGCATTAGATGCAGTTCAGAGAAATTTCACATCACTTATTCCTGAGATGTAGGACTTCTGAAGAAAGGTTGAAAAGGTTGGACCTATATGTTTTGGAGTCGAGGTCAATGGGAGGTGATCTTAATAAAACTTTAAAATTCACTCATTCGGGGGGGATCTAAGATGGCGGCGATCTGAAAAGATCGCACTGCAGAGTTTCGCAGCAGGAGCGGGACGATCCTTTAACCTGCCCAACCCAGGTCATCGGGATTTCTTGGGACTCCGGAAAGATCGTGGAGTCCCAAGAAATGTCTAAAAATTAACTTACCTGTATTTTCATCCGTCCAGAGATGCCGAAAAAGGGAGGAGGAGCATCCGAGGCTGGGTCTGCAGTTCAGCCTGCAGCAGCCTCGGAGCCGATTACTGTCCAGGACCTGGTGAACCAGCTCTCGAAATCTCGTGAGATGCTGGGGAAACAGATTGAAGAGAAGTTGGCTCCAACCTCTCTCATGCTGCAGAAGCATAAGCAGCAGCTGGGAGACCTGGAGAAGAGGACAGACGAGGTGGAGCACAGGGTCACTGTGGTGGAAGCTGATGCCAGTTCATTCAAGAATGAGATCCAAGCTCTGAAGACGCAGGTCCGTAATTTGTGTAACCAAGTGGATGATCTTGAAAACAGGGGCAGAAGAAAAAACATTCAGATCGTCGGTCTGCCTAAGGGTAAGGAAGGTGAGCAGCCTGCGGAATTTTATGAGGACTGGTTGCTGAAATTCCTTGGCTTGGAGGTTGGCATGAGAAGATTGAAGATAGAGAGGGCTCACCGGGTTGCAGCACGGAGACCGGGTCTGGGTCAAAGTCCTCGTCCTCTCCTGGTGCGGTTCCATCACTACCGGGATTAGGAGAGAGTCATGGAAGCTTCCTAAGTCCATGGGAAGGATCCAAATTTACGAGGGTTCTAAGATCATGTTTTTTCAGGACTTCTCAGTGGCGGTGATCTAGAAACAAAAATCTTATGATGGTGTCAAGAGAAGACTGAGGGAGCTTGGGATTCAGTACTCCCTGACGTATCCGGCAGTGCTCCGGTGCACCTTAGATGGATCCATACATCTCTTTGACACATCAGAGAAGGCAAGAGACTTTGTGGACAAACTAACCTAATTTGAACAATTGTAGTATGTATAAATTGTGTTGTGGTATGTGTTTATCATTCTGTAAAAGAAATGGAGGAAGTCCAGTCCTGCTGCTTTTTTTCCCTCTATTGATAATAATTTAGTTTAAACCATGTCTGGCAGTGGTTAAGATGTACATTTTCAATTTCTAAGTTGGGATATACAAAAGGATGGGTGGGGTATTTATTTTCCCCTTTTCTTTTTAAAGAAGAATGTTTTTTTATTCATATCGATATTCTATTGGGTGTTTATTCTTTTCAGCTTGTGTTTGTGGTGCGGCTCGAGCTGGGACAAGTGAAGGTGGTTAGGATGGTTAGATGCCTACTTATTGGCAGTTCGGGATGGCTAGTTTCCCCCTCTGGGCAGGAGTTGAGTTCCCCTACTCAGCGCCGTTGGTGCTTTATATGTTGGTTTGTTTTCTGGTTTTGTTTTTTTATTTTTAATAACTTTGTAGGTTTGTTAAATGTAATGGTTTTAGTTTATGTAGTTTTTATATTTGATGGATCATGTGACACTAAGGCTCAGCAGTTTGTGGTTCGGGATCCTCACCTCTGGAATTTAAATGTAATTGCAGAAGATTATGGCTAATGATTTGATTAAATGGTGCACCTGGAATATCAAGGGAAGTCACTTACCAATTAAGAGGAAGAAGGTACTCTTGAGTTTTAGAAAGGAGACGGTGGATATTGCTTTGTTATAGGAGACATATTTGGCTGACAAGGAATATCTGAAATTACAGCAGAATGGCTTTGACCGAGTTTATTTTTCATCATTTAATACCAGAAGTAGGGGAGTGACTATATTGGTTAGGAAAAATCTCCCATTTAAATTGTTGGAATGTGTTAAAGACACATCCAGGAGGTTTGTAGTTCTTAAAGCCTTGATAAATGGGCAAGAATACAGTGTTTTAAATGTTTATTGACCCCAGCTCATCCTCTTAAATGTTTGGTAGATGCTTTTTCTAAACTGATGTCTTGAGTCCTAGCACATCATTATATGGGGAGATTTTAATTGTCTCATGGATCCCACAGTAGACAGGTTGCCCAAAGATCCCCCAATACCCTCTGTAGAAACTAAACAGTTAGTGGGTCTCTGTGGGGAGTTAGAGTTGGTGGACATCTGGAGGCATCTCCACCCTAATTTACGTTTTTCTCCAATTTGCACAGGTGTCATAGATTGAGTTTTTTCTGACCCCTGCAATAACCCTGGATCTGGTGGCATCTTGTACGATTGGTAATATTACCATCTCTGATCATGCTCCAGTGTACCTTATGGTTAAGACTAAGGATGTTACAGTGGGTTCAAGGTACTGGCGAATGGACCCCTTTATCCTCATGGATAGCAATTTTGTGGAGTATTTCTCTAGGGAATTTTGGGTGTTCCTAGACATCAACATAGGTTCAGTTGATAGCTTATCCGTTCTCTGGGAAACTGCCAAAGCCTATGTTAGGGGGTTAGTTATTTCATATTTCATCAGTAGGAAGCAGCAGAAGGGTGTGCAACAATGTCTCCTTGAAGCACGGTTGAAGGCAGCCAAGAAGGACTACTTTGACAGATCCTCATTGGTCAAACTACAGAGGATTACGTCACTGTGGTCTGCATTGAATTCCGTGCCCAGGCAGATGGCGGATAAGGAGCTGGCTTTTGCAAGCAAAGGTTATATGAGCATGGTGACAAGCCAGGCAAATACTTAGCATACCTTGCCAGAAAGAGGAGTGCCCCACAAACCATTATGGAGATTAGGGAGGGGTCTGGGAACCTAACATGTGATTCTAAAAAGATTTTACTCTAAGCTATATCAATCTGAGGATTGTGAGGAGGGGCAGGCCAAAATGGAATCCTTTTTTAGAGATCTGAAGCTCCCGGGTGTGACTCCCGAACAACAGGCCTTTCTCAATGCCCCATTATCAGAGCAAGAAGTGCAGGAAGCTGTGAGGCAGCTTCAGAGTGGAAAGGCACCCGGTCCTGACGGACTTCCCAGTGAATTCTGTAAGGAATTTATAAGTATACTGTCAGGCCCGATGCTGAATATATTTAATGATTCATACAGTCATGATTGTCTCCCACCATTCTCTGAGAGAGGCCAATATTTCACTTACCCTTAAAAAAAAAGAACGACTCAGAAAACTGTGCTTCATACAGGCCCATCTCGCTCTTAAATGTGGACTTTAAGATCCTCTCTAAGGCTCTCGCATTAAGGCTGGAGACTGTGTTACCTTCAATTATTAAAGAGGGTCAGACGGTCTTTATAAAGGGTCGCAGATCCTCTAATAATGTTATGAGGCTGCTTAACATAATTCAAGCATGCCAACAGCAGTCAATACAGGGATTGGTGATTTCGTCAGATGCAGAGAAGGCATTTGACCGAGTTCAGTGGCCATACCTTTTCTATACTCTAGAGCGGTTTGGTTTGGGCGAAGACTTCATAAGATGGGTAAAGGTTCTCTATGGTGTACCGCTTGTGGCGGCCATTACCAACAGGGCATGATCAAGCAATTTTAATATTTTTAGGGGCAGCCAGCAGCGCTGTCCCCTTTCACCATTGCTTCTTATGTTGGTGATTGAACCATTGGCGGAGGCCATTCGTGGAGATCCCAATATACCAAGCTCCAAAAGTGGGGTCAAAATTACATAAGATCTCATTGTATGCAGACAATGTCCTAATTTTTTTGATAAATCCAGCAGTTTCAGTGCCTTACCTGATACAATGCACTTGTGCGTTTGGCTCTTTTTCAGGGTATAAGATTAATTTTGTGAAATCAGAGGCTATGCCTATGGGTGTCTGACGAAAGAGCTAGCTCTTGAGGGCAACTATAGATTCCCATTTAGGTGGTCACAGGGGGTTTTGTGTATTTGGGCATATTCATTACTCCAGTTCTGGATTAGCTGTTTAAAGCCAACTTTACTCAATTATTTGGAAAAATTAAACAAGATCTTCAAAGATGGGAGGCACTTCCAGTCTCGTGGTTGGGTCGGATAGCACTTATTAAGATGAATATTCTCCCTCATTTGCTATACCATTTATGGATGCTCCCCCTGATTTTCAATAAGCAAACACTCAGGAGAATGAACGGCTGGTTCAGATCCTTTATTTGGCATCGTAAGCAGCTCCCCATTAAATTAGCCAAACTGCAGTTGCCTCACAGACTGGGGGACGTGGACCTTCCAGACATTAAAAATGGCCAATTAAGCTCACTTTTGACCTACATGAGTGATTGGGTTTGTGGGGATCCTCTTTCAATAGGCTAGATATCGAAGTCTCCCAGGCAAGGTGCCCCCTGCTATTTTTGGACAAGATGAGGATACTTAGGGAATATTGCCATAACCCAATAGTCAAAAATACTGTTAAGGCATGGAGGGTAATTCGGCAGAGGGAAGGCAATATTGGCAAAACATCTTTGTTTACACCTTTAGTGGATATGCCGGGTTTTCAATCGGGTATGATAGATTCAGGATTTAAACTTTGGGTAGCTAGGGGTATGTCTTGCATGGGCGATTTATTTGAGGGAGACGTAATGATGTCCTTCGATCAGTTGGTACGCTAATACGAGTAATCTAATAGGGACCTCTTTCGTTTTTTTCAAGTTAGGGATTTTATTAAAAAAAACATACTTTTGACTGATCCCTGCAAATCTGACAGAGAGAGGGGGGTGCTAAGGGCTAAGAGTACACTTTCTGTCAGTACTTTATATCATCAATTGGGGGGTGTCACCTCCGATGAATCTGATTGACTCTGCAAGATGTGGGAAAGAGAGCTGGGTGTTGAAGTTTCCGCAGAGGCATGGGAAGATATTTGGGAAAATGCAAGGAAGATATCAATTTGCAATAGGACCCATGCTTTACAGTTGAAGATTCTCCACAGGGTCCACTTGGCTCCAGACTGTTTGTCAAAATTTAAACCAGGGGTATCTTCAGCATGTCCCAAGTGCAAAGTCTGCATGGGCACTCTTACCCATTGTCTTTGGTCTTGCAATAGGCTTCAAACATATTGGAGTGCTGTGGTGGGTGCAATGGAGAGGATTTTGGATGTAGGGGTGGAAAGGACCCTATCTCTCTCCTTTTGGGCCTACTTACTGTATTTCCTGCAGATGTGTATAAGAAAAAACTTTTCAATATTCTCACGTTCTGTACAAGAAAGAATATCTAGGTTGGATATCCGAAAAAACCCCCAGGCCTGTCGGGTTGGCGGAAGATTGTTATGGAACATATTCCCCTGGATTTTCTCACAAATATGGTACTCCACAAAACTGAGAAATGTTACAAGACATGGCAGCTCTTTTTGGAATACCTGGACACAGATTTATCTGCCACACTAACAAGGGCTTATATATAGCCGTAATGATTGTGCTTCACGAGTCCAATATCCAGGGAGGAGGAACTGTAAATGTATGAATGTTTTGTTTGGCTGGGATGAGTTATTGCTATTTATTTGTTAGTTGTTGGTTATTTATTTATTTAGTTAGATAGCCAGTTTAGGTTTTTTTTAAATTTTCTATTTTTCTATTTTTTATATTTGTACATGAGGGTGGGTTGGGGATTTTTTTAAAGTATTTGGGGTTTTTTTGTTCTGTTTTGAATTGCATTGTTTTGTACTTGTAATATTAAAAAGTCTATTTTTTCTCAGTAAAAATATGTTATATATAAAAAAAATTCACCCATTCGTTAGGGCATCACTAGCTGGGTTAGAATGTATCACCCATTCTTAATTGCCCTTTAAAATGTGGTGGTGCCTCCTTGAATTGCTGCCTCATGATACTCCTCACGCAGATGTTCTACTCCCAGCTTCAAAATGGCAGGTGACCCCCAGGTGGGCAGGAGAAGAGCTTCAGTGATACCCTCAAGGCCTCACAGGCAAAATACAGCATTCCCACAGATACCTGGGAATCACTGGCCCAAGACTACCCAATGAGGAGCATCTGTGTTCGGTGTTGAGCACCTCGAGACTTGCTGTCAGGAAAAAGTAGGTGTCAGGTAAAAACAGTGAAAGGAGCATGCTGCCACATCAAAACCCTACCCACCCCTTCCCGCAACCACCTTCTGCCCCAAGTATAACAGGGTCTGTTGTAACTGTATTAGTCTGTACAGCTACCTCTGCACTTACCCTGAAAGTGGAAGAGGGTCACTCTCATCTGCGAGAGACTGCCAATGAGTGGATGAATGAATTGGTGCAGATAAACTCACAGTGTTGTGAGGGAGGGAGATCTAGAATTTTAACCCAGCAAAAATATTTCCAAGTCAGGATGTGAGTGGCTTGGAGGGAAACCTGCAGCTGGTGATGTACCTATATATCTGCTACCCCTGTTGTTCTGGATGGTTGTAATCATGAGTTTTGAAGGTGCTTTTAATAGCAACTTTGTGGATTCCTGCAGTGTATCTTGTGGATTGTAAACACTTCTGTAACTGAACTTTGATGCTTGAACAGGTAAATATTTGTGGGTGTGGTGCCAATCAAGAGGGTGGTGTCAGGCTTCTTGAGTATTATTCGAGGTGCATTCATCCGAGCTAGTGGGGACTATTCCATCACACTCGTGACTCGTGTCTTGTAGATGGTGGATAAGCTCTGGGGAGTCAAGAGTAATTTACTCACTATAGGATTCCTTGCCTCTGACCTGCTCTTCCAGCCACAGTATTTATATGGTAAGTCCAGTTCAAAAAAGAACAAAAAGAGAAGTACAGTACAGGAACAGGCCCTTCAGCCCTCCAAGCCTAAGCTGATCATCATGCCCTAAATAAACTAAAAAAACAAACCTTCTGCCCATATTTGTATCCCTTTATTCCCTCCCTATTCATGGAACCCCTCAGGTGCATCTTAAATGTTGCCAACATGCCTGCTTCCATCACTTCTTCTGGCAATGCGTTCTAGGCTCCTACCATTCTCTGCATGAAAACCTTCCCTCACACATCCCCTTTAAACTTTCCCCTTGAACTTTGAACCTGTTCCCCCTTTTAATTGATACTTCAACCCTGGGAAAAAAAAACCCTCTGATTATCCACCCTATCTATACTTCTCATAATCTTGTAGACCTCTACCAGATCCCCTCTCAGCCACCAACTTTCCAGTGAAAACAGTCTTAGTCTTATTAAGATTCCCTCATAGCCAAAGCCCTCGAGACCAAGCAACCTCCTGGTGAACCCTCTCTGCACTCTCCCAAAAACCTCCACGTTCTTCCAATTGTGTGGTGACCAAAACTGCACAGAGTACATCAAATGCAGCCTAACAAGGGTTTCATATAGCTGCAACATAGTTTGCCAATTCTTGTATTCCATGTCCCAGCCAATGAAGGCAAGCATGCATATGCCTTCTTAATCACCTTGGCCACCTGTGTTGCCACTTTTAGGGAGCTGTAGACCTGTACGCTGAGATCCGTCTGTATGTTAATGTTCCTAAGGGGTCTGCCATTTACAGTGTAATTCACACCTAACTTTGACCCTCCAAAATGCATCACCTCGCAGCTGCCTGGATCAAACTCCATCTGCCATTTCTGTACCCAAGTCACCAATCTATCTATATCCTCTTGTATCCTTTCACCATCATCTGAACTATCAACAACTCCAACAATCTTGGTGTCATCTAATCAGACCACCCACATTTTCCTCCAGATAATTTATATACATATACAAACAACAGAGAACCTAAGACTGATCCCTGTGGAACACTACTAGTTACCGGTCTCCATCCTGAAAAATACCCTTCCACCACGACCCTCTGTCATCTATGATCAAGTTATTTTGTATCCATCATGCCAGTCCACCACAAATTCGATGTGATTTTAGTTTTTGTACTAATCTGCCATGTGGGACTTTATCAAATGCCTTATTAAAGTCCGTATAAACTACATCCACAGTCCTTCCCTAATCAATTATCTTTATCACGTCTTCAAAAAAATTCAATCAGGTTGGAGGGATATGAACTTCTCCAAGCAAAATCATGCTGTCTGTCACTAACTAGTCTATTTTCTTCCAAATACACATACATCTTGTCTCTCAATATCTTCTCCAGGAGCTTCCCCATCACAGACATCAGGCTCACCAGTTCATAATTTCGTGGATTATCCTTGCTTCCTTTCTTAAACAAGGGAATATCATTGGCTAATCTCCAGTCCACTGGAACCTCTCCAGTGGTCAAAGAGGATGTGAAGATACCAGCTAATGCCCAATTCTTTCTTCTTTTGCCTCTCACAGGAACCTGGGATAGTTTTTAATTCTTCTGTTTCTTATATATGTCCCAAGTTCCACTCAATCTATTCTCTCAGTTTGTTTCACAGTGAAATAAAACAAAGAACATGTGGATGCTGAACATCCAAAATATAAACAGAAACTTCTGCTTCACAGTGATGCTGACTGTGACCATCCTGAAGGCAAGCACTTCTCATTTAAATAAAACAGTGCTCATGTAATAATTGTCTTCACTTGCTGTGATCCAAAATATTATGAGCAGTTATAAGTAACCACCAACACTTCCTCCACTGTCCCTTTTTGTTTGAATGGCAGAGCAATCTCAAATGATCAAAGGACCTGCTCCTAAAACTGATGGTACTGATTCCAATCTTCCTCCTCCTTGTTCAATATCTGTTTTCTTGGACTTACTATTGCTCTATTAACTGTTTGATAAAAATTCAGATGGTTGCTATGAGGAAATGTTGGAGGTACTTTATTTCTGCTCCAGATATTTTGGATGACGATAAGTGATCTATTACCACCCGACTACTCTTTATTTTAATATGAGCATCCATTTTCTTTGAATTTCTGCAATGTTTTCTCTGGATAGAACATTTCTCTGCTTGTAGGTTCGAGAAGCAGTTAGGAGAATCATAGAATCCCTACAGTTTGGAAGCAGGCCATTCAGCCCATTGAGTGCACTCTGACCTTGTGAAGAGTTTCCCACCCAGACCTACCTCTCTGCCATTTCCCTGTAGCCGTGCATTCCCCATGGTTAATCCACCTCGCCCGCATACCCCTAGACTCTATGGGCAAGTTAGCATGGCCAATCCATTTACCTTGCACATCTTAGGATTGTGGGAGAAAATCACAGCACCCAGAGGAAGATCAACAATAAGCTCACCTTTAAAGCTACAATCCACCCATTTTTTTTGGCTGACGAGTAATGCGATTAAAATGTATAAATTAGATGATGGGGTTGGGCGCTTATAGCAGTGGTGCTGCAGTGGGGTGGTGAGAATGCATGGAAAGAATTTTGAGTTTCCGAAGGAATGATGATGAAATAGGTTCCAATTAAGTGGTCTTGATACTGGTGCAGGAAGTAAATATTTTATATTGACTGTCCAACACTTGCCATCCACCACCATCTCATACCCCTCCCATCTACTACACCTGTTATCTATTCACCCACCTAGCAACTCATTCACTCATTCTCTCCTCCTTTCACTCACCCATTCACTCACCAACTCACACAGGCAAGATTCCCATGATTTACAGCTTTTTGGGAGGGTATGAAATGCTTAGGTATCACTCTCAAGTCATGTGGACAGGTTTGATGGATTGATGCCTTCTTATATGTTTGACTGAAATTAGTTTGCTAGCCTTGGGAACTTTTCCATTTTTTTTCCACAAGTGATGTGGAAGGGAAAACAAAAAGTGCTGGTGATCACAAAGGGTCAGGCAGCATCCATGGAGAGAAAGTAAGCTAACATTTTAAGTCTAGATGTTTCTTCATTAGAGTCGTCTATGTTAGCTTGCTTTCTGTCCTGGATGCTGCCTGACCTGCTGTGATCTCCAGCATTTTTTTGTTTTCAGTAAAGATTCCAGCATCTGCAGTAATTTGCTCCTGCCTACATTGTGGTTGGGAATTGCTTTGTGCTTGATTCCAACTAAAAGTGTTTGCTGAAACGTTTGTTTATTCAGTATTTGCTGACTATATGTAGGGGTGACATTATTGAGATTTATAAATCCATGAGGTAAATAGCAAGGGTCTGTTCATCGAGTGGAGGAGTTCAAAACAAGGGTTTTATGGTGAGAGGAGAAAACTTTAAAAAGGACATGAGGGACAATGTTCTGACACAGACAGCGGTTCATATGTGGAATGAACTGCCAGAAGAAGTGGTGGATACAGGTACAGTCACAATGTTTAAAAGTCATTTGAGTAAATACAGAAGATTGAACATTACAGCGTAGTATAGGCCCTTCAGCCCTCGATGTTGCGCCACCCTATGAAACCAATCCGAAGCCCATCTAACCTACACTATTCCATTCTTATCCATTTGCCTCTCCAATGACCACTTAAATGCCTGTAAAGTTGATGAGTCTACAACTGTTACAGGCAGTGTATTCCACACCCTACTACTCTCTGAGTAAAGAAACTACCTCTGACATCTGTCCTATATCTATCACCCCTCAATTTAAAGCTATGTCCCCTCGTGCTAGCCATCACCATCCGAGGAAAAAGGCTCTCTCTATCCACCTGATCTAAACCTCTGATTATCTTGTATGTCTCAATTAGGTCAGCTCTCAACCTTCTTCTCTCTAATGAAAACAAGTCCCTCAGCCTTTCCTCGTAAGACCTTCCCTCCATAACAGGCAACATCCTAGTAAATCTCCTCTGAACCCTTTCGAAAGCTTCCACATCCTTCCTATAATGCAGTGGCCAGAACTGCATGCAATACTCTAAGTGCGGCTGCACCAGAGTTTTGTACAGCTGCAGCATAGCCTCATGGTTCCGAAACTTGATCCCTCTACTAATAAAAACTAACACACCATGCCTTCTTAACAGCCCTATCAACGTGGGTGGCAACTTTGATGGATCTATGTTCATGGACACGGAGATCTCTCTGCTCATCTACACTACCAAGAATCTTACCGTTTGCCCAGTACTCTACATTTCTGTTACTCCTTCCAAAGTGAATCACCTCACACTTTTCTGTATTAAACTCCATTTGCCACCTTTTAGCACAGCTCTGCAGCTTATCTATGTCCCTCTGTAACCTACAACATCCTTCAGCACTGTCCACAATTGTACTGACCTTAGTGTCATCTTCAAATTTACTAACCCATCCTTCTACGCCCTCGTCCAGGTCATTTATAAAAATAACAAACAGCAGTGGACCCAAAACAGATCCTTGCAATGCATCACTAGTAACTGAACTCCAGGATGAACATTTCCTATCAACCACCACCCTCTGTCTTCTTTCAGCTCACCAATGTCTGATCCAAACCATGAAATTGCCCTCAATCCCATGGCTCTGTATTTTGTGCAGTAGTCTACCATGGGAAACCTCATCAAACACCTTACTGAAATCCACACACACCACATCATGACCTACCCTTCACAAAACTGTGCTGACTATCCCCAACCAACTTAATCCTATCTCTTAAAACCTTTCCCAACATTTTACCCACAACTGAAGTAAAGCTCACTGGTCTATAATTACCACGGTTGTCTCTATTCCCCTTCTTGAAAAAGGGAACAACATCTGCTATCCTCCAGTCTTCTGGTACCATTCCTGCAGACAACGACGACATAAAGATCAAAGTCAAGGACTCGGCAATCTCCTCCCTGGCTTTCCAGGGAATCCTAAAATAAATCCCATTCAGCCCAGGGCATTTATTTATTTTCATACTTTCCAGAATCTCTAACACCTCCCCCTTGTAAACCTCAATCTCATATAGAACATAGAACAATACAGCGCAGAACAGGCCCTTCGGCCCTCGATGTTGCACCGACCTGTGAACTATTCTTAGATCGTCACCCTACACTATTCCAAAATCATCCATGTGCTTATCTAAGGATTGTTTAAATCTCCCTAATGTGGCTGAGTTGCCTACATTAGCAGGTAGGGCATTCCATGCCCTTACCACTCTCTGCATAAAGAACTTGCCTCTGACATCTGTCTTAAATCTATCACCCCTCAATTTGTAGTTATGACCTCTCATACAAGCTGACATCATCATCCTAGGAAAAAGTCTTTCACTGTCTACCCTATCTAATCCTCTGATCAGCTTGTATGTCTCTATCAAATCCCCCCTTAGCCTTCTGAGAACATACCCAAGTCTCTCAGCCTTTCTTCATAAGACCTTCCTTCCAGACCAGGCAACATCCTGGTAAATCTCCTCTGCACCTTCTAGTCTCATAGCCTGTTTCTTAGTATTCTCCTCGACAACATTATCTTTTCTGGTGTGAATACTGACGAAAAATATTTATTTAGCACTTTCCCTATCTCCTCTGACTCCACGCATAACTTCCCACTATTGTCCTTGATTGGCCCTAATCTTACTCTAGTCATTCTTTTATCCCTTATATACCTATAGAAAGCTTTAGGGTTTTCCCAGATACTATCCACCAACAACTTCTCATGTCCCCTCCTCACTCGTCTTAGCTCTCTCTTTAGGTCTTTCCTGGCTAACTTGTAACTCTCAATCACCCTGATTGAGCCTTTACATCTCATCCTAACATAAGCCTTCTTCTTCCACTTGACATGAGATTCAACTTCCTTCGTACACCACAGCTCCTGCGTTCGACATCTTTCTCCATGTCTGACTGCTACATACTTATCAAGGACACACAGTAGCTGTTCCTTCAATAAGCTCCACATTTCTATTATGCCCATCCTCTGCAGTTTCCTTCCTCATCCCATGCATCCTACATTTTGTCTAATCGCATCATAATTGCCTTTCCCGCAGCTGTAGCTCTTGCCCTCTAGTGTATACGTCTCCCTTTCCATCACTGAAGTAAATGTAACTGAATTGTGGTCAATATCACCAAAGTGCTCACCTAACTCCAAATCTGATACCTGGCTGGGTTCATTACTGAGTACCAAATCTAATATGGCCTCTCCCCTTGTTGGCCTGTTTACATACTGCATTAGAAAACCCTCCTGCACACAATTGACAAAAACTGACCCATCTAAAACACTTGAACTATAGTATTCCCAGTCAATATTTGGAAAGTTGAAGTCCCCCATAACAACTACCCTATCACTCCCAATCCTATCAAGAATAACCTTTGCTATCCTTTCCTCTAAATCTCTGGAACTAATCGGAGGATGATAGAAAACTCCCAACAGGGTGACCTCTCCTTTCCTGTTTCTAATCTCAGCCCATACTACCTCAGTTGATGAGTCCTCAAATGTCCTGTCTGCAGCCGTAACCCTGTCCTTGACTAAGAATGCCACACCCCAACCTCTTTTCCCATCTTCTCTGTTCTTGCAACAACCATTCATGATCCTGCTCTACCCATGTCTCTGAAATGGTGACAACATCAAAATCCCAGTACTGACCCACCTTATTCCAGATGTTCCTGGCGTTGAAATAGACACACTTCAAACCAACTTTTTGCTGCTGGTGCCCTCTTGTGACCCTGAAACCTTATTACAGGTATCCCGACTCTCAACCTCCTCTATAATCGAACGACAATTTAGGTTCCCATCCCCCTGCTGAATTAGTATAAACCCAACTGAAGAGCATTAGCTAGCTCCCCTCCCAGGATATTGGTACCCGTCTGGTTCAGGTGAAGACCATCCTGTTTGTAGAGGTCCCACCTACCTCAGAAAGGGCCCCAATTATCCAGGAATCCAAACCCTCCCTCCTGCACCATCCCTGCAGCAACTTGTCTCTCTCCTTATTCCTCACCTCACTAGCACATGGCATGGGCAACAAACCATAGATAACAACTCTGTTAGTCCTAGCTCTATGCTTCCACCCTAGCTCCCTGAACTTCTGCCTTAAATCTCCATCTCTCTGCCTACCTATGTTGTTGGTACGTATGTGGACCACGACTTGGGACTGCTCCCCCCCCCCCGCAAGAATCCCGAAAACATGATCAGAGACATTATGAACCCGACACCTGGGAGGCAGCACACCAACCGTGAGTCTCTCTTGTTCCCACAGAACCTCCTGTCTGGCCCCCTAACTATGTGACTAGGAAAAGTTTGGAGGGATATGGGCCGAACGTAGGTAAGTGGTACTAGTTTAGTTTGGGAACAGTGTGGACTAGATGGACCAAATGGTCTGTAACTATGCTGTATGACCCTATCATTCTATCAAACTGGACCCTGTTCTTTTTAGAGTCATAGAGTTATACAACACAGAAACAGACACTTTGGTCCATCTATTCTGCGCTAACCAGATATCCTACACCGATCTAGTCCTATTTGCCAGCATTTGACCCATATTCTTCTAAACCCTTCCTATTCATCTACCCATCCAGATGCCTTTTAAATGTTGTAATTTTACCAGCCTCCACCATCTCCTCTGGTAGCTCGTTCCAAACACGCACATATCCTCTGTATGAAAATCTTGCTCCTCAGGTCCCTATTAAATCTTTCCCTTTTCACCTTAAATCTATGCCCTCTAGATTTGGATTGTGTATCAGTCTTTTGAATTGCTTTCCTCAAAAGACTGTGCATATAAATATTTTTAAAATAGATGTTGATAAATTCTTGTTGCACTTATTGGACACTCCTAATTGCCTTTGAGAAGGTGGTGGTAAACTGTTTTCTTGAATCACTGCAATCCACATGGTGTAGGGTGGGTCGGTGGGGATCTTTAAAGTAACTGCTGCCCTTTCTGGTCTGGGTTGTAGAGGTTACAGGTTTGGAAGGTGCTGTTGAAGGACTTTTTGTGATCCATGCAATGCTAATCCAGGGATTGCAATTCTAAGTGGCTGATTGCACATGATTATGCTTTGTTGAAATTTTCTTCTCTTCCTGTTCTTTTCATTAATTGTTGAATGCTTGTGTCTTCAATGGCATAGCTCCCCCTTATTAAAAACCGAGTTTATCAAAAAAACCCTGCATACCTTGGCTAGACCTGACTTATAATAAAATGCGAAGAACTTAAAGAAGCTTCCATGCATTTGTTTTGAGGTGGCTGAAGACGAAACTGTCTTGATCCTACATTCACCTTAACAGTGAGATGACAGAATGAAAAGAATGGATCTCTTTGTATTTGCAATGTAAACAGATTCCTGCTCTGTCCGAGACATAGGGACTTAAACATGCAGTGGATTAAGTAGGCCAATGACAGGTTATTTACTGGTTGCTTGGCAACTAACAGCATTGGCAAAGTTCTCCATTAATTCAACTATGAAGACTTGTTTCATGGATTTATTCTAAAATTTTATACGGCATGGACGGATTGGACCGAAGGGTCTGTTTCCATGCTGTACATCTCTATAACTCTATGACTCTAAATTCAATCACAATGACTATTTTAAAAACATGTTTTTCCATCATTTGATTTTAATTTAAGAATTTTAAGAATTGATATTATTTGTAAATGAGAGATTCCAACAGAGTGTAGTGAGAGTATAACTATGCCACAGATACTCTTTACAAAGCTGGACTTATACAGTGCACTTGATGCTTAGCAGATTGCAAGTTACACTGCTGGTTCCTGTGTCATTCTTAACTTTATGTATTATGTGCAACAATACCTTGCGATGTTTAGGCAGTACCATATCTGATGAACAACCACCCATTCTTCACCCATGGGTCTGTGAGGATGTCTCCATTTGCTCATCAAAACTCTGTGATTTCAATATAACAGTCTGGAACCCCTTCAGCTTCAGTGTGAGCTGTCTTTCATAACTTACTTAACTGTGGGTCTGCTTCTTGGGCTTCAATTAATGAAAAAATGCCAAACATCTCTTTTAAACAATTTTCATTCTTAAATAGAGTTTCACTACTCTAACATCTACTTGTGGTAATTAATGTGACCTCTGATGATAGACTTTCATTGATATGGCTGATCTGATAAACCCTCAACTCCACTTTTCCTCATAATCCTTGGGTACCTTCCTGATTAAAAATCTGTCCATCTCAGCCTTGAATATATTTAATGACTCACCATCTGTGGTGAAGAATTCCACAGATTCACTATCCTCTGACAGAAAATATAAATTATCCTCATCTCTGTGTGACCCCTTATTCTGAGATTATGCCCTCTGATCCTAGTTTATCAAATGACTTCTGAAAGTTCAAAATCTCCAACCACTGCTTCCCTTTTATCTATCCTGCTTTTACCTCAAAAATTCTAGTAAATTTGTCAGGAATGATTTCTCCTTCATGAGGCCACATTGACTCTGCTTGATCATTTTGAGAATTTCTAAATACTCTGCTATTTCATCCATTATAATGGACTTTAACATTTTCCCAATGACAAGTGTTAAGCTAACTGCCCTAGAGTTACCTATTTTTTGTCACCTTCCCTTTTTTTAAGTAAAGGTGTACCTTTTCAAATCCTCTGGGACTTTCCCAGAATCTAAGGATACTTGGAAAATTACTGCCAGTGCAGTCATTACCTCGGTGGGTGCTTCCTTTAATAGCCTGGGATGAATTTCATCAGGTGAGGGGATTTAGCCCATTAGTTTCTGGACCACTTTTTCTCTCATAATAGTTTTTATATTTATTTCTTCTCCTCCTTATGTCCATTGATTATTTAATAATTTTGGAATAATATTTGTGTCTTCTATTGTGAAGCAAAGTATTTATTCAATTCCTCTGCCATTTCAAGGATCTCTATTTATATTTTGCTAGTCCTGTGTTCTAAAAGATCCTTGTCTCCTTTGGCTTCCCTTTTCCTTTTTATATATTTAAAGAAGCCCTTGCTTTCTGTCTTGCACCTTCTAAGTTTATATTCTCCTTTATTATTTTTCTGGGCATTTTTATTAGTTTTTAAAACTTACCTAATCTCCCATCTTACCAGTAATCCTTGCCAAAATTGTGCTAAAAGGTTGCGGTCCACATTATTACTAATGACATATGTAGGAAAGGGGATGTGGTACTGCATTCAGACTTTAGGAAGCTATGTAGAAAATTGGCAAATTTGAGCTCTAAAGTAGTAATCTTAGGATTACACACAGTGCAATATGCTAGAACTAGGAAGATAAGACAAATATATGTGTGGCTGGTGAGATGGTGCAGGAAGGAGGCCATTAGATTTCTGGAAAATGGGCTGGCAATGGGGGAAGATGGTAACTGAAAAGCCAGAAGGGTTGAATCTGAACAAAGGTGGGATTGAGTTCTTTGTCAGGAGTTTTCCTTGTATTATTGGGGAGGATTTGAACTAACTCAGTAGGGGTGTGAGAACTCAGGAAAAATGTCAGCACTTTAATTCCAGGCTGTTCAAAATGCTGAGAGAGGCAAGTAGTACTAGAATAGGAAATAACAAGTTAATAGGTAAAGTTGGAGCAATGAAACAGTAATGAAGACTAAACAAAGTTTACACTATATGTATATGAATGTATGGATGGTAAATAGGAATGGTGCGTTGTTTCAATGGAACAATCGTAAAGCTTATACTCAGTCTCCAAAGCCTGACTTTTAAAAACTAAGATAACACTCTTTCCATAGGATGTCAGTCCTTCTTCATGATCGTTTTTTGCTTCATTTAATCATTTTTCACCTCCCTTCTGTACCTTCTGTATATTAACTTGCTTGTACTTACTTGATTGTTTTTAATTTTATTTAATACCTGACATCTTTCGCACACACACTTTTTCTCCTTTTACATAATTTCTAACTCTTATCATCTAGGGAGCTCTGGATTTGTTTGTCCTACCTTTGCCCTTTGAGGGAATATGCCCTGACTGTACCTAAACCTTCTCCTTTTTGAAGGCAGCACATTATTCACCTATTGTTTCTCCTGCCATGTTTAGTTGGAGTCTATCTGACTCTGCTCTAATATTCACCCATTGCAGTCCATTCACTGCCAGCTGATGATTTTTATTGTATTGCTCCCAAATGTTCCCCACTATCACTGGATCTATTTGGTCCAACTCATTAACAAGAACCAGGTCCCGCAGTGCCCCCTTTCTTGTAACACATATTGCTATGGGAAATTCTCCTGAAAACAGCCAAGTGATACTTGCAACAAAGACAGAAATTGCTGGAAAAAAATTGCTGACCTTTCTCCAGAATAGGATTACTGGTCTGAAACGTTAACTCTGCTTTCTCTCCACCATTGCCATTTGCTGTGTTTTTCCAACAATTTCTGGTTTTGGTTCTCATTTCCAGCATCTGCAGTTCTTTTTTTGTCGAGTAACATCTGTCCCTTGATACCCCCTACATGACCATTGTCTCAGGTTATATATGGGTGATTAAAGTCCTTCATTATAACTATTCTATTATTTTTACACTTCTCTGTAATGTCCTTGTAAATTTATTCTTTTATATCCTTCCCATTGCTTGATGGTCTACTTATCATACCAAACAACATAACTGCACCTTTTTGTATTCCTTAGTTCTCGACAAGTTGATTCTGTCCTTATACCTTCTGAAACATTCTCCTTCCCCAGTACTGCAATGGTCCTTTACCAAAAAATGCCATGACTTTTTTTCCCTCTTACCTCTCTTCCTGAACACATTGTAACCAGGAATATTTAACATCCAAACCAACCCTTCCTTGAATCAGGCATCTGTTATCATCACAATATTATAATTCCAAATCACATGTTCATACAAAATTGGCTGAGTGATAGGAAACTCGCTAATGATTAATGAAGCACAATAATTATCAATGGAAGAGTTCAAGGGGCTATTATCTGGACCCTTGCTTTTCTTGTACATATGCAAATGATTTAGATCTTGGTGTGCCCATGAGCTACATCAGTGTTCGTAAATGACACCAAACTGGGAGGAATTGCACTCTGTGAGGAGCACAGTGAAGGAATTCAAAGGGACATGAGTGTGTTGGTGGAGTGGACGGATAGGTAGCTAATGAAGGTCAGTGTAGAAAAATGTGAGGTGATACAGTTTCATACAAAAAAAAATGCAAGAGTCATTATAATAAAATAAAGGATATTATTCTAAAGCATGTGCAGGAGCAGAATGACCTGGATGCATAAGTCATTAGATGTGGCAGAACAGATTGAGAGAGCTGTTGATAAAGCATTCTGTATCGACAATACTCATTGGACTTTAGGCGGAGTATCATGTACAGTTCTGGGCATCACATTTTAGGAAAGGATGTGAATGTTTTGGAAAAAGTGCAGAGACATTTATGTAAATGGTAGGATATAGAATCCTGAAAGGACTTCTGCTTAGGTCTCAACCTTTTACACTTTGCATCAGTGTATAGATGAGGGGAACAAAAGTACAACAGCTAAATTTGTAAATAACACAAAGTCAAGTAGGAAAGTATGTTTTGAATAAGGCATGAATAAGTTTTGCAGATGGAGAACGATAAGTTGAATGAGTGGGCAAAATCAGGTAGATGGAGTAAAAATATGAAGTTGTTCACTTCTGCTGGTAGAATGAAAACATTGTGGAATAAATAATAATTGTGGAATTCCATAGTACTGAAGAATCTAAATGTTTGGTTCATGGGTCACACAAAGGTAATGTATAGGTACAGCACATAATCAAGAAGTCTATTGGGATACTATATTTTATTAGCAGAAGAATTGAACATCAACGTAAAAACATTATTCTTCAATTGAAAAGGACATTGGTGAGACCACACCTTAAATATTTTTGATTCCTTTATTTAGGGAAGATGTATTGTAAACTGTTCAGTGGAAGTTTACTTGAGTGATAGCTGGAATTAGTTTGTTTCTTAATAAGGATAGATTTAACCGTATGGGCTTGTTTGCACTGAAGGTTAGAAAGGTTTGCAGTCTTGACAAGGAGGACGTAGAAATGATATTTCTTCTTATAGGTGAGTGCAGAACTAGGAACTATTTTAAAATTAGGAATCACACTTTTAGTGATGTGAAGAAGTTTCTTTTTGCAGAGGATAGTTTGATTTGGGAACTCTCTGGGCTGAACCTTACCAGAAGTTGGCTGTATCAATTCTGGGAGTTTGCTGAATGAGCCTGATTGAATTTTCTCTTGCCATCATGCCACACTTCTTTGGCACCCCACTTACAGTATTCTCAGATTCACTGTAAGTGGAAACATTGACCACTGTTGGAGACTCCCAGAATTTCTGGTTTTGGACAAGCACTGGCAATCGGCAGCTCATTGCATAGTTCCTGTTAATTCCTACAGACATGTTGGGAAGAGTGAAATTGGGTCCCCACTTTGCCAATAAGGACCTTGAGGGTCTTAATGGATGGTGGGTTGTATGTGGTCACTGTCCATGGAGTATGTCCTGTGATGTTGGTAACTGATAGAAGGCTGGATGAGCAATTAATTAGCTGAAGTCGCCAGGTTATTGCTTTGCTTTTCCTGTTATGAATTGTTGCTATCTAGTTTCTACCTGGTTGGTGGGAGAACTGAAAACCTTTCATATCAATGAAAGGAGATGACATAATAATGAGGAAGTTAATGCATGCTAATGCATACAAAAGGCCTCTGACCACTCACTAGTGAGAATCCCACCTCACAATTCAACATATGGTTGGAAATGGGATGCTCCTCACTGGCCATCTGACATGATTAACACAACATAATCATTACCGCCCACGTTGTTCACATGCTGGGAAGATTCCACACCATCTCTCAAAGTGGTGGACGCCTGGTCATCAAATATTTTTATGGCAAATATAGATAGATTCTGGTTCAGCAAGTAAATCAAAGGCTACTGGATGTAGATGGGAATGTGGAATTCAAAACACAAACAGATCATCTATATGACAGAACATGCTCGAGGGGCATATGACCTATATCTGCTCCTATTTGTCATGTTCCTTTTGGAGGGTTTCAGATGTTGGGTAAATCTACATTGAAAGTTTAAACTTTCCAAAAGATTACTACGTAGCTCATTTAACTCAACGGGTAGCATGGTGGCACAGTGGTTAGTGTACTACCTCACAGCACCATGGACATGCATTTGTTTCCACCTCAGGCATTTGTTTCCACTCTCAGACGACTGTCTACGTGGAGTTTGCACATTCTCCCCTCGACTGCATGGCTTTCCTCCAGATGCTCTGGTTTTCACCGACAGTCCAGAGACATGCAGGGCAGATGGATTAGCCATGGGAAATGCAGGGTTAGGGCTAAGGTTGGGTTTGTATCTGGGTGGGATGCTCTTAGAAGGGTCAGTGTGGACTGGATGGGCCAAAAGGCCTGCTCGCAAATTGTAGGAATGCTATAATTCTATCATTTCCAAAATTTTCCAGGTTTCATCAGATCTCTGAGTATCTGGAGACAGGAGGAACAAAGCCATTATCTGTAATGTTCAGCTTGAATTACATTATTCCAGTATGAATTTTGATTTTAAACAAAATTCATACCATTTACTATACCAGAACCCAGAAGTATCGTCATACATTTGATCAACGTGAAGAGAATTTAAGAGGAAATAATTGTGGACATGTGAATATTTTTTTTAAAAAACCTTGAATTTCACTGGGCTTCTCCCAATTACTAGTTGCAAATTCACTGGAAACAACTGCCTACATTCCCAGGAATTTCCCTTTTCCAGCCATATTTTGCCATACAATTTATCAAATCCAAACTGCACCTTTAACCAAATACATTTCATTAATATGCAATCGCCTGGAAGAGGCAGAAATAATTACTTTATTTTATGCAGAATAAACTCTGGGAAATGTCTGTCCAACTCCAAAAGTCAAGTAAGTTTCAAGAAGCTGACAGCATAAATACCAAGTAACTCTTACCTGCCTTCTGCAATTTCAGATACATTATCATATCAGGGAAAATGACAAAATATGATGTGGGAAATAATACCTTGAATTCAAGCAGTCTATCGACATCATAAAACATCCCATCATACTTCAGAGGCACATTAAAAACTAAAATTTGATGCTGCCCAATTGTGCAAGGAGAAATTAGAGAAGATGACCAAAAACCTGGTTGAAAAACAAAATTTTAAAAAATTTTTTTAAGGCTAATGTTTCGTGACACAGTCACAGCTTCTGTAACTCTATAAACTCTAGATTCAAGTCCAAAGACTTGATGGACATGAAAGGTGTGTCATAATGCAGCCAACCACATTACTTACCAATTTGTAAATCCGTCTGATATGCCTATGGTAGGCAGTACATTTGACAGAGTTTCCTCATCAAACAAAACTGTTTGGCAATTGCAGAGCAACAGGCTCAAGTTCTTGCCATAAGGAAATATCATTCTGAGGGACCATTAGGCATAAAAAAAAACTTACAACAGGAAAGAGGATCCAGAAAGTTAGGAAGGGGTTGTGTGTGAAGAATAACACAAGGAACAATTTATGGTCTTATCTGCACATGATACACTGAAAACTGCAGAGCCCATTGATATGACAAGTACAAGATGTTAGCTGTAAATATCAGTTGAAGAATTTACATGAAGGGTGAGATTAAATAAGGATAAGAGGGTAGTGAACTCAGAGAGAAAACAAGATGAGTTGAGATTGAGGTTGAAATCATCCAGAATAAGAAGGTGCATGAACTGAGGGAGGATAGCAGTGAAATATCTTGGTGAGATGGTATTGGTATGGGGAGGGGGCTGTAGACAATGAGGATTTTAATAAGATGTGAGGCAGGAAGAACAGTTGAGATGCTTTAAGGAGGGGAAAGTGCTAGATGATTGAAGGAACAGATCAAGGAATGATGCTGTGCTCGGAACCACACCAGCACTATGGCAGTCTTGTCTGGGAAAAGAGTGAATGGTACAGACAGGCAGAGAGACATTGTTTAGGGGGCAGGTGTCCTCACACCCAGCCAAGTTTCCATCAATTCCCCGGTGGTGAAAGAATCATTGACAATTAGCTTATAGTTGGCTCAGACCATGTTCATAAGTGAGCAGATATTCCAGAGGGGGATGCAGAAAGTAACAGTGAGAGTTGATCAAATTTTGGATTCGCAGGCTCAGCATCAGGAGAAATGAGTCAGACAGAGAGGAGCTTGGCAAGATTATATCTGAACAGGACCACTGCACAGGAAAGTCAGCAAAAAAGTAGGATGGGCATTTGGTGTTGATGCTCACAGGAGGACTAAAGAGGTTACAACATGATAAAATCAGTTCTTTTCTTGCTTATGATCAGCTATCACTTGTACAATAATTACCTGAAATCGAGTGTACATTTAATGAAAATTCATAAACAATAAGACAGATATTCAGAATACCTGTCCATATTCCATTAAAAATACAACAGCTACAAAACTCTCTTGATTTCTGCCATATTTTTCAAGTACCAATTTAGGCACTTGTGTGTCAGGCTGACTGACCTCAAAGTGCAATTGAGTTTGATACAAGGAGAGTGAAATGTTGATAATCCGTGTTTTTATCATTCTCAGGCCACTCTTTCACAGTACATGGGCCGTAGTTTATTAGGTTGAGCAGCTCTGTGACTGCAAGAAAGGATTGGACTTTCTCATCACCATGAGAACAGCACAGTGAATAGTTTTTAAGTGTTTATTCAGCATTTGTCTTCCGTTTCATCAGAGAAATTAGTGACGCGGACTTTTTTGATGATCAAACAGCTTGATGTGATATGACAATGTTCCATTAATATGCAGAATGGCATAAGGGATTAGGCTCAGTTCTAGTGCTTCAGGCATTTAACTGGGACATTCAGGCTTTTTAAGGATGACCTGTTCACAGCCAGGGCATTGAAAATCAGATTTCCCAGCAGATTTTTTTTCAAAAATCTCACACTTGTCCAAAGCGGTTAATGTCTGGCTTTGACAACACAATATGTAGTTTTTCTGTATTGTTGTCCAAATTAGACACTTCATGTATGGTCATGTAATTCATTGCCTTTTAACCTTTGGTTAAATTTTGCCTGTATGAATTTTAACTTGGAAAGAATTATCAAATTAAAAGGTTAAAAGCTAAAATCTAGTTACTTGCTTTACTAATTGATAATCAATCATCATTCAATTTTGTCCTAGATAGTAAAATGCTTAATTAAAAATGTATTATTTACATGTTTTGGCTTAACTACTGCTAAGTTGTATTTTAGTTGGCAAGATTAATTCAGTATGCAACTTGAAATTAAGTACTCTTTAAATATCTGCATTTAAAATACAATTATAAAAATAACAAGCTATACAAAAATGTATTTTTGAATGAAAGCTTCATTTATATATGTCAACCTTGATTAAGAAAGTCCCCACTCATGAAGATGAATTATTTCTATATTTTTCCCCCATCTCTACACCATCTCAGTTTTTTGATTGACAGTATTTCCATCATTTTCTGTTTCTATTTTGATTGACAAGATGGGAAAGTTCATTTCCTTTTGCTCATAAACTATTACTAAATGTACGATATCCCCTTAACTTTATCTACTTAAATATATGGATCTTAAAATTTTTACTAAGCAGCATATAACCCTTGCATAGGATGATTACCACTGACTTCAATTCTCTGAGGAAAAAACAATCAAATTTTACTACATACATTTTTGGCAACTTAGTTATGGTCAAAGTTAAAAATCACACACAGCTTGTGTTACGATCAAGCCCTCCACAATCACCTGATGAAGGAGCGTCACTCCGAAAGCTAGTGTGCTTCCAATTAAACCTGTTGGACTATAACCTGGTGTTGTGTGATTTTTAACTTTGTACACCCCACTCCAACACCGGCATCTCCAAATCGTTGTTATGGTCAATAATTCTGCATAGTTGAAAGTGAGGACTGCAGATGCTGGAGATCAGAGGCAGAGAGTGTGGTGTTGGAAGAACACAGCAGGTCAGGCAGCATCTGAGGAGCAGGACAATCGACGTATCGGGCATAAGCCCTTCATCAGACCCAAACGTCGATTCTCCTGCTTCTCGGATGCTGCCTGACCTGCTCTGCTTTTCCAGCACCCCACACTCTCGACAATAATTCTGCATGTTGAGAATCATAACATGATATAAACATTCGTATCAACATTGTGCTGGTATTTTGTACCATCATGCCACATCTATTAATTTTTCTAAAATTTGACTCTAATATTCCTATCTTCTATGTCAAGATTGAATTTATAATATCCATTAATAATAAAAATGTTAACACAATTTTTCATCAACACACATTTATTTAATTATGTCAATGGAAAATTACAGGAAAATACTCATTTAATGAAAACCTTGGAAGGTTTAAATGCATATTTTATTTGAATTTCTGATGGCTTGATGTTCTGAGTGCCAAAGGCAGTAAAATGAGATTACGAACAACTGTGAGCTTGAAAACAGCAACTCCTAATTGTTGACCTTTAATTCACATGGGATCATTTATTTTAAGGGAACGGTTTCACACCATTGCCACATTTTCATTAATAACATATTAATTCTCATAATGCTTTCATGTTCACTGTACCCAGCTTTGATTTTTCTGCCTCCTTAATATATGGATTTAATGTCAATACCATTTTTCTTCTCTCTGGTAAGTGTATTTCTCTACCACATCATTGATGTCCCTTTGCTAATCAAGTGCCATCTCCCAAAGGTACAACTAATTTCAATACAAGACAAGCTATGGAGAGGTCCTGTGGGTAACCTAGTATATTCTTGACTGCCACTTATTCCTCCCTTTCTCAGGAGATACTCTGGTCAGCATCTCTTTCAGGCAGTTGAGTTTAGATTAGATTACATTAGATTACAATTACAGTGTGGAAACAGGCGCTTTGGCCCAACAAGTCCACACCGACCCGCCGAAGCGCAACCCACCCATACCCTTACATTTACCCTTTACCTATCACTACGGGCAATTTAGCATGGCCAATTCACCTGACCTGCACATCTTTGGACTGTGGGAGGAAACCGGAGCACCCGGAGGAAACCCACGCAGACACAGGGAGAACGTGCAAACTCCACACAGTCAGTCGCCTGAGGTGGGAGTTGAACCCGGGTCTCTGGCGCTGTGAGGCAGCAGTGCTAACCACTGTGCCACCGTGCCGCCCACAAACCTGTTGATACTGTTGATACTGTGATATTGCAAATTGATCAACTCAAACCATATAACAAAAGAGAACACTAATGTTCTTTAGAAAATCAATGAAAATGTACTCAAAAATTATTTGCTTCCAATTGCTACTTCATTTAAAGTAACAAAACTGCCTTGGAATATTGAGTTATTTTATAGAATGCACATGTTGTGCATTAGCATTTTTTCAATAAACATTACTTAACTCACATTATAACATTAAAGACATTTATGAGGTTCTATGTTGGCCAGGAGTAGGATGATTTTTCAGTTCTCAGTCACATGAAATAAATGGAAAGTACCTAATTTCCTGATTTCAGAATAAATTGCCACAAAATCAAGGGTCTCAGGTAGAATAGTCAATAGTTACAAAAATAGGAATTGCTGAAAAAGCTCAGCAGGTCTGGCAGCAGCAGTGAAGACAAAGCAGAGTTAGTGTTTCGGGTCTGATGACCCTTCCTCAGGACTGATGGCAGCTAGGAAAATGTTAGTTTTTATGTAGAAGATAGGGTGGGTGGAGGGGTAAGGAGTAAATGATGGATGGGGATAGAGCCCAAAGAGAGAGAAGAATGGTTCGAGAGACAAAAGTGAACAATGATCTGGCTAGGAGGGTGAACAGTGGAGAGTATTAGTGGCTAACAATGGGTTGTGTGCAATAACAGATTTGTGAGAACAGAGGCTGGTGTGTGGGGAAGGATGCTAGAACATAGAAGAGTTCAAGCCCTAAAATTATTGTACTTAATACTGAGTCCAGAGGGCTGCAGGTTACCCAAGTGTAAAATCAGGTGTTGTTCTTCCAGCTTGTGCTGAGCTTTGCTAGAGCACTGCACAGAGATATCGGCCAGGGAACATGGTGGTGTGTTGAAGTGGCAGGCAACTGGAAGCTTTCTTGCGGACAGAACATAGATGTTCTACAAAGCAGTCACCCAGTCCACACTTCGTTTCCCCAATGTAGAGGAGGCTGTATTGTAAGCAGCGAAGGCAGTAGACTAGATTATATGAAGTTCCGGTAAAGTGCTGCTTCACCTGGAAGGTATGTTTGGGCCCTTGAATGCTGAGGAGGGAGGAAGTAAACAGATGGTGCTACACCTTTGGTGGTTGCAGGGGAAGGTGCCACGGGGATATGAGGGGCTGTTGAGAGTTAAGGAAGAGTGGATCAAGGTATCCCAGAGAGAACAGTCCTTGTGGAAGACAGACAAGGGAGGGAAGAGGAATATGTATCCGGTGCTAGCATCTCGCTTGAGATGGTGGAAATGGCGGCTAATGATATTTAGGGCTTGAACTTTCCTTTGTCCCATCCCCCACCCCCACACACCAGGCCTTGTTATCACATAGTCTGGTATTACTCAACCTATTGTTAGCCACTAACAGTCTCCATTAATAACTTAGCACCCTCCTAGCTTGACCGTTATCCACTCCTTCATCTGTCCAACTGTTCTTCTCTCTATCTGAGCTTTATCCCCACATATAATTACTCCTTACTCCCTTCACCCAACCCTGTCTTCTACCTAAAAACTGACATTTTCCTAACTAGCATCAGTTCTGAGGAAGGGTCATCAGACCTGAAAAGTTAACTTTGATTTCTTTTCACAAATGCTGCCAGACCTGCTGAGCTTTTCTAGTGATTTCTGTTTTCATTTCTGATCTACAGCATCTGCAATTCTTTTGTTTTTTTAGTTAGTACTCAGGTGGTTTACAAAACAAAAAGAAAAGGTATCATGTTCACTGGGGTAGGAGGCAAGATGGGGGGAGTTTAGGTATTTAAGCAACCAGACTAACTTTCCTGGAGGTATTTGATGTTGGTATAGAGTAGGATTTGGAAAACAGCTGGCTTCCCCTGATGCAGCACATGATTGACTGCAACACATTATGCTGGGGAGCTCTATCACAATGCAGCTGAATTCATCGATAGAAAAAATTCAATTCAATCAATTTGCCAGTGATCTGTGATCATTGGTTCCACTTGTTAGAAGATTATGCCTAAAACCCTGGTAGTTGCCTTCATGCCTATATCGTTGAGAACCTATGTGCTCCTGCTGTGCTTGGACTGTTACTGGAGGACAAGAGCTATCGTCTGTTAACATGGCTGATGACAATATATACAACCCCCTGGCTGAGGCAGATCATTGGCACAATACTGCCCACTCTTTGACAATGGCAAAGATGGAGCAAAGTTAAAAATCACACAACACCAGGTTATAGTCCAACAGGTTTAATTGGAAGCACACTAGCATTCGGAGCGACGCTCCTTTCATCAGATGAAGGAGCGTCGCTCTGAAAGCTAGTGTGCTTCCAATTAAACCTGTTGGACTATAACCTGGTGTTGTGTGATTTTTAACTTTGTACACCCCAGTCCAACACCGGCATCTCCGAAAGATGGAGCAGACATGGAGGGTTCCTGTGGATGAGGCTTTGTTACTTGGATCAGTTTATAGGGATCTTGCAGTTCACTCAAGGCCGAGTGTGCCTTAAAATTTAAACATGCAGAGTGACAGCAATACTGGGAATTGAATAAGGTAAACTGTGTAGCCTATTTTAGCATTATCTTTAAACAGCTTCTCTACTTCTGCATATCATATGATATGATGCATGACAGGCTTCTTTGAATTGTAAAAATATGTACTATTGGCTTCTCTTTAGTAATATGGACTTAAACTAGAAAACTTCCTAATACTCCCTCAGTTTTATCACCACTTAGTTTTATGTCTTTTTTCAAATTTCACTGCTAAAATCTAACTGAACAGTTTTCTGGTTACAGAAAATTCTTTGCCATTCTCTTTTTTTCCCACAGTTGGTATCCAAAAATGATCTCAATTACTTTTTGATAGAGTGGATATGAGATGTTTATCAATTACTAAAACTAGCTCATGAATTGCTTATTATTATGTGATAATAATTGTTATAATTACTTATTATGACAGCTATATACATTTGCAGCTGCAAAATCAGATGTGAGGAATTCTGAGGAGAGCAATTCACTACCTGTCACTGCAAAGCCTATCCATCAATTGTATGAGGCACATATCAGGAATTTAATGGAATACTTTCCACTTGCCTGGATGGATGCAGTTCCAACAACACTCAAGAAGCTCAATCCAATTCAAAACAAAGCAGGCCCCTTGAGTGGTACCCCATCCAACAACTTCAAAATTCGCCTACTCCACCACCGGTGCACAACAGCAGGAAAGTGCATCAGCTGCAATGAACACTGCAGCAAATCACCAAGGCTCCTTTGACAGCACCTTCAAACCCGTCACCTCTACCATCATGAGGGACAAAGACAGCAGAACATGACTATCTGCAAGTTCTCCTCCAAGACACATACAATCCTGACTTGGCATTATATCATAAAGTCCTCCTTACTGACCTTTGGAGGCTAGTGCCACATTTGGGAGATCTGTTTCACAGACTAGTCAAGCAACAGCCTGACATAGCCATACTCATCTAATCTTACCTTTCAAACAGTATTCCAGACACTACTGTCACCATTGTTGGATATGTCCAGCTGGCATGAGAGACCCAGCAGAGGTGGTAGAACAATGATATACATTCATGAGGGAGTTAACCTGGGACTCCACAACATTGTCTCTGGACCTCTTGATGTCTCATGGCTTCAGGTTAAACATGGCCAAGGAAACTGCCTGCTGATTAACGTGTACAGTTCTCCCTTGGCTGATGTATCAGTACTCCTCTATATTGGACAACATTTGGAGGAAGTACTGAGGTTAGCAAGAGGACAAAATGTATTTTGGGTGGGGGACTTCAATGTTGACACCAAGAGTGGCTCAGCAGCAGCATACTGATCAAGCCAATCAGGTCCTAAAGGACATAGCTGCTAGACTGAAACTGCAGCAGGTGGTGAGGGAGCCAACAAGAGGGAAAAACATACTTGACCTCATCCTTACCAATCTGCCAGCTGCAGGCACATTGTTCATGACAGTATTGGTAAGAGCAACCACCACACAGTCCTTGTGGAGACAAAGTCCTGCCTTTACATTGAGAATATCCTCCATTGCGTTGTGTGACACTATGACTGTGCTAAGTGGCATGGACTTTGGACAGATCTCGAAACTCAAGACTTGGCATCCAGGAGGTGCTGTGGACCATCAGCACTAGCAGAATTGTACTCTAGCACAAGCTGCAACCTCATTGCCCAGCATATCCCCATTCAACCATTACCATCAAGCCAAGGGATCAATGGAAAGCGCAAGAGGGCATGCTAAGAGTACCAGGCATACCTAGAAATGAAGTTAAAAATCACACAACACCAGGTTATAGTCCAAAAGGTTTATTTGGAGGTACTAGCTTTCAGAGAGCTGCTCCTTCATCATAAAACTGAGGTGTCAACCTAGTAAAGTTGCCAAATAGGACTAGCTGCATATCAACATTAGAAGCAGTAAGTGATGGACAGATCTTAGTGATCCCAAAACCAATGATCAGATCTATGCTCTGCAGTCCTGCCATATCTGGTCATGAATGGTAGTGGACAATTAAAACCTCACCAGAACAGCAGCCTTGGCGGCAGCTGCCCCAAGCTTCAGCACGTCCCTCAACACATAGTTCTGGACCTTGGAATATGCCAGTCTGCAATACTCAGTCAGGGTCAACTCCTTCGGCTGGAAGATCAACAGGTTTCGGACCACCAAGAGAGCGTCCTTTACCGAGTTGATGATTCTCCAGGCACAGTTGATGTTTGCCTCGGTGTGCATCCCGGGGAACAGACTGTAGAGCACGGAGTCCTGCGTCATGGCGCTGCTCGGGACGAACCTCGATAAACACCACTGCATTTCTCTCCGGACTTCTTCTGCATAGGCACATTCCAGAAGGAGGTGTGTGACAGTCTCATCCCCCCCCACAGCTGCTGCTTCGAGGGCAGCGTGCAGTGCGGGAGAGAATCCAGGTGTGCATAAAGGATCTCACAGGCAGAGTCTATCTCACCACCAGCCAAGCCATATCTTTGTGCTTGTTGCAAAGTTCTGGCGATGATGCATTCTGCCAAATGGCTTTGACAGTCTGCTCAGGGAACCGCTCGATAGGATCCGCTCTCTCTTTTTCCCGAAGGGTCTCAAGGACACTACGTGCTGACCACTTCCTGATGGACTTGTGGTCAAAGGTGTTTTTCTTCATAAACTTCTCCACGAAGGACAGGTGATACAGAATTGTCCAACTACTCGGAGCATTCCATAGCAACGAGGCCAGGCCCATCCTTCGCAACACTGGGGACAGGTAGAACTTGATGTTTGCGTACTGGGGATCCATGCACAGCTTGATGCAGCCACACATAAAGGTGGCCATCAGGGTGAAGGTGGCATTGGGTGTGTTTTTTCCCCATTGCCCAGATCTTTATACATCGAGTTCCTTCGGACCCGGTCCATCTTAGATCACCATATAAATTGGAAGATGGCCCGGATGACTGCAGGGGCACAGGTTCTGGGAATAGGCCAGATCTGTGCCACGTATAACAGCAAAGACAGTGCCTCACACCCGATGACCAGGTTTTTTCCCGCGATGGACAGTGACCATAGCTTCCATCTGCCCAGTTTCTGCCTCACTTTGCTGGTACGCTCCTCCCAAGACTTGGCGCATGCCCCAGCATCCCCCCCGTACCAAATACCCAACACCTTCAGGTGGTCAGTCCTGACAGTGAAGGGGATCGAGGATTGGTCGGCCCAGTTCCCAAAAAGAGCATGGCCTCACTCTTGCCTCGGTTTACCTTGGCCTCTGAGGCCCTCAGCTCCTGACCTCATTACAGACTTGGTTTAAAAATGGACAAAAGAGCTGAATTCCAGAGGGGAGATGAGAGTGACAGCCCTTGATATCAAGGTCACCTTCTACCAAGTATGGCATCAAGGAGCCCGAGCAAAACCGAAATAAATGGGTATCGGGAGCAAACTCTTGGCTGGTTGGAGTCATTCCTGCACTTGGGAAGATGATTATAGTTGTTGGAGGTCAGTCATTTCAGCTTCAGTACAAATCTGCATGAAGTCCTCAGGCTAGTGACTGTAGCCCAACCACCTTCAGCTGCTTCATCAATGACCATCCCTCTGTCATAAGATCAGAAGAGGGGATGGTCGCTGATGATTGCACAATGTTCAGCATCATTTGTGACTCCTCAGGTACTAAAGCAATGCATGTTCAAATGCAGTAAGATGTGGACAATATCTATGCTTACGCTGTAATATTGCAACCACACAAATGCCAACAAGAGACAATCTAATCACCACCCCTTGACATTCAGTGTTTTATCATCACTGAATCCCACACTAGCGACATCCTTGGGATTACCATTGACCTGAAACTGAGCTGGACTTGCCACATAAACACAATGGCTACAAGAGCAGATCAGAGGCTAGAAATACTGTGACAAGTAACTCATCTCCTGACTCCCCAAAACCTGTTCACCATCCACAAGGCATAAATCAGGAGTGTGATAGAATGCTCCCCATTTGCCTGGATGGGTGCAGCTGCAATAACACTCAAGAAGCTTGACACCAACCAGATCAAAGCAGCTCACTTAACTGGCGCCAAATCCACAAGTATCCATTCTCTCTGCCACCGATGCTCAGTAGCAGCAGTGCATACAATCTACAAGATGTATTTCAGAAATTCAGCAAAGATTTTTAGATAGCATTTCCTAAACTGATGCCCACTTCCATCTAGAAGTACAAGAGCAGCAGATACACAGGAACCCTCAGCACCTGCAGGTTCCCCTGTAAGCCTTTCGCCATCTTGACTTGGAAATATATCACCTTTCCTTCACTGTTACTGGGAAAATCCTAGGATTCCATCCCTCAGATCATTGTGGGGCTACCTACAGCATGTGGACTGCAGCAGTTCAAGAAGGCAGCTCATTACCATCTTCTCAAGGACAATTGGAGATGGGCAATAAATGCTGGCCAGCTAATATCCTAAAAATGTATAAAAATAAAATTCCTTCATTGTCACTTGGCCAAAATCCTGTGAATTCATCCCTAACAGCACCATGGGTATATCTACACATCAAGTGCGGCAATAGCTCAAGAAGACTGCTCACCCATCATCTTCTTCATGGCAATTATTGATTACATTGGCAATAAATTTGGCTTAACAAGTAATGCCCACATCCCATGAACAACTAAAAATAAAATGTTCAACCTGTGAAGAAACATCAAAGCTGTTTCAAATTAACTAGCATCTTATTTTACATTTGCATGCATGATGTTTTAAACCAAACCATTTAAACTATCACATTTTGAAATTACCGTTTCAAAAACTGTCAAAAACCTCCAGCAGTCTGTTTGCACTAATGCAAAGATGTTTTCAGGTATGTAAATGCAAATTATGGAATGTGGCTGTGATGTGAAATTACCCAAAGTGATTTTGGAGTGTAGAGGCTGGTGATACAATTTTGTAAAAGGAGTTTGTCAGGACGACACCATAGATCTGACTGCTACTTGTTGCAAACAATAAAAAATTTCAAGAGGTTCCATTTTAATTCAATGTTTATTCCCTGAGAACATTACCATTTTACTTTTAGTAGCATTTCTACATGTGACTGTGGTTTCCTTATAAATAAAAAAACTATAGAGAAATATTGGTTTCAAGCTATTCAATGTAACAAAATTGGAATAGATCCAAAGAATGCCATAATGCCGATATCTGAAACTGGTTCCCTTTCAACTCAATGTTTATTCCCTGAAAATGTTACCCTCTTATTTTTAATGTTAGCAGCTATCTCACCATCCATTAAATTTCACTGACATTAAAGTTTCAATGTAAATCTTACACACATTCTCAGAGGTCCTACGTGAAGTATGGTGCAAGACCTGCAGTATATTTCAGATCTGCAGCCTTGAATTATTCTAAACAGATCCTCATTATCAAATTAGGGTCAGTTTCATTTTACTTACTTCATTTTCAGAAATCAGCGTAGCAGTATGATCACTAGTTCTTTGAATCTATTCCAATTTTCCTACACTGAATAGCTTGAAACCAATATTTCTCCATAGTTTTTCACTTAAAAGGAAACTACAATCACGTATAGAGCTATTATTGTTCAGATATAATTCTTTAAGTACTTGTGGATCATAAAGGTATTATAATTTAATATTTTAAAACATCATTGGTGCATTGAAGTTCTATGCCATCATTTGTAGAAATTATCTCTCATTTGTATGAAAGGTTTGCATGCATGACAGGTCCCCTTGAATTGGAATAACATGGACCCTTTGCCTCTTTTGATTAATATTCTGTCCTTTCTAAACAATCATCCCAAAACACTTGTGAAGTTTACCATACAAATCCTTCCCTTGGAAGAAATGTTTTACTTTGCTGAATCATTGTCAAACAGCCTGAAGCAACCAATTGAGAAAATAAAAGCAAATAATTAAAACCAGGGTTATTCTTGAAAAATCAACAGTTTGTGAAAGGAATTTGGCTGTTTGGAAACAGAGACCTGATTTGCTGTAAAAGGCTTTTTACACTGATTGCAAAAAACAACAAGTTGTTTCATATAAAGAGATTTATTGAGGGCTTAGAATTGGAAGCTATTTTTAAAACAACTGAGCTTTTCATTTCTTGTTTAAAAACATCGGTATGTAACTACATTAAAGTAACAATTTAAGTCTGAAAACCCTTATAATATCATCCAGGCTCCTATCCATCAAGGGACAATTTTTTCCTAAATATTAGTCTTATTAAGAGCTGTGTTAAGGAAAACTTTCAAGTTTCCACCCCATCTTATTCTTCTACTGGTTTATGGCCTCTTCCAGTTGGTGGTCGTCAGGTAGCAAATGTTCTGGAAGGTGGCAGATGACAATTCCATTCCAGAGCAGTTGGTAGCTAGCAACCATGGGATGATAACGGCTGTCCACTAAGCTGCACATGGTTTAATTTAAGATTTTTTTTCCTCTAAGGATTAACTTTTAGTGGTGTGAAAAATAACTCAGAATCATATTCATTGATTTGCTTACTTGGATTCTCTGCTTCTGGTAAACATTCAGAGGATCTCAGGACAGGCGTACTATATCTGATTTCTCAAAATCTGTGTTATTAGTAGCTCCTTGATGCCTAAGGTGATTCTAAAGGAGACACCATTCTTTATGGAGACAGAAAAATGGAAACCTAAAGAATATTTCAAAAGAGAAGTATTGCCAAAAGTAAGCCTTTCATTAGCTAAGCCCAGAAAGTCCTACTGCAAGACATGCAGAGAGAGTGTGTGTTATTCTTTTTTGTAAATAAAAGCAGTAACTCTGTTTGGATACAAAGTCTATGGTCATAGAGATGATAAATATTGAATATATAGCCCTTCAGTTATATTGTTTATGGAGCGAAAAGAAAGAATTGTCCTTGAGAATCTGAAGAGGTGCCAAGGTCATAGTTTGCTTTGATCCCTTGACTCCTCCACCGCCAAATCGAAGCCACCTGCCAACTGGAGGAAGAACGCCTTATCTTCTGCCTTGGAACCCTTCAACTACACAGAATCAACATTGACTTCAGTTTCCAAGTTTCCCCTCTCCCCACATCATCCCCCAGGTCCAACCCTTCAACTAGACACCATCCTCTTGTCCTGTCCTACCTGTCCATCTTCTTTACCACCTATCCGTTCCACCCTCCCCACCGACCTATCACAATTACCCCTACCTGCATCCAACTATCATTTTTCCACCTACCTTACCCCCAGCCCTACCCCCATCCCCCTATTTATCTCTCATCCCCCTTCCTCCTCCACATTCCTGATGAAGGGATTATGCCCGAAACATTGAATCTCCTGGTCTTCAGATGCTGCCTGACTTGCTGTGCTTTTCCAGCACCACCCCTTTCAACTCTGATTCTCCAGCATCTGCAGTCCTCGCTTTCTCCAAGTTATTGTCTGTCTATGGCTGAGTGGCTGTCGCAGTAACCACGTGAAATGTGTTTCCCTCTTTTCACAGAAGTCTTACATACAACAGAAGGTAAAGGACAGAAATGCAGGGAATATACTCAAGATCTTTTTTTTAGCAACTACAAGTTACATGAAATTGATTTTAGCCATTAGAATCAGTGTAAATTATTTGCAAAGGATATGCTCCTATCATGGAGCACTTAACGATGCTCAGGAAGGCTGGGGGTAAAGTTATTTTCTGTGTTCTTTCAAGGTCAAAACAGCCACATGGAGAGGATCAGGACAGTAAGCAATAGCCATCTATTTTAGGAGGGAAGCAACAGAGGGTGCTGGCAGATTAGCAGGTGTCGTGCCACCCAGTAATTATGCCCTTTCATTCATTAACTGTATGGCATTAACACAAAGAAACGTTCATCATTTCTAAACGGTATTCCCTGCTTGGTGAGGCTCGATATTTGGATTATGAAATCTTAAAATTATCTCTCAACTGACATATCGATCTTGTTATTCAAGTCATTGTATTGAGAATAATTTAAATCAATATTGCAATTTATCCCAAGGAAGAGGCAGCAGAACTAAATAGTATCAAAGTCCAATGTTTTGCATTACGCGCCCAAGCATTGCTCCTACCCTTGGCTCAGACAGTAGAACACCAAAGAATTGCATACTGGAGCCTTATAGTACATCCCAGCAAGACTCGACAAAATTAAAATAAAACTTAAAACTGTGAGTGTTGAAAATCTGAAACAAAAGCAAAAATTGCTGAAGAAACTCAGCAGGTCGGGGATCGTTTGTGAAGAGAAAATAGAGTTAATATTTTGAGTCCAGTGAACCTTCTTCAGAAACCTTCTCCAGTAATTTCTGTTTTTGTTTCTGTCTAGGATTAACACAGCTTACAGAGAAATGCTTAATGTCAAAAGACAGAGAATATATTTTCTTTCCTTTTTGACACTAAAGAATGATGAAGAATAATATTGTGGACTTCCAGCCCCAGATTAGGAGGAGGTTGCACTGAAAATAAAGGCACAGTGCAAAAGATATATCAGTCTACAGCTGGAAAAAAAGTAGAAACTTACATGCTTTTTTAGAACAATGTTAAGCACATGAAACATGTTCCCTTCTCTCATGGCTCGTTCTGCACATTCCCTAACTATCTCAGAAAAAGTTATATTTCCAAAGACAGCATGTCTCAATCATAGAAATCTTACATTCCAGCAACTCTGAGCACAAAGTTACATTCAAGTAGAAAAATAGATTCTGAAGTCCACGCAATTATGAATTATTACTTTTCTGAGCAGTCGTTTGCCACTGACACCAATCATTTAATGAAATGACAGTTGCTTCTTACTACTGCATCAATTCATTGCACCAGGTAACCATTTTTTATTCTTTTCATGGGATGTGAACCATTTGTAGCTCATCTTGAATTGCCTTGAGAAACTGTCTTGAAATGCTGCAGTTCATCCACCTGTAGGTGCAGACACACAAGAATGCAAAGGGTAAAAGCATAGGGTAGGGTAAACACAAAGGGTAGACTATAATATAAACCTTCATGCCTGCTCCACCATCCAATATGACCGTGGCTCAACTGATATTGTGGTTAGTGTTGGGGCAGAAACAAAGAATGATAGTGTATTCCTACATAATTCACTTTCTGAATTCCCATTTTCATTCATCTCACAGCCTATTCTGACTTGCAAGGTGCAGAAATCTATTATAAAGGATGCAACTACAGGACAATTACAAAATATTGTAACATAAGGTGTAGTTTCAGTGCAAAGGAGGATGAGAGTAGGGAGGCATGGACAGGATTTCATGGTCGCAGGAATGTGCTGGCAGACAGCAAACTGGTTTAAAGTGTGTCTACTTCAACGCCAGAAGTATGCGAAATAAGGTAGATGAGCTTGCAGCATGGATAGTTACCTGGGACTTCGACGCTGTAGCCATTTTGGAGACATGGATAGAGCAGGGTCAGGAGTGGATGTTGCAGGTTCCAGGGTTTAGACTTTTCATTAAGAACAGGCAAGGTGATAAAAGAGGGGGAGGTGTAGCCTTGTTAGTCAAGGATAGTACAACAGTGGCTGAAAGAACTTTTGATGAGGACTTGTCTATTGAGGTATATGTGTTGAGGTTAGAAACAGGAGAGGAGAGGTCACACTGCTTGGAGTTTTTTATAGGCCTCCACAAAGTTCCAGGGAAGTGGAGGAAAGGATTGGCAAAATGATTCTGGGTAGGAGTGAAAGGAACAGGGTGGCCATTATAGGGGACTTGAATTCCCCAACTTTGACTGGAAATGCTATAACATTAGCACGTTGAATGAATCAGTTTTTGTCCAATGTGTGTAGGAGGGTTTCCTGAGACAACATATCAAAGGGCCAACAAGAGGGAAGGCCACACTGGTAATGAACCAAGTCAGGTGTTTGATTTAGTGCTAGGTGAGTACTTTGGAGAGAGTAACCATAATTCCATTACATTTAGTTTAGCGATGGAAAGGGATAGGTACATGCCACAGGGCAAGACTTATCGATGGGGCAAGGCATCGATTAGGCAAGACTTAGGATGCATAGAATGGGGTAACAAAATGCAGGGATGGGGACAATCGAAATGTGGAGCTGGTTTAAGGAACACATATTGCGTGTCCTTGATCGGTATGTCCCTGTCAGGCAGGGAGGAAGTGATAAGGTAAGGGAACCATGGTTTACTACAGATATTGGATTTCTTATCAAGTGGAAGAAGAAGTTTACGTGACGAGATGAGATGTTTCAGATGAGACGATGGAGAGTTACAGATTAGCTAGGAAGGATTTAAAGAGAAAGTCAAGAAGAGCAAAGAGAGGACATGAGCAGTCTTTAGCAGGTGGAATAAAGGAGAATCCTAATGCTTTCTATAGGCATGTGAGGAATAAAATGACGATTAGGGTAGGAATAGGGCCAGTCAAAGACAGAAGTGTGAAGTTGAGTGTGGACCCTGTGGAGATCGGAGAGGTGCGAAATGAATATTTCTCATTGGTTTTTCACTCAGGAATAGGAGAATATTGTCGAGGAGAAAAATGAGATACGCGATATTAGACTGGAAAAGATCGAGGTTATTAAGGAAGAAGTGTTATCAATTCTAGAAGGAGTGAAAGTAGACAAGTCCCCTGGGCCCAATGGGATTTATCCAAGGATTCTCCGGGAAGCTGGGGAGGAGATAGCAGCACCTTTGGCCTTGACATTTGAGTTGTCATTGTCAACAGGTTTAGTACCAGAGGCCTGGAGGATTTGAAATGTTGTGCCCTTGTTCAAGAAGGGCAGTAGAGGTGACCCAGGTAATTATAGACCAGTGATCCTTATGTCTGTTGTAGGAAGAATGTTGCAGGTTGCAGGGGGACTTGGATAAACTGTAGAATTGGGCTGAGTGGTGGCAAATGGAGTTCAATGCAGCTAAATGTGAGGTGATTCACTTTGGGAAGAATAACAGGAAGGCAGAATACTGGGTTAATGGAAGGATTCTTGGTAATGTGGATGAGCAGAGGGATCTTGGAGTCCATGTACATAGTCCCCTGAAAGTTGCTACCCAGGTTGATAGTGGTGTTAAGAAGGCATACGGTGTGTTAGGTTTTATTGGTAGATGGATTGAGTTCCAGAGCCATAATGTCATGCTGCAACTCTACAGAACTTGGAATATTGTGTACAGTTCTGGTCACCCCATTACAGGAAGGATGTAGAAGTATTGGAAAAAGTACAGAAGAGATTTATCAGGATGTTGTCTGGTGTAGAGGGAAGGTCTTATGAGGAAAGGCTGAGAGACTTGGCTCTGTTCTCATTGGAAAGAGGAAGGCTAAGAGGGGATTTGATAGAGACACACAAGATGATCAGAGGATTAGACAGGATAGACAGTGAACGTCTTTTTCCTAGGATGATGACGCCAGCTTGTATGAGGGGGCATAACTACAAATTGAGGAGTGATAGATTTAAGATAGATGTCAGAGGCAGGTTCTTTACTCAGAGAGTGGTAAGGGCATGGAATGCCCTGCCTGTCAATGTAGTTAACTCAGCCACATTAGGGAGATTTAAAAAGTCCTTGGATTAGCATATGGATGATGATGGGATAGTGTAGGGGGATGAGCTTAGATTAGTTCACAGGTCGGCGCAACATTGAGTGCCGAAGGGCCTGTTCTGCGCTGTATTGTTCTACGTTCTATGTTCTGTTATTTGGATTAGACAAAGGCAGCAGGAATCCATGAAATCAAAGTTATGTTTAACAAATTGAATGGAGGTTTTTTTTGAGAATACAACTAGTAGAATAGATAATGGCGAACTAGTGGCTATAGTATATTTGGATTCTCAAAAACTTTGGAAAAAGTTCCACATAAAATATTAGTGTGAACTATTAAAGCACATAGGATTGTGGGGTAATGTAATGGCATGGGTTGAGAACTGATTAAGAGACAAGAAACACATTGGAGGAATAAGTTGATATTTTTCAGAGTGGAAGGCAATCACTAGTGGGGTGCCACACAGGATCAGTGTTTGGGTCCCAGGTATTCACAATATACTGGAAATAACAGGGATTAAATGTACTATCTCCAAATTTGCTGATGAAATAAACCTAGGAGAAACTGAGTGGTGAGGAGGAAGTTAAAAGGCTTTAGTGTGATTTAGTCAATTTGAATGCATGAGCTAATACATGGAAATGCAGTATAACAAGGAAAAATGTGACGTTATCGACTTTAGTAAGAAAAACAGAATGGCAGAGCGTTATTTAAATTGTGATAGATTGGGAAATACTATTGTCCAAAGGGAGTTTGGTGTTCTTCTACACCAGTCACTGAAAGCAAATATGCAGGTGCAGCAAGCAGTTAGGAAGGCAAATACTCTCTTGGCTTCATTGCAAAAGAATATGAATGCAGGAGCAAGGACATCTTGATGCAGCTCTCCAGGACCATGGTGAGGCCATAGTTAGTGCATTGTTTGCTATTTTAGTCTCCTTTCTTAGGACAATATATACTTGCCATAGAACGGTTCAGTGAAGGTTCAACAAGCTGATTACTGGGATGCTAGGTTTGTTGAATGAAAAAAGATTGTCTTGGCTGAGCCATGACCCATGATCAAATGGCAGAGAAGACTTGATGGACAGACTGGCATAATTCTGTTCCTATATCTTATGATCTATCGTATTATGGTATTTACTGGAGTTAGAAGATTGAGAGAAGATATCACTGAAATGTATAAAATTCTGACAGGTATGAACAGACTTGATAGAGGTCTGATGTTCTTCCTGGTTGGGTCTAGACCAAGGGTCCAAGGGCACAGGGTACAGAATAGACCATTGAGGACTGAGATGAAAAGAAATTTCTTTACCCAGAAGATGGTGACCCTATGGAATTCTCTACCACATAAGGTCAGACCAACTCATTGATTATATTTAAGAAGGATGTATGTAGATTTCTATACACTCAATGCATCAGGGGTTATAGAGAGAGAGGATCAACCACGATCATATTGAATGATGGAGCAGGCTTGATTGGCCAAATGGTCTATTCTTGTTCTTATTTTATATGTTGCTATGGTTCTTCCATACCCACCACCATAACCTCACTGTAACCCTTTCCTTGTGTCTTTCCCTTTTAAGAGATCTAAGAAGTGCCACCCAGTTAAACAGTGGCACAGAGGCAAACAGAAAACTGTCATTTGACCAAAGTGTCTGAACTCGAAAAATTAACTCTGTTTCTCTGTCCACAGATGCTGCCAAACCAGCTGGGTTTCTTCAACATTCTTCCTGTTTGTTTCAAACTTGCAGCATCCATAGTATTTTGTTTTTATTTGATTGAATAGTTGAGTTTGATTTTGATCTTGCTGTTTCTAAAATGTTTTAAAAGTGGATAATATTCAATGCAATTCACTTCCTGATTTTGTGAATACTTCTTGGGTGCTCAACTTGCTTGATGATTTCACTCTTCCTGAAGCCAAAAATCTCATATAGCTTGCAACAGAGATAAATTGACATTGTATTTGAGAAAATCAATGCCACTGAGCTCATTAAATCTTTGTGGGGAGCTACCTTTAATCTGTGTTATTTCCTTTTCTCCAAACAAATTCCGACTAAGGCAGGCTGCTAAATCTGTATTAAAAATGAAACATAGCTCTTAGATATAAAAAATACATCATAGGAAATATAAGTTTCTCAGAAAAACTCAATTATATGTAGATAATTAATATGCATGAATTAATGTTAAATAAATCTTGTCTTGCACCCATCAGGACGTTTCACAAGAATAAAAATTCAAGGAGTAAACCAATATTTATAAGATAAAGAGTAGAGTGCTAATTGGTTGGTAATTGGACTCTGATTAATAGAATATACCTTTAAATGCTGTTTGACAGTTAACAGCTAAGATTTGTTTAAATTTTAAAACAGACAAGTTGACACTAGTTTGTCAGAGCAGGACTGCAGAGCTTAGATCTGATCTGTTGGTTGTGGGAAATCTTTCCGCTATCACTTGCGACTCCGTTGAGGTCCTGTTTCACAGCTTCACCAGGTTGACTGATCAATTTTAGCTCTTAGTACTCTTTGTGGAACTGACATTGATGCCCAAGGGATTTGGGCCTAATGGTGATAATATTTTGAGAGACATGCAGGATCATGAGGTTATAGATTGTGGTTGTAGATCCCAGCCATACCCAATGTCAACACTTGTCAGGTCTGTGGAAAGTATAATTATGGCTTTAGATTTAGACACAGCATATAAAATTTAATTTGACCTTCATACAATGCACAGCAATGGTTTGGAGGAGCCAATACAAAATTCAATGAATTGGATTCAGGTTAGTGGAAATAATTATTAAACTGGAATGTTTCAGTTGTGCACTTTTTCTGGTGCATATTATCTTTCAGTGGTCATTCATTCTACTGATGCAATAGATCTGATTTTTAAACAAAAAACTCAGTAATGATAATTGAATACAATAAAAGGATGCTCATATAAATGTACTCCAAATTACTAAATAAATTATCACCACCTTCTGAAGGATAACAAGCAGAAGGCAATAAATACTGGCCCAACCAGGGATACCCACATCTCATGAATGAATAAAAAAAATTGTAATAGTTCTGTTGTAGAAAGGAATTTGTGAGTTAGCGCTAATGTGTAACAGAGTGTCTAATTTTTAAAGGTCAGTTAGAACTACTTCCATTCTTGTCAGAACTAACTAGAGTCAGAGAATCATAGAATTATGCAGCATGGAAACAGACCCTTCAGTCCAACTCATTCATGCCAACCAGATATGCTAAAGGGATCTAGCCTCATTTGTCAGCATTTGACCCATATTCTACTTCCTATTCATGTACCCATCCAGATGTCTTTTACATGTCTGTAATTGTGCCCATCTGCACCACTTCCTCTGGCAACTCGTTCCATACATGCATCACCCTCTGTGTGAAAATGTTGCTCCTCAGGTCCCTATTAAATCTTTCCCCTCTCACCTTAAACCTCTGCCCCTCTAGTTTTGGATACCTCTACTCTGGGAAAAATACTTTGGGCTATTCACTTTATCTACGCACCTCATGATTTTATAAGCTTCTATAACATCACCCCTCAGCCTCCAATGTTCCAGGGGAAAAAGACCCAGCCTATTCAGCCTATCCCTACAGCTCAAACCTCCAATCCCAGCAACATCCTGGCAAATCTTTTCTGAACCCTTTCAAGTTTAACAACATCTTTCCTATGTTATCATTCTTCTTGAATTTGTAAAAAAAAGCATTTATCAAATTACCTCTCATCTGAATGACTGCACCTCTAACAGTGGAGCATTCTCTCAGTACTGCACTGAAATGTCAGCCTCAAATTTTGTGCCGAAGTCCTAAAGTGGTACTCATTCTCTGAAAGTTCTGACTCAGAGGTAAGGTGGTTGCCAACCAAACCATGCTGATAAGGCTAGGGATACATTCTTATAGTAGCATACTCCTTATTGTACTCTTAAAATTCCTTTGTGCATTATTGTAATATAATTATTAAACTATTTGAATACTTGTTGTACTATTGCATGATTAGTAGTATTTTGCTTTCACTAAGTATTATTACACAGTTTTTTTTCTGGGGAGCATAAAATTCAGAACTACTTACTTCCCTCAGTATAAAATCCATGGGCTTTTAAAGCCACATTTGTCATCACAGTAACTTTTGAAATATGATGATGTATTGCATTTTTAAACATATTCACCTGCGTTTCTTATAAGTAAATGTACTTTTCTTTATTGAAATCTAGAATGAGGTAAAAATCGATTATTTTTGTTGATACAAAACTTGGTTCACTATTGACTCTGGGCTAGAAAAGATTTGAGCCTCTTTCTAAACTTAACCCAATTCTAGGCTGACTGCACTGTGTTGAGGAAATAACCCTTTGTTAAAGATTCTCCTTTCGTGTGAATGATTCTTTTTCTCAAAAGAATGCAAGTTCCCAGCCCAACATTCCTTTTGCAACACTACCGAAGAAAAAGCTTGTCTGACCATATATCCTATTTCCTGTCAGTTTGGATTTTGATCTAAATAATTGCATATTGTGTTCACATGCATACTAAAATGGTTGTATTTTGGAAAAGGTAGTACATTAGATTTAAAATATTATGAGAATATGGTATGATGAAGAATGCAGTCTGGCTATTTCTGATTTTTTTTTAATAAGAGTCACAAATCATTCCAGCTCTATAATTGAAATTCATAACTATTCTCTGACAACTGTGATCAGAATTTTAGCAAAATAGCTATATGGAATGTAGAAAATAGGAAAAGAGCCAGCCATTTAGTACCTTAAGCTGCTCTGCCATTTAACCAGATCATGGCTGAGCTTCCTTCTCATTGCCATTTTGCTGCACTATCCTATATCCTTTATTATCTTTAATATGTTGAAACCTATTGATCTATTTGCATTCTAATCTCCTCTGTGGAACCTTATCATAAAACCTTCTGAAAATCCAAATACACCATATTTACTAGTTCCCCTTATCTATTCTGCTAGTGACATTCTTTAAAAAAACTAATTTGTCAAACATGAGTTCCATTATACAGACCAATATTGATTTTGCCCTATACTATAATTATTTTCTAATTGTCAAGTTATCACATCCTTTGTAATAGGTAGGGTAGGGTTGGTTTACTTCAGTTGGCTAGACAGGTGGTTTTCAAAGCAGTGAGATATGACAGCATAGATCCAATTCCCATAAAAGGCTGAGCTTACCATGAAGATGTCTCCTTCTCAACCTCTCCTGTGCATCAGATCTGGTGGCCTTTTGGGTTAAATCACCACCAGTTTTCTTTCTCTAATGAGAGAAAAGTCTATGGTGTGGTAAGACTATAGTGACTTGACAGACATGTCAGATTCTAGAGTTATGTCTTGTGACACTTGAATTAAATTCCAGTTAAAAAGGCAAGTGTACCAAAAATTCCATAAGAGTGTTGATTTAGCTGAAGTGATTGCAGCTGCCTATAAATACAATATTAGTTTATGGTACCTCAGATTGGTGGTTAGAAATCTGCTGCAGTGTCTCTCTGTAGTATGTTTAAGTGCTGTTTAAAATTACAAGGAAGTAAACTGACCTCCACATTTTGTTTGATCTCTGTGTAATCAATTACAGTGCAGAAATAAACCTTTTAATTTTAAAATCATCTTTGTGTCCTCTTACCTAATGGTTTTCAATATTGGTGTGTTGTGTGCAAGGTGAGAATTGTGTTGCAGAATTATCTGGAGTTAGTGGTGCTTTACCTGAGCATCAAGGCCAAGTCTGCACTCTTGATCTCCTCCAGAGCCTCGGTGTACTTTACCGAAGGCAGTATCTGCTGATACCACGCACCCCTATTTGATTCCATATGCATGTCTCCAGAGCTACAAGTATTTAAACTTTAAATATGCTGGATCAAAACCTTCTGTGCACTCCAGCAGTTCCAAATTTCCCACTTGCTTGGTAAATTGCAATTTATTCTACTCTGTATTTTGCTCTAATGTTCATGAATAGTTACACATAGTTGAATTAAGCAGATTTTGAAAATGTGTCTGTATTCGCAGTTGAAGACGGTGTATATTTGCCAGTGGATTTGAAAAATTAATGATTTTGATCCTTTAGCTTGTTGTATGCACAATATTGCAAACCTTCTTGACTAAGGCTGTGAACATTGTAAATGCAATTAAATATGACATTTATGAGCAATCAATTCAGCTCAACAAACTGAAGGTGCATGGAATTGCTTACCTAGTCTCTTTTTTTGCAGTCTCCAATCTTCATCTTAGAGCTTCAAACTTTCTCTAGTCATAGAGTCATACAGCATGGAAACAAACCCTTTCATGGAACTAGTCCACTCTGACCACATTCAATTGCTAAACTAGTCCCACCTGTCTGCATTTGGCCCATTTCCCTCCAAACCTTTCCTATTCATGTACTTATCCAAATTTGTGTAAATGTTGCAACTGTATCTACATCCACCACTTCCTTTGGCAGTTCATTCCACATATGAACACCCTTTGTGTGAAAATGTTGTCCCTCATGGGACTTTTGGACTCCCCTACCATTGGGAAAAGATCATTGCTAATCACCTTATCTATGCCTTTCCTGATTTTATAAACGTCTATAAGGTCGCCCCTCAACGTCTTATGCTCCAGACAAAAAGGTCCCAGCGTATCCCCAGTCTATTTTTATAACTAGAAAGTGTGGTGTAGTCATATTGTCTCTGGCCTTGAAATTCAGAGACCCAGACTAATGACCTGAGATGTAGGTTCAAATTCCATCTCAGCAGTTGGTGGAACGTAAGTTCAGTTCATAAATTAAAACCTAGTCTAATGGCAAACATGAAACCATTTTTGAGGGAGTTGCCAGGGAAGTGCCTTTTGCTGGAAGCCAGATGTATAAAGCTGGGCCAGGAGCTGGGAGACAGCAGGCAGTGGCTTAGAGCTGGGAGTGCACTGTCAAAAGCCACTATTGATTAGCATTTGCGACCTACTGAGGCACCTTTTACTAAAACCGGAATGACTTTTTGTTGGCTCCTGGGTTCTGTCTACTGGGCCCCAGATGGAAGTATCAGCCATAGGAGGAGAGGAGCAGAAGGAGGAGGAGAAGGTGGCACAATGGTTAGCACTGTTGCCTCACAGCACCAGAAACCTGGGTTCAATTCCTGCCTCAGGCAACTGTCTGTGTGGAGTTTGCACATTCTCCCTGTGTCTGTGTGGGTTTCCTCCGGGTGCTCTGGTTTCCTCCCACAGTCCAAAAATGTGCAGGTTAAGTGAATTGGCCATGCTAAATTGCCCGTGGTTTTAGGTGAAGGGGTAAATGTAGGGGAATGGGTCTGGGTGGGTTGCTCTTTGGAGGGTCAGTGTGGACTTGTTTGGCCGAAGGGCCTGTTTCCACACTGTAAGTAAGTAATCTAATCTAAAAAAGGTAGTTCGAGAGTTTGGGGAGCAAGAAGCAGGTTTTAAGGAGAAAGAGGCTGTAAGAGGAATGTGGGGGTGTGCAGATGGAGGGTGCAACTAGTGGTGCAGGAGAGAAGGAGGCTGCAAGAAATTTGTAAGTAGAGAAAGACTGCAAGGGGTTGGGGTACAAGTGGAGTGTGAGGGATGAAGGAATCTGCAAAGAGAGGTGTGCTGTGAGTATAGGCTGAAGAGAGAGCGATGATTTGTGAGTAAGGGTACAGAATTTTAACTTTCTACTGATCTCCAGTTTATAGTGAACAGTATAAAACAAGTTTAATGTAAATAAAAATAAACCAGGTAAATAAAACAGCTCAGCACATAGAGGTCCCCATCCTGAGGAATGGAGGGAGTCATGGACACATCATTTGACCCAGACAAACTCACATACAAATATCACCAGTTGCACTATGGGTTTGAGCTATGGGTTTTGGAGCTTGAGCAATGCTTGGAGTCACTGAGGTGCTCCATGTTGCAGAATATGAGTGAACAGTTCATTCAGGGAAATTGTCATACCACAATCTAGGAAAAAGCAGGAAGATAGAAAACAGTGACTACTGGGTTGTCCAAGAGAAATAGGCAAGTAATGCAGGAGTCCTCAAAATTCCCTCTGACTATTCTGAGTACTGGTGAGGGTGAAAGTTCCTCAAAGGAGTGCAGCAAGAGCCAATTGCGTAGCGTCACAGGTGGCACAACTATCCAGGAGGGAAGGAGGATGAGTGGGACATAGATTGTGAGAAGGGATTCTTTACTTCAGGAAAGCAGCTTCTGTGGCCATTAACATGTATCCAGGAAAGCATGTTACCACTACGGCCCTAGGGTCATAAAAGTTACAGAACAGGTACTGGATATTCTTGTGGTGGAGGGTGAATGGCCAACTTCATGATCTACATTGGAACCAATGATATACGTCAGAAGGGCAATGTGATCCAGCAATCAGAAGTTAGGAGGCTGGGTACAAAATTGAAAAGCAGGACCTCAAAAGTAGTAAGCTGCACATTACTCCCAGTGCCATATGCAAGTGAGATAGGAAGATAAATCAGAGAGTACACGGATGGAAAGATGGTGCAGCAGGGATGACTTAGATTTCTGGAACACTAGGATTAGCTTTGGGAGATCTGGCGCCCATACAAGCCAGATATGTTAAATCTAAATAGAACTGGAACTGATTTGCTTTTGGGACATTTTGCTAGTGCTATTGGGGAGTGCTTAAAGTAACACTGCAGGAGTGTGAGTATGAGGAGAGAATATTAGAACTTATTACATGTGTCACAAAATAGTGGAAGAGACTGATAGCACTACAGTAAAGAATCGTAAGTTGGTATGTGAAATTGAAGCAAGAGAGAAAGTACCGAAATCTAAATCAAAGTCATGCTGTGTATATGTGACCATATGGTGTATAGATAATAAAACTGGCAAATTACAGACACACGTTTTCTTGTGGAATTATAATATTGTGATGATAACAGAGACCTGAATTAAAGGAGAAGAATATTGCGTGTTAAATACTCATTGTTACAAGATATGCAGAAGAGATGGGAAAAGGAAAAGAAAGAAATAGAATCAAGTGTACGCAGGAAAAACCCTACTAGATCTTTAAGCACAGTTAAGATATATTCCTTCAAAATGGAAAGGTAACCCAAATAAATTCAGAATTCCCTGGATGGTGAATGAGATGAAAATTAAGTTAAAGAAGAAAAAAAAAGTATGCATATGACAGGCATTGGGTAGAAAATTTAGTTGAGAACCAAGCTGAGAATGACATATTTAGAGAAGAGGTATGAGGAGTTGTGGGTGGCACGGTGGCACAGTGGTTAGCGCTGCTGCCTCACAGCGCCAGAGACCCGGATTCAATTTCCGCCTCAGGCGACTGACTGTGTGGAGTTTGCACGTTCTCCCCGTGTCTGCGTGGGTTTCCTCCGGGTGCTCCGGTTTCCTCCCACAGTCCAAAGATGTGCAGGTCAGGTGAACTGGCCATGCTAAATTGCCCGTAGTGTTCGGTAAGGGGTAAATGTAGAGGTATGGGTGGGTTGCGCTTCGGCGGGGCGGTGTGGACTTGTTGGGCCGAAGGGCCTGTTTCCACATTGTAAGTAATCTAATCTAATCTAATGAAGGAAAGCAAATAAGAGAAACAAAGAGGGATCATGAAAAAAAGGGCTAACAGGCAGGGAAATCCTAAAGTCTTTTATAGGCACATAAATAGTAAAAAGTGGTTGTATAGGCCAATTAGTGAACAAAAAGAATATTTACACATGGAAGAAGGAGGCGTGGCAGAGATGTTGAATTAACACTTTTAATGTGTCTTTACCTGCATCTGGCCATAGTGATAGAGGCAGAAAAAGCAATCATTAGAAGGGTTTAAAATTGATGAGGAGGAAATATTGAATAAGCTATAAGTACTTAAAGTATAAATGTATTCTGAAAGTACTGTGGATGCTATAAATCAGAAACAAAAACTGTAGTTGCTGGAAAAGTTCAGCAGGTCTGGCAGATCTGTGAAGAGAAATCAGAGTTAACGTTTCAGGTTTGGTCATTCTTCCTCAGAACTTAAAGTTCATAAGACACAAGGACCAGATGAAACACATTCAAAGATATTGAAGGAAGTGAGATTGGAAATTGCAGGGGCAATCTTTCAGACTTCGCTGGACATAGGTGGTATCAGAGGACTTGAGAATTTCACCCTTATTAATACAAAATTATCAAGATAATTTCAGCAGTTTTAGAAATGTCAGTCTCACTTTGGTGTGAGCAAACTTTGAGAAACAATTATTTGAGAGAGGATTAATTGATGAGAAAAAGTGGGTTAATTCAAAAGAGTTTGTCATGGAAGAATTATGTTTAACTAACTTGCTGAAATTTGTTGGAGAGGTAACAGGAAAGTTTAATGGAGGGAATGCTGTTGATTTGGTGTACATGAACATCTAGAGATGTTTGATACAGTTTAGAGGAAAGTCATAGCTCATGTTATAAAATGAATAGTGGCAACATCGATACAAATTTGGCGGAAGGATGGGAAATAGAGAGTAATGGATAATGGATATTCCTCAGACTGAGTGAAGGTTTTTCATGTAAAAGGTACCAAAATATGTAAAGATCAATTTCACAACATTCTCACCAATGTATTGGCCACAGAGCCATCTATCCATGACTACTGGTAGGAATGACCACTATATACTCCTGTGGGAACAAAATTCTTATTTTACATTGAGGATACCCTCTGTTATAACGGTTGGCACTACTGCTATGCTGAATGAAATATATTTTGAATAGATCTCACAACTCAAGTCTTCGCATCCATGAAGCATCATGGGCCATCAGTAGAAACAGAATTGTATTCAATCACAATCTCCAGCAAATTCCCACTGTACCATAACCATGAAGTGGGGAGTCAATTCAAATCCAAGGAAGAACAGACAAGGAAAATCCTAAAAATGTGGTAGAAACCTGACAAAGCTACTACATATGCCTACTTGTATGGCAAACAGCATGCAAGAAGAGATTCCACAGTGTTGCGAACAACTGAGGGGATTAAAAACAGGTCAGTAAACTCATGTTCCTCATCTGGTCATAACATGTCCACAAATCTATTGATCACTGGCTTTAATGTATTCAAAGGCTTGAATATCCACAACTGTTAAAGTTAGAGCATAATCCATAAAGCGGGGAGTTTTTATTTGTGGAATGCAAAGTAAATGGGAAACTACTTGGCTACTCCACATAGCAAATGTGATATCACACATTGGGTACTTTGTCCAGTTCTGATTCCAATGGATCAGATCTAAGATGTACAGGTCTGCCACATCCAACCATGGATAGTCATAAACAACTAAATAACTAACAGGAGAAGGAGATTCCACAAATATCTCCATTCTCAATTATAGTGTAGCCCCAATATCTGCGTAAAAGACCATGCTGAAGTATTGTAACAGTCTTGAACCAGAAGTGGCAAGTGAATGATTCATGTTGGTCCCCTCCTAAAGTTCCCAGTATCACAGATGCCAGTCCAAAGCCAATTTGATTCAGTCCACATGATATCAATACAAAACCGAGAGCATAGGATACTGCAGAGCTTACGGGTCCTAACAACAAACTGGAGTTATATGATCTAAGTGAGATATTGCTGACCACTCCACAAAATAAATGTAATCTGATCACATCATACATCAAGTTTGATACATACCAAAGACATAAGAGTGACATTGGAGATAAAAATGAAAAGTAATGGGAAAACTCTGCAGGTCTGGAAGTGTCCATGGAGACAGAAATGTAGTTAACATTTCAAGTCCAATATAACATTTTTTTTGGCAGATGTGTCAAAATACCCATCTAAACAACTTTCTTGCAAACTTTTCCCCCAGAAATTAAAACTGATTAAAATCACTCATTGAAGTACTGAAATTTCAGCATCTATCATTATCATCATCATTATTCAAATCTTCGGCAAATCCCATTCATTTAAACTGTTGTACTTAAATGTGTTTTACATTTCATTTGTATATTTCGGATTTTTTATAACATATAGACCAGGAATTATTCACAGTGCCCCATGCGTGGTCTGGACAATTTTTATTACAGTCTTAAAATAAATTAGAAGTGAAGTTAAATTGTACTAATTGTACTATTAATTTTATGTTTTTGTTCCCTTAGACTCCTCTGCTCTTTGATTCCAGGTAAACACTCGTTTTCCAAGGAAAGACTTTGTCATCTCCCAAATGCAGCATTTTCCTAGTACTGAAATAATCCCAGAATTTTTAAGCATTACACTAAGGGGATATCTATCCTGATAGATTGATTATTCGTTATGAAGAACTCTACTCCATCAATCCTGATGTTCCTTGGTTGTGCAGAAAAGTTTGAATGTTTGTTCTGTATCTAAAGCTAGAATATTACAATCATTGAAATACCTGCAAATAAAATGCATTAAAATAGTAAAAAGAAACACAAAATAGTAAATACATAGTGTACCATAATAAAAGCCAATGTTTTTGGGAGCTTTTGTATATTTTTCAGTCACACAAGAACATACAATAGATGTTAAAAAAATTACCTTCCATAGATACCAAATCCCTCCAAAGAATGAATATTATTTTCGTACATAGATGAGTAATTTAGATGGAAAATAAGAAAAGGGTTACTGAACAAATGTTACTTTTTCGTGGTAGCTTTTCCTGCTGTTGTCACCTTAATCCATTTATACATTGAGTAAAACAGGAACTGCAAAATTACAGCTAATCGCATTTGTAGTTTCTATAAATCACAAGTCCAAATATTGGTCCTCTAACATCCCCACTCGAATGTCTCCAATCAAATGATATGTGTCAGGATGACAACATTAAACATATCAGTATTTTAGCAAATTGATTCCGTTTTATGTATTTATTGACATTAAACATTTTAATCTTGAAATCGTTTGGCAGCAGTTAGCTCCCACCCCGCTAGCATCAGCTTCTCTTTTACTGGTGCATGGGAGTCATTCAAACAGAAACCTCTTCCAAATGGATAGAAATGATTTATGGATGCAGATAATATGTACTCAGATAAGATGGGTTAACATTATTAACTCCTGTCCCAACGCAATGTATTGAATCACTGTCTCTGTCGGTAAAACTGATGGCTTCCATTTGACTAATACAGTTACTAATACAGTATTTCGAAAGCATCTTTCTCATTATCCTTCAACTCCTTATCTTGGAATTAAGACGCACCGTGATTTTCTGATTGGAATCGAGATCGTTGTTGTTTACATGTCCTTACTGGGATAATATATCTATATAACTCAAGGAATTTCTTTGACACTGACTATATTCGGTATATGGCTGCGCAGTGATATTTTGATTGGGTTTGTTGCTGCCGAAGCCCATCGCCTCCTCCTGTGGGCGGAAGAAGTGCAAGTTTCACTAACAGCCCGATTAAATATTTTGAAGAAGAGTCAGGTCTGCACCAAATGTTGACTTTCTTTCTCCATAGATACTGCCAGAGCTGCTGAGTTTCTCCAGCACTTCCTGTTTTTGGTTTTATTTCTCATGGAATATTTGACAGGTCTTACAAAAATAAAATACCAATGTTAGAAACCTGAATTAAAAACCGATCACATTCACCGGACAAAAAAAACTGGGTTAGATGTCTGCAGTATCACGAAACAGATTCGACATAATCAACAATAATCTGTTTATAATTCATTCTTATAAAACAGCATTAACGTGTATATTTTCCGTTATCGATGTATGTAAAGTGCAAGTGTTTAAATTGTGTTACTTTCGAGAACCTATAAATGAATTGAACGCAAACTATTCAGCGCCCGTTTGTACCGGGTTATCGCCTTTTAATCGTACATTTCAAAAGGTCTTCCTTGTATTAGTGTAATGTATCTCCAAATGTGTTCTTCAGACACCAGGTCTCACTTTTCACCTCAGCCAGCAACCACCTTTCTCCAGGGATACACCGGTCACTTGAGTTCCCTGGTTCGGATGGCCTGATCCAAACATCTTGCGATTGACTGGGTTTTGGACAAACAGTCGGTTAGTCCACCTGAGAAACGGAGAGTCTCAGTTGTCAAAACACAGCACCATCCGCGCAGTTAAAGAGGGGAAGATTTGCTTTAAGGGAAGAAGGAAATGTCCATGTGCCTTTCTTCGTTGAAACGAGTTGAGTTGTAAAACTAATTACTTTGCAGAGACAACAATCCAGGTATAAACCGAGGCTAAACTCCTGAAGTAAATGTCTCCAAACGCTAAAAGCTGTGTGCACCTTAGCAAGCCCCAATTGTGACTCGTTTCTGCAGCCCGTGTTGCTTCTGATTAGGAAATGTATGAGCTGCTTTGAAATCTGTAAACATTTTTAAATATACGAAACTCGTTTTAATTTGTGATTTCTCCCAACTCTCTTTCTTGTTTAATTCTGCCTGATTCGAGATATTACATTTTAAAGTAAATATTACCGGTGTTGTAGCTAAATTGTTGTAGTAAGGAAGAATGGTATTAACCATTCACACAAACATCCCCAATCAAATTCAACTTCAACTATTGACAGTAATTAGTATAAATAATTAAAATCGCGTCGTTGATTTGCTTAACGTGTCGTTGATTTGCCGAGAGGATTTAAAATACATTTGTTCCACAGTTTAATTCCCAGTTCTAAACAAACTGAAGTTCTGATTCTAAAGCTTTTTCATCTCGATGTAGAATCGAATAAAATTTCATCTCTCGACAGCTGCTAACCTTATTAAATATTAGCCTCTATTACTCTGGGCGAAATAATGCCCACACGTGCCCTTCAGTTAACATTTGTATTATTCAATTCATTGCTTAAGTATTAAAGGGAGCGAAAAGGTATATTTTATTTTAGTTTCTGAAATGTAATACTTTAATTCCGTCTTAAATGGGTTGCGTTTTGTTTTCGCTCGATGAGAGCTGGTAAACTAACACGGTAAATGAAGGGTTATAATCTTTTTACCTCCCATGCATTTTTATAAACTAATATTCAACCCACATCGAAAGAATTCAACGGATTGTCTGCTAAATGGTGATATAATTTCGGTGTGCAATGGTAATGGATAACTTTACAAGTGACGGTAAAGGACTTTGTAATTTTGCTGCAATCGACGTTCCACAGCACGTTAGTCCGTCCAATGGGTCAAGATTCCGAGGATTTAAGTAAATATTTATTTAGTCAACTCGTTAACTACAGTCAAGTTAAAACAACATTAAGTGCATTGAATGCAATAATTAGAATGCACAGTACATTTTTTAAGAAGCTGCGTGCTCACAGTGGAACTAGTAAGTAGAATTGCAGAATCAATATACTTAAACAGTGCAGCAGCTTCATTGACACAGCACCGACCACCTTTTTAAACTCTCTACCGACTGTCCGTGATGACTAGTTCCACTGAATTCAACAGTGAAGATCCGGATCAGACTTTAAGCGGGATTGCTAGTATTTTGTGTACCTATTTGGAGAGATTTTCGGGAAGGTGGGTGGGCACGCTCATTTCAAAGCTTTGACACAATGAGGGTAAACAGGGTGGCGCCAGACTCCTTTAGGTCTGACATATAAGCCAGGTGGCGTCAGTTCAGCACCTGATAGCCACTCTCCCGAACTGCAAACCCACAGCAGACAGTGCACAGAGCGAACCGCAGGCTGCAGTTTATGAATCTCGCCGATATTTCCTACTTTCCCGGCATATGCAGCATGACTGCCGAGTCCCAGCAGTCCTCCAATGAAGCATCCTGCGCTTCCAGTCCGCTGGAGAGCTCGGCGGATGTGTCACTGGGCTCTCCCGGTAAGGAGGAGGTGATGGTCAAATCGGAGCCGAGAAGCACCAGCCCGAGCGCGGAGGGAGATGACGGGAACGGGGCCGAGATTGAGGGCCTGCTACCGAGCTCCGGAGGTAGGAGGAGGAAGCGGCCGATCCAGCGTGGGAAACCGCCTTACAGTTACATCGCACTGATCGCCATGGCCATCGCCAACTCGCCAGAAAGGAAATTGACCCTTGGAGGTATCTACAAGTTCATCATGGACCGGTTCCCATTCTACCGGGAAAATTCCAAGAAGTGGCAGAACTCCATTCGACACAATCTGACTCTCAATGATTGTTTTGTCAAAATTCCCCGGGAGCCTGGCCGCCCCGGGAAAGGTAACTACTGGAGCCTGGATCCGGCGGCTGAAGACATGTTCGATAACGGCAGCTTTTTACGCCGGAGGAAACGTTTCAAGCGCTCAGACATCACCACCTATCCAGGCTACATGCAAAATTCCAGCGCTTTCACCCCACCCCCAGTTGGGCGTCCCTCTTACCCCAATCCACTCTATCCAAGTGTGGGCTCTGGCTACAACCCCCAAGTGCACACTGCTCCCCCTCATCATCCAGCCGTGTTACATCACTACCAAAGCTCAGCAGTCAGCCAGGCTCAGAACAGGATGTTCAGTATTGACAATCTCATCAGTCAACAGTCTGTACTGCAGGCCTCGTCAGGCATTGATTTGAACTCTCACGGAAATGGGGAGCTCGGAGCAATGGCCAGTTGTTCAGTTGGCGGTACAGATAATTTCCAGTCACAGCCCGTAAGCCCCACTGGGATGGGGGCCATTTTGAACAGGCCTTCCAACAGCGTGACTTCCAACATGACCTACTGCTATTCTACATCCCCTCCCCATTTAGCTATGTCCCAGGCCAACTACTCGCCCAATCATACCCAGATGTATTGTCCTTCAAATCGGCTCGCCATACCGTCCATGAGAGCAAATAGCTGCTCCGATCACTCTGACCAGCTTTTGGCTTTATCTAGCCATCAAGTGAATGGGCTGACTCAGTTCAATAGCAATACCTCCTATATGAGGCAAACCAATTATGCGCCTGGACTTGAAAGATTCATGTAGAATGTTTGCTTTTATGAGAGAAGCAGTAAAAGTGACATTTCTTTTTTTCCACAAAACGAGTCGAGGTTAGCTCTTTTACATATTTATTCCAAACTGTAGTGCCAAACTTCATCGTCTTTCTTCTCCTTCCATGAATTAACCTGTATCATTGTGTTCACCACTATAAGAACATACATTTCAGTACAAACAGGATTGATTTTGTCAGGGAACCATACACATCTGTCATCATTTGTCAACAGGTTTCGTTCAGAACCAGTTTCACCACATACTGTGCGGTATTTTTTATGTGTTTCGACGAGAAGATATTTATCGTTGAGTTTGTGTTAACTGCTGTATTAGATGCAGCACTTTTTAATTAGCTCTTATCGGAAACGACGAAAATATACATATATTACATTTTATGTGAAAGGAAATTGTTGTTCTCTTTTGGAAACAACGCTCTTCGGACAGTGTATTAAAATCTTTGCTTAGAAGCACACCAGAGGCCTCGTTTTGCTTATGGATAGACAGCAATGGTACTTTTGACAATACATTCTTCCCAGACAGCATAATGTTGTCCATCCTGCCTACAATCATGAGTTAGTACTCGGAGCAGTGAATGAAGTATGTTCAATCAGTTTTATGAATCAGTTGTCCACTAGAAAGCTACATTTACGGAGAAAATCAAAGTAACGGAGCTGCAGGCATTTCTGCTTCTTTTTAGATGGGGATTCTATTTTATAACCAGGTACTGAATAGTCTGGAATTTACAATGGCTTTGTATACCTGCCTGTAGGCATGTGTTTGCAAAATGAACCCGGATGTAGCTGAAACTAGTAAGAAATGAAATAAGGACAGTAGAATAAATAAAAGTCGTTGCACGAGATTGTTTTTTTTAAATACTCAATTTAAAAGTTATGGAAATACGTCCAGTCTGACAATGAGTCTCCAGTTCTTTGTCGTGATTTGGAGATGCTGGTGTTGGACTGGGGTGTACAAAGTTAAAAATCACACAACACCAGGTTATAGTCCAACAGGTTTAATTGGAAACACACTAGCTTTCGGAGCGACGGTCCTTCAGCAGGTGATAGTGGAGGGCTCGATCCTAAAACACAGAATTTATATCACCTGATGAAGGAGCGTCGCTCCGAAAGCTAGTGTGCTTCCAATTAAACCTGTTGGACTATAACCTGGTGTTGTGTGACTTTTTAACCCAGTTCTTTGTCTTATCAATGAAATTACGTCATTTGGATAATATTGGCGATTTAATTCGAAAAGGGTGTACTGAAACTGTATTTTGGAAGTATACATTTGAGGCATCCCATTCCCTGAATAGATCGTTCTTGTCAAACTGTTAATCTGTAATTTGCTCTGCCAAAATAATTATGAAGGATTTGCACAGCACCAAGCCGCTGATCGAATTAGGCACGGATCGAAATCCTATTGTCTGTAGTGGTGACAATTGTTTTTCTAATTACGCTGAAGATGACACTGTCTTTGTTTTATAACACCTGGTTAATGCAAACCTGTCGTTGTTTACAATGTCCTCAGATTGCTTAGAGAGATAGAAAAAAGATTTCCCTGGGTGTAGTAAAGTTTACAACATCAACAACTTGCACTTATGTCACATTGTAACTGTGGTCGGCCTGGACCAGGGTCCTTATATAATGGCCATGATTTGGAGGTGCTGGTGTTGAACTGGGTGGGTACAAAGTTAAAAATCACCCAACACCAGGTTATAGTCCAACAGGTTTAATTGGAAACACTAGCTTTGGGAGCTCCGCTCCTTCATCAGGTAGTTGTCCTGCTGAAGGAGCAGCGCTCCGAAAGCTAGTGCTTCCATTTAAACCTGTTGGACTATAACCTGGTGTTGTGTGATTTTTAACCTTATATAGTGGAGTTGACTTTGTTTAAAAAAGCGCCCTGAACCAATTTCCAGAAAATAAAAATTGCTTTGTGAACCGCAGTACCTTTCACATTGACCGGCTGTGTAAAGGGTTACGCTCAAATGTTTAAATGTAATCCAGCATCTGGTAGCATCAAGAGATTGTCCTGATATAACATTTAACGTACTAACACGCAGAGTTATTTTTTAAAAATTGAATGCACAAACTGCAAATTCATTTTGTAGCCTTGGTCTGGAGCGGCTCAACGTTAGTGGAAGAAACTTCGATAACCCTGGAACAGCACATTGAACACATGCCGTTGAATGATAGTCCTAATAAAAAGCGACAAACAAAAACACTCCAACACTGGCTCATGTATACATGTCCCCATTCATCCCTGAATGCATATGTAGTGCTTTTATTCAATGACCAATGTTTAAAATTAATCCTACTTTTAACTTTCCAAACTTTCGATCACATTGTCAATATCTGAAGTTAGTAAATCCCCGAGCATCTTTTGTCCAATTATCAAATACAAACTGGTCAAATAAAAATCACAAAGTTGTTGCCCTCAAGCGTTCTATATATGTTTGCACTCTCGATTTAAAATTAAATGGGCGGCAATCGTTTCGTTCGATTCGATTAAATAAGGAAGCAATCGGCGGTATTTCGAAAGTTGCTCCGTCCCCGTCGGAATCGGCTGTAAGTTGTTTATAACGAAACAAAGAGCTCAACCTATTATCTCGCTTATAACCAATTGATTGATGATTGTTGAGACCATTTATTTCGTTCAGAGAGAGGCAGAATCCGGTGCGTTCTTGGGAAGTTTCCTGCATTTTCACCCTCAGTTACTGTTCTCAGTTCCAGTTTCACCTCAAGTGGTTGTGGAGCCACAACCGCTCAGGATGTCTGACAGAGGCTTTTGTGTCACTGATGGTCATCTCCATTGAACGTGTTTGCTGTTCTGCTCACGCCGACAGACATTTGGACAGACATTCTTACGCAAGGACATTCATAAATCATCTAATTCTTATGAAACTGGAAATGTTCGACAGGTTTTAAGCATAATCCTTGTTGCACCAGTAATTGTTTGATATGAATATTAATGCATTCCCAGAGGTTTTAAGAAATATTTTTTTAATACATTTTAAAGAGTAATAATTTTGCAAGGTGAGGGGAAACGAAAGCTGGATCAAATATGATTTTGCTTATTCGTTTCATAGGGCATCGCTGGGAGGGCAGCAACATTTGCTGATCAGTCCCAATTTAAAAAAGATAAGAAAGACCAGTTACCTTCCACAAAGTACAGACGTGATCAATTCAAGTCGCCATAGTCTTACCAGACCATAGGGAGCCATGGTGGTGATTTAACCACACCTCAAGCAAGGGGAGAGATTGGGAAGGAGAGTCCTTCGTGGTAACCTTGGCTAGTGTGGGGATTGAGCCCACACTGTTGGCATCACACTGTTTCACAAACCAACAATCCAGCTCACTGACCCCCGACACAACTGAGAGTGTTAGCTCGGCAGGGTGGCTTAGTAGGCACTACTGCCTCACAGTGCCATGGGCCTCAGTTCAATTCCACCCTTGGGCAATTGTCTATGTGGAGTTTGCACATTCTTGATGTGTCTGCACACATTTTTCAGCCAGAGTGTGGTGAATCTATGGAATTCAATGCCACAGAAGGCTATGGATGCCAGGTCATTGAGTGTATTTAAGACTGAGATCAATAAGTTCTTGATTGTCAAGGGGATCAAGGGTTACTGGGAGAATGGGGTTGAGAAACTTATCAGCTGTGATTGTATGATGGAACAGAATCGATGGGCTGAATGGCCTAACTTCTGCTCCTATGTCTTATGGTTTCCTTCCACCATCCAGATATGTGCAGTTTAGGTGGATTTGCCATGCTAAATTGCCCATAGTATCCAGGATTGTGTAGGCTAGGTGGGTTAGCCATGAGAAATGCAGGGTTACAGGCATAGAGTAAGGGGGAGTCGTTTTGGGTGGATGCTCTTTGGAGGATCAAGTGGACTTGAAGGGCCGAATGGCCTGCTTCCAAACTGTAGTGATTCAAACAGGTTTAGGTAGGGGTTTGTGTGTGTGTGTGTGTGCGGAGTTATTTTGTTTCACATTCATGTTGAAGTTCCATTAGTTGTTTTTCACAAGCAATTTGCACACCATGTCCTGGACACATGCTTAAAGTTTGTTTCTTGGGAAATGAATTCCACCTGTTGGACAATCCTCCTGGTATCCACCCTCTCAAACTCCCTCAGGATTGTTTATGTTTCTATAAGATCACCTCTCTTTTGTCTAAATTCTAATGGATAAAGGTCAATGCATTTTACATTGAACTGTTTCTCCTAAAATGATATCCTTTTTCAACTAAAAAGTTTCATAACTGTACAGAGTACATCAGATGTAATTTCACCAATGCTCTCTTCATCTGAAGTAAAACTTCCATACTTTTATAACCCACTCATCACACCAACACTCCATTTCCTTCCTAATAAATTGTTCTATTTGCATAACAACATTTTGTAGTTCATATACATCGAAATGTAATTTCCTCTGCACCAAGTTCTGCCATCTCTCTCCATTTAAATAATACAGTGCCTTTCTTTTCCTCCTGACTACACCAACATAAAAATGGTTAAACACTCATCTATAAACCATATATTATGCTTGATCATGACAGTAGCAATGGATCATTTGTTTAAAAACCATATATTATGCCTGATCTTAACAATGGCAATGGTTACTTTGTTTAAAAGCCACTAGCTGTTCTGTTCATGGAGGCATAAAGGTTCTACAGTGTCATGAGTTTAGGCAGTGCCAGAGTTCATGAAAATAATGCTTGCCTATTCCATATTTTCCACCAGTACATAGGTACTAACTTCATGCATTATCTTACGATGTTCCTCTACATGCTCAACTTGTTTCTGTTTTGTTGTATTTCACATAAACCGTACAGTTCACAGCATATCACCAACACAAGTTACATCTGAGGACTCTGGTTTTGTACAAAACCAAGTGCAAGCTACTCCATTTGTTATTGTGGAACAAAAGTCATTGTACTGTACTATTACCGTGGACAGGAAGTCCTCTGGAATGTTGTTAAAACCATTAATTAATATCATTACAAAATGTATGCTTCTGGATGTAATTTTCTTTGGACTTGGCCATTATCCTAATAATTAACTGAAAATTAATTGATTTATGGTGTAGACTGTTGAATAACAACTCAAATTCCTCTGGCTGATATCTGTAACAACATGATAAATCTGCTGAAGTCTTTCATTTTTGGATTATCTTTAGTGGGATGACAAGAACAGGTTTTTAGGACAATTAGATTAATTTGAAGTAAATAAAAGAATAATTGGTTTTGAGGACAAAAAGACTAGAATTATTTTTCCTCCAATTTTGTAATTTAGAAGCCTGGTGCTCAGATGATTCTCATACAATTCTCCCTTGGATCATGCCTCAGTTTGAAATAATAGAAATATTAGAGTAATAGTAGTAATAATATTAGAAATGCTTAAATAATAACATCCCTTTTTAGAAAGAGATTAAATAGCAGAATTTGATGAAGAGCACGTGGAAAAAGATTTATTTCCTCCACTGAAAGCAGTATCATTGCTAAGAATGCATTTCTTTTAGATATAAGTAATATGCTTTTTCCTTGAAGGTAGTTTGAAGTTTATCTTCAGAGTGATGTGGTTACCACTTCCCAGCAATATTAAAGGGTTATATAAATGAAGTCAGTACACAGCAGAATAAATCTTCAAACTGGATTGTTTAATGCAGGTTCCCAATAGTTCAGTGCAAATGTGGAATTTGGCAGTTTGATTCTTTTAGGGCAAAATGTAAAGAACAAATGTTTTTGGGTCAGTTTCTCACCATGAGTCATAATGAGTTCTCCCATTGTATTTTACCAAACTCACCACATTAGTTAATCATACCACACCAGTTGTGTCTCTCGCATCTATTTTTGCCTCATCTTACCACCTGCCATTCCCTCAGCAATGTGCCGCTGAGCATATATCTGCCAAAACATCAGCATGCTTTGCACCTGTACCATCTTTGAAAGGCTGCTGTGCAGCTGGACAACTGCTGACGCCCTGGACATGCTCCTTACCAGCAATATCATGGCACATCAACTATAAAGCCATTCTGCTGATGACACAAAGCCAACATGGCTGTTACTCACTTACCCTAGTTACTGTTTAACCAACAGGCCACACACTTTACCTAATCCTGAGGCTATATCCTGTCTAAACACCATCTGAATCAGCACTATCCTCCTATCCACTATCCCATTGGAGATCTGCAGCTTGTCATGATTGAGATGGGGAATTTCACTTTTAGGTAAGTATTGGACATCTGCAAACACAAATGTGAGCTTTCATTTACAGAAAGGAAAAAGGAACAGAAATGAAGCCAGCAGTGACTGGACTGTGTCCCACAATACCAACCAGATTTGGCACCATGACCAAAAATGTTACAGTCAACACTGTTTGCTGTGAGCAGCTCTCATCTATTGCAAGCAGGTTTCAATAAAGTTCCATCTGGCTTGTAGTGCCTGATATAGCTGAGCTCTATCAAGGACAACATTAGTTTCCTGTTACTTGTTGGAAGATTGGTCCTGTTCCCCAAATTTCTTTGCATCCAGGATGTCATCTCCATTGCCTGCTGAAATTGTGCAGAGCACAGGACACCAGAATGATATACACACTCGATCCAGACTATACTTAAGAGTGCCCACCCCAGATTGGAAGTGCATCTTCAGCAGTTCTATATTCTGCTTCATAATGGCTCTACCGGAAGCATGGGCAGCATTATAATTGTGCTCTGCATCGGTCAGATTGTTGTGCAATGGTCATAAACCATCGTCTCAGTGACTAGCCTTTGTCCCCCACTAACTGGCTTTGTAAGACTTCTGGACTGTCAAACACACCAGATACACAAGCATGTTTCTGGGCTTACGCTGCTGCTACTCCTATTGGATTGATGGATTAATACTCCCTGCTTGGACTTGGAAAGATCCCCTGTCCATGAGCATTATCACTTCAGAGTCCCTGGGCTGTGCGCAGGCTGTACTCCTGACTGACATTACCAGGACACCCAACAAACAGGGGTCCACCTTGACGAGACTGAGGACTATCCTGCACCAGTTTATGATATAGCCATTTAGTTGAATTAATGTGCAGTGTGTGTGCTACGCGGGCAGCTGGCAAGGTTTTAGGAATAGAACCGACTCTTGGTGTACCATACAACAAGATGTCACCCACCCAGCCAAGCATTGTTCAATACTGGATTAGTGGTGCTGGAAGAGCACAGCAGTTCAGGCAGCATCCAAGGAGCTTCGAAATCGACGTTTCAGGCAAAAGCCCTTCATCAGGAATAAAGGCAGTGAGCTTGGAGCGTGGAGAGATAAGCTAGAGGAGGGTGGGGTGGGGAGAAAGTAGCATAGAGTACAATGAGTGAGTGGGGGAGGGGATGAAGGTGATAGGTCAGGGAGGAGAGGGTGGAGTGGATAGGTGGAAAAGGAGCTAGGCAGGTAGGACAAGTCCAGACAAGTCATGGGGACAGTGCTGAGCTGGAAGTTTAGAACTAGGGTGAGGTGGGGGAAGGGGAAATGAGGAAACTGTTGAAGTCCACATTGATGCCCTGGGGTTGAAGTGTTCCGAGGTGGAAGATGAGGCTTCTTCCTCCAGGCGTCTGGTGGTGAAAGAGTGGCGGTGAAGGAGGCCCAGGACCTCCGTGTCCTCGGCAGAGTGGGAGGGGGACTTGAAATGTTGGGGCACGGGGCGATGTGGTTGATTGGTGAGGGTGTCCCGGAGATGTCCCCTAAAGCGCTCTGCTAGGAGGCGCCCAGTCTCCCCAATGTAGAGGAGACCACATCAGGAGCAACGGATACAATAAATGATATTAGTGGATGTGCAAGTAAAACTTTGATGGATGTGGAAGGCTCCTTTAGGGCCTTGGATAGAGGTGAGGGAGGAGGTGTGGGCACAGGTTTTACAGTTCCTGTGGTGGCAGGGGAAAGTGCCAGGGTGGGAGGGTGGGTTGTAGGGGGGCATGGACCTGACCAGGTAGTCACGGAGGGAACGGTCTTTACGGAAGGCGGAAAGGGGTGGGGAGTGAAATATATCCCTGGTGGTGGGGTCTGTTTGGAGGTGGCGGAAATGTGGGCGGATGATTTGGTTTATGCGAAGGTTGGTAGGGTGGAAGGTGAGCATCAGGTGCGTTCTATCCTTGTTACGGTTGGTGGGATGAGGTCTGAAGGCGGAGGTGCGGGATGTAGACGAGATGCGTTGGAGGGCATCTTTAACCACGTGGGAAGGGAAATTGCGGTCTCTAAAGAAGGAGGCCATCTGGTGTGTTCTGTGGTGGAACTGGTCCTCCTGGGAGCAGATCCGGCGGAGGCGGAGGAATTGGGAATACGGGATGGCATTTTTGCAAGAGGTAGGGTGGGAAGAGGTGTATTCCTGGTAGCTGTGGGAGTCGGTGGGTTTGTAAAAAATGTCAGTGTCAAGTCGGTCGTCATTAATGGAGATGGAGAGGTCCAGGAAGGGGAGAGAGGTGTCAGAGATGGTCCAGGTAAATTTAAGGTCAGGGTGGAATGTGCTGGTTATGTTGATGAATTGCTCAACCTCCTCGCGGGAGCACGAGGTGGCGCCAATGCAGTCATCAATGTAGCGGAGGAAGAGGTGGGGAGTGGTGTCGGTGTAATTACGGAAGATCAACTGTTCTACGTAGCCAACAAAGAGACAGGCATAGCTGGGGCCCATACGTATGCCAATAGCTACCCCTTTGGTCAGGAGGAAGTGGGAGGATTAAAAGGAGAAATTGTTAAGGGTGAGGACCAGTTCGGCCAAAGAAATGAGAGTGTCAGTGGAAGGGTACTGTTGGGGACGTCTGGAGAGGAAAAAATGGAGGGCTTGGAGGCCCTGGTCATGTCGGATGGAGGTGTAGAAGGATTGGATATCCATGGTGAAGATGAGGCGTTGGGGGCCGGGGAAACGGAAGTCTTGGAGGAGGTGGAGGGCGTGGGTGGTGTCTCGAACGTATGTGGGGAGTTCCTGGACTAGGGGGGATAGGACAGTGTCGAGGTAGGTAGAGATGAGTTCAGTGGGGCAGGAGCATGCTGAGACAATGGGTCGGCCAGGGTGGTCAGGCTTGTGGATCTTGGGAAGGAGGTAGAACCGGGCCGTGCGGGGTTCCCGGACTATGAGGTTGGAAGCTGTGAGTGGGAGATCTCCTGAGGTGATGAGGTTCTGTATGGTCTGGCAGATGATGGTTTGGTGATGGGGGGTGGGGTTATGGTCGAGGGGGCAGTAGGAAGAGGTGTCCTCGAGTTGACGTTTGGCTTCAGCGGCGTAGAGGTCAGTGCGCCAGACTACCACTGCGCCCCCTTTATCCGCTGGCTTGATGGTGAGGTTGGGATTGGAGCAGAGGGATTGGAGGGCTGCACGTTGTGAGGGTCACCAAGAGTACCCTTCCACCGACACTCTCATTCGTTTGGCCGAACTGGTCCTCACCCTTAACAATTTCTCCTTTGGATCCTCCCACTTCCTCCAGACCAAAGAGGTAGCCATGGGCACCCATATGGGCCCCAGCTATGCCTGTCTCTTTGTTGGCTACGTAGAGCAGTTGATCTTCCGTAATTACACCGGCACCACTCCCCACCTCTTCCTCCGCTACATTGATGACTGCATTGGCGCCACCTTGTGCTCCCGCGAGGAGGTTGAGCAATTCATCAACATAACCAGCACATTCCACCCTGACCTTAAATTTACCTGGACCATCTCTGACACCTCCCTCCCCTTCCTGGACCTCTCCATCTCCATTAATGACGACCGACTTGACACTGACATTTTTTACAAACCCACCGACTCCCACAGCGACCTGGATTACACCTCTTCCCACCCTACCTCTTGCAAAAATGCCATCCCGTATTCCCAATTCCTCCGCCTCCGCCGGATCTGCTCCCAGGAGGACCAGTTCCACCACAGAACACACCAGATGGCCTCCTTCTTTAGAGACCACAATTTCCCTTCCCACATGGTTAAAGATGCCCTCCAACGCATCTCGTCTACATCCCGCACCTCCGCCCTCAGACCCCACCCCTCCAACCGTAACAAGGACAGAATGCCCCTGGTGCTCACCTTCCACCCTACCAACCTTCGCATAAACCAAATCATCCGCCGACATTTCCGCCACCTCCAAACAGACCCTACCACCAGGGATATATTTCCCTCCCCACCCGTTTCCGCCTTCCGCAAAGACCATTCCCTCCGTGACTACCTGGTCAGGTCCACGCCCCCTACAGCCCACCCTCCCACCCTGGCACTTTCACCTGCCACCGCAGGAACTGTAAAACCTGCGCCCAAACCTCCTCCCTCACCTCTATCTAAGGCCCTAAAGGAGCCTTCCACATCCATCAAAGTTTTACTTGTACATCCACTAATATCATTTATTGTATCTGTTGCTCCTGATGTGGTCTCCTCTACATTGGGGAGACTGGGCGCCTCCTTGCAGAGCGCTTTAGGGAACATCTCCGGGACACCTGCACCAATCAACCACACCGCCCCGTGCCCCAACATTTCAAGTTCCCCTCCCACTCTGCCGAGGACATGGAGGTCCTGGGCCTCCTTCACCGCCGCTCCCTCACCACCAGACACCTGGAGGAAGGAAGCCTCATCTTCCGCCTCGGAACACTTCAACCCCAGGGCATCAATGTGGACTTCAACAGTTTCCTCATTTCCCCTTCCCCCACCTCACCCTAGTTCTAAACTTCCAGCTCAGCACTGTCCCCATGACTTGTCCGGACTTGTCCTACCTGCCTATCTCCTTTTCCACCTATCCACTCCACCCTCTCCTCCCTGACCTATCACCTTCATCCTCTCCCCCACTCACCCATTGTACTCTATGCTACTTTCTCCTCACCCCTACCCTCCTCTAGCTTATCTCTCCACGCTCCAGGCTCACTGCCTTTATTCCTGATGAAGGGCTTTTGCCCAAAACGTCGATTTCGAAGCTCCTTGGATGCTGCCTGAACTGCTGTGCTCTTCCAGCACCACTAATCCAGAATCTGGTTTCCAGCATCTGCAGTCATTGTTTTTACCCCATTGTTCAATACTGACAAATAACGTGTCTGTTTGTCTGCATTAAATAGCCCTTAAAATGAAAGTCTTCAACTCAAGCTGAATTGCTAATGTTCTAACAGGCATAGCATGGTAAGGCAAAGTAAGGCTTGGCATGTATGGTATAAGCATACACGTAGGTGCAAAATGAGCAAGTGTTCAGAGAGCAAAAAGCAGTGTGAGATGCAGCTGGTCCAATCTTTGTGCTGGTTATCTGTCTCTGCACATTATTTGTTCCTGTCATATAAATTGTCCCTGTCATAGCCTTCCTAATACTAGTTGCTGGTGCATGCTGCAATGGAAGTCTGTGCCTCATGAATGCCCTGCCAGTGTATTGGTGAAGTGCCATCTTACATCTTGCCCTGGGATGTTGTTGCCTAATGTCCAACATAGAGGTCATTCAAAGAAAATGGCGACTTAAAAAGACTAGATACACACTCTAGCTCCCTTATTGCCTTTTCTTGATGCTATTTGTTTTGTGATTTTGGCAAAACGTCAGTCTGAATATTAATGAGATGACCTGGTGTTAACAATTAATAATCCCCATCAATTAGATTTTTGTCGCTGCCTAGTGAGAATTTTGTCATGGCATAAAAAATGAATGAAAATAATCTTGACATCAAAATTGGCCTTGCTGCACTCAACGCCTGATTCTGCCACACATCTTACCATCAGCCTGGTCACTCAGGCCTCTATAAGATTCCACCCAGAGACACTATAATTTCAATATTATTCCCCTAACTCTACCTAGTGAAGATAATGTTCTGCCTTCACTGTAAGGACAGTAATTTAGAGCAGTGGATCATTAAACTTGTCTTTTTTTAAATCTCATTTGTTATTTTGTGTGAAATTGGTTACTGCATACATTTTGCTCTCCCAGCTATTGCATATAAAAGGATTTCACTTTAGCAAATGTGCAAATGTGAGATTTGTGAGAATTGAATTAGATTTTTTCCATCTGTAGCATAAATAAATTTTCAGATTTAATTTTACTCCTGAATGTCTAGAGTCAGGAAAGTTTACATTTACCGAAGAACATAAAAAATAAGGGAAGGAGTAGGTCATTAAGCATATTCATCTTCTGGATTAGTGGTGCTGGAAGAGCACAGCAGTTCAGGCAGCATCCGAGGACAGGCAAAATCCGAGGACAGGCAAAATCGACGTTTCGGGCAAAAGCCCTTCATCAGGAATAAAGGCAGAGAGCCTGAAGCGTGGAGAGATAAGCTAGAGGAGGGTGGGGGTGGGGAGAGAGTAGCGTAGAGTACAATAGGTCAGTGGGGAAGCAAATGTGGCTGTAGTAGCGGTTTGAAGCAAATATGGCTGTAGTAGCGGGTTGAAACGTCGATTTTGCCTGTCCTCGGATGCTGCCTGAACTGCTGTGCTCTTCCAGCACCACTAATCCAGAATCTGGTTTCCAGCATCTGCAGTCATTGTTTTTACCTCATTAAGCATCTTCAGCCTGGTTGATCTGATTGTGCCCTAAATTCACTTACCTGTCTGGCCTCTAAATCCCTACAATCCTTGTAAATATATATTTATTGAACCAGCCTCCACTATTTGACGGGGTTGATTATTCCAAAGATTAAGAATCCCCTAAAACAATAAATTCCTTTTCAGCTTTGGCTTAAATCCCCCATTTTGAAACTATGATCTCAAGTTCAAGATTTCTCTTTCTAATACATCTTCTTTGTTGTTGCGAGTAATTGCATTGCCTTGCATTTTCTCATTTCTGTATATCAATGCTGCTGTCTTGTTATCCTCTACTACTGCTTTGTCTACCTGCCCAGGCATTATCATGTCTGAAGTCCCCAGTGAGTTATTCTTGGCTTCTTTCCTTTCTTCATTCGCATAATGCCCCAGAATAAATGATTTCTACAAGCAGGACATGGTTGCCACAACCAACTTGAATATCGACCAAGTCATCTCTCTGCTAGTAACTGCCACTCTACTGTCAGATTAGTTGTCCAAAGTCTAATGCTCACAGCTCAGTCTTCTGAAGCCAGAGATTACTTTCTGTACTGTCTACTGTAAAGTCTTCTCCATTCATTTTCTTGATTAGTTTCTCAGGCTCAACCAAGTATTTCACAATATTGGTGGCCTGCTTGAACCTGACTTCCACTTATTCCTACCTTCTTGATGTTGTCTCTGTCTATACCTGAGACCTCTGCTGCTGACATTCTTATACATACCTTTGCTAAGGTCTGTGCTCGCATTGCTGGTATCTGTCTATTCATCATACATAATCTGCAACTTGTTCAACCCTGCTTCATATTTGATCCCTCATATTAAGCTCAACTTACCTCCACCTCTGTGCTTGTTAATCTATCCTCATTCACTGTACTACAGTGCATCAAATTTAAAAACATTGTCCTTGAATTTAAAAGCTAGATATTCTTATTGCCCAACCTTTCAATGTCTTAAAGCTATCAACACTGTCTTTTCTATACATTTTGATTAGATTAGATTCCCTACAGTGTGGAAACAGGCCCTTCGGTCCAACCAGTCCATACCGACCCTCCGAAGAGCATCCCACCCAGACCCACTTCCCTCTGACTAGAGCACCTTACACTGTGGGCAATTTACCATGGCCAATTCACTTGTCCTGCGTATGTTTGGACTGTGGGAAGAAACCAGAGCACCCGGAGGAAACCCACGCAGACATGGAGAGAATGTGCAAACTCCACACAGACAGTTGCCTGAGGCTGGAATTGAACCTGGGACCCTGCTGCTGTGAGGCAGCCGTGCTAACCACTGAGCCACTGTGTTATCTGAATATTGGCTTTTGTACATTTGATCAACGGTAAAAACCTACAAATAAAAATACTGGACAATGCAAACAAGTACTAGTAGCATGGTCATAACAATTGCTTCACTGTTTCTTCAGCCCTCAGATGAGCCTAAAAAAATAAATGAAATACCATATTTATCCTGTACCTTAACCTGCCTGTTCTTGTGTCTTACACATTTAAAAGAGTTATTACTTTACAGCATCACTACATAAGGGCAGATGACAGGCACAAGCAATTAAACTACATGGATTCCACAATGTATCAAAATATTGAATTACTGGCAACACTTAGGTAAGTTCACAGTTACTCCTGATGAGTAAAATATCTGGTGAGTTTTAATTTTCTTACATCCAGTTGAGGCCAACATAATATAGTCAGCCAGCTGGAAAAAATAGACAGTGAGAGAGAGATGACATATAATTTTGCGGTCAGTCAGAGACAGAGGAATGTGAATAATAATAACATGCAAGCATATTCTTCTAGCTTGTATTCTGAAAAAAATGACTATGTAATCAAAGATGTTCACCCAAGATAGAGTGCAAACTTTTAGTAATGTCTCTTGGATGAGATCACATGCTTCATCTTTGTTCATTCGTTAAAATATAATGTTTTTTCAACAATATTTGATTTCTCAGCCTTTAAATAACAGTGTTAGGAAATTGAGGTGATACAGAGTAATCGCAAGGAAAATCTGTCAGGTTCAATTTAGTTGTGCGGGAAATGCAGAGACAATCATTAATAGTGCTCCAAAATGTATACTTTAATGTGGACTATTATATTATTACATTAAATTCTCATCCAGGCTATTAATAAAATTCATCAATTTACCATCATAAACTGTATAGAAATCACAGAGGACATCAGGGTATCTATTTTATCCCAAATACAAATTGGGGTAGTAAAAAAACTTTCAAGTTGCTTTTACTCCTTTCTAGGTTAGGGGGTGAAGGAGGAAAATGATCATCAGTTGTAGTAAATAAGACTGTAATCTTAAAGATATAGTTACACTGAGACATATACGACTCTTGTAGCTGTAGTTTGGGTTCCAGCCAGGCAGAACTCTGTTTATATTGCTTGGCTCCTACCTGGCTGAAACCAAAACTGTTCTATTTGGGAGTGTGGCCTGCAAATATCTGGATATATGTGTGTACTGAACCATCTCTGAACATTTTGAAACTCAACTATTTATGAGCATGTGAAGTGAAGAATCTTTGTTCTCTAAACATACAAATGTTTATGAAGTGTCCAAATTATCCAACTGAACACTGTCCAAAGTAGGTACAAGCAAATTGAATAAAACTATCAGTCAGGTGGTTGGGGTTTTGAGGTCATTACTGTCATAGTCAGCAAATTCAAATTAATCACAGTGCATCCATTATTAATGATGTAATGGATTCTGTTGAAGGAAGTGAACTGATTTGAATTTGTTTATGAAGGATGCATTAGGGAATACTTATATTCTATCAAATTTGGAACTTTTGGGCAAATTTGAAGCATGTTTGTAAGAGATAAGAAATAGATTTCTCCATCACCATAAATAATGGTATTGGAAAAAAGTAGAAATTGTCTATGAAAGAGAGATGAGGAAATGATTAGAACATAATTAGTTAGAGAAGATCATTGACCCTTTGATCCTATTCTACCATTCAATAAGGTCAAAGCTAGTCTTCTGCCTTGACCCAGCGTTATGAAATTATCTCCAAATGCTTCAATTCTCTTCGTACTCAAAACTAATCAATATCCACCTTGAAGATACGCATTGATTGGGCATAAGTATCTCTTTTGTGTAGAGACTTCCACAGATTCACAAAGCTTTGAGTAAAGGAATTTCATCTTATCTGAGTCCTAAGTGTCCAACCCAGAGTGTGCCAATGTTCCAGATTTCCTAGCCAGTGAAAGTACTTTCTCCACACTTATCCCGTTAAGCCCTTAAGAATTTTTAATCCTTCAATTAAATCCCCTTTCACTGATATACAGTTCAGGGAATATAGAACTAGTCTTCTCAATTTAACCCAGAGTGTGGAATCTCATCCTAGGAATCTGTCCAGTTACCTTTGTTACACTTCCTCTGGTGCAACTTGTCTTTTCTTAAATAAGGAGACCAAAACTGCAGACTGTACTTTAGGTGTGATGTCCTCAGTTCTTTACAACTGTAATAAGATATATTTACTCTTGCATTCCACTCTCTTTTTGCAAAAACTAATATATTATTGCCTTTCTAAGTACTTGCTGTACCTGATGCTAACCTTCAGTGATTCATGAACAAGGACAGCCAGGTCTCCCAAAAGGCAGACATTTTCCAGGCACTTACCGTTTAAAACATATTCTGTTTTATTTTAATTTTTCTGATTGAAATGGATAATTTCACACTTCACTATATTGTATTCTATCTTCAATATTCTTACTCAGTCACACAGTACGTTTATATCCCTCTGCAGTCTTCTTGTATCCTCTTCACCACTTACTTTTCTAGTATATTTCTATCATGAACAAACTTGGATATCTCACACTCAGTCCCTCACCGAAGCCACTATGTGGATTGGAAATAACTACTGTGGGTCTGGAGAAATTGGCAGATTTCCTTCCCTACATGACAATTAGTGAACTATATGGGTTTTTACAACAATCCACAATGGTTATACAGTCAACATTGGGCTAGATAAATAGTCAGATTTAAAAAAAAATTAAATACAAGTTTATCATCCCTCATGGTGATAATTTAACTCACATTGCTGAACATTAAGCTGGAGTGTTGGAATGCTGGATCGGTGACATTACCACTGTACTTTCACCTCCCTCTACATACCTATCAAAACATTCACAAAATCTTTTTATGTCCCTTTTAGTTTACTCATATTCTCTTTTCTCTTCACAAACAAAACACAAATTGCTGGAAAAGCTTAACAGGTCTGGCAGCATCTGAGAGAAAACAGAGTTAACATTTTGGGTCAGCGTTAGCTCTGCTTTCTCTCCACAGATGCTGGCAGACCTGCTGAGCTTTTCCAGTAATCTCAGTTTTCATTTCTGATTTATAGCATCTGCAGCCCTTTCAGTTTGATTCTCTCTTTTCTTTCCTTATCAGTTTCTTATTCCTTCTTTGCTGGAATCTAAAATCTTCTCAAACTTCAGAATAATCACTCCTTTTGGCAAAATTATAAGTTTCACGTTTTGTTAAAAATCACACAACACCACGTTATAGTCTCCGAATCATCACATTTTGTTGTAATAGTATCTTTAACTCTTCAATCATGGTTAGAAGTGAGGTGAGAAAAGAGCAAAGCCCAGAAATGACTGAAAATGAAATGAAATTTTCAGTCTTGATCGCCAATCAATGTATGATAGGCAGGAAAAATAAAAGCAACATACTACGGATGCCAGAAATCTAAAATGATTCTTCTTTAGGAAGCTGTTCAGAACTCAGAATTTCTCAAGCACGTTCAACTTAAATTCTCCCAAAATGTGAATCTTGAATTACATGGAACAATGGTTAAAAAGCTGGGCAAGGTAAAGTAATGTTGGACAAAGGTTGGTATGAGAAAGCTACATAACCATGAGCTACCTGAAAGCCTGACTGATGGATGGGACCATTGTTTGGAATCAAATGACAGACTTGATGATGTGCTGCTGGCTGGAACCATATGTCAGAGAGTAAGTAAACTGGGGGAAACTGCAAGAATTTCTGTGATATGACAATGGGTGCAACAATCTGCATGTTCTTAAATTATCTTCTGAGTCTTTTGAACATTACAGCACCTTGGTATATACTAATGAAGTACCCTTCTAAATTAGGCAGGATCTTTACCTTCCAGTGCAATAAAAAAGGTGAAAGCAGATCCCAGGCATGAAGGTAATAGCGAACATAGGTCAAAAAAACTGAAAGAATTGCGGATTCTGGAAATCTGAAACAAAGACAAAAATTGCTGGAAAGTCTAAGCACAATTGGACAAGGTTCCCCATGGGAGACTGATTAGCAAGGTTAGATCTCATGGAATACAGGGAGAACTAGCCATTTGGATACAGAACTGGCTCAAAGGTAGAAGACAGAAGCTGGTGGTGGTGGAGGGTTGTTTTTCAGACTGGAGGCCTGTGACCAGTGGAGTGCCACAAGGATCGGTGCTGGGCCCTCTACTTTTTGTCATTTACATAGATGATTTGGATACGAGCATAAGAGGTGCACTTAGTAAGTTTGCAGATGACATCAAAATTGGAGGTGTAGTGGACAGCGAAGAGGGTTATCTCAGATTACAACAGGATCTGGACCAGATTGGCCAATGGGCTGAGAAGTGGCAGATAGAGTTTAATTCAGATAAATGCGAGGTGCTGCATTTTGGAAAGCAAATCTTAGCAGGACTTATACACTTAATGGTAAGGTCCTCGGGAGTGTTGCTGAACAAAGAGACCTTGGAGTGCAGGTTCATAGCTCCTTGAAAGTGGAGTCGCAGGTAGAAATGATAGTGAAGAAGGCGTTTGGTATGCTTTCCTTTATTGGTCAGAGTATTGAGTACAGGAGTTGGGAGGTCATGTTGCGGCTGTACAGGACATTGGTTAGGCCATTGTTGGAATATTGCATGCAATTCTGGTCTCCTTCCTATCGGAAAGATGTTGTGAAACTTGAAAGGGTTCAGAAAAGATTTACAAAGATGTTGCCAAGATTGGAGAATCTGAGCTACAGGGAGAGACTGAACAGGCAGGGGCTGTCTTTCCTGGAGCGTCGGAGGCTGAGGGGTGACCTTATAGAGATTTACAAAATTATGAGGGGCATAGATAAATAGGCAAAATCTTTTCCCTGGGGCTGGGAAGTCCAGAACGAGAGGGCATAGGATGAGAGGGGAAAGATATAAAAGAGACCTAAGGGGCAAATTTGTCACGTAGAGGGTGGTATGTGTATGGAATGAGCTGCCAGAGGATGTGGTGGAGGCTGGTACAATTGCAACATTTAAGAGGCATTTGGATGGGTATATGAATAGGAAGGGTTTGGAGGGATCTGGGCCGGGTGCCGGTAGGTGGGACTAGATTGTGTTGGGATATCTGGTCGGCATGGACGGGTTGGACCGAAGGGTCTGTTTCCATGCTGTACATCTCTATGACTCTATGATTCTAATTGGCAGTTCTGAAGAAGGGTCACTGAACCCGAAATATTAACCCTGATATCTCTCCACAGATGCTGGCAGGATTGCTGAGATTTTCCAGCAATTTCTGTGTTTGTAGCAAACATAAGTGTTTGCTTTTTACATTCTTTATGCCCTCTTTTTAGTCTACGCAAGCATTAGTTTTGTCTTTTATTGTCTTTCCCACGTTAGAGGGAACTGTGCTGAGTACAAGCATCTTGCGCCACCATGTGGCAATTAGCACACACATATACAAATAATGTTATTTAAATGTACTTCCTTTCTTAATTACATAAACAATATATCATTTCTCAAAAGAATTATTTAAAATTATTAATTTTAAATTAATAATTAATACTTTTATTTGTAAAGTCCAGGTAGGACAGCATTGTACTCTGAATGTCCTCTGAATTAAGCTCACTGTCTATTCACAGCATATTTTGTACCAAGTAGAACATCTCTGACAGCCAAAACCTCTCCATCATCCACAAGACATAAATTGGGCTTGCAATGGAATAATCTCTACTTATTTGGATAATTGAAGCTGCAACAACATTCAGGAAGCTAAACAGTATCTAGGACATATCAATCCAACTCAATCACTAACTGCTTCCTTCACCATTGATGCACCATTACTGCAACATGTACCTTCAACATAATGCATTGCAGCAACCCACCCAGGCGTCTTTTACAATATTTTTGAAACCTGCAACCTAAACAAACAAGAGCAAGAGTAACAGCATCAACTCCATTTTCTCCTCAAAGTCACGTATTATTATGACTTGAACATATATCATTGCTGCATCAAATTCACGGGACTCGCTATCTATCAGTATTGTGGGAGTTGTTTAGCTACAGAGACTTCAGAAGTAAGGTGGCCAATGCTACATCCTTAACGGCAAATTGGTGTGGATGATAATGTTGCTCTTCGCAATAGATATGTATGCATAAATAAAAAAGAAATATCAAAATAGAATGGTCATTTCGTCGTGCTAATGAAGCATGAACAAAATCACAGCCCATAAAATAAAATCAGTAATTCAGATCTGGGCGAAAGTCTTTTCTTAAATAAATTGACACTGGTGCTTCAAACATGGATGTGAACATCTCCAAGTTCAGAAGTTGTGGGACATTTTTGTGCAAGCAAAGTCACAGCCAGAAGCCAAAGGTCAGTTCTTCATTAATTGTGAATTGAGAACTTCAGTCAATACCTATTTTATCACATCCTTTTTTTTGCATTGAAGCAAATATCAGACTGTGCACCAGGAAACATGTTTAACAAAGTTTTGTTCAGAGCTGATGAAACTTTAGAATCTTTTGGGAGAGAAATTTAATTCACAGCTACTCTTTCCTCCAATATAAAATTGACGTAAGCCTCTCAATTTCTTGTCTCACATGCTTTCATTACTTCATTACAAGGATATCAACTTGAAACAGGTTTTAGGCAGCTTAAGTATGCACATCAGACTCCTACTCAGTTGTAGGACTTGTGACATAAAATTAAGGTGCAAAGGGGTAGTGATTGCTCCTTCCAAACCATAATATGGACAAACCAGAGATCCTTAAAAATACTGCTGGAGACCATAAAATGGCCTTGGAAGTTGGGTTTTAACAATGCCAGGAGAAAGTGTGGACTGCAGATGCTGGAGATCAGAGTCAAAAAGTGTGGAGCTGGAAAAGCACAACAGGTCAGGCAGCGTCTGAGGAATAGGAGAATCAATGTTTCAGGAATAAGACACATTCCTGATAAAGGGCTTATGCCCAAAACGTCAATTCTCCTGCTTCTCAGATGCTGCTTGAGCAGCTGCGAAGAACAAAGAGCAATACAGCACAGGAACAGGCTCTTCGGCCCTCCAAGACAGAGCTAGCACATTTTGCCTTTCTGTGTTAAATGGAATCCCTCCTCCCACGAAATTCTGGCTCATTGAAAATGACCATCGCCACTTCTCCTCATGACCAACGTCATCCTGCATCAATTTCACATTCTACTCAACCAGTGAGAAGTATCAGGACAGGGTTTTGCACTTGCAGTTTGGTGGGACCTTTTAAATTGGGGCTATGGACAAATTTGGCTTAGATCTTAGGCTGAAGTGGAATAATACAGAGTCATTGTCCTCCTGATTTTATGCTCTTTTGAGTTTGAGTCAATTTTATTATCTTCAATAACTGGCACCAAAAGCAATTTATAAAGTCGAGTGATTTTGCCATTTTGCTGAGCATGTGAAAACAGTGGGCTGAGTCTTCCTATTTTGTTGGCACAGTATAATTTCTGAAGAGATTCATGTAGACAGTCTACTATGAACAATGTCGACTTTCCATAAGTACTCGTCCTTTCTGCCATTCATTAATTATGCCACTAGCCTCAAAAGCACCTGGCTCATACAATCATGTGGACATGAATGACAGAATTATGGCCACAACCAGGACTTTACAACACGCATCGTAAACCCCAGCTCCACAACACTTCAGATGCTGCAGTGTGCTGTTTGAGTCTCATCACTGAAGACATCTTCTTGCTGGGAAGTTTGCTGGTGCTGTGGGGATGTTTAAAACTGATTTAGCAAGGGGATGGGGCACAGAGTGGATATAAATTTGGGAGCAAGGTTCAATCAGACATAGAGGAATGCTAAGACATTGCATTAGGTGATAAAACATGGGAAGGATAAGGTATCTGAGAGGTCTAGAAAGTTAAATTGGAATTTAAATTAACACAAGGAGTTTGACTGGCAAGGCAGATGAATTTAGACCATGGATCAGCATGTGGGAATGTGATATTGTTGCAGTCACTGAGAGATGGTTGAAGGAACCTCTGGACTAGTGGTTCAACTTTCCTGGATCTAGATGCCTCAGATGTGATTGTGGGGGAAGTAAGAGAGTTGAGGTTATTACATTATTGATAAAGGAAACCATCACTGCAATAATGAGGGTGGACGTTCTAAAAAGGTCTTCAAATGAGGCCAACTAAGTACAGCGTAGAAATAAAAAAGCAGCAATTATCTTGCTGCATTATACTACAGGCCTTCCAAGTCAGAGATAGAGAAGCAGGTATGGAGGCAAATCACAGAGAGGTGTGAGAGACACAGGATTAGAGCTGTAGGGGACTTCAACTTTGCTAACATCAACTGGGACTTTTTAAAGCGGATCCAGGAGAGCTTTATGTCAGTACATAGCTGGTCCTACTAGAGATGGGGCAGTGCTAGACCCAATCCTAGGGAATGAAGTCAATCAAAAAGTTCAGTGGGTGAGCATTTTGGGTTTAGTGACCATAACTCTGTACGTTTCAAAGTCATTAAGGAAAGTGGTAAGGATAGTACAGAAGTTGTTTCTAAAGTGGGGGAAGGCTGATTTCAATATTATTCAACAGGATCTGGCAAACATAGACTGGGAGCAGCTCCTTGCAGGTATCTCTATATTTGGAAAGTGAGTGTCTTTTAAAATTAGTATAGTAAGAATTCAGGGCCATTGTTCTGGATGTGGGTTTGCTCACTGAACTGGAAGGTTCGTTTCCAGACGTTTCGTCACCCTACTAGGTAACATCTTCAATGGGCTTCAGGCAAAGCACTGCTGATAATTCCTGCTTTCTATTTATATGTCTGGGTTTCTTTGGGTTGGTGATGTCATTTCCTGTGGCAAAGTCACTTCCTGTTCTTTTTCTCAGGGGGTGGTAGATGGGGTCTAATGCGATGTGATAGAGATCCAACCAGAACTCTATCAATAAACACATCACATTAGACCCCATCTACCAACTCCTGAGAAAAGAAACAGGAAGTGACTTCACCATAGGAAATAATATCACCAACCCAAAGAAACCCAAACATATAAATAGCAAGCAGGAATTTTCAGCAGTTCTTCACCTGAGGCCCACTGAAGATGTTACCTAGTAGGGTGACGAAATGTCTGGAAATGAATCTTCCAGCTCAGCAAGCAAACCTACATTCAAAACCAAAACCTGAGCTACAAATCTTCTCAAAACTTGCTCAGGACCATTGCGTTCTTCTAAGAGAGAATAGCAAGGGATGCATGTCCAGGGAATCCTGGATGTCAAGGGATATTGGAACTTTGATAAAGAAAAGGAAGGAAGAATATGACAGGTATAGTACATTAAAAATAGGGAGGCATTTCAAAGGTATTGAGAGTCTGTGAAGTTGCTTAAGAAGGATGTTAGGAGGGTGAAGAGGGGCCACAAAATGTCTTTGGAAGAGGGGATTAAGGAAAGCCCAAAGGCTTTTTATCCATATAAGAAGAGTAAGCGAATTATTAGGGGAACACTGAGGCTTATTTGAGACCAAAGTTACAATCTGTGTGGAGCCAGCGGACGTGGGTGAGGTCTGAAATGCATACTTGTCAGCCAATGATTTCAATTGGGATCGTGAAGTTCCAGAATACATTAAGGTTAATAAGGAGGAGGTATTAGATGTCTTAGAGGGCATAAAGGCACATAAATCCATGGAGCCTGATGAGATGGATTCCAGACTGCCATGAGAGGCAAGGGAGGCAATCACTGGGGTCCCAACTGAGATAGTTAACACTCAGCTGGCTATAGGTAAAGTGCCAGATGACTAGAAGGTAGTTAATACAGTTCCTTTGTTCATGTAGGCCTGCAAGGATAGGCCAAGTAATTACAGACCAGTTAGTTTGATGGCAATGGTAGGGAAAATATTGGAAAAATCTTTGAAAGGCAGGATTAATCAATATGGGCGGCATGGTGGTTCAGTGGTTAGCGCTGCTACCTCACAGCACCAGGGTCCTGGGTTTGATTCCCACCTGTCTGTGTGGAGTTTGCACATTCTCACTGTGTCTGCGTGGGTTTCCTTCAGGTGCTCCGGTTTCCTCCCACAATCCAAAGATGTGCAGGTCAGGTGAATTGGCCATGCTAAAGTGCCCAGAGTGTTAGGTGCGTTAGTTAGGAGTAAATGTAGGGTAGGGGAATGGGTTTGGGTGGGCTTCTCTTTGGAGGGGCAGTGTGGACTTGTTGGGCCGAAGGGCCTGTTTCCACACTGTAGAGAATCTAATCTAATACAAAACTATTAATCAATACGCAGGGATAGTCAGCATGGATTTAATTATAGGATCACCTCTCATGCAACTACACGGATAGCTCCAACAGGGTTGCTGGTGGGGAGAAGACTCCACACCAGGTTAAATCTGATCTTCCCAAACAGGTTGAGGGGGATGGTGAAATGGCATCAGGAACCCTGGTGCCAGGCACAAGACTCCGTTAAATGAGAGAGATGAGGTTTGGTGTAGAAAACACGGAAGTGGCCCTGCATGGGTAAGAGGCTTGGTTGATGCGAGGTCAGGACCAGTGATATATAAAGTTGGGCTAGGAGAGACGATCCTGAACAAGTATATGGACGATATGAAAGTCAGGAACTTGCAAACAGTGCAACAGCTAAACATGCCTCGCTCCTTGGAACAGCTGTCCTAATCCACGTGTTCTCCCTCAAGTATTGAAGAGACCTCTGAATCTGCGATGGACACAGCGGATTTTGCCACAACACCTTTGCCACTGGAAAAAAAAATGAATTTCTCCTGAGATGCTCCAGGTGCAAAACGTGAGCTGCTGTGTGTGACACGCTGCCTCTATTCGATGTAGAGATGGAGGAACCAGTACTAAAACGCTCCAAAAGGCACTACAAGAAATAGGACTGGTCTATGTCCTCGGACTCAGATATGGATGGATGTAATGATTGTAAAGAGGTCAGGCAGGTGGACCTAATAGAATATCAGTTCCCTGACTGGGGCTGTTAATCTGTTCGATTCAGGGAGCCCCTGGCTGACAGATAAGGAGTGTCATGTAAGCATTGCCCTTTGGGCTTTGTGTGTTTCTGATTCACTGGCCACATGAGTGTTTTACTGGTGGTGGAAACATTGAATAAAGATTTTTGCACATGGTGTTTTTACTGAGTCACTGAACTCAGTGTTATGGCCGAAAAATAAGCACTACTGTTGTGAAGTGGTACCATAGGGAAAGAAAGGGGATTCAGAATCTGTTAAGAAGAAAACAATAAAAAGGGGATTCAAAATCTCCTCAGTTCAGGGACTGAGTCAGAGCTGGCTGGTCATAGCAAGTGTCCTGTGAGTGGAGTTCCTGGTGGACACGAACTAGTTTGAAGACTTTCTACTACCACCACTATTACTACTGTCTCCACTGTTCCACTTGGTCCTGCTGCTAAAAAAAAGACTGTCAAACATTCTGATACTCTGTAAGCTGGCTCTGAGGGAGCTGGACCATTGTCAAAGACTTCCCACGTGTAAATAAAGGTGACTTGGTGATGGGATGCCAGCCTCTGTGGAGTTATTTAAAGCATGAGGTGATGCATTTTGGGAGGTCTAACAAGGGAAGAATATACACAATGATTGATAGGTTTCTAGGGACTACTAAGGTCTATACCTCACCAAAGGTGTCAGCACAGACAGGCAGGGCAGTGAAGAAGACATAAAGGATGCTTGCCTTTATTAGCCAGGGCATACAATATAGGATATGTGGAACAGTCCATCTTCCGCAGCTACACTGACACCACCCCCCATCAATTCCTCCGCTACATCTATGACTGTATCGGCGCTACCTCGTGCTCCCACGAGGAGGTTGAACAGTTCATCCACTTCACTAACACCTTCCACCCCGACCTCAAATTTACCTGGACCGTCTCAGACTCCTCCCTCCCCTTCCTAGACCTCTCCATTTCTATCTCGGGCGACCGACTCAACACGGAGATTTACTATAAACCGACCGACTCCCACAGCTACCTAAATTACACCTCCTCCCATCCTGCCCCCTGTAAAAACGCCATCCCATATTCCCAATTCCTTCGCCTCCGCCGCATCTGCTCCCAGGAGGACCAATTCCAGTACTGAACAACCCAGATGGCCTCTTTCTTCAAAGACCACAATTTCCCTTCAGACATGGTCGACGATACTCTCCACCGCTCTACTCCACTTCCCGCTCCTCCGCCCTTGAACCCCGCCCCTCCAATCGCCACTAGGACAGAGCCCCACTGGTCCTCACCTACCATCCCACCAACCCCCAGCTACATCGTATCATCTGCCGTCATTTCCGCCACCTCCAAACAGACCCCATCACCAAGGATATATTTCCCTCCCCTCCCCTATCAGCATTCCGGAAAGACCACTCCCTCCGCGACTCCCTCGTCAGGTCCACACCCCCCACCAACCCAACCTCCACTCCCGGCACCTTCCCCTGCAACCGCAAGAAATGCAAAACTTGCGCCCACACCTCCCCCTCACTTCCCTCCAAGGCCCCAAGGGATCCTTCCATATCCGTCACAAATTCACCTGCATCTCCACACACATCATTTACTGCATCCGCTGCACCCGATGTGGCCTCCTATACATTGGGGAGACAGGCCACCTACTTGCGGAACGTTTCAGAGAACACCTCTGGGACACCCGCACCAACAAACCCGACCACCCCATGGCGGAATACTTTAATTCCCCCTCCCACTCCGCCAAGGACATGCAGGTCCTTGGCCTCCTCCATTGCCAGACCATGGCAACACGACGCCTGGAGGAAGAGTGCCTCATCTTCTGCCTAGGAACCCTCCAACCACAAGGGATGAATGCAAATTTCTCCAGCTTCCTCATTTCCCCTCCCCCCACTTTATCTCAGTCCCAACCCTCGGACTCAGCACCACCCTCTTGACCTGCACTCTTCTTCCTGACCTCTCTGTCCCCACCCCCTCTCCGGCCTATCACCCTCACCTTAACCTCCTTCCACGTATCGCATTCCCAATGCCCCTCCCCCAAGTCCCTCCTCCCTACCTTTTATCTTAGCATGCTTGGCACACCTTCCTCATTCCTGAAGAAGGGCTTATGCCCGAAACGTCGATTCTCCTGGTCCTTGGATGCTGCCTGACCTGCTGCGCTATTCCAGCAACACATTTTTCAGCATACAATATAGGAAGTCTTGTTACAACTTTATAAAGCACTGATTAAGCCACAGATGGAATACCTTGTGCAGTTCTGGTCACCAGACTATCAGAAGGACTGAATGTACTGGAGAGGATGCAGAGGAGATTCACCAGGATGTTGCCTGGGATGAAATCCTCAATTAAAAGGAGAGACTGCAGAGGCAGTGATTGTTTCACTTGGAGCAGAGAGGGCTGATTGTTGTATACAAAATTACGATAGGCATAGACAGAGCAGATTGTGAGAATCTCTTCCCCATGGCAGATCTGTCTAAGACCAAGGGACTTAAGTTTAACATGAGTGGAAAAGGATTTAGATGAAATCTGAGGATTTAAAAAAAATTCTTAATGGGCTAACGGCATCACCAGCTAGGCTAACATTTATTGCTCAGAGGGACAGTTAAGAGACAACCACATTGCTGTAGGTCTGGATCACATATAGACTAGATCAGGTAAGGAAGGCAGTTTCCTTCCCTAAAGGATATTAGTGAACTAGATAGGCTTTTCCTGACAACTGGCAATGGATTTGTGGTCAACATTAGACTAGTAATTCCAGATTTTTATTAAATTCAAATTCCTCCATGTGCCGTGGCAGGATTCAATCTTGGATCCCCACAACATTGCCTGGGTCACTGGCTTAACAGACTGGTGACAATACTTTAGGCCGTCACCTTCCCTTAAATGTTTTCATCCAGAGGGAGGTAGATGTATTGAATGTGCTACCTGAGAGGGCAACATTTCAGACCCTCTGGATGAGTACTATGAAGCCAGGGAATTTACACTCAATGCAGGTAAATGTGTTTAGTGTAGTTTTGTGTTTGTGGTCAGTATAGACATGGTGGGCTGAATGGCCTGTTTCAATGCTGTATGACGCTATGACATGCAAAGAACAAAGAACAATACAGCGGTTCGGCCCTCCAAGCCTGTGCCAGCACGCTTTGCCTTTCCGTACTTAAGCTGTCGTCACTTCTAGGATCCGTATCCCTCTATTGCCTACCTAATCATATATTCACCCAGGTGTTTCTTGAATGCTGCTATTGTGTCTGCTTCCACCACCTCCTCTGGTAGCGCATTCCAGACATTCACCACCCTTTGCATTAAAAACTTGCCTTGCACATATCTTTTAAACTTTCACCCTCGCACCTTGAACCTTCTGGTATTGTGGTATCCAGAACAGTATGCAATATTTCAAATGTGACCAAACTAAAGTTTTATAAAGCTATTGCATAATTTGCCTAACCTTATATTCAATGTCCCTTCCAATGAAGGCAAGCATGCCATAGGCCTTTTTTACTACTTTATCTATCTGTCATCTTCAATGATCTGAAGATCTGCACACCCAGATCCCTCTGCACATAAATGCTCCTTAGGGTTCTGCTATTCACTGTATAATTTCCACCTGAACTTAACCTTCTAAAATGCATCACTTCACATTTGTCCTGATTAAACTCCCTCTGCCATTTTTCTGCCCATGCCTCCAATTGAGCTATATCCTGCTGTATTTTCTGACAAACCTCCTATCTGCAACTCCACCAATCTTTGTATTGTCCACAAACTTGCTAATTAGACCAGCTACAAAGTTAAAAATCACACAACACCAGGTTATAGTCCAACAGGTTTAATTGGAAGCATACTAGCTTTCGGAGCAACGCTCCTTCATCAGGTGATAGTGGAGGGCTCGATCGTAACACAGAATTTATAGCAAAAATTTGCAGTGTGATGTAACTGAAATTACACATTGAAAAAATGTATAATTTCAGTTACATCACACTGCAAATTTTTGCTATAAATTCTGTGTTACGATCGAGCCCTCCACTATCACCTGATGAAGGAGCATCGCTCCGAAAGCTAGTGTGCTTCCAATTAAACCTGTTGGACTATAACCTGGTGTTGTGTGATTTTTAACTTTGTACACCCCAGTCCAACACTGGCATCTCCAAATCATAGACCAGCTACGTTTTCCTCCAAATCATTTATGTAGATCACAAACAACAGAAGTCCCAATACTGATCCCTATGGAACACCATCTGGTGCTGGATAGGAGTTGGCATCCTGTTTTGCAGACAGACACCTCGAGAATCTCACAGATGGGGATGTCGAGAAGAGGACAGTACTGCAGACTGCCAAAGGAAGGGACGTCACCACGTACAGCCAGCCTAGACAGATGTAGTCTCCAGGGTCAAACACAATGCATGGCAGTGCTAAAAGAAGGTTACTGATCATCTGCATTCTGCAGAGTTAAGTATCAGTAATGGTACTGATCAGTAACAGAATCCCTGATCACTCATATCAATCACAATGTTATTGCCTCACACAATGTGTCATGGAGATTTCACCTTTGTAAGGAGGCCAATGTCATGCCTCAATATGGACCTTTGAGTGATCTACCCTTATGCAGATTTATGTTGCAGAATCAAAGTGCTAATGATACATTGAGGGAGTGAAATTCAGGCACTTCAACCTAATAGCATTGTCTCCCTGAAAAAGCCATCCTGGAACATTGCCAACCATGTAATTGTATACTGGCAGTTAGATGTGAGAATGTGCCAACTCCAAAGTGTTCTGCCAGCCTCAGGTATAAAATGTGAGACAGAAATAGAAAAGCAAGTTGAGACTTCTAAGGTTGTGCCTGCATAGCTTTGCATATCTGACATGCTAAGGGGCCAGTTGATGCAAAATATACAAAAGTCATTATTGCTTGAGACCATAATTTGTATTGTTAATTGCTTCCAAACGAATTACTTTTCGATTTGATGGCAGATGGGTGGCATTATCAAATCATGAATACATGATTAATACAATTGCCCCAGCAGGGTAAGTTCAAAATATTATACTCTGTCCCCAAAGATAAAAGCAATATCTTATTCGAATCACATTGCACATGGTGACAGCCATTTTGTCTCTTTATTGTGCAGTGGAATTTAGTGTGAAGGTGGTACGATTTCAATTTTATATCCCTGTAAATTACTTGCAAGGTCCAGCTGAGACTAACAATGATCCCTTCCTTCATTTTCTCTTTTGTGTTACTGTCACAGTATTCCCATTCACCGTTCAGCCTCCCCCGTTTCCATTCAACCCCTTTATATTGCAGTAAATGCTCCCCATTATTTTTCTTGAGGCCAAGACTGCAAACATCTTGCCCTTGTTGGCCATACCCTCTCCTCATATTAAGGTGAGGTTCATTGTGACTTGTGAGAATTCCCGTTGCTGCTGCTCCCCATCACCTCCTATTCCATATGAAATCTCATCCTTCTATCTTGAATTTCCCCTTTTTGCTGTCATCATTCCCTCACCAATGAACCCCACCACAAACCTAGCTTCTCACTTTTGCCAAACTCTATGGACTGCCCCCTTTATAAGCTCCTGACTGTTAATGACCAAACGCCTATAATTTACCATGCTCCACTTCTCCCCTTAGAAAACTGGCTTGGTAGCACAACTAGTATCAAAGATGGTCCAGTCCCAATTTGATGTCTTTACAGCATCCAAACTGACATACTTGTGATCCATGGCCTTGTCGTATTAGACATGCAGGACTGACCATTACACAATCTACAAGGGCACTGGTCACCAGACACTGGTCAATCCAAGCATATGACTGAGGCTAATCCCTGGCCTGAGACAGGATGCACCCTTTGACTGAGTGTGATGGCACCCCTGATGACCATAGCTCCCATTAAATCAATTATGGATGGTTATCCTTTGATTTTTCAGCCATGGTCATTTGGTTGAAGCAAATGTGGTTTGTCTCTGGCACATGCTGGTATGACATTGATGTTGCATGGTTCCATACAACAACAGGTCCGCTGCTTGACTGATCAGTGATCCGGATGAGTTACTTGTCTCTCCCTCAGTGCCAAGACCCAATGCACACCAGTGACTTAGCAGCCTCCAAGTCAATGCAAAGTGAGTAAATGCTATGAGAAGAAACTATAAAAGACATGAGATGCATCGTGTGCAGTTGCATGAGATCTGTGTGTGTCCATGTGTGCAAAGCAAGCTCGCAGAAGGATACATTGCATAAGTGTCTCTGAACTCCAAAATGAAGGGCTGAAGTGGTATAAGAGTTAGTTCAAAAGCAGCCATGATGATGTGGTGAGGCCGGTGGTTTGGCAATGTCTACAGTTGCATGCAGGAGGGCAGTATCCATACATTTAACGGAGAAATGGTGGTGATGGTGGAGTTGGACAGATGCTCTGTAAAGCAAGCAGCAAGCTGCTGTCTCCAGTAACCATTCTGGCTTTCATGTCGGGTATTGGCTTCATCTAGTTCTTCAAGAAAGGAGGGGAGAATTGAGAGCTGCATAAATATGAGGTGGGTTTAGCTAATTACGAGATACAAATGCATGGAAATAAGGTATTCACTGCTTATTAGTGAGATTCAAAACTTGTTACTTAAACATTATTGGGAAAGTCAAAAGTCTTTCTTGACATCAGGAATCCGATTTTCTCATTCTTGCTATATTTCTCTGTCTTTCTTGCCATCGACCATGCCACTCAAGACACGTAATGAGTTGCTCCGTATTTTGTTCATTTATTGGTTGAAAAAAGTTAGTGGAAAGTAATTAAAATTATTTCATTTGCATGGAATTTTAGTTTCATTCATTTATCAGGATCTGAGCTACAGGGAGAGGCTAAACAGGCTGGGACTGTTTTCCCTGGAGCGTCGGAGGCTGAGGGGTAACCTTATAGAGGTTTACAAAATTATGAGGGGCATGGATAGGATAAATAGGCAAGGTCTTTTCCCTGGGGTCGGGGAGTCCAGAACTAGAGGACATAGGTTTAGGGTGAGAGGGGAAAGATATAAAAGAGACCCAAGGGGCAACCTTTTCACGCAGAGGGTGGTACGTGTATGGAATGAGCTGCCAGAGGAAGTGGTGGAGGCTGGTACAATTGCAACATTTAAGAGGCATTTGGATGGGTATATGAACAGGAAGGGTTTGGAGGGATATGGGCTGAGTGCTGGCAGGTGTGACTAGATTGGGTTGGGATATCTGGTCGGCATGGATGGGTTGGACCAAAGGGTCTGTTTCCATGCTGTATATCTCTATGACTCTATCTTGCAGCTAGTACTGCTGCCATCATTGTGCATTGTTGGTGGAAAGCTTGAAGATTGAAGATGTTAGATGCAGTGCCAGTCAAGTGGGCTACTTGTCTTGAATGGCGAGAGAAAGTGAGGACTGCAGATGCTGGAGATCAGAGCTTAAAAATGTGTTGCTGGAAAAGTGCAGCAGGTCAGGCAGCATCCATGGAGCAGGAGAATTGACATTTCGGGCATAATCCCTGCTTCAGGAATGCAATCCATTCCTGAAGAAGGGCTTATGCCTGAAACGTCGATTCTCCTGCTCCTTGTCTTGAATGGTGTCAAACCTGTTGATTGTTGTTGGAGCAGCAGCCTTCCAGGCAAGTGGAGAGTGTCTCATGCCTGGTAAATGATGGACGGAGTTAAGGGAGTCAGGAAATGAGATACTCACCACAGAATGCCAAGTCTCTGACTGTCTTCACTGTAATTAAATATTTGGTGGAGTTTAGTTTCTGGTCAACGTTAACCAGCAAGATATTGAAACTGGATGTTGATGGTAATGCCACAGAACATTAAAGGGTGTTCATGAGTTTTGAGAAGATTTGTAGCTCCAGTTGAGGTTCTGGATGTAGGTTTGCTCTCTGAGCTGGAAGGTTTGTTTGCAGATGTTTCGTCACCATACTAGGTAACATCTTAAGTGAGCTTTCGAATGAAGCACTGGTAGTGTAGCCCACTTTCTATTTGTATGCTTCAGTTTCCTAGGGTGGGTGATGCCATTTTCTGTGGTGACATCATTTCCTATGGTGATGTCATTTCCCGTTCTTTTTTAAAAGGGTGATAGTAAGATTTTGTCTTGTTTGCACTTACATGACACAGATTATACCTGCCACTTATCAGCAAAGCCTGAAGTTTTCCAGGTTTTCCTGCATTGGACCTGGTGTCTCCTGCAATATCAGAGGAGTGTCAAATGGTACTGAACATTGTATAATCATTGGTGAACAACTTTATCTTTGAGATGACTGACCTTCAACAATGACAATCATTTTCCTTTGTACTTAGTATGACTCCAAACAGCAGAGGCTTTCCTTCCTAATTCCCATTGACTTCAGTTTTGCTGCAACTCCTTGATGTAAAACTTGGTTAAATAGTGTATGGATGTCACAGACAGTCACCTTCTTTTTCCCTCTTGAGTTTAACTCTTTTATCCATGTCTGGGCCAATGTTGTAACAAGGTCAGGAGCTAAGTGTCCTTTATGGAACTCAAACTGAATATCAGTGAGCAGGCTATTGCTGCTTAAGTGGTGCTTGATAGCACTGGTGATGACAGTGCTTCCATTACTTTCCTGATGATCAAAACTAGACTAATGGATGGTAATTGGCTGGGTTAAATTTGTTCGGCTTTTTGTGGACAGGGCATGGCTGGCAGTTATCCAAATTGCTGGATGGGAGCTAGTATCGTCAGTGTACTGGAACAGCTTAGCACAGAACACAGATAGTTTGGAGCATGTGTCTTCAGCACTATTTCTGCAACGTTATCAGGGCCATCAATCATTGCAGTATCCAGTGCCTTTGGCAGTTTCTTGATATTACTTGAAGTGATTAAAATTCTAAAATTAACCTGAGGAAATCATCTCCTATTGCTTCTGTAACCCCTGCAATACTATTTTCAAGTTTTAACTTTTATTGGCACGATATTAATGCAAATATGTGAAATCAGTATTTGTACATTGTAGAGAAATATTATGAGCATATTTGTCGGCTTGTATTTGCAAGCCTCCACTTTCACTTATAGAGAGTGATGTTATACAGTATTCCACACAACTACAAAATAAAACTGATACCTGAAGTATAACCTCCTCATCATTCCCATGGTTTATGTCTAGTTTTACCATTCAACTCATATCAATGTGCAACGGATGATTGTAATTTACTCATGACTGTTAAATATAGCCTTATTTACCACCAAAATGGACCTACATTACTCATGAATACCAGTTTTGAAATGTTCTCCCTGGTGGACAACATATTGTATTTGATACTCTCAGGTGAATTATCCTCTATCGCTGCCATGTGGCTGCTTTACAACTGCTCATGTTTAGTATTTTATCCCAAAGGTGCAATTTTTCTCTTTAGTTACGGTTTGATGGCCCACTAGAGTTGGCTGTAGTCTGGGCTGCAGGATGTGACTGCACACAGAACATGAGACAGTTTCTCTTTGTGTGATATCACAATATTTCTATCCTTTGACCTCCGATATTTCAGCCCTTAGAAAATAAAGTATTTCACGACATCCCAAAGTACCTTGAATTTCTATTGAATAATACACAGTTCCAGGCCAGATACATGATTATGAGCCAGAGGACGCACACATACCTGGGCTGTATAAGCCATTGCACTGTACTGAGAACTATATTTAGAGTCATAGAGTCATTGAGATGTACAGCATGGAAACAGACCCTTCGGTCCAACCTGTCCATGCCGACCAGTTATCCCAGCCCAATCCAGTCCCACCTGCCAGCACCCAGCCCATATCCCTCCAAACCCTTCCTATTCATATGCCCATCCAAATGCCTCTTAAAATGTTGCAATTGTACCAGCTTCCACCACATCCTCTGGCAGCTCATTCCATACACGTACCACCCTCTGCATGAAAAAGTTTACCCTTGGGTCTCTTTTATACCTTTCCCCTCTCACCCTAAACCAATGCCCTCTTGTTCTGGACTCCCCAACCCCAGGGAAAAGACTTTGTCTATTTACCCTATCTATGCCCCTCATAATTTTGTAAACCTCTATAAGGTCACCCCTCAGCCTCCGACGCTCCAGGGAAGACAGCCCCTGCCTGTTCAGCCTCTCCCTATAGCTCATATCCTCCAACCCTGGCAACATCTTTGTAAATCTTTTCTGAACCCTTTCAAGTTTCACAATATTTTTCCGATAGGAATGAGACCAGAATTGCACATAATATTCCAACAGTGGCCTAACCAATGAACTGTACAGCCGCAGCATGGCCTCCCAACTCCTGTACTCAATTCTCTGACCAATAAAGGAAAGCATACCAAACGCCTTCTTCACTATCCTATCTACCCGCGATTCCACTTTCAAGGAGCTGTGAACCTGCTCTCCAAGATCTTTTTGTTCAGCAACACTCCCTAGGACCTTACTTTTCAGTGTATAAGTCCTGCTAAGGTTTGCTTTCCCAAAATGCAGCACCTCACATGTATCTGAATTAAACTCCATCTGCCACTTCTCAACCCATTGGCCCATCTGGTCAAGATCCTGTTGCAATCTGAGGTAACCTTCTTCGCTGTCCACTACACCTCCAATTTTGGTGTCATCTGCAAACTTACTAACTGTACCTCTTATGCTCACATCCAAATCATTTATGTAAATGACAAAAAGTAGAGGACCCAGCACCGATCCTTGTGGCACTCCACTGGTCACAGGCCTCCAGTCTGAAAAACAAACCTTGACCACCACCCTCTATCTTCTACCTTTGAGCCAGTTCTGTATCTAAATAGCTAGTTCTCCCTGTATTCCATGAGATCTAACATTGCTAATCTGTCTCCCATGGGGATCCTTGTCGAAGGCCTTACTGAAGTCCATATAGATCACATCTACCACTCTGCCCTCATCAATTATCTTTGTTACTTCTTCAAGAAACTCAATCAAGTTTGTGAGACATGATTTCCCATGCAAAAAGCCATGTTGACTATCTGTAATCAGTCCTTGCCTTTCCAAATACATGTACATCCTGTCCCTCAGGATTCCCTCCAACAACTTGCCCACCACCGACGTCAGACTCACTGGTCTATAGTTCCCCGGATTGTCCTTACCGCTCTTCTTAAACAATGGCACCACGTTAGCCAACCTCCAGTCTCCCGGCACCTCATCTGTGACTATCAATGATACAAATATCTCAGCAAGAGGCCCAACAATCACTTCTGTAGCTTCCCACAGAGTTCTAGGGTACACCTGATCAGATCCACCTTTAGGTGTTTCAAGACATCCAGCACTTCCTCCTCTGTAATATGGACATTTTGCAATGTGTCACCATCTATTTCCCTACAGTCTATATCTTCCATGTCCTTTTCGACAGTAAATACTGATGCAAAATACTCGTTTAGTATCTCCCCCATTTTCTGCGGCTCCACACAAAGGCTGCCTTGCTGATCTTTGATGAGCCCTATTCTCTCCCTTGTTATCCTTTTGTCATTAATGTTTTGTAAAAACCCCTTGGATTCTCCGTAATTCTATTTGCCAAAGCTATCTCATTTCCCACTTTTGCCCTCCTGACCTCCCTTTTAAGTATATTCCTACTTCTTTTATACTCTTCTAAGGATTGACTCAATCTATCCTGTCTATACCTTACATATGCTTCCTTCTTTTTCCTGACCAAACCCTCAATATCTTTAGTCATCCAGCATTCCCTATACCTACCAGCCTTTCCTTTCACCCTAACAGGAATATACTTTCTCGGGATTCTTGTTATCTAATTTCTGAAGGCTTCCCATTTTCCAGCTGTCCCTTTACCTGCAAATATCTGCCCCCAATCAGCTTTCGAAAGTTCTTGTCCAGTACCATCAAAATTGGCCTTCCTCCAAGTTAGAACTTCAACTTTTAGATCTGGTCTATCCTTTTCCATCACTATTTTAAATCTAATAGAATTATGGTCGCTGGCCCAAAGTGCTCCCCCACTGACACCTCAGTCACCTGCCCTGCTTTATTTCCCAAGAGTAGGTAAAGGTTTGCACCTTCTCTAGTAGGTACATCCACATACTGAATCAGAAAATTTTCTTGTACACACTTAACAAATTCCTCTCCATCTAAACCCTTAACACTGTGGCAGTCCCAGTCGATGTTTGGAAAGTTAAAATCCTCTACCATAATCACCCTATTATTCTTGCAGATAGCTGAGATCTCCTTACAAGTTTGTTTCTCAATTTCCCTCTGACTATTAGGGGGTCTATAATTCAATTCCAATAAGGTGATCATTCCTTTCTTATTTCTCAGTTCCACCCAGATAACTTCCCTGGATGTATTTCCAGGAATATCCTCCCTCAGCACAGCTGTAATGCTATCCCTTATCAAAAACGCCACTCCCCCTCCTCTCTTGCCTCCCTTTCTATCCTTCCTGTAGCATTTGTATCCTGGAACATTAAGCTGCCAGTCCTGCCCATCCCTGAGCCATGTTTCCGTAATTGCTATGATATCCCAGTCCCATGTTCCTAACCATGCCCTGTGTTCATCTGCCTTCCCTGTTAGGCCCCTTGCATTGAAATAAATGCAGTTTAATTTATTAGTCCTACCTTGTCCCTGCCGACTTCGACTGTTTGACTCGCTTCTCTTTTCAACTGTACCAGTCTCAAATTGATCTCTTTCCTCACTATCTCCCTGGGTCCCAGCCCCCCCACCTTACTAGTTTAAATCCTCCCAAGCAGCTCTAGTAAATCTCCCTGCCAGTATATTAGTCCCCTTCCAATTTAGGTGCAATCGGTACTTCTTGTACAGGTCACGTCTACCCCAAAAGAGATTCCAATGATCCAAAAAGTGAATCCTTCTCCCATACACCAGCTCCTCAGCCATGCATTCATCTGCTCTATCCTCCTATTCCTGCTCTCACTAGCTCGTAACACCAGGAGTAATACAAATATTACTACTCTCGAGGACCTCTTTTAAAATTCCTGCCCAACTCTCTGTAATCTCCCTTCAGAATCTCAACCCTTCCTATGTCATTGGTTCCAATAGACAATAGACAATAGACAATAGACAATAGACAATAGGTGCAGGAGTAGGCCATTCAGCCCTTCGAGCCTGCACCGCCATTCAATATAATCATGGCTGATCATTCCTAATCAGTATCCAGTTCCAGCCTTATCTCCATAACCCTTGATTCCACTATCTTTGAGAGCTCTATCCAACTCCTTCTTAAATTAATCCAGAGAGTGGGCCTCCACTGCCCTCCGGGGCAGAGCATTCCACACAGCCACCACTCTCTGGGTGAAGAGGTTTCTCCTGAGCTCTGTCCTGAATGGTCTACCCCGTATTTTTAAGCTGTGTCCTCTGGTTCGGCACTCACCCATCAGCAGAAACATGTTTCCTGCTGCCAGAGTGTCCAATCCTTTCATACTCTTATACGTCTCAATCAGATCCCCTCTCAATCTTCGAAACTCAAGGGTATACAAGCCCAGTCGCTTCAGTCTTTCAGTGTAAGGTAATCCTGCCATTCCAGGAATTGACCTTGTGAACCTACGCTGCACTCCCTCAATAGCCAGAATGTCTTTTCTCAAATTTGGAGACCAGAACTGCACACAGTACTCCAGGTGTGGTCTCACCAGGGCCCTGTACAGCTGCAGAAGCACCTCTTTGCTTCTATACTCAATTCCTCTTGTTATGAAGGCCAGCATGCTATTAGCCTTCTTCACTACCTGCTGTACCTGCATGCTTGCCTTCATTGACTAGTGTTCAAGAACACCCAGATCTCTCTGTACTGCCCCTTTACATAAATTGATTCCATTGAGGTAGTAGTCTGCCTTCCTGTTCTTGCTACCAAAGTGGATAACCATACATTTATCCACATTAAACTGCATCTGCCATGCATCTGCCCACTCACCTAACTTGTCCAGGTCACCCTGTAATCTCCTAACATCCTCATCACTTTTCACCCTGCCATCCAGCTTTGTATCATCAGCAAATTTGCTAATGTTATTGCTGATACCATCTTCTATATCATTAACATATATTGTAAAAAGCTGTGGTCCCAGCACGGATCCCTGCGGTACCCCACTGGTCACTGCCTGCCATTCCGAAATGGAGCCGTTTATCACTACCCTTTGTTTCCTATTAGCCAACCAATTTTCAATCCAATCTAGTACTTTGCCCCCAATACCATGCACCCTAATTTTACTCACTAACCTCCTATGTGGGACTTTATCAAAAGCTTTCTGAAAGTCCAGGTACACTACATCTACTGGATTTCCCTTGTCCAACTTCATAGTTACATCCTCAAAAAATTCAAGAAGATTAATCAAGCATGATTTCCCCTTCATAAATCCATGCTGACTCTGTCCTATCCTGTTACTACTATCCAGATGTGCAGTAATTTCATCCTTTATAATAGACTCCAGCATCTTTCCCACCACTGAGGTCAGACTAACTGGTCTATAATTACCTGCTTTCTCTCGCCCACCTTTCTTAAAAAGTGGTATAACATTAGCCACCCTCCAATCCTCAGGAACCGACCCCGAATCTATTGAACTCTGGAAAATAATCACCAACGCATCCACGATTTCCCGAGCCACCTCCTTCAGTACCCTGGGATGCAGACCATCAGGCCCCGGAGACTTATCAACCTTCAGACCTAACAGCCTCTCCAAATCCTGGCAAATATAAATTCCCTTAAATTCAGGTCCTTCAGCCACTGTTACCTCAGGGAGATTGCTTGTGTCTTCCCAAGTGAACACAGATCTGAAGTACCCATTTAATTCCTCTGCCATTTCTTTGTTCCTAGTAATATATTCCCCTGTTTCTGTCTTCAAGGGCCCAATTTTTGTCCTAACCATTTTTTTGCCTTGCACATACCTAAAAAAGCTTTTACTATCCTCCTTAATATTCTTGGCCAGTTTACCTTCGTTCCTCATTTTTCCTCTGCGTATTTCCTTCTTAGTAATCCTCTGTTGCTCTTTAAAAGCTTCCCAGTCCTCAGTTTTCCCACTTATCTTAGCTATGTTATACTTTTTCTCTTTTAACTTTATATGTTTCTTTACTTCCCTCGTCAGCCACGGCCGCCCATGTCTCCTCCTGGGATCTTTCTTCCTTTTAGGAATGAACTGATCCTGCAACTTCTGCATTATACACAGAAATATCCGCCATTGTTCCTCCACGGTCATCCCTGCTAAGGTATTGCACCATTGAACTTTGGCCAGCTCCTCCCTCATAGCTCCATAATTCCCTTTATTCAACAGAAGTACTGTCACTTCCGACTGTACCCTCTCCCTCTCAAATTGCAGATTGAAGCTTATTGTATTATGGTCACTAATTCCCAATGGCTCCTTCACTTCGAGGTCTCTGACCCATTCTGGTTCGTTACACAATACCAGATCCAGAATTGCCTTCTCCCTGGTTGGCTCCAGCACCAGCTGCTCTAAGAATCCATCTCTGAGGCACTCCACAAAGTCTCTTTCTTGTGGTCCAATACCATCCTGATTCTCCCAGTCTACCTGCATGTTAAAATCCCCCATAACAACTGTAGTGACATCTTTGTGACAGGCCAATTTCAGCTCCTGATTTAACTTACATCCGACATCCAGACTACTGTTTGGGGGCCTGTAGATGACTCCCAAGAGGGTCTTTTTACCCTTAGTATTTCGAAGCTCTATCCACACTGACTCTACATCTCCTGACTCTAGGTCCCCCCGCGCAAGGGACTGAATATCGTCCCTTACCAACAAGGCCACCCCACCCCCTCTGCCCGTCAGTCTGTCCTTACGATAACACGTGTATCCTTGAATATTCATTTCCCAGGCCCTGTCCACTTGAAGCCACGTCTCAGTTATCCCCACAATATCGTATCTGCCAATTTCCAAAAGAGCCTCAAGCTCATCCATCTTATGTCTAATGCTTCGTGCATTCATGTATAGTATTTTTAATTTGTTACTGCTCTCACCCTTCCCATCAACCCTTATTTCACTCAACCTTACAGCATGATGCCTTTCCGAGTTTTCTGCCTCATTAATACAGTTGTCTTTCTTGACTTCTCTTGTTCTAACTTTCCCTTCAATTTCCTTTTTAAACATCCAGTTTGTCCCCTCCCCCCCGCTACTTAGTTTAAATGTAGCGGTGTTGCAGTAGAAAACCTGCCTGCCAGAATACTGGTCCCTAACCTATTAAGGTGCAAACCGTCTCTCTTGTAGAATTTATGTTTACCACAAAATATACCCAGTGATCCAAGAACTTAAATCCTTGCTTCCTGCACCAGTTCCCCAACTACACGTTCAAGTCCATTATCTCCCTGTTTCTGGCCACACTAGCCCGAGGAACTGGAAGCAAACCGGAGATAACCACCTTGGACGTCCTGCTTTTCAGCCTTCTTCCTAGTTCTCCGAAGTCTCGCTGTAGTATGTTCCTCCTCTTCTTCCCGACATCATTTGTGCCGACATGTACCACCACCTCTGGCTCTTCACCCTCATCCTTGGTTCCAATATGGACAATGACCTCTTGCTGGCCCCTCTCCCCCTTGAGAACATTCTGCACCCTCTCGGAGACATCCTTGATCCTGGCACCAGGGAAGCAATTTAATATTGTACTTAAGTAAAGAATGGAGGCAAGCAAATTGAGAGGTTTGCTCTTATATATTTTTAGAACTCATGCATTTTGGAGGTTTACTCTGAAGCACAATCTTTGAAAGGCAAAACATTCTACATAGGGAAAGGGTGGCATGTAAGATTTATGCATAATTCTACACTGTAATAATACCATTCCCAAGAGCTACAATGGTATTCTGGTAATATTATACATTAAATCCTTGAAAGTGTTTCAACACCCCTATTAATGATCAATGAGAAAGAATTAGAGCTATCATTCTGTATGTCTGAACTAGGTTCAAGCTCAGGTGTCAAACGTGAAGAACCAATACTGGTCCATTGTGATATCAGTTATATCTGTAGCACAGGGTCTTGCCCAGTGAAATTAATCCTTGTCAGCAGCCAAATTTTCTCTGCCCCCAGAATTCTTTCTATTGAAGAAAACACAATAGTAATTCAAACATTTTCAAGCCTTACTTCCCACTTCAATATTGCCTTTATTTGGATTGAAATTAAATATCTTGGCTGTATTATCCAAGATAATGGAAAATAAAACTTTTATCTTGGTGACAGAAAAGCTGCCTGTTCACTATAAATTTATTTCACGCTGCATGGACAATTTCACTCTCTTAAAATATAAAGAGAGGTTTGAACAAATGAATCCAATAATCCAGCCAATGTAGATCTTAAAATTGAGCAGTCATTACAAAACATCAACAGTCAGTCTGCTGGTTTACTAATTTATGGAATATCACTGGCAGATAAGACTTTCCTATGGATGGAACAGTTCAGATCCATAAATTCTTGAAGCTACCCCTATAATTCTTAAAGAAGGCCATTTTGACATTAGTTATGGTATTCATTACTATATCTAGATTGTTGGGATAAATCATTTCTGCACGAATTTTATGTTAATTAAAGTATTCCAGTTTTTGTCGTCCTGTTATAGGAAGGATATTATTAAGCTGGAGAGGGTTCAGAAAAGATTTACTAGGATGTTTCCAAGAACGGACAGCTTGAGTTATAAGGAGAGGTTGGATAGGCTGGAACTTTTTTCACTGGAGCGTAAGAGGTTGAGGGGTGACCTTATCGAGGTTTATTAAATCATGAGGGATATAGATAAGTTGAAAGGCAGGTATATTTTCTCTAGGGTGGGGGATTTCAAGATTAGGGTGTATAACTTTAAGATGAAAGGAGAAATATTTTGAAAAGACATGAGGAGCAACTTTCTTACAGAGTCATTTGTGTGTGGAATGAACTTCCAGAGGAAGTGGTGGATGCAGGTACAGTTACAATGTTTAAAATACATTTGGATGAGCTCATGAGGAAGAAATGTTTGGAGGGATATGGGCCAAGCAAAGGCAGCTGGGACTAGTTTAGTATGGGATTACGGTCAGCATAGATTGGTTGGACCAAAGGGTCTGTTTCCATGCTGTATGAATCTATGACTCCAGAGGATATTCTTGTACTCCATTTTGGTATCCAGTGACAGCATTTTCTTCTATTGCATCAGTATGACGTTTCTCATTTCTCACAATTCTGTGGCCTTTCTGAATAAAACTGACAATTTTATTAGATTTTTAGGTTCTCATTGTTAAAATCCATATCTACAACTGTGAAATTGTGTCTTATGCATGTAATCTCCCGCGTCTGAATGTGAAATGAAGGGATTGTTAATAATGTTCCGAGAAAGCTCTTGTTCCTTCAGCAGAGAGATTCTCTGACTTTGTGAAATTGTGCTTTATTGGCTGAACTACTAGTTAAAGTCTCTATGCTGCACCGAAACTGAGCAGAGCCAAGGGATATAATAAAACAAGCTTTGACTACAATTGTCCAGCTATAAAAATATCTCGATTCTCAGATTACAAAAATGGCCCGTGTTTGCAGTAGTGCTTTTAATCTTCCATTTAGACATTTTAATATGATTCAGCCATTTCTATTATTCTTGCTCAACATGTTAGCATTTTATTTCACTGGTATAGCTAGTATTTGTGTAACAGTTGTCAGTCTGTCCAGCTGAGAACATTATTCATTTCATATTTCTATTTTTTCACATTCCACTGACTGTTAGAGCTGGAAGATTTCTACTATTATATTATCCTGAGGTTAACAAAACATTCATTATCATTGACGGCATCTCCAAATCATGTTCATTATCTTTGTCATTTATTTATTAAAGCTTGCAACTTGCTTCATAAGTTAATATGATTTAGCTACGAAAGTTATTTGAAAAATGAATTAATATAAGTATTATTTTCATTGATATAAATAATGGGTGTTCTCTGTTGTTAAAAAACAGGGTATTATGTTTGCAGCCCCTCTCCCTCAATCTGCATCACGGTGAGATACATTTCAGGCAGTACAAATTCTTTATTTAGAGTTATTATTCCTTTAAGCACTCTTGTTTAAATCTTCCTATATCATGCACCACCCCAAATGAGAGTGAGACAAGACAGACAACCTATTTCTAGACTTTTGATACTGCTAGTTAAACTCTCTGCAGTGACTTATTCCCTGATTCCCTTCAGTCCTTATTGGAGTATGAACTTGTACAGTAATCCAATAAAATGCTGAGCATGATCTAAAATTTAACATACATGGAAATGTGAATGTAATTTTGAATCTGACCACTCTAGCATAGGATTTTTTTTTTTATTTGAGCTGAAAATCACATTTATGTGTCATCCATATCCTATTCACAAGAGGATAGGATATTTCAATTTACATTTAACAAAATGTAACTGCAATCTCTTAAGGTGAACATCACGTAGAGGGATGAGAGTGGGATGCTTTAATTTTCACAAGGTATTGTAAAAATATAGCTTTATGTTGATGCAAATAAATTCAGCCTAAAAATCTGTGTTCATTTCTGCACTGCATTATTTTCTATTTGTCTCTCTTTGTTTCCTCTCTTCCTTTCCTGAAGGCATTGATCTCCTGGTGGGATACAGTTCAACTTATAGTTTTATTGGGCAGATTATCCTGTGGCTATTCCTTTTTATGTGTGAGCTCAGAAAATGTGTGTCAGATGGTTATTGAGTTGTGTCGGGGTGGTGGTAGGGAGGAGGGTGGGAGGGGCATGTTGAGTGAGGGGGGTCATCTTAATTGAAACATTATTACAACTACCCCTATAAGGGGACAAAAAAATCCTCCATGGAGTTGTAACTCAGAACAAAAACACTTTTGACAGATTTTTGAAGATGAGCCTTGGGGCACTGACTTGCTGCTGTCTATTTCACTATGACAATGGGGCTCCATGGCTCAGTAGGACATCTAAAAATGTCTATGCTAGTACAAAACGGAAGACAAGCAAACTTTTTAAACTGTATAAAAACTGAAGAACTTTAGGAACAGACACTATTCAGACCCGTTTAATTAATTTATGGTTAATCTGCATTTTCGCCTTATTTATTGCTCTTTGTTCATATCCCCTGCTACCCTATTGTTTTTGGAAATTATAGGCTGGAACAGTTTGTTGGGAAATACTTGAGTTTTGAGACCAAAGTTTTGCCATAAAGGTTGGAAACAGAAGCCAAGATTAGAGTGATGTTGGAAAAGCACAGCAGGTCAGGCAGCATCCGAGGAGCAAGAAAATCGATGTTTCGGGTAAAGGCCCTTCATCAGGAATGAGGCTGGGAACCTTGGGGGTGAAGAGATAAATGGGAGGGGACGGGGATGGGGAGAAGGTAGCTAAGAGTGCAATAGGTTGGTGGAGGTGGGTGTAAAGGTGATAGGTAGGAGAGGAGGGTGGAGCGGATAGGTGGGAAGGAAGATTAACAGATGGGTCAAGTCATGAGGATGGTGCTGAGCTGGATGGTTGGAACTGGGGTAAGGTGGGAGAGGAGAAATGAGTGAAGAAACTGGTGAAGTCCACATTGATGCCCTGGGATTGAAGGGTCCCGAGTTGGAAGATCAGGCATTCTTCCTCCAGGTGTCAGGTGGTGAGGGAGTGGTGATGGAGGAGGCCCAGGACCTGCATGCCCTCGGCAGAGTGGGAGGAGGAGTTGAAATGTTCGGCCACAGGGCGGTGGGGTTGATTGGTGTGGGTGTTCTGGAGATGTTCTCTGAAGTTCTCTGCGAGAAGGCATCTGATCTCCCCAGTGTAGAGGAGACTGCATCGGGAGCAAGGGATACAATAAATGACGTGCGTGGAAGTGCAGGTAAAACTTTGATGAATGTGGAAGGCTCCTTTGAGGCCTTGGATGGATGTGAGGGAGGAGGTATAGTTGCAGGTTTTGCAATTCCTGCAGTGGCAGGGAAAGGTGTCAGGAGAGGAGGGTGGATTGTTGGGGGGCATGGACCTGACCAGGTAGTCGCGAAGGGAATGGTCTTTGCGGAAAATGGATAGGGGTGGGGAGGGAAATATATTTCTGGTGGTGGGGTCGGTTTGTAGGTGGTGGAAGTGTCGGTGGATGATGTGATTTATGCAGAGGTTGGTGGGGTGGAAGGTGAGGACTGGGGGGTGAGAACCAAGGCTTTTGCCTGAAACGTCAATTTTCCTGCTCCATGGATGCTGCCTGACCTGCTGTGCTTTTCCAGCCCCACTCTAATCCTGACTGTAATCTCCAGCATCTGCAGCACCCACTTCCACCCAGTTGGAAACAGAAGCCTATTTTGTTTTTTCATCATAAGCCCTTCTTCAATAGTTCAGATGTTTGTGCAAATTAGTTCTTATTTAGAATAGAGATAGATTTTCTCTCCACTTAAAGCCAGTGAAGGCTGAAATGGAGGCAAGTCAGATAAAACTTGGAACTCATTTAGACCTCCTTAGCAGCCACCATAGAAGCCATTGGTTATCCTTGGGGAATGATCAATGATGTGTGCCTCCCAGGAAGCCTCCCACGAAGTACATTATCACACGGAAACTGGAGATCAGTCACCTGCCACAGGGCAGACTCCCTCTTCATTAAAGTCAACCTGATCCAACTGTGGAGGTGGTCCTCTTCCAGCAGGGTGGTTGGAGGAAGCGACTTTATTGTGTAGCTAAGACACCTCTCCGTTCAGTGTCATTTCTTTCCACCTTCATTCCCTTCTCCTCTGATGTACTGATTCCCTCCAGGGCCTCACTATCTTCAAGATTCACACCTCTCTGCAGTGACTGACACCATCGCAGGAGGTTAATGAAGTGCCCTATTCAACTGGCTCAGGCACTGGAATCACACCTCCAGAGATCCAATGGCCTGTTCAATGGTTATCTTCCTAACAAAGTGGCATTGGTTATAAGGCATCTGGCCTACAACTCCTGTAGAGGAATCTACAGCCATCTCTTTTATTTTCCTTCTCCCCTTGGATCCATCTATGCATTTTGGGAATTGGAATGAAGTTCTGCATTAGCCTGGGCTGGTGAAGGATAAAAGCATCATAGTTGGAAAGTGAGCACACATGAAATAAGCGCTTGTGGTCACAGATCAGTTGGACATTGAACTTTTGTAAGCTGGTGAATCCCATTGGATGGTTCTTATATGCCTCGCTAGCTGAGCAGGAATATCTCCCAACTCCTACTAGCTGCTAATGGTATGCAAGTTGGTGATTGACCTATTTGGCCATATTATGAATGTATCCTTCTTGATCAACAAGTCCAGAAGTGAGACTTGAACCCAAAGCTTCGAACTCTGAGGTAATGACTCCTCCATTGTGCACAAGACCACCTCATAATTCAATAACTATCAGGCATGTGTTTAAAGAAATTGAGGTTAGAAACTTTTCTTCCATAGACAATTGCAACTACATGCACCAAAGTAGTTTCCAATGCAGAATCCAAAATAACAAAACAGAAAGTGAATAAATATTTGAACAAGGAAATATTTAGAAGATTTCAGGATAAAGGGCATGGGAAATAGGACCATGTGGATATATATTTCAGACATCTGACAAAGATCCGATGAGTCAAATGGCATCCTCAGTGCTGCGAAATTTATCTGACTGTTTGTAAAGGCAAGTTCACATCAATCTGTCACTCTGTGCCTTCAACATAAACATGTCTCTTTGCCAAATTTCTCATGGAAAACTAGTGTCAGACAATTAATGAAGAACATGTTGATGTATGGTATTGAATTGAGATATCTTGAACATTAGTTAATGACAACTCATCTTCTCACCATATTGAAGGTAACTGTGCCATCAATAGAAATGATTTTGACATTATTTTGAGCAATTTTATGGTATTTCGCTTTTAGTACAATGGTTATATTTTATCTGCTGGTCATGAAAGACTCCTAATTGTGTTCTAAAAGCCACTTGCTCTTTTTTGAATATCTTTGTGGATGCTTGCCAATGTTAATCATTTAGAGCTGCAATGTTTCACAATTTTGATCTGGCTTGTCCCATTCAGATTGTACCTATGAAAAAAAAACATAAAATGCATCCTAATATCAATTTAAATATCGCCACAATGGCACACAATGTCAAAACTGTTCATCTTGCACTCATCAATACTAGGAAACAAGAAACTTGAGAAAAGACACCAATTTATACAGCATGGAAAAAGCTGCTGATTGTTGGCCTGGAGATTCAACAGGAACTGTTAATTATCAATCTTAGTTATCAGACTAGGCAAATGAACTGTCATTGGTCAGGAAATCCATCGATGACTGGTAGTCAATTGGCATTGAAACTCATATATAACATTATTCATTTGTTTGGCCAACAAGATGTCTTTTTGACTTGACAGTAGCATCCTATTAGCAGAAAAAGGCACTTGTAGTTTTCTTGAAAAGTAACAGTTTGAGACAGCTAGCTTCACCTGCTCAAAGTTGAGACAGGTTCCTCTTCCAGGGTAATCTGAGGTATATTGGACAGCATGAAAAATACGTTTTTCCGAGCTCGCAAAAGAGTAATGAGATATTTGCATTTTAGTGCCAGTATGATATGAGGTATGAAAGCCATATATATGAATTAACATGTTAAACAATACATCATATTGACTATTCATTGAGAGCAGCATACATATTGTGCATAAACTGTTGCAAGACTCAAAACATCATATCCAACATGGGTGTGATGACAAGTATTAAATAATCCAAACAGTGCAAAGAATTACACCAGAAATCAATTGAAGATTATCAGTTGGGCTCATGGTGTGAAACATTCACATGAGCTAGAAGCCACATATATTAACTTCTATTTCAGAGTCATAGAGTCATAGAGATGTACAGCATGGAAACAGACCCTTCAGTCCAACTCGTCCATGCCGACCAGATATCCCAACCCCATCTAGTCCCACCTGCCAGCACCCGGCCCATATCCCTCCAAACCCTTCCTATTCATATACCCATCCAAATGCCTCTTAAATGTTGCAATTGTATCAGCCTCCACCACTTCCTCTGGCAGCTCATTCCATACACGTACCACCCTCTGCATGAAAACGTTGCCCCTTTGTTCTCTTTTATATCTTTCCCCTTTCACCCTAAACCTATGCCCTCCCCGACCCCAGGGAAAAGACTTTGCCTATTTAGCCTATCCGTGCCCCTCATAATTTTGTAAACCTCTACAAGGTCATCCCTCAGCCTCCGATGCTCCAGGGAAAACAGCCCCAGCCTGTTAAGCCTCTCCCTGTAGCTCAAATCCTCCAACCCTGGCAACAGACTTGCAAATCTTTTCTGAACCCTTTCAAGTTTCACAACATCTTTCCGATAGGAAGGAGACCAGAATTGCACTCAATATTCCAACAATGGCATAACCAATGTCCTGTACAGCCGCAACATGACTTCTTGTACTCAATACTCTGACCAATAAAGGAAAGCATACCAAATGCCTTCTTCACGATCCTCTCTGCGACTCCACTTTCAAGGAGCTATGAACCTGTACTCCAAAGTCTCTTTGTTCAGCAACACACCCTAGGACCTTACCATAAGATTTGCTTTCCCAAAATGCAGCACCTCACATTTATCTGAATTAAACTCCACCTGCCACTTCTCAGCCCATTGGCTCATCTGGTCAAGATCCTGTTGTAATCTGAGGTAACCCTCTTCCCTGTCCACTACACCTCCAATTTTGGTGTCATCTGCAAACTTACTAACCGTGCCTCTTATGCTCGCATCCAAATCATTTATGCAAATGACAAAAAGTAGAGGACCCAGTACCGATCCTTGGAAATTTGTACATATATTGTACTTTTCTCTTTGGGGAAAATAAAGGGATTCATGGACAATAAGACCATAGTATGTAGAATCAAAATTAGGCCAATTCACCTCTTGATTCTGGTCCACCATTCAATTTTGGCTTATATTTTTCTCAACCCCATTCTCTTGCATTCTCTCCATAACCCTTGATCCCCTTACTAATCGAGAACCAATCTATCTGTCTTAACTACATTCCATGACTTGGCCTCCACAGTCTTCTGTGGCAATCAGTTCCACAAATTATCCAAACCCTCTGGCTGAATAAATTACTTCTCAGCGCAGTTCTAAAAGGTTATACCTTCACTCTCAGACTGCTAGTCTCTGCTGCAATCACATAGCAATGCTCTGAAAGAAAATGAGTCCATTTGTTTGGTCTGAGAACTAAAATTGATGGTTAACTGTTTGTGCATCATCTCTATGATGACCCAACCATGAGCATCCTCGACTCTTGTGTGGTTTAGAGTCATAGAGTCAGAGAGATGTACAGCATGAAAACAGACCCTTCGGTCCAACCCGTCCATGCCGACCAGATATCCCAACCCAATCTAGTCCCACCTGCCAGCACCCGGCCCATATCCCTCCAAACCCTTCCTATTCATATACCCATCCAAATGCCTCTTAAATGTTGCAATTGTACAAGCCTCCACCACATCCTCTGGCAGCTCATTCCATACACATACCACCTTCTGCGTGACAAAGTTGCCCCTTAGGTCTCTTTTATATCTTTCCCCTCTCACCCTAAACCCATGCCCTCTAGTTCTGGACTCCCCGACCCCAGGGAAAAGACTTTGTCTATTTATCCTATCCATGCCCCTCATAATTTTGTAAACCTCTATAAGGTCACCCCTCAGCCTCCGACGCTCAGGGAAAACAGCCCCATCCTGTTCAGCCTCTCCCTGTAGCTCAGATCCTCCAACCCTGGCAACATCCTTGTAAATCTTTTCTGAACCCTTTCAAGTTTCACAACATCTTTCTGATAGGAAGGAGACCAGAATTGCACGCAATATTTCAACAGTGCCCTAACCAATGTCCTGTACAGCCGTAACATGACCTCCCAACTCCTGTACTCAATACTCTGATCAATAAAGGAAAGCATACCAAACGCCTTCTTCACTATTCTATCTACCTTCGACTCCACTTTCAAGGAGCTATGAATCTGCACTCCAAGGTCTCTTTGTTCAGCAACACTCCCTAGGACCTTACCATAAGATTTGCTTTCCCAAAATGCAGCACCTCGCATTTATCTGAATTAAACTCCATCTTGATGGCCTTTTGTCAAGAGTTCATAGTCTCTTGTTTGGAGCAGACCTCCTGCCAAGTGATATATATTACTGAACAGTTAAAAAGAATGCATCATTATAAGCATTGAGAATGAAGGAATGGGTAAACTATGTCATTCATATCATCTTTTCATGCCATGAGTCAGAAAAAAATGAAAACTGACAGTTGATTTTCCACAATAAAATTAATCCAATACATATTTCGATTTCCCAGACTTTGCTGGTTCCTTTTGTTAACCTTGTTAGTTTCCATGTACCCCTAGTGCAGTTATGAATTAGATATGTTCTGCTATTAGACCACCAAAGAATAGGAAGGCACCAATATTAGACCACCAGTGAATAGGATACATGCCAGCATGTGCCACCAGAGAATAAAGCATGAATAAGTAGAAAACCACAATAGAACTGAATATACATGTTGCAGATAGACCACCACGTAATGTAGATGCATAACTCAAAAGACCACCATGACAAATTAATGTATGGCCAGTAGATAATTTTGGAAAATGAACATCTCAAATTCAAGCATAAAAAAATCCAAAAACCACCACTTATGTACTGCAATCTGTTTCCCTGCGGCTGGTGTTGCAGTAAGACAGAAGTATAAATTTAAAACAGCTTCAATTTTCACAATATGGCAAATTTCAAAGTGACAAATACAGCTAAGTAGCACAATTAGCATGTAAATTTGGAACGGTATTACTTCATAACCTTTGGTTCAATTTTAACAAAGTTCGGGTTTCCATTTTTTCAGTTTGATAAGAGGAGCTTGAGGAGGTAAGAGGAGGCAACTCTTTCAGTTTGAGAAGAGTTGTCCCTCAAACAGCAAGCCCTATCCCTCAACTGACTAATTAAAGATTGGAACTTGACAGATAAAAATATATTGTACAGTTATAACCAGATGACAATAATGAAGACAGATACAAAAATGGAATGTATTTTTGGTTTTCAAAGATTGACAGAAACTGCCAACCAGGAAAGGATTTGTGAAATTGGACTGTGTAAATAAGCAATACTTTGTGTGGAAAGTTTGATGCATATTTAAGAAATCAGATCTATGTTGTAAAAAGTATGAAGGATCCTATCCATTTCAGATTTGGATCCTCTGCTGATCTTTAGGTATCACACACAGTATTAACATTAATGAGGGAAACTTTTGTTGAATGATCGATGACTATTTTTTATTATTACAATATGCATAAAAGTAATGAATATCTATGGTTTACGTGCAATCTTCAGGATCATTAACAAATTTACTAACATTCAAATATACGATTGGTTGAAAAACTTAGTCATTTGATCAAAACTGACCTATTCTATGATGACTGGATCATCCTGTAAATACTTTACACTGTTTCTGCTAACTGCTACACTCCCTCTGCAAACACTTCTCCCATTCCTTATCTAATCCAGGTCATCAATATAAGGTATTCACAAACAAATCAAATACGATATTCAGAAGAAATCTCTATACTCAGAGAGAAGTGAGAATGTAGAATCCCCAGCCACAGGGAATGATTGAAGTGATAAGAGCAGATACATTTATGAGGAGGCTGGTTATGCATATGAGACAGAAGAAAAGATAAAGTCTTGAAATAAAGTCAGCTGAGGAAAAGAACCAGGAGGCTCAAATGAAATACTAGCAGTGCATTCATGGGTAAGACTAAGCGTCCTGTGGCCATGCTATATATCTGAAGTTAACATATATTATACCATAGACCAATACCCATGAATATACCTGCCTTTTATATGATGCAATCCTATTTCAATTGAGTACAGGACCAACTCACTCATTAAGTCATACAGAGGTGATACATGTCTCATCAACTGGCAATTCTCTGGCTTAAAGAAAATCATTCAAAAATCCAAACTATTTGTATTCTCTCTTTTAAATCTGCTGTCATCATACCACTCCTTAGAAAAAGAAGACTTATTGTTCTATTCTTGCAAAGCATGGTGCCATCTCTAATCTCCCTTTCCTCAATAACATTGAATATGTTGTTGTCTCTCAAATAATCTTTGGAAAAACTCCATGTTTAAATCTTTCTAATCAAGTATTTGCCCTTATCACAATATTGAAATGACTCATATTCCAGTCAGAAATTACATCCTATTTTAATTGTGAGAAATTTTAGCTATCCTTTTACTCCTTTATCAATCTGTCTGCAATATTTGGCAATTAACAACACAATCCACTTTGAATGCCTCATGACTGATGCCCAAATGGGTAAGACTGCACAAAGCTGGTCTAACTCCAAGATGGTGATGGAGTAGGGTTCCTGAGCCGGAGCTCCTCCTATCTGTCCAATAGTTTCTTCTTCACTTTTCATGTATTTTTTCCTTTCTATTTACCTTCTGTCCTTGGATGGCATCGATAGGGTGGCAAGTTGAGCCAGCATGGACTTGAGGTGAAGCCCGGTGTGGACTTCCGGCTTTGAGGTGAAGCCCAGTGCAGATTCCTGACCTCAAGGTGAAGCCCAGTGCGGACTCCTGGCTTCAAGGTGAAGCCCAGTGCGGACTCCTGGCTTCAAGGGAAACCCAACATGGACTTCCGGCTTTGAGGTGAAGCCTAGCATGGACGTCCAGCTTCAAGGTGAAGCCCAGCATGGACTCCTGGCTTCAAGGTGAAGCCCAGTGTGCACTCCTGGTTTAGAGGAGAAGCCCAGTACGATGAAACCCAGTGAGGACTTGTCTGTTCTGTCTGGTTTTACTTTTTTCTCTCTTTCCCTGCTTTAGGAGAACTGTAACATTGAACTTTTAACTTTATGTTTTTATTTTTCTAATTTACATGTAAGATTTTACCTTGGCACCTTTACAGCTAAGTGACTTTGTACACTTTGTACACTTTTCACGAGACTCAGGGATCTCTGTACTTGAGTACATGTAACAATAAAACCTTAATCTAATTTTAATACATTCTTATCTATCAGTTTGAAACTGGAGAATGATCTGCAATGGTTTGTGTTCTTATTCTCACAACTTCACCTCTGGCGTTTCTCAAAAAGATCTGTAATTTTATGTCATTTTTCTTGATCACGACATGTCTCAAAATATTTTTCAGCGAATGAAGTATGGAACTTTAGTCACTGTTGTAATGTAGGAAACTTGGAAAGAATTTGCATGTAGCAAGCAAAATGTGATGATCACTAATAATCTGGTTTTGTGATGTTTGCTGAGGTATAAATATTCAGCAAGACGAGAGTCATTCTACTATGAAACTATCATTGCCCCCTTCAGATTCTGATTAATTTGTTGTCCCTTAACAACATCACCTGAAAACATATTAATTTCCACAAAAAAGTGGTTAATAAGCTTATCCAAGCAAAGCAGCCACTCTGACAGTTGCCCAGCAAACTTGAATGGGGAAGACAAACAGGACTTAACTCAACAAGTGGCTCAATTCAAAAGGTAAAGGTGAGCTGGGTTGCAAGGAACAGTAGGGAATGAAATTTACAGACCATGGCTGTCAGGGACATTGGAGAGATCATGGGGAATGGAAGGAGGAAATGTGATGTTGAAGGGTGAATCATAGTGATACGGCCAAGGGAAAAATGGAAGCTGCATATTTTGGGTGGGGAGCGCAACAGAGTTATTGAGCATGCTGGCAAGGTGATTTGATTAAGGTGGAAGGCTAAGACTGGTCATGTGGGTTTGGATGGGAGTGTGATTAGGGGGAAGTACAGGAATATTAAGGGTAGTGGAAGGGCTGATGGTCACAGTGGGAGATTAAAGAAAGATAGGAGGGATGCCAGAAGGCCATTTACAAGAAACGGAGGAAAGCATGGTTGATTTCTTTAGTCAAATTAAAAGTTTGCAATTGCCAGGTCTCTCCTATATTGTCTTGCTTTTGATCATGCAGAGAATGCACTGTACAAATGGGAAGGGCCTGAGATCTACTGACCAATGTTACTGAGCAATGTAAATTCATTTGACTGAGGGAGTTGAAGCAGAAGCTGAAAGACACCATTGTATGAGTGCTCAGTGAAGGGCTTTGCACTGAAGAAAATAACTCACGACTGAATAAAAATGAATAAGATCATCTGCTAACACCAACAACCTAACCATGTCCTGTGATTCATATAATTCTGCATAAGAGTCCACCCAGAACTTGCCAGTAGTAGTGGTGGTGGTGAGAGCATTATTTCACTTTCAATGTGCAACAGCATTTATAGGCCATGTACCTGAAAGTTAATTGAAGCATTATACAAGTCATTATACAAGTTATGAATTCTGAGGTTGTTGGTCTGAAGGTCACCAAGAGCTAATTGCTGCATGCTTGTAAAAAATGCAATAATTTAGGCAACAAAGACCGTGCACATGGCAGAATGACAAAAAGAATAAAACAGTCATGGGTCATGGAGGATGTACCCCATCATTTCAAGGTGACTGTAGGACAGGCTTTCACACAAGACATATGCAGCTGAAAGGGTAGTTTGACTATGTCAACATCTCAAGTAGAAAACAAGCATCTCCTTCCTAATATTTCTTCATAGATCAGCACTTCCATGTTAAATGTTTGACCAATCTAACTAAGTAGCTGCATTAATATTGCTGAAGTTGAGAAGCATGAGAAGAAGGAAACCTCAATTCAAACAGCACCAGAGACATGAGGCTCAGCGGCATGCAATTGTTGATAAACACACGATGCATAAAGAGAGGTACTCAGCTCTTCAGCAGTGTATCAAAAGAAATTCTATCAAATGAATTGCAACATTGGAAATGAGTGGAAAGCAGTGCTGGAGACATCTTTGTATAACTAGGGAAACATTTATCCACATCTGACACTGCCTGCAGGCAGATAAGCACGCTGGTGGCTTGGGAGTCAACAATATGCCTAAGACACTAAGGATGGCAGTGGCTTTGAATTTCCTAATCACCAGCTCCTTTCAAAGTTCAACTTGGGGTATGTTTGGAATCTCCCAATTGGCAGACCACTTGTGAGTTCACTGACGCCTTTTACAGGGAGGCAATATAGTTTGCCCAGCTTCCTTTGGGCCCAGAATGCCAAAGTGCCTGAGTTGTTGGATTGGCAGCTGTTGCCAGGTTCCTTCAGCAGCAAAAGGTTATCAATTGTATAAAGGCATTCCTGGCATCCAGACAGGTGCCTGAATGGATTGTGCTATGTCAATGTCCAGTTTGTTTGTGATCACTAGAAAACATTCCTGCAAGTGAGCACCTGTTTTCCGAGGAGCTGTCACAGCACTTAGATTCTGCACAACTTCCAGGTTGCTGGAACTCTTGGTCTCCCACATCATCTCTGGGACTGGCTTATGGGTGACAAGGGGTACAATCAGAGACAGAGCTACTGACCTCTATTGCGAAATCCTCATACTACAGTGGACAGTGTTACAATGCTATATATCCATCCAATAGGGCCATTACTGAACAGCCTGTAAGTTTGAGCTCTGTCTGCTGTGAGGCATACATTTGATAGAGGCAGAGTTTTAAGAAGCAACCCAGTTGCTCAGTATGAAACAATCCAGGAATTTTGTCTACAAATTCATATACCTTAACGTTTAATCAGGTCCTTCTTAAATCTTTCCATTTCCACCTTAAACCTATGTCCTCCAGTTTTGAACTCCCCCACCCGAGGAAGAAGGGCTACACACTCTATCCATACCCTTCATGTTTTTATAAATCTCTGTAAGGTCACTCCATAGTCTCTGATGCTCTAGGGAAAAAAGTCCCAGCCTACTCATCCTCACCCTGCACTGAAAGGTGCAGTGATTCCATCCACAATCTTTAAGTTTTAAAAATTTCTGAATTTCAATTCACAATCAAAAAGACAGGAAAGTAAAAAAGATACAGTCTTTATATTTCTTAATAGTTTATTGACATACAATGTCTCTCAAAGGTACAATAATATATAGACTGCGAGACACTACTGGGTGAATATTTCAGCTTTTCCTTTTGCGCTGATGTGCTACACTTCCCAGGATAGGGACACTTGTGGAATGTACTCCTGTGGTTTATTATTTAATCATCCACTACCATTGACAATTGAATATGGCAAGAATACAAAGCTTTGATCTGATCCATTGGTCATGAGATCACTTAGCTCTGTCTATTGAGTGCTACCTCCACTCTTCGGCATGCAAGTCATTCTGTGATGTAGTTTCATCTGGTTCTCACCTCCTTTCTAGGTATACCTGGTTTTGCTCCATCATACCCTACTGCACATTGTATTTACTAGAGTTGACCCCACAGCTTGATGATAATAGTAGAGTTAGGACGTGCCAAGCCTGAGGTTACAGATTGTGGTTGAATACAATATTGCTGCGGTGGCCCACAGCACCTCATGCACGCCCAATTATGAATTACTAGATCATTTCAAAATCTACCCCATTTAGTACGGTGATGTTAGCACACAGCAAGGAAGGAGAGCATCTTTAATGTGAAGATGGGACTTTGTCTCAACAGTGACTGTGTCTTATTCACTCCTACAAATATTGTCATAAACAGATACATTTGCAACAAATTGAGTAGTACGGTTGAGGTCAACCTGATTTTTACCTGTTGGTTATTCCCTCACCACATGTCTGCATGATAGAAGGTGAAGTGGAAATGGAAGTTAGAGGGAAGGATGTCTGTTGTCAGCTTACTGAGCCATGCCCAAATAAGATAGATGGAACTAAGAACTCCTCCTCAGGGTTAACAATCCTTACCACTGTAGCTTGGGAGCTGGTTGTTGGTCTGTTCACCAAGCTGGTAGGTTTGTTGGCAGACATTTCATCCCTTTTCTAGGTGATATCATCAGTGCTGTGTTGCCTCTGTGAAGGGCTGCTGTACTGTTCCACTTTGAATTTATGTGGTTCTGTTTAGGCTGAATTAGAGTGACCCTCTCCCATTGCATTGGCAGTTAACAGTGCGGCAGTAGGCAAATACTCAGTGGTCCACAACTCCCTGTGTGACCTTCTTCATGTTGTAATTGGACAACAGGAAATTGTTGTACTGTTGGTTGGGAAAAGGAGATCTCTTTGCCAGATCAATAATGTTAGGAGGTAGAAAAAGAAATCAGTAGCAGTGGGGTTGTCCATAGGGTCTGGCTACAGCACACAAGAGTCTAAACACACCTTTCATAGGTTCGTTCAAGACCAGACTCTTGATGTGAGTGCACAACTCAAAGGAGTAAAATGCATGGGAACCAAGTTCCTTGGAAATGGTTCCATGATTGGAGAGTTGCCAGAATGCAAATTCAAAGAGGTTTGCCTTATTTGGAGTTAGGAAGGGGGAATGACATGATCGGAGCACTGCCAGTTGAAGGAATGAGGCATAATAGGTTGTAGGCCTAACACACAAAGCCTGATCTTTCCAGATATGAAACTCGTCACTCTTCCATTGTCTTCACAGGAAAAGAGGGATCATAATGGCAGGGAGAGGGCATGAATGGTCAGGCAGTGCCCAACATAATACTGGTGATTCAGATGGAATAGGACACCCTGCAGGTGACCAGTTGGCATGGTCCAAATTCATTGTCAAGGAGAAGATGAAGCTAGATGTGGGTGGAGGATCTTATGGAGATACTGAATCCTAGGGAGCTTGACTTGGTTTGGGGTGGTAGGTGGGGGGAGGTATGGTATTGCTGTATCAGTAAAAGGAAAGAGTGTCATTCATGAAAAGGTTGGAGAGACAATGTTGCGTCATTGGTAAATGGCAACGGTATCTGCCCAAGGTGTGGCATCACCTTTTGAGTTTCATCTACATTGCTATGCAGCATAAAGTTTTCAGTCATTTCCAACACATGGCGGCATGGTGGCTCAATGGTTAGCACTGCTGCCTCACAGCAGCAGAGTCCCAGGTTCGATCCTAGCCTCGGGCAATTGTCTGTGTGGAGTTTGCACATTCTCTCCGTGTCTGCGTGGGTTTCCTCCGGGTGCTCCGGTTTCTTCCCACAGTCCAAAGATGCACAAGTCAGGTGAATTGGCCATGCTAAATTGCCCATAGTGTTAAGTGCATTAGTCAGAGGGAAATGGGTCTGGGTGGATTACTCTTTGGAGGGTCGGTGTGGATTTGTTGGACCGAAGGGCCTGTTTCCACACTGTAGGGAATCTAATCTCAGGTCAGTCACTGGCACTATCAACCACCATGCTAGAGTGCCAGGCATTGACCTCTGAGCAAGAGGAGGGGTCCTCAGAGAGTGCACCAACCTGTTTATATGCTGAACATTCCACCATCTCAGATACTTCATATTCAGGAGCCTTTGCTTGTATTCCTCAAAAGAGGACAATAAAACTGTATGAGCCACACATAATTGTGGCTGTAGGAGGTTATTTTGGACCAGCCCTCAGACATTTGGGGGACTGTTAAAGTTTAGGTTGCTGCTGAGTTCCAGTCAATATTCATAAGTTGTACATAATTGAGCATCCAGAGAATATAGATGCACTGACAAAGATAATAGAAGAGTACATCCTAACCAAGAGTGTTGTAATCTCTCTTTCAACCATAAATGTGTTCTTCTCCACTGAAAGATTGATAACTCCCATGGAGGGTCAAAACTAGGAGCTTTTTTTATATTCATTCAAGGGATGTGGGCATCATTGACTAGGTCAGCATTTATTGCTCATCCCTGAATACACAGAGGCCAGTTAAGAGTCAACCACATTGCTGTGGACCTGGAGTCACATGTAAGCCAGACCAGGTAAGGATGGCAGTTTCCTCGCTAAAGGACATTAATGAAACAGATGGGCTTTTCTGACAATAAACAATGGATTCATGATCATTAGACTCTTAATTCCAGGTTTTTATGGGGTCTCCTAGAACATTACCTGGATCTTTGGTTTAACATTCCAGCGATAATACCACGAGGCTACTAGGTCATCACCTCCCCATTATATCCAGAGGATGTCAGGTTTATGTTTAGACCTGCAAGCCATCACATTGTTACAGAGTTTTTCAGATAAAGCCAATTTGAAAGGGGGTACAGCACTTAGAATCCCCACCTGGTTTCAATTCCTGCCTGGTAACCAGGGAGATATACATTGCCTGTCTGTGAGCTGATTAAGATCAGTTCTACCATATCTTCAGGCTCCTCTCAGGGTACTCCTGATTGTGATTGCAGTTCATCTACCATTTCGTGAGTGACACCAACACTTCAGGGTACTGCAGAGACAGAGGAGATTCCTATCACTGTGCAGGAGCCCCAGGTAAAAGGGACATATAAGTATGCACCTGACCTCCAATGCAGCTGACAGCATAAATGGAGCAAGATGGTGCAGAACGTAAGACAACTGAAAAAAAAAATTGTAAACATATTTGGGTCATAGCAGCATAGAAGTTAGGAACAAGAGAAAGCCATTCAGCCCATTGAGACTATGCTGCCATTCATTATAATCATGTCATAATCATTTACTTCAGATTTTTTTGTGGGAACTTGCTTTCAGAATCTTTCTTACATGTTTGTGACCAAGAATATTTGTGGTGTTGTGAGGGATCTCATGGTTGTATAAAGGACATCAAGTTCATGGCAATTTGGTAATGCCTGCAACAGCAAGGATTGTCATTGGTTCATTCACCAATTAAAAAAAATGCAGTCTGGCCTTGGTCCTCTTGACTTAGAATGGTCATATAGAATGCTAATGTGGAAGATTGTGGAGAACTGAGCTTAGTGTTGAAACGCCTTTACTGCCTCAAATAATTGCTTATGTTGCCCTGGCACCTAGACACTTGTGGGAGTCAAGTGGAATGAGAAGCCAGTCTGCATCTCTAATCCTGTACCACATCCTCCTTAGCTTTATCATTGAAGGGTTTGGCCAGGTTAATCAGATCATCTTGTGTCAAGGCCTCACCCTCTGGAGCATAAGATTATGAAGGGTGCAGTAGACTTCAACAATGAGGGAGACCTAAGATGCCACATACTTCAGTACATTACCAGCAGAGTTAGTCATTAGAATCTTGTTTAGAGCACAACTCATGCCTGACTCTCATCATGTCGCTCTACCTCTGGCAGCAGATTACTTTCCAGTGTTATGAGTCATTTCTTTAACAGTTAAACCCATTGTCATCCAGTATCTATCCCTTTAATACCAAAGCTGAGGTAAAAAGCTGCCAGTGCCTTTGCATATAAGTATCATGACTACTCTCAAGGTCTTGTTTGAGACCTGCATGATCTTCTGATGCAGTCACATGCAGGTTGTGCATGAAGGATGTAATAGGATTATGGTTAGGGTTAGAGTATGGTTAACAAATGCCTCAAACTGGTTTGTGGGAGCCTATATGGCCATATATCTGTAGTCAATGACTTCTTACACTTTACAAAATCCAGCTATCATGCCAAACCTTTTGCCTGTCCCGGTCTGACTTTCATTATCCATTAGGAGAAAGTGAGGACTGCAGATGCTGGAGACCAGAGTTGAAAAATGTGGTGCTGGAAAAACACAGCAGGCCAGGCAGCATCCGAGGAGCAGAAGATTTGACATTTCGGGCATAAGCCCTTCTTCCTGAAGAAGGGCTTATGTCTGAAACGTCAATTCTCCTGCTCCTCGGATGCTGCCTGGCCTGCTGTGTTTTACCAGCACCACATTTTTCAACAATTGTCATTATCCATTGAACAGTTGAAGAGATTGCACTCTCTTAAAAAGTGCAGCAGTTTGTAAAATGCCATACAGATTTTCAACTATTGTGTGCAAGAAGCCCATGTTATAAAGATTCAAGGCTACTATCAACTTTAAAGCCACAGGCACTGGGTAATCACAATTACAATTTGAACTTACTTTCCTTACCAAAATCTCACACTGAGGTGCTACAGTCTCCCCGCAGAGTCACAGCTGGTGAAAACACAGGCATTCTGTCAGCGGCAGCAAGTTTGACCACCACTAGTACACACTTGCTGCAGGATAAGGTAATTTTCTTGGATGTAAATTTTGATTCTATTGCATCTCTAAGTGCCACAATTAACTGATAATTACTTACTGTTGTAAGGTGGTGAGCTTCACATTTCACACTTCAATTATTCTCTCTGTTATTGCAAATGTGCATCATGAGGTCAGGTTTTCTGACCCAGTATCTTGAGCCCCAACTTTTTATGGAGCAGATGACTACCATTTGATCAGTCATCATAAAGTCCAACCAGGATTAGTTCATCCAGCCACTCATGTCTGCCCTCTATTCCATTTGAAAATGATCCTTACCTTAATTCCACTTAGCTTAACTACATATACCTTCACAGACAAACATAACAAAAAACAAATTGCACATAAACACACAAAATATGTTTTCAGCTTTGAAATAATTTTATAAGCATTCACTTTGTTAGACAAATGTGGTATCCTGGTGGATTACAAGTTTACGACTAAATTAGGAAGCAGAACCACAAAACAATAATCGCAGAATTACTATCTGAGCCACTTGCAAAGTTGTTGGGAGGAAATAAGATGACAGAGGCAAATGCCTCAAATGAATATTACTTGTTAGCTACTACAGAAACATGGTTGTGGAATGACCCAGACTGGGAACACAATATTCAAGGCTCAAAGATTGGTATGGCAGAAATGGGTTCTGATTCATGGGGCACTAGCAATAGTACTGGGGACAGAGATGGCTGTTTCATTGGTTTGGAATTTATGTAAACCATGCCAGGACCAGCAACCTGGCAAATCATACAACGAGGATTGTGGATAGGGCTTTAAAATACTCATTGGAAAGGAAATTTTAAAAGTTGTAAAGAAATGAGACAGCAGAGGTGCAGAGCAGTGAAGGATTGAAACAAAGTATGACAGGAAGGGAGAGAAACTATATGCAGAAGAGTGCAGCAGAAATTCAAAACAGAAAGATTAATAATGGTAAAAAGTCAAAGCTTAAGGTTTTTTTTATCTGAATGCATGTAGCACTTGTAAAAATAGATATAAATGAATATTACTTGTTAGCTATTACAGAAACATGGTTGCAGAATAACCCAGATTGGGAACACAACGTTCAAGGGTACTGAATGTTTCAGAAGAATGGGCAAAAAGGAAAAGGAAGTGGGATAGTGTTGTCAGTAAAAGAAGCTATCAATGTAATGGTGAGTAGCGATAAAAATGCAATAGATTGATGTGATATGGAATTAGTTTAGGTGAAAAGTTTCGACCTAGGGCCAAAATGATATACTACCTTTATTAATGTCTTGGAGGAAGAGGCAGAGTGTAATGTATCCATATTTGCTGATGATACAAAATGGTTGGTAGGTCATGTTGTAATGAGGACATAAGGTATCTGCAAAGAGAAAGGTTAAATTGAGTGAATGGGCAAAAATATTGAGGAGCTCAAAAGCAATTACACAGGTTGGAGAACCATGTAGCCTTTCTTTGAGTCTTCAGCAGACTGGTTGGAAACAGTAAGGGGAACATCAGGAAGATTTTTATCCTCAAAAGTATTCAGAAGGCAAGAGAGAGGTGGGGAAAACTGTCCAAACTCCAGAAAGCCACGCAAAACCTAACTCCTGCTGTAGATGATGGGGGTCAATGTCTCCAGGAGGTGAAGAGCCAGCAAACCTTGCTCTTTGCATTGAAGGCTTGGCTGGTGGTGAGACCCTTCAAGTACACCCTGTCGGCCTGCATCACTGCACGTGTCTTTGAAGCAGCTACAGTGGTTTGAGACTGTCACACATCTCCTTCTGGATTGTGTCTTTGCAAAGCAAGTCTGGAGAAAGATGCAGTTTGTTTTGTCAAGTTTTGTCCCGAGTAGCTCCGTGACACAGGACTCTGTGCTCATTAGTCTGTTCCCTGGGACATCAATTCAGTGAAAGATGCTTGAAACTTGTTGGTCTTCCAGAACAATAAGTTGACCCTGACTGACTGTTGCAGACTGGCACATTTCAAGGTCCTGGACTATGTGCTGAGGGATACACTAAAGTTTGGGGCAGCTGCCGCCAAGGCACAGTGGGGGAAGACCACTGTCTGAGGTTTCTTGCTGAAGGTAAGTGGGGATCCGTTCAGATATTGGAACCTCCTGGTGACTCAAAACATAAGTCTTGTACGTAGAAGAGAGGTCTTTGGTTTTTTTGGATAGAGTCAAAGTCTAATGTTTTGTTTGTTTACTTGATACTTAACTGTACAATGTATGTACACAAATACACTTTTATGAATGAAATATATTTTTTAAATAAAAGCAAAAGCCTAACATGTTAGGCTTTTATTCCTTAGAATTTAGAAAATAAGGGGTGATTTTATTGAAATGTTATGGACTAAGCCAGACCACTCAAAACATTTTTAAGCAGGCAGCCCAGACCATATCTTTGCAAATTGTTTCGGTAAGTGTACAGTGAAAATTACCAGGAATAAGCTAGCGAGGTTGACTACTAGATTTTAAAACACACAAAGATTAATTCACAAAATTACACAATGAAACATAAAGAACAGAATAAAGAACCCCTACAGAACTCAGTCTATCCAAACTAGACTTAAGTATGCTGTTCCGAATATACACAACAGTCCCAATAAGCAAACTCCTTTTAAAACAAAAAATGGAACACATGCTTACAGGTTGAAGTTGAAGGCCAGAAAGAGAGAGAGAGAGAGAGACAGAGTTTCCACACAGCTCATTGTTGAACTCCTCACCAGCTCAGGACTGAACTAAACTGCTGAGCTAGAGAGCTGACCGCTCCCTTTATTTGTACAGGTCACTTCTAAAACATGACCACTTTGGCCTGACGTCTCATCTGTTTATATATAAACAAAAGGCCTCTCAAAATCCTTTTCATCTCTATCAAACCAGACTGATCGGAGCCCAGCCTGGATTATTGCTCCTCTGAAAAATATCAAGGACAGAGTCTCCTTGAGCCAAGGAATAGCTTTTAGGAAAAAAGGGACTAGGTTTGTGATACCTCCCCCCTGAAAAAAAACCATCAATATGAAAAGATGGCTTTATTTTTAACCCTTCAAAACCCCAGTTAGTAGGCTAAACACACATATACACCATATTAACTATAAAAATGCAAATAAGCATGACCATATGTAAATTCAGACCGCGGTATTCCCAACACCAAACGCCTCCGTATCTCATTCAAGTCTCAATAATGCATCAGCAATCACGTTTTCGCAACCTGCCACATGCACAATTGGCAAATTGAATGGCTGCAACAACAAACTCCCATCTAAACAGTTTGGCATTTTTGTCTTTAAAATTTTCCACAAATTTCAATGGGTTATGATCAGTGTATACAATTGTCTCAGATACAATGCTGGCAATATAAACACTGAAATGTTGTAATGCCAACACCAAGCTTAAAGTCTCTTTCTCCACCATTGAATATTTCTGTTGATGAACGATCAACTTCCTGGAAAAATACCCGATGGGGTTTTCAATCCCCTTGTCATCCTCCTGCAGGAGTACTACACAAACACCCACATCACTGGCATCGAAAAGCTTCGTGTAATCCAGTGTGGCTAATACTGGGGTAGTGATTAACATAGTTTTTAGGCTGTCAATTGGTTTTTGACAGTTCACTGTCCACTTAAACTTCTTGCTCTTTTTAACAATTCGGTGAGTGGAGCAGCCATACGGCTAAAGTTTGGCACAAACTTTCGGTAAAATCCATTCAACCCCAGGAACAATAGTACTGCTTGTTTTTTTGTCGACAGTGTGGGAAATTCCCCAATTACTTTCGTTTTCCCATCCCATGGAGTCATTTGTCCATGTCCAATAACATGGCCCAGAAAGGTGACTTGGGCTTTGGCAAATTCACTTTTAGCTATGTCTACCGCCAAGCTTGCCTTCCGAAATCGATCGAACAAGTCTGATAAATGCTGTAAATGTTTCTTCCATGAGTGACTAAAAATCACCAGGTCATCAATATACACCAAACAGTTGGGTAATCCAGCAATGGCCTTATTGGTTAGTCTCTGAAATGTGGCTGGAGCATTTTTCATACCAAATGGCATGACTTTGAACTGATATAGTCCATTTGGCATTACAAAAGTCAAAATTGCCTTTGCTCTCTCTGACAGAGGTACTTCCCAGAAGCCTCTGAGCAAGTCCAATTTAGAAAAGTAGGTTGCTTGTCCCACTTTTTCGACACTGTCCTCCAGGCGTGGAATTGGATATGCATCAGTCTTTGTAACAGCATTGACTTTGCGGTAGTCCACACATTACCGTTGGGCACCAATTGGCTTTGCACCATGACGATGGGTGAGCTCCAGTCACTGTAACTCACTTTGATTATGTCATTTTGGACCATGCGCTCCATCTCCTTCTGAACCTGTGCCAACTTTAGAGGGTTATGCCTATAAGGATGTTGCTTAATCGGATCAGCATCTCCTATATCTATATCATGCACAATGAGGTTAGTACTTCCCAGTTTGTTTTTATATATTTCCCCATGTGATAGGAATAACTCTTTTAGGTCATTTCAATTTTCTTGTGGAAGGTAACTCAATAATTTATCCCAATCTTTGACAACTTCTTCATTGTCCAATTTGATTTGAGGAATGTCTGATTCAGAATCCTCTGAACTTGGTTCTTCCTTCTCTGCTGTAATCATTAACACCTTCTCCTCTTGCTTTTCTTCCTTATCAAAATATCTTTTGAGCATTTCACATGACACACTCTGTGAGATTTTTTCCTGTCTGGAGTCCTTATCAAGTAGTTCACCTCACTCAATTTCTTCTCAATTTGATTAGGTCCACTAAACCTTGCTTTTAAAGGCTCACCTGTCACTGGAAGTAACACCAATACCTTATCCCCAGTTGCAAAATTGCGATTTCTTATCTGCTTCTTGTTTCATTGTATGTGGTGATACTTTTAAATGCTGTCTAGCCAACTCGTCAGCTCTATTTAGTCATTCTCTGAAATTTGACACATAGTCCAAATGGGTGGTCTCTGAATTCTGACTTATTAATTTCTCAACCAATTTTAACGATCCTCTTACTTCATGCCCAAAAGTTAATTCAAATGGACTGAATTTGGTCGATTCATTCCGTACATCTCTGATCGCAAAAAGTACAAACGGAACTCCCCTATCCCAATTATCTGGATAACCCTGATTGTAAGCCCACAACATGGCCTTTAGTGTTTGATGCCATCTCTCTAGCACTCCCTGCAATTCCAGATGGTACACAGTAGATTTGAAATGCTTTATTCCCAAGTTATCCATTACCTCTTTGAAGAGTTTGGATGTGAAGTTTGATCCTTGATCTGACTGGATTTCTATTAGCAGTCTGTATCTAGTAAAAAATTTAAATAATTCTTCTACAATCCTTTTAGCTGTGATGTTGCGAAATGTGATTAGAAATCTAGAAATCTAGTTGACACATCCATTATTGTTAATAAATACTTATTCCCACTTTTTGTTTGAAGTAGGGGACTTACACAATTAATCAAGACTCTTGTGAAAGGTTCCTAAAATGCTGGAATAGGTATTAAAGGTACAGATTTTATTACTGCCTGTAGTTTTCTGATTAGCTGACATGTCTGACATATCTGGTAAAATTCAACTATATCCTTGTGTAGTCCAGGCCAGTAAAAATGTTTTGTACTTTAGCTTGTGTTTTCCTCACCCCTAAATGACCTCCTCACCCCTAAATGAGCTCATGCACCACTCGCAGCACCTCCTTTCAATATGTTACTGGCAAAACAGTTTGATGAATCTCTGCCCGTTTCTCATCTGCTTGAATGTGTGATGGTCTCCATTCCCTCATTAAAACATCATTTGTTAAGTAATAACATACAGGGATACATTTACTTTCTTTCTCTGTATATGCCTTTTGATATAACTGTTTTAAGTTCTCATCTTTCTGCTGCAATTCAATCAGTTTAGCAGAGCTAAACATACTTGCATGCTTACCTATTTGCTCTTTCTCTGTTCCACTTATCTGCTTCTAGATTAGATTAGATTAGATTACCTACAGTATGGAAACAGGCCCTTCAGCCCAATAAGTCCACACTGACCCTCCGAAGAATAACCCACCCAGACCCACTCCTCTTGACTAATGCACCTAACTCTATGGGACAATTTAGCATGGCCAATTCACCTGACCTGCACATATTTGGATTGTGGGAGGAAACCTGAGCACCCAGAGGAAACCCACACAGACATGGGGTGAACATGCAAACTCCATACAGTTGCCGGAGACGGCAATTGAACCCTGGTCCCTGCCGCTGTGAGACAGAAGTGCTAACCACTGAGCTACCGTGTCGCCCCAAAAAAATCTGATCGAAAAAGATCTAGAAAAAGCTATGTCAGCTTCCTTATTTGTGCCTTTTGATCTTTCCTGCTTCAGTTGTACCTCTGTGATCTTGTGATCACACAATTAGGGAAAATTTCTGGATAAACATTCTCCATGTCTTCAGTTGTCTGTGTCTCCACTGGCTTTTCAATTAGAGTAGGCAGCATGCCTACCAGTTTTATCATTTGCAAGGATAAATTGTATTCCTAGAGCGGAGGGTTTGTCCAGTTCTCCTACCACAAATTCTCCACTCTTCTCTGGACTCTCTAGCCTCACTTTACATTATTGAGCACTTTTGTCTCACCATGAATTTTTGTTACAGTTACCTTTTCTGGCAATAGTCCCTCAGGAGTGCATAAAATCCTCATCCCTCAGCATTACAGACTGAGAGGATCCCGTGTCCCTTAATATCGTAACCTCTTTACCTGCTGCTCCTGAACTATGTGAATAAACTTTACCCTTGCATGTATATTTTTTATGCAGATCTGGCACTTCCTCTTTAATCAACCTCTGACCATCTTGTACACTCTGAGGCAGTTGTCTAACTTCCCTTGTGCTTTTTGTTACCAGTCCAACAAAACTTCCAGGCTTGTCTGGTTTTCCTATGTCTGGCGTTCTCCTTGTCCATCAACAGTGATTTCGTGTGGCCCACTTTATTTCAATGAAAACACCGGAGCTTTTTAACTTCTTTGTCCCCCTCAAGGGTTTCCTTTTAAACCCTTGGTAAGATATCTTTATGATCTTCACTGAGATCTACCTTTCCCTTTCCACATGAAGATTTCTCTTTGCCCCAATTTCTATCCCTCATGGACTGAAATTGATTCTGGAAGCCAAACTGGGTTTTGCTGACCAGCTCATAATCATCAGCCAATTCATCTGCTAACCTTGCTGTTTTAACTCTCTGCTCTTTCACATGAGTTCACACTACTTCAGGCAGTCAATTTTTGAATTCTTCCAAAATAATTACCTCTCTAAGGACATTGTAGGTTTGGTTGATTTTTAAAGCTCTTATCCATCTATCAAAATTATTCTGATCCTTTCAAACTCAATATAGGTTTGACCAGAGTCCCTCCTTAGATTCCTGAAATATTGCCTATAGGTTTCTGGTGCAAGCTCATATGCACTTAAAATGGCTTTTTTCACCTCCTCATACTCCCCAGATACCTCCTCTGATAGGGATGTGAATACCTTACTAGCCCTACCTACAAGTTCCATTTGGATCAACAAAACTCACATTGCCACTGCATTTATTTGGCCACCTTTTCAAATGAGATGAAAAAAGCTTCCACATCCTTCTCATTATATTTAGGCAATGCTTGAACATATTTAAACAGTTTCTCACTAGGCTTCTGACTACCAGTGGCTTGCTCATCCTCACTAAGCCTACCTTCAGCCTTTATCACCAGCCTTTTAAGCTGACTTTCTGTTTTAAGTGTCAGTTTTTGAAGTTCAAACACTTTCTCTTTTTCTTTCTTTGCTGTCTATTTTCCCTCTCTTCTGTTTTTAATCATAAATCAAACTGTTTCATTTCTGCTGTCCTTTCCTTATTTCTTACCTCTAATTCAAGCTGCTTCATTTGCAATTGAATTCTTGCCATCTCTATAGATTCTGATGGCGTCTCCAGCAAGTTTAAATGCTGAGCTACTGCTGTAATTATCTCTGCTTTCCTCACAGAAGCAGGCAGTCCAATTCCAGCTTCTCTGCTAATTCTGGCAACTTGGTCTTATTCACCTTTTGTAAACCTTCCAAAGTCACTGCATCCACTTCCAGAAAACTTTTGGCCACTGAAAAAGCCATTACTATCACAAGCTTTATCTACCCAACCAAACCAACACCTGAAGTAAAGACACTAGCCCTACCACTCGCTGTTTAAAATCGTGTAAAGAGCTCTCAGTCTGTTATGGACTAGGCCAGACCACTCAAAACATTCTTAAGCAGGCAGCCAGACCATAACTTTGCAATTTGTTTCAGTAAGTGTACAGTGAAAATTATCAGGAGTAAGCTAGCTAGTTTGACTGCTAGATTTTAAAAACACAAAACTCTTTTCACAAAATTACACAATGAAACACAAAGAACAGAATAAAGAACCTCTACAGAGCTCAGTCTATCCAAACTAGACTTAATATGTTGTAACAGTCCCAATAAGCAAACTGCCTTTAAAAACCAGTATAAATGGAATACATGCTTACAGGCTGAAGCTGAAGGGCAGAAAGAGAAAAAGAGAGTTTCCGCACAGCGCACTATTGAACTCCTCACCAGGTTAGACTGAACTAAAACTGCCCAACTCAGCTAGAGAGTTGACCACTCCCCTTTCATTATACAGGTCACTTCTAAAACATGACCAATTTGGTCTAAAGTCTCATCTGTTTACATATAAACAAAAGGCCTCTCAAAATCCTTTTCATCTCTGTACCAAACCAGACTGATCAGAGCCCAGCTCGGTTTATTACCCCTCTGAAAAGAAAATCAGGGACAGAGTATCCCTGAGCCAAGGAACAGCTTTTAGAAAAAAAAGGGACTAGCTTTGTGACAGAAGCATGCAACATTTTGTGGGGACTTGACAGGATAGATGTTGAGAAGATGTTTACACTAAGGGCTGAATTTCAAATTGGGGACAAAGTTATAGAATAAAAGATGATTCCTTAAAAATTGAGCTGCAGAATAATTTCTTCTCTGAATGGATGTTGAACGTCTGGAATTCTCTATCCCAGAAAGGTAGGTAACTGAAAATACGTAAAGAGGAGGTAGATAGATTTTTGAAGTATTCAAGAGTTGAGGGTTATAAACAGTTGACAGAAAAGAGGATTGAGCCCTAGTGCAGTCAGTGATGATCTTCTAGGATGGTACAGCATGTCTGAGAGACTATAGTCTTACTCTTGCTCCACTACTTATGTTCTTGAACATGAAAATTTGCAGAGCAAATGCTCTTTCAAACAGCATTACAGGCCACATTGTGCTTTATCATTCTTTAATACATGAATTATGTCACTGATTTCTTCATCGCAATCCTGAAACATTCTCAAATTCGGTATTCACAATTTTGAATTGTTGAAAAGCTTCAAACTGTTGTCAAACCTAATCTGAAAAGGTTTGTAAAATTGTAGTTATTTTAAATATTTTTGAAGTATAGATCACCACATGTGCACTCTCAATAATTTAAATTTATGGCTGGGAGCCAAGTTATGCACATGTGTAGTTTATTCATGTACAGAATGCTCACATAGTGCTGAGAATTCAATTGGGAACCAAACTTTATAAACAAGATACTGCCTGACTGGAAACAGTCTGCAAACATTGATTTCAGGCTGGTAACTATAGTATAAACACACCATTACTGTTTGAAACATGCACTTTTATGTTTCAAAACTTAAACAATACTGAAAAGTTATCTTTGAAAAGGCAGTATACCATTGGGATGTCATTAGTAAGGTAATATATTATTATCACAATAATTAGAATTAAATTAACTTCATTGTAAACACATAAAAGGAATTAATGCTGTGGAGAAGTATTCATCATCTAACCTCAACACACCAGAATATAATTTATCATACCATTTAACGGATTCAGTGAAAGAGAATGCATAGCTGCATTTTGTGGCAACTGTACAATGTTACCACAAGGTATATAGCATAGGGCATGTTGGGAGTTAGCCATCTTGCACTTTACACCAATGACACAAATTCAGCATTCAAGGTATTTGAACAGCATCCCTGAGGTTTGGCTGATGTTAGTCAAATATGTACAGATCAATGTTCCCCACTGATCATGTCAGTGACTGTACTTTGAACAAGTGTGTGTGTAGATTTGTATGCATATATGTAATGGTCTCTGAATTTCCATCTGGTTTTTGCCATGTTATAGAACCATAGAAACATAAAATCACTTGAAATCAGTGCCTTCTGGTTCTCAATCCTTCCCCACAGGGAAGTTCCTCTCTATCTACTGTGTCTAGATCCTTCATGATTTTCAATACCTTTATCAAATTTCTTCCCAACCTTCCCTCCTCCCAGAAGGACAATCCAAATTTCTCCAATGTAGCTGCATAACTGAAGCTGCTCATCGAGAAGCCATCGTGGTTAATCTTTTCTGCAATTCTCTATTGACTTCATATCCTTCTGAAAGTATAGTGCCCAGAACTGGGCACAATTCTCTAGTTGAGGTCAAATCAGTATCTAGTTTATTTGTATTTCATGCCTTTATTAATAAAGACCAGGATAGGGTGTGCCTATACATAACCATTCTCTCAATTTGCCCTGTCACCTTCAATGCTATATGCACACATACTTTCATATTCTACTGCACCTGCATCCCCTATAGAACTAGACCCTTTATTTTACATTCGAGGAGAAAGTGAGGGCTGCAGATGCTGGAGATCAGAGCTGAAAATGTGTTGCTGGAAAAGCGCAGCAGGTCAGGCAGCATCCAAGGAACAGGAGAATCGACGTTTCAGGCATAAGCCCTTCTTCAGGAATGAGGAAAGTGTGTCCAGCAGGCTAAGATAAAAGGTAGGGAGGAGGGACTTGGGGGAGGGGTGTTGGAAATGGGATAGGTGGAGGGAGGTCAAGGTGAGGGTGATAGGCCGGAGTGGGGTGGGGGCGGAGAGGTCAGGAAGAAGATTGCAGGTTAGGAAGGCAGTGCTGAGTTTGAGGGATTTGACTGAGACAAGATGGGGGGAGGGGAAATGAGGAAACTGGAGAAATCTGAGTTCATCCCTTGTGGTTGGAGGGTTCCCAGGAAGAAGAAGAGGCACTCTTCCTCCAACCGTCGTGTTGCCATGGTCTGGTGATGGAGGAGTCCAAGGACCTGCATGTCCTTGGTGGAGTGGGAGGGGGAGTTAAAGTGTTGGGCTACGGGGTGGTTGGATTGGTTGGTCCGGGTGTCCCAGAGGTGTTCTCTGAAACGTTCCGCAAGTAGGTGGCCTGTCTCCCCAATATAGAGGAGGCCACATCGGGTGCAGCGGATGCAATAGATGATGTGTGTGGAGGTGCAGGTGAATTTGTGGCAGATATGGAAGTGTCCCTTGGGGCCTTGGAGGGAAGTAAGGGGGTAGGTGTGGGCGCAAGTTTTGCATTTCTTGGGGTTGCAGGGAAAGGTGCCGGGAGTGAAGGTTGGGTTGGTGGGGGGTGTGGACCTGACGAGGGAGTCATGGAGGGAGTGGTCTTTTCGGAACGCTGATAGGGGAGGGGAGGGAAATATATCCCTGGTGGTGGGGTCCGTTTGGAGATGGTGGAAATGACGGCGGATGATACGTTGTACATGGAGGTTGGTGGGGTGGTAGGTGAGGACCAGTGGGGTTCTGTCCTGGTGGCGGTTGGAGGGACGGGGCTCAAGGGCGGAGGAGCAGGAAGTGGAAGAGATGCGGTGGAGGGCATCGTCGACTACGTCTGGCGGAAATTGCGGTCCTTGAAGAAGGAGGCCATCTGGGTTGTACGGTTTTGGAACTGGTCCTCCTGGGAGCAGATGCGGCGGAGACGAAGGAATTGGGAATATGGGATGGCGTTTTTACAGGGGGCAGGGTGGGAGGAGGTGTAGTCTAGGTAGCTGTTGGAGTCGGTCGATTTATAGTAAATGTCTGTGTCGATTCGGTCACCCGAGATAGAAATGGAAAGGTCTAGGTAGGGGAGGGAGGAGTCTGAGAATGGTCCAGGTGAATTTGAGGTCAGGGTGGAAGGTGTTAGTAAAGTGGATGAACTGTTCAACCTCCTTGTGGGAGCACGAGGCAGCGCCGATACAGTCATCGATGTAGCGGAGGAAAAGGTGGGGGGTGGTGCCAGTGTAGCTGCGGAAGATGGACTGTTCCACATATCCTACGAAGAGGCAGGCATAGCTGGGGCCCATGCGGGTGCCCATAGCTACTCCTTTGGTTTGGAGGAGGTGGGAGGATTGGAAAGAGAAGTTGTTGAGGGTGAGGACCAGTTCAGTCAGTCGAAGGAGGGTGTCAGTGGAAGGGTACTGGTTGGTACGGCGGGAAAGGAAGAAGCGGAGGGCTTTAAGCCCTTCGTGATGGGGGATGGAGGTGTACAGGGACTAGAGATAAGGCGTTGGGGACCGGGGAAGCGAAAATCATGGAGGAGGTGGAGGGCGTGGGTGGTGTCCCGAACGTAGGTGAGGAGTTCTTGGACTAAGGGGGACAGGACCTTGTCCAGGTATGCAGAGATGAGTTCGGTGAGGCAGGAGCAGGCTGAGACAATGGGTCAGCCGAGGCAGTCAGGTTTGTGGATTTTGGGCAGGAGGTAGAAACGGGCGGTGCGGGGTTGTGGGGCTATGAGGTTGGAGGCGGTGGATGGGAGATCCCCTGAGGTGATGAGGGTCTGGATGGTCTGGGAGATGATGGTTTGGTGGTGGGAAGTGGGGTCATGGTCAAGGGGGCAGTAGGAGGAGGTGTCTGTGAGCTGGCGTTTAGCCTCGGTGGTGTAAAGGTCAGTGCGCCAAACTACTACTGCGCCTCCCTTGTCTGCTGGTTTGATAGTGAGGTTGGGGTTGGAACGAAGGGAGTGGAGGGCTGCACGTTCCAAGGGTGAGAGGTTGGAGTGCGTGAGAGGGGTGGAGAGGTTGAGGCGGTTAATGTCGCGGCGGCAGTTGGCTATGAAGAGATCGAGGGCAGGTAGGAGGCCAGCACGGGGTGGGCTATGAAGAGATCGAGGGCAGGTAAGAGGGCTATGAAGAGATCGAGGGCAGGTAAGAGGGCAATGAAGAGATCGACACTGCCTTCCTAACCTGCAATCTTCTTCCTGACCTCTCTGCCCCCACCCCACTCCGGCCTATCACCCTCACCTTGGCCTCCCTCCACCTATCGCATTTCCAACGCCCCTCCCCCAAGTCCCTCCTCCCTACCTTTTATCTTAGCCTACTGGACACACTTTCCTCATTCCTGAAGAAGGGCTTATGCCCGAAACGTCGATTCTCCTGTTCCTTGGATGCTGCCTGACCTGCTGCGCTTTTCCAGCAACACATTTTCACCTTTATTTGAAATTGCCCTCATCCTTGCTAGCAAAATAAACCACTTCACAGTTTTTATCACTAAATTTCATCTGCCACTTGCCCAACCCTCCCCACCAACACATGTCCTTTTAAAATTAATAACTGTCCTCTTCGTTGTTCACAATTAATCCAAATTTTGTATAACTGCAAGACTTTGAAATTGTTCCCTTACCAGATCATTAATATATTTCAAGAAGAGTAGGGGAGCCAACACTAACTCAAGGGGAATCACACAATGAAATCCTCTTCAAAAAAACAATTCACTCCTACTCTCTGGTTTTTGACATTTGACCAGTTTTGCATCCATGTTGCTACTGTGCCTTTTCTCCCATGAACTCCAACATGTTTGCTTTATAGTGTGTAATTTATCAAATACCTTTTGGAAATCTACATATACTAGATGAACAGCTTTATCTGCATCTAATTCTCACTTACTATAAAAAAACTCAACCAAATTAGTTACACATCATTTGCACTTAACTAATCCATGCAGGCTTTCCTTAAATAGCCCAAATTTCCCCAAGTAATTATTAATTTTGCACTGAATTGTCATGCTTTAAATTCTTTCAAGAATGAGGGGATTGCTAGCTAAACTGATATTTGGTGCCCATCCCCAATTGAGAATATCATGGTGACATGCCATCTTGAACTACTGCAATCCATATGATGTATACCCACTGTGCTGTTAGTGAGCAAGTTTCAGGCCTTTGATTCTGTGACAGTGAAGGAATAATAGAATATTTGCATGTCAGGACATTGAGTAACTTGGAAGGGAACTTGCAGGCGGTAGTGTTCCCATGTTCTTTTGGCAATAGAGGTCACTGGTTCGAAAGGTGTTGTTGGAGGAGGATTGGCAAGTTTCTGCAGTGCATCTTGTGTATAGCACACACTACTGCTACTGTGCACTGGTGATAGAGGAAGTTTTCATTTTAAGTGGTGCTAATCAAGTGGACTACTCTTTGATGAATTACATTGAACTCCTTGAATATTGTCGGAGCTGCACACATGTAGGCAAATAGAGAGTATTCCATTCTGCTCCTGACTTGTGCCTTTTGATGGGCAGGCTTTGGAGAGTTAGTAGATGACTTACTCACTGTAGTATTCTAGCCTCTGACCTGCTCTTGTAGCCACTGTGTTTATATATGTGGTTCAGTTCAGTTTCTCTCACTGGTAATCCCCAGAATATTAACAGTGAGAGATCCAAGGGTAGTAGTGTCATTGAATATCAAGAGGAAATTGTTCTCTCTGGTTGAAGATAGTCATTGTCTCACAGTTGTGTGGCACAAATGGTACTTGCCACTTCTCAACCTGAACCTGAATGATCCCTATTTCTAAATGCTTCCAAAAACGTTTCCATTACTGGAATTAATGACTGCCCTGTAATTCTTGTTCTAATGCTGACACTCATTTTTGAACAAGAGCATAGCATTTTCAATTCTCCAGTGCTTACAGGCCACCATTGTAATTTAGGAAGATTTTAAGTTGTGGCTATGTCTCTATAATTTACATCCAACAAGGTACTTCCAAGGTATTGGAAGTAGTCAACATTCTCTAAGGCCACCCCGTGGACCTTGATGATTGAAGCCAGACCAGGTTGATGGAATACCTTCGTCTTGTGGTTGTTCAGGGTTAGTGATGCAGCTATTGATCAAGATATTCAGCCTACAGTGCCTTACCCACAAGGCCTCTCTGGCGAAGTGGCCATTCCGACAGCCATCTTGGAATCACTGGCCCAAGACTGTCCAAAGTGGAGGAGGAGTATCCGGGAAGGCGTCAAGTACCTTGAGACTTGCCGTTGGGAAAAGGGAGAAGCCAAGAGAAAACACCTTAAGGAGTGCACTGCCATACCAACACCCCACCCACACCTTCCCGTGACCACCATCTTCCCCAAGTGTAACAGAACCCGCTGTAGTTGTATGGTCTGTACAGTCACCTACAGATTTATCCTGAGACTGGAAGAGAGTTATTCTCTTGTAATTGACCACCGATGATGAATATCCATTCTTAATTTCCTCAGTATCCTTAGGACCATTTGATTCTGGTGATCTGGAGTTTAAAAGAGAAAATGATGGATTTTGAAATTGATCCCATTTACGTGGATGAGTTTTTTGGGTTGGTGTATGCTTTGTTTAGGTGAGGCTGTACTCTGGATTTCCAATCCAATCCACAACATGCTGCTGATTCTTATTCTGGAGATAGTAATAACAGCAAGCAGTAGGTGGCGCATTTGCCACTCGTCTACTAAATGCAGCAAGGTCTCCTGAATGAGAGTTGTTCTTTTGATATTCAGATGAAAGTAACAACCAGAACCGTCATGTAGAACGCGAATATGCAGCATATTGGGTCGTGTATTAAATGCCGATAGATCATAATCGAAAGTGACAAAGATAAATAGATATGCCGCTCCAAATTGTTAGGATCTTAAATCTATGCAAAGTTCATTCAGGATGTTGAGATTGAAGAGAGATATTAGTTAGGTAAAAACAATGACTGCAGATGCTGGGAACCAGATTCTGGATTAGTGGTGCTGGAAGAGCACAGCAGTTCAGGCAGCATCCGAGGAGCAGTAAAATCGACGTTTGGGGCAAAAGCCCTTCATCAGGAATAAAGACAGAGAGCCTGAAGCGTGGAGAACTGCTGTGCTCTTCCAGCACCACTAATCCAGAGAGATATTAGTTCTCTATCGCACGCAACACGCAAGCAAACTGTTCAGTCTGTTCCATTTAAACTTGGTGAAAAAAAATTAGATAAAAAAGATGACGCCACTGCAAATACTGATGCAAAAATAACTTTTAACAGATTTATACTTATCGGAATTAAAGTTCCGGCTGACGCTTGAGCTGAGCTGTGCTTGCACAATGTTAAAAAATTACCTTTGTTCCTTTGAAACAATTATACACAGAAACAGTTCGTTAAGATTTACCCAGCATCACACTCACACTCTGGGCGGTCTTATTGCCCGCCTCGAGAAAATATTGCATTTCTGTGATGTAAAGGTCACCGTTAATCCAGGCTCAAAATTCAACGAGTTAGAAAATTCGAAACAAGAAAATAACTTCGTTCAAATTAATCTTCAGGTTGCATTCGTGTATCTTGCATTTCCTCCTAATCAGTTTAATCGTTTTTTTAAAAATATATTTCTTATATGCATCAATCGGACAATGTGTATATGTTCTGGTTGGTGTGGCCTGGTTTTATGTAATGCAAGAACGCGTTCTTGGCAGGTAGCTAATTGGGGATAGAGAAATTACACAGCTGATATTAGTATATTATTCTAATATTTAGTCTTTATTTGCCACTACATGGTTTCTGTAGGGAAGCTTGTGATCAGCTGTATGTTTAGTTTAAATCAGCTTGTTTGTATTCGACTGTGTTTGTGGAATGCTTTGGAAATCAACACGGTGGATTCACATAATCATTTAGAAAAGTACTAAGTGTTGGGAATGTGAAAGCCGAGTGGCATTTGGAACTGACAGCTGCTGTTCACGTTTGCTGTTACTTGTTGAGTAACATGGAGTGAAAATCCACCTCGGCACCTGTTGCAGTTCACCAGCTCAGTACACTGAAATCTACACTTACATAGCTGCCCTTTAGGTTGCTTTCTTGGATTACAAATTACCAATTGCGGAGGCACCATGCCATTTCAGTCACTTATAATAAATGTATTCCAACGAAGCACCGTATTTCTACAATAGTTCTCAAAGTAATTCCGCTTTCAGTACAAATCAGCACTTGACAGAACCATACTGGTCATTGCAATAAATTATTCAAATTTGTGCAAACTCTCAACGCAGTCAATTGTGTTTTGACAAGAAAGGTTCTAAACAGGTAACATAAATGGCGGAATCCTACACTTAACACCCAGTGCAATTGTCACGAGCATTGTCACGCCAGATAAATTTTAATTACTTTGAAAGAAAAGTTTGTAATAATTTGTTCGGTGGCCGCATTGAGGGTATTTGCATTTTCTTACCTTAAACCACCAAAAAGGCACGGGAACGATCAGCCGATCCGGAGCTTGTGGCGATGAGAAAAAGTATTCCCCGTGATGCACACGAAACTCATTTGGAATCCTAGTCAGAATCAATCTGGAAGGTCATGTTGCAAAATTTGGCATTCTGCATTTCAAGTATTGCACTTGAGAATGTATATGAGAGGGGGAAAAAATCTGCAAAATAGGAATTCAGATTAATCTGAGCATACATTTGCAAATTATTTCAACAACACGCTGTGCTTGAAATTGGGCACTTTTTAAGCAAAAGAAGCAATTTAAGACTGCAGATCATTGGATAATTTTTTTTATCAGCGGCTCTCAAGTATTATGTACAATAGCAAATGTATGTGTGCGCGATACTAATAGTCTACAGACAGTAAGTGAGGCAGGATTCCATTATTAAATTGCCTCTCAAAAATAAATCTGAAGTTGGTTTATTTTGTGAACTGCCAAAATGGATGTGGTGAGAAAGCGCAAAGTGAGCCCAGATTGTCAGTTTACACTAATGCCGCGGATTCTTGCTTTGTTTCGTGTTCATTCACAACTCAGGTAGTTGTCTCCTCCTTCCTTGGGGATTTCAAATCGGTTTAAAATGACGAATAGGTCAGTTTTTTTTACAGTTGCCAAACAGAGCAATGCTGCCACTGTGAGCTAATTGAATCTCTGGAATTATTTCTTTATAATTCCGATGTAAATACCCTGTATATGGAGATCGCATGTCCTCCCTTGTTAATAATGTGACGGTGGGGTTCTTATACAAGTCCAATCAAGTACATATTACAGAACCAATTTCAGATGGTTAACATCGTCTCTTAATAAATTCTCCAGCCGGTGCAATGTCGAATTGGTGCCTCGAATTGAACAAGCTAAATAAGCTGCAACAGCCCTACTCCATTTTTTAAAATATCCTCATACGAGAGGGATATTTGCCTCTGTTTAGTTGAATGCACTGCGTGTTCCAATAAAACTTTTTATTGAATGCTACATAGAATTACAGTGAAGTCGTTTTTGCAATGACAGATTGTGTCAAATAGGATTGGAACGGGTGAAATTGACACTCAACTTGGAAGACAGCATTTAATATAATTCGATTCAAGAACTGAGGAAATCGAAGATAGCATTCTTGAAATCAGATGATACAAGAGCATGCCAGTGGCAGAGCTGGAGAGTGATCTTGCTGATGACATTGAGTCCCTGGGTGAGGTCCCTTTAAGAGAAACCTCGGGTCCCTTCACCAGCTCGATGCTGACGTCAGAGCCACGTGACGCCCCCTGCCGGATAAATGGCGATTGACAGCCGATTGAGGAGCAGAAGCGTTTTCCGCAATCCTCTGCTACTCGCGAAAGTTACAAACAAAAACTTTGCATTCTGCCTCATACGGCTGGCAGGCCATGCGCCGGCCTTATGCATAAGTGTGGAGCAGGGTCCGGCCAAACAGTGGCGAGATCAAAGCAAAAGAAAAGGAGCCAGACCCCAACTGCCCCGATCTGCAAAGTGCTCGATGAGAAATAAAAGAGGAGGGGGACCTCTTGGAAAGGACTGCGGGCAACTTGAACTGCTTTGAGCCATTCGGAGCCACTCCACTAGGGGGTCTGGAGACTGGAGATTTGCTTTGAAGAATCTGGGCCGATCACTTCCACAATGACTCTGGGTGCCGATATGTCTGATCATTCTCTGCTCTCCGAAGATACGGACATTGATGTGGTCGGTGATATGAACGGCAAAGACAGCAAATACGGCAGTTTTCACTCGGACAATGATTCCGATGATAACCTGAGCAGAAACGTTTCTGAGAATGTGGAATCTCCGGACTTGTCCGGACGATCTGACCCAAGTCCGACGCGGGCAAGTGACAAGCCGTGTAAAAGTACCCTGGTGAAGCCTCCTTACTCTTACATCGCCCTGATTACCATGGCCATTCTCCAGAGTCCAAAAAAGAGACTGACCCTGAGTGAGATCTGTGAGTTTATCAGTAATCGCTTCCCCTACTACAGAGAAAAGTTTCCTGCCTGGCAGAACTCCATACGACACAATCTTTCCCTGAACGACTGCTTCGTGAAAATCCCCCGGGAGCCCGGGAACCCTGGCAAAGGTAATTACTGGACCCTGGACCCCGATTCCGCAGACATGTTTGACAACGGCAGCTTTCTCCGCAGGAGGAAACGGTTCAAAAGGCAACAACCGTCCGAGATCTTAAGGGATCACAGCAGTTTCCTGCCAAACTTTGGATATGGACCTTATGGCTGCGGCTATGGCATCCAGTTGCAGAATTTCCATCATGCCCATCACCATGCCAGCCCCAGCACTTTCCCATTCCAATCCCCACATTGCGCAGTGCCATCTCCAGCCTCAATGTTTCCAACTCCAGCCATCCCCTCGCTTTTGCACGGCGGCGAGCTAACCAGGAAATCTTTCTACCCACAGTTGAGTCCCACTCTACCCAATCTGCAAGGACTGAAAGCCGACCCGAGCCAGTCCAGGCCTTCCTTTTCCATAGACAATATCATAGGGGCTGCTCCTTCAAATGCCCCCGGGTCGCCCTATTCAGGCCCAGCTGGAAGCCAAGCCCAGGTATTGGCAATGTTAACCCCGGCACTGACACAGGCCCAGACCCCACTGAACTTAACGCACGAAAATGTTCTACAGACTGGACAGAACTTTTCAAGCAAACTCACAAATCTTAACACCTGTCACTATTAAATTTTTCGTCCCATGGCAGGTAGGAATTATACATTTTTGAATATTTGAAACCACACAGCTACTTCTGGAAAAAAATGGCAAATATATTTATCATATGTATATATGTAAAATACAAAGTATGTGTGGAGAATACTGAATTCTTAATGCCATACTTTATAGTGTTCTCTGTACTGAATGTTAAGGTCTTTTCAACATGTTGATCCAATATACTGCTCAAGCACTGTTGAAGGACGGTTAGGGACCCTCAGGATTATTAAACCGTTTTTTATGTACACTGAGTAATTTACAGACGAATTTGTCGAAAGGAGAATTAATAAATTAATCTTTTAACATTTCAGTTATTAAGGTTTAGTCCCTAACTACCAGTTTTTTTTGTAATTATTTGTACATAGATATAGGAAAGATGTACAGCTCACCCACTTCACGCCTGCTGTCCCGTTGGTTGTGCATCGATTTATTTTATGAGGGATGTCTGTGAATAATAGTAATGTTTGTTTCAAAATGTCCATCCGGTCTTTTGGTGTAAATTAATAAATGTTTTAAACTCTGAAACATATGTCTTCAATTTGTATGTAATGTTCGCACATAAAACTTCAAACCTACATTTAGGAAAGTATCACTCTTTATGATTTACAACTGTGTTAGCAGAGCTAAGGAATGACTATAATGCGATACCTTTCAGATATTGTTAGCATCTTCTGCAAAATAAGTTGGCATAAACTACTGGATTGTACCTAAGAGTTTTCAAGTTCGATAGAATATTGGGAAAACCCTGGGTTTAGCACAAATAAATGGCATTGTTCAAATTAACGATTTTGCGGAAAAGAAGTTGAGGCGCCCATTTAAAAGGGGTCAAGGGACATTAATTTGCAATGTTGCTGAAACTAAACCTTGGATTGTATTATTTCAACAGCTTTTACATTTAAAATGTATATTAATTGTCAACATATTGATGAATGCACATTTAAGGTTCGTAATTTCAGTTCTGAGGAGAAAGCAAAGGAGCAATCAAGCTATTTCTGATGAAATGTAATTGCGGGCTGGTCTTGTTACATTTTCACGTTTATCATTTTCTGAAAGGCCTTCTGCGTGTTTCAAATCGTGTTTTTGAATAGAACAGCAAATGGTGGAAGGGCGTTTTTAATGGAGTATGTATCGACTCCAGTAGAAACAGTTTCATATATTTTACAAAATTCCTTATTCTCCTCAGGTGTAAAGTTTAACTGGAATCTCCATGTTAGTTCACCCACACATTAGTTAGTATTTTTTGGCAGTTGAGGATAGTTAGAGCTAACAATATGCAAACTTTTGGTGCTTGTCAATCAGGTGACACTGGTGCTCCTTCCTAACTCCTCGTATGTCAGTGGCTTGTTGGTAGATTCGGGTTTAGATTCTATTTTCTGGACAGCACAAATGTGCAGAAGCTTTGTCTCTGCTGTAATCCACATAAAACCGGCGAGTTTGTTTATGTTGTTGATAATGCCTCGTCCTGAATAAACGACTCCCAGTGAGCGGTCTCAGCTCCAGCTGACACATTTGCTTTTGAAAAGCGATCTCTCCTCTCAGACAGTTGGTTGTCTTTTATGTTTGTATTCCTTTGCCTGGACAAAGGTTGTTTAAGACTCGAGGATCCACGCCACAGGAGAAAATAGATGGGCAATGAATCTATTTTAAAAGTTTGCTGACTGCATATTTTGCTTCGTATTGCAATTTTTTTTTATTTGTTGGGACTCTGTGCAAATTGCTACATTACTGCATATGGTTTTACTGACACGCTTATTACCCCAAGATAGCTCTTTCTGTAGGTTTCGATGATGCGAAAATATGTTTTCTCTGCAGTTTCAATCCTCAAGATGTCAGTGCAACTGTTTTTAATTACTGACATCAGTCTGTACATATCGGCCGCATAATTTCGACTAATTGGCAAAAAATGAAGACAATCTTCCAGAATCAGCCACAGGATAAAAGAAACACGCCTAATGAAAATCCTCTTGTCGGGCCGATCTAGGATGCATTGTTTAAAAATCACATCACATCGGCAAGTTTTTAAAAAATTATTTCACTATTTCATCTCCTGCTTAGCGCTTCCTTGCTTTTGCAGTTTTTTGGTACATTTCAATGTGAAAGACATGATTGAAAGATACAATAACATAGCTAGACATTAATCTTATTTATAAGCTGCTATTCCCTTATATTTCCTAGAAGGAGCAATTACTTTCAGCAAATGTTTTACGGCTGCCATTCTCATAGCATGGATTTCTTCACCTAAATTAATGTTTCAGTTTATGAAACTGGCCGAGAGGAGGAATTATCTGCACCGGATAAATTAATGCGCCATAAAAACAAAATTATTTTTGTTTTTATTTGGGACTTCCGGCATCCAGAGTATTTTGCCTTTAGTTTCAGAGGTTAGTGTGACGGGTAATTTATGTGTTTGGAGACCATTAGTTTATAAAGCATTTCGGTACTTCTGAAAAAAATTGTCAGTCTTCTAGGTGATAGAATCTGTTTTTAAATTTTGGGAACTTGCCCAATCCAGAAACTCGAATGATAAATTCCAGCTTTAATGCATGCTTAAAATAACAAACTGCGTTTTTCTCGGGTTTAAACATTGGTTTTGTAAAAGATTGCAAACACACCTGAACAGTTAGGAGAGGTGCCTCGGCCTCATTTTTTGCTTGTATTTGCATGTTGTCTTACAATCTGTGAAGCTCTTTGAATGGCAACTGAAACAGTTCACGCGCATAAAATGTTTGCGGTGTGCACAGCACGGAGCTGCACAGTAAATAAGGGTCTTTCGCCTTCAGCACAAATCTTCTCAGGACCGTGTTAATAAGGGATTGTTTGCAATAACAGCAATAAAATCGCCGAAGAAACAGTATCTGTTTTGCAGTTGGTTGTGTAAATTTCACGTTCTCGTTCAATGGCTCATCTCGGGCGCTGAAGGTTGGATTGTTTTAACCCGAGTGAATGCTGCTAAATGTACAGTTTATCGGTCCGCTTAATAGAGGTTCGAATTTCAACCCTTCCCCCTTCTCATTCTAAAGCCCATTAACTGGATCACAGGATTTTCTGACGGTGGCTTTAACATTGATTAGGGGGACTTTTTTTAAAACCTACGGAGTGGAAAGGGAGTTAGTCAGCTTTGTACTCGCTGTTAGGCCAAGTAGCGGAAGCGTGTTCGAAGTGAAGGGTTCTTGAATTGTGGCAAGGATAGGCATCTAGTTGGCAGATAGTCAAACCTTTTACTCTGGATGGGAATATAAGTAAAGTACAGACGTAAGAAACTGCACTTTAAGGAGATTTTCGATACATCCTAATTCAGCAGAAGGAATCTTGAATACTGTAGATATTCTTACATTTAAACAATAAATTAAGCAATTGCTAATGGCATACAGTTGTATTTAGCAAAAACACAAAATAATATTAGCAGAGCATTTGGAAAATGTACATATTTTCATCTGATGAACATTTTCCCGGGTTATGATATATTGAAAAATGTTAACTATTTCTTAAGATGGCTATGTAATATGATGCTGTACGTTGTTTATAGTTACATGCCTAATTACAAAGAAAAGCGCATGTATTTTTGTTCGAAAGAAGCTGCGAGTTTTAAATTTATTACGACGAAATGTAGGTTAGCATGTTTAGTACCAGCATTAACACGAGCTAACAAATATCGGGACTTTTCACAACGCTGAGGTTATTATGTGGAACTGCAATCAGCAATAAGCTATAATCTTATCAAATGTAGAGATAATTATTTGAGACGCTGGTGTTTTGCATTCGTATGCCTAAAAGCATTACACTTTCAAAGATCGTAAGACCCGAAAATTTACACGTTTTAATTTCGAAATTTGGACTGTGAAATTTGCTTTCCCTTTCGAAGAATCACAATCAAATCGATCGCTTAAAATACCAGAAAGAAACGTTTCCGCATATAAGCGTTAAATACTACTGGATTTTTTTCAGGCCAATCTCCCAAAATGAAACAAATAATGTTAGTTGACAGGAGAAAGTGCAGTTCAGTTCGAAGTGTTTTTTTTAAAAAGGCAAGCTCTTTCATGACAGGACAAAAAAACAATGTTGTTTTCACCCCTTGCTATACATCTGGCAAAAAAAAATCTGATACTGAGTTGGTAGTGTTGCACTGTAAGTGTCGTTTTCCTTTTCATAACCTGATAAAATATCAAAATGAGAGCTTCTGCATTTTGGTCCCCTGCAACAGGTGTCGGGTTCGCTCTGAACAAGAGGGGTTCCTTTGATCCTGAGATTACTGGTGTCATCCATCCGAACTCAATTCAGATGCAAATCGTGTGGGTTCTTTTCCTGCTTTGATGGTGAAGAGAGTGGTCCAAGTGCAAAGATTGTTGTGGGGCTGGAGGATGTGTGTGGCGCGTAATCCAATGGATTATATGACACTGGATAATCGCAATGATTGTTATCAAAGAAAGACTAGGATTGTCTCCCGGAGGAAGTTATTCCATTAAAATGAGCAGAACAAGGATAAAGCAGAGATATTTTCTCGCATTATTTTTATTTGTTCCTCTTAGAATGACAATTTGATTTAGAATACGCTTGTTACGCTTATAGTCATTTATTGCGGAAAATGGATTATTAATGTCACGAGAAAAATCATTCCTGGTCATCTCATTATTATCTTCATATATAATCTGTAAACATCAATTAAAACCAGCTTCATGCAAATGCAACAAGAAAATATTTTCTCAGAAAATCGAAGCGCCACATTTTCAACATTTTGTATCAACTTGCTTTAGATTATAATTTACGTTTCTTCTTAAAACTGCGACGTATTTTGTGAACTGATGTTTCATATCACAAATGTTATGATATTCAAAGGGGTCAGGATCCCAATGTATCTCTTAAATTCAAAACTAAATTATTAACAGCATATGACAAACACTTAAGGAACATTGCTGGGTTTTTAAAATACATTTTCAACTCACTGTGGCAAACTGATAGATATCCGCCCTCATCATTTAAGCACACGGAAAGGTGCTGCAGGTTTATACAGTGGAATTTATCTTGTAAAGTGCACTTTCTTCCCGCAGACTTGCTCCATTAAAAAAATGAATGAACTTTTTTTTTGCTTTTCATGTTTTCACTGGTAACCTCACCCGAGGCTTTTTACTTAAATCTTTAATAGGCCAACATGGGATGTTTAAATCAAAATGTTCACTACGTGTGAGATCTACGTTTGTAATAGTTCGAAGGCCTTCCATGAGGTTAATGTCAATGTAATGATCGATGTCTATTTTATTCATCACATGTCCCTCTGCATCTGCTGAGCATGCTATTATTTTTTAAATTGCGAGTGTTGCTTCATAACAAAACCAATGCCTTCTTGGGGCTTACTTTGATCACAGAGTTTGAAATACAGAATGGTGACCGTTTTGAAATGACACAAGGAAAGGCAGACAGAGGTGCTGCTTATATGTTTGATGTTCAGGTGCAGCAAACTAATAAACATAAGTAAATGGTGAAATACGGTTTAAGGTGAGTTTACAACCATAAAATGTAATGGTGAATAAAACTAATTCGAAACAAGGAAAAAACATGCACGTACTTCACTGTTTTGGAAAATAAAATATGAATTGAAACGAAATGTTCATGGATGGATATTAAATATCTCAAAATAGCCTGTTATTTATAGAATGCATATCACTTTAATATTAAGATGGCCTGTATATATGTAAGATTATGTTTTTTTTGGAAGCATGGTTTGGAACATCAAGAAACCTGGATTCTCTAAATCATTTCTACATCAAGTTAGGTTTTGGTTTGGGATTATTTCGGATGCTCTCTTCAGTACCTCTGAATGGAGTAGCTGGATCCTTCAGGCAGTAAAGATCTTTCAGCTCCTCCGATAGAATATTCACCCTGGACACATTGCCTGGAATGACAAAGTAACTGCACCTGCAATCTTAGCAGAATTGGACCTAGGTAAATTATTATTTCCTAACACACTCCAACTCAGTAATACCTCCTTTCTATTTCCAGTTGCTTCCCCATTTACAAAAGTGAGGAACTTCGAATTGGACTTACTTGATTTTGAATTTAAAAAGTAAACCGGAAGAGAAAAAGTCATGAAATGCGGATAAAGTTAATTAAAATTGTGCTAAGAGTAAAAAGAGTAAGAATAATTAACCAATGCACTTTTTATTTTCAATGTGAAACTTTTGTGGTGAAGGTGAAACTATATTTGTCATTTTGAAGATCTGCTGCCAACACCCCATGGCTGCTTCTATGCAACTCCTTTTACAAATAAATGATGTCTGCTGACTTTATTTAAAAATCTTGTGAAAGAAAGACTGTGTAGTAATTACAGATTTCACACATTTATACCAAGTTATCACCGGTCAATATTGTGCCATTAATTTTTCAACTTCAAATTCTGAAATAAATCCAAAGTACATTTTTGTTTTTTAACTGAAATACTCAGAGTAGAAAAATAAAACATTGTGAGATGTTCCATCAACTCAATTTTGCACACAACCATATATCTACACACGCATGTACAGTACAAACATATGCAGTGCAACCAAACACGTAATATTCTCGTACCATTTATCTTATACAGAACATTTGGGTTCTCAACACTTCTGCAGAGCAAAGAGCAGTTTTATATTGCGGAAATCATTTATGTGAACATTTAAAGGCGAATAGCATACAGTCTTCCCATGGCCAGTTGCAAGGTGCCGTCGAACTTATTTCACTTCTACATTGCCAGCAAATATCATGAATTACATTTTACCCTTTTTCCGTCGGATCCGCAGTATGCGGTGATTATTGAGCCATTATCGTAGAAAACTATTATTCTGATTTCCAACCGATCTGGGTGTTCAGTTTGTGTAAAATATATCTCATTGTGGAAACCATAGGACTTGTTTTTTCGTTCGCTCATCATCTATGGTGTTTAAATGCTTCGCATTCGTTTAAAATGTAAAGTAACTATCGAATGACAAAGCAGATGTGATTCACTTTTATCCTGTAATGTTTTGCTTGAGCCTGCCTTAGCTCCTAAATATAGACACAAACACACAGATGCAAGTCCCGAGTTTACATTATAAATGTCTAAAAAAAATTGCTAATTAAAATAAAGATGTGCCTGAGCCATAAAATGATATTAGGTCAATCAGCATCTTTAAGAGAAAATTGATCAAGCCGCAATTTCTGAGGAACAGTATCTGCTGTATGTTAACCTGTCTTTAGCGTATCTTTACCTCTGTCGTTAAGTTAGCTTTAATCTATCTTTGATCTAACTTTTTCTGACAGATGTTGATAAGTTTGGTATGCAGTTCCAGCAATTGTTTGTGTTTCTGATTTCAAGCATTAATGTGTTTTAATTGCATCTAACTGCAAACATGCCCATACATTCAGGAAAAACTGAACCTTTCTTGGACACTGGCTCTGTAGGAATATAAGCATCAATTAAAGCAAACCGTACAAAGGCATGAAGCGATTTGCAGAGGAAACATGTGTGATTGTCAGAAAATCGTTTTTGTCAGGTCAGTGCTTTTGTCGGTGTAGTTCCATGGGAAGTAATACAATGAAAACAGTAAACTTCCTGCACGGCGTATCATGTGGAATTGAAAAAAAACTATTTTTACAGAACAAGAGCTAATTAAACTGTTCAAATTCAAATAACGGTCATAATGCAAGTTTTCTTTAAAGTTTTATCCTTATTAAGTATCGGGAACATGCATGGATTTCAACAATTCAAACGGGCTTAGTCATTGTCGCTAAAGAAGTCCCTTGTCTGTAGGAGTGGTGCAGCGACACTGACTTGGGAGTGAACCCGCTCGGTCCACACAACCCATGTGCGCTGGTCACGTGCTAACATGGCCATCCAGCGAGGATCTGGCGTGCAAGTATACTCGAAAATACCTCAATGTCCATCAAGTTCTCGAAATGTGAGTCAGTACGTTTGATATTGTGGCGAAATATGCGTTTGTGTCTCCCTGAATCTCACAACCCTTCTAAACCCAGTATCCGTGTGCCCCTTCGAATGTCTATGTTAATATGTACGGTGAACAAAAGATTTCAGATGCTGGAAACTTCAGGCAGCATCTGTGGAGACAGGAAGGCAGGCTTACTGGCGGGTTCAGGTCAAGAACCGAAACCGAACCTGGAACATAATTTACGCGAAGCGTTAACCTTCCGTTCCCATCTTCGCAGATTACGCCAGGCTGGCCGAGTAGTTCCACTGCTTTCTGAGTTTATATCTGCAGAAGTCGGTCTATCATGTCAGGTATCGGTGTGGCCATCAAGATGTGCAAACACGTGTATCCCGTGCGCCGATCAGTTTGTAGAAACATGTGTGCGCCTTCAGCTTTGTGCAAAGTTCTTTTACCAATTTATTTGAGATCGCGCGTACATTTGTGTAGTGGTACGCAAGAAGATATGGAAATGAGTTAGCCTCTCCCTGCCAATTCTCCTGCCAACGTTTCTTAATATGTCATTTAAATTTCGAAGCTTTTTCTGGTAAACAATTATCTCAGTAAAGTATCTTTGCTTTTTCTTTAAAGAGAAGTCTATATCTCGTTTGTTCGTTTCCATATTTTGACTAATTGATTTCTCTTAGATGGAAAACACAAAAAAATCCTGGCCCGGAGTTGGAACTGACGGTCGATGGCTGTATTTTGATACCAGTGCCACTAAGCAGGAGATCACACAGTACTTTCTCAAGTGAAACGTTTGGCTGTGTGTGTGGTTTGTACTTGACAGAAAAGAAGTCACTAAATGTGCAGTGTAAGGGCAGAGATATTAACTAAATGACTGAAAGGGTTTAACATGTGACCTCCGCAATTACGGTAATTCAACCTGATCGCAGCTGGGGCCGCCTCCCTGAGTAGCTGCTGTGTTCTTAAGACAAAATCTTTCTCAAATAATGAGCTACATTTCATGTATTAAGGCGGCGCTATCGCGTTTCAACAATCTGCTCAACAGTTTTGAGTCAGCCCGACCATTAATTGAAACGAAGCGGAGAGCCAATAAACAATGCAAGAAACTTCGCATATCCCCGGCTCCAGGGCATTGCTCGCAATGAAACCGAGGACGTTCCCAATTTTTTTCAGTCTTCGTCTGAAATGCGCTTTGCATTTTGTTTCTTGTCTCGTGAATTGAATCCGTGAGCGGTGTCGGGATAAGATGCAATGTAAAATTGTATTTGTTAGCGTATTGACGAATACTCATCCTCAGGAAGCCAACACCTCGTAGTCAGAGAAGGGCCCCGTGATAGAACTCATTCTTACAGTTTTTTTTCTATTTACAGATATCTAATTGAGAATACTTTTCTAAAATCTGCATACATTTCTGCATTCATTTCATCCTGATCGAATTTCTTCTTAAGCAAGTAATAAACTGAACTAAAACAGCTGACCACCAGACAACCGAGTCTTATTTGTCCACAATAAGTTCTTTGGTTTGGGAATTCATAATGGAACAAAAGCGACACATTATCAGTTTATACATCAGACCAGATTGGACCCACATATTACCAGCAATAGGCTAAGCTTTTTAGTGTCTCTCGTGTTTTTTTGCTTTTAGTTCTTCCCATTATACTGACTACAATGGCAATCACATATCGGTGAAGACATTCCAGACGTTAAAAAGGTATTATACGGCCTGCTGTCAATTTTGTGGAACTGATGCCGTGTTCACATTCCTGTTATATGAATGTTGGTGTGTCCGAAAAGAGGGAGGAATTTGTGTTTACTTGCATGTACAGTACAGCCGAGGTGACAGTATATTTATCACCCTGTCAATATCGGCACTCAAATGTCATATCATTTAGTATTAATAAGCGGAGCAGCTTGATACACACGCCACTGGATTTCAGTTTAAAACGACAGAACATCTAAACATAGTATTTTTCAAGATTGCCAGTGAAACACAAATGCCCTATATATGTCTACAACTACTCACTTTATAAAATTCCATCATCGTCTCTCCTTTATCACTGACACGGCCTATTCTGTTCGGTTAAAAATCAGCAGTGTTTCACCTTCACACTGTCGCGTCAAAGCTATAAAAGTTCATCACATTACAATCCAAATCCTTCAACAATTATGGCTTAAAGGAATCTGGGCTCATTGGGGCTGGATTCGGCATTTTATTTAAAACATGACTGTTGTGATTTATATAGAACTTCCATTTTAGTACAAACCCTTGTGCTTTCGGGTTACAAACGTCGATTTAATCTAGTCTTCAGTTGCTGCCCGGCTTCTGTGAACTAATTTACTGGTGTTGTTGCATCCCTTCGCCCGGCCTTTTCAGAGGCCTGGGCTGTAATTCACAACACATTTCAGGCAACCGAACACCGCCAGAATTTACTACACCCTCGCCTTCCAGTCTTTATTTTTGATTTACTTTCATTCCCGTGCACCAGTAATTCTGCCAGAGAGCCTGCAAACTACTGACATGTTTAAAGTTTAAAAATGCCCTATCATGGGTCACTGGGACAATGTAAATGCAGTTATAACTCTGCACACACAATATTCATCTTTTGATTACAAAAATCTCAGCGAAAAGAAGGCAGATGCAGGATAGCTACGTATAAAAAAAGCTTCACTGCCAACAAAAAAATATTTAGTCTGAGCAGAAATGAAGAGATGTGGTTTTTGCAGAAATAAATGTAATCAAACGGTTGAGGTCAATAGTGCAAACTTTTTAAGACTAATGTTTATTTAGAGCAGTGATTGCTGTCTGCCCCACTGTTCTTGTGCCCTTGTGCCTGGATCCTAATAACTTTACCAGAGGCGTAGACAACAGCCAATACAACACGGACTGCCAGAGTTAGAGTAAACTGAACATCAACATCTATCATTACCCAGTTGTAACACTCAAAACAACCCACCAGCTCGTCACTTCCATCTTGCAGAATCAGCAGCTCAGTCTATGATCCTAATGGAGAAAGTAATCGAGCGAGAGCCTACAATAACTCTCAATTGCCGCTTTAAAAAAAAACGAGATTTATCAATGCTTGAAATATACACGATCCTAATCAGCTCCTTTTGCACAAAGTTAAAACACGTGCAGTCTGTGGCCGGGGGAATTCAGAGGTCATTCTTTCAGGCCAATAAAAACAAATAGAACTATTTTTAAGCAAAGCTTTATGCCATAATTGAATACAAGCTAGACCAACACAAATTGTCTGTAAGAACCCGCCGTAAGGAAAGACACCAAATGCTCCGTCAGACATTTTCCAGCAGATTCCCAGCATCCGCAGTATTTTGTTTTTGGTGAAGTTCTGAATGTTTTAATACTGTGCAAGGCATCGCTCTGTTGCTAAGTATATGTACGTTCTACAATTATCTTTTCATATTATGAGTGTCGTCTTTGAAACGCTTTTGCCGTTTCTCCCCGCGATGGTAATGCTTGATTCTTTTTTCTCAATGTTAACGCCAAAAAGTCGTAATCTCCACCCCAATCCATGAGTTGCACTTTTATCCACGGCTGGTCACTGTGTCAACTCGAGGGGCTGGTTGGCTCACTGAGTTTGTGTGAGTGATTCATTTCTCTTGTCATCCTCCAACAGCGGCCCAAGTACATTTTCCCTCGATGTTGTGTTTTTGCACAGTTCATGGAGGATGCATTTATTTTTGTTTGCACAACTGGAAAAACCATTGGAATTTTTTTTGTGTGTGGGTCTTTAAAAGAAATCCACAGAGTCGGAGGCGTCCTTTTCGCTTCACACTGATTTCCAACATTTTAATTTTGTTTTTTTTTAAAAGATCTAGCCTTCTTTTTGCGGCGTGTCTCTGTAATTTTCAGCTCGTGAATAGAATGTCGCGTTCAAAAGAAAACATCCTCACAGTCCACTTTTGAGAACTCTGGAAGGCATGCCGCTCCTTTAGAGATGCATATCCAGGTTAGATTTGAATATTACAATAAAAATCCCTAATCGTTGCTGAAAAAAAAACTAAACGTGTTGCTCCGGGTCAAACGCTTTTCATTCAATTAAACATTTGCTGGAGGTCATTCTTCCCAACAAAAATATTTCATCATGGGCCTGTTGGCTTTGGCTTGATTTCCTTTCCCATGAAATAAATTTTCAGCATTCCGTTCAACGAACAAGAGCAATAGGAATTATCGTGAATAAAAAGTACTATCTCACAATTTGCACTGATCGGTTTCGACAATGTTATTATGCCCTTTTCAATAATTTATCCAAATAACCGATAAGTAGAATTTAATTTTTTTTAAAATGAACAGAAATCAGCCCATTACAAGGAAGGTCATGTCCGCGGCCGGGTCATTCTGCCTACTTTAGGTTGTAACATTCAGATAATTAGATCTCACAGTCACAAACAACTTGGGGTAACTTGAATTAGTGTCCTTTCCCGTTCATTCTATTAGCCGAAGAGGCTGTGGAAAACCAAGTTTGACACTGTTTTTGCAGGTCAGGAGGAGATGCTTTGAGCCCCACATATTAAAAAAAATGCCCTTGGTTCTCCCTGCCTCTTTCGGACTGAGTTTGCCAGCGGCCTGCGCAGCGCCCGATATTGGAGCCGCATGAATCCGCTGTGGTACAGCTCTCAACTGGGCCAGCGAACCGCTGCTCATCCCCTGCACCACCAACGCACACACATGCCTTTCGGCTTCGGCTGTGCCACCTTCGTCGGGATATCACTTTTTAACTTTCCACCTGACGTTCCTCAACCATTTAATGGCGAGAGAGAAAAAAATGGGCGAGGTGTATCAGGAACAGTCAAACAAATATTGTTTGTTGAATTCACTCTCTCTCCACTTTGAGCAAAGTTCAAAATTCTGCCAACAATGACAAAACCTAAACCTGACCAAGGGAATTAGTGTTAATTCTGACTGCAGCTTTAAATAGGAATTGAACTTACAAACATTCCTGTTTATCGATGTTACGTACACCTTTATTTGTTTGTGCAAGACGCTGTTCAGTCAAGCCCTCCAGTCGGTCATTTTTCTATTGCTAATTTATGAATTACTGACGTATTTACAGGAGTCTTCCCAATGGGAATATTAACAGACCACACTGCCTTGTGTATTACACACATCAACCGGCATCCACCACTCACAATAGGTAAGAGCTGAACACATGTAGAAAATTAGCTTTAGCCTATATAAGAGAACATCTCTCTCACACACTCTCAAACACAAGAGAAATAGAGCCATTATTAAATAGCTAAATTCTTACGTATTTAATATGTGCCTTATTCCCAACCCCCACAAAATAAACACAACATTGATATTGTTGCATCTTCTTATTACCTTAGAACAGATTAATCAAAGTAATAATTTTTCTCATTAAAAAAAAGCCACTATTTCAGGCTTCTGAAGTAATGTTTAAATAATTTTTATGTTTAACAAGAAGACTTTTAGGATGTGATATTAATTAAAGCTAATATCAGTATTTCGGGTGTGTGCTTTGCACATAAATAAATATGAAAGGCTGGACATCAAATTTAATGCTCTATTTGCTTAAAAGCAGGATCCCAAATGAATTAATAAAGAGTTTCTCAAGTTAAAGTTGCAAATGTATACTTAAAATAATGTGATCATATTCATATGTAAGTAGTGGCAGTGAAATGTTTTTATCTACAAAAATATGTTTAAACATTGAATAAAATGAAACTCTAAAGATCGGCTAATCCTACAATGATTGGCAAGGTGCATTGTACAGTACTTGCTGAGAAGGCTTAAGCTTTCTTTTGTCTGTGAACAATTTAAAGAGTATAGTGTGAGAGAACCCAGGCTGCACAATTAGAATTTAGTTTGCTTCACCAATGATACAACCTCTTGAAATTCAGCAGATTCAAGCACCTATAGGAACTATTCAAGTACAAGTTCTTTTATTTTGCAGTTAATAACAGAGTGAAGTAATTGAAAATCTGAATTGGGACAACACATGCTAGTTAGAGCAGCCATGCATTATTAACCTAATAACATATGAATCTCCACATTATACCTGAAACGTGTGAAATCTATGGGATTTCAGATGGGAGAAGAGTATAATTACACTGCAAAGCCTAATCAGTCAAATAAAACATTAAATCCAGTAAATATAAAACACTCTCCTTTGTGCTTTTGAAGTGTTGGAAAAATTACAGGGGCAAAATCCCGGGTTAAAGAGGTTATTGAAACAGAAATGCTTACAATAAAATACAAAATCACAACCAATGACCATCACATGTTGTAAAATGGTAATTAATTCAAAGCAATTTGCATGATGCCATGGATGATTTTTGTTGTACACATCTTGAATCTTGCAAACATTTTGACAAATATGCAGAAATAAAACTTTTCCTGCTAATTTTCACCTCTCTACCTCCTAAAGGTATTGACTCATTGTTAGTCTGCCATTTGAGCCTAGCTATTAGCCTTTAGCACTTTGAGTGTCATAATTCATATTTGAGACTTGATTGTGTGCTTTGACAAGCAGGCAGTACCACTATGGGGGCTGTCACAGATAACCTCACCTGGCTCTCATCCAAAATCGATCGAGTGATATTCTCAGCAGAGGTCAGGAATTGGAACTGAGGCTCATCGTTCTCTCCCTCAATCAAGGATGTTGAGATGAGTCATCCAAGCTAAGTTCAACTATTTCAAAATAGACTGGCAATTAAACCTGATGTACATGTTTCATTAATTTTTTAGGCTCACTGAGCCATGACAAAGCCAAGCTTAAAGTTTTAAGTGAAAATGAAATATAGCAAATCAATTGAATGTTGGCAGACTATTTAATACCATTAAGCCTATCTGGATTTATAGCACTATAGACTAAATTTATATTTTATAAAACCAAGAATTTCAAGCCTTTTACAGATTCAACAAATACATGCAACAACTGAAGGACAAGCGTCAGAAGGTGAGCCTGATTATTTCCCATTGAAAATGGTAGAATCTCAGTGGCACAATTTAGGACCCAATTAAATTGGATCTTCCTCCCCTCTTCCTGCCTGCACAGTCATCTTATTCATGTCATGAAGGTCCTGCAGTATCCCAGTGGTTTCCTGTGATGGGGGAGGGGAGTACTCTTGATGTGTCCTCTATGGGCTATGGAGAGTACTTCTCAGTAGCAAAACAAGAAACTCCCACCCTATTTGTGGGCCTTGCTTGCCTGGTCCTGGCTTCTCCATAAGAGCTCACTAATCTTGAGGGGTTGGGGTGGGGTGGAGGTGAGTGTGGGAAGGTTTTGAGGGTTTGGCATTGAACAACCCTCTCATTTGTTAAACTGTCACAGTACTGGCTACCATTAGCAGTGGTGCTCCTGAGGTTGCTGAGCTGCTGATCCTTGGATTGGGATCACAACTATGGAGGACGGGCTGGCATCCTCAACTGGATGATGGCCCCCAGGAGTGTCCTTTTAATTCACCACGGCTGGTAGAATGCTGCTCCAGGTTCCCACACAATTGTAGTTGTGTAGACTGCACTTTCAGTCCCAAAAGCAGGACTCAATCTTTCACAAAAAAATGTATTTTCAGACAGATTGCACTCTATCTTTTCCTCCAAAAATGTATGTAGATAAAAAGCGTATTTTAAAGATTGAAAAAAAACTAAAAACCTGACCATGATATTGATTGAAGACTAAGACCATTTTGTAAGATAGCACAATTTGTAAATTAGATATAAAAACTGTTTCAGTATCGTACCTAATAATATGCAGAGCTATTACTGTGTAAGGCACAATTGCTGCAAAATTGATGGCTGACCTTTCAGTTGCCTAAAGCCCGAGCTCTAAAATTCATTTCATATTGCTCCCTTTCCTGTCTGAGAAGCTTTCCTCCTATAGAACACTTCTTAAAAACAACTTCTTTGACCAACCCTTTGTTCATCTGATCTAATATTTCCTTACGTGGCTTAGTATCATATTCTGTTTTGTCATGTTCCTGTGAAATGTCTTGAAATGTTTTATTATGCTAAAGCCTTATATAAATATAAACTATTGTTGTTGTAACATGGTAATTATACAACACCACTGTTCTAAAATTGGTAGCTGCAGAATGCAATGCGCAGTTGGCAAGATCTGAGTTATGCTGTGCTACAAGTTGTAATTGGCATGCCACAGACATGTGCAACATTCTGCTATCTCTACAAATAAGCTTTAATCTTAGTAGAGACTAAGCTATAGAGCCTGCTTTCTCACAGCATCGAACATATTCAAAATATGTTTACAATGTAATCCAAAATTCCAATTAACTGACTGTGCATTGTTTAAATTTGTTTTTGCTCCTAGATTGGATTTAAAGTCCTCCAAACTGAGTGATGTGACACAGCCTCCTGGATGATCTGGAGGATTTCTTGGAGCTTGGTTACGGACTGCAGGATTATAATGTGATGTGCACCCAAGATTCCTTCACAGGAAAATGACCTTATAATGTAACTGCATTCTAAACAATCACTGCAGATCTGGGGATCCCAAAATGTCATCTTTGCAAAGAAATCCTTTGACTTACCTTCCTTTGACTTTACAGAAGATTACAACTTGGGCATCATAATGCTTCAGTACAAAAAAAATGAAACAAATCATCTCAAATCTGAATAATTTGGTTTTATTCTATATAAACAATTCCAGAAAAATGGTCGTTGTGCTCAGGTAAATAACATCATGAAACACATTCTGTAATTTCATCAGGAGTTTCATGATCACAAGTGCAGGCAAGTGTATCCTAATTCACTCCTAAACAACCTACATTATTTTAAACACATTAGTCAATTAAACAACCTACATTATTTTAAACACATTAGTCAATTAAACAACCTATATTATTTTAAACACATTAGCTAATTTTAGTCTACGAAGTTCAAGGAAGTACTAACTAAGTTGTTGCATCCTGTCCTTATGAATTAATAGTGTACTGCTTGGCATCATTGTGCTAAATCTACTTTATATCTCTTCCAAGATCATTATGTACATTTCTTGAAGTGAAGTGAACATAATACTCCAGATGAGATGTGACTAAGGTCCTGTATAATTGAAACACCATTTCCTCAGTTGTACTTTTTGTACTTTTGCATGGCTTTTACTGGTTTATGGATATGGATACCTAAGTTCCATTGCTGCACCACAAAACCTAGTCTCAATAGACAATAGGTGCAGGAGTAGGCTGTTCTGCCCTTCGAGCCAGCACCACCATTCAATATGATCATGGCTGATCATCCTTAATCAGTATCCTGTTCCTGCCTTATCCCCATAACCCTTGATTCCACTATCCTTAAGAGTTCTATCCAACTCTTATCATTGTGATTTGTTATCCTCATATCTAATGTAGATAATCACATGGTTCTTGATGTTGAATTCTATCTGCTTGCTTACTTAGTCTATCCATGTCCCTTTTCAATTTTATGTCACCATCCATACAACTTGCTTATTTTGCATATACACAAGTTTCTGTTCTGTTGATAATTATTGATATATGTGCTGAAAAGCAGACTCAAATTTGGATCCCTGGGTAGCACCATTCACCATATACCACCATTCAGACAAAAAACTCTTTATTTCCACTCCTTGCCTGCTACTTTCCAAATATGTTTTGATCTATGCCACAAGGAACCCTGCAATTCTCTATTTTTGCTGATAATCTCTTCAGCCAAATACTACTAATTACTTTCTGAAAGTCTTTATGGTCAACAGCCGTAGACAATTTCCTAACTACTATATTTGCGACCCCTCCAAAAATTTAACAAGGTTATGTAAATAAGGTTGGCTCATCAAAAATTGCATGTTTTTCTAGCAATTTCTATTTTTATATTAGATTTCCACTATTTGTATCTGTCATTCAGCTTTATCTTCTTGTTACATCTTTATCAAGACATGGCATGACTGAAAAACACATGTTTTCCTCATAGTTCTTGCAAGTCCTAGAAACAGATTTGTGGGATTTTTCTCTGCACCTTTCAGAGGGCATTAATGCCTCCCTTAAGTTGAAAGTTATTATTTGAAATATGTTAAAGGTAATTCTGATGTCAGATCAACTATTTTATTATAGTTAATTTGAAATTTGTGCATTTTATGTCAACGTACTTGATTTTTTAAAATAAATGTAATTTAATTATGGCATCTTTGGCGCAGTGGCAAGTGGAATTTGAAAGGTTCTGCAATTTGTAATGGTCAAGTGGGTGAAATTATTGAATACTTATGACTAAGAATGCAATTGGATTGTAATATTACTGAAAAAAATTCTTAAAATTATTAACGTATTGCTGAATTTCCATCATTCTTTTTCCCAAAGTCGTTGACACATTTGATGTTTCTTAGTAGCTCTTGTTCAGTGAGAATTCCCATTTTAATAAGATAACAAATATTGTAGCTGCTAATAAAACTAAATGAATCGATTTAACTCTATTACTCCTTTGATCTGTTGAATACTATAGAAGCCATTATGAAGACAGCATTTCAAAATGAGTCACAATAAGACAGAGTTCTAACTCGCCACTGTAAAGGTAGTTACTGGTTTTAGACATTGCTTGACTTTCATTTCAATTATATTCACTGAAACAGAAGTTTCTTTAATGCTACTTTGATCTCAACCACAAACATAACTAAGCTGCTGCAAACCACCTTCACCGTCCTTCAATAGTTTTCACACAACCCGTTCTTATACCAGAGAAAAGTCAAGAACCAAAGGATGTCTAGCAAATACCCAAATGTTTGCATAAATTGTGGAGATAATAATAAATGTCACTCTGAGTGGGAGGTCATTTAGCCTGGAAGACTATGACATTGAAAAAAACATAATTTCCCAGGTTCCCCGGTCTTTTCTTATTGATGAAATCTCTTTGTCATATACTGTACATGAGAACCTGCTGATCCATAGAATTGTCATTCTTTTGACAAAATAAATTCTTTCTTTTTGCCATTGAGCACTAACTCTGTCTTTGTATTCTTTCCATTGCAGATCCCAGGTTAAGCTGCAGAAACAAAGAAAGTAGACAGCCATCTGACATTATCACACATTAATCCCTTCCAAGCACAGTTCATTAATCAGCAACTGGTATACTGTTAAAATTGAGTTGCAGTGATCTAGGATTGACTAAAGAAAGATGAGCAGGAGCAAATGCATTTTGTACAGACAGCAGAGGTCAAAGTTCTGGAGAGAATAAGTTTGTGTTGTAGTTCCCTACATAGGACATGGATGAAGACATCTAGGAACTAGATGATAACTTTGTGCCTGAAATTGGATTGTCTGCCAAAGATCCTCTGCATCATGTTGGACTGTGCGTAGGACTGTACTTCCAACTTTTAAAATTATTGTTTATGCCATTAAAACAATGCAATACACAATGGGACATATACTCAGTTTTATGCAATCTGCAACAGTTGCTAAGTTCAGAAGCCTATGGCATACTGGTACATTTACATTCTGGGCAAAACCCTCTATACAGACTTGCAACATTTGAACATAGTACAAAAAAGAGACTTAAGCAGCATCAAAGTTCTTCAGCAATCTATTCTCCCACAAATCAATATGAGTGAGAAGTTAGTGCTATGCAAAAGATAAACAGAATTTGAACATTGGAAAAACATGTCTTGGAGCAGAAGGCTTGAGGGAATGAATGGTTTACTCCTACTGCTATTTCTTGCAGCATAAATGTACCAGTTAGTTGACCCATGACAATAAACATATTGAGAGTTAAGTTGCAAAACTGTTTAAGAACATGCCAAAGTAATGCAACAGTACTTCGTCACACCGCTTCCCAAATAATAGCAATAACTCTGACTCTGAAACTACCTCCAACTTAAAGAAGAAGAAACTTTAAAGTTTGAGGAAAGGTTGAAAAAGATAATTGTTTGGTATCACTTAACATTTAATCAAATAGTATGGCTTAGGAAATAAAATTCTTAGCCAGTGGCAGATCACCCAAAGGTCATTTACAGTGGATAAAATTAAAGCACTGAAATAGTTGGTGAACTGAATAGCTTGATTTCTTCAAAATCATGAGAAATAAAAAATTCATGAATTCTTGTGCACTTCCAATATTTTTTGCTTGTTTAAGGCAAACATTTTCCATGCTTGCACAACTTCAATGACACTGTTTTATTCTATCGTCTGTGCAATAAAAGGATAGACAGGTTAATGTTGTTCCAATGATTATCAGCTCTACTAGAAATTTGATTAATGCTTCATGTATGTACGTAGTCTAATTCACACAAAATGTGATTTCATTTGTCATTCACAGGAATGTTTTATTCCTCATGTCACCCAAAAAGAAACAGAATATGAATTTATAAAGCACCTTTCACAACTTCAGGATATTTCAAACAATATATCGCCAACTAATTTCCTTTTCAAGTGTTGTGACCTTTGTAACAAGAAACATAGTAGCCAATTAGCACTATGCAATGTCCACAAAGAACTTAATCAGTTTAATGATATTGTTTGACGGATATATATCAAACAGTATACAAGGTCTTCCAATTGTCTCCAAATATCATTGAGGAATCTTTTATGTCCATCTGAGAAGATGTTAAGGTATTTTATTATGTCTCTCTGAAAGATGGCACTTCCCAAAGTGCATTGCTTTACAATACTGCACTGGAGTGCTGGCTTAGACATTTAAAAAAAAATCATGTGACTTGTATAATGTGGTGTAATGTTACTCATGGCCTGGTCAAATTAATGCAAAAAGTCAATTTTTCTTCAGTTGATATTCACTATTATAACTCCAATAGCAAAAATAAGACTAATATGGTAGCCAATTATGGGGGAAGGTAAATTGTTGCACTTTCAGAAACAATGAAGAACAACATACCTTGGAGTGTGTTACACATGATATTGCATTCTGATATTGATATAACATTTGTTAAGTTCCACAAGCTTACTTTCGTGCTTGATCAACTCAATCTACTTACGTCTTGTAACATCTGTTATTCTGTGTACACTATAAATACCACTGTCTTACGCAATTTTTTATGGTTAGATCATTTAAAAAAAAAATTAATTTCCCATTCATGGAAAAAACTATTAAATAGGAAGAAACATAAATCTCATGAAGAATCTAAGTGAAGGAAACCTTAACAATTGTTGATATTAGATTGTGTCCTGTGTACAAAACCTTTATTCGTGCATGCTTGGTGACACACAAGTTGAGAGGGGAATATTGGTCTATTTCCTGGATTTGTGAATATCCTAGGTGCTGCAGGTTAACTTTTTTTTTGCTTCTTGTATTACTTCACACACATCTGAAAACAACAGATTCTCTTGAACGACCCATTTACTATTTTTATGTATTTGCATTCAAATGATTAATGAATATGGTTGAGCTTTAAAAATCAAAATAAGTCTGGAAGACCTTTCTAGCTGATGTGCAAAGTATTTGGTTGCCATTATTTTTAATATAGGCATTTAACTCTAAATGAGTGAGTATTTAGCTAAAGTAGCAGACTGAAAATGTCACCTGAAGTCAATTGTATGAACATCAGGAGCAATCATTTTTAGTCTATCATTTACAAAAAAGCATAAAAGCTATTCTGAAAGTCAGATCAAAAAACAAAATATTAGTATATTGGAATAAAAATTCAAAATTGCATTTTGAAGAAGTTTATTAAGACCAATGAATGGATCAAAGTAGAAGTAAAGATTTTGTCAAAAAAATTGGTCAAAAATGTTTATCATTATTTCAACACGTCTGTCCATTTGTCAGACAGTTACTGATATCATTATCTGATAATACTGGTTGACCTATTATTGCTGCTTTCTCCCAGTTATCCTTCACCCCAGTAAATTGGTAAATAGTTTCTATATTTTCTTGTAGCAAGCCACACACAGTTTGACCTCAAGAAAAGAAGGTGTCAGAAGGGTTGGCAGAAAGCCTGAGCAGCAGCAGTCTCAAGGTGAACCTGGTGAAAGGAGGCCAGACAGAAAACCACTATCTCATGTATGACAGCTTTGATAGACCTGTTGAAGAAAAAGCTGACACGGGTGAATTCTCCTCAGAAAAGTATGTGCAAAATGTCCTGTAGATGGTTCTATATGGTTTGTAGAAGGAAAACTATTACTGTTGTAGGTTGATCTTTATATTAGAACATTCTTAAATTAATTTAATTGGATATATTTCTATGTGCCATGAATGGTTAAGAATAATTTATTTATGCATACTTTGTGGGCGGCACGGTGGCACAGTGGTTAGCACTGCTGCCTCACAGCACCAGAGACCTGGGTTCAATTCCCGCCTCAGGCGACTGACTGTGTGGAGTTTGCATGTTCTCCCCGTGTCTGTGTGGGTTTCCTCCAGGTGCTCTGGTTTCCTCCCACAGACCAAAAATGTGCAGGTTAGGTGAATTGGCCATGCTAAATTGCCCGTAGTGTTAGGTGTAGGGGAATGGGTCTGGGTGGGTTGCGGGTCGGTGTGGGCTTGTTGGGCCGAAGGGCCTGTTTCCACACTGTAAATAATCTAATCTAATCTAGTATACTTTACCTCATTTAGTGAGACAAAACTTCAATTTTTTCAACTTATGCTTGGTTGTGTGCCAAATGTACAATACAGTTGATGAGATCAGGTAGTTCTTGTGATGTTCTTTTTATTACATTTGCTTCCAAAATCTGCTGGAGACAATGGCTCAGTGGTTAGCACTGCAGAGATCCGGGTTTGATCCCAGCCTCGGACGACTGTCTGTGTGGAGTTTGCATATTCTCCCTGTGTCTGCGTGGGTTTCCTCCGGGTGCTCCGGTTTCCTCCCACAATCCAAAGATGTGGAGGTCAGGTGGATTAGCCATGCTAAATTTCCAGTTGTGATAGGTGAATAGTCAGAGTGAGATGGGCTGCTCTTTGTAGAGTCGGTGTGGACTTGTTGGGCCAAAGGGCCTGTTTCCACATTGTAGGGAATGTAATCAAATCTTTTTAAAAAAAGCTAATAGAACTAAACAAAGCTCTTCAGTCAATTGAGTATTTCTTTCTATAAATCAAACATAACTTACCTTAACACGTTCTCCACCAACATTTACCAGAGAAGTGATAGGCCTTAGTTTAAAGTTCTATCCTGAGGTTCAGAAAAAAACTCCCTAATCACTCCGCACTTCACGTATTATTGTACTTAGTCTAACCTCATAACTGACATAATTCAATCTACAAAAGTTACTTTCTCCACATAACGTATTATGATATTAATCAAGTCTGGAAATATATATACATTAACACGAGTAGCATGATTATTTATTCAACAGGAAATATTTTGAAGTATATTGTATCCAAAATGTTCAATACATCACATGACTACATTGGTTAAACTTAATTTCTTAGTATTAATTTTCTACTTCTGAATTATTTTGAATGATCTGACAACAACCCACTCGATGGAAAGGTCGATTAATAGTGCTCAGGGAGCACTTTGAATTGTTCTTGCAAACTATCTAAACCAGTTAATACATGCATTTAAAAAAAATGCACTTGTTGTGAATTGTGTACAATGAAGAAATCATAGATTATAGGATAAAAATTCATACATCAACTGCAAAACATCACCATAATACACAAGCATTTTTCTTTACTACCCTTCCAAGTTTGGAGTGTTAGGGCTATGTTAATTACAGTAGGCAAATAGGATTAGTATATTTTTTCCATTAATTGCCACCTAGATATCACTGAATGGTGTTTCATTACATACAAGAAAAAGGGACAGGTTTCTTAAGTAAGTTGTGTTTTTCCTTCATGTAGCTGAGTTAAAGTCTTTTGAAGATGATTGAAGATTATATTTACACAGTCCAATCTCAAACCTCTTACTTTTGATGAAACAATCGTGTAACATACTAGCATTCATTACAGAGCCTGTTTTTGTTTTGCCATTCATTTGTTCCATCTGTTCCACCTTTTTCTCACTATTTTATATTTATTTTAATTTTATTTAACTATTATATGTATATTTCTCTTATTATAAAATTCATTTATCTTTTTTGTAAATATTGTAAGTTATAGGTAATTGACTTATGCAGGTGTTCAGATTTAATATATTCTTTTAATTAACATTGCACTCTGATCATGTTATCATTTAAAAAAAAATGCTCTTACATCATGTCAATGCATTTTATATTCTGTTCATATATATTTCAAATGTTAGGCTCTGTTCATTTACAGTTCATTCTATTAGGTACCCTATATTTTTCATGTACACTATCAGAAATTGCAGTATTACAGATTACTCAAAAGTGGTGTAGCATCATTAATGGGGTGGTATACTGAGATCATCATGTGCAAAAGGGGAAACAGAGCTCTGATCAGTCAAAGGAGGATGCAGTTATGGTCAAGGTGGGCCTCATTACTACGCTGTGTAAACATATAGAGTTGATAGTATTTATTGCTGTTGCATTACAAAAGAAAAGCTGTATTGCTTTGTCATTAACTGGTTTGACATGAAGAGAAAGTCCCAGGTAAATGCTTTGCTCCATTTGTGTTGAAAATGCTGAAAACTGAACAAATATTCAAACTCTGTACTCGCTGTTTACAGAGTTGAACATCTTTCACACAATAAATGATTTAATGAACATTTGAAACCCAGTGCTTTAGTGTCATCTGGATGTTGCATGATTAATGATTGTGCTTATAAAGAACTGTGAATGATGCGTACATTTAGTGTGGTCACATTTATCTCACAGTTTGAGGAATTAAGATGTCATCTACTTAAAGTTATATGTTATCAATATTTCTCAGCCTGTCCAGTTCAAAAATGGTGAATTTCACTGAACACTTTAGAGAAATTGACTTACTAGAAATATTGTGTAGACAGTGTAAAAGAAACACATGCAATAATATTATATGCAGTATGGTTATGTACATTATCTATACTGTCTTTTGTATGTTTGGGATTGTTAAGTTTAATCAAGTGCTGTAACTCTTAAATTGCTACTGTTATTACATTTAAAAACATATCCAGCCATTAAATTCAACAACCAAAAAAGCTTTTATTTAGCAACCTTCTAAAGGCAAGGATAATCACAAGGGCATTTGACAAAATAAACAGAAGAGTTACCTCTTCATCTTTGGGCTGGTTGCAAATTTACCGTGATATTTCTATAGGTAAAAAAACACTCTCTGGGACACAGGGAGCTAAGATCAACTACAGGAATGATGGTGTAAGAAAGAGTTATTTTTGTCTAAGCTGCAGCATGGTATTGGTTTATTTAATTCTGTATAAAAGTGGTTAAAAACCATAATACAAAAGAAAATATCCTGGTTTATTTTGATACAATAGTTGTAATCAGTGGCTGTCTGACCCAATGTTTGAGTAAGGAAGGATTAATCTTTCAATTCAAATACAAAGCTCTTGTGGGATTGGTTTGAATAAATTTGTTCAGACGTTAAAATTTAAGTCATAGTCCACTGAAGTGTTTATTTTATCTTGCAGCCATCTGAAATCAGAAAAATTAGTTGCAGCACCGGACAGAAATAAAGTGGAGTGTTCACTATTGGATCCTTGGGCTTTTTATAAACTTACTACAAGATCAAATTAAATGAAAATAATTTCTATAACATCAGAGGCATGGACTTATTCACAAAATAACTTGATTGGCTAAACTCTAAAAAAGTAATTAAGGGAAATAAATTCTCCATGTTGCACATTTATAATCATTATTCTATATTCTATTAACATAGAACATATAACATAGAACAATACAGCGCAGAACAGGCCCTTCGGCCCACGATGTTGTGCTGAACATTTGTCCTAGCTTAAGCACCCATCCATGTACCTATCCAATTGCCACTTAAAGTTCGCCAATGATTCTGACTCTGCCACTCCCACAGGCAGCGCATTCCATGCCCCCACCACTCTCTGGGTAAAGAACCTACCCCTGACATCTCCCCTATACCTTCCACCCTTCACCTTAAATTTATGTCCCCTTGTAACACTCTGTTGTACCCGGGGAAAAAGTTTCTGATTGTCTACTCTATCTATTCCCCTGATCATCTTATACACCTCTATCAAGTCACCCCTCATCCTTCTCCGTTCCAATGAGAAAAGGCCTAGCACGCTCAACCTATCCTCGTACGACCTATTCTCCATTCCAGGCAACATCCTGGTAAATCTTCTCTGCACCCTCTCCAAAGCTTCCACATCTTTCCTAAAGTGAGGCGACCAGAACTGCACACAGTACTCCAAATGTGGCCTAACCAAAGTCCTGTACAGCTGTAACATCACTTCACAACTCTTGAATTCAATCCCTCTGCTAATGAACGCTAATACACCATAGGCCTTCTTACAAGCTCTATTCACCTGAGTGGCAACTTTCAAAGATCTATGAACGTAGACCCCAAGATCCCTCTGCTCCTCCACCTCACTAAGAACCCTACCGTTAACCCTGTATTCCGCATTCTTATTTGTCCTTCCAAAATGGACAACCTCACACTTGGCAGGGTTGAACTCCATCTGCCACTCCTCAGCCCAGCTCTGCATCATATCTAAGTCCCTTTGCAGCCGACAACAGCCCTCATCACTATGCACATCTCCACCAATCTTCGTATCATCTGCAAATTTACTGACTCACCCTTCGACTCCCTCTTCCAAGTCATTAATAAAAATTACAAACAGCAGAGAACCCAGAACTGATTCGTGCGGAACTCCACTTGTAACTGGGCTCCAGGCTGAATATTTACCATCTACCACCACTCTCTGACTTCGACCAGTTAGCCAGTTTTCTATCCAACTGGCCAAATTTCCCTCTATCCCATGCCTCCTGACTTTCCGCATAAGCCTACCATGGGGAACCTGATCAAATGCCTTATTAAAATCCATGTATACTACATCCACTGCTCTACCCTCATCCACATGCTTGGTCACCTCCTTAAAGAATTCAATAAGACTTGTAAGGCAAGACCTACCCTTCACAAATCCGTGCTGGCTGTCCCTAATCAAGCCGTGTCTTTCCAGATATTCATAAATCCTATCCCTTTCCATTACTTTGCCTACCACCGAAGTAAGACTAACTGGCCTGTAATTCCCGGGGTTATCCCTATTCCCTTTTTTGAACAGGGGCACAACATTCGCCACTCTCCAGTCCCCTGGTACCACCCCTGTTGACAGTGAAGACGAAAAGATCATTGCCAATGGCTCTGCAATTTCCTCTCTTGCTTCCCACATAATCCTAGGATATATCCCGTCAGGCCCGAGGGACTTGTCTATCCTCAAGTTATTCAAAATGTCCAACACATCTTCCTTCCTAACAAGTATCTCCTCTAGCTTACCAGTCCATTTCACACTCTCCTCTTCAACAATACGGTCCTTCTCATTTGTAAATACTGAAGAAAAGTACTCATTCAAGACCCCACTTATCTCTTCCGACTCAATACACAGTCTCCCACTACTGTCCTTGATCGGACCTACCCTCGTTCTCGTCATTCTCATGTTTCTCACATACGCATAAAATGCCTTGGGGTTATCCTTGATCCTATCCGCCAAAGATTTTTCATGCCCTCTCTTAGCTCTCCTAATCCCTTTCTTCAGCTCCCTTCTGGCAATCCCTCCAATTCTCTGTCTGAACCTTGTTTCCTCAACCTTATGTAAGCCCCCTTCTTCCTCTTTACAAGACATTCAACCTCCCTCGTCAACCAAGGTTCCCTCACACGACCATCTCTTTCCTGCCTGACAGGTACATACATATCAAGGACACGTCGTATCTGTTCCTTGAAAAAGTCCCACATTTCCACGACATCCTTCCCTGACAGCCTATGCTCCCAACTTATGCTCCTCAGATCCTGTCTTGCAGCATTGTATTTACCCTTCCCCCAAATGTAAAACCTACCCTGTTGCACGCACCTATCTCTCTCCATAACCAAGGTGAAAGTCACAGAATTGTGGTCACCATCACCAAAATGTTCACCCACTAACAAGCCCATCACTTGTTCCGGTTCGTTACCAAGTACCAAATCCAATATGGCCTCCCCACTGGTCGGGCAATCTACATACTGAGTTAGAAAAGCTTCCTGTACACACTGCACAAACACCGCCCCATCCAATCTACTTGATCTAAAGAGCTTCCAATCAATGTTTGGGAAGTTGAAATCACCCATGACTACTACCCTGTGGCTTCTGCACCTTTCCAAAATCTGTTTCCCAATCTGTTTCTCCACATCTCTGTTGCTATTGGGGGGCCTATAGTAAATACCCAACAAGGTGACTGCACCTTTCCTATTTCTGACTTCAGCCCATACTACCTCCAAAGGCAGATCCCCCTCGAACTGCCTTTCTGCAGCCGTTATACCATTTCTAATTAGCAACGCCACCCCCCCCCCTCCTTTTTTACCACCCTCCCTAATCTTACTGAAACATCTGTAACCAGGAACCTCCAACAACCATTCCTGTCCCTCTTCTATCCACGTTTCCGTGATGGCCACAACATCCTAGTCCCAGGTACCGATCCACGCCTTAAGTTCACCCACCTTATTTCTGATACTCCTTGCACTGAAGTAACTTTATATTCCATACTCCAAGCTTTCTTTTTGTAGTTCATTTCTGTTCCCATATTCTATATTCTGTTCATGAAGTGGCTTTCTTTCCTCTTGAGTACAGTAACATTGCAAAGGCAGATCTAAATGCCCAAGAAGTTGTTGGTGGAAACTTGTCTATCTTTTAGGTATGCCAGATATTGTTATACCACAATAATATTAAATATAATATTCCAGGACTTTGACCTAAATATTTCTTTTATTCACTCGTTGGACGTGGGCATCACTGGCTGGCCAGCAGTTTTATTATCTGTCCCTAGTTGCCCTTGAGAAGGTGATGCTGAACTGCCTTCTTGGACCTCTGCTGTCCGCATGGTGCTGGTTGACCCACAATGTCCTTAGGGAGGGAATTCCAGGATTTAAAATCAGCAATAATGAAAGAACGGTGATATATTTTCAAGTCAGGGTGGTGTGTGCCTTGGAGGGGAATTGCAGACACTGGTGTTCCTATATATCTCCTGCCCTTGTCCTTCTAGAGAGTAGAATGGAGACATGTGAAAGATTGGTTAGTTTACAAAAGAACTTCGTGTTTCCATTGATGATGCTGATCATGTCTTTTTCAATTGAAGAAGTGCAAAAATTGGAATATGCTATCAAAATAAGCTTGGTGAATTATATCCTCCAGTTACTAAATCTGACAACCACAATGCATTGGTGTTGAAGATGGTGATTCTTAAAATTAATGGAGGAGGTGTTAATCAAATTACTCTATCCCAAATTGTGTTAAGTGTCTTCAGCATTTTGAATGTGTATACATCCAATTGAATGGTGAATATTCTGTTACACTTCTAGTTTCAGCCTTATAAATCATGAACAAACTTTGAAGGAATTCCCAAAAGCCACTCAGATCTTTCTATCATTGTGTGATAATGGGTGAATCTAGGCAGTGGTAACTCTAAAAATATGGATTTGACAATGCTGGTGCAGCTGGGGAATTATTGTTAAAATTTTTTTCCTGTATAAGATGACCATTGCTTGATACTTAGGGGGCAAAACTGTTACCTATCAATTTTCAGACCAAACCTATATGTTATCCAATTCTGTTGTAGGTCAATGTAGACTGTTTTGTTCAATTTATTTTGCCCATAATGTACTCATGCACTCTATAATCTTTACATATATCCAGGAAATCTACATATTTTTTTCTTCTAATGCTTTCTGGAGACAGATAAATATTCTGACAATGTTCTTCAAAGTAGAGTTTATAAAAAAATTGAGACTCGAGTGGCCTATTTTTCTGAGAAGAAGGAGCTGAAATATTTCTCTCATAATCACATCCGATGCACATTGGCTTCTTTCAACACACCTACAATTATTTATGGCACACGCATAGTGTATGAACAACAGAGGACGTGTTTCCAACAGGAAATTCCTGTCCACAATAATTACTATACCACACATGAAGAAGCCAATGTGGCTACACCACAGCCTCCCGAATCCCTGGTGGTCTCCATCCAGTTTCTAGTGCCAATGTCATTAAACAGCCCCACACAAATAAAATTGCATTTTAATTAGAATTGGAATTTCACCCTTAAGTCACTTCTGTTGCACATATGTGGTGCTCATGACAATATGACATCAATATGATGATAGCAATATATATTTTGACATGCTGAATATTTTGTTTAATCATATAAATAAATGCAATGTAAAGAGCATAGATTTATTTTCGAACATATTAAGTTGAAAGACTTCTGTACAAAGTTGAGTAAAAACTCGTTTGCTAATTGAAGCACCCATACTTATTTTCCCCTTCAAAGTATAAATATTTTAATTATTATATTTATTTTGATAGCATACTGACAAAATAGTGTGAAAATATGCTCCTTGAAACTGAAAAGGCACCTCCCAAATAAGAAAAACATTTACTCTGTTATTCCTAACTTAAAGCTGGCCTCATGTAAGATTAGGAAGAGTTCCTCATGGGGCATTTGTTTTAGTAATGGAAATTTAGCTTTACAATTACAGTAGTGTTTGTTAAGGAACAGCTTTAAATAGAATTGTTCTAAGGGAAAGAAAACATTTATACTGGAGGTGGATTTTTTTCTTCAGAAGTTAGTACTATTCTGTCACGGAGTATTGTAACAGGAATGATAAATGAAGTCTATTTGGAAAGAAGGAAGGAAATGGTAGGTTGAGAAAAAAAGGGAAAAGGCTATTGCAGCACAGATTCACAAAGAAACATGACTTTTTTTTTCTTGCATGGGCATGGGAAATTGAACTGAAGAGATTTTAAATATTTTTATGATTAGTCGGAAGCTGGGTCTGTTTTTTCATTCCACTAATCTTCATTCTAATCCATGGAAATGTATGGGCAAAGTAGAAGGTCTGACTGTTACAATTAGTTTGCATGTCTGCTCAGATCTCATTTCTCTGAACTGAAATAGTGATTTCATATTGGTGCAGATGGCATTGGTAAGACCACACCTGGGTCCAGACTGCATGATTTAGGTCTCCATATTTAAAAGGGATGGACAAAGTCAGAAGTCACATGACACCAGGTTATAGTCCACCAAGTTTATTTGAAATCACAAGCTTTTGGAATGCTGCTCTTTTGTCTGGTGAAGTGATGGAGTTAAAAGGGATGGAGGTGAACTGGAGGCAGTTAAGAGAAGATTCATTAGGTTGATTCCTGGAAAGAAGAGATTAGCTGGTGAAAAATGGTTGAGAAGACAAGGGCAATAGTTATTGGAGTTTAGAAGAATGAAAAGTGATCTTATAAAAACATTTAAGATCCTGAGGTGGTTTAATAGGGTATGCATGATAGGATAGTGGGGTTAATGCTCTCATAGGGGAAAGTGGAAGTAAGATACACAGGCCCAAACTATAGGTGTCCCATTTCACACAGATGAGGAAGAATTTCTTTTCTGAGTGGATTGTTAATTTTTAGATTTCTCGAGCCCAGACAGCAGTGGAGGTTAAATCATTGAATTTGTGTGGAGCCACAGAAAATGGGGGAGATACTAAATTAATATTTTGCATCAGTATTTACTGTGGAAAAGGATATGGAAGATATAGAATTTAGGGAAATAGATGGTGACATCTTGCAAAATGTCCAGCTAATAGAGGAGGAAGTGCTGGATGTCTTGAAACTGTTAAAAGTGGATAAATCCCCAAGACCTGATTAGGTGTACCTGGGAACTCTGTGGGAAGCTAGAGAAGCGATTGCTGGACCTCTTGCTGAGATATTTGTATCATCGATAGTCACAGGTGAGGTGCCGGAAGACTGGAGGTTGGCAAACGTGGTGCCACTGTTTAAGAAGGGCGGTAAAGACAAGCCAGGGAACTATAGACCGGTGAGCCTGACCTCAGTGGTGGGCAAGTTGTTGGAGGGAATCCTGAGGGACAGGATGTACATGTATTTGGAAAGGCAAGCACTGATTCGGAATAGTCAACATGGCTATGTGCGTGGAAAATCATGTTTCACAAACTTGATTGAATTTTTTGAAGAAGTAACAAAGAAGATTGATGAGGGCAGAGCAGTAGATGTGATCTGTATGGACTTCAGTAAGGCCTTTGACAAGGTTCCCCATGGGAGACTAATTAGCAAGGTTAGATCTCATGGAATACAGGGAGAACTAGCCATTTGGATACAAAACTGGCTCAAAGGTAGAAGCCAGAGGGTGGTGGTGGAGGGTTATTTTTCAGACTGGAGGCCTGTGACCAGTGGAGTGCCACAAGGATCAGTGTTGGGCACTCTACTTTTTGTCATTTACATAAATGATTTGGATGCTAGTATAAGAGGTACAGTTAGTAAGTTTGCAGATGACACCAAAATTGGAGGTGTAGTGGACAGCGAAGAGGGTTACCTCAGATTACGACAGGATCTTGACCAGATAGGCCAATGGGCTGAGAAGTGGCAGATGGAGTTTAATTCAGATAAATGTGAGGTGCTGCATTTTGGGAAAGCAAATCTTAGCAGGACTTATACACTTAATGGTAAGGTCCTAGGGAGTGTTGCTGAACAAAGAGACCTTGGCGTGCAGGTTCATAGCTCCTTGAAAGTGGAGTCGCAGGTAGATAGGATAGTGATGAAGACGTTTGGTATGCTTTCCTTTATTGGTCAGAAGATTGAGTACAGGATTTGGGAAGTCATGATGCAGCTGTACAGGACATTGGTTAGGCCACTGTTGGAATATTGCATGCAATTCTGGTCTCCTTCCTATCAGAAAGATGTTGTGAAACTTGAAAGGGTTCAGAAAAGATTTACAAGGATGTTGCCAAGGTTGGAGGATCTGAGGTACAGGGAGAGGCTGAACAGGCTGGGGCTGTTTTCCCTGGAGCGTTGGAGGCTGAGGGGTGACCTTATAGAGGTTTACCAAATTATGAGGGGCATGGATAGGAAAATAGACAAAGTCTTTTCCCTGGGGTTGGGGAGTCCAGAACTAGAGTGCATAGGTTTAGGGTAAGAGGGGAAAGATATAAAAGAGACCTAAGGGGCATCGTTTTCATGCAGAGGGTGGTACGTGTATGGAATGAGCTGCCAGAGGAAGAGGTGGAGGCTGGTACAATTGCAACATTTAAGAGGCATTTGGATGGGTATATGAATAGGAAGGGTTTGGAGGGATATGGGCCGGGTGCTGGCAGGATGAACTAAATTGGGTTGGGATATCTGGTCGGCATGGACGGGTTGGACCGAAAGGTCTGTTTCCGTGCTGTACATCTCTATAACTCTATGAGTCTATGACACTATGGTGATAAGGTGGAGATGGTCAAAAGTATCAAATTCCTGGGAGTGATGATTACTAACAATATGTCCTGGTCCGCCCATGTCAACGCAATGGCCAAGAAAGCATAACAGTGACTCTACGTCCTCAGGAGGCTAAGGAAATTTGGCATGTCCTCTTACCAATTTTTATAGAGGCACCATAGAAAGCACCTGACGAGATGCATCATGGTGTGGTATGGCATCTGCTTTTCCCAAGACTGCAAGAAAATACAGAGAGTCATGAACAAAGCCCAGTCCATCATGCAAACCAGCCTTCCATCCATTGACTCCAAGTATACTTCCACCTACCTTGGGAAATTGACTAACTTAATCAAAGATCCCTCTCACCCCAGTTGTACTCTTTTCCATCCTCTTCTGTTGGGCAGAAGGTGTAAAAGTTTAAATACACGTATGAATAATTTCAAGAGCAGCTTCTTCCCCGCTTTTATTAGACTTTTGAATGGACCTTTCCAGTGTTAATTCTGAACTCTCTCTCTGCACCTTTTCTGCAGCTATAACACTGTGTTCTGCATTCTGTTTTGCTACCTGGTGCATGTTGTATGGTACGATCTGCCTGAATGTCATACAAAACAACACTTTTTCAATCTATCTTGGTTCTTGGTACAACAATCAATCAAAGTTAAACAGATTTTTGATTGACAAGGGAGCCAAGAAAATGATGAGGAACTTCGAAGTGCAAAATGGAGTTAAGACTAAAATCAGATCAGCCATAATCTTATTGAAGAGTAGGGTAGCCTTAAGGGGCCAAATAGCCTATTTCTGCTCCTAGTTCCTGTGTGCTCATGGCCATGCCTTCAATCATTCTCTGAAATTGCACTCTAAGTCTCTCAGCTTGTCTATCCTTTCATCTACTTAAATGATCCTCCTTAAAGTCCATGTATCTTGAAGGACAATTCAGGGGCAGACATCCTTTTTTTAGGCTGAACCTCAGTGCAGTACACTAGGATGTATTCCCATGTTAAAAACACTATATAAATTCAAGTTTTTAGTGATTTCTTAGTTCAGTTCATAGCCAACTTGCACCTGTCCACGGCTTCCTCTGTTTACATTGCTAAAACTAGCTCTTTCAACCTGACAGCAGAATCATAATCTCATTTTGTGTCTCCAATTTTTTTGTCAGTATATGAGTACAAGAAACCAATGAAACCAGAGATCTGAACGAAACAGGCACCCATGTAAAAGTGCTTCCTCGCTAATAGCGAAAGAGGTCGGGCATAGGTCGACAGAATTGCACATTATTTAATACCAATTGACATCAAAGTTGCAACAGACTTAAAAAGACAAATATTCTACAGAGTAAAGTGGGGTCATGGATTTAGCTGATTAAGTGAGTGGATAAAGTTCCCATTTAGGTAGATTTTACATTGTCAGCAAAAGAATGAATTAAATGGGTAAAGTAACCTCATCTTAATTCATATTATGTTCAATATTGAAAGAGCTTTTGAAGCCTTTTAAACTATAATTAGGCAGTTTAGTGTTTGTCTATCTGAAACTGTGTAGCGCATTAATATATTATTTCATGTAGAAGTATGAAGATTTAAAGCCTTATTCTCCTGAGATTCATAGAAACCAGTCTGGCAGCACTGCACCTGACAACAATTCTATATAACCAGATGCCACTCCAGGTCTGATTTGCTGCCATGGGCATTACAGGGCAAATATGATAGTTTCCTGTTGTGTGCAACTGTAAGAGCACCAGAAATTGAACCCCTGCAGCATAAATCCTGTCTGCTTAGGAGTTGGAGTGTCTGAGGAGCTTGAGCGAGCCTATGGAAGTCATGAGCCTGATTATGTTGTTTGTAGTCAGTTATCAATACAATATCCATCATCTTTTGAACAACCACACAGTGTAGGAAGACAGTAACATGGATGACTAAGTCAGGATGCTACTACCAACATAAACTACATTGCACCGACCCTTCTGTTTCTGTTTAAGCAACAGCATATCAGGAAAATGCTCTCTCGCAAATAGTAACCGATGAAAACACTTAAACCTCTCCTTTTCAAAAAACAACAATTTTAATTAATGTTGTCTGCCACGAGGGTTCTGCTTGTCTTTATTTAAAGAGAAAACTCGTGTTATCACATCACACATGATATCATGTTTGAAGTCTTCCTGTCATTCTCAGATTTGCAACAGAGTTTTACTGAACCTCTAGAAATGAGCTTAGAGGTAGGTGATATTTGTATGGCTGGGAGAGAAGTGCCATAAAATCATATTGTGGAGCTTTCTGCTAGAAATCAATGTTGTGACATCTCTTATGAATTTTGGTATTACTGGAAACAAAGCTTCTGACATTGACAGATCAGGATATTAGTGAAAATATATAAAAAGTGAAGTCAATGACGCTCAGAGCCCAGGGTGCATTGACACTCCATGTAATTGATGAAAATGGGTAGAATGGAATAGAATCCCTACAGTGTGGAAACAAGACATTCGGCCCAACAAGTCCACATCAACCCTCCAATGACCATCACACACAGATCTATTCCCCTATCCTATACTTCCCATGGCTAACACATCTAACCTACACATCCTTGGACATTATAGGGCAATTTAGCATGACCAATCCATCTAACTTGCACATCTTTGAGCTGTGGGAGAAAACTGGAGCACCGAGAAGAAACCCATGCAGACACAGGGAGAACATCCAAATTCCACACAGACAGTCATCCAAGGGTCGAATTGAACCCAGGTTCTGGGTCCTGTGAGGCAGCAGGCTAACCACTGAGTCACCGTGCTGTCCAAACAAGAGATCAGAGCTGTTTCCACCAGGTGGAAATGCATACAGCCAACACACAGTAAACAAGAATGAGGTTAAAGATGACATTGCCAGATGATGACAGAATGGAGTAGAAGTGCCAACAAAGTGACAGCACGCTACCGAAGTCACATAGGGTCAGGGACAGAGGTTTGTGTGTGTGTGTTTGTGTGCATATACATGTGTGTGGGGGGGGGGGGGGGGGGGGGGGGGGGGGAGGGGGAGGCGAGGTATGGGGGTGTTGGGGAGTGGATGGGAAATTAGTCAGACACGCACAGAATGAACATAGTGAATAGAGAGCCCATCTTCAGAAATGGATTCTGAGGGGTAAGGGATACTCAGTGAAGATGTGCCTGTGAGGAACAAAGCCAATGCATCTGCCATGGTACTGCCTGAGCAAACATCAAGCAGGGCTTTGGGCTGTCTTGACCTCACTGGCAGAGCCCTTTAGTATGCCCCAGTGAGGGTCCACCATATGGATATGGTTAGCTGTGCCTGTATAATCTAGTGCTATAGATTGGGAAGCTTGTATGAGAACATCATCAATTGTCACTTCTCATCCAATGATGATATTATGAAGGAGGGACTTGAACAAGTGACACAGGATGATGAATCCCTGGCACTTCAAATAATGGACATTGAAAGACACACAAAGGATGCTCTGGACAATTTCATACTTCCCTGTTTCCTGTGGCACTTTCACCATCAGTACAATAAAACCTCGTGGACTTGCTGTTGCTTTTTACTTTTTGCTCTCCATTGCCAGGTGTTGAGGTTCACAGTATTTATTGACAAATACAGCAGCTGACTTGTTGAGCTTGAATCCAAAACTAGCAGCTCATTGAGGAAACAAGGCGATAGGTGAGGTCTAATTGTGCAGCAAGAACTGAAAGTATGACCAGTTATACTGTGTCAAGCAATTATTGTACAGCAACACAGCCAGACATTCAAAAGTATGAAATAGAAATAGCTGCAGACTCTAAATGGATGTAGGTGCTCTTCTTAACATTCTAATACATAATACTGTGAAGTGCAGCTCTTGCAGCTAGGATAGTGAATGCAATGGCCCTTGGTTTTGGATGGACACGCATGCTGAAGAATACTACACTGAAGTGTCAAAGAACTCATATCACCTCATTCCTGATGTGGAGCTACAAATGTCCAGTGGTAGACACATGAGCCCACAGTGTGTGGCCAAGAATCACCATTGTGTCCCTGCACTCATTCACTCACTCTCATGTGATAACAGTCCTGTTTCCCAATCAGCAATCAGTTGGCTGCTGTGGGACCCAATCTGTTCTAAAGACTCCTCCTCCAAGCTAATGAAAGGCTCTTTGAAGTATCGTCACTGTGTTTACACTGAAAGTATACTAGCCAACTTGAGAATAGCATAGTTATGCAATTAGCAATGTAGGAATGATAAGATAATGTGTATTACTGATGTTGGGAGGTATCTCTCTGGCCCTCAGGAGATGGATTTGGAGGCAGAAAAGGAAGCAAAATTTGAAAGTTGGACATCTGGTTGGCTCCCTGACAGGTTTCTGCCTTTAAGTGGAGGTGGCATTAGCATGGCAGTGCCTACCATCCAGCAGCTGTGGGCAGGCTATTAGAGTTAATTCAGCAGCTTAGAGAGAGTCGAGAGTGTGGTGCTGGAAAAGCACAGGAGGTCAGGCAGCAGCTGAGGAGCAGGAGAGTCAACGGTTTGGGCAAAAGCCTTTCATCAATGTCAACTCTCTTGCTCCTCGGATGCTGCCCGACCTGCTGTGCTTTTCCAGTACCACACTCTCGACTCTAATCTCTAGCATCTGCAGTCCTCACTTACCTCTAGCTTAGAGAGAGTGCCTGGAGACTGTACAAACAGTATCCCTGCTGCTGTGTCTGCTTCCTGGCAGGTGAGAGGAAGTGGCTTCAGTGTACGAGGCCATAACTCATTTCTTTTGAACTTATTGAAGAACTCACCAACAGCAAATGGCAAGGCTGATATTTTCCATATGGCGCTGAGTTAATAAATTGGTGAACCTTGCATTGCTCCACAGATACTATAGCAGCTGCAGTGCCTCACTGCTATCGCAACACTCTGATGCTCCACAGCTCACCTACTCATTTCACATTGGACTACTGGCTTCCATTGGTGTGGACAGAGCCACATTCGCCATAGAAACTTGCCCTTTGTCCTCAGCTGGATGGTGACTGCAAACATGGCCTCTTAACTGGTTGCATACTGGAAGATCCTTCCCTTCCCACCCAGACAGTACACATCTGACCTGTCAAGATTTAAAACTGGTTCCCTGACTCTGAAAGCAAAACATTGTGCCTGTTTGATTGATGGTTAACTATTGCCAGGATAAATATTGACTTGAGGTGTTCAGAAGAGATTTGCTAGGATGTTGCCTGGTATGGAGAGAAGGTCTTATGAGGAAAGGCTGAGGGACTTGAGGTTGTTTTCGTTAGAAGATTGAGAGGTGACTTAATTGAATCGTATAAGATAATCAGAAGGTTAGATAGGGTGGACAGTAAGAGCCTTTTTCCTCAGATAGTGATGGTTAGCACAAGGGGACTTAGCTTTAAACTGAGAGGTGATAGATATAGGACAGATATCAGAAGTAATTTTTTTTATTTAGAGGCATGGAATGTCCTGCCTGCAACAGTAGTAGACTCGCCAACCTTAAGGGCATTTAAATGGTCATAGAGTCATAGAGATGTACAGCATGGAAACAGACCCTTCGGTCCAACCCGTCCATGCCGACCAGATATCCCAACCCAATCTAGTCCATCCTGCCAGCACCAGGCCCAAAACCCTCCAAACCCTTCCTATTCATATACACATCCAGATGCCTCTTAAATGTTGCAATTGTACCAGCCTCCATCACATCCTCTGGCGGCTCATTCCATACACGTACCACCCTCTGTGTGAAAAAGTTGTCCCGTAGGTCTCTTTTATATCTTTCCTCTCTCACCCTAAACCTATGCCCTCTAGCTCTGGACTCCCCAACCCCAGGGAAAAGACTTTGCCTATTTATCCTATCCATGCCACTCATAATTTTGTAAACCTCTATAAGGTCACCCCTCAGCCTCCGACTCTGCAGGGAAAACAGCCCCAGCCTGTTCAGCCTCTCCCTGTACCTCAGATCCTCCAATCCTGGCAACATCCTTGTAAATCTTTTCTGAACCCTTTCAAGTGTCACAACATCTTTCCGATAGGAAGAAGACCAGAATTGCATGCAATATTCCAACAGTGGCCTAACCAATGTCCTGTACAGCTGCAACATGACCTCCCAACTCCTGTGCTCAATACTCTGACCAATAAAGGAAAGCATACCAAACGCCTTCTTCACTATCCTATCTACGTGTGACTCCACTTTCAAAGAGCTATGAACCTGCACGCCAAGGTCTCTTTGATCAGCAACACTCCCTAGGACCTTACCATTAAGTGTATAAATCCTGCTAAGATTTACTTTCCCAAAATGCAGCACCTCACATTTATCTGAATTAAACTCCATCTGCCACTTCTCAGCCCATTGGCCTATTTGGTCAAGATCCTGTTGTAATCTGAGGTAACCCTCTTCGCTGTCTACTACACCTCCAATTTTGGTGTCATCTGCAAACTTACTAACTATACCTCTTATGCTTGCATCCAAATCATTTATGTAAATGACAAAAAGAAGAGTGCCCAGCACCAATCCTTGTGGCACTCCACTGGTCATAGACCTCCAGTCTGAAAACCCTCCACCACCACCCTCTGTCTTCTACCTTTTAAGCCAGTTCTGTATCCAAATGGCTAGTTCTCCCTGTATTGCATGAGATCTAACCTTGCTAATCAGTCTCCCATGGAGAACCTTGTCGAACACCTTACTGAAGTCCATATAGATCACATCTACCACTCTGCCCTCATCAATCTTCTTTGTTACTTCTTCAAAAAATTCAATCAAGTTTGTGAGACATGATTTCCCACGCACAAAGCCATGTTGACTATCCCAAATCAGTCCTTGCCTTTCCAAATACATGTACATCCTGTCCCTCAGGATTCCCTCCAACAACTTGCCCTCCACTGAGATCAGGCTCACTGGTCTATAATTCCCTGGCTTGTCCTTACCATCCTTCTTAAACAGTGGCACCACGTTTGCCAACCTCCAGTCTTCCGGCACTTCACCTGTGACTATCGATGATACAAATATCTCAGCAAGAGGCCCAGCAATCACTTCTCTAGCTTCCCACAGAGTTCCCAGGTACACCTAATCAGGTCCTGGGGATTTATCCACCTTTAACTGTTTCAAGACATCCAGCACTTCCTCCTCTGTAATCTGGACATTTTGCAAGATGTCACCATCTATTTCCCTAAATTCTATATCTTCCATATCCTTTTCCACAGTAAATACTGATGCAAAATATTCATTTAGTATCTCCCTCATTTTCTGTGGCTCCACACATTAAGGCCGCCTTGCTGATCTTTGAGGGGCCCTATTCTCTCCCTAGTTACCCTTTTGTCCTTTATATATTTGTAAAAACCCTTTGGATTCTCCTTAATTCTATTTGCCAAAGTCATTGGCTATACATATGGATGAAAATGGAATAGTGTAAGATAGATTAGTTCCACAGGTCAGCGCAACATCGATGGCCGAAGGGTCTGTACTGCGGTGTAAAGTTTTATGTTCTATGTGCCTACAGCCCTACAAAAGAAAAATGGTCCTGAATTTGCTGGGTTTTCGATGATGCACTTCTAGTGGCTGGTATTATTTCCCCTCTAAATATGACTGCAACATCAGGATTTTGGACATGTGAAGATTTGCATGAAAATCCTGAAGTCGTGGTCCGTCACTCTCTGCCTGCTAATAGGCTGCTTTGTGGCCAGACTTTTCCACCTCCTGAACATGCAATCAGTGAAATCAATTGATCTAACAAGGGCTTCCCTTTTTCTTCTAACTGGTGTTAGTAACCCATTCAAAATTAGACCTTATTAAATGAGGTGTATATGTTTGATAACTACTGCTGAACAATGATATAGCTCAGGAAAAAAAATTCAAAGAGTGTTGTTAAATTGTTCTATTATGATTAACTGAAAATTATTAATTTTTTTTCAAGTAGATTTTTAAAATGATGTATTTTTTAAAGATTGTTTCTGATTCTTCATCTTCTACATTTGCATTTCCAGTGCGAGCAGCAGCGAAGGTAAGACCGTTTGGTTTTAAAAGTGCTTACCGGTAGCGGGCAGCGGTGTTTTTTTTTCTCTTTCACTCTCTCTTCACAGAAAGAGCGGGAGCACCAGGGGGAAGTGACGACGACCAGAGGGGCAGCCGGGAAGGAAAGCGGTGAGTATTTATACTCACCCTTCGAAGCCGTCGATCATTTCCAGTGCGAGCAGCAGCGAAGGTAAGACCGTTTGGTTTTAAAAGTGCTTACCGGTAGCGGGCAGCGGTGTTTTTTTTTCTCTTTCACTCTCTCTTCACAGAAAGAGCGGGAGCACCAGGGGGAAGTGACGACGACCAGAGGGGCAGCCGGGAAGGAAAGCGGTGAGCAGTTATACTCGCCCTTCGAAGCTGTCGGTCATTTCCAGTGCGAGCAGCAGCGAAGGTAAGACCGTTTGGTTTTAAAAGTGCTTACCGGTAGCGGGCAGCGGTGTTTTTTTTTCTCTTTCACTCTCTCTTCGCAGAAAGAGCGGGAGCACCAGGGGGAAGTGACGACGACCAGAGGGGCAGCCGAGACCCGGAAGCAGTTAGTGTAAGCTTACCTGGGTAGGTTTTTGTCCCCCTTTAAAAGCGCGAAGGAGAGGAACCCGAGGCACTACATGGGTAGTGCCTCCCACCCGCCCTCCTCCTCTAACCTAATAATAACACCTGTTTTGGTAAGTAGGTAAGTGCTGAATTTTGCTTGTTGTATTCTTTAGACCCAGTTTTTTTTTAAATAAAAGTTAGCTTTAGAGGGATGGCAGTGAAGGCAGTGCAATGTTCCTCCTGCAACATGTATGAGGTGAGGGATGCCATCGACGTCCCTGCCGATTACACTTGCAGGAAGTGCACCCATCTCCAGCTCCTCCAAGACCGTGTTAGGGAACTGGAGCTGGAGTTGGATGAACTTCGGATCATTCGGGAGGCAGAGGGGGTCATAGATCAGAGTTATAGGGAAGTAGTAACTCCAAAGATGGCAGATAGATGGGTGACAGTGAGGGGGACTGGGAGGAAGCAGCCAGTGCAGGGACCCCCTGCGGCCGTTCCCCTCAAGAACAAGTATACCGTTTTGGATACTTGTGGGGGGGATGACTTACCAGGGGTAAGTAACGGGGCTCAGGTCTCTGGCACGGAGCCTGTCCCCGTTACTCAGAAGGGAAGGGTGAAGAAGAGCAGAGCAGTAGTAATTGGGGACTCGATAGTTAGGGGCACAGATAGGCGGTTTTGTGGGAACGAGAGAGACACACGTTTGGTATGTTGCCTCCCAGGTGCAAGGGTACGTGATGTCTCTGATCGTGTTTTCCGGGTCCTGGAGGGGGAGGGGGAGCAGCCCGAAGTCGTGGTCCATATTGGCACCAACGACATAGGTAGGAGGAGTGCCGAGGATGTTAGACAGGCTTTCAGGGAGCTAGGTTGGAAGCTCATAGTTAGAACGAACAGAGTTGTTGTCTCTGGTTTGTTACCCGTGCCACGTGATAGAGAGTCGAGGAATAGGGAAAGAGAACACTTAAATGCGTGGCTACAGGGATGGTGCAGGAGGGAGGGATTCCGGTTTTTGGATAACTGGGGTTCTTTCTGGGGACAGTGGGACCTCTATAAACAGGATGGTCTACACCTGAACCTGAGGGGCACCAGTATCCTTGGGGGGAGGTTTGCTAGTGCTCTTGGGGGGGGTTTAAACTAACTCTGCAGGGGCATGGGAACCCAGATTGTAGCTTCAGGGTGCAGGGCCTGGAGTGTAGGGAGGTTAGGAACATGGCATCAATTTCCAAGGAGGGTGTCTGTAAACAGGAAAGTGGCTTGAAGTGTGTATACTTCAATGCAAGAAGTATACGAAATAAGGTAGGTGAACTTGCAGCGTGGGTTGGTACCTGGGACTTCGATGTTGTGGCTATTACGGAGACATGGCTAGAACAGGGACAGGATTGGCTGTTGCAGGTTCCTGGATTTAAATGTTTTAGTAGGGTCAGAGGTGGGGGTAAAAGAGGGGGAGGTGTGGCATTGCTTGTCAAAGATAGTATTACAGTGGTGGAAAGGACGATGGATGAGGACTTGCCATCTGAGGTAGTTTGGGCTGAGGTTAGGAATAGGAAAGGTGAGGTCACCCTGTTAGGAGTCTTTTACAGGCCTCCTAATAGTCCTAGAATCATTGAAGAAAGGATAGGGAAGGTGATTCAGGAGATGAGTGACAGTAATAGGGTGGTTGTTATGGGGGACTTTAACTTTCCTGATATTGATTGGGAAAGCTATAGCTCAAGTTCGTTAGATGGGTCAGTGTTTGTTCAATGTGTGCAGGAGAGTTTCCTGACACAATATGTAGACAGGCCAACAAGAGGTGAGGCCATACTGGATTTGGTTCTGGGTAATGAACCAGGCCAGGTGTTAGAATTAGAGGTAGGTGAGCACTTTGGGGATAGTGACCATAATTCGGTGATTTTTACTCTCGTGATGGAGAGGGATAAGTGTGTACTACAGGGCATGAGTTATAGCTGGGGTCAGGGAAATTATGATGCGGTGAGGCATGACTTAGGATGTGTGGCTTGGAAAAGTAGACTCCAAGGCAAGAGTGTAAATGATATGTGGAGCTTGTTCAAGGAGCAACTATTGACTGTCCTTGATAATTATGTACCTGTCAGGCAGGGAGGAAAGGGTCGTGCGAGGGAGCCGTGGTTTAATAAGGAATTGGAATCCCTTGTTAAATGGAAGAGGGCGGCCTATCTCAAGATGAGACGTGAAGGTTCAATTGGGGCGATTGAGAGTTATAGGGTAGCCAGGAAGGACCTGAAGAGAGAGCTAAGAGCAGCAAGGAGGGGACATGAAAGGTCCTTAGTCGGTAGGATTAGGGAAAACCCTAAGGCTTTCTATAGGTATGTTAGGAATAAAAGAATGACTAGAGTAGGAATAGGTCCAGTCAAGGATAGTAGTGGGAAGTTGCGTGTGGAGGCGGAAGAGATTGGGGAGACACTGAATGAATACGGAGATATGGCATTGAGGGTGAGTTGGAGGTTTGGATTAGGAATTGGCTGGATGGAAGAAGACAGAGGGTAGTAGTTGATGGCAAAGTTTCTTCATGGAGTGCCGTCACTAACGGTGTTCCGCAAGGATCTGTTTTGGGACCATTGCTGTTTGTCATTTTTATAAATGACCTGGAAGAGGGGTTAGAAGGTTGGGTGAGCAAGTTTGCGGATGATACGAAAGTCGGAGGAGTTGTTGACAGTGAGGAAGGATGTGGCAGGTTACAGCAGGATATAGAGAAGTTGCAGAGCTGGGCAGAAAGGTGGCAAATGGAATTCAATGTAGCTAAGTGTGAGGTGATTCACTTTGGGAAGAATAACAAAAAGATGGGGTACTGGGCTAATGGTCGGATACTTGGTAGTGTGGATGAGCAGAGGGATCTTGGTGTCCATGTACACAGATCTCTGAAAGTTGCCACCCAGGTAAATAGTGCGGTGAGGAAGGCATATGGCGTACTGGCTTTTATTGGTAGAGGAATTGAGTTCCGGAGTCCTGAGGTCATGATGCAGTTGTATAAGACTCTGGTGCGGCCGCATCTGGAATATTGTGTGCAGTTTTGGTCGCCATACTATAGGAAGGATGTGGAGGCACTGGAACGGGTGCAGAGGAGGTTTACCAGGATGTTGCCTGGTATGGAAGGAAGATCGTATGAGGAAAGACTGAGACACTTGGGGCTGTTTTCATTAGAGAAAAGAAGGTTTAGGGGTGACTTGATTGAGGTGTACAAGATGATTAGGGGGTTAGATAGGGTTGACAGTGTGAACCTTTTCCCGCGTATGGAGTCGGGTATTACAAGGGGGCATAGCTTTAAATTAAGGGGGGGTAGATATAGGACTGAAGTTAGGGGTAGGTTCTTCACTCAGCGAGTCGTAAGTTCATGGAATGCCCTGCCAGTAGCAGTGGTGGACTCTCCCTCTTTATGGGCATTTAAGCGGGCATTGGATAGGTATATGGAGGATAGTGGGTTAGTATAGGTTAGGTGGGCTTGGATCGGCGCAACATCGAGGGCCAAAGGGCCTGTACTGCGCTGTATTCTTCTATGTTCTATGTTCTATGTTCTATGTGTAAACCCCAATCTCTGTAAAATTGTGAAAACATGACTGATTATTCATGTTTTACATTTCTTGATTTGTTGTCTGCAATCATTTTAAAAAGGGCTTAGTTGTTTGGACAGCTCAATAACACGACTGCAGCTTATCAGTGAGAATCCCCATTGCACTCTGCTACAATCAATTATCTTGCGAGGCAACTAAAGTTCCCATCACAAATGTTGCTTGATCCATGGGTGCAGCTTTCTTCAGGGTCAGTGACAATCTTTGGCACTTCATTGCTGACTGCACAGTGAGGGCCATTCACTGGGTGACATTGATCTCATGTGGCCATGGCTTCCACACTTCAGAAGAAGGAATGGTCTATCTGCAACACTGTGTGAGAAGTTTCTCATGATGCATTCTTATGTAACTCCCACCTTGGGTATGCGGTCAAGTTAGCAAAAATAAAGCTTATCTGTTTACGGTCTATGATAGTAACAAAACAGTGATCTCCTTCATTATCTAACATATCTACAGCTCAGAATTCAGCAGTTCATAGAACTAAATGATGTTTGTTATTTATGAGCTGACTTTGTGTAGGCAGCCAATGCATGACTATTGACTGGCTTTACAACAGGAAATCAAGATGCAAAATGTCATATTTATGACAAAACTGATTCATATATATCCTGACACCTGCTTCTGGTCCAGTGTTCTGCTCGTGTCTTCCTAGATGAGGAAAGGGTAATCACAAACTGTCCAATGGGTGCAGAGGTCCAGGGTCATGGATATCTACTCATCAAGAGCATAATACCCAGGAAAATTGATCCTCAAATTTTAAAAATGGAGTCTTGTTCTAGGAAAATATGTTCAAGAGTTAATCAATTATACTCAAACCACATTTTTTTTTACATTTCTGTCTTTCTATTGCATTTTTCAAAGATTTTATTTAAATTATTTCATTTGAAAGAAGTCATCAACAGAACTTATATGAATTAGTGCTGGATTAGGAATATAACAATGTGAAACAACAGAAAGGAGACAAATTTGCATGACTGAATGCAAAGCATTTTGACTTTCATCCTTCTGATTATTTCATTCCCTCATACTGTTTGGGCGCTGTCATTTTTTCTAATGCAGGCATTACAGATGATGTCAGGATAATCTATGATTCTATGAATATTTTAGATATGTGTTGCAGTGGTCTCATCGTAAATTATTCTTCTAAAACAGATATATATATATATATATTACTTAAGTGATTTAACTGATTCCTGCTAATAATAATCTTGGATGCCAATGGATGACTGCATTTCAGAGATATTAGGCTGGGCTTTGTTGTGAAAATAGCGGAGGATTAAGTGCTCACCATTATTTATGAGAAAATTGAACAGGAGCTTTTCAGTCATTGCATCTAGCAGTTAAACTTGAAAATGTGGAACTTTCTGTTGAGATGATCCAGTCCTCCTTTAACTATTTTACTGATTGACTCCCAATGGCATAAAGTTGCTCCATTGATACTGATTGATAAACTCATGATAGAAAGCTAGTGCTTTTCCTTTCCAGTCACATACATATGATCTCTTGTTCTTAATAACAAACAACCTCTATATTACTGAAAATTAACTTACATTCTTAATATCTATGTTTTAGCAATTTTACAGAGATTGAGGTATGTCTATATGTTAAGGTACGAGGTGAAAATTCAAAAATAAATTATAAAAAATAAAAATAATTATTTCTTCAAATTTACCTATTATTGGAGATTTCAAAAAAATGTTTCCCCATAACTGTTTTTTGGAGAAACTCCAATCTTCCAATTCTTTATCTCTCTTGAAATCCAATCATTTTCACAAAAGGAAAAAAAAACACACAACATCAGGTTATAGTCCAACAGGTTTATTTGGAAACACTAGCTTTTGGAACACTGCTCCTTCATCAGGTGGTTGTGGTATATAAGATCGTAAGGCATAGAATTTATAGCAAAAGTTTTCAGTGTGATGCAACTGAAATGATATATTAGAAAAGACCTGGATTTTTTGTTAAGTCTCTAATCTTTTAGAATGACCATGTTGGTTTCAGTTCTCTCATATGTAAACCCCAGAACTTTTTTAAAGTTACATCCTCAAGTGAACTTTAACAAGGAGTGCAGGTTCATTGCTCTTGGAAAGTGGAGTCACAGCTAGATAGGATAGTGAAGAAGGTGTTTGGTATGCTTTCCTATATTGGTCAGAGTATTGAGTACAGGAGTTGGAAAGTCATGTTGCGGCTGTACAGGACATTTGTCAGGCCACTGTTGGAATATTGTGTGCAATTCTGGTCTCCTTCCTATCGGAAAGATGTTGTGAAACTTGAAAGGGTTCAGAAAAGATTTACAAGGATTTTGCCAAGGTTGGAGGATCTGAGCTACAGAGAGAGATTGAGTAGGTTAGAGTTGTTTTCCCTGGAGTGTCGGAGGCTGAGCGATAACCTTAAAGAGGTTTATAAAATCATGAGGAGATATGATAAATAGACAAAGTCTTTTCCCTGGGGTCGGGGAGTCCTGAACTAGAGGGCATAGGTTTAGGATGCGAGGGGAAAGATATAAAAGAGACCTAAGGGGCAACTTTTCACACAGAGAATGGTATGTGTATGGAATGAGCTGCCAGAGGAAGTGGTGGAGACTAGTACAATTGCATCATTTAAAGGCATCTGGATGGCTATATGAATAGGAATGGTTTGGAGGGATATGGGCTGGTGCTAGCAGATAGGAGTAGATTAAGTTGAGATATCTGGGCAGCATGGACGAGTTGGATGGAAAGGTCTGTTTTCCTGCTGTACATCACTTTGACTCTATGACTCTAATAGGTGGCATGTCAGCTCAGATAATGCATTGAAGGTGTAAGGTTAAAGTCTGTCTGTCTGTGTCCCAATGTTCAGGCTTTTTCTATTTCTAAAAAAGGAATTTACAGAATCTTACATGGATTCATGCAGTTTTTGAGCAAAATAAAATGTAATTCTGCAAGTACAAATTTACCCCACAAACTTATATGGATGTGCATGCATGTGGGTGTATGTCTGGTGGGTGGGGTTTGAGTGTCTGTGAGAGAATGTGTATATGTGGGTGTAAAGGGGTATAGGTCTGTGAGAATGTGCGCATATAGGTGTGAGTGTGGGGTGTGTTTGTGTGAGTGTATGAGAGGGAGCTTGTGTATGAGAGAGGATCTGCGTGAGCGTATGGGTTTGTAGGCATGTGTGTGTGTATAGTGGGGTCACCTGTAGTGTGACATGAACCCAAGGTCCCAGTTGTGGCCATCCCCATGGTACCGAACTTGGCTATCAGCCTCTGCTCAGCCACTTTGCGTTGTTGCCTGTCCCAAAGTCCACCTTGGAGAATCGTCACCCAAAGGTCCAAGGCCGAATGTCCGGGACAGCGGAAGTGCTCCCAGACTGGGAGGGAACACTCCTGTCTGGTGATTATTGTGTGGTGTCCGTTCATCCATTGTCGTAGTGTCTGCTTGGTCTCGCCAATGTACCATGCCTCAGGGCATGCTTGCCTACAGCATATGAGATAGACAACGTCAGCCAAGTCACATGAGTACCTGCCGCATTTATGCTGGGTGGTGTCCCCACATGTGATGTGGTATCCGTGTCAACATTCTGACACGACTTGCAGCATCTGCCGTGACAGGGTTGTATGATATTGTCCTAAAGGCTGGGCAGTTTGCTGCGAACAATGATCTGTTTGAAGTTTGGTGGTTGTTTAAAGGCGAGATGTGGAGGTTTGAGGAATGTCTTGGCGAGGTGCTCATCCTCATTGACAATGTGTTGCAGGCTGTGTAGTTTTTCAGCTCCTGGGAAGTATTGGACAACGAAGGGTACCCTGTCGGTTGCAGCTCATGTCTGTATCCTGAGGAGATAACGGTTTCTCACTGTGGCACGTCGTAAATGGCAGTCAATGAGTAGAGCATCGTACTCTTTTCTTATGAGGGCATCCTTGAATGGACACTGCAAACCACCATCAGCCAGGAGTGTTCTCTCCCAGTTAAGAACACTTCAGTGGTCCGGGACATTCAACCTCGGATCTTTGGGTGACCGTCCTTCAAGGTGTACTTCGGGACAGGCAATAACAAAAAGTGGCCGAGCAGAAGCTGATAGCCAAGTTCAGTACCCATGGGTATGGCCTCAACCGGGACCTTGGGTTCATGTCACACTACAGGTGACTCCACTGCACTGCACACTCTCTCACAAGTGCGCATGCATGCGCACACACACACACATACACCCATTCACACACAGCACCTCTCTCATACACAGACTCTCATACAAAAGCTCTCTCTCATATGCTCACACATACACACCACCCATATTCACACCCACACAGACTTATATCCCTTTACTCACACACATACACATGCACACACTGTCTCACAAACACTCAAGCCTTCCCCCACCCCGACACACACACCCACATGCATGTACACACATATAAGTTTGTGAATTTTTACTTATGGAATTACATTTTATTTTGTTCAAAAACTGCATGAATCCTTGTAACATTCTGTAAATCTCTTTTTTAGAAATAGAATCAGTCTAAACATTGGGACACAGACAGACAAATTTTAACCTCACACCTTCAATGCATTATCTGATCTGACATGGCACCTATTGTTAAGGTTCACTTGAGAATGTAACTTTAAAAGAAATTCTGGGATTTACATAAGAAAGAACTGAAACCAACATGGTTGTTCCAAAAGTTGAGAGACTTGACTAGGTCTTTTTCTGTATATCATTTCAGTTGCATCACACTATAAACTTTTGCTATAAATTCTGTGTCTTATGAACTTATACTCCGAAAGCTAGTGCTTCCAAGTAAACCTGCTGGACTATAACCTGATGTTGTGTGATTTTTAACTTTGTACACCTGAGTCCAACATCGGCAGCTCCAAATCAATCATTTTCACCCACTCTTTATTTCAATTTCTTTACTTGATTTAATATTGACTTAATAATCCTGACTGACTGTTCTGTCCTGTTCATTACTTATCAATCAAATTGATTAAAGGGATATATTTTGCTAGTCCTGTTCATACATGTCCCAATAAATGTGTAGAGGGTGCCTTGCTGTTTTGCAATCCTGCTGACAACAACTAATAGTTTTTAAAAATTAGTTAAGAGGTTCTTTTTGTTATTTGTTATTTTGTTTTTCCACATAATTTAAATGATTTAAAAATCTTTATAAATATGTTGTGTTACTTTATAAGGTTCATCCTTTAATACCCTTACTTTACTTTTCTGTCAGCAATGTGAAAAAGAATGAAAAGTGTTCAATGTTTGTTGATGTGAACACAGTGGTGTTGTTATATGTGAGAAGGCTGAGGGCAGTGCTGTACCCCACAATAATGGGCTTAAAGATTCCAAAACTACTAGCAGCAAATAATAGAGGAGCTGAACTTCATGCAGTCCAAAGCAGGTGGTCTGCAGTACTAAGACCACACTGTAGAACATTGGATGTCTCTACTTCTCATCAAGGAAGTTGTTGAATGTGCTTCAATGCAGCTTGTTCCTCACAAACTCAATTCTTTCTCATGAGTGCAGAGAGGTTCCCCTTTTCTCTTGTTTTACACTGTCTTTTATGGCACCTTATTCTTACACATAAATGGTTCTATTTGTACTATCGTTGAAATCTCTTTCTCTCTCTCCAATGCCCACCAACAGTCAATCTGCCATTTCTGTATCTGATTTCTTTCGGGTTCTGGAGCTGATATGTTCAGGGTTTGCCTCGGCAAAGCAGCAGTGCAATTAGGATCTGTTCCTCTATTTAGTACACTAACTCATGTGTTGACAAGGAGACAGTCACCCCTTACATTTCACCAGCAGCAACCTTATTGCTGAACAGAGTGTACAACTGCCAAGTAATGAAACAAGTGTGGCCTTGTTTGACAAGTTCCTTTCAATCTTGGAATTGGCACAATTTGAGTTTAAGTTGGCTTGATTAGATAGATGGATTTTGTCTAACCAGAATCTAATTCTAAATTCTCAGACAGATACAACAGAGATCAAAGTCTTCAATAAGATGATAACAAAAGCCTCACCATGTGAATTGCTCACTGTTAATTTAGATATCTTTGCCAACGAAAATATTGCTGGTACGTCGCAACATGCGCTATTAGCCTGTGAAGTTATGCACAGAACATCAGTGGTCAAATTTTAACATCTTTGATTCTCCCTCTGAAATAAAACAGCCTGACTTAGTGATTATTAACATCAACAACTGATATAAAAGTGTAAAAGTAGTTGGAGTTAATCATCAGTTATTGCAGTCTCCCTGTGTTGATTGGAAGTCTGTGAATTGGTGTCCGAATAGAAATTTGCCAAGTCTTTCTTTGCTTTCAATCAGCAAATTCAAGAGAGACTTACATCTGACATGTATTATGCTGAGACACATGTAAGAAGCAGAAAAAAATATGTGTTATGTAATTTTTGGCAGAGACTTTGTCAAAGAATCAGATCTTTAATGGAAGATATTCTGTGGTAAGTTTGAGGGTTCAATTTTACACAATATTGACTAAGAAATGGAAGGAGGCACTATGGCATTTCCTCCACCTTGAAAGATTAAAGTCTGCAAATTAGATTTCACCACACAGCAGCAGTTGGTTCAAAATACAATTTAAGTTGATCTCCCTTTTTGGCTTTGTGGTTAAGGGCACCACCAAGAGTAGCACAATCAACTAGAAAGTTACGTTCCAGGCCTGTGTTGAATTAGTTAAGCTTAGTTGGCTAACGTTGGCTTAAGAACCTAAGGATTAAGCAGGAATTAACCTTCCAAGATCTATTCTTGTATATATATTTGTAGTGACTCATTTACTTGCATAAAATTAGGTGAACCTTCTGTCAGTATTGGACTCATAGAGTCATAGAGACTCACATATAGTTGCATGTCACGATTTGTTGTTGAGGTTTGTATGGGAAAATTGGATAAAGAACAGGTTTACCAAATCAAACTATGGTAAGAATCAAAGTATTTTGAAAAGAAAAGATGCAATGATAAAAATATTACTTTAGTTTTGAATATAAGTAATTTGCATGTTATTCTAAGTATTCAATTAGCAATAAAGAAAAATATTTTGTATTGGTAACAGGTTAGCGATAACTAGGAATGATTTTGTTTGCTTTTTCAATTTTAATATTGGACAAAAAACTGTTTTCAGAAATGTAATTGTAGCTGTTTTGTTCACAGATTTGTGAATAAGTGAGATGCCAAAGTTATTGTTTTGTAGTACTTATAATAGCCATTAAGCAGGACAAATACATTATTTCTTCTGAGGTCTGAGAATATCTTATTTTATTGAGACGGAGTGAATTACATTTGAAATAATAGATGACAATCATCACCAAAAGAAATGGATGAGGCATGACTGTACACATGGACAAATCTTTCATTTTGCTGAGGCTTATGTGACCAACAAGCTGTTGATGACAGCTGACCACAGTCTCACAACATTGCCAAGCAATACTGACAGAAACAGGATGTACACATTGGAAGGACCTAAGTGATTTCCTTTCTTACTGGACTACAACAACTTATAATTACATATCATACATCAAATTAGCAATGAGTTTTGTGCTAAAAACAATTGGTTAGTCAGGTAATATTCATTGAATATTCATTATGTTAACACATCAAACATTCATTTCATTACCATCTCATGCTCTGACTTCTTTTACTGTCTTGGCTTGTTTGACCTCTTTCAAACATTTTTCATTTACAATATAATTTGAGCTTACCTTCACTTCTAAGTTCTCTACTGTACTCCTACTTTTCCTCTTGCTCACAATTAGTGGTCTAACACCACAGCCCCATTCCCAAAGCCCCCTATTACTGCAGTTAATCTCCTGCATCCCTGTTCATTTAATTTTATCTCATTGGTCTGCCTACTTCTGTCTAAGACCAATCTTGGTGCCCAAGACTTTTAAGGCTTTTTATTTCCTGAATGAGAGGCTTCAGCTAGGATAAGAAATCCCATTGATTTATGAACACTCCTCATATTAGTTGTTTCTTTTACTTGAAGGCCTTAAAGTATTGGTGAATTGCTGCACATTTAAAAAGCCACGACCTCAACATGCAAAAGATTGTCTGATTTCCAAAACATGAGTCAATGAGCATGCAATATCCAAGTGGTATTTCGTGGAAACATCATTACACCTTTGTTTTCTGAAAAGCGAATCATGTCATTCAACATTTTCCTTGATTGATGAAAAGTGCATCAAGTATACTTATGAGCCATCTTGTAATTGCATGAGAAAGGCTTTGGTTTTATTAATGGTCACCAAATGTGGTAGCTGAGAAGAAAGCGTGTTTTGCAGTCATGTGGTACATTGCACTTACAACTGAATGCAGGGTACAGAGGTGATATAATTAAAAATAAAATCAAATACAAAAATAGAGGACTAAAAAGTGAACTCTCTTGAAATAAATGAGCTAGAAACATGCCAGCTCTCTTTAAGTCAAAGAACAAGGTAAATAAACATGTTAAGCCATTAAAATAACAGCACAAACCAACTTATACCAATCTACAAAAGAAAAATATTTTATCCCACTTCAATCTATCTAACCAGTTGAATACATTGGTTTATTTATGTTTCATATAAAAATATTGACCCATTGAATTTAGCATTAATCTTGAGTGCACTGTGACAACAAATTCCCAAATTCTTTCTAGTTATACTCCCATCCCAGCAGACTAGTGAAAGATTCAAAAGTTAACATGTCAAAACCCATCCTGACACTTGAGTTAAAACATTTGTGCAATGAGCAATTTAGTTTTACGTCAGTCTACTACACAAATGACCTTTGCTCTCCAAATATTCAAACATCCCACAGTACGCACAATCTGCCTTGTCCCATAGCATTACAGTGCCATTTGCTTCCAAGGCTCAACTGTCTCAGATAATTCATCTTAACCCCTGGCTGCACACAATGGTAGACCCTATTCTGTAATCCAAAATAAAACCTTTTAAAATGTAAAAGGGCACATTACCAACCCCAAATGCAAAGAACCGTCTGATTTTCTTAATGGTACAATAAGAACAACTTGTTGACATAACATTTGTTGTTACTGGACACTAGACATGGCTGCAATAACCACTGTCTCAGCCTCTTCCTACCACAGTCTTTTTGCTAATGATGGTGAAAATATGTTCCTGCCAGCCATGGGAATGGTGGTTTGTATACCTGTACTCCTACAGTAAGGGACGGGTTGACCTTTTTCTGCCAAACATCTTACTGATGTAAATCTTCACTTCTTGTTGCTCATAATTTTAAGCTTTTTCAGAAGTGTGCAATTTTCTTTCTTATTTCATTTTGTCTAAACTGTGCTGAAAGAAATTTAAAATACAAAAATATAATATTTACCTTGAATCCACATTAATATTTTTATTTTGAAAATGAAAGTCATGCTCAGCGGCTTTGTTGTATATTAGAAAATATTGATACCAATATTCAAACAATCAAACATGTCTGTACCCTTTCTACCTAATTCCTCACTGCTCTCAATTTTATTATCATTATTGGTTTTGGTGTTTAATTGAACTCTCTTATTTTTACTTCAGGACCTCCAAGGGCAAATTCTTTCTTCTGCCTGTGTTCTCACTTCATTAAAAATATTCCTTATTTTACAATTCTTACACTAAGTGTTTGCAAAGAGGAGCAGGAAAATCGACGTTTTGGGCATAAGTCCTTTATCAGGAATGTAGAGGGGGAAAGGAGTTGAGAGGCAAATAGGGAGTGGGAGTGGGGTTTGGGGTAGGTAAGAGGTAGTTGTGATAGGTTGGTGGGGAGGGCGGAGTAGAGGTGGGAAGGAAGATGGACAGGTAGGACTGGACAAGAGGGTGGTGCTGAGATGGAGGGTTGGATCTGGGATGAGGTTGGGGGAGGGGAAATTTGGAAACTGGTGAAGCTGTGGGGTTGTAGGGTCCCAAGTCAGAAGATGAGGCATGCTTCTTCAAGTTGGCAGGTGGCTTTGATTTGGCAGTGGAGGAGGCCCTGGATTTGCATGTCCATGGGGGAGTATGAGGGGAAAGTTGAAGTGGTTAGCCACAGGGTGATGGCATTGTTTGGTACGTGTGTCCCAGAGATGTTCCCTGAACTGCTCCGCAAGTTGGCATTCTGTCTCCACATCGAGAGCAACAGACGCTGTAGATAACGTGGGTGGATGTGCAGGAAAGTCTCTGCCAGATTTGAAATTATCCTTTAGGACCTTGGATGGAGGTGAGGAGGGAGGTGTGGGTGCAGTTTTGCACCTTGTGTGGTAACAAGGGAAGATCCCTGGAGTCGAGGGTGGATTAGTGGGGGGCGTGGACCTAATGAGGGAGTCACAGAGGGAATGGTCTCTGCGGAACACAGATATAGGTGGGACTGGAAATATATTTTTGGTGGTGGGGTCTGACTGTCGGTGACAAAAATGGCGGAGGATAATGCACAGTTTCCAGTGATTTGTGGGGTGGAAGGTGATGACTGGGGGGGGGGAGGTTCTATCCTTGTTGAGGTTGGAGGTTGAGGGTTAGAGGGCAGAAGTGCGGGAAGTGGAGGAGATGTGCTGAAGGGCATTGTTGATCACATGGGAGGGGAAATTACGGTCCTTGAAATTGGAGGCTATCTGGGATGTCCTGGAGTGGAATTGTTCCTCCTAGGACCAGGAGGTGGAGGAATTGGGAGCAAGAATCACATTTTTATTGGAGAAAGGTTGCAGCAGTGGTAGTCAAGGTAGCTGTGGGAGTCGGTGGGTTTAAAGTAGGTGTCCGTGTTGAGTTGGTTACCAAAAAGGACCAGGAAGCAGAGGGAGGTGTCGGAGATGCTCAATGTGAACTTGAGATCAGGGCACCTTATCTTCCACCTTGGGACCCGACAACCACGTGGCATCAGCATTGATTTCACCAGTTTCCAAATCTCCTCTCCCCCCACCTCATCCCAGATCCAACCCTCCAACTCAGCACTGCTCTCTTGACCTTTCCTACTGTTCATCTTCCTTCCCACCTATCCGCTCCATCTTCCCCACTGACCTATCACAATTACCTCCCACCTGCATCCATCTATCACCATCCCAGCTACCATCGCCCCAGACCCACTCCTTTCCCTCCATTTATTGCTCAGTGCCCTTCCCCTTCCACATTCCTGATGTAGGACTTATACCTAAAACATCGACTCCCCTGCTCCTCGGATGCTACCTGACCTACTCAGCTTTTCCAGCACCACATTTTTTGACTTTGACTCTCCAGCATCTGCAGACCTCACTTTCTTTATGATCACTATATTGCCTACTCATTTACTCAGGTCACCTCACCATTTTGCCCTCACCTGCACCAGCAATAGCCAGCTATGCCAACCTCTTTCGTCTCAATTAGTCTCTCCCTTTGTCTCATTCCAGGAGACAATGGACCACAATAGGATAGAGAGATCCCAGGACAGATGTAGGGATACCTTACATTTGGCTCCTCATCCCCAAGGACAGGATCCTGATCCTGTCCAGTTAGGACGGTGATGTTGAAACTTCCATATCCTGGCAACAAAATAAGAATCATCGTCCATTGCTGTGCTTCTCTCCCATCTTAACATGTCTGAACTTCCACCCCTTTAGAGTCAGAGTCATGCAATATGGATTCAGACCCTTAGGTCCAACTCATCCATGCTGACCAGACATCCCAATCTGACCTAGTCCCATTTGCCAACATTTGGCTGTTATCACTCTAAACCCTGCCTATTCATCCACATGTCTTTTAAATGCTGTAATTTCATCTGCCTTCACCACTTTCTCTGGCAGCACATTCCATACAAACACCACTCTCTGCATGAAAACGTTACCCCTCACGTCCCTTTTAAATCTTTCCCCACTTATCTTAAACCTATGCCCTCTAGTTTTGGACTTCCATGCCCTAGGGAAAAGACCTTGGTTATTCACCTGATCCATGCCCTTTGAATTTATAAACCTCTATAAGGTCACCCGTCAGCCTCCTCTGCTCCAGGAAGATAAGTCCCAGCCTATCCAGCATCTCCTTAAAACTCAAATTCTTTAGTTCCGGTAACATCCTTGTAAATTTTTTCTGCACCCTTTCTAGTTTAATAACATCCTTCCCATATCAGGGCTGTATGTAGTGCTCCAAAAGTGACCTCAGTATTGTCCTGTACAGACTACCAGCAAAGCTGCGTCCTGCATCCTCCACCCACCTCCACAGGTATTTAAGCTGGATTACAGTCACTCCTGCTAGTGAGTGGACCATTGCCATGTCTCCACAGCAGGTTGAGGGTGTACCACTTCAGACCACTAGCACTTGGAAGACTGCCGGAGAACAGACACCTGCACGGCCTAAGCAAGAGAGGACGCCATAGTGTTGGCAATTCAGAATATTCAGCACAAGTAGACAGAGGAACAGCAGACAGGTTTGTTAGTGGCACTGAACAAACTGACCCAAAGGTTGGGTGACTCCATCAGTGCCATTTGCACCTTACTACGTCTGGCATGCAAGCGTCTGGCTCCTTGCACGGACTGGCTACCAAGGAGAACCAGGTCCAACAGCCTCAGTGTCTACTGGATGTCTGCAAAGACCTGTACTCATTTGCTGTAACTATTGGTACTCAACAGCAAAGGCATGGCAACAGGGGATAAGGGAGTTTAACCTCAGTACAGGTTCCTATTTCTCGCAAGGAACAGGGGAGTACAGTGGGCACTCAGCTGGATATCAACACACACACACACACACACACATCCGTCAAGACATTCCACCAGGCCTTCCACCTCTATCTTGCCAGCCACCCTTAGCCTTTTGGCAGTTCAAGCTGAGATGGGTGCTTCTGCCTCTGTCAAGGACACATTCAGTGAGGCTGGACACTCTGCCCCTCTTGGGTCGCCCTACCAAAACTCCAAAGCCAATATACTCCATGATGTGGCAGTCCCCCTCCAACTCATTTCAAGGTAGCAGGAGGGAAAGGACAAAGAAGTCACATCATTGTAAATACATTCTCACATTTGTTAATATTTTCATTTTTCATCATCAGCTCTGTGAATGAATGTCACTCCAGCTGCACCTAAAAAACTAAAGATATAGAGGCTGTCCATCCTTGCAACTGAACAGTTTCTAATGACCCAAGGTGCTACTGCACCCATTTGCCTGCTAATTCTTTTGGAGCTCCATGGTCCATGCACAGCAGCAACTTCTGGAACTGAAAGTCAATGTATTGGCATGCTGATCGGCCTGTGTGGATCCTTGGAGTAGCAGTGTAGCTGTTCGGCTCAGAGACAATATTGCCTGCACCCTTTGCGGCTATGAAACCTTGGAAGATGATTGCTACTGATGCAATGAGGGCTACTCTTTCCAAGCTGCAATACATTAATATTGCTAAGTCAAGAGTGCTTGGTGTCAGGAATTGGTCTCCATGCAATAGGTTAATGAATAAGGTGCATATAGAGCACTTTGAGCACCCAGGTGCTTTTTACTCACACAGTCTGGATATCTATTTAGACAATAGACAATCGGTGCAGGAGTAGGCCATTCTGCCCTTCGAACCAGCACCACCAGTCATTATGATCATGGCTGATCATCCTCAATCAGTATCCTGTTCCTGCCTTATCCCCATAATCCTTGATTCCACTATCGTTAAGAGCTCTATCCAACTCTTTCTTGAAAGTAACCAGAGACTTGGCCTCCACAACCTTCTGGGGCAGAGCATTCCATACACCCACCACTCTCTGGGTGAAGTAGTTTCTCCTCAACTCTGTTCTAAGTGACCTACCCCTTTTAAACTGTGTCCTCTTGTTCGGGACTCACCCATCAGTGGAAACATGCTTCCTGCCTCCAGAGTGTCCAATCCGTTAATAATCTCATACGTCTCAATCAGATCCCCTCTCGGCATTCTAAACTCAAGCGTATACAAGCCCAGTCGCTCCAATCTTTCAGCGTAAGATAGTCCCGCCATTCCGGGAATTGACCTCCTGTACCTGCATGCTTGCTTTCATTGACTGATGTACAAGAACACTGAGATCTCATTGTACTGCCCCTTTACCTAACTTGACTCCATTTAGGTAGTAATCTGCCTTCTTGTTCTTGCCACCAAATTGGATAACCACACATTTATCCACATTAAACTGCATCTGCCATGCATCCGTCTACTCACCTAGCCTGTCCAGGTCACCCTGTATTCTCCTAACATCCTCCTCACATTTCACCCTGCCACCCAGCTTTGTGTCATCAGCAAATTTGCTAATATTACTTTTAATACCTTCATCTATATTATTAACATACATTGTAAAAAGCTGCGGTCCCAGCACTGATTCCTGCGGCACACCATTGGTCACCGCCTGCCATTCCGAAAGGGAGCCGTTTATCACTACTCTCCCATGCCAGTATTTTTCCCCTAATACCATGTGCCCTAATTTTGCTCACTAACCTCCTATGTGGGACTTTATCAAACGCTTTCTGAAAGTCCAGGTATACTACATCCACTGGATCTCCCTTGTCCATCTTCAGAGTTACATCCTCAAAAAATTCCAGAAGATTAGTCAAGCATGATTTCCCCTTCATAAACCCATGCTGACTCTGACCTATCCTGTTACTGCTATCCAGATATGTCATAATTTCATCCTTTATAATTGACTCCAGCATCTTTCCCACCACTGAGGTCAGACTAACTGGTCTATAATTCTCTGTTTTCTCTCCCTCTCCTTTCTTAAAAAGTGGGACAACATTAGCCACCCTCCAATCAGCAGGAACTGATCCTGAATCTATAGAACATTGGAAAATGATCACCAATGCATCCATGATTTCTAGAGCCACCTCCTTCAGTATCTTGGGATGTAGACCATCAGGTCCCGGGGACTTATCAGCCTTCAGACCAACAGTCTCTCCAGCACCATTTCCTGCCTAATATAAATTCCCTTCAGTTCAGGTCCTTCAGCCACTATTACATCTGAGAGATTGCTCTTGTCTTCCCCACTGAAGACAGATCTGAAGTACCAATTAAACTCTTCTACCATTTCTTTGTTCCCCATAATAAATTTACCCATTCTGTCTTCAAGGGCCCAATTTTAGTCTTAATCATTTTTTTTCTTTTCACATACCTAAAAGAGCCTTCACTATACTCCTTTATATTTTTGGCCAGTTTACCTTCGTACCTTATTTTTTCTTTGTGTATTTCCTTTCTAGTTATCCTCTGTTGTTCTTTAAAAGCTTCCCAGTCCTCCAATTTCCCATTCATCTTTGCTATGTTATACTTTCTCCCTTTTGTCTTTGTATGGTCCTTAACTTCCCTCGTCAGCCACGGCCACCCTTGCCTCCCCTTAGGATCTTTCTTCCTTTTTGGAATGAACTGATCCTGCATCTTCTGTATTATACCCAGAAATATCAGCCATTGTTGTTCCACTGCCATCCCTGCGAGGGTATTACACCATTGAACTTTGGCCAGCTCCTCCCTCATAGCTCCATAGTTCCCCTTATTCAACTGAAATACTGTCACTTCCGATTCTACCCTTTCCCTTTCAAACTGCAGATTGTATTGTGGTCACTACCTCCTAATGGCTCCTTTACTTCGAGGTCCCTGATCAAATCCGGTTCATTGCACAACACCAGATCCAGAATTGCTTTCTTTCTGGTAGGCTCCAGCACAAGCTGTTCTAAGAATCCATCTCAGAGGCACTCCACAAACTCCCTTTCTTGGGGCCCAGTACCATCCTGATTCTCCCAGTGTACCTGCACGTTGAAATCCCCCATAACAACTGTAGTAATACCTTTGCGACAGGCCAACTTACACACTACATCCAGGCTACTGTTTGGGGGCCTGTAGATAACTCCCAACAGGGTCTTTCTACCCTTAGAATTTCTCAGCTCTATCCATACTGACTCAACATCCCCTGATTCTAGGTCTCCCCGCGCAAGGGACTGAATATTATTCCTTATTAACAGGGCTACCCCACCCCCTCTGCCCATCAATCTGTCCTTATCATAGCACGTATAGCCTTGAATATTCATTTCTCAGGCCCTGTCCACTTGAAGCCACGTCTCAGTTATCCCCACAACATCGTAACTGCCAATTTCCAAATGAACCTCAAGCTCATCCACCTTATTTCTAATGCTTCGTACATTCATATATAATACTTTTAATTTGTTACTCCCCTCACCCTTCCTCTCAATCCCTATTTCACTTGACCTTACGGCATGATTCTTTTTTGAGTTTTCTGCTCCATTGATTCCGTTGTCTTTCTTGACTTCTCTTGTTCTAACTGACCCTTTAACTTCCTTCTTAAACTTCCAATTTGTCCCCTCCCCCCCGTTATTTAGTTTAAAAGCAGCTGTGTTGCAGTGGCAAACTTACCTGCCAGAATGCTAGTCCCCCACCTATTAAGGTGCAACCCGTCCCTCTTGTATAAATTATCCTTACCGCTAAACATACCCCAGTGATCCAAGAATTTAAATCCTTGCTTACTGCACCAGTTCCCAAGCCACACATTGAAGTCCATTATATCCCTGTTCCTGTCCTCTCCAGCCCGAGGAATTGGATGCAAACCGGAGATAACCACCCTGGATGTCCTGCTTCCGAGTTCTCCGAAGTCCCGCTGTAGAATGTCCCTCCTCTTCTTCCCGATGTCATTTGTGCTGACATGCACCACCACGCCTGGCTCTTCACCCTCGCCCTTGAGGATTTCCTGCACTCTGTCTGTGATGTCCTTAATCCTGGCACCAGGAAGGCAACACACCATCCTCAAATCCCGCCTGTTGCTGCAGAAACCCCTTTCAGTCCCTCTCACTATGGAGTCCCCTATTACCACGGCTCTGTGTGATGTCTGACTCCTCGGCTCTGACACCACGCCAATTTTTGATTGTCAGACCTGACTGCCTCTCGGACTGGCAGTGATGTCTATCTCTACAGTTTCCAAGAGATGCAATCTGTTCCTGACAGGTACTTCCCCCGGGGTCTCTTGCACTTGTCTCATCTCTGCCTTCCTCATTGTTTCATACATCATTTAATGCTCTTTGAAGAGCCTCACTTTGCATGAAAGTGAAGCCCCCCTCCCTCACAGAATGAAACACTTATTACCCCTAGTCCAAGTGTACTGCCAGCCATTTTCATCTCCATTACACACCATTGTTGAAACAGTGGTCATGGTTCATCCAGTTGCTCACCTAGTCAGCTTCTCAGTTCAGGTCACCCCTAAGCCTTATGTTCCCTTCTTAGTGGATCCCCCTCCCGATCAATCCCATTGGCTTTCATTTTCCCCAAATACCAATCCACCCAGTTCAGTTAATTGCTCATCTCAATTCTTTACTCACTGAGTGCAAACATATTGAGTCATCACACAAGACATTGTCTTGCATTGACCCCTGTATTGAAACTAGGGAGATGCTCACAATTGATGATTCTTCTCTCATTATCTCTTGCTTTCATACTATATAGTCTATCCTGCTCACCTTCACAGTGTTATTTCCTCTGTAACCTAGTACACTGTTTTCAAGCTCCACAATTACATGCCCCAGCTTCCCTCCTGCAGCTTGATGTTTAGTGGACAGACCTCCAGGACTAGCCATGAGCCATCCCCTTGATCAACTTGAATGGGCAACTCAACTGATGACTTACCAGATTCCTGACCAATGTGCCACAGTTCCCTGCACTGTATGCACTAGACTCACAAGGCCAACTGTAGTGCAGACCCTGGGCTGTTGAAGTGTGGAGTGCTGAACCTGAGAACCTCAAGCAGTCAATTGATCCTGGACTGATATTAGAGACTGCTCTTGACTGACTGTGCCAGGACCCATCGACTGAAGAAATCTCTCTTGGCCTGATTGAGGATTACACCCCTTAGACATTGAGGCATGGTTATTTGCTGCATATACTGCTGTCACATGGTACAGGTGTGAGCATCATATAGCATGGTGACCTACAGTAACATGTCCAGCCCTCTTGACTGATCATTGCTGACAACCATGACAAGTTGCCTAGCCTTGTGGCTGCACTAAAAGGACAGAGGTACTGTGGACCTTTAAGCTCTGTATAAGGGGGCAAATCATTAAAAGCCCTTCCTGAGGAAGGGCTTATGCCCGAAACGTCGATTCTCCTGTTCCCTGGATGCTGCCTGACCTGCTGCGCTTTTCCAGCAACACATTTTCAGCTCTGATCTCCAGCATCTGCAGACCTCACTTTCTCCATTAAAAGGAAGGCAAGACCAGTGACACTGTGAGCCCCAAGTAATCACTGAGTAGTTGAGTGTAGAGACCAAATGAGGAACTGAGATGCACCATGGTCCAATCCATGGGAGAGGTACCTGTCCCTGTGTGTAAGGTGTCCTGGCAGCAGTATTATAATGAAAGGTGCTGGTGTGCTTCAAAGTGCTACATTGAAATGCTGAATCATCTTGCAAGTGGATCAAAGATTTGTGATGAAGTTATGGTTAGGTTGGCATGTATCTGACACCAATCCTTATGATCAGCTGAGGGCTGAAGATGGTCATTGCCAATGGCAATGCCCGGAGATGTTGGTGACTGTTATCCAAGATGGAGATCCAGAGGAACAAGCAGCAATCTGAAGTCACCAGGATTCTGCTGTGAATTTCATGTTGGGAATTGTTGCCATCTAGCTTTTATCCAGTGAGTGGGAAAACAGGAAACTGCACATCAGTGAGATGAGAATTCTAATAACGATGCATGCCAATTGATGAAAATTGGGCCCTTGCTACTCACTAGTGAAATTCTTGATTCACTGTTCAACTCTTAGTTGGAAAATGGTACTTTCTCCACTCAATGTCACGAATCTCCTTATTATCTATTTCAACCTATTTTCACAACTTTCCCACCAATGTCCATGTAGTTCAGTGGCTGGGAAAATTCTATCTAAAATGCCAAAAAAATAGAGAAGATGGACGACGAAACAATTGCACTAGACAAATTGCAGACAAGGAGGTAGAAAAATAAAGATTATTATAGTGAATTTATTCACAATCCAACATTTACATAGCTTGATCAGAGATTTTCTGAGGAGAATATTATTGTGTGGCTTTTCTTTGCACAATAGCAAAAGTAAAGAAAAATATAAGGACATTTATTTTCATGGAAACATCAAAAAGGAACAGAGAAGAAGGGAATTTTAAAAAAGAAAATCTGTTGGAAACAAAAAAAGAGCAAAAAGACCAAAGGAGAAAATCATTGTAAAAGCAAACAGTACTGTGAAACTATGAACGAGGTGCAGGAGTAGACCACTTAGCCCCTTGAACCTGCTCCACTATTCATTATCATTGTTGGATCCCCTTGACTGTGAACATCTTGGGGGTCACTATTCACCAGAAACTGAACTAGATTAGTCCTATCAATAATGTGCCTATAAGAGCTGGTTGATAGCTAGGAATCCTGCAGCAAGTAAATCACTCCCTGATTTCCAAAGCCTGTCTACCATCCACAAGGTACAAATCATGATGGCATACTCACCACTTGCCTGGGTGAGTGCAGCTCTGATAACATTCAAGCAGTTTAACATCATCCAGGACAAAGAAGTTTATTTAATTGGTACCGCATCCGCAAACATTGACTCCCTCCCCCACCTACATTCAGTAGCAGCTGCCTGTAACATATACAAGATTTACTATTGAAATTCACCAAGCCTCCTTAGACAGATACTTGGAAACAACAGTAGCTCTAAGTTCCTTCCAAGTCACTCATCACTCTGACTTGGAATTATATTGAGATTCCTCCACTGATGGGTCAACATCCTGGAATTCACTCCCTCAGAGCATTGTGAGTGTACTTACACCAAATAACCTGAAACAGTTCAAGAAGGCAGCTCACCACCACCTTCTCAACTGCATGTAGGAATGGGCAAAAAACGTTGGACAAACCAGTGACACGCACATTCTAAGAATGAATATATTTTTTAAAAAGCCGAGAAGGAAGGTCGAAGAAAAGTGTTATCCTCAGGAAGTGTCTGATCAAGATGAGGAAACATTAAGGCTTGAATGACACAGGCTTCACAATGGTAATTATTTACCAGCCACCTTCGTGTTTACTGCATTTTCATGTATGTAGATTGGTATTCTACTTTGCTAAAAGTGATAACATCATTGCACAAGATCATGCCAATTGCAGCTTTTCTATTGCTACAAAGCAAAAAGTTCTTAAACCAGTGATTTCAGAGTCATTGGTAATTTGACATGAATATGATGTTCTAAGGTGGTTATTCATTCAAGGATTTGGTGGCTTAGAGGTTTGCTACATTACTGGACTAATAATTCAGAGGCCTGAAGTTGAATCCCATAAGGGCAACTGTGGAATGAATTCAATAACTCTGGAATAAGAAGATAATACTATTAATGGTGACCATATAACTACCAGATTGTTGTTAAAAACCCAACCAGTTCAGTTGTGTCCTTGAGGGAAGGCAATCTGCCACCCTCACCAGTGTGGCCTGGACATAATTCCAGACCCACGTCATGAGGTTGTTTCTTAATTTCCCGTGAAATGCCTTTACAAACCATTCACTTTCTCATGAACAATTAGCAATGGATGTTAAAAGTATATTTTTCCAGCAAAACCTACATCCCACATGAATGAAAGAAACTGTTTTGCATTTCCAGTATGTGGTAGGCAAGTAAATGAATCTATAGTAATCTTTTTAAAATAGATTTTTCAAATAAATGAGATTAAAATAAAATCTAGGTGCAGAGGAATCTCAATCCGTGGGTCTGCCATATACATTATTATTCTTTGTCAATGGGAATCTATGCATAACTATGCAGTTAGTAGAATCGTTGACTATTTTAATGACCAGGAAGCCTTTCCATTGTTGAGCACAGAAACATTTTTATTTTATGAGTGAGCCAGATGAATTGTTGCATTATGGTTAGTGTATTAAAAAAAATTGATAACACATGAGATTATGGCAACTATTATCTGGTCTTCAGCATTCTTATATACAAATTTTTTTCATTCTTGAATTGCATAAAAGTAAATCTTTCCTCAGCATATCTGGATTTGAAAGAGGTGTACTATAATGCATGTTGACCTTTCCACTTCACCTAGTAAAATTAAGGATTTATCATTTTACATTTTGGAGACACATTTCCAGACAAAACATTTTTAAACTCAGTCAGATTGTATTCCATCTGTTGTACTGTGTACAATTCTAGCTACCTAATCAAAAGTAGTATTTTGTCTTGTGAAAATGGAGTTTAAACTATCCGTTTAATGTCCCTGTGAAAAGCATGGCAAATGACTTCTAATGTAGATGATCTTTCGAGAAATCTGTTTTCAGGATATGTTACCACTGCAAGCTTTAGGAGTAGCCCACAGTGAATATCAGAAAATCAAGGAAGAGACATTCAGAAAATTATACTTTTGTGTGAAAAAAGAGGCAATAGACAGGAACTGAACAAATGATTAAAGAACAAAATTATGACATTAGGATTTTTAGGAACAGGGAAAGCTCAGTTGACCCAATATGAGGCATATGCAGCTCTACCCCAGCCCGAAGTCTCCCAGCAAGGGAAGAGCAGGTTCCAGGCTTAATCCTGAGTCCAGACTCGCAGGCTGAGCTGAGGCTCCAGATGCGCAGCTAGGCCCAGGTGCCAGACGGTGGAGGCAGCGATGGTGATGAGTTTGGTCCAAGCATAAAACCCTGTGGCACTGGTGGGTGCTGCATCAGCGAGGTTGCCACATGGTGGCAGAAGCGCTAATGGAAGCAAGATGGCGTTGGAGAATGGAGAGTCTTTCTTCCAGCAGCAGTGGCATAGTAGGGTTGTGGCAGTGTCATCAGTTTGGCAGCAGGGACTCGAAGCATCAGGGTGGAGGAGCCCGGATCCAGGCCCATGGCTAAGTAGAAACAAGATTTGGTCCAAAGACCACCTAACCTATTGAAATAAGGCGATAAGATAAACTTTATTGTTTTATTTTTCTGACTCTACATTCTGTGTATTGGTTTATTTATTTTCTTGTTTATTTGTTTTATTTGTTTTAAGATGGCGCCAGAGAGTGTGGCACTAAACAACACTTTTCATTGTATTTGTAATGAAGGCACGTGACAATAAACAAATCAAATCAAATCAAATGTTCTCCTTTTATTATTGAATCTCAATCAGCATACTACTCATTCTTTTTAAACAAATTGAAATTTAACAAATTATCTGGTTCATCGTCTTCACTGACATTTGTGTGAAAAGCTTTCACATGCTTTTCTTTCTTATTCCTAATTTCCTGTATTTGAACTTCTAGTCTTTGGACTGAGCTTTTAGACAGTTTGCCTGCGTCAGATTTATCACTTCATTCATAATCGTGAAAAATGCAGACAGATCACCCTCTAATCTTTCCCTTTTCCAAACAAACAATACTTGATTAAGTCAAATTGATTATGTTTCATAATTATTCCTCAAAACTTCAAATCATCTATCTTTTGAAAGGTTATTGACTCAAAATGTTAATTCTCTTTCTGTCACCAGTGCCTTACCCACTGTGTATTTTCAGCATTTTCAGGTTTTATTTCAGATTTCTGGAACCACAGTTTTTGGCTTTTGTTTAATCTGTTTTGATTAACGTTGTAATACTGCAGATCATTATTCATCACTTTTTACTGCCATGTAAGAGCTAGACTGATGATTTCACAATTTCATCCCATATAACCCCTAGATCGACTTTACTCATCAGTTTTTATGCCAATGCCCTATTTAACTTAAGATACCATTTCTTGTGCCTCGTTTCTATATAATTTTAATCATATTCAAATTCAATCAAATCTGCCATTTGAGTTCTAATTAATTTGCACCATATCTTAATAATAGATATGTGGTTAAGATATTGAAAAATTTGTAACTCATCATGTGACAAATATTTGGCTGTCAGGATTTGCTGCCAATAAACATCACCAGTAACTATTTATATTCAATTTAGAATAGTACTGATGTCACAGAAAACTATAATGATGGCTTAAAATATGCTGAAGGGTGATGTATGAGCTGTATAAATCCTTGGCGTAAAAATTCAGAAATCATTTGATATATTTCATATAAACAATTATGTGGGTTTCATGATGATAATTCTTTTCTTTCTGAAACTTTGTTAGACATATCAACCAATTCTGTTTACTTTTCAAAGTATTTAGATTAAATATTCTGTTAAGATCACTTTTAAATCAGAGCTTTTCTGTATTGGAATTGCAGTTTTATTTTGTGGTGGTTAAGATGAAGTGTTGGCAGTGTTCATTAACATGAACAGATTGGGCTTGAGCTTGCTGGGTAAGGAAACAATGCTCCCAATTATTGTGTGTTTTAGATAAATAGAAAATAAAAACTGCAGAAGGTTTGAAAGAGAGAAAGCACCTGAATCAGACCACTAGATGGAGCAAAAAGCAGAAACAAGGTGGAAGACTTAAACCCGCCTTCTTCACCCAGGTATGAAGACTCATGCCAGTATTGGCACAGAAGACTTAAGTCTAGACTAAGGAGAATATGTGATTTTGGATGTTGTCACAACATTGGAAAGAATCTTACACAAATAATAAGACTATATAGGTTTCTGAAGCAACATACTGGAATGAATGGAAATTATGTTTAAATATAAGGCTGGTCCAATGGTAGTGGGTTATCGTTGATATTTTATGGGCGGCACGGTGGCACAGTGGTTAGCATTGCTGCCTCACAGCGCCAGCGATCCAGGTTCAATTCCCGCCTCGGGCGACTGACTGTGTGGAGTTTGCACGTTCTCCCCGTGTCTGAGTGGGTTTCCTCCGGGTGCTCCAGTTTCCTCCCACAGTCCAAAGATGTGCAGGTCAGGTGAATTGGCCATGCTAAATTGCCCATAGTGTTAGGTTAGGGGTATGGGTGGGTTGCGCTTCGGTGGGTCGGTGTGGACTTGTTGGGCTGAAGGGCCTGTTTCCGCACTGTAATGTCATCTAATCTAATATTTCTTATTGTTTTCTACTCAGCCTTTAGACTATCACCCTTGCTAAGATGATAACTATGACAGTCATGGATTCTTCAGTGCCTTCTAAGGCTTGTGTTATTCCATAATGAACTAAAAATGGGGAGTGCATTCATAATTTGAAAAAGACAAGGTGCTGTTTCAGGTCTTACTACATAAATTTCAATCTCCAAGATACTAACATGCTCCAGTTATGGCTAGGCACAGCATGACAAGTATCAGGAGGCTACCAGAAGGACTGGTAATTTGTATCTACAACCACAGATGTGTAAAAGGAATGTTTGGCATTGCCTATATCCAACCACTAATATTGAGTTCTGGCACATATGAAAATCTAGATGCAAATGTGTTCAATATGCTACAACACAGATTATTTACACTACCAGCCATTGGTAAAATCTCAAATTAATGCCACAATATAGAACACAATCAAGGATGTAAGTCCTAGGGTTGCATGTAAAACTATACAGAGGAGAAATGTTAACATATAGCTTTTTCCATTTGAAATAACTGCACAGAGGCTGGTATCCTGTTCTCAAGTCACCCTTTATTTACCTATGCACAGTACACTGGATGTGGCCAACCAGTTTAGAGTCAGTCCCCTGAACTGAGGAGATTCTAAATCTCCTGTTAATTTTTTTTAACCTCGGTCAACTGTTCTTTTCCCCTTCCTTTTGGTATCCTTTCTTACTCTATTCACAACTATATTTTAAGTAATTTAAAGTTGAATGTCTCTCTTGGTTTGTTTCTTTTTAATCTTACTTACATCATTTACTTGAATAAAACTGTGATTTACTGTTCTAATATGTCCCCTAAAATAATTCCACAGAGATCGGTATCCTGTCAGCAAGTGACTCTTTATGTGCATGTGGCAAGTCCTTGACATTGATCCAACTCACTCAGAGCCACCTCTCAGAGTGAACAGGATGTCTGACACTCCTGTTCTTCTTTTTTGTCTGTCCTTGACACTGATCCAGCTCCCTCAGAGTAAGGTCTCTGAGTGAGCAGAACCCCTGACATCCTATTCTTTATTTTTCTTTTACCCCCACACTACCGCCTAACTGCGGTAGTGCTTATTTTCTTTCACCAGCACCTATGTTGTGTGTGTGCAGGTGTGAGACACAGTGAAAGACACAAGGTGCACAAATCTTTATTCAAATCTCCTGTTAATATTGTTCAGCCAGTGCCTCCTGATTGGTCCAGGTTAACAACTTCAATCAAGGACCTCATAGTCAATGAGGTCCACCTAGTACCAATCATTGCATTATTTATTTATTATGTATATTTCGATCTATTTGTGCTATCTCCCTTGTATATGGAATGTTGTGTGGTTTTAAAGTTCAATTTTTGCTTGCCTTCTGGGTTTTAATACAGTTGGGACAGAAATCAACAATAATTATGTTTTTGATTTCCTTAAAGCTGCACATAGTGTAATCTATTCATAGTTTGGTATCTTTGAGAAAAATAAAGGTAATGTGAGGTAAGCAGAGCATTTTAGGCAGCTATCACCCAATATCCTTTCACGTAGTCCGGAAACAATGAAGGACTTGCACTTACTTAGTCCTTCTCACAAAAAAGAGTTAGTTGCCTGAAAATGCTTGACAGTCAATGATGTACCTTGGAAATTGTGCTGCAGCACTAATTTCACTGGACCAGTGATCTGGAGGCTCAGGCTAATGACCTAGAGACATGGGTTGAGTTCTTACCATGGCAACCGGTAGAATATGAACTCAATCAATAAATCTGGATTCTACAGTTAGACCTAATAATGTTGACAATGAAACTATCATTGATTGTTTTAAAAACGTACCTGGTTCACTAATGATCTTTAGAGAAGGAAATCTGCTGTTTATACTTGGTCTGGTCGAACTGTGACTCCAGATCGACAGAAATATGGTTGACTGCAAAATATCCATTGAATTTACCTATCAAACTACACAGTTCAAGCATAGTTAAGAATGGGCAACAAATGCTGGCCTTGGTAGCAATGGCCAAATCTCAAAAAGGAAAGAAAATAACTCACAGGTGTAATTAGTCAATATGGCAGCCCATTTGCACAGAACAAACTTGTACAAGCAGATAATCTACTTTTGTGATGTTGATTGAGGGATACATTTCGCCAGAATACTGAGGTTTCCTTCCTTACTGTTGTTCAAACAGTAAGATCTTCTACATTGGTTCAAACAGGCAGCTGGGACTTTGGTTTAATGCCTCATCTGAAAGAAGCATTTCTGATAGCATATTGCTCTCATAATACTATACTGAAGTCTCAGCCTTGAGTTTGTACAAAATCCCTGGAGTAGGATTTGCATCTTATTAGTTCAGAGATATGACGTTTACCAACTAAGCCACAGCTGGTACTCTGTTTGAATTAAGAGAGGAAAGATGATAAAATTCTAAAAACCGAAAGAACTGATGCTGTGAATCAGAAACAAAACCAGAAGTTGCTGGAAAAGCTCAGCCGGTCTGGCAGTACCTGTGAAGAGAAATCAGAGTTAATGCTTCAGATACAGTGACCGTTCCTCAGGGTAAAATTCTACAAACTCCACACAGACAGTCACCTGAGGCAGGAAGTGAACCCAGGTCTCTGGCACTGTGAGGTAGCAGTGCTAACCACTGTGCCACCTTCAATTGCATCAGAACCTGAGCTACAGATATTGCACCACACCAGGGAAGGAAAAAAAAAACCTGGACACTATTACATTCCTCAGACTGGGTAATTCAAAATGTGTCTATAATCAGGAATAGGGGAATTGAGGAGCTTGGGAAACAAATTGAACTAAAGACAGATGTGACCCTTTGGCCTGCTAGGATGCATCCTATGATATTAAAAGAAGTAGCTACAGAGATAATAGATGCGATGGCAGTAGTCTCCCAAAAATCCATAAAGGCCAGTCAGCATAATGTCTATTAACAGAAAATGTTAGAGTTTATTGCAAATGATACAAAGCAAAGCATTTGAAATACATAATAAATATGTAGGGCGGCACGGTAATACAGTGGTTAGCACTGCTACCTCACAGTGCCAGAGACTCGGGTCTAATTCCTGCCTCAGGCAACTGTCTGTGTGGAGTTTGCACGTTCTCCCCGCGTCTGCGTGGGTTTCCTCCGGGTGCTCCGGTTTCCTCCCACAGTCCAAAAATGTGCGGGTTAGGTGAATTGGCTGTGCTAAATTTCCCGTAGCGTTAGGTGAAGGGGTAAATGTTCGGGGTTGGGTTGCTCTTCGGAGGGTCTGTGTTAACTTGTCGGGCCGAAGGGCCTGTTTCCACACTGTAAGTAATCTAATCTAATGTAATATTTGCAGATGACACAAAGTTAGATAGGAAAGCAAGTGGTGAAGATGACTCAAAGAGTCTACAGAGGGTTATAGACAGGTTAAGCGAATGGGTAAAATGTGGCAGATGGAATATAATATGGGAAATGTGAGGTTTCTCTTGGTCAGAAAGAATGTAGCAACTGAATATTATTTAAATGTAGAAAGAGAGCAGAAGGCTTCAGCGCAGAGGGAATTGGGAGTTGCACAAAAGACAAGCACACAAGTTCAGTAGGTAACAGGGAAGTCAACTGGAATCTCAATCATTATTTCAAAGGGAATGGAGTATGAGATTAGGGAAGTCTTACTAAAACTATACAAAGCCATTATCAAATGTCAGCTGGAATGCTGTGAACAGTTTTGGGCCCTTTTTCTAAGGAAAGATATACAGAGGAACCTCGGTTTTTTGGCATTCAATTATCCGAATATCAGATTATCGGTTAAGATCGCAAGGTCCCGATGCTTGGCTAAATAATGTTATCTGGCATTTGATTATCCGGAATTCGATTAACAAAATGAAATACTCCCCTGCCCCTGTCCTTTAGATAATCGCGGTTCCTCTGTACTTGCATTGGAAGTAGTCCAGAGAAGATTCACAAGGATGATCGTGGATAGGGAGGAACTGTCTTACAAGTATAGGTTGAGTAGTTTGGACCTGTTCAGGTGAGTTTAAAAGAATGAGAGATGACCTATTGAAACATATCAGATTCTTAGGGAACTTGACAGGGTAGATCCAGGATAGGTTGCTTCCCCTTCTGGGCAAGTTTTGGAGTAGACAGCATAATCTCAGAGTGAGGGGCTCACATTTATGAGAAAGGTGAGGAAGAATTTCTTCACTCAGAGGTAGTGAATTGTGGAATTCTTTACAGCAGAGGGCTGTAAAGCTGGGTCATTAAGTATTTCAAAGCTGATAAACAAAGATTTTTCATTATTAAAGGAATCGATCAATTGTGGGGATAAGGCAGGAAATTGGGGCTAAGGATTATCAACTCATCCACAATCTCATTGAATGGTGCATTCAATTTCAACATCACATAAAATCAATATTGCCTCAAAGTTTTTATTTTACATTTATTTTGTATTATTGGCTTTTCATGTATTTACATATTTACATCTCTTTCACAATATTATCCAGAAACCTTAAATAAGTATCTGGTGATCATTGCATTAAAACATTGACTTCTTAACAAATTTTAACCTGGAAAGATGATCTGCATTATATGCATTGCTGTCTGCCCCTTCGGGCATTGTGAACATTTAAGGCACTGAAATACGTTCAAGTAATAATTTAGAGGAAGTTGTGGGGAGTTTAGGGCATTTGAATGTGGTGTTACATAGATTTGTATTTTATCTGAAGAGTCTAAAATTTTGTTTCTGTGTGGCATTTCTAAACTGAATTTGTGCAAACCAGAAGTAATTAAATCTCTGTTCAATCACGTTACTTAAAAAAAATTATAAACAAAGAACAGTCACCACCACTAGAAGAGGGCTGTTAAGGAAATCAATGCTGAATTTATTATTATAATTTTGTATCAAAGTGAGTGAGGAAATGCTGCACATAAGGTTTCGTTTTAAGCTTCGTTTAACTGCAAATGGTTAACTTGCACATGAAGAATATATTTCTGTGCTCATATATAATTCTTCCACTCAATACTTTTGTATATGCATGTGAGCAGTTTGAAGGAATTTCCAACAACAGACTTCAACAGCATTATCATCATCAATTCCCATCATCAATATCCTGGGGGTCACCACTGAGCAGAGTCTTAATTGAACCAGCCACAAAAATACAGTGGCTACAAGAACAGGTCAGAGGCTCTGAGTGACTTATCGCCTGACACAATCCTGTCACATCTGTTTGTGAGTGACAGTGGACAATTGAACAACTAACTGGAGGAGTTGACTCCACAAACATTCTTGTCTCAGTGTTGGGGGACCCCAGTATTAATGACAAAACTGAAGAATTTGCTCCCATATTCTTCCAGAAATGCTGATGCTGATATCTCTGAGATCAAAAGATAGCAAATTCCAGTCTTGAGGCTAGAGGGGCTGAACGGCCTACTCCTGCTCTATTTCTTATGATTTTATGGACTTATGGTCTTCAGCCAAAATGATTTTCTTATGTGAAGAAACTGTTGAAAGTATTGGATACGGCAGAATTTATGGGCTCCAACAACACCTCTGCTGTAGAATTTTTCTTGACAACTTACTGCATTCATAACTAATTATTCCAGTACAGCAACGACATTGGCATCGATCTAACAATACGGACAACACCCTAATTATGCCCTGTTCACAAAAATCAGAACAAATTCAACCTGGCCAATTGCCAATCCATCACTTAATACTCAACCTCCAACTAAATAATAGGAGCTGTCATTGATAGTTTTGTCAAGAGTACTTACTCAAGTGGTCTGCTTACCGATACTCAGTTTGATTTCTGCCAGGATCTCTCTGACCCACACCTCATTACAGACTTGGGTCAAACCTGGGCAAAACAGTTGAACTCCAGAGGTGAAGTGAGGGCGACTATGCTTGTTATTGAGGCAGTATTTGAATGTGGCACCAATAAGTCCAAACAAAAAATTAAGTTAAAGAGAACAGGGTCCCAGGTTCAATTCCAGCCTCAGGTGACTGTCTGCTTGGAGTTTGCACATTCTCCCTGTGGAGAAAGTGAGGTCTGCAGATGCTGGAGATCAGAGCTGAAAATGTGTTGCTGGAAAAGCGCAGCAGGTCAGGCAGCATCCAGGGAACAGGAGAATCGACGTTTCGGGCATAAGCCCTTCAAGGGCTTATGCCCGAAACGTCGATTCTCCTGTTCCCTGGATGCTGCCTGACCTGCTGCGCTTTTCCAGCAACACATTTTCAGCCCACATTCTCCCTGTGTCTGTGTGGGTTTCCTTCAGGTGTTCCGATTTCCTCCCAAAGTCCAAAGATGTGCAGCTCAGATGAATTGGCGATGCTAAATTGCCCCATAGTGTTAGGTCAATTAGTCAGAGGGAAATGGGTCTGGGTGGGTTACTCTTCGGAGGGTCGGTGTGGACTGGTTGGGCCGAAGAGCCTGTTTCCACACTGTAGGGAATCTAATCTAATCTAAAAAAAAACAGGGGAATGCTCTTCCTTTTCCAAATGTTTGGAATAATATCTGGTACAAAAGAATATTGTACCTTTTGTATTTTTTTGTACCAGATATTATTCCAAACATCTCAACCTCATAACTTTGTTGCAAGAGTTCCTCAGGGAAGGGGTTCTTAGCCAAACCATCTTCAGCTGCTTTATTGTAGCTTTCCCTTCAGCATAAGGTCAGAAATGCAGCTGTTCACTGATACTCTCAATAGAATTCACAAAATACTGAAGTAGCCCTTGTTCATTTGCAGTAAGATATACTGCAGCAAAATTGCCATAGCTTGTTTAATAGTAACTGCTAACCTGGGACGTCAACCACCGAGAAAAACAAATGAAATCAATGTATAGGTAACCAACACCCACAGTTTCCCCTCCACATTAGGCTCCATGTTGACTTGAAACTATACCACTGTTTCTTTGCTGTTGTTGGGTGAAAATCTACAGGAACTTTTTTCCTAACAGTTTACTAACAGTGGGTCTGCTAAGACAGTTTACTTACAGTGGGTCATGAAGACAGTTTGATAGCAAAATAATTAATAAAAAATCCTCAAACATCCTTTGCACCATGTATAAGGCACAAGTCAGGATGATGATAGAATTCTCTTCACCTCAAGGTCCATGAAGAACCTATGTCTTCTCTTATTGGGCCTAGGTACCAATGAGGCTGAAAGGTGATGGTTTGGTGTGATTTCTCCCAAACCTCCCAGACAAATTCTCTTGGTATGGTGACAGTTTTAGCTGGTGGACATTCACTCCACTTTTTTCTTAACTTGATGTATCTCTCCACACTGGATGGAATCTCAGTGGGTTGAGGTTCTCCCCTCATTAATTTGATTCACCCTAATAGCTATGATAAAGTGTATCCAGCTTAAAATTTCAGACTGTCAATGACAGTATCAATTGGCCATAATAAAACTGCGTTCTGAAGAAGAATCATATTGGACCCTGTTTCTTCATTCACATGCTACCAGAACAGACTGAGCTTCTCCAGCACTTTCTGACTTTATTTCAGCCTTCCAGCATCTGTAATATTTTACTTTTATTTGTATCAATTTGCAAGTCAGACAGAGCATGGGCTATATGCTTGAAAGCCTGTCAGACACTGATGAGATCCTATTGTCGATCTACTGGTCAGCCACCAATAGTTCCAAGTGCTCAGAAGATTCTGCCTGTCATAAGACCCTTGCCATAAATTATGAGCAAATAGAAATAAACTAGGAAAGAAATATGCAATGTAATTCAGTTTCTGACACATCAGTTTCTGGTAAACAGAAAGCTGCCAGTGAAAGTTTTATCAGACTCAAGAGGTTAGAATGCCAGAGGGTAGTTAAAAATTATTTCAGATATGTCAAACAAGATGATCCACTGATGGGACAAATTATTTTGTCGTATTACACAATTCCAAATTAATCTGATTTGAGTCTGGTTATATTTATGCTCATGAATATTCAAGTACTGTGAAAGTTATCAGCTTAAATGTTTTGTACCTAGACTTATTAAGATTAATATTAGTCCACCAAAAATAAATTGGAATACCTGGAGTTAATCTGAAAAATATTAATTTTTCAGATCATGAGGGAAAACCTTTATTACACACTTAGGATATATCACCATCTAGTTAGATATTGATTTGAAAACAGTGCAGAATGTAAGTTTCTCAGACCATTTAAGGCAATGACTACTATTCAGAAGAGAATATCTAAGGCAAGATGCTAATTTGTAACAATGGCTTAATCTCACACACAGTAAAATACATTGTACTGTAACAATAGGGATTTTCTATTTTTCATACCAAATACCTTATGGCTTTTTTAAGAAAGAATGACAAGTTGCAAATAATTTTATGAAATTTCATAAGCTGGCAATTAGCAAAAACTTTACAGCCTGTTGTTTATACTATCGAAAAGTGCACATAAGAAAGCTTACGTTGTTTCAGGGGACTATTTTCTTTTGTCTAATTTTCTGCTCTTTCACCTCACCTGAAATGGGGCTGAAGCTAATCAGGTTCAGGGCTCAGAGCCAAGGCTGGATTTTTCTGTGCGCTGCTGGAAAGTTTGCAGGTGGAGGCCAGGATGTCTCTCCTGCCACACTCTTGCCCACCCTGACCTGTCCACAACTTAATGTATATTGGTCCTACCCCAAAATATTGACCATTTAAGACTGCTTCTCACTCAGTCTCAGTTTCAAGGATGGTTGGAAGAGGTCGGTGCATTGGGAGAAATCCAGCAGGTCACCACGCAGGCAGGAAGTGGTTATATCTCTCTCTCAGGCCCCTTTCTACAATGGGCAACTACAACGCCCTCCCCAATTCAACACCTCAAGGTGTCCCCTTGCTATTGATCTCCCCATCAAAGCATCCTACTTTCCTCAGGCCTCATCACTTCTTCCTGCCATTCACAGCTTTCACATTTTCAAAGGAACATAGGGTTATGTCAATTGATTGATCAGTGGTTCTCTGAGGCAGGACCTTTGCACCATTGAGAGGCGGAAGTGATGTCTTCGGCAAATTAACATTCTTGGGAACATTAAATGGCCGCAAGACTGCTGCGATTGGCCAGGGTGTATTCCCTGTTAACACTTCAGCCAATGGGATGGTAATAGTCATGTGAGATACCTGCTCATGATCAAACATTTCTGCTTTTTTTTAATGTGCCATGCAAAGGTCTCTGCCTAATAACATTGCACAACCATTTCCACACACATATTTCTGTAGCTTGGTACTACACTGTAGCACGGTAAAAGGTTAATACATAGGCAGCAGCACAAACCCTTTCTATGTAACTCTCTGAAGAATCACTCCTTTCAATCTGTACAGCCAAACAAAGTATTTCAGTTTCCTGTCATCAGGACAGCATTGGAATCTATTTGTCAAATTTCTTTCCTGTAGCGTTGCAGTCTGAGAGTAAATAATCTTTATGAATCTAAGTAAATGGGAGGCCTTTTTCTCCCTAAAGTCTTAGCGTGCAAACATAAAAATCACCGCAGAAACACATTAATATTGTTTCATTAATATTAATTCTGTGATATGACCCTTTGCTTAATGCCGCCAAATAAAATAGGCTCATGTCACGATGCATGAAATTGCACTGTGGGTTGATATCTATGCCAATGTAAATACAATTCAGTCATGTGTAATCACAAATATTTTAATTACTGTATAGTTGCACATAACCTCATTTTAAATATATAATAAAGTGATCTTTACAATCAACATTTCTCAAAATAAAATGTGAATTTTACTAGGTGTGCCTTTATAAATATTGGAGCTTTAACAGAAAATCTCATTAATGCTATGTGACAAAGGCTGTTGAAATCTTGAAGTACTGCATTGTGGCCTGACTTAATGCATCTTCAAAGTTATGATTCTGCATACAATAAATACCTCATCACTCAGGCTGTTGTGGAGAGTAATTCAGCAAAGGTGACATGTTTCCCCATGGGAAGAATGGAAAAAAGTTAGCATGGTTATCCAGCATCTAACCTTTAATTCCACTGCACACAATTCTCAGAAAGGCTGGTGCAGTAATTTTCTTCAATCTTGGATTAAAGTTTATTTGAAACCTTTCACAAAATTCAGAAAATTTGTAAATCTCCTTTAATTGCCCCTACTCCATGTAAATTTATTCATATGCGATTTCCATTGGTGTGCTTCTTACACTTGTTTTGTCTTCACTTGGATCAGTGATCAATTACGTAAATAGTTTGTCTGGGAATTTTAAATATTATTTGTACATTACTATTATGGTTAACAATAGTTCTTAAACATTAACATTGTGCCAGATGAGGCAAACCAGTTTTAATACTGAAATTCTGATAAAGGCAAGAGGAATATACTGTTCCTGTACTTTGCAGTTATACCTGTCATGAAACTTCCCACTATCTTGTGTCATCCATATGTGTCTAATGTACCTCATCTCTGAACATTTAAGAAGAAAGAGTCTCATAGAATTCCTACAGTATGGAAAGCAACCATTTTGCCCATTGGATCCACGCCAATGCTCCAAAGAACATCCCACCCAGACCCAACCACCTATCCTACCCCTGCAAGCCCATATTTACCATGGCTAACCCACCTAGCCAACACATCCCTGGACAGTATAGACAATTTAGCATGGCCATTCCACCTGACTTGCAAATCTTTGGACTCTGGGAAGAACCCAAGGCTGAAATCAAACCCACATCCCTGGCATTGTGAGGCAGCAGTGCTAACCACTAAGCCACCGTGCCGCCCGGAAGATATAAATATTAGATTCACAAATTTATTATTGCATATTTAAGATGACTGAAATTGTGGTATTTCAGTTGATTATATTCATGCAAAGTTAACAGATATTTATGGTCATCATTATGCTGTATCTAGGAAGAAAATAATGTAAAAATATGTCTAGAACTAAGAAGCAAGTAACACAAAAAATGTTAAAAATTAATAATTACTTTTGTAACACTTAGATCTAGACACTAGCTAGAAAGTCAGAAATACAGCAACTAGATAAAGACCTGCAGATTAGAATGCAACTCTTTGTCTGCTACACCTACAGGTGCTGACCCTCCTGCCCCTTTCTCCCTTGTGAATGATCAATGGATCAGCCCCAGGGATTTAATTCACCCCAGACCTCTGACTGGCTTCAATAGTAGCTCCCAGACATGACTGACAAAGATCGTGACTGTTGTATTTGCAGCCTTTTGACTGATGATACATGATTCCCTGGCTACCTGTGATGGCCTGACAGGACTGAGCATTGCCCACTCACTGACTTGAAGTGGGACACTTCTTACAATGCCTGACCCAAAGCAATGAATGAACATGGCTGAGCTCCTGGACTATGCATGGAATGTGCCTGTGACTGATTGTACCATCCCCTCTAATGGTCTCAGGAAAAAGTGATCATGGTGGTTTGGTGCATCAACCTCTACACGCTGAAGCCAGGTGCCACTCATGGACACCTCCTTTTACTGTCCCCTCAACCATGTTTTCACTTCCCATCACCAAACCATCATCTCCCAGACCATCCACAACTCCATCACCTCAGGGGATCTCCCACCAATAGCCTCCAGACTCATAGTCCGGGAACCCTGCACTGCTTGGTTCTACCTCATACCCAAAATTCACAAATCCTATTGCCCCTGTCGTCTCAGCCTGCTCCTGCAGTGCTGAACCTATCATTGCATGCCTTGACACCGTCCAGGATCTCCCCACATGCATTCAGAACACACCCACACCCTCCACCTCCTCCATAACTTTTGTTTCCCTGGCCCCCAATGCCTCATCATTACCATGGACATCCAGTCCCTGTAAACATCCATCTGCCATGACAAAGCCCTCCAAGCCATCCATTTCTTCCTCTCCTGCCGACCCGACCAGTACTCTTCCACTGACACACTCATTCAATTAGCTGAACTGGCCCTCACCCTCAACAATTTCTCCTTCAAATCCTCCCACATCCTTCAGACCAAAGAGGGAGCCATGGGCGCCCGCATGGGCCCCAGCTCTGCCTGTTTCTTCGTTGGGTATGTGGAACAGTCCATCTTCTGCAACTACACCGGCACCACTCTCCACCTTTTCCTCTATTACATTGATGATTCTATCAGCGCCACCTCAGTTCATCATCTTCATAGACACCTTCCACTCTGTTCTCAAGTTCACCTGGAAGATCTCAGGCACCTTACTCCCCTTCCTGGACCTCGCCATCCCCATTTCCGGCAACAGATCCAACATGAACATATACTTCAAACCACCGCTCCCACAACTACATGGACTACACCTTTTCCAAACATATCGCGTGCAAAAATGCTATCCCTTACTCATAAGTCCTCCACCTCCACTGCATTTGATCTTAGGAGAACCAATTCCACTATAAAACATCCCAGTTGGCCTTCTTCTGGTACTGTAATTTCCCCTCCAGTGTGGTCAATGAGGCCCTCTAGTGTATCTCCTCCACTTCCCACACATTTGCCTTTGAATCCCATCCTTCCAATCGCCCTCTGGTCCTCACCTTCCACCCCCCCCCCCCCCCAACCTCCGGATACAATGCATCACCCTCTGCCATTTCCACCACCTACAAACTGACCCAACTACCAGGGATACATTTGCCTCCCCATCCCTATCTGCATTCCGCAGAGATCATTCCCTGTGTGACTCCCTTGCTAGGTCCATGCCCCGGCACCTTCCCTTGCCACTGCAAGAAGTGCAAAAGCTGCACGCACACCCGCCCCCCCCCCCCCCCCCCCCCCCCCAATTCCTTCCAAGGCACAAAATGATCCTTCCACATCTGACACAGATTTACCTGTACTTCCACACACGCCATCTACTGTGTCTGTTGCTCTCAAGTTGGGGAGACAGAACTTGCAGAACGTTTCAGAGAACATCTCTAGGACAACGCACTAAACAACCCCACCGCCCTGTGGCTGATCACTTCAACTCCCCCTCCCATTTCACCAAGGACACGCAAGTCCTTAGCTTCCTCCACCGCTAAACTCTAGCCACCTCCCCCGACGCCTTCAGAAAGAAAGCCTCATCTTCTGCATTGGGACCCTGCAACCACATGGGATCAATGTTGATTTCACCAGTTTCCTCATTTCCCCTCCCTCCACCTTATCCCAGATCCAACTCTCCAACTCTCCCAGATCCTCTTGAACTGTCCTACCAGTCCATCTCTGTTCCCACCTATCCACTCCACCCTCTCTGACCTATCATCCCTCACCTTCATCTACCTATTGCATTCCCAGCTACCTTCCCCCAGCCCCAACCCCTCCCAATTATCACTCGGCCCCCTTGGGCACCGCCCACCACTCAAAATGTTCAACTCTCTTGCTCCTTGGATGCTGCCTGACTGGCTGTGCATTTCCAGCACCATACTTTTTGCCTCTAATGGCCCCAATTTGACTGGACTGAGGATAACCCCCAACCATTTTATGATATGGCCATTTGGTTGAATGAAAATCCAGAGTTGGCATTTTGTTATGCCCACCACACTGGTCAGATCCCAACTGGAGTGCGCAATAAGCAGCATGTCTGTGTGTCTGCACAATTAAAGCACATCGATACAACAGTATTGAAAGCTTCTGTCTGAGGCACTGATGCTCTAACTGGCATGGCACAGCATGAATGCTATGAGCATGTAGCTAGGTGCTAAATGAGTGAGACAAAAAATAAGCAAACCTGAGGTGTAACTTCATCCAGTCTGTGGGTGTCTATCTTTGTGTACAAAGGGTCCTTGCAGCAGTATTTTAATACTCATTGCCAGTCCACCCTGCAATCCAACTCTGCTTCCTAAACAGACTGCAAGTGGAATAGCAAGTGCCAAATGGTCATGAGGTTCTGATAAACATTAAATGCCAATGTCTGTGCATGCATGGATGAGGGGCATATGTGACTGGTATCTGTGGATTGTGCCCTGATATGCCCGAACAGCATAGAGAGTCTTCACGGCCAACAGCGAGATAAATTGCCAAGTGCCCAGTCTGACTTTCATGACGAGAATTAGAGTCATTGAGATAGAGCTCTACAAAGTGGAAACGGACCTGTCGGTCCAACGCATCCATGCCAACCAGATATCCCAAATTAATCTGGACCCATTTTTCAGCATTTGGCCCCTTTTCCCTCTAAACCCTTCCTACTCATATACCCATGGATATGCCTTTTAAATGCTGTAATTGTACTAACCTCCACTACTTCCTCTGACAGTTCATTTCATATACGCACAATCCTCTGGATGAAAAAGTTACCCCTTAGGTCCCTTTTAATTCTTTCCCCTCTCACCTTAAACCTACACCCTCAAATTTTGGAGTCCGGTACCCTGGGGAAAAGACTGGCTATTCACCCTATCTGTGCCCCTTATGATTTTATTAACTTCTATAACATCACCCTGGAGCCTCCGATGTTCCAGAAAAAGTAGCCCCAGCCTATTCAGTCTCTCTCTATATGGCTCAAACAATTCTCACAGTTCATTGTTCGGCCCGTTTAGTCGAGAGGAAGCTGGAGTTGAAGCATTAATAAGATACTTAAAAGCTAAAATCTCCTTTATTTGGCAATTTGCCACTGCCTAGGAAGAAACACATCTTTCCATTTTGCAAATATATAAAATGTGTACCAAGTTGCTCCTGGTATTGAGGTAAGCTTCACCAGACTTCTCATTCAATTCTACCACAAATCTTGGTAGATTTATCATTCAGCCCACTAAAAGATTCTGCCCATGGTGTTAATAACTGAGCCCCTCCTGCCACAGTTCAGGTATGAAGTTTCCAACAAATTAGTTACAACACAGCTGTCATGATTAGGAACCCTGGCTGATCTTCTTCCTCTCTCAAGAATTTAATGTTAAGTCATTGCCTAACAATCCAAATGCTAGCCTAATTGGGATACTTTCACTCAATACAGATTCAGGCTTTGTACTTTATTTTGCAATACATCTACTATATTGATCATTATAGAATTGTTCTGAGGTGCTTCAACTCCAGGTTTCCTCTTTTGCTGAAGTCAGAAGCTTAAGGTGGAATCTTCTGGACTTAGCCCCTACCAGAAAATGACTCATTTTCAAATTGACAATTCAATTAATTAATGGTCATGGTTTGCTCTGGCTCTTTAACTGAGCCAAGGTATAAGCTGCTGCTTTTTGGTTAAATTGACTGATATAGCAAGGATACAATTTCTAATGAATGAAGCCATGACAAGGGTTACAAAGGCTGCAGCAGCCACAGCAAGGTGGAGGTGACTTGGGAAGGCTGGCTCCAGTTTTACCAGCAGAGTTCAGCTGCAGGGTCTGAGAGATGGTAGTGAGCCGATCTTTCTCAAGAAGGAGAGAAAGACACCAACCTCTCCAACTAAACAGCCATTGATAGAGGTCAGCAGCATGAATATGCTCTGTTTAACCTAGTACCATTGCACCAAGAGAATTCAGAACCCCAGGATGGGGAAAGTGAGTGGCTTAACACTTTCAGATGCCACACCCCACACACTGGCACTCCCAAGGTTAAAGAGGCTATTCAGTTTTCAGTCAGTCAAGGTATATCCTGACCAGTCTCCAAGCTCATCACAGGGAAAATCAGAAGAGGGCAGAATGATGGCAGATGTCCCCACATCCACCTTCATGTGGCTAGAAATATCCCCTCAATATTTGAAATTGCATATTCTGAATTCATTCCTTGAATTGCATACAATTACACTAAAGGCCTTTATAGTAGTTTAAAAAGCAAATAGGATTTTTAAACTTCTGTTCTCAAACAACTGATTATATTTACAAGGTGGAATTACCATGATTTATTATCAAAACTGACACCTTAAATGAGGTAACTGTTTGAATGCTGAATACTTATAATCTGATCTGAATAATTAAAACTTCAACATTTTGACTGAAATGCTGCTATTGTTTATTATTCATACAAGTCAGTGTTGTTGCAGCTGTAAGTGTGATGTCATAAATAATTTCCTATCATTCTATTTTCATCGTGGAAAATACTGAAATTTATGATTAGAGAAAGTTGGCCAACATCTATCAAGCAATGGAGCAAATGATTCAAATTGCAGCAATGGCAGAAATGCAAGGACTGCACCTAGCTCAATTTTCCTTGCTCTGAACATATGTGCTGACTAGAATAGTACATGAGGGGAAGCTGAGTGAATGAATAATTTGTGCGACTAGGATAGATGGAGACAGGCACTGTGGAGAACAGCCATTTGAGCCTGAGTGACAGGGGAGTGAAAGTGTGAGAGATCAGAATCTTGCAGTAAATGACTTCAGTCCAGCATCCCATTTTTTTGCAGCAACACCCTCAAAAGCAATGACTTTGTAGATCAGGGCCAGAAACTCCACATGTTGACACAGCAATAATTTTTAATGAGAATTTTTTTTGTATTTGTGTGGGAGATGTGAGCATTGTGTACACAGATGCAGCATGGGCCACCATGCTGGGGACTGAAGCACTCATTGCCTCTCCTTGGCCTGAACTGTTGGGTCCCTAGACAGATTCCTTCCAACCTGGGGGAAACAGGCAGGCCTACTCACCTCTGAACTTTATGCGAAGTTGTTTACCTTGGCAAGGAGAAGTGGCAGATTTACAGATGTTAAATACAGTCCTAAGGGGATCTCGAGGCATTCCTAAATTTTAATCACCTAATTTAAAAAGTGCAGGAAGAAGACCTGTTGCATTTTGCTGAGTGGGAACTGATCAAATGTAAAAAAAATAAATCTAGAGAAGTAATAAAAAAAGTCTGTAACTGCTTTTTAATTTTATAAGAATAGAAAGTGTGATTTAATAAATTAATCTGTAGCACCTCATGGAACAGATGGTTTTTCTTCAGGCATTTCCTGCTCGTGTGTAATACCCCTGGTAACCCCAACTCCCCCAGTCTCCACATGCTTCATGAGCCATTCATCTTCTGATTTGATTTTACCTGTCAGGGAATATTATTCCAAACCAATTTTTGCACATACTGAATTGAGGATGATTGTGACTGATGTTTGATGTCATGTTCAGGTCATAGCACAATGGAAAAAAAATGGTTTTAACTTCATTGATTTTCTTCGTCAGCAGCTTAAAGCTGATACTGGAGAGGAACTGCTGAGGCCTATAAAAACTGGATACAGCAGTTAGGCCTCTGCTTACTTGTCAGAGGGTTTCCTAAAGGACTACAGCTCAAATTTGATTGTGCAGATAATGTTGTTTGCAACATTTCATGGAAGATTTATTAACATTTAATCAGATTCTCATGGCTGAGTTGAGTAGAAAAAAAAAACACCATTTTGGTGTGAGTGTATGTCTGTGTGAATGTGTGTGTGTGTCCACAGTAAAATGACAACATTCCCTTGCAAACATAACCAAGGAAAAGTGGAGCTGATTGTGACCACACAAGCTTAGAAACATTTTAACCAACTGCTGAGTCCAGTTGTTGACCACCTGCAATGTTTGTTTAATATTTGTCAAATTTATGAAGACCATAGCTAATGTGGAATAATAACATATGTGTTCCAGATTAAATGACTCTGGCTTGAGGCCATTTCTGATATGGTCACTTATAGTCAGGCTTAATCCTTTCAATTTCACAACGAATTCTTAAATTCTGAGAAGAGGCATTAAAGAACTAGACAGCATAATGATTAAATGTTAGGCAAGGCTGTAAAAACATAAATGTAAGGATCGTCAGTGTAGAAATTAGTGATCCTGTCAACATCTGCAAAATGCATTAGTTGTTTGATTGGCCCCTGTTAAACAAAGATGGGATTAGATTTCATACATTTTCTGTGGGAGGCAAGCTAAAGTTTCAGTATGATGATTTAGTCAGGTGTAAGCATGAAGTTTCCAATTTAGTCAAATAAATCTGAGTGATTTTATTATCCTCATTTTTTCCCTGACACTCTACTAACCCCTTGTCCTTATCTAGCTCACATGATATATTTGCTGGAACTGGAGTTTGATTGATAAGTCCACAGCCCTCTGTATCACTCTCCTCTTTAACTGATCCCTTTCTTTCATACAGTTTTGCAATAAAAAAAAACACCCTTCCCTTTCCTGATTCACTTTCCTTGTAAATATTTTCCACTGTCCACTTTCCATATTTCTTTTTGGATAATACATAGGGGGAAGGAAAATATAGGCAATAATCAGAAATCTGTTTCTCAAAAATGGCAACCACTATCATGTTGCATTGTTAGACAAACCGCGGAGCAAATGAAAATACAGGCAAGGTAAATTGAAAGCAATGTTACCCAACACCTTTGTCCTCATTTCTATCAAGTATATCTGAAGTCTCCAATTTGGAAAAGAAGATCAAATCACTGTAAAACTTTCTTCTGTTTGGTATTTCTACTGAAAGTGACAATAAATTTATGACAAATATGTTACTGATTTTTTAAAGCCTTGAACTAAACATTGAAATAGACACTAAGACCTGACAGATCCTTATGTTTTCATGTGTTGGCAGGTTTGATTGTCTTACAACTTAATATTTCTTATGATTCTGGTTTCAGATGCATAAACTGTAAGTTACTTTTCTGTATCATTTTTTTTTCGAAAGTTTATTATCTTGCAATTATTGTTCTTTATTCTGCCTCTGACTCAGCTTGCCTCCTTCATTTTTGTCTGTTCAAGTCTTATTCCTGTATCATGCTCATCCACTGCTAGCTCTGTGCTCTTTCTGCTTTTAAACTCTTCAACAGAACTGGCAGATTCTCATGTCTGTGCTTCAGAATCATTTGGAACATCTGAATAATGCATCGAGGGTTAACACACATTGCATACTGTTGACATGTTTCTGAGTAAGCATGATTAACAAATCTGTAAATAGACAGCAATTCTTGCCACAGTCGCTTTAAGCTACACTTCAGGTATTTACAGCACCATCATAAACTCTCAGCTGTGAGATCATTAAAATGATCTTAGTAAATTAAATTAAGGCACACATGTCCTTCTGACTAGTTGTTTCTACATGGTGAGAAAGAAAACATTTTAACTGGTTGACTCATTACTCTGCTTCAGTGAAACTGCCACTTAACATTATGCTACCCTTTAAGATAAGTCAAAATGATTTACCCTATAAATTAGTTTGCTGTTTTCTTTGACCAAAAGAATTGCCCATGTGGTGAGACTTCCTATGGGAGGGGATGTGGCTAGTCTCTAAATTTATCTGCTGTGTTTGTCTTTTGAAAAGGCAACACTGAAAGATTAACAAGTCTGTCAGTGAGGGAACTGACTGATATATCAAAGCTGTGGGGACAATGTGTGCTATTCATTCCTCACATTTCTCAACATGAGATTCAGTGTACACTGAGGCCTGTGGCTGTAGGCCTTGAATAAAATGCACTGCTTGCAGAAATCCACATAAGAGCTTATCCTTGCTCACCGCTCAGCCACCCTAAGTGTATTTGCCCTTTTCTGAAGGTTAAGTTGTCCTAACAGGTGCTAATTTTTGTTTTCTCATGGAGATTTGTCCACATTAAAAGCAACTGTGAACAAACAAAAAAACCAATTAAAGTGCAAGGGCACTGCTTGTTCCTTCCTTCTCCCTGTAGGAACCAGCTGAACCCCAATCAGTCATTTTAAGCTACAATCTGATCCCCTCATCCAGTTTGAGAAGTGTCAGACCTCTGCCCTCTTTGGCGAAATGCTGTCATAATGTCATGGGAAAATACTGTCATGGACAAGTGGAGTGTCCTCTGATAACTTGGATTTGTCAGCAGCTAATGTACGTGTGTATCACTCCTGAGATTCACTGAGCAGTAACAGTTTGGATGGCTTAGAGCAAATCTTGTTGGTATGCAACCAGACTGTCAAGACAGCAAAAGGCATACTTAAAATATCAATGAGATGGCCAGAAAGAAATTGAAACCTATTCCTTAAATTGCTTTCTATAATCAAATCTTCTTGCTAGTGTGCTGGCTGTGTTATTTTACTTGTAAAGACAGAAACCTTATGCATTTAACAGGTGTTTACACAAATATTGGTGTATATGTGTACAATGATGAGGGTTCTGACATGAAATCTGTGTACACTAGTGGACATGAAAAGTTTACTGAAATGTTTGCAGCTATACAATATTAGATTACACTGTGGCTGATTGATGCAAAAGTAAACAAATACTAATTAAAAGGCAATGAGCCACCACATGACACCATGAGTCTGACCTTTTAGCTGTGTATAGTTTGCACACTGTATTATCCTTTTTCCTAGAAATCAAAGAGGTTTATGGGAAAATTTGCAAGAAATGCAAGAGAGCTGTCCTCTGTATGACTTTCTGTGATTTCATTCTGTCTGTTTATTGTATTAGTCAATTACTGGCTAGAAGATGCTTCAATGTTCAAATATCTATTTCAGGTGATCTTCCATTCAATGAACTCAATAACACCAGGGCTCAGAATTTTGTAATTGAAATTGCAGAGAAGTTGACAGCATTCACCATCATTACCCTACTAAACTTGGAGCAATTTCTGGCCTCCGTAAATGAAGAATTACACGCAGAAATAAAAAAGTTCATGTAAGTGATCCCCTTCTCCTTCACAGGGTATACTGATGATGTCATCACAAATAAACAACAATTTTTAGAAATCATTGAACCGGTGATTCACGTTTACACTCATAACATCAAAGAAACAGAAAGGTTATACCTTCTGAATGAGTTGTAACTGGGTTTTAATGGTTGGATGGATCTGAAACATCTCTGAACAACTTCCATGGATGTGGAAAACTGAACTGTTTATTTAGGTAATGTCATTTTTCTCATTGTGAAAAAAAATCACATTTTTAATATGCTGATGTTTTACTTTTTGTTTTTGATATTTCACTTCTTAATACAATCGTCGCAATTGTTACCCCAATCTATAAAACATCTATAAAAACAGAATGATAATTTGTGAATTTGACTTCCTTGATTATTATCTGTAAACATTCTTCAACGTGATTGGCTATTTGGCTTGCTTGATGCTGCATATGTTGGCTGGAATTTAGGAACATGTTGGGAGAGATTGTAACATCAACAAGGAATGCAGGGTTGGGTGCTATTCCTCTTCCCTACAGTGGCTATCACTTTCCGTGATGCTGCAGGAACTGAGCCAGCCCGTTGATTGGCCAACAGTGCTTGGAGGTGGGATCTTGACCTTTAAAAGTGCAGAAACCCTGAGATCTTGATGACCATTGAATATGATTGGGGTCCCAGAAATGACTGTGGTTCGGATCCACATGCTTTCCTGTTGGTGGCACAGTACATTAATTTCAGTCCTTGGAGATTCCGTTGATTTAGCACCAAATTCAAATTCACTGCCAGAAAGGAAAAACCTTTTCTATACAGCTCATTAGAAATTTGTAGTGCCTTGTTCTGATGTCAGCAATGAACACCCATTTTATGTCACATGTTATGAAATCCTAGTCAAGTTCTTTTTCGAAGATTTTAATGAATTTCAGCTTAGATTTGAGAGATTTTCCCAACAGTTCTCTTGCACATCTGGACAATATATAAGAAAACACCAAGCTCCTCTGTGCGACTCAACTCACATCCTTTTCTTCGTTACAAGTTGATCCATGTTCTCTAACTGATCAATATTTGAGTGGTATATGTACTTGTAAACTCTTTTGTTTTTCCCAAGTCTCAAGCACTCAGAGCTGTTATGATTTAAAAGAATTTATCTGAAAAGCAATCAAAGTTGATTCCTTAAATCCTTAAATCTTGAAGTTTAAAGAATAGTGCAGACTAATTCAGCTGCTTTCTGGAAGGCACTGTTGAAGAGGAAAGGACAAGTGACATCCTTTTGTGGGCTGAGGAGAAAAGCTTAAATTTGTTTAATAAGTGCAAGCTGAGTGAAAACAACAGCAAAAAACCTAAGACCATATTTTTGAAAAATTCACACCTTCAGTCAAATTAAGTAATTAGGTTTACCCCTGTGAATGTTGAGAATGAGAATGAAAAATGCAACCAGAAAGAATAATTCAATCACAGATGGCAACCTGCTAGATCAGCTGCTTTGGGACTCTGCACACCCTAAAATACAGAAATAATTAATTGGAAAGGACATGCTCACAATTTCATTGGCTACATACACTACCAGCATACATGAAACTATGAGTAGACTGATGAAGATGCTGATGACTCAGCTAGTTAGCTTTCACTTCAGTCAAGAGAAAGGCAATAGGTTCAATCCAGCGACAAAAGAATTCACAGCTGATAGAGAGAAAAATGTGCAAGCATTGTGGAAATGTATTCTTGAACAGAGGAAATGAAGGATCAAACTACAGTGGTTGTGGAGAGCCCAATCACGGGATAATAATGCGAAGAACAAAGGAATGGTAAGAAAATAAGTTATAAGATAAAATAAGACAGAACAGAGGGTGAATGAGAAGCAAAATAACATCCAAGACCTGGAAAATGATGATGAGTTCAAGGATCTAATAGGCATGAACCATATGTTGGCACAAGTTGACTAATTTCTCAACAAAAAATTTGCATGATCAGCAAGAGGGCGAGAAATTAATCTCCGCAACCATAAATATGAATCTGAAACTTGTTACCAGAATGCAGAATAAAATCATCCTGCTCAGACTATACGAGATGAACTTTAAATTTGAATGAAACTGCCCAGTCAAGGAAAGACCCACAAACATTTTACAATGTCATGCTAACGGCATGCAGGGGAACCAAGATTTGACAGCTCGGATCAACAAATCAGAGGGGCACACAAAGAAAGAGATGTGACCATATGTTCTAGTCACTGGAACATGCAGTCATGCTATCCTACAGTTGAGCTGCAGTCTAACTCAGTAAACCAGAAGGTGAAGGGGACAACAGTGAGGGCTGAAGATACTACAGCCATTGAGAAACATCCTCTGGTTAGAAATATGAAAGATGTGGCACAAATGTTCCATAGAGTTTTCATGGGGCAGTTAGCTACTTTAAACATTTTGAGTATCACACACTATTGAATAGCAGTCAGAGGAGAGAGGTACAAGAAGTATTCTCAGTGGCCACCTCCTGCCCTATGCCCAGTCCCTTGATCATGCACAGATTAGTGCAGATTGAGGAACTCCCCCTTCCCAACAACTGAAAATGTGCCAGCAGCAGTTTATCAGTTAGGTAAGCTACCTTCATTTGGCCGGAGCTAAACAAATTACAGCCTAGGTATGAATAGGTCCTTAAGTTGTCTTAAATTGACCACTTAAAGGTATTAAATGATGGCAAAATGGGATTGCGGTGGCACGGTGTCTCAGTGACACTGCTGCCTCATAGCGCCAGGGACCTGGGTTCGAATCCAGCCTCGGGAGACGGTCTGTGTGGAGTTTGCACATTCTCTCTGTGTCTGTGTGGGTTTCCTCTGGGTGCTCCAGTTTCCTCCTACAGTCCACAGGTCAGGTGAATTGGCCATGCTAAGTTATCCATAGTGTTCAGAGATGTGTAGATTAGGTGCATTAGCCAGGGGTATATATAGAATGGGGGATTGGGTCTGGGTGGGTTATTCTTTGGAGCGTTGGTGTGGACTTGTTGGGCTGAAGTGCCTGTTTCCACACTGTAGGGATTCTGTGATTCTAAAGGTGTTCTGGGCCCTAGCTGCCATTGCGCGAGTGAGATCTGGGTGGGAGTCTCATTGGGTATCTGTCTGACAACAAGACACCCACTTTCCCAGGCCTCCTATTTCCAACCAGGCTTTATGTGGACCCAAAAGATTCAATGCTGTAGATCAAAATACTGCACTCTTGAATATTATGCAAAGAAGGCTCTTTTGTCCTGAAATGACATCAGTAAGCACTCATGGGACCAATCACTCATTCCAGAATATGTTCAGAACTCAAGGACTGGAAACCATACCTGGAAAGGCAAGTGTTAAAATATATTTTGGCGTCAGAGGAGCAATAGACAATAGACAACAGACAATAGGTGCAGGAGTTGGCCATTCTGCCCTTCGAGTCTGCACCACCTTCAATATGATCATGGCTGATCATCCTTAATCAGTATCCTGTTCCTGTCTTATCTTCATAACTCTTAATTCCACAATCCTTGAGAGCTCTATCCAACTCTTTCTTAAATGAATCCAGAGACTGGGCCTCCTCTGCCCTCTGGGGCAGAGAATTCCACACAGCCACCACTCTCTGGGTGAAGAAGTTTCTCCTCATCTCTGTCCTAAATGGTCTACTCCATATTTTTAAGCTGTGTCCTCTGGTTCGGCACTCACCCATCAGCGGAAACATGTTTCCTGTCTCCAGAGTGTCCAATCCTTTAATAATCTTATATGTCTCAATCATACCCCCTCTCAGTCTTGTAAACTCAAGGGTATACAAGCCCAGTTGCTCCAGTCTTTCAGTGTAAGGTAATCCCGCCATTCCAGGAATTGACCTCGTGAACCTACGCTGCACGCCCTCAATAGCCAGAATGTCTTTCCTCAAATTTGGAGACCAGAACTGCACACAGTACTCCAGGTGTGGTCTCACCAGGGCCCTATACAGCTGCAGAAGAACCTCTTTGCTTCTATACTCAATCCCTCTTGTTATGAAGGCCAGCATGCTATTAGCCTTCTTCACTACCTGCTGTACCTGCATGCTTACTTTCATTGACTGGTGTACAAGAACACCCAGCTCTCTCTGTACTGCCCCTTTACCTAAATTGATTCCATTTAGGTAGTAATCTGCCTTCCTGTTCTTGCCACCAAAGTGGATAACCATACATTTATCCACATTAAACTGCATTTGCCATGCATCTGACCACTCACCTAACTTGTCCAGGTCACCCTGTAATCTCCTAACATGCTCCTCACATTTCACCCTGCCACCCAGCTTAGTATCATCAGCAAATTTGTTAATGTTATTGCTAATACCATCTTCTATATCATTAACATATATTGTAAAAAGCTGCGGTCCCAGTACTGATCCCTGCGGTACCCCACTGGTCACTGCCTGCCATTCTGAAATGGAGCCGTTTATCACTACTCTTTGTTTCCTATCAGCCAACCAACTTTCAATCCAAGTTAGTACTTTGCCCCCAATACCATGCACCCTAATTTTGCTCACTAACCTCCTATGTGGGACTTTATCAAAAGCTTTCTGAAAGTCCAGGTACACTACATCTACTGGATCTCCCTTGTCCATCTTCAGAGTTACATCCTCAGAAAATGCCAGAAGATTAGTCAAGCATGATTTCCCCTTCATAAATCCATGCTGCCTCTGACCTATCCTGTTACTACTATTCAGATGTGTTGTAATTTCATCCTTTATATAGACTCTAGCATCTTTCCCACCACTGAGGCCAGACTAACTGGTCTATAATTTCCTGCTTTCTCTCTTCCACCTTTCTTAAAAAGTGGTACAACATTAGCCACCCTCCAATCAGCAGGAACTGATCCCGAACCTATTGAACTCTGGAAAATAATCAGCAACACATCCACGATTTCTCGAGCCACCTCCTTCAGTACCCTGGGATATAGACCATCAGGCCGCGGGGACTTATCAACCTTCAGACCTAACAGTCTCTCCAACATCAATTCCTGACAAATATAAATTCCCTTAAGTTCAGGTCCTTCAGCCACTGTTACCTCAGGGAGATTGCTTGTGTCTTCCCCAGTGAACACAGATCTGAAGCACCAGTTCAACTCTTCTGCCATTTCTTTGTTCCCCGTAATATATTCCCCTGTTTCTGTCTTCAAGAAATTGAGTCTTAACCATTTTTTTGCCTTTCACATACTTAAAAAAACTTTTATTATCCTTCTTTATATTATTGGTCAGTTTACCTTCGTACCTCATTTTTTCTCTGCGTATTTCCTTCTTAGGACTCTTCTGTTGTTCTTCAAAAGCTTCCCAGTCCTCCATTTTCCCACTTATCTTTGTTGTGTTCTACTTTTTCTCTTTTAACTTTATATGTTTCTTAACTTCCCTCGTCAGCCACGGCCACCCATGCCTCCTCCTAGGATCTTTCTTTCTTTTTGGAATGAACTGATCCTGCAACTTCTGCATTATACACAGAAATATCTGCCATTATTCCTCCACTGTCATCCCTGCTAATGTATTGCGCCCACACCTCCCCCCTTACTTTCCTCCAAGGCCCCAAGGGATCCTTCCATATCCGCCACAACTTCACCTGTACCTCCACACACATCATTTACTGCATCCGCTGCACCCGATGTGGCCTCCTCTATATTGGGGAGACAGGCCGCCTACTTGCGGAACGTTTCAGAGAACACCTCTGGGACACCCGGACCAACCAACCCAACCACCCCGTGGTTCAACACTTCAACTCCCCCTCCCACTCCACCAAGGACATGCAGGTCCTTGGACCCCTCCATTGCCAGACCATAGCAACACAATGGCTGGAGGAAGAGCGCCTCATCTTCCGCCTAGGAACCCTCCAACCACAAGGGACGAACTCAGATTTTTCCAGTTTCCTCATTTCCCTTCCCCCCACCTTGTCTCAGTCCCAACCCTCGAACTCAGCACCACCTTCCTAACCTGCAATCTTCTTCCTGACCTCTCCGCCCCCACCCCTACTCCGGCCTATCACCCTCACCTTAACCTCCTTCCACCTATCGCATTTCCAACACTCTTCCTCCAAGTCCCTCCTCCCTACCTTTTATCTTAGCCTGCTTGGCACACTTTCCTCATTCCTGAAGAAGGGCTCATGTCTGAAATGTCAATTCTCCTGTTCCTTGGATGCTGCCTGACCTGCTGCGCTTTTCCAGCAACACATTTTCAGCTCTGATCTCCAGCATCTGCAGACCTCACTTTCTCCTATGATTGCAGATTGAAGCTTATTGTATTACATTCTCCTCTGGGCCGAATAAAAATAATGCTTCACTGTTGATGGGTCAACAATCCTTGGATCTCACCTGGCCAAACTCACGATTAATCTGTAGTTGCTGCTAATGTCCTAGCAGCTGACATTCTTAGCCCAAACTGCTTTAGGGCACATACTTAGCTTCTAGAACTTTCCAGAACATTCTAATGAAACCTGAACCTCAAAATTGCTGCAGTTCCCTTCACAGTTGAAACCTGCAGCTGACTAGCTCTATCTGACAAAATGTTTTCCAATTGGATTTTAATTCTCAGACTGATAATGGACTAGATTTTCCCTTATTCCAGGGTCTGCATTCAAAATGGACCACAAACATACGCGTTGGTGGACAGGGATGTTTGGGGATGGTGGTGGGTAAATTGTTGAATAGGGACCTCCCCATGTCCACATGCTCGTACTCTCTACTTTAATCGGGTCACTAATTCTATTAATCATTTTCTAGTGTCAGGATGGCTCAAGAGAGCCATTCAGATGCTGAATTATGTGGGAGTAATGAGAGGTCCTGCATTTTGGGAAACAAATCTTAGCAGGACTTATACACTCAATGGTAAGGTCCTAGGAAGTGTTGCTGAACAAAGAGACCTTGGAGTGCAGGTTCATAGCTCCTTGAAAGTGGAGTCACAGGTAGAGAGGATAGTGAAGAAGGTGTTTGGTATGCTTTCCTTTATTGGTCAGAGTATTGAGTACAGGAGTTGGGAGGTCATGTTGCGGCTGTACAGGACATTGATTAGGCCACTGTTGAAATATTGTGTGCAATTCTGGTCTCCTTCCTATCGGAAAGATGTTGTGAAACTTGAAAGTGTTCAGAAAAGATTTACAAGGATGTTGCCAGGGTTGGAGGATTTGAGCTATAGGGAGAGGCTTAACAGGCTGGGGCTGTTTTGCCTGGAGCGTCATAGGCTGAGGGGTGACCTTATAAAGGTTTACAAAATTATGAGGGGCATGGATAGGACAAATAGATAAAGTCTTTTCCCGGGGTGGGGGAGTCCAGAACTAGAGGGCATAGGTTTTAGGGTGAGAGGGGAAAGATATAAAAGAGACCTACGTGGCAACCTCTTCACAGAGGGTGGTACGAGTATGGAATGAGCTGCCAGAGGAAGTGGTGGAGGCTGGTACAATTGCAACATTTAAGAGGCATTTGGATGGGTATTTGAATAGGAAGGGTTTGGAGGGATATGGGCAGTGTGCTGGCAGGTGGGACTAGATTGGGTTGGGATATCTGGTCGGCATGGACGGGTTGGACCGAAGGGTCTGTTTCCATGTTGTACATCTCTATGACTCTATGACTCTAAATGTTAGACTTGGGTTTGTGGAGACAAAGGAAGTCTTTCTGGCAGAAATATGACAAAAAAGAACCAGATTTTTAGAACAGTGTTTAATCCCACAAAGATCACATTAGGGAGTCTCATGTGGAAAGATGAAGAATTAGAAAGAATGTAGTTTCTTTGTGAATTTGCACTATGTAGTGACAGGCATTGGAATTGCTGCTGTTGGAGGTCCCACAGTGAAGTCCATCTCTACAGGGAAAAAGGGCAGTCTAGTAATAAAGAGTAGCATGGATATCAATACAGTCTCAAGTCTGTCCCAAAACTGGAAGGATTAATAAACAAACATATCATCACATCCTAATACTGAGGACACTACATTTCTTAGATTTTTTGTTGAACCTGTTTATAGCAGTTGAAAGGAGGAATCAAGGTACTATGATAACTATTGATTTTTTAAAATGCAAAAACATCTATATTTTCTTCTTTCCCTTTTTACAATGCTGCCCTTGGTCATTAAAAGGATAAATATCAGTCACCAACTACTATATCAATTCATGCACTTGCGCACACTGACATGAGGTAGCTCACTAATTTCTGGACATTTTGGTCAGATTAATCATCTCACACAAGTAGCTTTTGTATGGATTACCATTTTACATCTGAGGAGGTAATTTTGCAGATAAATTCAGGGACCACCAAAGTTACAATCCTTAACTTCTATTGAACTGATTGAATTCAATCACAGGATTGAAACTAATAGAGGATTTGAGAGAGGGACAAGTTAGTGCCATTCATCAGTTAACTTAGTTTTGAATTGTTTATTTTTATTTGCTCGCTCAATTCTGTGCTCATAAATAAACATACTTGAATCTCCTGTCATTTGCAATTATATATCAAAGAACATTATATTTCTTCAGGTGCCAGGAGAAGGGGAAAGTAGAGCTGGTTGTACAGTTTCACTGTGACACTTGTATTACATCCTGAGCCAACTACCCTGAAGGTGACAAGTACCATCACAGATATATCCATCCAGGGAAGACATGGCTTTGTTTGGGAATACTCAGTAAATTATTGAGCATAAGTGAGATGTAATAGTTCACCTGTAATTGCAGCTTATGTAGTCCACAGGTCAAGTGATCTTGAGGATCCCTTCTGCTGCTTTTAAAGGGATCCAAAGTTCTTGCAGTCTGCTGATGAATTTTGTTTGGTAATTGATTGCAATGCTTTGAGGAATAATTTATCGGTATGTCACATAGCCTGAAGAGTATGTGGTATCAAGGAGGAGATAACAACATGCAGCTCCCAGTCACTGCTTAAATACCTGACCAGGCTGCAAACTACCATGAAAAATCTGATTTCTCTAGAAGTCTTTGTCACACAATGTCCCTTGACTATTGAACTCAACTTTGCTTTTCTATTGAATGTTTTAATACTGCTATGAAGATGTTCCTGCTAATTCTTTCAATCTGGACCATGCTTTCTCATCATAATGGGGAACTTGATTAAGACAGTTACATTGCAGAGCTTTGCAAACTTCATTTGCAGCCAATCACCCCTCCACAAACATATCAAAATAATCCACACTGTAGAAATGGCCCTGAACATTCCTAATTTCTACAGAATTCAGACAGTTCTCATTAACACTTAAAAATGTTTTTCATAGCAGGTCAGCTGTAATACTGGCTATATAAACAATCAAAAGTTACATTAGAATTCAAATTTATTGATAAAATATGATGAAATTATCTGTTCATATTACAGAGAAAGATTAAGATGTGTTTAGCTACATAGTATTTATTTCCACAAGCTTCTAATTAAATATTTCTTGGCACAAGATAACTCACCCAAAAAAAAACATGTTATTGCAACACGGATATTTTATATCCCCACCATATAAGTTACAGTTACACCATTAGTTCATGTGTTGAGTCTGTTATTGGGAACTGTAATTCTTCAAGCCGTTAACTTGATGCCTATTCATTGTCATAATGAAAGTCATACTTGTGCAATATTTTGAGAAAGCTTTGATATGGTACAAGGAATTGTATAACTCTGCTCTGCAGCACCACCCATAAGGTAGAATGACACATCAGCAGATGCCAATATCCTCAAAGTGATTCATGCAATTTAAATAGTACTTTAGTCATCTAAGACAACTTTGCAAATGATCAGGTCAAGCATGTAATGGTTGCTGGATTCTTAATTTTGAAACTGGCTTAAAATAACAAGTAGCCCATAGACACTTGAGTTGTTAGAAATATGTAAGTGAGCAGTGTTCAGTTACTGTGTGATCATAAATGGAACTTGGATGAAAATATTATATGAGTATACCATCCATCAGTCTGTTTGAAAGGTAAGACTGCTACCAGTCGTGCTTCAAGTTTCATTCTGCACTAACGTATAATGCTATTAAAACTGCCATTCCTGACAGATTTAGGATATTATCATTAAGAGTCAGGATTCTGACATGTTTGAAGTCTAAAGAGAATTGGCCTCTATATAAAATCAATAATAATTGTTAGGAAGAACAGATATTGAAAAGTTATTATATTAGTACACAATAACAATCCAATTCTAACCCTTAATCATCGTACAGAACATAGAAACTGGAGGAGACAATTCAGTGCCTTGTGCTTGAGTAATCAATTAGATCATGGTTGATCCATACCTCAGCTCCATTTAACTGCCTTTGATCTTTATTCCCTGATAGCCTTACCTAAAAAGTATGTCGATCTCAGACTGAGAGTTTCCATTAAGCCAGCAACTGCAGCCTTTCAGGAGATGGGGAATGGGGGAGGAGGGGTTTGTAGTTGAGATATTTTGGATTTCTGATACCTTTTTGGGGTGACAGAAAAAATATTTCCTATTTTCGCTCAGAAATGTTTAACTAAATTATCAGATTGATAATTACAAGATTCGTTTGGACTCCCTCAGCATTGGAAATAGTTGCATCTATTATATAGAGGTCAATTGTGGGTGGCACGGTGGCACAGTTGTTAGCACTGCTGCCTCACAGCGCCAGAGACCCGGTTCAATTCCTGCCTCAGGCGACTGTCTGTGTGGAGTTTGCACGTTCTCCCCGTGTCTGCGTGGGTTTCCTCCAGGTGCTCCGGTTTCCTCCCACAGTCCAAAGATGTGCAGGTCTGGTGAATTGACCATGCTAAATTGCCCGTAGTGTTAGGTAAGGGGTAAATGTAGGGGTATGGGTAGGTTACGCTTCGGCGGGTCGGTGTGGATTTGTTGGGCCGAAGGGCCTGTTTCCACACTGTAATGTAATCTAAATATCCTATTGAATCCCTTTTGGATTGTAAACACCTGAATTAGATTGCCTCTAAAATATTCTAAATTCAAGGGAAAGGAAACAAAATTTATGCAACCTGTCCTTATTGTTTGATCATTTAAACATGGTATAATTCTGGCAAATTATGCTATTTTTCCCCATGATTCTCTGCACTGGTCAATATGAAGGAGAGTCATCCACATAACGTCAAGTGAAAGTTTTCTAAAACAAAATGTAATGTCCCTTCATATTTACCTTTCTATTTTACCCCGTTAATATCAGGGTCAACATTGCTTTAGCTTTTTGAATAATGGTTTTTACGTGTGCAATAGTTTTCTTAGTGATTTATATGCTTAAGCACACAAATTCCATTGCTGCTACAGTTCCTCTTCTCTCACTAATCAGAAAACATTTTAATTTGTGTTTTATGGATCCAAAGTGAATGGCTTCCCATGTCTCTGCATTAGAATCTATCTGCTGATCTGCATTCCTTTGTAACTTTCTGCTTCCAGCTACATAATTTCCTATGATTCTGACTAAGTGCCATCTGTAAACCTGGAAATGCAACTTTTTATTCTTTTCTGAACTTCATGATAAAAAGACATCGTGAAAATATGAGACAAAAAAAGAGATCTCTGGTGAACGTGCCTTGTCTCAAGCCATTAATGAAATAATATTCCCTTTATTTCTATTCTCCACATTCCAACCAATAGCCAACCCATGCCACAAGTTTGCCTCAAATCCATGTGCCTTTATCTTTGCTTAAATGTCAGCATAAAACCTTACTAAAGGCCATAAAAATTATATAGTCAACAACCAAATGTATTCCGTTATTTACTATATTAATTGAAATGATTTATTCATCCCAAATCTGTGTAGATTATCTTTAACTACCTCACATTTGTCTGAGCACTTGGATATAGGTGGGTCATCTTGAGTTTCTTCTGACAGCTTGCAATCTTCAACGGTTTGATGAACTATTGGAAAATTGCATTCAATTTCAATATTTGTTTGTTTCACTGTGGTGTTTTTATATTAGTTTATATCTCTTAAAGATCGCCAATTATACTCAAGTAGTAAGCAAAGACTTTCCTATCACTGAATTGTATTTGCAGATACATTCTATTTTGTTCAAAAAGCACACAATCCATGTGATATTTTATAAATCCCTACTTTAAAAATAGAACCAGTCTGACACAAGATTGGAATACATGCAGACTCTAACTTCACACCTTTAATGCATTGTCTGAGCTGAGATGTCACCTTTTTATATAAAATCTTAAGTTATCGCAGGAATGTAACTTGAAAGAAGTTTTGGGATTTACATATTAATGAATCAAAACCTGCAATTCATTCTAAAAGATGAAAACTTAACAGTAATCTAGGTATGTTCAATATATCACATCAGAATTCTAGTTGCAGCACTAGCAGATTTCAACTATAAAAACTGAAAGAACTGCAGATGCAGGAAATCAAAAATCAGAAACAGAAACAGAAATTGCTGGAAAGAGTCAGCAGGTCTGGCAGCATCTGTGGAGAGAAATCAGAGTTAATGTTTTGGGTTCAGTCACCGTTCCTTAGTTCTGCTTTTCTTTCAAACTTCTACCACATTATTTTACAACTAGTGTTCTGTCCTATTCAGCAGTTAGGTAGATGTGATTCATAAAAATAAATACTAATGGGACAATTGTTTTGGAATTCATTAAATGCAACAGCAACTTGAAAAATAGCTAAGTCATTTTTATAAAAGGGCTGAAATTGAATGCAAGGCTTGTTGCATTTGGGCGGCACAGTGGCTCAGTGGTTAGCACTACTGACTCACAACTCCAGACACCCAGGTTCAATTCAAGCCTCAGGCAACTGTTTGTGTGGATCTTGTACATTCTCCTCATGTCTGTGTGGGTTTCCTCCCACAGTCCAAAAATGTACAGGTTAGGTGATTTTGCCATGCTAAATTGCCCATAGTGTTCAGGGATGTGTAGATCAGGGTGAATGTGAAATAATAGGGTAGAGGAATCGGGTGGGATACTCTTTGGAGGGTTGGTGTGGACTTGTTGGGCCAAGTGACCTGTGTCCACACTGTAGGAATTCTATGATTTACATTTAAAGTACAATAAGTATGGAGATATATTTCTAGGGAAGCAATTCCAACAGATTTAACAAAACAGAGAGCAATAACTTTAAATAATCTTGAGATTATGGAGACCAGGATAAATCAAGCAAATTTAAATAGAATTCCGTGAGGATGTCACCAAAGTGGTGGATAATGTTCATTTAATGGATCTTTACTATCATGTTTTATTGCAACCTCATATGTTAAGTCTAACTGGAATCAATCATTCATAGAACTTCTTAGCTCACCATCTAATATTCTCACAAAATGGCTTGTCATGTAACAGGACTGAAATTACGTTGTAATTCCACACTGCTCAGTTCCCTTTCTAAATTAAATGAGGAGGCAATATCTCCCTTTGCAAGAGAGTACATGCTGAGACAGTCAAGTTTGTGCACTAAATGGTGGATGTAACTGAAGAAAGAAATGGACAAAATGGACAAAGAAACAATTCTTTGAATGGACATTTCTATAATGAATAAATATGTTTTCAGCAACTCACATTAATGAGATTTTTATTTGCTTCCAACATATTTGACAAGGACATTCAGGAGTCAAACTGACATTAGTGTGAAACTTTATAGAGTTCTACTATGATTCATATTGGAAAGAGGCCATTGATTTCAATCTGCCTATTGCCAGTCCTTTGAAAGATTTATCAAATTAGCCCCTTGTCTTTTTTTTTTATTTTCCTCCAAAACCTTCCTGTTCAAATTTCCTTTTGATCATTATTATTGAATGTGCTTCTATCACCTTTTCAGGTAAATGTTTGGCCATGTTTAAAATGTCTCCTTACTTTGCCTCTACGTCTTTTGGTAATCATCTTGAATTTGGGGTCCACCAGTTATTGATCTTTCTGCTAGTAGGAACATATTTTATTTAATACTCTTATCAAAAGCATTGATGATTTTGAACACCTCTATCAAAATCTCCTCTTAAACGTATTTTTACTAAGGAGAAAATCCAGTTTCTCCAGTCTTTCCAGTTAACTGAAGTTCTTTATTCCTGGTACCATTCTAATAAATTTTATCTTCACATATTTGACGTCCTTCCTAAAGTGTTGTGCTACGAGTCGAACACAAAAACTAGCTGAGGTATAGTCAATGCATACTAAATATGTAAGATTAGTGTTGTTTTTGTAATCGGTGGGTGCAAAATTGGACTCTGTAGGTGCTTCACATGCCTTGAAGCAAGAATTGGTGCTGCCTTCATGTGGCATCTCTCCACTTTATGATTTGTCATGTAGGTGTGCTGTGAATGTGCTGCAAGGACCAGGAGTAGTGTTACTATACCAAATAAATGTTGTGGCTTATTTGATGTTACTTTCAGAAACCTTTTTGTTGTATGTGCCATGTATATCCGTGCTGATTGATTCCAGCTAAACAGGCATTTAACAATATCAAAGCATCTTTTTCAGCCCCCAACAAACAGTGATATTTAAAGGGTCAGATGCTAAATTTTAGATGGCATCTTGTTGGCATATTTATGCCTAGATTGTGCTTGTCAAAGTACTGTGGTGTATTATGCAAGGAGAACTGATGTTTGAAAGCAGAAAAAATTCAGGAATTGGAGACAGATGTATGTGAGTTGTGGATACAGTGCTCCCTTGGTCTGTAACATGACCAGGAAGTGGCACATAGACTTCAGGGATACGAAACTCTGGAAAGAGGAGCGCTTTCCACAGAAAGCCCTACTCAGCAATGATTTCCCAGGAGCAATTTTTCCAATACGACTTGACCTAGGAGAAAGGTTTGACAAGGAGGTTACCAATGAGCTTGCCACCTCTGAAATCCAACCTTTAAAACATTACACTAGGGTGGAAACGAAGCTGCTAGTAACTCTGAAAATCACAATGGAGTTGAACATTTATTTACCCACTTTTTCCCAGGGGTGCTATGAGTGACATCTTAAATGTTTTTCAAAATGTTACATATTGGAGCATTCTGATGGGCGTGTAGGTCATTTATTCCAGAAAATGAAAGAACATCACCTTCACCTTCAGTAGGGACAAGCCAGATAAGAGGGTAGGGAGGGCTTTGGCAGGATTTTCTGGTGATACAGGGAACCAATGACTGTATTTAGCTGGACTCCGAATGTCAAAAGGGAAAAGTTTAGGACCTGCACAAACTTGCATTCTGTAAATGTTATAGTTAGTGTTCAAACCTTCCTAATACATTCCTAATATCAGTGGTTGCACATTATCCTGGCAACAGCCATTAACCCTGCACCAGTCTCTGGGTTGCCACAGAGAATCAGACACTGGCTTCACAGGGGGCAAATGACTCCCACTACGAGGGGAGCAGAAACAACATAGAACAGAAAATTGACCTCACCCAAGCAATGGTTCTGCTGCCTTGATTGATCAGGGAAGCCTTCAATACTTAATAGAGTGAGTTTCAAAGTTCCTGGCAGTCTTCCACATTCTTTGTAACATTGCAACTATGCAATGACAAGAACCCAGAAACTATCAAGGAAGGAGGAGGACAAAAGAGGAGAAAGAAAAGAGCAGGAATATCAGGCAAAGAAGATGCTCCCTCAATGCATTTACATCATAAGTGTTGTCCATAAGCACTTACTCAGACTCTGCTTTCAGTAAAGTCACAGTGGAAGTTCAATGTAAAGTGGATGTTGAAGTCCAAAGTGAAGCCATGTTATAGCTGAACTGGGTTACAACTGAAATTCTTCGTTTTTCTGAACGGTCTGCCCCATGATGCAATCACTTCTGTGCTTCAAAACTTTAGGTGGTCATGGTTTTTAGGTTTTTAATCCATGGCTTGCATTTTATCCTATCAGATTATCACACACCTTCTTCATCCTGCTGATTAAATAAGTGAAGGGATGTTTGTGGGGCATTTCTACACTGATGGACTCAAGTTGAACAGCAATCTCTTGGGTATTAGTGAGACAAACAATTGGCCAATGTATCACATTCCAGAAAAGATCAGTTGCATTTCCAGCACCATTGCAAACTTTTAAACTCAGATTCAATCTTAAAGTCTCATCAGATTACAGCCGTACAGCATGCTTGGTCTTACCACTATAGGTTCTGAGCATGATTATTTCTGACCACAAAGTGATAATTGCTGATTGATGGAATGTCCAGGAGGAGAACAAAGGCTGCAGATAAATTTGGAATCCAAGAATCCCCCACACTATAAATGAATTTGTCATTTATTGATCTGCATTATAGTGGACATCCACTGTACTTTCCTTGACCATGAAGAAACCACCATTCCCTACAACTATTACCTACAAAGACATCACTTATGGCATTCCTTGGTCCACCATCTAACAATAGAAGCTCTCCAAATACTTTTTCATTAAAGTTTGTAATCATTTTCCTCAACAAAAACGAAACATTCACCCTTGTGAATTCCCTTCTTACAGGAGTTTTCCTGCCTGCTCTCCATAACCTTTCAACTCATTACTAATTAAAAATCTGTCTGTCTCCTCTTTTAAACTACTCAATGGCCCTGCATCCATCACAGTCTGGGGTAGTGAATTCCACAGATTCACGAATAGTTGAGAGAAGTTATTTCTCCTCATCTCTTTGATAACTGCTACCCCTTATGCTCAATCTATGACCTCTCATTCCAGGTTGCTCTGTCTATGTCTATTTGCCAAAATCCTTTAACATCGTATATACTTCAATTAGATCTGCTCTTATTCTTCTAAACTCATAGGCCTAAACTGCTCAGTCTGTCTTCATAAAACAAAATCCTTACCTCTGAAATCAATCTAGTAAACCTTGTTTCAATTACCTCCAATACAACATAAAATTTACTTTTACACTCTTCCTTTAGCAATAAATGTCAAAATTCCATTTGCTTCCCTTATTCCCTGATATACCTGTAAATTATTTTACTCCAATTCGTGTATGAAGACACCGAGGTCCCAGTGCACTGAAGTATTCTGAAGTTTATCTCCATTTGGATCAGACGTTGCCTTTAGATTCTGCCAAACAAAGTAGATAACCTTGCACCTACCCACTTTAAACTTCATCTGCCAAATTTTGGCTCAGCCACCTAACCTATCCATTTAGAATCATGAAGTCATAGAGTCATACAGCATGGAAATAGAACCTTCGATCCAACTCATCTGCACCATACAAACATCCCAAGCTGACATAGCCCCATTTGCCACCATTTGACCCATTCCTATTCATATACCCATCCAGATGTTTTATAAATGTTGTAATTGTTCCAGCCTCCACCACTCCCTCTGGCAGCTCATTCCATACATGTACCACCCTAATCGTCAAAACGTTACCCCTCAGGTTCCTTTTAAATCTTTCCCCTCTCAACTTAAAACCATGTTCTCTAGATATGGACTCTCCCACCCTGGGAAAACAACTTTGGCTATTCACCCTATCCATGTCCTCCACAATTTTATAAAAGTCAGTCTCCAATACTCCAGGGAAAAAAAGCCCCAGCCTATTAAGCCTTTCACCATAGCTCAAACCCTCCAGTGCTGGCAACATCCTTGTAAATTTATTCGGTACCCCCTCAAGTTTCACAACATCCTTCCTAAAGAAGAACCTGCACCTTTAAGTCTCTTTGCTCAGCAACAGTTCCCAGGGCCCTACCATTAGCTGGTATAAATACCGCATTGGTTTGTCTTACCAAAATGCAACACTTCACATTTATCTAAATTAAACTTCATCTGCCACTCATTGGCCCCTTGATCAATCTGATCAAAGTCCTGTTGTACTCTGAGATAATCTTCTTCACTGTCCACTACACCATCTATCTCGGTGTCATCAGCAAACTTACTAACTATATCATACATTGACATCCAAATCATTTATGTAAATAATGAAGTGCAGTAGATCCAGCACTGTTCCTTGTGGCACAAAACTGGTCACAGGACTCCAGCCCGCAAAACAACCCTCCACCACCACCCTTTGTCTCCTACCTTCAAGCCCATTTTGTATCCAATTGGCTAGATCATCCAGATCCCAAATGAATTAACCTTATGAACCAGTCTACCATGTGGAACCTTGTTCCAAATTTGCTGATGTCTATGCAGATAATGTCTACCACTCTGCTTTCAACAATCTTCAGTGTCACTTCCTCAAAAAACTCAATCAAGTTTGTGAGACACAATTTCTGATGTACAAAGCCATATTAACTATCCCTAGTCAGTCCTTGCCTTTCTAAATGCATATAAATCCTGCCACTCAGAATTGGCTCCAACAACTTAGCCACAACTGATGTAAGGTTCACTGGTCTATAGTTCTCTGGCTTTTCCTTAAGCCTTTCTTAAATAATGGCACTACATTAGCCAACCTCCAGTCTTCTGACACCTCAACCATGGCTATCAATGATACCTAATGGCAAATTTTTTATTTCTTCATAGCAACTTACTTTACCGCCCATTTTACTGTCATCTGCACATCTGCACATTCTAAATAGTTGGGGTCCAAGGACCGAGCTTTCTGATAGCTCACTAGTTACACCTTGCCAACCAGAAAGTGATCCATTTATCCCAACTGTCTGCTTTCTGTTGGTCAATCCTCCATCCAAGCTACTCTCACCCCATGTGACCTTATATTATGCGTTAACCTTTTGTACAGCAGCTTATCAAATGTATTCTGGAATTCCAGATATATTATATCTATAAAGATCCCTATTATCCACTTTGCTTTGTATATTTTCTTTAGAAAGCACTCTAGAAAATTAGTCAAATGTGATGTACCCTTGCTAAAACCATGCCTTCTCCAATAGATTGTATGTTGACTTTCCAAATGTCCTGAAATGGATTTTAACAATTTCCCAATAACACATGTTAAACTGATTGGTCTGTAGTTTCCTACTTCCTGTCTCCCTCCCTTTTCAAATAAGGATGTTATATGAGCATTTTTCCAAGCCACTGGAACCTTTCCCGCATCTAGGGAATTTTGGAATATTATAAACAATGGATCTACTATATCTTCTGTCCCTTTCTCGAAGTCCCAGGGATGTAGGCAATCAGGCCTTGGGTACTTGTTTGCCTCCAATCCCAATAACTTTCTTGGTACAGTTTCTCTCGTGATGTTGACTGTTCTAAGTTCTTACCTTTCTATAACCTTTGCATTACCTGTTACTATTGGGATGGTACTGGTGTCCTCCACCTTGAAAACTAAGCAAAACATTGTTTACTGGTTCTGCCATTTCTGTGTTCTCCACCATTAAATCCCCATTTTCATCTTCTACGGAACCAACATACACTTTATCTACTCTCTTCTCTTTTATATATTTATAAAAGCTTCTGTTTTACAAGAGAATACGTTGTTTGTGGAGGATATTCTCACATAGTGAAGCTTACAATCATTTATTTATCTGGTGACTGATACTATAAAGAAGGTTATGGATATGTTGCTCGAAAGAATGGAAGGAAGGAACAGTATACCTGGGAGGAGTACTACACTCAATAAATGCTGTCCTGACATTCCTAATAATTTAGGTGAAAGTGAGGACTGCAGATGCTGGAGATTAGAGTCAAGAGTGTAGTGCTGGAAAAGCACAGCAGGTCAGGCAGCATCCAAGGAGCAGAAAAATTGATATTTTGGACAATTTATTATGCGTTAACATCATTCCTAATAACTTAGTCAATGATAATTGATACCGTCATGAACTGCAGAATCTCTGATGTTAAAACAGTGGTCACCAAATGAGATTTATCACAATGCTGGGATTCTGGGAACAATCTGGGGTTTTCTTGATGTGGAGGTGCCAGTATTGGACTGGAGTGGACAAAGTTAAATATCACACAACACCAAGTTATAGTCCAATAGATTTGTTTGGAAGCACTAGCTTTCAGAGCGCTGCTCCTTCATTAGGTAGGTCCTTCATCTGCCACCTGATAAAGGAGCAGAGCTCAGAAAGCTAGTGCTTCCAAATAAACCTGTTGGACTATAATTTGGTATTATGTAATATTTAACTGGGGTTTTCTTGGAAGAGGAAAATATAATTCGTAGCCTGCTACGACACTTTATGATCAGGTTTAATGAAATCTTTAGCATTACTCAAGGTAAGACATGGTATTTGTCAGTATGTCTGGAACTTTAAAAACACATGACGACATAACACGGGGCATCAACACCTCAGTCCTCCAGATATGAATGTCATAAGGTAAACAAATAACTTATTGGGCATGATGAAATCCTCAGCAGGATGTAGAACGACGGGAGGAGTGTTGGAGAACAATGTCAGCTGAAGACAAAAATCCCAGTTGAATATCAAAGCTCATTGGATAGGGAAATACCACAAGTTTTATTTTACTAGTGAGATGACTTACTACTTGCAAGAAATGTTTTATTAAAAAAGATCAGTTGTGGGTAGTTAAAGTCAAAGTAAATTTTTCCTTATGAGTTGTGACTGTGAGCTTAATATGACCTTTTCTTCCTATGCTTTATTAAGTTCTTATTAATAAGGGTTGATTTGTGATCAGGCCCACATCTGCAATAAATATTTTAATTATTTGGACTGATTTTTACATTTATGTATATTATCTTCCGCCCCATTTCTAGAATTAATTTCGGGAGTTTGGCAGTTTCTAATAGTGATGGATTCTTGAACACTGCTTTAGCCTGACCATTAACCATTAGTTTTGGCTACAAACTTCACCTGAGCTTTTCTACTGTTCACTGCCAAGTTTTGCAATTTTGAAAGAATAATCTTAAAAATCTTTGAGAATTTCAGTGCCAGTGTTAATAAGCTTCAAGAAAAATGTTTTTACATTTTATGGCAAGAAGCCCAACATCTGTATGGAAAAGAATAAAAATTGATAAAGGGAAAAATTACAAGAATTGTCTAAGTCTTCAGTCTTCTATGTTTATAGCAGCCCATAGACGCTATTTTGGAGATCATTCATTCCTTTACCAACTTCCCAACTCCCAAAAGCTCTTTCACTTACTCCAACTGTTCTTCTATATATATATATATATATATATCTCAAGATAGTTTTTGGGCTTTTGAATCTCTGTCAATGAAACTGATGAATGAAGTGGAAAATAAGGTCAATTTTGCTCTATTGGCTCATAGCAAATTCAACCACCCCCCTTGTCATTACACTGGATTTGAACTAATGCACCCAAAAGTATAAGATTACGCAACTTTATCCTGCAGCTGCCAATTTACATTTGTTGTGGATCTGATGTGTAAGTGGTGCTGAGTTATTTACTACAACTGGAGCTCAGGTGACAATATTTTCCTTTCTCTGGATAGCAAAGTTGATTGGACTATGAAGTAGGAAACTCTTAGCTACATAACCTGCTACAAATCTCCGTGCATTTTCCAGTGGGGAAGAAATATTTAGTGCAGGCATTTTGCTGATCATTTAATATTATCCTGCATAAGAACAGAATTAGGACAGGTTTAACTATATTCCCAGGGGGAGTTCATTGAGTTCAGACCATGATGAAACAAATTTAAGAGGGATAAAGTATAAACTTAGCAAAATAATATTTTAAGGGATAATATCCTTTCCCAGGCAATGGGAATTTCAATTCACCTGGAGAAAATTTCACCAATAAATATGTTCACAAAAGGAGAAAGTGAGGACTGCATTTGCTGGAGATCAGAGTTGAAGAGTGTGGTACTCAAAAAGTACAGCCGATCAGGTAGCATCTGAGGAGCAGGAGAATCAATGTTTCAGGCATAAGACCTTCATCAGGTTTGTTTACGAAACCAAATATCAACAACTGACAACAACATTAACAAAGGAAGATCCTTGATGAAGCTGATAAAGATGTTTGGGGCCGAGCAAACTCCCCTGAGCATCTCTTTGCAGAGCTCTTATAGTCCAAAGGTAGAGTTAGTTCAAATCCCGTCTGCTCCTGAAATGTGTAATAATATCTCAAAACAGGTTGATTAGAAAATATGGACCCTAAGGATCTAGAGGTGAGATGAAATTTATGCAGGCGTATTGGACTGTGGGATATCCTTTTGACTAAATTCAGATCAATGAGATACACAGAAACAAAGGGTTTTCATCCTCTCATTGTGCCACCCATGCAAATCCCCAATAAAGTTTATAGCACGTAAAACATCTGTTTGCATCAACTGTGAATCAAATATTATATAATATCTAATTAAGATTTGAAAAAGCAATAACTTCCATTTATAAAGCATCTTTAATGTAGAAAATATCACAATATAGTGAATATGAGTTTTAACCAGCCAGCATTTAGAACAAACCAAATGTACCTGATGCTTAATTGAAGCTTGAAAGTATGTAACAAATTAAGTAGAATGTTTCTGAATACTGTTGCTTGTTGTCGATGTTTTGGGGAGTTATACGGTGAATTAACATTTTTACTGACTTTTAAACATGTTAAAAATAAAGATATCCACACCAGTAACTAATATTTGGTTTGTGTGGTCTATCCAAGTTAAACAAAAAAGAAGTCTTCCCAGGAATTCCAAGTAGTTCCAGAAAGAAACAGTTTAAAGGATTTTACTTTGCTTTCTCTTGTATAAGCCCGCCACTTGCAAACATTACTCACTGAAAATATAGGCAAGGCATGCATTGTTGAACCATAAGTCACACAAAGTGAGGCGAGAGTAACTCCCCTTGAGACCAAGACAGCTTTTAACCATCAAGGAATCTTAACAAAATTATTGTCAATGGGAATCAGAGGTAAACTCTCCATTGACAGGAGTCATGCCTGGCAGAAAGAAAGATAATTGTGTTTGTCAGAGGTTAATCATCTCACCTCCAGATCCTTAGGGTACATATTTTCTAATCTACCATTTTAGAGATATGATTACACATTTCAGGAGCAGATGGGATTTGAACCTACTCTACCATTGGACCTCAAGAGCCCTGGGAAGAGATGCTCATGGGAGTTTGCTAGGCCTCAAACATCTTCATCAGCTTCATCAAGGATCTTCCTTTGTTAATGATGATCATTATTAATTACAACTCAGATACTGATGTAGTCTGTGACTATTTGCAGCAAGATCTACACAGTATGCAGGCTTGTGTTGATAAGTTGGAAGTTAAATATGTAGTACCAAAGGCCAAGCATAGATTGTCTCCAACAAGAGAATATCTAGCAACCTCCCATTGAAATTTAATGGCATTATGATCACTGAAACTCCAACCATCAGGATCCTAGGGATATAATTGACCAGAAACTTAACTGGAAAGCTATGTAAATATTGAAGTTATAAGCAGAGTGGAAATTTTGCAGTGGGTAAGTCAAATCCAGAGTCCCCAAAGCCTGTCCACAAGACACAGGTCAGGATTGTAACGGCATACTCTCCATTTGCCTGAATGAGTGTGCAACAACATTCAAGAAGCCCAATGCCATGCAGGATTGATACTCCAACAACTTAAACTAGAGTTCAGGGGTGGGACCCCAACTTTTCACTTTAAACATTAATGATCGAGATGAAGGAACTGAGGCCACTCTAGCTACATTTGCAGATCATAGGGTCATAGAGTCATAGAGATGTACAGCATGGAAATAGACCCTTCGGTCCAACTTGTCCATGCCGACCAGATATCCCAACCCAATCTAGGCCCACCTGCTAGCACCCGGCCCATATCCTTCCAACCCCTTCCTATTCATATACCCATCCAAATGCCTCTTAAGTGTTGCAATTGTACCAGCCTCCACCACTTTCTCTGGCAGCTCATTCCATATACGTACCAACCTCTGTGTGAAAAGGTTGCCACGTAGGTCTCTTTTATATCTTTCCCCTCTCACCCTAAACCTATGCCCTCTAATTCTGGACTCCCCAACCCCAGGGAAAAGACTTTGTCTATTTATTCTATCCATGCCCCTCATAATTTTGTAAATCTCTATAACGTCACCCTTCAGCCTCCGACGCTCCAGGGAAAACAGCCCCAGCCTGTTCAGCATCTCCCTATAGCTCAAATCCTCCAATCCTGGCAACATCCTTGTAAATCTTTTCTGAACCCTTTCAAGTTTCACAACATCTTTCTGATGGGAAGGAGACCAGAATTGCAAGCAATATTCCAACAGTGGCCTAATCAATGTCCTGTACAGCTGCAACATGACCTCCCAACTCCTGTACTCAATACTCTGACCAATAAAGGAAAGCATACCAAGCACCTTCTTCACTATCCTCTCTATCTGTGACTCCACTTTCAAGGAGCTATGAACCTGCACTCCAAGGTCTCTTTGTTCAGCAACACTCTCGAGGACCTTACCATTAAGTGTATAAGTCCTGCTAAGATTTGCTTTCCCAAAATGCAGCACCTTGCGTTTATCTGAATTAAACTCCATCTGCCACTTCTCAGCCCATTGGCCCATCTGATCCAGATCCTGTTGTAATCTGAGGTAACCCTCTTCGCTGTCCACTACACCTCCAATTTTGGTGTCATCTGCAAACTTACTAACTGTATCTCTTATGCTCGCATCCAAATCATTTATGTAAATAGGTAGAGGGACAGGTAGCATTGAGGAAGCCAGAAGGCTGCAGAAGGATTTGCATAGGTTAGAAGAGTGGGCAAATAAATGGCAGATGGAGTACAATGTGGGCAAGGGTGAGGTCATGCACTTTGGTAAGAAGAATAGAAGCTTGGACTATTTTCTAAATGGGGAGAAAATTCAGAAATCTTAAGTGCAAAGAGACTTGGGTGTTTTAGTTCAAGATTCTTTCAAGGTAAACTTGCACATTGATTCAGTAGTTAGGAAGGCAAATACAATAATGGCATTTATTTTGAGAGGACTTGAATGTTAAAGCAGGGATGTACTTCTGAGTCTCTATAAGGCTCTGGTCAGATGACATTTGAAGTATTGTGCACAGCTTTGGGCCCCATATCTCAAGAAGGATGTACCTGGCCTGAAGCAGATTCAGAGGAGGTTCACAAGAATGGTCCCAGGAATGAAAAGCTTATGAGGAAAATTTGAGGGCTGTGGGTCTATACGTGACGGAGTTCAGAAGGATGAAGACGGATCTAATTGAAACTTACAGAATACTGAACGGCCTGGACAGAGTTGCTGTTGGGAAGATGTTTCCATTGGTAGGAGAGAATAGGACCCAAGGGCACAGCCTTAGAATGAAGATAAGGAGAAACGTCTTCAGCCAGAGAATGGTGAATCTATGGAATTCACTGCCACAAAAGGCCGTGGAGGCCAGGTCATTGAGTATATTTAAGACAATGTTAGATAGGTTCTTGCTTGACAAGGGGATCAAAGGTTATGGAGAGAAAGCGGGAGAATGGGGTTGAGAAACTTATCAGCCATGATTAAATGGTGGAGCAGACTTGATGGGCTGAATGGCCTAGTGTATGCTCCTATGTTTTATGACATTATGATCTTAAATCAGAACAGGATAGATAGAGTAGTGGCAGAAGAGGCCTAAGACTAAGATCAAGAGCTCAGCTAGACCACAGGAGGCTCCTAGGCACAAAGAGGGTGCAGGGAAGGCAGCAACATGACCTAAAGATCCCTAAGAGAGTTTCCACTCCTTGGCTGTAAACCATTTGAAATGATTCCTTTTTTTGTAAACTCTGTCAGAGGCTTTGGTTCATTTGAACATCACTTTAAATCTGTGCCCTCTTGTTCTTTTTTCTTTTACAAGTAATTTAGAGTTCCAACAGTGATAACCATTCATAGCATAGATGGTGAGACTATAGAGCTGATGGCTAATCTAATGGGCTGGCAGCTCTCTGTGGCTGGTCTTCCTCCTGAGAATGGTTTAGAAGGTGTAGGTTAGATGGGCATCAGATTAATTTCACAGGTTGCTGCAACATCGAGGGCCAAAGGGCTTGTACTGCACTGTAATGTTCTACGTTTTAAGCTTTGCCTTCCCTGGCTGTGGGATAGCACTGCTCAGTTGGGCTGCTTTCTGCTCTCAGTGGTAATGGCAATATCGTAGAATTCCTTTCCTAACAACATTATGGTGCACCTGCAACAAATGGACTGCAGCAGCTCAAGAAGGCAGCTTACCACCACCTTTTCAGGCGCAAGTCAGGACGGGAAATAAGGGTTGGCCCAATCAACCATGCCCAATCAACAGAATCAGCAAGAGTCAAATATTCCTGCTTATTTTACTATGTGATTATAATTAAGTTTATAATTAAGAAATTTTTGCAAATGATTTATGTACAATAACTAGCATAAATAAACTAAAATATTTAATCATTTTGTCTTTAAAGTATCTAGTTATCTATTTTCACATATTCTTGAGATAAAGAAATGTTCTAATTAACTTGACACGAGGCTATACAACTGAGGAAGGTCCTTCATTCAATCTCCAGTGAAATTGTCTCAGACAAAGTGATGAACTGGGATATTTCAATAAATCTCAGAGCCATTGATTTTAAGCATACTTAAATCAACTAGGGTAACTATCTGGGATCGTTGCACACTCATCCTTCCAGAAAAGTACACATGCAGATTTTGAGTGAGAAAGCTGTAAAGCCCCTCCCAAAATGCACAGTTAATTAACATTTCACAGTTTAGACGTATGAATGAAAATTAACAAACTGGGTGAAGGAGCCGAAAGGTGTCATTGCTTGTGATGCCTCAGTTCAATAACAATCACCACTTTATGGCTAAGATGAAAACATGGAAATATAAGTGTGTAAAAATAAAAGGAAAAAAAGTCTTATTTTGTTTCAAATATTTCCCCTTCAAAGGGGAAATTGTTCCTTACTCAACTACTTCTTATGGTAAATCATTCAATTCTACAACAATTTTCTCCTAACCTTGATCATTGTTCTCATATTGATAAAGTTGATGATCTCTTACGACTGACACTCCAAGCGGAAGAAATGATATTTGTTCTATCAGAATGTATTGTATTTCATATCAATTCTCTTCTCAACTTTGTTTACTCCACTAGTGAAAGTTCCTTCTTGCAATTATAATGGCCTTATCTGTGGTATCATCTTGGTAAATTTGCATTGTACCATTTTGATAGCTTTAGTATTCAGTCATGAAGTGTCTAAAGCTACAGACAGTAGTTCAGAATAATTATTGTTCAGACAAGCTATTATAAATTCTTTTCACTTGTAATCTATGACCCTTTATAAAATCCACAGCGACTTTCAATGTTGAACCTCTGCTGTGAAAACTTTGGCCTGAAAATTGCACTTTACAAGTATTAGCTATGACTACCTCTGTGAAAATAGCAGACAAAGGAACTTACCACAAGCATATAAATATTTGCATCAGACTACTACTAATCTGATTATCAAGCACTCATATCAACATGCTTTCAGTTTTAAATGTGCAACCTTTAAATGAGGTTACATAACAACTCTGAATAAATGTAATTTCTTTTATATTTGCATAATAACACACTCTATTCACTTTGATATGCTTTCTGTTACATTTGTAGTGCTTGCTGTCAACAGCTTTGCTCAATTGAATACAGAGCTATTATTAGTCCTCTGAGAAATGTTTTTTTCAAATTTTTCTTTGTTTCGATTTTCTTCAATCTTACAATACAATGTTGGTCATTCTTCATAGAGAGTATTAATAGTCCATTTAACCATGGGAATCATAATTAGATGGCCACATGGTTTTCTGGGTTGATGTGCAAAGAAATACGAGTGGAAGAATTGTAGATGACAGCTTCTGTCCCTTATTATTGGCATGGAGGCTGGAGGTCTAAGTTGGGACAGAGACACCTAAGGTTCCCCAGTGGGGATTTTTAGTTTAAAGGATGTTGTGTCTGTTCACAAAGTGAGTGATTGACTTCCCCAAAAGTTCTTAGCAGAATTTTAAGAATGGGGTCTCCCATTATATCTGCTTCACTTGATCTCCATTTCTATATATATATAATCATTCATCTTGCTTTTCTTGGTACCTACCAACCCACCCAACCCTACTGTTTGCTGGTAAGTAAAATTCCAGTCCACTGCTTACTTCAATGCTCCCAGCAGTCCTTTTGTTAACCTCACACATTATAGAGCTTGGCAAACTCAGGGAAAATGTGACCAATGTCATGTAAACAGGATTAAACGATTGGCTACAGTGACTGAACTTTTCTTCATGATCATAGAGCTGTTGAGGCCAATTATGGTGTGCCTGTCACTGCTCCGCTGAGATCAATTACTTTACAACAGATGAGGGATTGAACCTTAAAATTGTGCATTCACTAACAGAAGCACTGTGATAGCTATGTAACTAAACATGCATTGGAACTTCCTTTGCAACATATTGAGAATTGTATGGAATTCCTTTAATGCTGAAAATTCCACAAACAAATTCAGAATGGCAATAAAGTTTAAAGGGATTCAGCTTTTAATTTAATTTTAAATACACTTAACTGCACCTTATGTATATTGCAAGCAGCACAACATTTTTAAGATTGTTGGGTAATTATCGGATCAATAAAGCTAGACTGAATGGATCTGAAATGTCCATACTTCGTTAATTTTCTGCTCAGAAAGTAAGTGGTAAAATTGTGTACATTAGAACTCTGAGCAGTCTGGGTGTTTATTTTGGAAAATAAAATCTTGCTTAATCGCAGCAGAAACATTTATGCAAAGGCAAGAACCTCCAAGAACAACTCAAGCAGCAGTCCCTTCTGCACTGCACTGGCTAAATGTCAAAATAAACTTTTATTGTGGCCTTGTTAAAGCTCCTCTCATAGAATGATAATTTCAGAACTGTTCTGCATCTTGAAAATCTGCAACCAGAGGACCTTTTGATGCACCTGCTCTCTCAGAAACAGAATTATGAGAAGTTACATCATAAAGCAATAAAGTTTAAATAACTTCTCTCAAAACTCCAAGGCACTGTAATTTAACCTTATATTGGTTTTCATGAAATATTATCTTAAATACAGAGCGTTACAGTTTACAGACAAATTTGGAACAAAACGTGTCCTTATTAAGGATCTTTTGTGATCTGCACAAAGCAAGAAGATACCAGGTTCAATTGCTAATTTTCTTTTTAAGATGTTCATTATATGTAGGTCCATACCACTGACAAGGCCAGCATTCTTTGGCACTAGCAGTAATGTCCCTACTTCTGAGCAAGGAGGGCTGGGTTCAAGGCCCAGTCTGCTCCAGGGATGTATAATAAAATCTTTGAACAGACCGACTGGGAAAAAAAACTTTATTTTTATTGACCATTTCTAATTGCTCTTGGGAATATCAAGCTAATTTCTTGAATTGCTGCAATCATATAGTATAAATACTTTTACGCTGCTGTGTAGGTAGGAGTTGAGAGTGTGGTGCTGGAAAAGCACAGCAGGGCAGGCAGCATCCAAGAAGCAGGAGAATCGACGTTTTGGGCTTAAGCCCTTCATTAGAAATCAGTCCTCACTTTCTCCTTGGATGGGATTAAAGGTTTTTTGACCCAACCATAGTGAATGAATTGTGATATATTTCCAAGTTGAAACAATAGTACTCAATTGTTCTGTGTTTGATTACATTGTCTGTTTGCTATTGATGCTCATTATGCTCGATTGGTTAAGTCTGTGTGTAGATCTTCAACTGTAAAGGCTCTTGTGGTTTATTAGACTGATTCCTGGAGTGATAGGGCTGATGTGTGAAGAGACACTGGATCATTTACGGTTATATTCACTGGAATTTAGAGGAATGAGGGGGATTTCATGGAAACGTATAAAATTCTAACAGTGCTAGACTGAGTAAATATAGGAAGGAAGTTTTTGTTGACCAGGAAGTCCAGAACCAGGAGTGACAGTTTAAGGATGTGGAGAATACCTTTTAGGACTGACATGAGGGAAATTTATTTTCACCTGAAGAGTGGGGAGCCTGTGGAACTCAGAAAGCAGTCGAGGCCAAACCATTGAATGTTTTCAAGAAGTAGTTGGATCTCGTTCTTCAGGCTAACGGCATCAAAGGGGATTGCGAGAAAACAGGAGCAGAGTATTGAGTTGAATGATCAGACATGAACATATTGAATGGAGGACCAGGTTCAAAGACCAAATGACCTACTTCTGCTCCTGTATTCTGTATGTCTTTGCTATCGTGCCCCTACCTCTGGTATCCAGATTTAAGTCCCAGCTGCCCTGGATATGAATCCAAACAGGTTGATTAAATAGTACTGAGCTGAAAGCCAGAGCTGAATCATACAGCATATATTTTAAAGCACAGTGAATAAAACCTGTTGTACACAGAAAAACTAGTGTCACCTCTATGTAGTTCTGATATAAAATATAAAGCAGGATGGTTGAACAAAATCTAACTTTACCAACCTTTCTTTCTTTATCTGGAGATCCACCCATATCCTATGATCAATGAATTTAAGGATTCAAAACTTTTTTTTTGATAAAGGGATGGACAGGCTATAGGCGATACTCATCCACAAGTAAGCAAAACAAAAAAGAATGTCTTGGAACAGAAAACCAGAAAATATTTGAGCAACTTACGGAAAACACATCAATATTTGATATGATAATAACTGCCCATATTGGCCAGATACCTTCAAAACTGTGCCTAAAGTTCGAAAGTGCTCACCAGTTCACAACACCATGTCCACATTAAGGAAAAAAATGAACTTATACTGAAAATGGAATAATTCTGCAAATTTGAGTAGGGCTCCTTCCTGTGGATGCAGTCCCCCTTAATTCCCGCTCAGTTTCCCTTTGGTTTCTGTGGATACATCCAACACACAAACTGTGGCCTATACCCTGAGCAACTTAACCCGACAGCCCCAAATAAAAAGTGCCCAGACTCCTGACTGACGCCTGTACAGCTCCACAACTGTATCATATCTAGCCCCAGAATGGCTGCTATGGAGTCACAAGATGAACCAAGACTCACTCCCCAGATGCAAAGGCATAGCCCCCTGAGTAAGACAACCACACACCTGATCTTGGCCACTCCCCTGGACTGTTTTGGTGGCTGCTCTTGACCTACTGTGTGAGGAGCCTCTGACTGACAGTTGCCCCCATGAACTTCAGTGAGTTTTACCTCTCTGAGACTTTGAAATATGTCTTGCTGTTTGCTGCATAGACAGTGTGGTTGCTGCATAAGCTATTGGAACATGTTGTAGATGTGAGATTGATGTAGTATGATACCATTTAGTAGGATGCTCAACCACTTGAATGATCACTGCCAGCAGCAAGGCCAGCTGCCTGTTGTGTAACTGCATGAATTGGCAAGGCCAAGCAAGGCAGGGAACCTTTGAACGTGCTAAGTGATTGAGTGATAAGAGAGCAAACAAGTAGCTCTGAGATGCAGCTTGGTCTAACCAATGAGCTGGGTGGCCCTCGGTTCACACAACCTGCCCTTGCAACAACCTTTTGATAGTAATTGCCCATGACCCTTGTGTTTTTTGAGTGTCTTGCAAGCAAATTGGAGAATGCCACATCATTAGGGATTAGCAAATGTCATTGTTGCCAGTATCTGTTGAAGCTAATGGTAATGATCTAAGAATCAATCACTCATCACGTATTGATTAACACTCCAGGTTGGTTTATTTAAACAGAAAAACACATTATATCACGAAGCAGATATTTATGCAAAACAACTGATTTCTTTGCGTGTCTCACTTTACAAACACACAGCAAGGAGCCTCTGTAGTGCCATGGTAGAGTCCCTATCCCTGAGCAAGACTGGGTTCCAGTCCCACCTGCTACAGACATGGCTCATATGTATCATGAGTATACAGGTTAATTGAAAATAGCTACAGATATACAGCAGATTAACTATCAGGCTGAATCACACCATTATTGCACATGGAGGCATTAAAGGTGAATTCTCTTAAAGTTAAGGTACAAGTATAGTATACCCTCCTTTTCAAAATAAAGTTTAACTGTTTACTATAACTAATAAATCTCTGCAATGTGTGGTCATTTGCTGATATGTGCAGATCTCCTCATGGTGATGAAAACATCAGCTGGAGATCTGAAATGAAAACAGAAAATCGGGGAGAAACTCAGCAGGCTTGGCAGCAACTGCAAAGAGAGAAATAGTTAACATTTTCAGTTCAATGACTGTTCTTCAGAAGAGTTCCAAAAGTTTTACATTCATAGGTTTTGTCTTTGCTTTCTATATCTGTATGTACTTTTTAAAAAAGAATTCACAAGGGTAGAATTTTGATACTCACCCCTGTGTCAATCTTAGCCAATATCAAATAGTCACAAGTTTGCTGAGCATAGATCATTTCAATTTTTGCAAATATTTCAGATGAAGTGATGACCTTGAGGATTTCCATGAAACTGATGGCTTTATAACATGTATCCATCATTCTCTGTCATGTTAATCATCGGATTATAGTTTGTTGAATGTTTCATATATTGGCCTCTAGCTGGACACCAGTTGGTCTTTATTATAGCTTAATGATACTCATTGTGGAGAGTCTGTTTAAGTCATTACATTAGCTCTTTGCAGCTACATCAACCTTTGCTCTAGCACACTGCCTCTGCTAAAGTAGTATTCTGCCAAGTGCCTTGCAAAATTGAGTGAAAATAGGCCATTTCACCATGCATGCAGAGGGCTATAGCTGTGTGGCTACCAGCTCTGATCTAGTGATTGTGACAAGCATGGAGTTTGTATTTAGGTGCTGTAAGCTTTGTTGACCTGTGAGACTCACTTCATGCTTATGCCCATCCTTCACTCCTCTTCACTTTAAGTTTTCAGTTTATGTGGCAAATCCTTTTGGAAAGCTTCCATTAGCATGATGTGATCACCAGTTCAACAATTCTGTTGCTAGCTCCCCACCTGAAAAAGTACATAATGAGCACTTTACTCTGCATCTGCTCATAAATTATCTATGGTTTCTGTTAGAAAAACAGTAAGTTCTGGAGAAACCCATGAGATCTGGCAGCATCTGTGGAGGGAAAACAGAGTTAATGTTTCAAGTTCAGAGACCTTTCATTAGATTCTGTCAACTTTTCTTTAGATGACATTAATTACATTTGAGGAACCTGGAACTTTAATCTGACTCTTGGAGCTCTTCATAGACTTGATAAGTCAACATTCACAATTTTGTTTCCAATTGCTAAACAAAAATTAATAGTTTGCTTTTCTGCATTATTTTTACCTGAAGCTCGAAATAGCTCTAAACATTGTTTAAACATTTAAATTTCTGTTCTGAGTTTTGTTGTGTCTCAGTTCAAATTAGGGGACTAGGGGATTTTGTGGAAGTTCTGACAACATGCCTTTGACATTTCCTTGTCTGCTATCAATGTGGCATGTACCTAAATCATTTGCTATAGATTTGTCTACTTACTCCCAAGCTTATCTTCATTCTTTGATGCTAAAATAAAACAAAAGACATCACGGGTTATCTCTTGCATTTCCACATAATTTAAGACTATTGACCATGTATTTCACATGAAGAATTACTTGCTCGATAACTGTTCAAGCATGATAGACTATATTAAAACAATATTCACCATATCATATTAATGATAATGGTGTAAAAAACATTGTTCATTAGGAATTTATTAATGATTATTTTATTCAAGACAGAAAAACATATCATAGTTATGAAGCAAACATTGCAGCAAACCACCTGATTTATGTATGTACAGCTGGTAGCCACACAGTGAATGAAATGCCAAGCAGAGCTGCAACATTGTAAACAAATAACGCATAGAGTCCTTAAAGGTGAAATCTCTTAATGGCAATGTGTACATACAAATGTGTACCTCAAAATCTACATGAGAAAGCTACTGTTCAGTTCCATAATTTTTGGTAAGTGTCTTTGCTCATTTACCTACAATAATTGTCATATAAGTGTCATACGAAAGTATTGTCACTGTATATTGCCAGGGGTTTTGCCAGTGTCTAAAATTTCCATTTAGATGATAACATCGCTTTAGAAAAGTTTGCTCTGCAAAGAGTAACTGTATATTTTGGGTAATTTATTTATTATGCCCTTAGAACACTCAGAAAAACATTGTAAATAGACGATTGAATGAGATTAGCTCATGCTTCATACAGCTGTGTTGCTGACGATTTGTAACCAATACACAACAGAGCGCACAGATGGAATATATTAATGTCAGTGAACAAAGGGAAAGAAGAGGAAGAAGTCAGATATATTTACATCTTTTATTTTTCATATCCTCAGTGCAATCCAAATCATTTCACATTTAACAAATTACTTTTAGTGTATAATCATTATTGTTGTTGATACAAACATGACCATCAATTTACACACAGCAATGAGCTAAACAATCACTTAAATTGACTTTGTTTTTGATATTAGTTGATGGAGAAATGTTTGCCAGGATAAATGCAAACATTGAGTTATATTTGTATGAATAGGTAGACAAAATTTAATTTAATAACAATCAATTAATACAATATTACAACATGGAAAAGAGGCCCTTTGGCCTACCATGTCTCTGTCAGTCATCAAACACCTGAATCTACTTTAATCCGATCTCTGAGCACTTGTCCCATAACCTTGTATGCCATCGGATTTGAGGTGTTCGATTAGATGATTATATTCCCTACAGTGTGGAAACTGGCCCTTCGGCTCAACAAATCCTCACCGACCCTCCGAAAAGTAACCCACCCAGACCCATTTCCCTCTAACTAATGCTATTGCCAATTTAGCTTGGCCAATTTACCTGACCAGCACACCTTTGGACTGTGGGAGGAAACCGGAGCACCTGGAGGAAACCCACGCAGACACGGGGAGAACGTGCAAACTCCACATAGACAGTCGCCCAAGGCTGGAATTGAACCTGGGTCCCTAATGCTGCGAGGCAGCAGTGCTAACCACTAAGCCACTATGCTGCCCAATTGATCTAAATGCTTTCAATCAATCATTCATTTTTCCTTCTTTATCTTTCCTGATAAAGTGTAGCATGAATATTAAATTATTAAACCTCCTTTTGTTTGAGTCATGTCTCTGTTGCTGCCATTATATCAGACACATCTTTCAACCAACCTTGTTGACCATACAATGTGCACCTATATATATGGACTCAAAACCCATCTTAGACTGCCTCACATTTTCTCTTTGATTCCTCCTAGTCTTTATCCTAATGTTACTTATCTCCTCCTGTGCACCTTGTTTCTTCTTTATGTCATTCAGCACAATGAAACAATCTCTTGCCAATTTGGTTTAAACACATCCTGGTATTAATCAACCTTTCTGAGAGGACATTATGCTCAAATGTATGTTTAAATGCAACCTGAAGAAGGGTCTCTGGACCTGTGCTATTCCTGATGAAGGGCTTTTGCCCGATATGTTGATTTTCCTGCTCGGATGCTGCCTGACCTGCTGTGCTTTTCCAGCACCACTCTGATCTAAACACTGGACCTGAAATGTTAATTCTGATTTCTCTCCAGATACTGCCAGATCTGCTGAGATTTTCCAGCAATTTTTGTTTCTGTTTAAGTGCCCACATTGAACAAGTTGGTCCCTTTCCATAACTGATTTCAATGACTTAGGAATCTCAATTTTTCCCGCTTGCAGCATTTCTTCAGCCAAGTGTTAATCTATTTTAGCCCTCTCTTCCAATGGTGTGTGGCACTGGCAGTAATCCAGAGGTTACTACCACTGAGGCTCTATCTGTTAATTACCTTCACAGCTTCTAAAACTGATTGTCAGATCACAATCACTTTTCTAGCTATATCATTGGTTCCTACTTGGGTTGGTTTTTAGTTATTCTTGTTTCTTTTAAAATGTTCTGCAAGCTCTCAATGATGGTCTTTAACAAGTTGCTAATGGGATTCATTGCTGGTTGTAGAACACCATCTCTCTCCCCTGTCTACCAAATACCTATGATCCCTGTACCACAATACTGTGGTGCCTTGTCCAGTTATTATCTTTACAGTTGCTGTGAATATGGTGCAAGTTGCTATTGTCTGAGAAATCACCACATGAAAATCAATTTGAAAGTGATTATTCCAGATGATTCCCCTATTTACCTCTTCCTACAATGCTAGATGGTCATCAATTCCTATTCTCCTGAATCCTAGCTACAATGTGACCATCTCCTGGAACTTGTATTCCATGAAATTTTCAGCCCTTCCAGCCGTGACTCCAGTCACTCCTCAAACCATCGACAATAAACAGATTAAATTAAGTTTGAGCATCTCAAAGCACTTCCTTCGTACATGGTTATTCAGGACTGATAAGTTATACTGGAGTGCTCACGTTGCGCAAGGAATGCAGGCAATAGGTGCCAGCTGCCCTGTTATTTTACTTATGCTTTATTTTTATAATTATTTTCAGTTTAGTGTTCCCTTACTTCTGGTTGTTAATAAATTGTATTCATATCATAGAATTATAGAATGATTATAGCACAGCTGGAGGCAATCTGACCCATCATTGTTGTGGGCGTTCAAGGAAGCAATTCACCTAATAACATCCCCTATCTGTTCCATGTAGCCCTTCAAACTTTTCAAATAAGAATCAAATTTGGGTGGCATGGTGGCACAGTGGTTAGCACTGCTGTCTCACAGTGCCAGAGACCTAGGTTCAATTCCCGTCTCAGGCAACTGTCTGTGTGGAGTTTGCACATTCTCCCTGTGTCTGTGTGGGTTTCCTCCGGGTCCTCCGGTTTCCTCACACAGTCCAAAGATGTGCAGGTCAGGTGAATTGGCCATGTTAAATTACCCATTGTGTTAGGTGAAGGGGTAAATGTAGGGGAATGGATCTGGGTGGGTTGCTCTTTGGAGGGTCGGTGTGGAGTTATGGGCCTGTTTCCACACTGTAAGTTATCTAATCTAAAAAATTGCCTTTTGAAAGCCTCAGCTGACTTTGCCTTCACCAAGCACGCATGCGCGTACACACGCCCACACTCACAATACACTCCTTGGCCACAATTCCTTCTAGTGCAGATTCCCTTAAATCTGAAGCCTCTGGGTCTCAATTTTTCTACAAATGAAAACAGGTTTATTCTCCCTATTGACTCTGATGAGATCCCTCATGATTTTGAATCGCTATATTAAATTTCATCTCAGCCTTCCTTTCTCAAAGGAAAACAATCTCAACTAGTCTAAGCTTTCTATGTCATTGAAATTGTTCATTGTATTCAATCTTTGTTGCACTCTTTGTAATGCCATCACATCCTTCTTAAAATGCGGTACTAAGAACTAGGATCAATACTCCAGTTGAAGCCAAACCAGTGTTTCACAACATAAAGTGCAATATAAAGTCCTTGATTTTGTATTCTATACCACCATTGATAAAGCCAAGAATGCCTTATGGGTTATTAGCAGCTCTCTCAATCTGTTCTGGCACCTTCCATTTTATATGCATGTATACACTCAGATTCCTCTGCTCCTACACCTTCTTTAGAGTGGTATCTTTAATTTTGTTTTTGCTTTGTGTTCTTCTTCCCAAATGAATCTCTTTAGACTACATTAAATTTCATCTTCCTCTATTCTGACCATTCCACCAACCTGTCTATAGTATTTTGAAATTCACCTCAATCAGCCTCATGATTCATAATACATGAAAGTTTTGTAATATCCACAAATATTGAAATTGTACACATGCAGCAATATCTATGTCATTAATAAATATCAAGAAGAACAGAGGTCCTAAAATCAATCCCTGGGGACCACCGAATAATCCTTTCGCCAGTCCAGAAAGCAACTGTTCACAATTAAAAACACAGTTGTGTGCAATATTTTAAAAAATCCTTCATGAGTTACTCAGCCCTGTGAAGGACATATGTTTATATCTAGCAAGCAGCATATCGCTTGTTTATCTGATTTGTTCTGAAATTGTTTCTTTAAACTTACAGTACACTGAGATGTTATTGTTGGACATCCATTATTGCATTTCATGTTTCATCAAAGATATTTTTATTAAAAGGACATCACTAATGATATGCAATTTATTTGTTGAAACATTAAACATTTTCCAAAGATTTATAGCAATTTAATAGGTCGGAAGTTTATTGCTGATCTCAAGTGGAGCGAAGCCCTAAGAGAATATTACAGTGTGCAGGGTCAAAGTCAAAGGTATTAAAATGTTTATACTGCTAGGGATAGGATATTCATTGCACTTTAAATGGAACAGTAAGTTGACTTAACCTGCAAACTAAAGTCAGGAAAAAAGTTTTTCAAGGACAGGTAGTGTTATGGCTTATTTGTACAGAGGCAACATCTTGTTCATTCTGATCCCAATGTCTTTTAAGAAAAAAAGGATTCAGTATAAATACAACCACAGATTTCTCTTTGATCTTTTTTTAGGTAATCTAATTTACTAGAATAATCACGAAAACTTGACCTAGCATCGCCTTCCAATTTTTTTCTCCCTAAATGAATGCCTCTCAGAGATGAAGGTAAAGTATTAGATGATAGGGAGTTGAAACCTAATCTTATTTCATTTTTTCTTGACAACACAGGACCAACTGTCTTTTTAATCTATGCAATTTGAATAATAGCTTATAGCAAAAAGGCTTAAAACAGGTGGCCCTTCATCTTTGCATGTATGGATGTATTGAATAGGCCCCTGATTTGTGGCTAGCTGTGATGTGTCCACATCAAAAATAAGTTTCAATTAAGGTACTAGCAAGCTAAAGCATCTTGGATATTTCTGTATTAGCAAATATGTTGCTGTCTAATGGAAACACTGCAGCAGTCCATTGAGATGGTCCTTGAGTCTCCACTTGGTGTGGGCGAGAAGGATCAAAGTGTTAATATTAGAGCTTGTGATCGTAAGGTACAAATGAAGAGGTAACAATCAGGAAAATAAATGAAGTGGTTACCAGGGGTTGGATCACGGGATATAAACTTCTTTTTTTCACCTCACGAAATGCAATAACAATTGTGCTCAGCTCACAGTAAAAGCATGTTTTCAAATCGGATCTGTGCTTTTACATGAGCAAGTTGATTACAGAAATATTTAGGTCTAATAAAACAAGCACATGTGGTTCTCAATAGTATTCAAGTTAAGTGTTAGCACAATTTTTATTCGAATTGCTGGAGTTTATAAACAAATTCTGAAGGTCACTGACCATGCTGAAGTTTATACAATGGTTAATCAGTGTGAGTTTAGCATTTGCGAGAAGTGGGAATGAGGTCATCTGTGATCACTGCGGCATGATGAAAGGTCTCAGTGCAGTAAGAGACAGCATTACGCTATAACTAACAGAAAGGGTACAATAGACAGAAGTGAAAGATGGGGGGGTGGGTGGAAAGAAAGGCAGAAATGAAAGGGAAGTGGAAGAGAAAAGATGAAAAGAAATACCTAGCTATAAAAAGAAGTAATTTAACTATCAGCTGTATAAATCCCAATCCAACCATATTGTTTTTCACAACAGCCCACTAATGAGTCCCTCCCATTGACAATAAATGGTTTACTTTGTCAGTATTTCTCCCTTCAATTGCACCCTTTTCTGAACCAGTGACAGCATTTTACAGTTATCATGCTGTTAGAAAGGTAATCTCTTAACCATCAGAAGAATTCTTGACAGGACATATTATAGCCAGCCTGCTGGGTGAAACAAAATTATAGCTGCTGCACAAGCTTAGCAGTAAAACATTTTGTCAGAGGACACAAGTTAATGTTTAATTTCAAAGTGCCACACCACTCAGGCTCCTGACTATTAGTAAATCTAGCTTGTAAAACAAAATGGTGAACATTTAGTACCTTGCCAGTATTAGCACTTTTACACACCCTTAGTGCTGTGATTTGTTAATAAACATCATTAGGGGTGTTAAAAGGTCCCCTGGAGGGAGCTATAGAGGTTACTCTATTCAACCTTTCTGCTTTTGTTTGCCAACATGTACATTGATTTTGCCTAAACCTTTGACTGTCATCTGTCTTCTCTTATTAAGGTTTGAAAGATGCATAGTACGTTTTGCTTGACAATTTCAACTCTATTACTTGTTCACATTGTCTGTCATTACACTGGAGATCTCATTAGTGCAATCTATTGTTAACTGAACAACAAGTTTCCTTGATGAAAAGTTCATTAATGAATTATTAAAATGCAATTTTCAGCAATGCAATAGTCAGCTCTGTGCTTATGAATGTATAGGACTAGCAAATCCTCCCTCAAATTAAATGTCCCTGAATAATTAGAAATTATGGAAGAAAGGCACTATGCTGCATTTTTATTGCAGGCTTTGTGAAAACATATAATATGCAACCTATTGTTTGATTTGGTGAAATTTTAATTGACAGTCTTCTGTAGTGGGGCACTGTACATGTAACAATTGAAAACAGGCTGGTTCTCCAACACAGCACAAATGTCAAAATAGATTAAACATCAATTTTGTGGCCAGTTGCAAAATTAAAATATTATAATTATAGTAAAAATATTATAGGCAAATAGATGGTTTTGGTGTATGTTGAGACCTAACCTTATAGCAAACTTTTCACTTATGACCCTCTCGCAATGTTTACTCACTGCTAATTGTCGTCGCAAGTAAAGACCTTCTTTAAAGGTCTGATCATGTGGATTTATATCAATTACAGATTGGATACAATTATGCTAAATGATAAAATGTGTGGAGATGGAAAAAAACAAGTAGAAAGTTCATCCTTGATAACTATTTGTCAGCCTACACAGTAAGAACAACATGCCAGCTTGCTCACTATTCTCGAAATGTCAGTTATATTTTTTGAACATTTCAAACAAAAATCAAACAATATTTTCCTTGCTAACAAGAAATTAAAATTTAGATCAGAACCCAAGTTTCATTTTAAAATAATTTATTAATTACACATTCTACCAGTGAACAATCAAAACAGTGAAAGGCCATCTCTGGATATGCTCTCGTTTATATTCTTCCTGGCTTTGCTGAAGCTTATTGCTGTAATTGTAGCAAAAGCATGCAGAATATTTCATTACACATCAATAAATTATTGGCCTGGACAGATATTTTCTAATCATCCAATTGAGACTTGTTATTAAACACCTCTAGAGAAGTTGGGACTTGAATCCAGGCTCTTTGATTCAGAAGTGGAGACACTGCCTCTGCACCACAAGAGCTCTATTTCCTGCTGGTCAGATAGGTTTTTTTAAGCATCTGGAGCTGCACCAGGATCTGAGAAAATCTAGACTAAGCAGACCGTATGGAAATTGTCCAGAAAATTGCTGTTCAGTTACTGTATTCTTGAATATAGCTGAAGGCAGCCAAGGACCATGGGGATAAGCCATGAAGTTGAGTAAAGTTTCCAAAGGTAAGTTGTATCTGTTTATCATAGATGAAAGGATTTAACATTGAAGTAAATATTTTAGCTGCCTTCCACACATCAGTGGAGGTATCAGAATTAAATACATTGCCAGTCCATAGGTTACGGCTATTGTGTAGGGATTGGGCCAGTGGGCAAGTTTTCTTGAACTTCTCCTGTGCATCAGTAAGCGAGCAGTTGAAACTGAGTATGGGAATAGTATGGTAGTAATATCACTTGACTAGTAATGCAAAAGCCCAGGTTGATCCTGTAAGAATGTAATTTGAATCTCACCATGGCACAAGATGGCATTTGAACTCATTTAGTAACTTTGGAATGAAAAAGCTAATCTAATGGCAATCACAAAACCATTATAAAGTCTTGTCTGGTTCAGTAATGTTGTCCTTACCTGATATGGCCTACAGTTCCACAACAATGTAGTTGACTCTTAACCACTATCAGAAATTGCATAACAAACAACATATCAAGCCACTACAAAGTCTAAGAAAAGAATGTAATAAGGTGGGCCACTTGATATTAAGTGAGATTCCAGAAATGGCAATAACAAACTCAGTCCTGGCAACCCTACAAAATCCTCCATACTATTCTCTGAGGCTTGTGCCAAAACTGGAAGAGTTGTCCCACAATACTTTTACATGGACATACTCATGGAATCTTACAATATCCCAAATACCATTATCACCATCCCTATGTATAGACATCCCACTGTCAGGGCAGACATGAAAGAGTTTTCCTGGGAGTTGTCAACATTGATTCTATAGCTCATCAAGTCTCATGACATCACATCAAATATGGGCAAGGGAATTTCCTGCTGATAACAACTTCCCACCCACAGCTGATGAATCAGAACTCCTCAATGTGGAATACCAGTTGGAAGAAGTATTGAGGATGGCAAGGACACAGATTGTACTCTAGGTGAGAGATTTCAATCTTCATTACCAAGAATGACTCAGCACCACTACTGGCAGAGTCTTCAAGGACATATCTGCTAGACTTTGTTCTGCAGCAGTGAAGGAATCAACATGAAAGGGAAAATAAACTACTTGACATCATCCTTACTAATCTACTTATCTCAAGGTTAAAAATCACACAACATCAGGTTATAGTCCAACAGGTTTAATTGGAAGCACTAGCTTTCGGAGCACTGCTCCTTCATCAGGTGGTTGTGGACCTGATGAAGGAGCAGTGCTCCGAAAGCTAGTGCTTCCAATTAAGCCTGTTGGACGATAACCTGGTGTTGTGTGATTTTAACTTTGTACACCCCAGTCCAACACCGTCATCTCCAAATCATGACTACTTATCTCAGATTAATTTGTCTTTGATGGCAAGAGTAACCATCACATAATCCTTTTCAAGATAAAGTCCTGCCTTAACATTGAAGATACCATCCATCATGTTGTGTGACACTACCATTTTGCTAAATCGACTAGACTTTGAACACATCTAGCAAGGCATAGCTCCCTCCATCAAATGGTCAGAAGTAGGGAAGTTCACTGATGATTGCAGAATGCACAGTACAATTTATGACTTCTCAGACACTGAAGTCACTCATATGCAGCAAGACCTGGACAATATCTGGGCTTGAACTGATAGCTGGCAAAGTAATATTCATGTTACGAAAGTGCCAGGTAATAACCATCCCAAATAAGTTACAATCTGTTAAGAAAAGTAAAGATGTTTTTGTTTCAGTTATCCACTGCATTATAGTGAGACCACATCTCAAATACTGTCTGCAATTTGGTCTCCTTATTTAAAGAAAGATGTAAATGCATTAATGGTGGTTCAGAGAATGGGTTTATTAGATTAGTACCTCGAATGACTGATCTCCTTACAAGGAAACAAATGATCTTATTTTCACTGGAGTTTAGAAGATTGAAGTGGGGCTTGTTTGAAGTGTATAAGATTCTGACGGTTTAGACAAGGTGGGTGGAAATAATGCTTCCTGTTGTGATGAGTCTAAAACTAGGGGAACTGTTCAAAAACGTTTAGAAAGAAATGAGATTCCTATCAGGCAATAGAATCAAAAGTTTTACATGTACTCTGATAAGAAAGAAAAGATGAGAGATATTTCTTCACTCTCTCATTCTGTCATGATAAACCAAATGCATATTCAGTTATTTGGGCCATTCTAATGTCAGCTTTCCCAATAAATTTAATTTCTAGGGGGATGGTCAGGAAATGGTTTCAGGACTCTGTGGTAGAATCAGTAAAATAAGATATCAAGGTCATTGAAGCTGAAGAGCAGAAGTCCGTACAAGAAGGACAGAGCAGCAGACATCAAGAAACCATGGGAGAATAAAAACGGTAGGGAAGGAAAAAGAGACACCATCCGGAGTTCTATAAGCAGAAGCAAGGAAAGCTGGGTATGACAGAGCTAGATGAAACTTTCTTGGCAGATGTTCTCAGACATCTGTATCCTTAGTTAGTGTGGACCTCTGGAGCATCTTAGAAATAGCTGCAGTTTTGTGTACCACCGAGTGACAGATGTCTTCTTTACTATTGCTAATCCACACATCTGATGGAGAACCACAGGCTTAAGGGGAATTAGGTGTGGTCTGTCTCGAGTGGTGTCCTAAAGTACCCTCCTGTGAATATGTAGTCATCTTAATGAGGTGCTGGAAGGAGTAGTTCATCAGGTTGGGGGAAGATAAGGAAGTAAAACAAAAGGAAGAATTGGAGGTAGAGGGAAATGAAGCTGAACAGAAAGGTGTTCTTACTCAGGACAAGCTTGCTTCCTCCTGCATCTGTCCAGCATAAGGACCTTCTTCCTCGCTCTTCAGTCTGCTATAACTTTGACTTCCCTACAACATCCAGCTTTCCTTTTCTCCAGTGGAAGATTTTTCATAATCTCTCTCCCTCAGAGAAAAAGCCCAGCTACCATCAATGCCTGAATGAATCCCCTACTTCATTTGATCCACTTGCATTTCTCCTCCCAGTGCCTTTAATTTGAAAGGCAACATCCCTCCATACCAATGACAGAGTAATTGAATTAAGATCAGAAATATTCACAGAAACATAGAAGATAGGAGCAGGAAGAGGCCATTCAGCCCTTCAAGCCTGCTCTGCCATTCATCATGATCATGGCTGATTATCCAGTTCAATGGTTAATCCTGTTTTCTCTCCATAACCGTTGATCCATTCGCCCCAAGTGCTATATCTAGCTATCTCTTGAATACATTTCTTTAAAATGTTTTGACATCAACTATTTCCTGTGGTAATGAATTCCACAGGCCCACAACTCTTTCGGTTTGGAAATGTCTCCTCATCTCCATCCTAAATAGTCTACCCCAAATCCTCAGAATGAGATCCCTGGTTCTGGACGCACCCACATTCGGGAACATCCTCCCTGCATCTACTTTATCTAGTCCTGCTAGACTTTTCTAAGTGTCTATGAAATCCTCCCTCACTCATCTGAACTCCAGAGAAAACAACCCTAACCTAATCAATCTCTCCTCATATGTCAGTCCCGCATCCCTGGAATCAGCCTGGTAAACCTTCGCTGCACTCCGTCGAGAGCAAGAGCATCCTTCCTCAGGAAGAGAGACCAAAACTGCACACACTATTATAGGTGTGACCTCACCAAGGCCCTATGTAACTGCAACAACACATCCTTGCTCCTGTAATCGAAACCTCTCGCAATGAAGGCCAACATACCATTTGCCTTCTTTGCTGGCTGCTGCACCTGCTGCTTACCTTTGGTGACTGGTGCACAAGGACACTCAGGTCCTGCAACACACGCCCCTCTCCCAATTTACAGCCATTCAGGTAGTAATCTGACTTCTTGCTTTTGCTTCCAAAGTGAATAACCTCACATTTATCCAAATTATACTGCATCTGCCATTGATTTGCCTGTCCAGATCACACTGAAGGATCTCTGCATCCTCATCACAGTTCACCCTTCCACCGAACTAGGTATCATCTGCAACTTTGAGATGTTACGTTTTATTATCCAAGTCATTAATATATATTGTGAATAGCTGGGGTCCCAGCATCGATCCCTGTGACACCCCATTAGTTATTGCCTGACAATTTGAAAAGGACCCATTAATTCTTCCTCTTTGTTTCCTCTCTACGAACCCAGTTTTCTATCCATTTCAATATACTTCCCCAATCCCAGGTGCTTTAATCTTGCACAATAATCTCTATTGCGGGACTTCGTCAAACGCTTTCTGAAAGTCCACATCGACTGGCTCCCCCTTCTCAACTTTTCTAGTTACATTTTCATAGGATTTCAACAGATTTGTCAAGCATGATTTCCCCTTCATTAATCCATACTGACTCTGTGTGATCCTGCCACTGCTTTGTTAATGTTCCGTTATAAAGTCCGTGATAATGGATTTGAGAATTTTCCCCATTACCGATGTTAGACTTGCTGGCCTATAATTCCCTGTTTTCTCTCTATCTCCCTTTTTGAATATTGGATCTGCAGGAACTGTACCAGAGTCAACAGAATCCTGGAAGATGACCACCAATGCATCTGCTATTTCTACAGCCATTTCCTTAAGTATTCTTAAGTACTCATAATGATGACGATGTCAGAGCCACATGATTAAATAGTGAGAACTGGAAGGAGGGAGCAGAATCTCTATATCTAGTGTGACAACAACGTGTGTGTGTTTTATTCATTTGTGAGACATGAGCATCGGTGGCTATCCAGCATTTATTGTCTACCCCTAGTTGCCCTTGAGAAGATGATGGTGCCCTGCCTTCTTGAATTGCTTCTGTCCATGTGCTGTAGGTAGACCCACAATTCCATTGGGAAGGAAATTCTAGGATTTTGATCCAAAATTGTAAGGTCTTGCAGTGTTCAATTTGCAACTGGCTGTCATGTGCTACATTTTAACATTGCCTACACTTCAAAACTACTTCTTCATCAGCTGGAAGGCCCTGAGAAAGATGCCTTAAAAATACAAGTGTCTTTTTTTTATATTCTCTCAACCTTTCTCCTATATAATGTAATTAAAAACAAAAGGCACTTGTTTATTTTATTTTCCTATCTATTTCACAGGATGTGGGATAAAGCTAGCACATTTATTGCCCATTCCCCAGCTGTCCTAGAAAATAGATCAAATTGTAAATGAAGAGTTCTTATCAAATGTTTCATGGGCTCTAATTTCATTATTTTTGGAGATAAAATAGAAGTTGACTCCAAACGCACAACAAAACATTGATTGAGGACTCACTGACAGTCAATCTGAACTTTGGCTACTTTCTCACAGAGGTGGGCAAAACAAACCCATCTTCTGTTTTTTCCTTCCATGGCAATAATTCAAGCTCTCAGCTCAAACCTGTATTCTTGCTGAGGCATCACCTCTTTAGGAGAACAGAAATGATGAACTTACTGCAGCAACTTCAAACATTTACTTTTCGTTACTATGTCTTGCATGAGTTTTCTCTCAAGTGAGTGGGATCTATTTTGGCACAAAAAGGAACAGTGGAATTTATTTAATGAGCTGTCTTGCAAGATAACAAAGACTTCAATCTGAAGAAGTGTGAGATTATTCACTTTGGATCTGAGAAAGACAAGTTGGGATATTTGTTCAATGGTGAGTGAGTAGGAGCTATGGAGAAGCAAGGGATTTAAGTGTTCATGTAGTTAAATCATTAAAACTAGAACACTGATACAAGTAGAGTTCAGGATGGCTGATATATTGGTCTTTATCTTGGGTTGGAATGAAAAGGGAAAAGAAGTGATACTTCACTTACACAGCATCTTGGTCTACTCCATCTGGAATATTGCTTGTAGCTTTTAGCACTGCAGCTAAGAGACAATATGTTAGTCATGGTGAGGCTGACGTCCAAATTCACCAGCATGATGCCAAGGTTTAAATGACTGAACAGATTATCGAGGATTGTATTCTTTGAGTTTGGAAAGTTAAAGTGATAAAATCGAAGTGGTTAAAATTATGAAAGGGACTTGATAGGATAAATGCAGAAATGTTTTTCTTTTTAGAAGAGAACCAAGAATAAGTGGCACAATCTTAAAATTCGATCTAGGACATGTTGGAGTGAAATTGGGAGACACTTTTTTGCATAAAGAATAGTAGAGCATTGACCTCCTAAAAGCTGTAGATGTTGATTCAATTGAAATTTTTAAAACCAACATATCAACAAATTTCTGTTAGATAAGTGGTTGGACGATGGGTAAGTAGAACTGAAGTACAAACCAGTCATGATCTGATTGAATGATGTTACAACTTATGGAACTGAATGACCTTCTCTGCTTCCTATGACTCAGTTTAGCTATTTTGCCTCGTGAAAAACAATAGGTCACTAAACTGCCACATCTGGTAATTCTTATAACAAATTCAAACAGTATCCAAGGGCTAAGATAGATAACAGCATCTAATTAAGTATTCAAACTGGTTTGAACCAGTCTTGAGTCCCGGGGGTAATATCAACATTTCAGTGAATGTGTAAAATGAATGATGTTAGTTCTTCCCTTGATTTTCCTTTAATTGTACATATCAGGAAATTAATGGGGAAATGTTGGGTCAGATGTGTGTTTTAAACCGCCCATTTTGTAAAGAGTTAAGCAGAAATAAAAAGTCACTGAGAATGAAAGAAACTAGCGAAAGTGTTACAAATAAGGCTATAATTATATTATGGTTGTTGGTCAGCAGACCATGATTATAGTGCTGCTGTCAGGGAATTAGCCACATTGAAATCAATGACTAAGAGGTTTTGTACATGTTTTGAAGTGTGCAAAAAACTTTGCTTGTTGTTAGTCAGGATGGTATGGAAACAATTGATTATTCTAACATTAAAAGGTTCACATCTCATGCTACTTGATTTTAGTTTGCTCCAGTCTTGGATTGCTGCTTAAGAACTGAAATAAATGTATTACTTTGTCATGAAAGCCCATTTCTCAACACTGCAAAGGAGGCAGTACCAATATATAATTTTGCAGCCAGTGTATAACCACACTTAATGGTGTCTGTTGAACAGGCAGAGATTGTTGGTTCAATTCCAGTCTTCACCAACGTTACTGGTTTCTGTGCCACCCCTTAATTTTGCCTGAGTCTCTTGTTGTATAGCAGCAATGGGCCTACCTTTGGGCCAAGAGGTCTGTATTCAATTCCTATCAGCTTCAGATGTGTGTAATAATATGTTTGAACAGGTTGATTAAAATAATTACAAACGCACTTTGTATGGGCAATGTGTTTAATATTCATTGTCACATGTGACAGAGCAATTAGACTGTATTGGAAAAGCTTACAGTTTGGTAATCTATCTGTTTGGCCACATTGCAAATGTACCTCCCTTGACCATCCAACCCTGAGGTAGGATTTAAACCTAGAACTTTTGAATCAGAGACAGGAATCATACCCACTGTTCCACTAGACTTGATTCATTTAGGAAATTATGAAACCCACAAAATAAATGAGAATAATATCAGCAAAAAAAATGTTTTGGAGAAACTTAAGGGACTACAATCGAACAAATCCCTAGGATCTGATGGTTACATCTTGATTTCTAGACACTAAATCAGGGATAATGGATATACTGACAATGGACTACTTCTAAAATCCAATGGAATGTACAATCCAGCAGATTGAAAGTTAGCAAGTATAACATCACTGTTCAAGTAAAGAGAATGAGAGAAAAGAGAAAACTGTGGGCCATTTGGACTGATATCATATGTCAGGAAATGCTGGAATCTAATATTTAGGAAATATTAATAGTGCCCTTGTGAAATTATCTAATGATAGAATAGATTCAACATGGCTATATGAAAGCAAGTCATGTTTGATGAATTACTAGAGTTTTTTGAGGATGTAACTAGTAGGGGATATAAAGTGGAACCAATAGATGTAGCATATTTGGGAAAGGTATTTCGTAAAATCAATAGGCAAGGTGAGAGTTCTTGGAATTGGGGTGAGATATTAACATGGGAAAAGGATTGGTTCATCAAAAGGCAGCAAAGAGCAAGGATGAATTGGGTATTTTGATTTAGTGACAGCCTTATTAGATTAGAAGTGAATGAATATATTCAATGAATTTATTCAAAAAAGGAGGGTGGCAAAGCAGGAAACTACAGTTTAATTAATTTAAGATCTGTCATAGGGAAAATGTTAGAAACTATTAAACAGTTACAGTAGGACAGCAAGGTAGATTTAAGTAATCAGTTCAAGTTAACATGGGTTTATGAAATGGAAATCACATTTGACCAATCTAATAGAATTCGTTGAAGAGGTAACATATGCTGTGGATAAAAGGGAATTGGTGGGCATACTGGATTTAGAATATCCCAGAATGCATTTGATAAGGAACCACATCAAAGTTTAATGCAGAAAATAAAACCTCTCAGTTTAGAGGGTAGCATATTGGCACCTCTCCACTGGTCCCAAAAGTAACAGCTGCGCAACCCACTTTAATCTCTCTTAATACCTGACTTATTTCATTCCAGGAGTTAAACAGCCCATACTAGAGCAGAACGAGCTATGGCAGTTGGTGTACTATCTGACATTTGAATTCGCATCTTTTATGAAGAAAGGATCCTGACTCTGACCATCCCAAATGGCTGACTGACCATTTCCAAGCCCCTATACTGGTATTGGAGGGATTCCTTGACTCACTGCACTGGAGCCCCTGACTGAAGTTTGTCTCCCTTGGCTTGACTGAAGACCGCTGACAACCATGACCAGCTTTTTGACTTTGAGTCTGTACAAAATAGCACGGCAGACAGCAGTACTATGAGACTGGTATCTTTGGCTGACGGCTGAAAATGTGTTGCTGGAAAAGCGCAGCAGGTCAGGCAGCATCCAAGGAGCAGGAGAATTGATGTTTCGGGCATGAGCCCTTCTTCAGGAATGAGGAAAGTGTGCCTGGGGGGCTAAGATAAAAGGTAGGGAGGAGGGACTTGGGGGAGGGGCATTGGAAATGCGATAGGTGGAAGGAGGTTTGACTGAGGGGCAAGATGCACAAAGGCAAGGCTAGGCAAGTGAAGGAAGGTGGGATATGAACATCCAGGGAGACTCAAAATAATTGACTGTTAAGAGAGCAAGCAAGCAGCCTGGAGATGCAGCCTGGTACAGTCCTTGGGTTGGATGCATGTTCCACAGCGCAGAATATCTTTGCTGCAGCATTACAATGATAGTTATCATTGTGCCCTGAAATGCAGCAATGAAATGCAGAAGTATAAGTGGACTGGAGATGTGCTAGGAGGATATTTTAGAGGTACGTTTCAGGTGTGTGTGTGTGTGTGTGTGTTTGGAGTCTGCCCTGAAATGTTGATTTCTGCTGTCCAACATGGAGGTCCCTTCAGAACAAAGAGTAGGGTGAAGTCCCCAGGAACACACTCTGACTTCCATTTCTCAGCATCCAGTTTGCTCCTTTGAAGTGATATAGTAGAAACCTGGAAATTAATGAGGTGAGATTTACAATTAATAAAGTAGTTAACATGTGGCTCAGCGGTTACCACTGCTGCCTCACAGCACTAGGGACCCGGGTTAGGTTCCAGCTTCGGGCGACTGTCTGTGTGGAGTTTGCACATTCTTCCCCTGTCTGCGTGGATTTCCTCTGGATCCTCTGGTTTCCTCCCACAATCCAAAAGATGTGCAGGTTTGGTGAATTGGCTGTGCTAAATTGTCCACAGTGTTCAGGGATATGGAGATTGGGTGCATTAGTCAGGAGTTAAATATAGGGGAATGGGTCTGGGTGGGTTATTCTTCAGAGAGTCAGTGTGGACTTGTTGGGCCGAAGGGCTTGTTTCCACGCTGTAGGGATTCTATGATTCTATAATAATCCCCATCAACAGGCAACTCGTCATTTCTTAGTGAAACTCTTGCCTCAATACCCAGAAAGTAGTTAAAAAGGTAGTAAGTTGTTCCCAATTTTGAGATAGGCATCACTTAACTTCTTGCGCAGTTCTACCACTTTGGCACCTACATCATTCAGAGTGAACCTTGAACTAGGGTCATTCATTTAAAACAGATGAGATGAAATGTTTTCTCTCAGGGTGTCATGAGGTTTTGGAACTCTTTTCCTGAAAAGGTGGTGGAAGCAGACTTTTAATTTTCTCAAGTTAGTGGTAGATAAATTGGTTCTTGTGAAGCAAGGGCTCAAAGATTATCAGGGGTAGGTGGTCATGTAGATGAGGGACTATAATCAGATCAACCATGATCGTATTAAACGACCCACTTGCGTTCTTAATTTGTATTTTTCATGTGTCAAGCTGTAACTAGTGAACTGTTACGAGGTTCAATGCAGGAGCCTAATCTGTTGATAACCTATATCAATGGTTTAGACAAAGAGACAGAGAGCAATGGATCTAAACTTGGTGATGATAATGCAAGCTGTGAGGAGGACACAAAAAGGTTGCAAAGAGACTTAAACAGATTAAATAAGTGGAGTACAACGTGGAGATAGTTGAGCTTTTTAAAAAAATTCTGTAGTAAGAATAAAGGCATGAATTTTGTAATTGTCAATATACAGAAGCAGAGTTGAGAGTGCAGTGATGATGAAGGGCTTATGCCTGAAACGTTGATTCTCCTGCTCCTTGGATGTTGCCTGACCTGCTGTGCTTTTCAAGCACCACACTCTTGACTCTGATCCCCAGCATCTGCAGTCCTCACTTTCTCCTAATAAACAGAAGCAATTGGGCGTGTTTTTAAAAGGAATACAGCTTGCATACAGGAGCAAGTAATTAGGAAGACAAATTTATATTGGGCATGATTATAACGTGATTGCAGTACAAGAATGGACAAATCTTGTTACAATTCTATTAGGGCGTTGGCGGATTTCACTTGTATACTTTGGGCAGTTTAGATATTCATTTTAAGTAAGGATATATTTACATCAGTGGTGGTAGCAAAGATTCACTTGATTGGTCCATGTGACAAAAAGGTTGCCCTATGAGAAGAGACTAAATAAATGGAGATGATATTCTCTGGAGTTTACAAGAAGGAGAGATGATCTCATTGAAACACACAGGATTCTTAAGGGACTTCACAGGGGGGACAGTGAGCAGCTTTTCCTTGACTGGGGAATTTAGAATAAGGGAACACAATCTTAGAATAAGGGACCAATCATTTAGAACTGGGATGAGTTGAATATTTTAAGGATGAGAATGATCAGTTTTTAGTCTCTTTAAGAATCAAAATATATGAGTAGCAGGTCGAACGTGGATTTGAAGTCAAAGACCAATCAGGATTGTATTGAATGGCAGCTCAGGCTTTGTAGAATGTATAGTTTATCTCAGCTCCTTTTTTGTTTAAAGTCCTTGTGTTTCTTAGAAGAACATACCATTGGACAAACCCGAATGTTCCAATAGCAGATGTTGCCTGCAGAGAAGCTTCTGATCCATGGGTCTTATGCTGCGGTGACAACTCCAAATAAAATTTACCGGATTGTTCAAAACAGCAGCCAATTGGCACTGGTTTTCCTGGGCCTAGTAAACATAACACCAGATGCAGCATAATCCCTCTAGTAACATCAGGACACATTTTGCGCAAGCTAATTGGCCACCAGTGGTCTGTGCAACAAAAACCTAAGTATATTTGTGCTTTGGAACTATGTAATAGAAAGACCAGCTGCAGTAGTCAACATAAAATTGGGAGAACATCATATTCTGATCACTGTTCCATGACTATAAAATAAAAGAGACTATAATTATAGCTATGGGAATTTATAATCCAGCATAGCAAATATTTTATTTGTTTTCTAGATACCTTTAATTTAAAGGCTGCAATCAATTTTTGCTTGGGCTGCTTTTGAAATGACTACTGAGAAGGCATGATATTTACCAGAAGATTCCTCATGCTTATTTGTGGAGAAGAACCAAAATTTAACAGTACTAAGACATGATAAAATGTATAAAGGGCACACATGGGCTTGTGTCCCAGTGTTACTCTGGGACAGAAATCAGGTTTAGGTTCTACCTATTCCAGAGGTGTGTTGTAATACATCTGAACAAATTGATTAAATATATCTATAATAGGCTTAAGCTCTGCTGCTACAAGGGCCAACATATTGTGTGGAGAAAGTATAGGATTAGGTAAGTAAATGTAGTGCATCCAACTTGTCATAAGAACATAATAAATAGGAGTAGGAGTCGATCATCTGGCCCATCAAGTCTACGCCACCATTCAATAAGATCATGGCTGATTTTTGCACAGACTCAGCTCCACCTACGCGCTTGCTCACCCTAACCCTTAATTCTTGAACTGTTCAAAAATCTATCTTTGCCTTAAAATCAATCAGTGAAATACCTCAACTGCCTCACTGGGCAGGGAATTCCAGTAAAGCTATTGCCTGCTCAATTTTCCACTTTCTGAACTATCCAATTAATTTTCCCTTTCATTTTTCTAATCTGTCTCAACTCTCTGCATCAGTAGTCTGTACCTTTATCCCCCAAATTCACTAATTTTTACTTAAATTAAAATCCCAACTATCTGTGCACCTATTCTCTTCCAAGTTTGAGGACATGCTGATTGAAGTCTGAAAATTCTCAAGCATGCTATCAATGTTATTAACTATACATTCCCGTAGCTTTTTGGAAGCTTGAATAGTATCTCCCAGCGATTTCTTCTCTGCAATGTAAATAATTTCAGAATCTTCAACCTCTGTGCACAGATTCCTTAAGGTCATGATCAGTTTGATTACCCTTTTCTACCCATCTGAAATACCAGAGGGTTCTATGCTATTATAACAATGTTTGAACAGATAGATGTGTATACAGTAATCCAAACATTCAATAGTTTGTGGATATTATAGATAAATGGGGGAAATATCAAAACTCAACAATGTTTCTTGGATTCACCGGGATCAATGACAAAATTTTTTTGGAGGTTTTGGCAAAACAAATCCAATAGTGAACTGCAAAGTAACGCTTCCATCTGCTTTGGGCCACAGGTGAACTCCAATGTGGCTGAAACTACTATCTATCACCGAGCAAAATAGGAAACAGATGTGTGATGATTAATCATTTGCTGTTGATGACAAGACCACACTGATGTGACATGTGTAAACATTGGCACTGGTTGTATTGTGGTAGTAATAATGAACATAAAACAGACTCCACAATACGAATTTTAATTCCAAAAGTGAGACATCTGCATAACTTATGATATACTTCCTAAGTAGACAAACAAGATCATATCAGATGTTAACTATTCTGTTACTTAACCTTTGGATGATGTGTTTCATTTTAAAAATAGATTTAGGACCACCCAAGTGTTATAAATATGGAATGACAGATGGGTTCAGATGATGTTATACATCATGAAAGCAAAGCTAAAGCAGCTTATAACTGTGATCTGAACCAGAGCATTGGATTACAGTCTTGAAATCAAAATGGGACCTCAGTATTTTGTAATATCAGGACTGAATCTTTTGTTTTTTCTGGCTAAGTCAGTGCTGTGTTGCATTTTTTGGAGGGATTTCTGTAGTGAAGCTGAGCGGGTTCTTTGTTGTAAATTGCTAAATTCATCCCCGTTAAATACCTACCCCACCCTTATGGTGTCTGTAACATTTAATTCCTGCCTCAAATTATCACATGGCAATCCCAACACAACTCAGTGGACATCTGCCAAAGCGCTCTTACACTCTGGCAAGAGTTTGAAACATGGCTGCCTACTTGCTGCAAGCACAGTGTTTGCTGTGTAAGCTGCTGGCACATGGTGCAGGTGTTCAGAATGATGTCGTACACTGCCATACAGCAAGATGTTCTCTCCCTGACTGAGGACTGCTGAACAGCTGGGCAAAGCTACCTGGTTGTGTGAACTGAAGAAGTGTCACTGGACTCGAAATGTTAACTCTGCTTTCTCTCCACATCTGCTGCCAGACCATCTGAGTTTCTCCAGTAATTTCTGTTTTTGTTTCTTAATGCCTGGTTTAGAATATAGAACATAGAACAATATAGCGCAGAGTAGGCCCTTTGGCCCTTAATGTTGCACTGACCTATGAACTAATCTAAGCCTATCCCACTACACTATCTCACCATCATCCATGTGCTTAAATCTCCCTAATGTGGCTGAGTTAACTACATTGGCAGGCAGGGCATTCCATGCCCTTACCACTCTCTGAGTAAAGAACCTGCCTCTGACATCTGACTTAAATCTATCACCCCTCAATTTGTAGCTGTGACCCTCGTACAAGCTGATGTCATCATCCTAGGAAAAAAAAATTCACTGTCTACCCTATCTAATCCTCTGATCATCTTGTATGTCTCTATCAAAGCCCCTCTTAGCCTTCTTCTTTCCAATGAGAATAGACCCACGTCTCTCAGCCTTTCCTAATAAGACCTTTCCTCCAGACCAGGCAACATCCCAGTAAATCCCCTCTGCATCTTTTCCAATGCTTCCACATCCTTCCTGTAATGGGGCAACCAGAACTATACACAGTATTCCAAGTGAAGCCACACTTGGCATTTTGTATAGTTGCAGCATGACATTACGGCTCTGGAACTCAATCCCTCTAACAATAAAATCTAACACACTATATGCCTTCTTAACAGCCCTATCAACCTGGGTGGCAATTTTCAGGGATCTATGTACATGGACTCCAAGATCCCTCTGCACATCCACACTCCAACAATCTTTCCATTGACGCAGTATTCTGCCTTCTTGTTATTCTTCCCAAAGTGAATCACCTCACATTTATCTGCATTGAACTCCATTTGCCACCTCTTAGCCCAATTCTGCAGTTTATCCAAATCCCCCTACAACCTGCAACATTCTTCCACACTGTCCACTACTCCACCGACTTTAGTGGCAAACTTAGTAGCCCATCCCTCTATGCCTGCATCTAAATCATTTATAAAAATGACAAACAGCAGTGATCCTAAATCAGATCCTTGTGGCACACCACTGGTAACCGGACTCCAGGCTGAATATTTTCCATCAACCATCATTCACTGCCTTCTTACAGAAAGCCAGTTTCTAATTCCAAACTGCTAAATCACCCTCAATTTTGTTAGGCTGTAAGGAAAACCATTTTTACTCAGAGGATGATGATGATCTGGACTGTACTGCCTGGGAGAGTGGTAGTGGTGAGTTGCCTCACATCCTTTAAGAAGATCAATTGTGTTAGGGGACTCTCTAGTCTGATGTTTCTAAGGCCAGCAGCGAAAAATCAGAATGGCGTGTTGCTTCCCTGGTGCCAGGATCAAGGATGTCTCAGAGAGGGTGCAAAATGGGGAGAGCGGCCAGCAAGAGGTCATTGTCCACATTGGAACCAATGACATAGGAAGGGAAAAGGTTGAGATTCTGAAGGAAGATTACAGAGAGTTAGGCAGAAATTTAAAAAGGAGGTCCTTGTGAGTAGTAATGTCTGGATTACTCCCGATGCTACGAGCTAGTGAGGGCAGAAACAGAAGGATAGAGCAGATGAATGCATGGCTGAAGAGCTAGTGAATAGGAGAAGGATTCACATTTTTGGATCATTGGAATCTCTTTTTGGGTAGAAGTGACCTGTACAAGATGGACGGATTTCACCTAAATTGGAAGGGGACTAATATACTGGCAGGGAAATTTGCCAGAGCTGCTCGGGAGGATTTAAACTACTAACGTGGGGGGGGGGGGGGAAGAGAGGAGGAAAGAGATAATGAGGAAAGAGATCAATCTGAGACTGGTACAGTTGAGAACAGAAGTGAGTCAAACAGTCAGGGCAGACAGGGACAAGGTAGGACTAATAAATCAAACTGCATTTATTTCAATGCAAGGGGCCTAACAGGGAAGGCAAATGAACTCAGGGCATGGTTAGGAACATGGGACTGGGATATCATAGCAATTCAGAAACATTGCTCAAGGATGGACAGGACTGGCAGCTTAATGTTCCAGGATACAAATGCTACAGGAAGGATAGAAAGGGAGGCAAGAGAGGAGGGGGAGTGGCGTTTTTGATAAGGGATAGCATTACAGCTGTACTAAGGGACGATATTCCCAGAAATACATCCAGGGAAGTTACTTGGGTGGAGCTGAGAAATAAGAAAGGGACGATTGCCTTATTGGGACTGTATTATAAGCCCCCAAATAGTCAGAGGGAAATTGAGAAACAAACTTATAAGGAGATATCAGCTATCTGTAATAATAATTGGGTGTTTATGGTAGGGGGTTTAAACTTTCCAAACATAGACTGGGACTGCCATAGTGTTAAGGGGCTAGAGAAGGTGCAAAACTTGACCTACTCTTGGGAAATAAGGCAGGGCAGGTGAATGAGGTGTCAGTGGGGGAGCACTTTGGGGCCAGTGACCATAATTCCATGAGATTTAAAATAATGATGGAAGAGGATAGACCAGATCTAAAAGTTGAAGTTCTAAATTGGAAGACGGCCAATTTTGATCGTATTAGGCAAGAACTTTCAAAAGCTGATTGGGGGTAGATGTTCGCAAGTAAAGGGACTGCTGGAAAATGAGAAGCCTTCAGAAATGAGATAATGAGAGTTCAGAGACAGTATATTCCTGTTAGGGTGAAAGGAACGGCTGGTAGGTATAGGGAATGCTGGATGACTAAAGAAATTGAGGGTTTGATTAAGAAAAAGAAGGAAGCATATGTCAGGTATAGACAGGATAGATCGAGTGAATTTTTAGAAGAGTATAAAGGCAGTAGGAATATACTTAAGAGGAAAATCAGGAGGGCAAATAGGGGACATGAGATAGCTTTGGCAAATAGAATTAAGAAGAATCCAAAGGGTTTTTACATATACATTAAGGACAAAAGGGTAACGAGGGAGAGAATAGGGCCCCTCAAAGATCAGCAAGGCGGCCTTTGTGTGGACCCGCAGAAAATGGGGGACATACTGAACGAGTATTTTGCAACAGTGTTGAAGAGAAATAGATAGTGACATCTTGCAAAATGTCCATATTACAGAGGAGGAAGTGCTGGATGTCTTGAAATGCGTAAAGGTGGATAAATCTCCAGGACCTGATCAGGTGCACCCTAGAACTCTGTGGGAAGCTATGGAAGTGATTGCTGGGCATCATGCTGAGATATTTATATCATCAATAGTCACAAATGAGGTGCTGGAAGACTGGAGGTTGGCTAACATGGTGCCACTGTTTAAGAAGGGTGGTAAGCACAAGCCAAGGAACTATAGACCAGTGAGCCTGATGTCAGTGGTGGGCAAGTTGTTGGAGGGAATCCTGAGGGACAGGATGTACATGTATTTGGAAAGGCAAGGACTGATTAGAGACAGTCACCATGGTTTTGTGCATAGGAAATCATGTCTCACAAACTTGATTGAGTTTTTTGAAGAAGTAACAAGAAGATTGATGAAGGCAGAGCAGTAGATGTGATCTATATGGACTTCAGTAAGGTGTTCGACAAGGTTCCCCATGGGAGACTGATTAGCAATGTTAGATCTCATGGAATACAGGGAGAACTAGCCATTTGGATATAGAACTGGCTCAAAGGTAGAAGACAGAGGGTGGTGGTAGAGGGTAGTTTTTCAGACTGGAGGCCTGTGACAAGTGAAGTGCCATAAGGATCGGTGCTGGGTCCTCTACTTTTCATCATTTATATAAATGATTTGGATGTGAGCATAAAAAGTATAGTTAGTAAGTTTGCAAATGACACCAAAATTGGAGGTGTAGTAGATAGCAAAGAAGGTTACCTCCAATTACAACAGGATCTAGACCAGATGAGCCAATGGGCTGAGAAGTGGCAGATGGAGTTTAATTCAGATAAATGTGAGGTGCTGCATTTTGGGAAAGCCAATCTTAGCAGGACTTATACATTTAATGGTAAGGTCCTAGGGAGTGTTGCTGAACAAAGAGACCTTGGAGTGTAGGTTCATAGCTCCTTGAAACTGGAATCGCAGGTAGATAGGATAATGAAGAAGGTATTTGGTATGCTTTCCTTTATTGGTTAGAGTATTGAGTACAGGATTTGGGAGGTCGTGTTGCGGTTGTACAGGACATTGATTAGGTCACTGTTGGAATATTGCATGCAATCCTGGTCTCCTTCCTATCGGAAAGATGCTGTGAAACTTGGAAGGGTTCAGAAAAGATTTACAAAGATATTGCCAGGGTCAGAGGATTTGAGCTATAGGGAGTGGATGAATAGGCTGCTGTTTTCCCTGGATTGTCAGAGGCTGAGGGGTAAACTTATAGAGGTTTATAAAATTATGAGGGACATGGATAGGGTAAATAGACAAAGTCTTTTCCCTGGAGTGGGGGAGTCCAGAACTAGAGGGCATAGGTTTAGGGTGAGAGGGGAAAGATATAAAAGAGACCTAAGGGGCAATGTTTTCACTCAGAGGGTGGTACGTGCATGGAATGAGGTGCCAGAGGAAGTGGTGGAGGCTGGTACAATTGCAACATTTAAGAGGCATTTGGATGGGTATATGTATAGGAATGGTTTGGAGGGATATGGGCCAGGTGCTGGCAGGTGGGCCTAGATTGGGTTGGGATATCTGGTCAGCATGGACGGGTTGGACTGAAGGGTCTTTTTCCATGCTGTACAACTCAATGACTCCATGACTCTATAAGCACACGAATGAACACTTGTCATGTCATATCATTCAAGACTGTGAGCCAATGCTGGTAAAAGGGATTAGGTTGACGGTCAGGTGTTTCTTATGTATATGTGCAGACTCCACGGGCCAAAGGCCTCTTCTCCACAATATGATTGTGTGATTCTGTGATTCCAACTTATTAATACATATTGTAAATTATTGTGTGCCCAACACTGATCCCGATGGCATACTAGTGGCACACACTGGTGGCCATCCTGAAATTAATCCCATCATCCCAGTAGTCAGAGTCCTATATTCTCCACAAGGGGCATGAGTGGAAATCAACCGTACTTTTCTCTCTGTCACTGCTGCTTATACTGCTGCACATTTTCCAATGTTTCCTCTTTTCATTTCAGGTTTCTACCAGACATAACATTCTGGTTATGTAACTGAGTTTGTTGGTTCATTTTGGGGTCAATGAGATACATTTGATTTTTTGAGATCACCACAGAGGGAAGAACCCACCCAGTTTTTATTTGGCAGTCTCGGAGAACATTGTGTTATTTTTTTCCAGATTTCAAGTTTAAAATATCTAGATTTCAGGTTTAAAATTTTTATGGATTTTCTGAATAAGGATGATAACTAGCATCAACTAGCACTAAGTTTTAAGTATATAAATTGCAAGTGTACTGATTACATACGTTGCTATATTCATTTTCATTGTTGATAGCAACCCACCCACTATGAAATAGTTTAAACTGCTCAATGCAATTTCAATTATGCTGCCTTTATGTGCAACTACATTCTATTCAATTTAACTCTGAGGTGAATTTCTAACCCATTTTTGTTGCTCTTACAGCATCTGCCTATTTCCATCATATGGTTGTCAATCTCACAGCACCTCAACACAAATGTGTACAAAGTACGAGAACTGGTGTTGAAGACACTCTGGTTTTGCAACAGCACAAATGTTTGGAGGTGGGGAGGAACCACCTCCAACCATTTGTGCTGTTGTAAAACAAGAGTCTCTATGAAAGGGGTGAATCTCTATGACAAAGGACGAAGAAAGCTCTCCACAGAAGGCCCCAACCACCAAAGGTTTCTCCAAGAACATTTCTACCTTTACCTGACGAACAGAGCAATGCTTGATTTCACTCAAGGGAGGTGGTAGGATGACAGAAACGAGAAGGTAAGGTAGATAAGACTCATTGACTGCCAAGTCAGAAACAATCAGCTACAGGCACTGCTTCACCAGAAACAATGAGTCTTCAGAACCCCCTCAAATCAATCTAGGTGGTACAGATCCACCAATATTATCTTTAAATATCAGAAACAGCTACACAAAAAATATCTTTGTGTTTTCTCAGCGTCTGGGTCGGACCTGTGTTTTCTTCAGCCTGTCCATGTTGTTTCTTTGCACTCATCGTCTGCTGAGTTATGAAGGCTTTTTGCATCCTTTTTAATTCAATCACAGTATAATGACAACCACAGAGCTACCATTGTTGAATAGACAGCTGTTATTTTCAATACCAGACACCAGGGATTGTATCTTTATGTTCACAGTTTGCTACATTTTCTACAACATTGTCATTTGGAAGGTGCCAGACATCTGGAGGCTACCTCAGGAGGAAGAGTAGGAAGAAGAAGAGGTTTTCTTCTGTTCTCACTGTTGGTTCTGGTTGGCCCTCAAGGATTTATCCAAGGCCCTTATCTATATCTCACCTCTCTGCTATCCCTTAACAATATCATCTGAAGGCACAGCATTTGTCTTTACGTGTACATTGATAACACCGAGCTCTGTAACATCACCAGAATTTTCCATTGCCTGAGCTCATCTGCTGCTGAAACCATAATTTATGCCCTTATTATCTTGGTATGTAACTATTCTAGTGCACTGTTGGATGGTCTTCTAAATTTTAGACTCCATAAATATAAAGGTTTTCCCAAGACTTCATGTCTAATTTGAAGCAAGTCCCAATTCCCCATCACCTACATCTGGTGCCCAACATTGGCTCCTGGTCAAGCAACTTCATATTATGAAATTATCCTTCTTATTTTCAAATTCTTTCATGGCCTTCCACATCCAGGTTCTCTATCATCTCTCCTGACCCAAAACTCCCCAAGATATCTGTGCTGCTTTAACTCTGACCTCTTGAGCATCCCTGATTTAATTACTTCATTAACGTTTGCCTTCAGATGTCTAGTCCCTAAGCTTTGAGTCCCCTCCCACTATGTCTCTGTTTCTCTCTCCTTCTTTTAGACTCTTCTTAAAACCTATTTGTTTGACTAAACTCTCACTCAGCTGACCTAATATATCCTTATGTGGCAAATATAAGTCACTGCTGTTCATACCAGTTTATCCTGTGACGGAGAAGGCAGGATGTTTGCGAAAATGCATCACAATGTTTAGATGCCTGCCGTAGCAGAATAGTTGGAGATAATGTGAAAGCAACAGATGGTGAATCTGGCATCATTGAAGACCTGTGACAGTGAGAAGTAATCAGATGTTAGATGTGAGTCCTGAGCTACATATTGTTGGGTGTGTGGTGCATTGAGCAGCATATGAGGTTGGTGGAGCAGGAGATAAAAGATACATTAAGTGACTTTGACCATCTGTGGTCGTTGACTTTTTTCCAGTATTGCCACCAGGTCCTCTGGGAATTGAAGTACCAGTGCAGAAAGACAACACCACCACAGTTCATAAATGTATTGCAGGAGTCTGTAGTCAAGAAGTTTCATTTTGCTATTCAGCACCACATCTATGAACAATGGTGTCCTTTCTTTGTTCAGGTGCTCCAATTGCTTTCCCACCAATCATAAGGCAGTCAGGAATAACCTCGTCAGCAGAGCGAATCCTGCTGATCTGTGTATACGAATCATGGAAATAAGAAAGCACCACAACATTTTCATCCAACAGCCACAGGGAGAATGTGAATCATGCAGCCCTTGGCCACAAACAGCTCTTAATGAATTATCGTCTCAAAAGGTATGGACCCTCCACTCCAAAACACTGATCTCTTAAAATGGACAGCATTGAAGTCTGTGACTTCAATAAAACTGAAATAACCTATTGAAATATCAAACATATTTCCTTTGCTGATCAATATTAGATAGTGCCAAGCATATTTTTTAGGATAGTAACAATAAACTAAACTAACTAGATGGTACACTTGAAGTTTACACAAGACACTTGGCTTCATTTCATAGCTGAACTAATTCTGGGATTTATTTTTTCCCAATAATGGATAATCCTTTGTACATTTCTGCTCAATTAACTAATTGGGTGGTCTTATTTAGCGTTTGTCAAGGTCTAAAGGCAAAATTGCTTCAGTGCCTTGCTGTTGGACTTAAGTTAGTCCAATAAGGAATTACACATCTTAATGTTTCTATAGACTTTTTATTACCTAATTGGTGTATGTGGTCAGTCAATAATAAATTTCAGCTGTGTTTTTAATTTCCTTGCCGCATCTGAAGTATGGATTTCACTATGAATTCTTTGAAATGAAATAATATGATACTTATGCTGATAAGGTAATGCTAATCAGTCCCAGACCTATTCCAAGTATGATGTAGGACCAGGTGTAATTTATTTACAAGGCTATTCATGATTTAGAAAGAAGTGTATGCAGTATCTGAGAAGCAGTTGGTATCTAGCTGCAGGAATATGGAACTATGGGTGTTCTTTGGTGAAATCCGGTATAACCACTCTGACTGCAGACAACCTATCTCAATATTTGTATGACTTAGTTTTACTGTTTTACTGGTGTGTTTTATAAAATCTAAAATTATAAAAGAGACTTTGAGTGATATTAAGGCAACTACTGAGGAGTTAAATTTATCAATTTTTTTGGAATTACTTTTAAAATAGTTTGGGCAAGTTCAAAGATTCCATGTAGGGAAAGTAATATTACACATATTCAGGCCCTTATTTTTAATAGATCAAATTTTCCTTTTAATAATCTCAGCCTTAGGCTGTTGCAGATCTATATTCATTGTTTGAAGTTCCAGGCATTTTACTGGCATATTGGATTTGATGATATGTCAGTTATGTTTATGTAATGATTTAGAGATGTTAGTGTTGGACTAGGGTGTACAAAGTTAAAAATCAACACCAAACCAGGTTATAGTCCAACAGGCTTATTTGGAAGTACTAGCTTTCGTAGCACTGCTCCTTCATGCAGGAGCAGTGCTCCGAAAGTTCGTGCTTCCAAATAAACCTGTTGGACTATAACCTGGTGTCGTGTGACTTTTAACGTTTATGTAAAACAAAGTTGCATATAATATACGAAGTATAAATCTGCTGAAAAATCACATAAATCATGTTTGATTAATATTTAGACATAAAGGAAATAATCTCATGCAATTTCACCTTTGCAGTAGCTGTTGTATGACTGCATTTCTTTTCACATTTTGATGTTAATGCATTGTTATTAGAATTTACCACTGATTTGAAGTTTGCATATGCACACTTATCAAGTTCAAGATGTCTGACGAGCGCCAACAATATCTTGCAGTTCTGTTGGTTCTGCATTGTTCTAAACTGGAATATCAATGTATAATGAATAACACACTATTAATAACATTTGACTAAATTTAACACAATATTGACTACATTTGTTCTAGAACTTATGTTAATTATCAGTTGTATAATGTATGGCCATATCTTCGATGACCTGTCAACAATTTAAAAATATTCTTGAATTCACATTCCTTATAATTTATGAACTTTGTCTTATTGCAGCAGTTACAATATTTAATGTGGCCATGCAATTAGTGTGTAAAAATGGTGAAATATTAACTCCTAGAAAAATTTTTTCACGTAACAGGAAATAACAGCTATTTAATTTAAATAGCAAAATTTAATTATCAGCCATTTCCTTAAGTGAAACTGGCTGTATATTTGTGTAGAAACTCATGGGAATTCAAGAAGTAAAGAAATTCTGCCTTCCCAAATTCTGATCAGCTCTAATTTGGCTATCTATAATCAACTGTAAATAAATTCAATTTTGTGGAACTAAAGTATTGATTTCAATGTCAATTGAATTTATAAACTGCAAATACTCATAGCTTAATTACCCAGAAAGATTCATCATTTGATTTTATAGAAGTCAAAATTAGTTTTAGAATGCAAAAAACATCTGCACTAAAATGATAAATGTGAAAATATTGTGGATTGTTGACAGTGGAAATAGTTTCAGATAATCAAATGTAAATCCTGTTAAATGTAATTGATGCCCCATTAAATGGCCCTATATCAAAGGTTTGATCCATGGACATTTTAGTCAGGCTTGTGAATCTAATAGTAGGCTTCAAATGCAGCCATTTCAATTTCACAAAATTGTAAATTCCCATGGATGACAAGTTAATACATTAAATTGAGTGCAATGCAAATTTTTCATATTTATTGTCTTGATAAATGAAAGTGTTCCATATGTCTTCAAAGTATATGGTTATTCACAACAAAAGTACTTGAAATGTAGTAAATGACTAATGCACAAAAAAGCCTAATCCCATGAAAGAATCATCTCATATTATCAGATAAAATGATTTGGACCATTATGGTTTCCAAGATACTCACTGGCAACAACTCCTGAACAAATCCAGTAAATTGCAATTTACTCTTTAGAACAAGCTGTTTGGGGGAAGGTTTAAGGGTGGTGAAGGGACAGTGCAGAGTGATGGCTTCCACATCAGGGTTCATGTGGGAGAGTTCACAAACATGGCAGTGACAACACAAAGATGTCTCTAGAGTAAAGATCAAAGATGAAGTTGTCTATGATTGAGTAGGTGGAATCAAGGGAGTTGCCAATGAGAAGTGTAGGCCTTTCCATTGGTCAGAAGTAGTCAAGTTGAGAGTGAAGGCTGATCTTTGGCTCCTCATGTCAGAATGACCAAAATGAGTCAAGTGCACATAGTGTTTCTGCTAGCTGTGGCAAAGTTGAACAGAAATTCGCAGAGGGTGGACCTGAGCCAGGCACAACAATGGCCAGAGCAACAATAAAAAATGTCAATAGAGGGTGAGGACACTGGCACCTGGGGGAGGGGTGTGTGTGTGATGCTGGACAATATCATGTAATCAAACATATTGACATTTGCAGGTAGTTACTTCACATACAGAGAGGCAATGTTAAAGAATTCTGAGGTTGTCAAGGGTTTCCATCTCTCAGCTATAAAAGCTCTTTCAGGAAGACCTATATGCACATGGACTCACAGACAATCTAAAGCCAGTAATATTGAAAGTTACTGTGCCATTAAATTTCCGCATTACCAGAGCATTCCAAAGCTCTATGGAGATCATGTCTGACATCTTGCAGACAGCCACCTACACACACATCAGAAAAGTCACAAGAAGCAATGAAGTCACTCAATTGGCCAAAGACCCAGAGAGCCAGAGCTGTGGGATTTGTAGCTATTTCCACAGCTACAAGGGGCAATTGACCATAGACATGAGGAGCTGAGAGCAGAAACATTCAGAAACTGAAAGGGTTTTCAATTCCGACAATGTGCTGCTGGTGTGTGACAAGCCAAATAAACGCTGACAGTTTGTACTCACTTCCCAGGAATGCTCATGATGCTTACATCCTTACTTACTCTCAGATGTCACAACATTTTGCTGGAACTCAACTACTGCAAAGATGACTTTTTGGTCACAGGGGATATCCACAGAAGACTTGGCTAATAACACCAGTATGGAACCCACAAAGCCTGGCAAAGGAAAGGTCTAATGCTATCTATATCTCAACAACAGTAATAATTAGTCTGTAGAATGGAGATTCTATTGCCTGGGCCACTGAGATAGAGCCCTGCTGAACATGGTAGAGACAGCTTCAAGCATTATATTAGTCTTATTATTTGGCAATTTGGATTTTAAAGTGAGAAAGCACTGTATAATTTTAAATTTGATTGGTATTTCCATATAATGTATTAAGAAGGCTACAAGATAGCTTGTGTTTCACATTAGATTCATTCTGAGAGTGGTGCCATGATGTCTAAAGTTTGTTAATACATATATTTGTAATGAACAGCTTCAGGTGAACAATTCAATGCAATCGAAACAAGGATAGAAGAGAAAGAATAAAAGACTACCGTTGCCTAACAACAAGGTGTGCTATAACATAGAAAGACAGACCATCTAGAAGGTCAGGCAGAGTGTGGAAATGTTTCATTCAGAAAGTAAAAGTCCTCTTACAGCAGTGTGGTCTTTCAGACTCTAAAACAGTCAGTGCAAAAATAAAGATGACTTGAGTGGATTAATGACCGAAAAAGAGAAGTTCCAGAAATAGAAGGCTTTGAAGATGAGCTTAAGGAACCCATGTTAAGAAGTAAGTGAGCTGTGTTAGCAATTTCCTTAGTTAATATCTCTCCCTAAGATCCTTAAAGAAATAGTACAGCATGAATGCAGAGATTTTGCCAAAAATAAGCCACTTAAAGCCATGCCAAATGTCTTGGACTTAAAGGTGAGACAAGGTGAACCATAGTTGGGTTTGAAATGTTGTCATGAAGATTTAAGGGCTAAACCATTATTTCCAACTCATTCTAGTATAGTGTTGTATAGTTAGTGCTTTTATTCATTTTGTGTGCAATAAACTTCAGTGTCCTTTTGTTAAAAGTACATGGTCAGCCTCTTGTGAATGTTTTCAGTAACTGACCATTCTAGTGTACAAATAGCTATAATGTAAGTCATGGTCTGTCAAGGCAGGTTTCATTGCGGGATCTGAAAAATCCAGTATTATCATCATTAACTGGGATCATGACAGTTGGCATTAGCTCGCCAGTATGCATAGCTCCATCAAAACCATAAATAAATTTTGATTTGAAAAGATGTTGCTCATGACTCAGAGACACATTATCTGAATGCTGGCAAAAACTTGCTAAGAACCCTGTTTCCCTTGACTGTAAAGGATTGTAATGCTGCAACCTTGTTTGACACCAGTCTTTACTGATAAATGTCCTGTCATGGTTCCATTGAAGACAACCACAACTTGCATAATATTTGCAGAGTAGGCAGAATATAATGACAAATTTGTGAGGCTAGGCTAATTTGCAAGGAACTCCCTGTGAGACATGCAGCTGACAGAGTCAAAAGCTTTCATGAGATAGAAACCACATACAGTAGTTGATGCTCTTCTTACATTCTTCTTGATGTAGCCAGACATGGCCACCGTGCCGCCCACCAGACATGGTGGGCGGCACGGTGGCACAGTGGTTAGCACTGCTGCCTCATAGCACCAGAGACCCGGGTTCAATTCCCGACTCAGGTGACTGACTGTGTGGAGTTTGCACATTCTCCCCGTGTCTACGTGGGTTTCCTCCGGGTGCTCCGGTTTCCTCCCACAGTCCAAAGATGTGCAAGTCAGGTGAATTGGCCATGCTAAATTGCCCGTAGTGTTAGGTAAAAGGGTAAATGTAGCGGTATGGGTGGGTTGCGCTTCGGCGGGTCGGTGTGGACGGGTTGGGCCGAAGGGCCTGTTTCCACACTGTAAGTAATCTAATCTAATCTAATCTAATCTAATCATTGGCATATGCAGAGGAGATCATGTCTGTGCTATCTCTTAATGGATAAATGTCACCTTGCTACTAAAAATAATTTTTTTGGCCACTGGGAGGATGGAGTTGAAAATGTTTGTTGCAATACTCGTCCCTGTAGCAGACAGCATGGAGACTCCATTGCTGGACTTGTCCTCCTTCTTGAATCTAGTCAGATTCACAGTGCCTTTGAGATCTCCCAGTGTGGACTCCTCTTAACAGATGAAGGATGTGAAATTGCTTCAGTATTTCACAGAAAATTACCTACAGGCATGACAATGCTCTGTAGAATTGACAGAAGCCTCTTCAACCTATGTTGCTTTCAATCTAAAACCAAGATAGCTTTAGCCTCAGTCATTGAGCTACAGTATGTAGATGAAGTTTGTGTATGCACTGCAAACCATTGATAGCTTCTCCTCTGAAGCAAATAAAAAAAACAAACCTAGCAATAAATATCTGGAAAACTAAGATCCTCTCCTAGTCAATTCCCACAGCACAGTATCTCCTGCTCATTGAAAGGTCATTGAGATCCTGTAAAAATATGAATATGCTCCATATGTCAGAGATGCATGTCAATGAAAGCAGATATAAATATCAAAATTCAACATTGAAGGCAATATGCCACTTAGCATTTGGTCATGTATGGGAGAATATTTGAAGTGAAAATGTGTTGCTGGAAAAGCGCAGCAGATCAGGCAGCATCCAAGGAGCAGGAGAATCAACGTTTCGGACATGAGCCCTTCTTTAGGAATCAAAAGTCCTTGGATGCTGCCTGACCTGCTGTGCTTTTCCAGCAACACATTTTCAGCTCTGATCTCCAGCATCTGTAGTCTTCACTTTCTCAGAGAGTATTTGAGGACCACAATCTCAAACCTGAGACCATGGTTCTGGTTTAAAAGAGACTCCTATATGCTTCAGAGATTTGGTGAACATACCCCAGCTTCAGCCATGAATACATGATGAGGTTTAGCTGAGTGCCTAAACAACCATTATAGTGCTGAAACACTTGAGCTCTGGCTTGATTGACAACACTGGCTATCTGATCTCTAACAATTTCACAGTATTTATGTACAGAATGTTAAGTGGCTTCAAGCACACAGATTTCAGTCACTGAAATTTTAAAAGGTTTGAGTGAATAACCTTTCCATTGCCCTGTGTTTTTTTTAAACACTGTAGAAAGTTTGGCGGGGTGGTGGGAGGGAGGGAAGCATCCATAGACATTGTTTGGGAGCATACTTTATCATGGGGGGTGTTTGGTGGGTGGTAACGAGAAGCATTGGATTTTTGAGGGACACACTTTGCAATAGGGTGCACAGTGAGTCTTAGACCATCAGGCATTGGAGCAGAAATGGTCCATTCAGCCTATCAAGTCTGCTGTGTCATTCAGTGAGATCCTGGCTGATCTGATAATTCTCAACTCTACTTTCCCTGCTTCTCTCCATAACTCCTGTTTATCATAGTGATTAAAAATTTGTCTATTTCAGTCTTCAATATACTTAATTGCCCTATCTCGGTAGCCTTCTGCAGTAAAGAATTCCACAGATTCACTACCTGCTGAAAGAAGAAATTTCTCCTCATCTCTGTCTTAAATGTATGACCCCTTTTATTGAGATGATGTCCTCTGGTCCAAGACTCTCCCACAAGGAGAAATTATATATCTGCATCTACCCTGTCATGTCCTCTAATAATTTGTAAGTTTTAACAAGTTCTTCTCCCATTCTAAATTCCAATGAGAACAGGACCAACCTATTCTACCTCTTCTTATAAGACAGTTCCTCCAGATTTGATATCAGCCTTGTGAACCTTCTCTGGACTACCTCCAATGCTAGTATAAGATGGTGACATAGTAGTAGAAGTAAGTCTTATGGGATGAAAGGGCATCTTACCTTGGTTAGAGCATCATGATGGGCCATGGGAGTCTTTGGGACATGATATTACATGAGTGGGGTAAAGGGTGCAGGTTGTAGGCCCTTACTGATTTTTATTGGCACTGTGATGGAGTCTCTCAGCTCTGAGATAGGCCTTATAATATGTTCTGGTCAACCTGCTCAGAGATGTTAAGCAAGTGTGACTTGAACTCAGATCTTTTGACTGAGAGGTAGGGACATTATCACTGTGTCACAAGAGCCCCAGCATAGGTCTGCCTTATTTTATTTTTATTAATCCCCTCTTTTTAAGATTTTTATGACACACACCGCTGCAGTAGGTGAGACTTGAACCCAGTCCTCCTGGCCCAAAGGTTGGGACACTACTACTGTGCCACAAGAGCCCCTGTTTTCCTGAGTAAGTAAACACATCTGAACTAAAAGCTGGTGTCCATGTGCCTTCACAAATCCCTGTATTTAAAGCCAATACCTATTTGGCAGCTACAGTTAGAGGTCATTTTAATGTTTCTTCTAAATCAATCTATCCCTTTAATAAATGTGAAACAAAAATTGAACATCCTTGGGACATTCAGGAAAACAGTCAGTATTAGCAAGGAAAGAATAATTAACAATATTTTAGATTTGTTTGCTCTTCGAAAGAATGAATAGATGCTGAGCTTGCTACCTAACCTGTGCTGATTGGGTTACTGAATATCTTACAGCATTGGTCTTCAGTCCCTGGTCCATAAGATAACTCAAGTAAAGGTCAGAAACATTGTCACTTCCTTCCTAGATCCCTGACAGATTACAAAGGACATGCTTCCGGTGGCAGCCCCAATAGCTACTTCAATTCTTTTCAACCTTATTGAGAAGGGTCATTTAGAACCTCTTTGGCAAACATAACTGCTTATTTATTGCCAAACATTAACAACATCTCTGAGAAAAGGTTTCGAACACTGAAAATAAGTTTTTTTTTATAGGCATCTGTAGCAATTTTGAACTAAAATGGAGGTGTGAGACACTTTGTCTTTTAAGTAGTTTAAGTAGTTTAAAGTCATCTCATGCAAGAAAAGGAAAGTAGACTGATAATTCTGTTCCATTCAGTCTTAGGAAACGTGTTTATTCTTGTATCTCGTTGTTGCATATGGACATTTCCAGAGCCTGGTTTCCATGTTTCTTGATTCAACAACAATATTTATCTAGCAATTTTAACATCATAAAACATCCCAAGGGCTTCATAGGAGAGAAAGCAAAATTTAACACCAAGCAACATAAAACAAGACTAGGATAGATGGCCTAATGTTTGCTTAAAGAGTTACTTTTAATGGAATTGGCCTTATGCATGCTTAAAGGTAACACCAAATATGCATAAATCACACAGGATATTAAAGGAGAAAAAGAAGGTAGTGAAATTTAGGAGGGAATTAGAGTTTAAAATCTATAGATAAATCAAAACAGCAATCAATAGTGGTGAAATTAAAATCAGGGATGCAAAAAAATGACCAATGTAAATAAGTACAGATATTGTATTTGAAGGGTTGTGGGGCTGGAGAGGGGTTAGTTCATTCGAAAATTAAAATAACATTAGGAATGTTAAAATCAAGGTGTTAGTAGACCAGGGGCCAATGTAAGTCAGTGAGCATAGGGGTGATGAGTGAAGAGACCTGAAACAAATAATGACATGAACAGCAGAGTTTGGATGTCCTTAGCTTTACTGGCTCACCATTATAACTGTTGCAGCATGTTCAAATTATTTTCCAAGTGATTCTGGCTTAAGCTCATGATTGAAAACTGTTATGTAAATTGGCACATGTTTAAGTATAAGTTGTTAATCAAATAAGTCAGAAAATCCAGAGTTTACATTGGAAACTATGCTGCCAAGTGGCATAAGGAACTAGAAGAATTGTTGTAAGTTTATATTTTTGTAGCATCTTTGACATGGAATTTTGTAACCAACTTTTACAAACTTAACATATCCCCTGGCATTTTACCACCATTAAGTGTTTTGGAAGTTTGGTCACTGTTTTATTATTGGAAATGTGCAAAATATTTGTTCACTGCTTAAATGACAAATTATTTAAAAGGCCATTTTTATCTAAGTTATGGAATGTGAGACAGAATCTGAGATTGTCAGAACGTTGTGGAAAAGTGAAGCCATTTGACGAATCATAGTCCATCTCTTCAGAACAAAACACTTGCATTGTATTCTGCCATTTCATCTAATTTGAATGAAACACATGTTTTCACTTGATCAAGCAAAACATTGTAGATTCAAACACATTGTATAAAGAAATTCTTCCTTTTGTAACTTCTCATACCTTGTTCTAGGATGGCGTTTATACCAGAAAATGTTATCTATGCCATAAGGGCTATTTTTCAGTCACCTGTTTTCAAGAATGTTTCTCCATTCTTTTATTCTAACTAAACCTCTTGATGCTAGGTATCAGCTCTGTGGCTTGAATGTTCCCTTGCATATTGACCCAGAACACTGAGCACAGCACTCAAAGTACAATCGGAATAGGGAATTATATAATTTTAGTTTGACAACCTTTAACTTCTGGTCGTCCCATTACAGGAAGGATGTGGAAGCATTGGAAAAGGTGCAGAGGAGATTTACCAGGATGTTGCCTGGTCTGGAAGGAAGATCTTATGAGGAAAGGCTGAGAGACTTGGGTCTGTTCTTATTGGAAAGAAGAAGGCTAAGGGGGGATTTGATAGAGACACACAAGATGATCAGAGGATTAGGTAGGGTAGACAGTGAAATACTTTTTCCTAGGATGATGACGTCAGCTTGTACGAGAGGGCACAACTACAAATTGAGGGGTGATAGATTTAAGACAGATGTCAGAGGAAAGTTCTTTACACAGAGAGTGGTAAGGGCGTGGAATGCCCTACCTGCCAATGTAGTCAACTCAGCCACATTAGGGAGATTTAAACAATCCTTAGATAAGCACATGGATGATTTTGAGATAGTGTAGGGGGACGAGCTAAGAATAGTTCACAGGTTGGCCCACCATCGAGGGCCGAAGGGCCTGTTCTGAACTGTATTGTTCTATGTTCTATGTTCTAACTTACCTTTAATTGATGCTTCAATGTTACAGAGAGATCTCTTCAAAATGACTTGACATTTCAATTGTCACAAAAAAAAAGCTTTTATTTATAATTCACAGGAAATGGGATTTACTGTTTGGGTCAGTGTCTTTGCTCATTCCTCGTAACCATTTGAGAAGTTGGTGGGAAGTTGCTTTTTTGAATCACTGCAGTCCACATACCTTCAGAGTCTTAGAACAAAGAATAAAAGAACAAAACAACACAGGAACAGACCCTTTGGCCTCCAAGCCTGCGCCGACACATCTTCCCCTTCCATACTAAACCTGCCATTACTTACAGGATCCATATCCCTCTATTCCCTTGTTATTTATGTATTTGTCCGGATGTTTCTTGAATGCTGCTATTGTGTCTGCTTCCACCACCTCCTCTGACAGTGCAAACCAGACACTCACCACGCTTTGTGTGAAAACCTTGCCTCGCATATCTCTTTTAAACATCCTGTCCTGCAACTTGAATCTGTGTCCCCTAATAATTGACTCCTCTGCCCTATTGAAAAAAGCCTCATATTTTCCACTCTATCCATGTCATTCGCAATCTTATAAACTTCAATCAGGTCGCCCCTCACTCTCCTGCATTCCAGTGAAAACAAACCTGGTCTATCCAGTCTTTTATCTTAGCTTAAGTTCCCCCATACCAGGCAACATCCTGGTAAATCTTTTCTGTACCCTCTCCAAAGTATCCATATCCTTCTAGTAGTATGGTGACCAGAACTGTTTGCAATCTTCCAAGTGTGACCTCACTATGGATCTATAAAGCTGCAGCATAACTTGTCTATCCTTGTACTCAATGCCTCTTCCAATGAAGGCAAGCATTCCCTTTTTATTACCTTATCTCTTGCACTGCAACCTTTCATGATCTTGGACCTGCACACCCATATCCCTCTGTATATCAATACTTCTTAGGGTTCAGGCATTCACTGTATAACTTCCACCAGTACTTGACCTTCCAAAACTATCACCTCACATTTGTCCGGATTAAACTCTACTTGCCATTTTTCTGCCCATGCCTCCAACTGAACTATATCCTACTGTTTATTCTGACAATCCTCCTCACTACCCACAACTCCACCAATCTTTATATCATCCGCAAACTTACGAATTAGACGAGCCACGTTTTCCTCAAAATTATTTATATAGACCATGAACAGCAGAGATCCCAGCACTGATCCCTGTGAAACACCACGAGTCATAACTCTGCATTCTGACAAGTATCCATCCACAGCTCCCCTCTGCTCCTATGACTAAGCCAGTTCTGAATCATCTTGCCAGCTCACCCCGATACTATACGGTACCTTTTGTACCAGTCTGTCATAAGGGACCTTGTCAAAAGCTTTACATAAGTCCACATAGACAACAACAACCAATTTACCCTCATCAATCGTTTCATCACGTCCTCAAATAATTTGATCAAGTTAGTGAGGCACGACCTCCCCTGCACAAAACCATGCTGTCTGTCTTAATAAGTCCATTTGCTTCTAAATGCATATAGATCTTGTTCTTGACAATCTTTTCCAATAATTTCCCTATCATGGACATAATGCTCACAGGCCTGCAATTTCCTGGATTATCCTTGCTAACCTTCTTAAACAATAGGACGACATTGGCTATTGTCTAGTCCTCTGGGACCTCACCTGTGACCAAAGAGGATGCAAAGATGTCTAACTTGATTGTATTTAGTGCAGAAAGGGACAATTTCCAGTTTTGAGACAATATAAAGTATCCAACTTGCAAATCTGGTAGACCCAAGTTCATCATCTTGCACTACGTAGAGCAGTTGATCTTCCGTAATTACATCGGCACCACTCCCCACCTCTTCTTCTGCTACATTGATGACTGCATTGGCGCCACCTTGTGCTCCCGCGACGAAGTTGAGCAATTCATCAACTTCACCAACACATTCCACCCTGACCTTATATTTACCTGGACCATCTCTGACACCTCCCTCCCCTTCCTGACCTCTCCATCTCCATTAATGACGACTGACTTGACACTGACATTTTTTACAAACCCACCGACTCCCACAGCTACCTGGATTACACCTTTTCCCACCCTACCTCTTGCAAAAATGCCATCCCATATTCCCAATTTCTCTGCCTACGCCTTATCTGCTCCCAGGAGGACCAGTTCCACCACAGAACACACCAGATGGCCTTTTTCTTTAGAGACCGCAATTTCCCTTCCCACGTGGTTAAAGATGCCCTCCAACGCATCTCGTCCACATCCCGCACCTCCGCCCTCAGACCCCACCCCTCCAACCGTAACAGGGACAGAACGCCCCTGGTGCTCACCTTCCATCCTACCAACCTTCGCATAAACCAAATCATCCACCGACATTTCCGCCACCTCCAAACAGACCCCACCACCAGCGATATATTTCCCTCCCCACCCCTTTCCGCCTTCCGCAAAGACCGTTCCCTCCGTGACTACCTGGTCAGGTCCTCGCCCCCCTACAACCCACCCTCCCATCCTGGCACTTTCCCCTGCCACCGCAGGAACTGTAAAACCTGCACCCACACCTCCTCCCTCACCTCTATCCAAGGCCCTAAAGGAGCCTTCCACATCCATCAAAGTTTTACTTGTACATCCACTAATATCATTTATTGTATCCGTTGCTCCTAAAGCGGTCTCCTCTACACTGGGGAGACTGGACGCCTCCTAGCAGAGCGCTTTAAGGAACATCTCCGGGACACTCGCACCAATCAACCACACCGCCCTGTGGCCCAACATTTCAACTCCCCCTCCCACTCTGCCAAGGACATGGAGGACCTGGGCCTCCTTCACCGCCGCTCCCTCACCACCAGACGCCTGGAGGAAGAACGCCTCATCTTCCGCCTCGGAACACTTCAACCCCAGGGCATCAATGTGGACTTCAACAGTTTCCTCATTTCCCCTTCCCCCACCTCACCTTAGTTCCAAACTTCCAGCTCAGCACTGTCCCCATGACTTGTCCGGACTTGTCCTACCTGCCTATCTCCTTTTCCACCTATCCACTCCACCCTCTCCTCCCTGACCTATCACCTACATCCCCTCCCCCACTCACCCATTGTACTCTATGCTGCTTTCTCCCTACCCCCACCCTCCTCTACCTCATCTCTCCACGCTTCAGGCTCACTGCCTTTATTCCTGATGAAGGGCTTTTGCCCGAAACATTGATTTCGAAGCTCCTTGGATGCTGCCTGAACTGCTGTGCTCTTCCAGCACCACTAATCCAGAATCTGGTTTCCAGCATCTGCAATCATTGTTTTTACCATCTTGCATAACAGCCTGTTTGACAGATTAATCAATCTGCATGTAAGAAACGGGTTAATTCCTCTCCAATGTTTCAAGAAAGGTTCCATTCTCACTTGCTCAATATTTGAAAACGTCTTCAGCAAATCAGCTTCAGGTTAAATGATGTTTTTAACATTAAAGGTTCTTCACTGGAGTGGAAACAGACAAATATTGAAACTGAGCCAAAGAAAGAGATGTTAGAACTTGTGACTTTATCTTAGTTAAAGAGATATTTTATGGATTATTTTGACAGAAAGGCAGCGGTTTAGGAAGGGAATCCCAAAATGTTAGGATCTAGACAGCTGAAGGCACAGATGCGCATGATGAAGCAAATGAATTTAGGGATGATTTGGTGGTGTCATGCTTTTCCAGCACCACACCAATCTTGACTCTAATCTCCACCATCTGCAGTACCCACTTCTGCAGATGGTGGAGATAGTTCTGGACTCCACAACACACAACACCAGGTTATAGTCCAACAGGTTTATTTGGAAGCACTGGCTTTTGGAGCACTGCTCCCTCATCAGGTGGTTGTGGAGTATAAGATTATGGGACACAGAATTTATAGCAAAAGTTTACAGGGTGATGTAACTGAAATTATATATTGGAAAAGACCTGGATTGTTTGTTAAGTCTCTCGTCTTCTAAAGAGGATTGATGAGGGCAGAACGGTAGATGTGATCTATATGGACTTCAGAAAGGTGTTCGACAAGGTTCCCCATGGGAGGCTGATTAGCAAGGTTAGATCTTACGGAATACAGGGAGAACTAGCCATTTGGATACAGATCTGGCTCAAAGGTAGAAGACAGAGGGTGGTGGCGGAGAGTTGTTTTTCAGACTGGAGGTCTGTGACCAGCAGAGTGCCACAAGGATCGGTGCTGGGTCCTCTACTTTTTGTCATTTACGTAAATGATTTGGATGCGAGCATAAGAGGTACAGTTAGTAAGTTTGCAGATGACACCAAAATTGGAGGTGTAGTGGACAGTGAAGAGGGTTACCTCAGATTACAACAGGATCTTGACCAGATGGGCCAATGGGCTGAGAAGTGGCAGATGGAGTTTAATTCAGCTAAATGTGAGGTGCTGCATTTTGGGAAAGCCAATCTTAGCAGGACTTATACACTTAATGGTAAGGTCCTAGGGAGTGTTGCTGAACAAAGAGACCTTGGAGTGCAGGTTCATAGCTCCTTGAAAGTGGAGTTGCAGGTAGATAGGATAGTGAAGAAGGCGTTTGGTATGCTTTCCTTTATTGGTCAGAGTATTGAGTTCAGGAGTTGGGAGGTCATGTTGCGGCTGTACAAGAGATTGGTTAGGCCACTGTTGGAATATTGCATGCAATTGTGGTCTCCTTCCTATTGGAAAGATATTGTGAAACTTGAAAGGGTTCAGAAAAGATTTACTAGGATGTTGCCATGATTGGAGGATTTGAGCTTTCGGGAGATGCTGAACAGGCTGGGGCTGTTTTCCCTGGAGCGTCGGAGGCTAAGGGGTGACCTTATGGAGGTTTACAAAATTATGAGGGGCATGGATAGGGTAAATAGACAAAGTCTTTTCCCTGGGGTTGGGGAGTCCAGAACTAGAGGGCATAGGTTTAGGGTGAGAGAGGAAAGGTATAAAAGAGACCTACGTGGCAATGTTTTCACACAGAGGGTGGTACGTGTATAGAATGAGCTACCAGAGGAAGTGGTGGAGGCTGGTACAATTGCAACATTTAAGAGGCATTTGGATGGGTATATGAATAGGAAGGGTTTGGAGGGATATGGGCCGGGTGCTGGCAGGATGGACTAGATTGGGTTGGGATATCTGGTCGGCATGGACGGGTTGGACCGAAAGGTCTGTTTCCATGCTGTACAACTCTATGACTCTAGAAAGGGCAAGTTGGTGTTCTTTCATATGTAAATTCCAGAACTTTCTTAAAGTTACATTCTCAAGTGAATTTTAACAATAGGTACCATGTTGGCCCAGATAATGCATTGAAGATTTGAGGTGCCCTGTGTGAGGCTGTCTGCACCTCAATGTTCAGACTGATTCTAATCTAAAAAAGGGATTTACAGAAAATTACATGGATTCATTCAGTTTTTGAGCAAAATAAAATGTAATTCTGCAATTCATCCCACAAACTTATATGTGCGTGTGTGTACATGTTGGTGTGTGTGTGAAGCGGTATGAGTGTCTATGAGAGATTGTGTGTATGTTAATATGTGTGAGTGTGAGCATAAAGGGGTATAAGTGTTTGTGAGAGGGTGCATGTGTGAGTGTGGGAGTGTATGTATGAGCATATGAAAGAGGCAGCGCTCCGAAAGTTAGTGCTTCCAATAAACCTGTTGGACTATAAATTGGTGTTGTGTGATTTTTAACTTCGGGATGCATGTCAGATCAGAATTAGAAAAAATAATTCTTGGATGACATTACAAAATTAGGTAGGGGTGAGACCATACAGGGAATTAAACACAAGGCTGAGAATTTTAAATTTGATATGTTGTGGTGAAATGGGAGCCAGTGCGGGTCAAAGAGCACAAGGAAATTAGGTTAACAGGTCTTGGTGCAGGTTAGGATATGGATTGCAAATCTTTTGGGTGAACTGGTGTTTATGGAATTAAAAACAGAAAGTGGTAGAGAAACTCAGGTCTGTTGGCATCCGTGGAGAGAGAAGTAGAGTTAATATTTGAAGTCCAATGTAAGTCTTCTACAGAATTGGAATGTAGAAAATAGGACTTTTGACATGGATTAATATTAAACATAATACTATTTACTCTTCTAGTATTTTACAAGTTTCAAATAATTACAATAAATTGTGGTAGTTCGTCTGTTCAGTTTCTTTCAAAATGTGCTTAAAATGGCCCTGAACAATTACCAAATATTCAATGAGAAATGTTATGCTTTTAACAACAGCAATCAATTATGATGCATCAGGCATCTTGTGGAATATCTGGAATGTTTCCATGAAAAAATATACCTTTCATATTTATATACATTTTCATACAATCTAAATGGCCATTGCCTCAATCAAAATGGATGTATGGTTTTACAAATTCTGAAAAACTGGTCGGATGTTCAATCTAAAATTTCTGTGTGGTATTTTGTTAAATTTGTGATGACTTTCTCTCTTACCTGTTTCTCTCTTACCTGTTGTGAATGGCAGGAGAAGCTAAATATTGAATCACACAAGCATGTTTTAATTCTTTCATGGAATGTGATCATTTGTAGCCTGTTCCTTGTTGCCAATGGGAATCTAGTGGTAAGCGGTCTTCTTCAACCATTGCAGTACATATGGTATAGGGATATCCACAGTGCTGTTAGCAAAGGAGTGCCAAGAATTTGACCCAGTGATAGTGAAGGATTGATGATAGATTTCCAAATCAATATGGTGAGTGACCTGAAGGAGAATTTGCAGGTCATAGTGTTCCCTTAGAAATACTAGAAGAAGGTAGAGGTCATGAGTTGGGAAGGTTAAAAGAGGCATTTTGAGATACTGTAGGGAGCTGGTATATTGGGCAGGTGAGTTACTTGTTATGGAGATCATGGTCTCTGACCTTCTCCTGTAGCAGAGTGTTAATATTGTGGGTCTAGTTAAGTTTCTGATTAATGGTAATTGAAAGAATGTTGGCAGAATTGTATCAGTGATTGTGATACTATTAAATGTCAAGGGAAGATGGTTAGATTCTCTCTGGTTGGAGATAGCAATTGTGGGACACTTGCATTATGTGAATGCTATTTGTTAATCCAAGCCTGAATGTTGTCTACATATGTCACCAGATGGATATTTGGAGGGGATGAGACATCACATTTTTGGCTTGTATTTTGCAGCAGTATTACTAATGAAATCGCTAGAGTTTGTATCCATTTCTGTTCTGAAAATGAAAAAAAACATTGGATGTATAGTAAGGCAACTGGCTGGTTAATAAAACTGTTTTTTTCTAGTCTCTATGCTCAGTTCACACTATCAGATAAATTTCCTGTTCCTACTGTATTTAAGCTTTCCCTTAAATACGTTATCTAAGTTCTTGAACTACCTCATAGCTATAATGTAACTATTTATAAAATGTATGTTTTTAGACCAAGTTATTGTGTAGAACATATTACTTTAATAATAATGTCCTGATTAGAACAAATGACTTCTTACTGCCCTGACAATTAACAGGATTGCTTCTTTATCATAGTAAGTATAATTTCATGATTGGTGTGACAACATCTTTTGGATATCCTTCATGAGTCACTGAGGATATCAATTAAAGAAATTAGATAACATGACCAAAGCAAGAACATGGATCTATCCTTTCATTACAGAGATCCATAATCCATACAGACTAGACTGTCAAAATCGAGACAAGAGGAATGGAAAAACTCTTGCACCAAAGGAATGTTACTAGCCATTAACTGTGTTTCCACAGGACTTAATACTTTAGAAGAGAATAAGAGAGGAGAAGAAAAGGAAAGAACGGGTTCTGTTTTATTATATAGCAATGAATAACTGAGTGATAAAATAATGTTAACATCAGAAAATCAAAGAAATGTTTTCCTAAAAACTTGACAGGTTCATGGAAATTCCTATAAGTCAAGGAAGTGAAAATTGAGAAAATTTGAGATATTCCTGAGATCTAATCAGATTCAGTATATAAATGTAAGTCTTCTGAACTCAAACCTTTCATGGCATGATTAGTAAAGACCACTTGGGCATAAATGTGACATAGTACTGTTGGCTCTGATGTCATGGCATATTTTCAAATCAACAATCATTGTTATTCTACTAAGTTTATTCTGATTAAGTATATCAGAGCAGAATGGGCCCTATTTATATTTTATGTGTTGAATATATTGTGGTGTCTCATTGAACTAATGCACAAATGCTGTACATTAAATATATGTATTGCAGAGAGGATGAATCAACATTGTGTGAATGCATAAATTTGTATCAAATCAAACTTTATGGCTCAGATTGTGCAAAGTAATGTGGTAAAATGCTTAATGTGACTACTCACAAAAACTGTCAGCAACTCCTAGAGCTCACAAATGTGCAATAAAAATGAGAGATTGAGAGGTCTATGTCAGTGATTCCACGTTTCCCCTTTAGGTATACGATTGAAATCCCCACAGACCACAAGAAAGTAGAAGTTATTAAACTGATGAAAACTTGCTCTTTTAAATTATTAGTCCTGCTGTTAAAAATCTGTGAAAAAGTTACACCTTGTTGAATGAGCTGTAACCTAGGTTTTTAATAATGTACTAAATTAAGGAATGCAGTAAAACACTTGTGTGAGAGATTACATTATATTCTTGAAATGTCATATTTTTCCTTTATGACAAAGTCAATATTAAATACACTTAAAAATAATATTTCAGCTTCTGCCTTAATCCTATGTGTGCATCCCAATGATTTATTTTTCTCTTAGAAAAGGTTAATGTGAAGGATAATCAATGCATGCTGGCGTAATAGTGGTCAGAGTACTTCAATGCAATCGGTTGTTTTTTCTTGCTTGTTGATATCAATGTTGCTGGACATGTATGACGTTCATGTTGATGTAGGTAAAGGGCAAATCCACCACAGAAATAATTTGATTTTTGTGTGCAGCTTTCTTTGAGATGAACAACGGTCGCAGTCACTTCATAACTGACTGAAGTTCAGTCGTATAACTATTATATACTGGTGCATTCTTTCAGTACATTGCTGGCTTCTGTTGTAAATCATTTGATAACATACATGACAAAGCTAAGACAGAGAAATATGTAAGAACAGTACCTACATTTGAGTTTTTATATTTGAAACCAAAATTTAGGTTAGGTCATTAGAAGGTATACTCTTATAAAAGAACATGTAATTAAGGAAATTGTTATCCTGAATTCAGTTGGAAATACTTACCAAAAGTGAAATCACTTCTAAGCTCCCCTTCTAATTCAGAATATGATCTAATAATGTTATAAGTACACCTTCTATTACAAATGAAGTTTTTTTAATGTATGACCATTGTTACAATATTGTACTCGCTCAGCAAGAAAACGAATGACATATGACAAGAAAACCCAGACTACTGGAATGTTTTAACAATCTTGAAGCATTTATTTAAAAGTTGCATTTCCCTAAAGAGTGGTCTATGGTCAGATCTGAAGACAGATCAAAAACAAACAAACACTATCTTTACGAGTCCCTCCGAGTGGTATGTACCATCAGGCTTGTCAGCCTCTGTTTTCTTGGCACCTTGACAGCATTCATGGCCTCGGGCAGAGAACTGGACTGCAAAGTGTTTACAACTTTTGTGAATTGTAGGCGAAACAGGAAAAGAAGGAAAATGTCAAAAATCACATTAAAACAAAGTCATTTAGAGTTTGAAGGAAATGCGACCCATAAATGTACAATTTATGTGAAAGTGGTTTCAAGTTTCTTAAAATAATTGTCAGCTTTACTTAACTCACAGCGTGCAGACTTTGTTGACTGCAGTACACTATATTATATTTTAAGCAATTACTCATCAATTCAACATATCTTATCTGCAAAAAATACAAATTGATAAATATGCAAACTTATTTCCCACCAATGTAATATAAGATCCCAAAGAAATATTATTACTTAACACCTTTCAATGCCACAGGTCCGATGCTGCAGTCACACACAAATCAGTTGCAATGCAATGATGATTGCTCTGTCAGTCCAATAGTGTATCTAGCACATCTGCAAAACAATCCACCCTCTCATTAAATATACATTTAATCAATTTACCTGATAACATAGTGAGTCATCTTTTGCTGTTGAGGAGGTATGTATTAGCGACATATATGTAGAAAGAATCCTATGTTTGTTCATTCTGAAATACAGTAGGCTATCGCATCTTCCTTTGATTCATACACAGTTGACCCATAATGGCTTTTTGTCAAAACCCTAATCCATAAACAAATGATATAATTATGTATATCATGATATATGATGCCTTATCACATCAGAATATCTCAAATCATTTCAAACAATCAACTACTTTTAACTCAAGGATTGTTGATACAAAGACAAATATAGCAGCCATGATTACCTAGTAACAAACCACATAGAGCAGTGAGTTGAATGACCAAGTAGTCTCCATTTTGGTGACATTAAGTTGAGGGCAGAAGGTTTAGAGGAGATATGAGGAAAACTATTTTCACCGAGAGACTGGTGGGAATTTGGAACTCACTGACTGTAAGGATGGTAGAGGCAGAAACCCTCAGAACATTTAATAAGTATTTAGATGCACATTTGTGATGCTAAAGTATACAAAGCTATAGACCAAGTGCTGGAAAACAGGATTAGAATAGTTAGTTGTTTGTTTTTGACTGGCATGGATGCAACAGGCTGCCAGGCTGTGCTGTAGATCTCTATGACTCTAAGACCATCTCTTATAGATTAAAAATGGTGATTATCTCAACATTTTAATGTTGGTGTGGTAAATTATAATTTAACAGTGGCTAATGTATTGTCACCTGGGACATCCTCTGTGATAAATTAATTGCAACACAGGAGGTCTTGGGGCACAGTGCTCACCATCCCTACCTCTGAGCCAGAGACTCAGAATTGGAGTTCCACGCAACAGAGTGATGATAATGCTTTTTTTAAACAGCCTAGCTGCCACTGGGAAGGCCTGCCCACACCTATTGGTGTGTCAGTAAATGGCTTCTGCTCCCAGGAGCCACTGCTGTGCACTGACCTTGGAGATCTGCAGCAACAACAGAAAAATTACAGGAATGTTGCTTGATGGCCACGAAAGTATGTTCATAACATGGCCAAAAAGGTTGATTATCAACCTGTAAATCTTCATAATATGCCTTAGGCAGGAGTTAAGAGCAAAGTTTCCTAGTAAGCCAGACATGTGTGGTAGCAGCAGATTACAGTCTCCCTATGTTACAAGACTCCCGCACAGATTCTTCTCATGGGCTTAACGCTGTGAAAAGCATCCTCCTTGCTTCAAGGGTTGACCAGAGAAAGAATTATAACAAGGCAGAAACGAATATACATTCCAGCTTTTTGCTCAACTCTGCATGGTCAAAAACTATTCCCACTGGGGGAAAGTGTGGTACTGAATACCAAATGTATGAAATATTGTGTACTTAAATTGAACATTCTCAAATAAAACAAGACCCATAAAATTTTCTGGACATTTAATACACATGAATAAAGAATGCAATGTCAATCTCCTGACCTGAATAAGCACAAAACCCCAGCAACTTTCACGACCCTTACCTAACAGAGATCAAGTAGCAATCGGGCATTGTAACTGACAATCCCAATCAATGTGAGAGTGAACAACTGCAAACCCATTCTGCAATAACAAAAGATTAGACATTTCCAGTGTCCTACTGGGCATGACTTCTTGTTCAAACACAAAGAACTGTGCCCACACAGGTTGGACAAACAATCACTTCTCATTATTTCCTCACCATTTAAAATGTAATCATTGAGATTTGGTTCTGAGCCAGTGCAAAACTCATCATAGAGTACAGCCAAGCAGCAACAGCACTCCAGTGCTTTCTCGTCAGTAAACGTTTCATTAATGTGCTACCATAGATCTCTGTGCCCTTTACATCTTGGATTTGATAACACTGGATCCCAAACATGCATTGTTGCAAATTTGGGTTTAACAACAAAAAAGAAATCAATCAAGCAAAATAAATGAAGATAAAATAGAAAAAGCCAAACTATGTACATACAATATAAATTTGAAGATTTCAAAATGTACAGTAAAATACACTCCCATTAATCCCCAAAATTCCCCTTTCCAGTATTCACACAATAGAGAATCTTTATCTAATTTAATTTAATTGTGGCTACAATACCCTGTCTTGAAAATCTAATGGCCTCTTACTGGAACCTTCATATGACTGAACTTTGACTTTTTCAGCTTCAAATAACCTCTTCAAGGTTTTAAGCAAATACTTCTGCTCAGGGACCTATAACTTACACTCCTTGCAAAACACCATCAGCAATTTCTCCCAGCTACTTGCCCTCTTCATCGCAGTGCTAAATGACATCCCTCTTTATGTTTAAATTGTTCCCTTTGGTTCTAGACTCTCCTACCAGGACCAAGTCTGGTGAACATTCATTACATTCCTTCTATGGCAATAATACCATTCCTGAGGTAAGAAGACCAAAACTGCACTCAGTACTCCAGGTGCAGTCTATTAAATTTCTAAACAATTGAAGCAAAATGTCACTACTTCTGTACTCAAATGCGCTAAAAATTAACATTCCATCACCTTTCTCACAGTTTGCTCAACCAGCAAGTTGGCTTTCAGTGACATTGTCAAGGACACTGAGAGCCCTTTGTATATCTACCCTTTCCAACTTCTTACCATTGAAGAAATACTCTGCATTTCTCTTTCCTACCAAAACGGATACTCTCACATTTCTCCACACTATATTTCATTTTCCATGTTCTTTCCCACTCACTAAGTCTGTCCCAATCCTCCTGAAGCCACTTTAAATCTTCCTCACAACACACATCATTATCAGCTGCAGGTTTGCAAAGATTACATTGGATGCAAATGACTGAATATATTGTGAACAGCCAGTACTGATCCTTGTAGTATCTCACCAGTCAAAGCCTGATAATACAAGAATGACCCATTTTTTCCTTATGTCTCTTTTCTGTTAGCAATCCTTAATCCATGCCAGTACATTAGCTCCTGCTCAATGTGCTTTAATTTTGCTAACCTCCAATGAGACATCTCATCAAAAGCCTTCTGAAAATCCAAGTGTACTACATCCATGACTCCACTTTATTCATTTTGTTAGTAATATTCTGAAAGATACTCCAATAAATTTGTCAAACACACAGTTTACCATTTGCTAATCCATGTTGACTATGCCCAATCAGATCATCATTAACCATATATATATATATATATATATATATATATATAAAATCCTTCATAATATTTTCCCAACTATTGATGTAAGGCTAACAGGTTATAGTTTCTTGTTTTCTCTCTTTTTAAACAGTATGGTGAAATTAACATGCTTCCAATGTATGGGATGAGAACAATTGAAATTTGGAAGATGATCATTAATGCATCAATTATCTCTATTGCCATATCCTTCTAACCTCTGAGATTTAAAATATCAGGTCCCAAGAACCTACTGACTTTCAACCCCATTAATTTCTCCAAAACAACCTTCTTACTAATACTAACTTCCTGCAACTCCTCATTCTCCCTAGTCACTTGGATCTTTAGTTCTGGGAGATTTCTTTGCCTCCTCAGTAAAAACAGACACAAAGTAATCCTTTAGCTTCTCTGCCATTTCTCTAGTCCCCATTATAAATTATCCTCACCCTGCCTGGAGGACACTCTCATTTGTCTTAGTCAAACATTTCCTGTTTCACATGCCTATAGATGCATTTTCAGTCCATTTTTGTGTTTTTTCCTACATTGCATTCATCCTCTATTCCTTTTTCTTTCCAGTTTCTTGGTCCTTCTTTTCTGTATTCTAAAATCTCCCAGTCCTCAGATATACAATACTACTATTCCTGATAACTTTAAAAGTCTTTTAATTTTAATCTTATTCAATCCTGAACTTCCTTTGTCAGTCACAGTTAACTAACCTTTTTGAATTTTTGAACCTTAAGGAATATATAGTTACTGAAAGCTGTGTAAAGATGTTTAAAGACTATCCATTACCTCTTCACAACATACTTTTTAATATATTTTCCAAATCCACCTCAATAAATCTATGCCTCATGCCTGAATAATTTCTCTATTCAAAGTTAACACCCTTATTTCAGATTGAGGTGCCTCATTGTCAAACATAATGTAAGATTCTAGCATATTATGGTCACTCATCCGTAAGGCACTTTTAAAACATCACTATTAATTAGCAATTCTTCATTAGATTTGATCTAAAATACCATGTACTCAGTCAGTTTCTCAACATACTTCTCTAGAAAACCATTCCTAACGAACTTCAGAAACTCACTTTCCACAGCTTTAGTGTTCAATTGATTTACCCAATCTTTATGCAGATTGAAGTCACCCTTGATAAGTATATTGCCCATGATACATGCTTCTATTATCTTCTGAACAATTCCATGCTCTATACTAACACACTGCTGCTTGGTGATCTATAACTAAACCCAACCAATGTCTACTGCCCTTTGCTGTTTCTTGGCTCCACCTAAACAGATTCTGTACATTGTTGTTCTGATCTGAGATCCTTCTTTACTAATGTACTGATCCCATCCCTTATTATCAGGGCAATTCCACCTTCTTTTCCTTCCTGTCTGTCCTTCCTAAACCTTTGAACATTCAGTTAATCTTCGTCTTAGTCATCTGGCAGCCATTTTTCTATAATGGCAATTAGATCACATCTTTATTTGTGCCTTTTCACTTATATTGTGAATGCTGCAAGCATTCAAGTAGAGTGGCCTTAAGCTATAGACTGAATCTTATTGTTCTTTTTTGCTGAGTGCAAGTATAATTGGGCTTATTGGAAGGTTTCTCACTGCAAAGCCTAGTGAGCTTTCTCACCATATCTTACCAAAACTGCATCATTAAATTCCTATCCCGCCCGTGGGATCTCTCCCATCCGATCCTATCCCTATTTTGCCATACTCTGTTACTGGAACATCTCGTGTCGGTCATTATATCGCAGAATTAACTTGCATCCCTGGCACCTGTGCTGACTTTAAAAGGCTGTTTTTTCACCCAGAAAACATTGCCCCCACCCCTGAGCTGCCAGCCTACACAGTTCCCTGGACATTAGATTAGATTACTTACAGTGTGCAAACAGGCCCTTCAGCCCAACAAGTCCACACCGACCCCGCCGAAGAGCAACCCACCCAGACCCATTCCCCTACATTTACCCCTGCACCTAACACTATGGGCAATTTAGCGTGGCCAATTCACCCTGATCTGCACATCTTTGGACTGTGGGAGGAAACCGAAGCACCCGGAGGTAAACCCATGCAGACACGGGGAGAATGTGCAAACTCCACACAGTCAGACACCTGAGGCGGGAATTGAACCTGGGTCTCTGGCGCTGTGAGGCAGCAGTGCTAACCACTGTGCCACCGTGCCACCCAACATGGTAGACAAGAAGTAATTTGACCCCACTACTGGATAGCTAGTACAGAGGCAGGGCATCTTCTTCATCCAGGACCAATAGAGGAGGCTATAACACCAGATCATACCAATCTAGCCCAAGGTTGCTATCCTCTAGAGGATTGCAAGACAATGTAGAAAGAAGATCACGCCACTTTCGTAAGTACTACCGTTTTCTGTTTGGCACTTCACATTCTCTATCTCTGCTACTGTACCCACCTCCCTCTAAGATTCATTTTCTACCACTCTGGCCATCGCCTACAACATCTGCTCTCACTTTCTGCAACCCATCCCAACCCCTGATGCCAGTAACCATACATGCCCTCTGAGCTGTTACTCACACACTTAGGATACCTCTGTACCTGCACCATAAATAACTGATGTGCCACCCACTTCCATTTCCCTTAATATCTGCCTCTACCTCTCTCTCATTCCAAAAGGAAAACTGTCAATACTGGCAGAGGGCTACATTCATGTAGTGAGGATCCCTGACAACGACTGCCCTCGAGTGGCTGACTGACTGTGTCCAAGTCTCTGGACTTGTATTGGAGATTGCCCTTAACATACTGTGCTGGGTCCCCCTGAGCAACACATCAGTGAGTTACATTTAATGCCACAGAAATTCCTTTCTGATCTCCTGACTATGGAATTCCCTATCATTATTGCCATTTCAAGCTTCTTCCTCCCACTTCCATAACTGAGAAGCTCCTGGTACCACTGATGTGGTTCTGGTTGCACTTTCCTAATGTGCTATTGCCCTCATCAGTTTCTGAAATGGCGTAGAGATTCACAGGCAGGATCGGCTCAGGGGCCCCTGCACTGCATACTTTGTCCTCCTGAACTGCATAGTGATCCTTTCTCTTTCTGCTTGCATGCTTCTATCCTGACATGTTACTTACTCTCTTTATGTGCTATACACATAATTCCCTCTCTCACAAATGTGCAACAGACACTCCACCTGTTCCTCAAGTACTGAAAGCCAGAACTCAAGCTTGTGCAGCCTGTGACACTTCCTGCTGATGTGTTTCTCTGGACATGTAGTATATCCATGGTCTCACACATACTGCAGAATGAACATTGCACTTGGCTCAGCTGTCTTACCATCCTGCAGCTCTAAAAACTATTTCTTACCTTTAGAATGAGTACAAACATACTATAAAAATCTTTGAATAACATAACTTGATTTCACATATATCAACTCTATTTTTATTTTTATTTAGTTTACTTTTTTAAAAAAGTTTTACTCAGATTTGATTTAACTGCATTATTGGTAGTGTTTATTACTCAAATCCAAGAGGTTAGACATATTATGTCTTTAAAAATTTTATGTTTTTTGAAGTTTGAGATATTAGTAACACTCTCTAACACTAGTTCCTCATTAGCCAATGCACTTGTAGCTTTACTAATAGGGAGAGGTGATGGCTTCATGGTATTATCACTAGACTATTAATCCAGAGACCTAGGCAATGTTTTGGGGGTCTGGGTTTGAATCCTGCGATGATGGATGGTGGAATTTCAATTCAATAAAAATCTAGGATTAGGAAACTAATGATGACAATGAAATGAATAGTGGGTTAAAAACTAATATGGTTTACTAATGTCCTTTAAGAAGGGATACTGCCAACCTTACCTGATCTGGTCTACATATAACTTCAGACCCACAGCAACGTGATTGATTCTTAACTGCCTTGTGGGCAATTAGGGATGTGCAAAAAATGCTGGCCTAGCCAGTGACACCCACATACTTGAATGAATTTTGAAAAAGTCACTGGAATTTTTGATAATACTCATTCCAGCTGCCGAGTATCCCAAAGTAAAGGTTTGGGTGAGTGCAGGCCCTCAGTCTCTTCCCCTTTTTAACTGCTGCCTATATAGGCATGACTCCACAGTGGTCTCTGTTTCTGGAAGTTTTTTATATTCGTTGGGATCTCCTTTCTCATGTGCTTTCAGATAATCATAAGTGTTGTTTGATAAGATCTTTGGAACCATAAGCTAACACTTCTCTTAATTGTTGAATGTAGAGTGACAGGATGGTAATTTGTTAGGTTGGATTTATTCTCCTTTTTTAGTGGGCAATGCTCACCTGAGCAACTTTTCACATTGTCAAGTAGGTTCAGGTATCTGCAGCTTAGCTGGTATGACAGCCAGTGCTGTAGAATAACTGTGCAGCATTATATTTGTCCTGTTGTCATGGCCCACAATCTTTGCTGGATCCAGTGCATACACCATTTTTTGATATCATTTGGTATATATTAAGTGGGCTAAAGACTTGCTTCATCAATGCCCAATACCTCAGCAGGAAGCTAAAATGAATCAGCTATTCGGAATTTCAGGCTGTAAATGGTTACTAAAGCATCAAGTGTGTCTTTGTTCTAAAGTGCTGGGCTTTACCAGCTGTGAAGAAGGAGTTGTTATTTGGACCCTCCGTCTCCTGATAGTTGTCCAGCTGTCCAATGTTTATAATTCATATACTTTCATTAAAGTTAAGCTTGTGGAAATAATGTCTAGTGAAAGTATTTTAAAAAATGATTATACCTGCACGTATGTCATTTGCATGCATAATCTGGAAATTACCAGAACCCCTCGTATAAAGGGCATAACTAAGTCTGTCCAAAATTGGACCCTCACAATTCTGTTCTCCCAGAATTATCCTTCTTATTCTCCAAACTAGGGCAGAATTTCAGTCTAAATTTCTTCTTTAAAAGCAATGCACAAATCTTTACAAAATTAAATGTCAAAGAGTATTATGAAGTATACAAGTTTGTTATAGTTAACAAAAAAAAGTATTTCTTAGCCTTGATTATTGTAACAACAGTTCAAGGAATTATTTCATTTCTGTACCATTCATCTTGTTTAAGGTATACTAGGCATCAGACTAAATGAACCTTTACCATGATAGCTGGAAGAAAGTGCACCTTCCAAAAAGAAAAAAAGGAACTTATGAATCTTTTCACAATGTGCCAGCAAGGAATACTTTTGATATGTAGTCACTGTGCTTTCTGAAGTACAATGTCACAACATCCAACGTGTGCAAGCGAGATCACACAAAATGCAATGTGATAATTAGCAAATAACCTGTTTCTGTGAATATAAATAATAAATATTGCTCAGAATAAATATTGCCCAAGATGCGGGAATAACCTTCTACTCTTCTTCGAAATATTGTCATGGATTTAATATTTTTTCATTCACCAAATGTGAGCAATGTGTCACTGGTAAATCCAGTGTTTATTGCCCATCCCTAATTGCCCTTGGGAAGGTGATAGTGATCCATCATCTTGAATGTATACAATCTCTGTACACCTGGTTTGCTGAGAAGAAGGTAGTTCCAGCATATTGATCAAGTGCCAGTAAACGAACTGCAATATAGTTCTGAGTCATGATAGTGTGTGGCATGGAGGGAAGTTTTGACATGGGAATCTGAGAGAGCAAACAGAGCCTCAAATTAATGTCACATCCAAAAGTCAGTACTTCTGACAATGCAGCCCTGGAGTTAGATTAGATTAGATTAGATTACATTACATTACAGTGTGGAAACAGGCCCTTCGGCCCAACAAGTCCACACCGACCCACCGTAGCGCAACCCACTCATATCCCTACATTTACCCATTACCTAACACTACAGGCAATTTAACATGGTCAATTCACCTGACCTGCACATCTTTTGGATTGTGGGAGGAAACTGGAGCACCCGGAGGAAACCCACGCAGACACGGGGAGAATGTGCAAACTCCACACAGTCAGTCGCCTGAGGCGGGAATTGAACCCGGGTCTCAGGCACTGTGAGGCAGCAGTGCTAACCACTGTGCCACCGTGCCGCCCACAACTTGGAATTTGGACTCTCCAACTCTGCAGTAGAAGTTGAACTCATAACAATCTATTTCAGTGGCTCAATAAATGGCCAACAAGTTTGGCCTCACTAATGACGTCTACATCCTGTGAATGAATAAAGAACAACTGAGTCACAACTAATGCTAACATGGTAGGTGGGGTGCAAGATTGGCAACAACAAGTATGTGGCTGAACCCATAAGGAACACGTGCCAAGTGAAACTGATGATTGCTGACCTCGGCCTGGAGCTAGGGAAATACTTCCTGGAGGCTCACTGGAAACAAACATCTACAGCTTGCAAATCATTTCTCAGAAGAAAAAAGGAGGCTAGCTCAGAAAGATAAATATCTCAGCAACAGTAACTTGCCTGAAGTCAAGTGAGCAAAGGAACAATTAATGAAAATGGACCATCCCCTTATCCCAACTCCCTTCAATCTCTATATTGCTAAATTCCAGGAACCAAATAAATCACTTCAATCAGAACATTTGCATTGTGTTACATTATGTAAAAGAAACCTAGTAATGATCTAGTTTCACTGTTTCCACCATGTAATACATATATTTAAATGTAAGGTCTTGAAGATACAGTGAAACAAAATCAGTCCAAGTACAGGAGCTTATATTAATATAGTCTCCCCCTTGCAATACAAGCGGATACCAATTGTAAAATTGAGCGTTACTTCAAACATACCTTAGAGGGGAAAAAAGTCGGTGGATAACATCAAAATTAACGAAAACCTTATTTTGTGCTTGTCCTACATTAATCCTATATTAGGTGGGTGGCACGGTGGCAGAGTGGTTAGCACTGCTGCCTCACAGCGCCAGAGACCTGGGTTTAATTCCCGCCTCAGGTGACTCTCTGTGTGGAGTGTGCACGTTCTCCCCGTGTCTGCGTGGGTTTCCTCCGGGTGCTCCGGTTTCCTCCCACAATCCAAAAATGTACAGGTTAGGTGAATTGGCCATGTTAAATTATGCCCGTAGTGTAGGGGAATGGGTCTGGGTGGGTTTTGTGTCAGTGTGGACTTGTTGGGCCGAAGGGCCTATTTCTACACTGTAAGTAATCTAATCATACTGATAGAAGTATTCTGAATGATCTACCATTCTGGGGTGCATTTAGAAGGTTAAATGAAGTAAAACAGCCTTTTAAAAAGCTACTGCCTCAAATTTCTCCCACGAAAACCTTATTTTGTGCTTGTCCTACATTAATCCTATATTAGGTGGGTGGCACGGTGGCACAGTGGTTAGCAATGCTGCCTCACAGCGCCAGAGAACCGGGTTCAATTCCCACCGCAGGCGACTGACTGTTTGGAGTTTGCACATTCTCCCCGTGTCTGTGTGGGTTTCCTCCGGGTGCTCTGGTTTCCTCCCACAGTCCAAAAATGTGCAGGTTAGGTGAATTGGCCACGCTAAATTGCCCGTAGTGTTAGGTGCAGGGGCAAATGTAGGGGAATGGGTCTGGGTGGGTGCGCTTCGGCGGGTCGGTGTGGACTTGTTGGGCCGAAGGGCCTGTTTCCACACTGTAAGTAATCTAATCTAATCTAATTAAAAAAAGTCTGACGAGGGAAGTGCTCTAAGGAAAAATACTTTTTTAACAGAAACAAAATCAAAATTTGCTGGAGAAACTCAGTATATTGGGCAGCATCTGTGGAGAGTTAATGTTTTGGGAAGCAGTTCTGTTGCGTTTCTCCAGCAATTTCTGTTAGGTTTCAGATTTCCAATATCCACGATTATTTGTTCTTTTTTTTCACAACCAGATATAAATAAGGCTAAGAGATTCTGATTAATGTACTTCTCCTTTCTTTATGCTTGAGGACCACTCCAAATGATTTGTATGAACACTCCATTTGTATGAACTGCAGGAAGGTATCTAGAACCCCGTGCTCGGCTTTAAAGGTAGTGCCAGTGGCAGAAATCCTGGGAGGACCCTATAGTGTCCGATACTTCCACTTGCAGTGAGTGGGAGAATATGGCAAGTGGGATGCTGTTGGGGTGTGTTGCATAATTCATGACGCAAGTTTGAGAAGCTAGCTTAAGCAAACATGCTACACCCTGTACCTTCCATAAAGTTTGACAGAAATGACACTTCTGGTAAGATTCAGCCATGACAATTGCCGTTCCTTTACCTGTATGTAAATCTCTATGATAATGTAGAGTTTCAGTGCTATTACAGATGTTTAATGGTGTGAAAGGAGAGGCCAATATTGTGTGCATGTGTCATTGTCACATATTTTCAGATTGCAGCAACCTATAATCCTCTAAAGCTCTTGAGGCTAATTTTCCAACTAGCTGGATCTCATAGTACCCTTAACCCAAGTACCACTGAGATTCCAGGACATCTTATCAGTGGTCATAAAATCATAGGAATCCCATCAAGATGGCCACTGACTTGTAGAACACCAGCGTATCATGCTCTCAGAAGCACAGTACTCCCTGTCCCGGTGCTTTGCATTCCTCTAACACTATTAGATGGATTCTAAAATCTGCCCCTTTATCATATTACCACAAGATTGTGGGCTGCTCTCAATGCTAATAAATTGGTGTCTCTGACGTAGTACTTATCACAATACCCACCTTCCAAACAAATTGCTGACTCATGTTAGTAATAACATAGAAGCTTAGGTAGTATTTTTCCAGCCAAATTAAACATATTATCCAAAGTTGTTAGAGGAGACCTTATAGTGTTTTGAGTAGTGTACCTCCCTCTGAGCTAGAAATATCTGGGTAAAACTTCCACTGCATATTGGGTGGCTAAGAAAGGCAAGTATCACCCTGCAAAACATTCCCACATTTGCCAATGACAGGTCATATGGGAGAGACTTCTGGTCAACAATGTGTTGGGGAAAAAGTTGAAGCTTTTACCATCTCTACCCATAATTCCAGACTACAACATCCATGGAAAAGTGTATGTTGCCATAGTAACTCTGGTTTGCTGAGTGACATGTAACACATTAGTCCCGCATAAATACTTGATACTTCTCTATATAATGAGTGTTTATTCCTAGTCTAAAGGTGTACTGCCATTACTTATGATTTGTCATTTGTGAGGTTTCTTCAATCATTATATTGATAATTATATATCTAAGATGGAAAATTATGCTGTTTATTGCCAACAGTAACCAACCCTCAATATTTCTGTTGAAATTTGACACACAATGTTTTGAAAGATTTTAATTTATTTGTTCTAAGGGGGAATTCATGTGTCCCTAAACGAGCACAGATTAATTTTGCAAACAGTGTTAATACAAGAGAGATATTGACCTTAGTTAGAATAGTTGAGCAATACAGCAAATAAGAGTTATCAGGAATATTTATATCAGAACAAGTGCACAACTACGGTCAACATAGATAAGGGATTGCTGGTGGAATATCAGATATGTGTGCAAAGTTACAGTAATCAATCAACTACAGCACTTTGACTTAATATTGCTTCTTTTTATTGCAATAACATGAAGGAATTTCTTTGTAAGTATGCTATTATTCTTTTCAGTTTGATTGTACATGATTAAAAAATTCAACGTCATTACAGAACTCCAAAATTTAACTCACATATGCATAAATACAATACCAGATCAATTTTATAATTTAAAACATACAATCCAACACTATAAAAATATACAGTTTGAAAAAATATACCAATTATATTCTAATTAAATAAACACATATTAAATATTTTCCCTTATAATTATAATTTAGTTATATAATCAAACAGAGCTAATTTAATCTGAATGGAAATGCTCATCTAAACAGCTCTGCTAAACTTAGTTTATTATTGGTAACAGCAACAGTTAAGTTGGACTATTCATTCTTCATAAGTCTGAGAACAAAGCAGAACTGAGCTTTGTTCTCAATCACTGTGTGGCCAGAGACTTTTCATGTAAGTTGCTCTGGACAAGAACTTCTCTGTTTAACAGTTCATTCCCTATTAAAAAAAAATGCCAAGACATTACATTATTTATCTTGCACTATTTTACTTTTATCCTGAATTCAGCTGTGTTATGTTCTGCTGGATTTGGTTTTACATGATCGTTTTGGAAAGGTCTCTCTTCGAAGAGCACTATAATGCCTCTTTGTTTGTCATCCTCAGTCTGTGCCCTTCCAAGTCCAATGAATGAACCCCAAATGTTTTGATTTGCTCCCCGCTGGCTGTCTTGATGAATCAAGCTGTCTTTTGGCTTCGGTTTTTCCTTGTGTAGTCCTTGCTGCATGACCTCTGGCCAGCAAGTACTGGCACCTTCTTCCTCTGAGCTAGTCTGTTTTTTTTTGCTATAAAAGTTAAATGACATAATCTTGTTGTCATAATGGTATTGAACAGAACTACTTTCTTCCTTTTGCAACTCAATGGACTAATTTTAGAGAACAAGTAATATCCTGAGACAAGAATTTTTTGAGAAATGAGATTAATTTTCATTGTGAGGTATGATTGATAATTCTTTACCTTCAAGAATATCACTTTCTGATCACTTCTGCCAGCATGACCCAAATATAGAGGAAGGTTGTCTTACAATAATTGTCTTATGGCATTTCAGTGAATTTCATGCATATTTACTTGTGAATACTGATACAGAAATGTAGGTTAAATGTTTTTTGTTAATTTTTTTGACAAGGAAGAAAAGGTTAAGTCAGGTTTTCTACTGATTCTGCTTCATCTGTGCATTGAGTGTCTTGCATTTTATATATTCAGTGGATTCATCCTGCATCTGCATAAGGCCAATATATGTTCATTAAATTATTTTTTGTGTAACTTAACCATTGAACCTTTTGGAAATAAGTGCCAACATCTTGTGGATTTTAAAATTCAATAACCAACAAAGGGAATTGTCTTGCAAACTCCTACATTTGATATTTAGAATATTTAATTAATAAATTATGTAGGATATTTTGACAGAATTAAAGATGTTTCCATGTCAACTTAATGAAATGTATCAAATTGCATCATTCTGTTGAGATGATGTACAAACAGTTGATAGTCAGACTGGGTATAGTGAAATTCTGGAGAAGAGACACTAGATATCATGCTGATGGACTTGTACTTTTTAAAATTTTATCTTAGTATAGTGAAGCTTCATTTAAACATTTGAGTGATGTGTTACAGGAATGCTAAATAACGATTAAACTATTACACAGCATTGTTCCTTCCTTTGTTTTACCAAATACAAATTTTGCTAATTTGTTTTGAAACAGAGAAATGAATTGTGTATTTATGACTTCAATTAATAAACCTACACATTCCTTAATGCAATCTATTTATACCACAATAATTTGTTTTTATAACTTTGCTGCCATTGTAAAAATAACAATTTGAATGTTATTTTTTGGGAAGAAAATATTTCACACTTCTTTGAAATCAGTTTCAGGATGTGTATGTTGCTGGCAGGACCGGCATTTATTGCTTACTCCAAGTTGCACAGAGAAGGTGGTAGTACTGGCCCTCCTTGAACCTATAGCTAACTGAATGGCTCAATAGGTTACTTCAAAGGCAATCAAGAGTCATGAATATGGGTCAGTGCAGCTTCTGTCTCTAAAGAACATTAAGGAACTAGTTGGATTTTTACATCAATTAGAGAGATTCATTGCCACTTACTGATACTGGCCTTTTATTTTTCCGTTTTTTTTAACTGAATCACTGTGGCATGGTTTGAACACACATTCTCTGAATTATTGGCCCAGCAGCATTTCTGTTATACTTTCACATCCAAAATAATATGATCCAACATAATTACTATTAGCTCACAAATTTGTGAAAGATTTAAAGAGAATATCACACACGATGTACTTAACTGTGATGCAAGAAAAGCAGTTAAAGCTGAGGAGTTAGGCATGGAGATGCAGTTTGACAAACTGCGAGAAATAGTTGTGTGAGAGCCTTAAAAGAGATCACCACACCAAACCTAGCTAAGGAATGTCTGATAGGAACTAATGTATTCAAGGACTATACTGATATTCCTACAGGCCCTATATTTCTATTCCTCTTGCCAGCAACAGCCTGACATCCAACTCTACACTCTCCTCTGTGAATTTCTGCCCACTGAATATTGAGGTGATTTTGGGTGGGACTTAATACCGATACATCTAAATGAGTTTTGGGATTAACAGGGGTGTAAGTTCAAGAGTGGCTACTTTCTGGACATCCACCAAAGCAATGTCATTGCCCTCTATGCAAGTAGTGAGGCCTGAGATGCCTAGATTTTGGACCTTGATCATTTATCATCATGAAGCTGATTTTCTGGGAGGAGGTCATTCACCATGAGCTTGGAGATAAGAGATTGGAGATGGTATGCTGAGCACAACCTGGCTGATAAGTTTGGTGAGAGAGTTTTTCTTTAGGCAAAGTTTAAATTTTTTTCTACTGGACAGCACTGCAGCTGCTTAAGGGCATACAAGTGTTCAGCTTGGATGAAAAGCAATTGCTAGGCCATTTATTTGCATATGCTCCAGACATGGATATAGGATGCTTCTTATTTGTTCTTATAAAAACAGTAATGTATTTCCAGTCTAAATTCCTGTCTGCCATTTTGAGGTCTGAAGAGACTATGTAGTGTCAGAAGAACATATCTTACGTGACCCAATTTTACACCCTAACCTCCACACCAATTTATTTAAGAGACATCTACCAGTTCAAAAACATTTTTGTGTCTAATTTACTTGATTTACCAATAAGTACAAAGACAAATGTGCTGCAAAAACATAACACTCAATTCCAGTTGTTGACTGCCATTTAGACATTCTACTCCAATTTTTATTTAGCTTTTTCTGTGTTCCTATTTAGTATACTACGAATCTGAAGAGGATAATGGAGTGAAAATAAGACTGATGGCCCTAAAGTGTGAAAGTAGTATCTTTAGGATATTGGTAAAGGTAATCTTTGAATGTCTTTGCATTGTTTCTCATCCACATTATACTTGCCTGTACATTTTAAACAAATTCAGATTGCACTCTTCTAGCCGTCTCTCTCTATTTCTCACTTTTGATTCAAGTCAGTCTGAAATACTAATCCAAAGGGATGACAAAAGGGATGTGGTGCACAGCTCAACCCTCTTCAGTCATTATTAACTTAGACAGACACATTTGTTGCATTGCTAAAACATTTATTTTTGCTGGCAACAGTTTCTTACTGAGCTAGGAGCAATGGCACTGCATGCAGCCTTTGCTCTAATGACTGACACAGATTCTTATATATCCAGGCTCTGCAGGAATCCTATTTCTCTGTTCACTTTTGCCCAAACAGCGATTTTACAATAACCAGACCAAAATGCACATTTCTACTAAAATGCAATCTGTCTGCTTAAAAACAATTAAATTACTTCAAACCAGTTCACTCAAGAAAATGTAAGTATAAGATTAGAAGAATTTCAAGCACCATACGGTAGGCAATATTCCCTTGCAAGACCTGGGCAGCCCTGATCTGTTCTAAAAATAAGCCAAATTTCTTGTATCATCTGCCCTCAATTTACTCCCAGCTGACCTAGGGACCTTATCTGTCAGTTTAGCCCACATCTGTGGCCATCACCAAATAAATGCTACAGGATTCCAGGACATATGGCCAAAGCTGTGTGGTGTATGTGATATTCATGGGAAATCTACTGAACACCGCAATTTCCTGCAGTCACACACGTTCCCTCCAGCTATTTTATATATATATACATATATGTGTGTATTTCCATTAGAAAAGCTGAAGCTAAGTTGTGGCATTTTGTCATGCTGTAACCGTAAGAATATTTGGAAGCAGAATACATAGCTACAAAAAAAAGGCCTTAAATCCAAAATATCTCTGGCATTAATACTTGCTACTTGTATATTACTCCATATTCTTTCTTGGTAAAAATGCAAGTGCTGGAAAGAAGGGAGCAAAAGCTATTAATCATCCCTGGCATCTGAAATCAAGATTTTCAAGGCAGTATGTTTGGCTGAAGAGGAGATTGTAGTCTGAGCTGCTGTATTACTAAAGTGAGAAACAAACTGCAAACAGCTGAAGCAATTTATTACGCTTCCTAATTGAAGATTTGGAGCAGATTCATGGGTATTAGATGAATGAATGAATAAACGTAGAAATACATAAAATGGTTGTGGCTTGGAGGTGTAATAATCATTGCTCCATAAATTTTTAATTTGTGTAACAAATTAATTCACATAACTGAATTCTCTAGAACTATTATTGCAATTTGATTTGTAAGGAGCCTCTTCATGCAACAAACCTGTCATCCCTGCATTCAGTGAAACACCTTAAATGATATAAAATAGACGTTAATAAGAAATATTCTGGGCTCTATTAGTAGCCCTGCAGTGAACAATTAAAATATCTGGATTAGGAAAGTTCTACATTTGATTCTCAGCTGGGGCAACAGGAGCAATGCTGTAATTGGCCTCCATAGCCTGGGAACAGGCAATGGGGGGAGGATGTCAGGACTGTTGCTCCCGTCATGATCTAGAAACCCATATTGAAAGTACACTGAGTTTATAAACTCTAGGTGAGAAGATGGGGCTCAGTTGACACAAACCCCGTAGCTGAGTAACTTAACAACACACTTTGTCAAAGCTTACATGGACGATGAGAATTTGGCTGAGGGACCAGAGGATTACTGATATTGTGAAACTAATGGAGGAACCAATAGAGTGTTAAAGGATTATTGAACTATAGATGCAATGAAAACCAATCTAATTCTATCCTTGCCTGACAAATGATACATATACAAACCTATAACTCAGAGCAGCCTCATTGATTTAAGGAGATTGGAAAAGGATGGAAGAAAACAAGCAAAAAATAGAGAAAACAAATTGTTATTTTTAGCTTACCACAATGGTATAGTATTGCAGTTCATGAAGAATTTTGCTTATTTGTTGCCTCTTTACAACCTTCTACCCTGGAAACACTAAGGTGACCATGCAACAAGAAAGTTTTGTGACCCTCCACATGCAGAGAGACAATGGGCTGAGCCTTATCAAAAATTGATTAAGTGTTATTCTTTGGCAAGTTCCATGGAAGGTTTCTCTCCACAGGCCCTCGTGAGCTTTCTTGCTCTACCTTCCCAATCTCAACTCATTACATGTGCACTGTATTGGCCATGGTGCTTTGCATGTCGTTATCACCCACTGGCCACTGGTGGAAGAACTGGACCCAGTCAGGACCTCCTGACATTCCTGGCACTGGTGTCATTTTTAAAGACCAGCCATACACCCGGTGGCAGTCTACAACTGCCCTGCACGGTTCATTTTATTTACCCCAGGCATGTCACATCCCACTTTGGTGTTGGAAACCTGGAGATACTGCTTGATGCAGGGTGTATATAGTCACTGCCCATGGACAGTGCACTGAGATTTAGGTAAGCGATGGAGAGTAACTGATGGAGAGTTGGAGGAGCAAGGTGAACTGGAGAAAGTGAGGTCTGCAGATGCTGGAGATCAAAGTTGAAACTTTATTGCTGGAACAGCACAGCAGGTCAGGCAGCATCCAGGGAACAGGAGATTCGACGTTTCGGGCACAGGCCCTTCTTCAGGAGACTGGAGACAACAGGTTATCACTGTGACCTTCAAATCAGAAATGTGCTAGCGCATGTAAGTCTGCCTTTCATTGCTCACTATCATTAATCTCATTTCAACTTTCAAGATGCAATTGTAAATTAGGACCTTTTGCTCTTGATGGTGGGAAGCTCCCTAGTGCCTATTTTAGGCAATTTACCCAACTTTGTCGTCAGTGCTCACGTTATTCAGGGGCTGGGAAGATTTCTCTCAATGTTTTTGCCACAGGGCTAAACAGAGGGAAAGAAGTATCTGTATGGTGCCTTTCATGAGCTCAGAACATTGTTTTATGCCAATTAAGTTATTTTTTTCTTTAATATGTAGCCACTGTTGTGATGCATGATGCATAGCAGGCAAATTGTACACAGCAAATTCCCACAAACAGAAATGTAATAGTGACCAGACAGTTTATTTTGCTAATGTTGATTGAGTGACAAATATCATGGAACTGATTTTCTGAGGAATGACAATTTCACACAGTTTGCTGTTCTGCCCCTTCTATTTCACAAAGGGAGAGAGCTCAGCATTTCAAACAGGCGGTTGTGATCAGGCTCCTTCAGAAATACGGAGCTTTTCATCCATTCTGATAGCTCTCTCATAGTTGGGGGAAGGCAAGCCCTGGCCCCCTTTTCACACAGTGAGCTGCCATATTTTGAAATGATGTGGAGGTGTGGGACTGGGGTGGACCAAGTTAAAAATCACACAACACCCAATTAAAGTCCAACAGTTTTATTTGGAAGTACAAGCTTTTGGAGCATTTCTCCTTTGTCAGGTAGCCAGTGGAGCAGGATCATAGGTCCCAGAATTTATAATAAAAGATCGAAGTATCATACAATTGATGTGATGTATTGAATAAACCTAGATTGCTGTAAAGTCTTTAATCACTTAGAATGGGTTGCAAGCTCTAAACTCACACCTTTAACGCATTATTTGAGCTGACATGTCACTTTATTTTATGAAACCTTAAGTTATCTCGGGACTTGAAATGTCTTGAAAGGACAATGTGATTTGAAAGAAGTTCTGGGATTTACATATTAATGAATCAAAACTTGCAACACCATTCTAAGTGATTGAAGACTTAACAGCAATCTCGGTTTGTTCAATACATTGCCATCAGTTGTATGAATTCTATGTCCAATGGTCCTGCCCCCGCTAGCTACCGGACGAAGGGGCAGCGTTCCAAATGCTTGCTTGGAAATAAACCTGCTGGACTATAACCTGGCATTGTCTGATTTTTATATTTTGAAATGTAAAGGTCCAGAGTCACAGACAGCCACTTTGACAGCTCCTATCAAAGTATGCAAGGTAAGAATGAGGCTAGAGTGCTGGGAGGGTAGGGTGTCACAAGCGCAAGAGGCACCATGCAGAACAGGGTGCCAGAGAAAGGGTAGGAGTAAGGTGGCCAGGTAACCTATGCAATGTTTAGATCAGGGAATGTGGGAAATATTAGGCCTAATGTGGAGTAGGAGAGGGTGGGTTTCAGATCCTGGGGTTGGGGTAGAGGGATGGGGCTCTGAAGATATTCTCACTAGGGAGTGGCCTATCAGCATGCACTAGCATCTCATTCTTATCTAATCTCACCTCATTAATATGCAGTTTCCCATTCTCCCACCTACCAATTAGAAACTGGACAGTGACAATTGCTGATATACAGGTAAACATCAGAGTGGTTGTCCTATGATCCAGCTCTCCACTTGCTGCTCTGGAATTCCATCTTGAACACCAACATCTCAGGACACTGTCAATGGCAGTGACCACACCCACTCCTCCATCCACAGACCATGGCATTGGACACCAGCCTTACCCACCCTCATGGCATATCTTTGATCCACTTGCAACATGATTCTGTACTTCTGTGCTGCACTTTGGAGAACAACAGCATGTTCAATTAGAATGCTGCTGTCATAACACTTTATATGCAGGGACAGGCAACCAATTCACATTTAATTAGGGATTGCAGGGATCCTTGCTTCATCTCTCTTAGTGCCCATTCACTTTCCACCTGTTTTGGATTTACACATCATCACTGCCGTGACATTTTGCACTTCACCCCCTTAGCTAGAGCTTACATGCTCATATTTCTTCTGGCTTACCTTGCTGTTTAGCACAGACACAAAATCAAGCAGCTTGACAGTGATGATGATCAGTCAAGGAGGTGGACATGTTGCTCTATGACACTGTGCTGTATCAATCTCACACCTACACCATGTGCCATTCATGTATGCGGTAAACATATGCATCAACCAAATGGCCATGTACCCAAGTCTAAAGGGAATAGTCCTCAGTCAAGGGACACAATCTTTAGTCAAGGACCCCTAGTACAGCAAGTCAAGGACAGTGTCCAATATCAGATGAAGGGCCTTTGCCCGAAACATTAACTCGCTTGCACCTCAGATGCTGCCTGACCTGCTGTGCTTTTCCAGCACCACACTCTCGAGTCTCTGATATCAGTCCAGGAACTTGAGCACAGTCAATCTGAAATTTTACTGCTGGAGACAAGATTGTAGTGTTATTACCTATTTCTTGGGAAGCATTAAAAGGAAGGTTCAATGGGCATTATAAAATCAACAAAAAAAACTCAATGATGTGAATTTTTCTAATGAGTACTCAAGACAGAATAAAGTGTAAAATGTTAACATGTTGAAAAGATATTATAAAAAGGATGAGACTCAGGAGAAAAGTGTACTTCTAGCAGTGAAAGAAGGAAGGAGTGAAATAGAAGTATCAGAATAATTGGAAAATGAATAGAAATTGAAAATTCAAATGTTAGCCTTACAATAGTAATATTGAATATAATTGATTAGTCTGAAAGATTAAATAGCATCATCTTCTATCTCCTAGAAAGCTATTGAGGTGACTCACAATAGCTATTACAGATTCATAACAAACAAATAGGCCAGGAAAAAATGATTTTGGCTGTTGCTGATTGTAACGTGGGCAATATGTTACTTATATCCTTACAGACTCAATCCAGAGAGATTAGCTGATGTGAGGGATGATGTTAAGTAGGTCCACACCCCCCACCAACCCAACCTCCACTTCCGGCACCTTCCCCTGCAACCGCAAGAACTGTAAAACTTGCGCACACACCTCCCCCCTTACATCCCTCCAAGGCCCCAAGGGATCCTTCCATATCCGCCATAAATTCACCTGCACCTCCACACACATCATTTACTGCATCCGCTGCACCCGATGTGGCCTCCTCTATATTGGGGAGACAGGCCGCCTACTTGCTGAACGTTTCAGAGAACACCTCTGGGACACCCGGACCAACCAACTCAACCACCCCGTGGCTCAACACTTCAACTCCCCCTCCCACTCCACCAAGGACATGCAGGTCCTTGGACTCCTCCATCGCCAGACCATAGCAACACAACGGCTGGAAGAAGAGCGCCTCGTCTTCCGCCTAGGAACCCTCCAACCACAAGGGATGAACTCAGATTTCTCCAGTTTCCTCATTTCCCCTCCCCTCACCTTGTCTCAGTCCCAACCCTCGAACTCAGCACCACCTTCCTAAACCTGCAATTTTCTTCCTGACCTCTCCGCCCCCACCCCCACTCTGGCCTATCACCCTCACCTTAACCTCCTTCCACCTATCGCATTTCCAATGCCCCTCCCCCAAGTCCCTCCTCCCTACCTTTCATCTTAGCCTGCTTGCCACACTTTCCTCATTCCTGAAGAAGGGCTCATGCCCGAAACATCGATTCTCCTGCTCCTTGGATGCTGCCTGACCTGCTGCGCTTTTCCAGCAACACATTTTCAGCTCTGATCGCCAGCATCTGCAGTCCTCACTTTCTCCTAGTGACATTATTGAATCAAGTCATAGTAACTGGAGTTTTATTTATTGTGGTGGTGCCAAAAGTGAATGCATCACAAAGATTCTATATCACCTACGAGAAAGTCAATGTGGTAACAAAAACAGGATCATATCCTATTCTAAGACAGGACAACTACATTTGATGAATTGACATATACAATTTGTCAGGGAGGAGTCGAGAGTGTGTTGCTGGAAAAGCACAGCAGGTCAGGCAGCATGCGAGGAGCAGGAGAATCGAAGTTTCAGGCAAGAGCCCTTCATCAGGAATATACAATTTGTCACGCAAATTGACTTCCTAAAAGGATATTGGCAAGTCCCAATGACTGACTGCGGCAAAGAAATATTTGCTTTTCTATCACTGGATGGACTTTATCAATATAAAGTCATGCTGTTTGGAGTGAGAAATCCTCCAGCAATATTTTAATGGTTAACCAATAAAGTAATTGAAGGATCATGTCATGTGTTGCTCACATCAATGATTTAGTTGTATTTTGGCCAAACCTAGGAAGGACACTTACACCAATTAATTGAGCTGTTTGATTGCTACAAAAAAAACAATTTGGTTATAAATCTGGCTAACAGTAAATTTGCAAAGGCAAAGATGATTTAATTTGGACACGCTGTGGAGCAAGGTTAAGTATCACGTTAGAGATGTGAATGTATGGCTATTTTGGATCTTACCATGCTTATTTCAGAAAGTGAAATATTGTGTTATATTGGCATGGATAGATTTTATTGCAAGTTTGTTCTGAAATTCAGCATTGTTAATGCACCTTGAGCAAAATTGTTGAAAAAAGGCAGAAAACCTGATCGAGTGTAAGAGTATTGGAGTGTTTTTGATAACTTGGAAGCTGCACTGACAACTGCCCCAGTTTTGCCTGTGCCTAATTATTAGAGGTCATTCAAACTGACTGTAGATGCCAGTGACATCAGTGTGCAGGCTGTTTTATTGCACCATGGCAAGACAGGGATTCAACAGTCTGTCAGTTATTTTTCTAAAAAGCCAAACACATGTTCGCAAAAATATTCTATGGTGGAAAAGAAAACATTGAATTTTGTGATGGCTCTACATCATTTTAAGTTTTACATCACCAATATCTTGGAAGAAAATGTAACTTCTATGGGTCACAATCCTTTGATTTTCTTAGAGAAAGTTTGGGCATGAATTTACAATTGTTTTAATAGAGCTTAATTCTCCAACTGTATAATTTGAAAGTAACTTGTATGCCTGGAAAATAAAATGCTATTGCATACCCTTTATCACAAACATATGAGAGGGGAATTAAGTGATGTGGCAGTCATGAATTAATGTAACATCAAGTTGCTGTGGAACTCACTATGCATTTGATGTAAACATGCTACTATGGTTAATGTGACATGGAAATAATTAATTTTTGATGAGCCATAAATGTCTTTTAAAAATATATTTTGATTATTCTTCAGGGTTTGTTGTACAGTTTGTGATTTATATAATTTTTCATCCATTTATTTTGAATTTTTTGAAATTTTAACACATGGGATGTGATTTTTCTGTGTTGGTTCAATTATTAACTTGTAGGCATTACTGTAGGTAAGGTGATTTCTTAAAAACAGTCTGAATGAGCGATTTCAGGGAAGATAATTGAAATTTGTTCGCCTGGCAGAGTTTATGAGTAAACAAATTCAACTGCATCAAGCATTCGATTTTCACGTAGAAGATTCTGTATTTTTTGAGGAGGCTTAGGGGAAAAACTCACAGCTTGAAAAAAATGCTTTTTAGTGGCATTTTGGGAAAATTTGCAGATATCTTGATTGATGCTTGATGTGTAAACAATTGGTCCTGAGAAAGGGAGATAGTTTCGAACTGTCCAGAAAGAGGTAAGCTCAGAGCTATGATTTAGCTTAAATGTTCCAGCATATAAATGTTTGGTTAAAATCTTGAAGGGGTTATTTGAAGCAGAAAACACCGAAGCTCAGTGGTTTGAAGACACCTGGAAGAAGCCATCAGTTTTGTAAGATAGGGCATTGAAGTCAGAGTTAAGTTAAACTTTATAGATGTGTAACAGAAGGGAATGCTCTTTAGATTAATAACTAGGCATCTTGGGATTAATGAGTTTGCATTTTACCATGTATTTCAAAATATTTAAATTTGTGTTATCTGCAAATAGTTTATTTACTTTGACTTCATTTCTTTTGCATAACAAACGCATATCTTATTGTTAAACCATGCAGCATTGTGTGTTTGCTTTCAGTGAAAGAGAATGTTAAAACCACAACTAAGAACAATATTGTCTTTCTGGCCAAGTTACAGTCTAAGTTCTGACTTGCTCAGTGACAACCTCTACTGGGATCATAATACTACAAACTGATTATGTCAGCCCCGTAGGCCCATTGTAACCAGTCCAGGAAATCATAGGAAGTCAGTCAGGCAGCTGGTTAGGACAGTGTGTCCAAGTCAGTCAAGGGCCTGGGCCATGGTCAGTTCTGACAATCATCCACTAAAAGTCAATGAAGGTAGCACTGCTACGGGGACCAAGCTGGGGGATGCAGTTCAGGGCACTAAAGGCAACATGCAGGGATGCAAGAGGATAATAAATGTGAAGGGGTGGCAACTCAATATGTAAGAGGTGAAGACAGTACAGTATGGACGGAAAGGGCAAATGCAGGAGTGGGATGGGTACAATCGATAGTTCATAACACACTGGCTTCAATGGGAGACTCACTGTGTGAAGCATGACCATTGTTGCATGGTGCAAGAACAGATGCTCAGTTCACATCTCACACCACCAAACAGTGTGTAGCTCTCAAGATGGCTATGCTGTGTATCTTCATTTTTGCAGTTGCAGCTAGACATACAAGTGCTCACATAATTGATGCTGAAAAGTGAACACTTATTTACACATGTCCCTGCTTTTTTACTTCTAAAGGATTTGGCTCTTTTAAAGGCTACCATGGATTGTGGAGACTGGCATGAAAAGGATGTCCAGAGAATATAGCCAGTTGGTCGGAGGCAGTTGAAGTGGAAGGTTGCTCCCATCAGGGTGCTGGCCACTCAGGTGCTTAGAAGGACATGGAAGGGACTAGTGCCAGCAGGGGTGCTTTGTTAGCAGCCTCCAAATAATCAGGGTTCAGAAGAAGTCCTGAAGAACTGAGAATGTGGCAAAGATTATTGGTTCTGTGTTAGAGAGAGGTAGGGCTCAGAAGAGGTGGAGGTGAAGGGGGGGGGGGGGGGGTTTGGCTGAGAGGATGATCACAAACAGAATTTGTTCCGGTGCAGCTGAGAAAGAGTTAAGATGTGGATAAACCCAGTGGCAGTGCCAGCTTGGTAAAGCTACCTATCTGCAGAAAGCATGGAATCATTCCTGTATGTAGCATGGGTTTGCAGCCTTGGGAATTTTGGGAAATTCATCTCAGAAAAAGGAACTGAACTACCAAGGCAGAGTCAGTCATTGAGGCAGTGTGTCACTGAGTAGCTTTGAGAGAGCTTCAAAGCTAAATAGTCAAAACCAGAAAATTAGTTTTCCCTTATAACAAACAAAGTTTTCATGAAGTTTGGTGACCCACATTGTTATCACCTTCTGGATGAGTTGCTGAGAAATCCACTGTATCTATCTTGACTGCATCTATCATTTAATGTGCCCTGTGGAATAATTGATTACAGCTTGTCTGTTAACTTAATGTGTCTCTTTTTATTTCTGCATGTTCAAACATAATTGTACATGTTCCTACTGTAATTTGTTTTCCTTTTCTAACCTCATAAAGAATAAAGAACATTTTGTTTGTTTAAATGATGGAATCTTAAGGCTTTATTCTCTTTGTGAGTAATTGGGATCTCAAACTTTGCCTTCCTTTAAACAGATAAAAATCTTATTATCCCTAACCAGATCATAACATATTTCGACAGTGTCATCTAGGATCAGAACAGTGGGAATCAGGCACAGGAGTGCCCACTGACAGGCAGACCTGTGCCCTTGCTTCCAGCTACACACCCCATCTCTCCCATCTTCCAGCACAAAGCACTTAACAAAACACTTAACTTACAACTTGGACTTTACAATCTTTGTCCAGACATGGACTTCAGAGCCAGGCATGCTGAAGGCCTGTAGGCTGCTTGATTGGAAGAAGAAACAATAAGCCTTCCTTGGAAGTGTCAGTCTTGTAACTACTTAAGTAAGTGAATGAAACAAAAGTGGAAGATGTAAGTTAAGCTAAAGAATTTTGGATAAACTTACTTGTAAAAAGTGTAAAATCTGTTTGGATTACGTTGAGATTGTTGAGTCTGCGTTTAATAAAGATAGCAACAGATAAGCTGAGGCAAGGGCAGACATGGGTGATCATGCAGAGGTAATAATCTCAAAAATTTGCAGATGGTACTAAGCTGGAGAGAATAGTGAATTGACTTCTGAGCTACTTTAGAGGGACATTGATAAGTTGGCCAACTGGGCAAACTCTGGCAGATGAACTGCAATGGAGAGATATGTGAGGTAATGCATTTTGGTGGAAGAAAAATAGAAAGACAACACAGGCCCGTTGGTACAACTTTTTGGGAGTACAGGAGCAGAGAACTTTGTGGTTCACATGCATGCTTCACTGTAGATGGCCAGACAAGTTGAAATAGCTGTTAAGGAGGCTTATAGGATCCTAAGGTTTATAAATAGGGGTAAAGATTATTGAAAGTTTATGGGTTCAGAATCTTTGCCCTGTGTAAGTTCAGGCTGTTGCATACTGTTTGTTTAAGCCTGAAACAATGGTCAGGGTTGAGTGACAAAAGACCATAGTTTGGTTGGGGGTTTGAAAGCAATAGTTTAGGTATTCCCAACATTTAAGTTTAGAAAATTGAAGCTTATCTAGGAACAAAAGTTGGACAAACAGCTTGACAACACAAACAGAGATAGAAAGTTGAGACAGAACTGGATGTTATTAACATTCATTAACCACCTGTAGTCTTCGATAATGTCAATATGGCTGCAGGTAGATAAGAAATCCGAGGTAATGAAATAATAGAGAACAAGTACCAACTCAAATCTGTCATTATATTTTTTTAAAAATTCATGAGGTATGGACAACAATGGCCATGTGAGCATTTATTACCAATCTCTAATTGCTTAGAGGGTATTTAAGAGTCAATTATATTTCTTAGGTCAGACCAGGTAAAAATGGCAAATTTCCTTCCCTAAAGAGTATCGGTGAAACAGATTGGTTTTCACAACAATCAACAGTGGTCAGTATTAGGTTAGATTTTCCTTATTTCAGATTTTTATTACATTCAAACTTCACCATCTGTGATGGTGAGATTTAAACCCATGTCTCCAAAACATTGGGATTTTAGATTGCTAGTCCAGTGACTTGCTGCTATGCAACTGCCTATGTGTATTTGAATGTGGATAGCTCATGATAGCGTTCATAATAGGTGCTTGTCTATCAATATTAAATTTACATTGCTCATTTTTTTATAATATCCTCCTTGCAGATTTTTGTCAGGTCTCATGATTGTCTTGCCTCAAATCCACAACTGATACCATTAAGGAGCAACTTGTGGTCAATTACCAATGATGCAAAGTTGTTTGTACATTTGAGATCTTGACATTCAAATTATAGATATTTAATGGAGATGCCAACCTATTTGTTTTAAATTGGTCAATGCAGCAATAGTGCAAAACTTTTAAAGGATAGACAGGCTAGTGGAATGGGTGAACAAGCTATAAGATTAAATTTAATGCGGATAAGTGTGAAGTGATTCATTTTGTTCGGAAGAGTACAGAGAGACAATACAAAATAAAGGGGACAATTCTGAAGGGGGTGCATGTAAAATGGGATTGATTACAAACATGCATAAATGATTGAAAGTGGCAGAACAAGTTAGAGCATTACAATATCTTTGACTTTATCAAAGAAACATACAGTACAAAGGCAAGTAAGTTATGTTAACTTGTATAAACGAGTGGTTTGGCCTCAACTGTAGTACCCAGTTTGGGCATCATACTTTAGAATGGATGTGAAAGCATTAGGAAAAGGGCAGGTGGAGGAGTCTAAACTATATATTTTGAATAGAGTTTGGATTGTTCTCCTTTGAGATAAATAGGTTGAGAGATTTGATAGAGGTTTTCAAAATCATGATGGGTCTGGATATAATAGATAGAGAAATATAGTTCCCACTGTTGGCAAGGTCAAGAATTAGAGGGCACAGATTTAAGATAATGGCAACAGGAATAATGGAAACATGAGCGAGTGGGTAAGATTGGGAATGCGCAGTTTGAGAGTGTGATCAAGGAAGGGTTAATCAAGGCTATTTGACTATTACCTGGAAAGAAAAATCATTAAGGGTTATGGAGAGAAGATGGATGAGTGGTACTAGATGAATCGCTCCTTCAGAGAGCCAGCACAGACACAATGGGCCAAGTGACCCCGTTGTGCCACAACGTGGTTCTCAGTGCTTCGATTAAATTGTTACATTGAGGTAAACCCAGAAAATGGTGGAAGTCGCTCATCAAAGAACTATAGTGATAAATATTCTATTTCTCTCCTCATAGATACTGCCTCTTCTGTTGAGTATTTTCAGCATTTTCGATTTTTGCTTTAGATTTCTAATATCCACAGTATATTGTTTTTGTGTTCAGATGAAGTAAAACATGTTTTCTTGATAATATATTGTACTTGTGAACAAGCACCCAAAAAGCAGTATGTGTGCAGTCACTTAGCATCCTGTACAAAGGGGAAACTTGGTATCTTAGTGAAACCACATGTCAGGCTCCACATACTTCTATCTGGATGGAGGCAAGTGGATATATTCCCCCTTTTTTGCATACAGTACATTAGTTGTTTCCTTTCGACAACCCCAGACTGCAAACAGCAAGATATTGGGAATGGTACCTAAGAGCCAATGTGAATATGTTCATGGCCACAATTATCTTCTCAGCTACCAACAGCAGCATCTGCCCCGTGCTCTGAGGTTGCAATCTGCCTAAAACAGGTTTGTAGATTTCAGGAACAGCACTTTTTAGTGAAATGGAGCATCTAATCCACAGTTTATTGCTGAGTTTAGGGAAGACAACTGCTCCTTAAAAACTGAGTGGATATAGCCTTCTGTTCAGAGCCCATTTCACCCTCTTCCTCCACCCTTTTCAGGCATCTTTTCCTCTGTGTCCCCTTTGCTCACTTTCTCTGTAATGCCTGTGCTATAAGCAAGTGGTCTGAACAGAATTCTTGAATTTAGAAGCAGGATTTTTTTTACCAAATGCTACATTACTTACTTTAGCCTTCACCAATTTTAAAAGAGAGGACAAGCCACCAAACACTTTTGCAAACTCAGCTGAAACCAATAGAAATCAGTCAGTAACCGTCCTGAAAGTAGTTTCTGATCTTGTTAAATAGAACTGGTGGTGGGTGGGACTGCTGAACACATTTCCAGCTGTATGAGATTAAGAGAGGTGATTAGCTGGAGCACTGAGGTTGCAAATAGTACCACAAGAGTCAAATAACACACTTTGACTGACATAATGATTTGCCTACTTGGCATACTTCCAACACATACTCCTAATGCTGTAACAATTGACTAGGCAAAATGGCATCAGATGCAGCATGCACCAGAGATATGTTTGTGGTACTGCAGATTTCCCTTTGGATGTAGAGCACTGAACATATGAGAGCTAGGGAGGCAGCTTTTGTGGCCTTTACATGTTAACCCTTTTTGTGGTATATATGCATTATTTCTTTTCAAATGAAATTATGCTCTTTGCTACTTTAATGAAGGTTTTAACTTTTTGAATAAATGGGGTGGCAAGATATTAGTAATCATACAGCAGTTACAATCTTTCATCTATATTTGTGTGACATGGCTTCTAATGTTTACATCAGAATAAGGTCCACTATGTCAGAGGTCCATGTACATGTATGTTGGAGTCCTCTATTTCCGATTGTATTAAGGACAATATTCATTTCTCACTGATGCTAATGCTGACTGCTATTCTGTTTCATATATTCCCCATACAGTTTCATTGAAACTGTGACCATTGGACAAGCCACAACAGAGGGCATTCATAGCTATGGCAAAGAAGGAGCAGACAAATTGAGAAGGAACAGATGAACCACGTGATAATGTTGCAGCTGGAAATCCCCTCATGTTGCAGAGGAGATTCAGGAGGCCCAGAATCCATCATCCTCAATTCCATTTCTTCAAGATGACTGAGGTGTAGTGCCACCAAAGACTCTGGATATCCCAGGACACCTTCAGCATGATACAGCAAAGCAGCATCAAGCGAAACGAACAAGATACCCAATTCTAATAGATGTGAGCAAAGTGTACAATCCCTGTACACCCACGACTGCAAGCCAAATCCAAACAAATACTATTTACAAGCTTGCTGATGACACCACTGTGATAGGGCGATATCAAACAACTAGGAGAAAGTGAGGACTGCAGATGCTGGAGACCAGAGTTGAAAAGTGTGGTGCTGGAAAAGTGCAGCAGGTCAGTCAGCATCTGAGGAGCAGGAAAATCAAAGTTTCGGGCATAAGCTCTTCTTCAGGGCTTATGCCCGAAACTTCGATTTTCCTGCTCCTCGGATGCTGACTGACCTGCTGCGCTTTTCCAGCACCACACTTTTCAACTACGATATCAAACAACGATGAGTCAAAATACAGACAGGAGATAGAGGGCTTGGTGTCATGGTATAACGATAACAACCTCTCTCCCAAATTTAGCAAAACAGAAGAACTGCTCATTGACTTCAGAAAGAAAGTTGGACAATACTACATCAACAGAGCTGAGATTGAAAGTGTTGAGAGCATCAAGTTCCTAGGAGTGATGATAAGTGACAACCTGTCCTGGATTTCCCACATAGATACAACATCAAGAAGGCACAACAATACCTCTTCTTCCTCAGGCAGCTTAGGAAATCTGGCAAGTCCATGGGACCTCTCACCAACTTTCACAGATGCTCCATTGAAAGCATACTGTCTAAGGCCATAACAACCTGATATTAACTGGTCTGCCCGGGATCATAAGAAACTACAGAAGGTTGTGTGCACAGCCCAGACCATTACAAAAACCAACCTTCCATTCATGGACTCCAATTTCATGGCTTGTTGCTGTGGAAAGACTGCCAACATCATCAAAGACCCATCACACCCTTAATGTTCTCCTACAACTTCTTCCATCAGGGAGAGGATACAGAAGCTTGAACACATGCACCAAAAGGTTCAAAATCACTTCTCTGCCATTATTAGACTGATGACTGGACTCCTTAACTTCAAATAATGTTGCTCTCATTAATGTTGATGTTGCTTCATGCACCTCCTGTGCAGTGTAACCTGTATGCCTCACTCTGTCCAAGCACCCTCTGATCTGTACATCCTTGTTTATTATGATTGGCCGGTATTGCTTGCAAACAAAGCTTTTCACTATATTTAGATACACATGATAATGAAACAAATCAAATCAAATCAAGTGCAGTAATCTTTCTTTGATTGTATATCTGTTGTTCCTCTAAAGGCAAGCCTGTATGTTCCAAAAGAAATGCGGTTTTATTTTGTTTATTTCTTCACTTTTTCTGTTGAATAAAAGAGAATATTTTCAATCATTTGAAAGCTTTCCATTATCTGATGCTCCCACATTGAACAGTAAAAGATGTCATGCTGTCATGGGCATTAGCGAATGGACACCACTTGATAAGACAGGGCGCTAAGCTGGGATTATGCCAAGGCTGGGTAAGCTACGCAGTTTGATTCTTGTAGCTGCAGTTGATCAGACAGTGTGATATAAAGTAGCAGTACTTTTATGAATGTGAGTTTGTATTTGCAATGAGGTGTCTCCTGCATCACCTGTGTGCCCTCAGAAGCTTTTCTTTTCCATTCCCCTCCCACTTTGCGTCTGTGAAAGGCAGCTCCTTATTGGCAATGCATGATCTGGTGCACGCTAGGTTTTAAATATGGCACTGGTGCTAGGAATCCTTGGAGGGTCCACCACTGGTGAGCTCACAGAAGCACATGTGGGGCACTATAGAGGCGCTGTGCAGAGAGAACTGGCTGAGCTGTGGAGAATTATGTGAGGTAACTCGCTAGAGCTCACAGAGAGAAACCCTCCATGATACTCCCCTGAAATAGACATCTAACAGATTTTTGGTAAAACAGCCCATGATTTTGAGACCAAGTATTAAACATTTAGGCAATACTATTAAATAGTAAATAATAAATGACATTCAATAGATTACACATGATTTGAGGTTGTTTACAAATTTGAAGTGATTGCCTCCAAAGCAACATAAACTTGAATGAGAGCATGTTGTGTGATTTAAAAAAAATCTTTGCTTTTATGCTCTCAGGAATTGTATTTTCAAGCCATTATGTAATCTAATCACAGACTGAGCTAACTGCATTCTTTGCAGCCTCAAGGGATGAACATGTATTTCTGGCAGCAGTTTTTACTGGAAATTCAGCTTTCAAAACCACTTGGTTGGATGTTGGAAGCATGTTCAATCAGACATCGGGCAACTGATGTTCTTGGCAGTTTGGAACTTATCGTCCTTTGACTGCCAACAGAAACCTGTGGCAATCTCACGTATAAAATTTGTTTTCCTTTAATTCCTTCAGGGACGTTATAATTACTTTGATCCTAAAATATTTAAAGGACAATTCTCAAATTCTCAAATGTTCCTCCCCAGACTAATCATTAAATGATATCCTGAAGCTTTAATGGGCAATGGCAGTGGAATATTGAGCTATAGGACAAAACTACATCTAATTTGTCTCTCTAATTTAGCCAGAAGTATGGCAGGGAACCCAGGTATACATGTAATGAAGGTTTCCATTACAAATATCTGGTAGTGGAACAGGAGAAGCTCTAAGGGAAGACCACTTGACAGAGTGACCCCAGGCTTGAAAACCAGTGTTTGTTCACTCACTTGAGCATAGTCACATAGGTTTTAGGAGCAGGTCTAGGCCATTCACCACACAGTAATATCATAACTGATATGGGTGTGGTCTCAACTCCACTTTCCTGTTTCCACACTCCCACTTCTGCCAACTTCATGACACATGACCACTTGTCCATCAAAAACTTAGTCAGCCTTTGGTAAATTCAATGAGCCAGCCCCCACTACTTTTTGTGGAAGAGCTTTAAAGGGCTTCTTTGGAGAGTTCTAAATGATTATCCATTGGAATTTTTAACATCCTAGACAATCTCCTTGGAAACAATTGCATCAAGGTTTCCATATGGTCCTGATGCACAACTCCAGTTTATGCCAGAAAAACAATTGCCTGGGCATCAGAATACCTGGGCCTACATGTTTCTCATACAACCAGATCCCTTTGCATTTCAAGTTCTGCAATCTCTCTCCAATTAAATAATGCAGGATGTCCCTGGTTTACAATGTCTAATATATGAACACTTCTACTTTTGAATGTGATCCCGTACAAGGATGTACTAGTAATAATTTTAAAGATCCGACATACAAATGTTTCCTTGTACTACAAATGGCTATTTAATATTATCCTCCATTGTGACTGAAGAACCGAACCCAGCCACAACCTAGGGACTATCTATATGCTACATTTCTCTTTTTCCACTGAAGTGAACAAATTCATATTTTCCAACATTGTATTCTATCTGTCAAATATTAAATATGATGATTCTTCGCAAAGTCATGTTAACTGCCTGATCGCATTGTGATTTTCTCTGTGTGCGCTATAAGCTCCTTAATAGTGAATTCTAGCAATTCCTTTATGGTAGTGTGTAGGATAACCAGCCTATTGATTCCTGCTTTTTGTCACCCTCCTTTCTTAAATGAAGATATTACATTGGTTATTTTCCATTCAACTGGGAGCAGTTCACAATCTAAAGAATTTTAGCTGAATATAACAAGGTTTCACTTATATCTGCAGCCTACTTTTTTAAGATCCTGGGATACATATTAACTTGTCCTGGCAATTTGTCAGACTTTAGGCCTATTTTTTTTCCTGAACTGGTGATTTATAAAATCACAGAATTATAGAATTCCTACAGTATAGAAGCAGGCCATTCTGACCACTGACCATCTGAAGGGCACTCCACCCAGATCCACCTCCCATCCTCCTACCTCCCATAACCCTGCATTTCCCATAGCTAACCCACCTAGCCTGCACATCCCTGGACACTATGGGTAAATTAGCATGGCCAATCCACCTAACTTGCACATTTTTGGACTGTAGGATGAAATCAGAGCACCTAAAGGAAACCCACACAGACACGGAGAGAATTAGCAAACTCCACACAGACAGTGACCCGAGGGTGAAAGTGAACCTGGGTCCTTGGCGCTGTGAGGCTGGAGTGCCAACCACTGAACCACTGTGCCACTCAAAGGGGGACAACAACATGCATATCATCCGCATCCTCCTCTTAGCATTATGGCCTGAATTTAGGGGATGTGCGGCAACTATCATATCTGGAGCCTACTAGGTTTCAGGAGTTACTGGAAGGACTTGCTTGAATAGTTACGTGTTAAGCGTTTAAGTACAGTTGTTTAATCTACAACTTCTGGCTAGTTAATTGGGAAGAGGATCTCTACATCCAGTACACAGCCTCTGCTGGACCAAGAATTCCAGTAGGTAAAAACAAGGACTGCAGATGCTGGAAACCAGAGTCTAGATTAGAGTGGTGCTGGAAAAGCACAGCAGGTCAGGCAACATCCGAGGAGCAGGAAAATTGACATTTCGGGCAAAAGCCCTTCATCAGGAATAGAGATGCTGCCTGATCTGCTGTGCTTTTCCAGCGTCACTCTAATCTAGCCACAAGAATTCCTGTAGTTCTACCTTGCAATTACACTAGCAAGTAGGCATCCTAGGACCCTACCCTGAACTGCAAGGCATCTCAAGACATCTTAGTCACCTGAAATATGATACGTAGGTCCATTGTCAGGTAGACATACCCTGACATCAAATAATATCCACTGCCTTGTGGGTCAAACTCAGGAAAATCAAAGGCAGTAGGATGGAGTCCTGCAGTCAACTTAGATCCTCTCTTCCTTTTGAATTATTCATTTAAAGCAACATGACATATTGATTTAATTTGAATTACCAATGTTATGACTTCCTTATATTTCAAAGTGGCAACAATCTATGCCAAATCTATTAGATCATATTTTATATTTGGTGTACAGGTTGGGACACATTTCTGGAAGGACGTTTTGAAGATTCAAAGGTCAATTTAATCACCAGTGTCTATAATATATGCCAGTGCTCTCACTGCAGTTCAGTACAACCCATTTGGCAAGCGCCACTGCTTTTCAAACTTGTGAATGGGGATAAAGATTCTATTGTAGCACTGGTAGATTTTGTACCTGAATGAAATCTTTATCTCTGTTTAGTCATGTAAAACTCTCCAGCACAAAGGATGGATGACAAAATATCTACATGTTATTTCGGACCAAGTTGGAATGCACTGCAGTTACAACAGTTACATCTTAAAGACATACTTCTGCGTGCTTTTTCCTAGCAATTTCCATTATTGGATCTGTTCCTTTCTTCAATCACCTTTGACCTGGGAGCTGTAGCCTCCCTTCTAAATCTGCTTTTATATTCACTGAAACTTAGGATTTTCATTAAAAATTATTTGCCCCATAATCAAAATTTGACAAGTCTCATGAGCAAAAAAGACGGCCTTAGATTAAAATAAAGGAATGAACAGGAAATCTTGCTTACCCTCCTAATCATTGTTTCCTCGTGATTATTTACTGGTGATGGGCAAGAGCATCACGTTCCTAGGAGTGATGATCATCAATAGTCTAACCTGGTCCACCCATGTCATGCAATGGTCAAGAGAACACAACAATGCCTCTACTTCCTCAGGAGGCTAAGGAAATTCAGCAAGTCTGGAAGAGCTATTGCCAATTTTTATTGATATACTATAGAAAGTATCCCTATCTGGATGTATCAGAGTGTGGTTTTGGCAACTACTCTTCCCAAGACCACAAGAAATTACAGAGTCGTGAACACAGCCTAGTCCATCACCAAAACCAGCCCAGTCCATCCACTGACTCCATCTATACTTCCTGCCGCCTCAGGAAAAGCAACCAACATAATTAAAGTCTTCTCCCACCCCAATTATACTCTCTTTCACCCTCTTCCATCAGGTAGAAGACATAAAAGTTTGAAGACACGTACAAATTCAAGATTCAATAACAACTTCTTCCCAACTGTTATCAGTATTTTGAATCAACCTCTCAAATGTTAATTCTAATTTCTCTCTCTCTCTCTCTCTGCACTATAACACTGTATTCTGCATTTTGTTCTACTACTCTTTTGCACTTTGTATGGTATGTCCTGCTTGTATAGCACGCAAAACAACATTTTTCACTGTATTTCAGTACATGTGACAACAATAATCAATCAATCTCATGTCTGTGTCTGTGTGTGTGTGTGCGTTGGTGTGTGTATTGGTGTGTGTAGGAAGGGGGTTGGGGGCAATAGCCTATACTTGCATTGGATTGATGGTTTCTTTCAAAATTACATTTCCCTATGATATGATTTTTGGTAAAGTACATAGCTTCCCATAAATTATCATGTGACCAGATTGATCAGAAGAAAAGAATACAGTAATAAAAAGGTCAACAGAAATTAATATACAGTTTTCTGTGTTCAAACAGTTTAGGATTTAAGTTTAAGAACAAGCTGGCTTCAAAAGAGAACACATCACTGTTAAACAGAGTCCAGTTTAATTTTTTATGTTGGCTAAGAGAGTTTAGTATCTTGTAACTAAAGGACCCTTAATCATGAGCTAAACTTCTTGGATCAACAATGAGAGAAAGAAAAAAGAGAAACAGCAAGAAAAGGAGAGAAGTTAAAAGAAGAGGGAGGAAAAGAGAAAGGGGAAAAGGAAAGAAAAGAAAGATAGAGAAAGAAAAGAGGGTAGAGAATGGTCACAATACTTGAGACACTTATGGTGAATGAGGATTTTGCAACCAGAGGACAGTTGAAGTAGATTTGAAGGGAAATCTTGCTGGAAGTCCATGAAAGGCATAAGAAATCTCAATCCTTATAAAAATCTATAAATTAGTCCCCAGACCAAACTATTAATCTTTTCAAGTAACTTACTTCAGTTTATTGAGCGTGCAAGTCCAATGGGTCTAGAAGGTAATGTAAGTGAAGGTGTTTGGATTTGTTTATAAGTGACTGAGTTAATTATACTTCCATTATCCTGAATATAACTGACTATTTAAGTTTTTATTCATGTTAATGTTCTTTGATTTTTGTCGAGTAAAACAATTTTAATTAAACTGAAAACCATTTGGTTTCACTCTTTTAGAAAATACTTGCATTCTCAGACCCTAAAGAAAAGGTGAAAAAATTACTGGCCTCAACAGAGATGATTACATTTGTATCTTCCTTGCGATCATAATGATGTAAATATTGAGGGTGATGATTTGGATGATGAGGGAAATAGTATTGAACATTGTACAATCAGTGAGTTCCGAAAAATTAATGATAACCTCTGTTCATCTCACAGGGGGCCTTTATTTTAGTAGTTGCATGGTTCTTTTTCACTGCTGGCTTCATCTCAGATAGTCACCTGGGAGGAATTCAGAAATGTTGCAAAAAGTGAGGCAAAGGACGCACACAGTTCAAGGAAGTTGAAGGAATGAATGAAAATGTGTCACCTTTCCAGTGTAGACCAAGAACAAGGCTAAAAACAATGACTACAGATGCTGGAAACCAGATTCTGGATCAGTGGTGCTGGAAGAGCTGTGCTCTCCAAGAACAAGGCTGCCAATAACTGGAATTATATGACCCGGCACTCATGGACACCTACCTGCAAAGTAACATATTCAGGGAATGTCATATCATTGGCTTCAAGAGGGGCTTGAGTGTTCAATATATTTGAATTCTAAGTTTTTCTTTGGTTTATCTTTGTAATGTTGTCCAGGTGTGGGTCACTTTGAATAGCAGGACAAAGTAACAATCATCCTGCAGTCACCTTACAGAAGAATATTTTAAAAAGGAGCAAGAATTCAGCACTTTGAACCTGTTCCATCTCCTAATAAATCAGGGTCAATTATGACCCCAAACTTCACCTTCCTAAACTATCTCCACTGCCTTAATTTTGAAAAAAAAAGCTATCTCTGTTTTGAATATATTTACAACTGAATGTCTACTGCTCTCTAAGGCAGATATCCCAAAAAAAACTCTTTAAGTGAAGAAACTTCTCTCAATTTTTGGTCTAAGACTGTTTACCCTAGTACGAGATTTCATTATACAGTTAAGGGAAAAATCTTCCAAACACCTACTGTTCGAAAGCCCTTAAGAATTTTATGCATTATTCACTTTGCCTCTCACTCTTTTAAGTTCTCAGAAATATCAACTTAGTTTACTTAATATCACCTTGTAGGACACCCCCATTCCAGAAATCAGTCCAACGAATCTACCCTGTCCAAGATATATAAATCTTTCCTTAGGTAGGGAATTCAAACTTTTAAGTAGCACTGGCAAAGACTCCTCATTTTGTTCCTACACCACTACCTCAGATGTTCTCTATGGATCAATGCTTGCCCCCTCCTTTCTGATCTTCATGCTGCTTTTTAGTAACATCATCTGAAGGGAGAGCTCTAGTTTTCACATGTAGGTTGACAACACTTAGCTTGATCACGCTATCACTGCTTCTCAACTCCTCCACTGTTATGAATTTATCAGGTTGGTTATCTGACATCTAGTACTGGATAAATAGAAATTTCTTCCAATTAAATGTTAGAAAGATTGAAACCATTGCCTTTGGTCCTTGCTGCTAGCTCCATGTCCTATCCACTGAACTTATCTCTCTTGACAATTGTTTCAGATTAAGCCATTCTGTTTGTAACGTTGATGTCACCTTTAATCTTGAGATAAACTTCTGAACTCATTTTCATGCCATGGCAAATACCACCCACTTCCATCTCTGTAAGATTTCTCAGCTACATTGCCGAAATAATACACACTCCTGGCTATATTTTGCCCTACACAAGTCTGGGGTCACCCAAACCTGTACTACCAAGACATATTTCCTTATTTCCCAGTGCTTGCTGACCTTCATTGGCTCCAGGCATGCAATGTCATGAAAATTCTCATCCTTGTCTTCAAATCCCTCCAGAGTCTTGTCTCTCCCTATTTCTATGATCTCCTGCAAACCCACAGTTCTGATATATCTATACTCCTCTAATTCTGACCTCTTATGTATTCTCTATCAGAACCACTCTATCATTAATGACTGGACCTTTAGTTGCTTAGGTCTCAAGCTCTGGAATTCCTTCGCCATGCCTCTTTACCACTTTAGTTTGCTTTCCACTTTTAACACACTTCATAAAATCTAACATTTTAACCAAGCTTTTGGTTATTTGGCCTAATATCATTTTGTGTCATACGTTGTATGTTCCTGAGAAATGCCTTAGGAGTCTCCATAAAGGTACTATATAAATATAAGTTGTTGTAGTTGGAGTTTTTATTGCTTAAAGAAATGTAGATTTGTTCAAAATTATAAAACTTTTTAAAAAATTGGTCCTCTACTTTCATTCATTTAAAAGAGTATCCTTTCCACTGACTGCTTTACTATTTACTTTTATATAAATTCAATGATCTTATTTCAAATTTCTCAATCTCACTCTCAAATGCAATGTGAGCTTCATATCTTGATCATTCTTTCCCAAAGGATTACTTTCTGTAATATTTCCTGATCTTTGATTGTACTGTTTGAGGAAATTGTCTCAAATGTGTTCCATGAACTCAACCTCCAAATTCCAATTTAGTTTGCACAATCTGCATAAAGATCGATATGAATCTGTATGAAGAGATCACCATGATTATAATGTAGGAGTAAGTTACTGCAGATGCTGAAAGAGGAGTCATCTAGGCTCGAAAAATTAGCTTGTTCCCTCTCTGCAGATGCTGCCTGACCTGCTGTGATTTCCAGCACTTTTGTTTTCACTGTGATTATTACATTGAACATAGAACATAGAACATAGAACATTACAGCGCAGTACAGGCCCTTCAGCCCTCGATGTTGCGCCGACCTGTCATACCAATCTGAAGCCCATCTAACCTACACTATTCCATTGATTTTATAACTCATGTTGTTTCTTAATTAATGCTCTGTTCAATGGCATATCTATAGTTAAGGGACCAATAAACTACTTAATAGTGTTTCCTGACACTTGTTCTTAACTCCATCCAGACTGATTCTATTTCCTGCTGTTCCAGGTCAAGGTTCTTCTTCATTACTGTCCTCACATATTCTTTGTTATTAGGATACTATCCCTTTTTTTCCATTTATCTATATTTGTGAAACGTCAAGATTATTCTCATACATTTAGTTCCCAATTTTATGCAAACACCTCTATAGATCAAACACAATTGTTTGTACGTGTAACGTGAATTGCAACACCTCTGTCTCTGCACTCAACTCCCAGTTGAAACAAACTTGAGTCTTTAGTGCATTTTTGCAATTTACTCTATTTGAGATGACACTTTAGATCAACAAGCATGGTTTACTTTTATGCACTTTCAGGATCCACATCCAAGTTGCAATTACTAACACAGCTTCCTGCTCAAAGGTATTAATTTCTCACAGATGATGGATTAACTGTGACTGATAAGCAGTATCTGTTAAGTTTGGCAAATTAGCAGTGTCTTTTACAGTTTTCAATTATCTAAATTGAATTTGAAAATATAAACTAAATCTCAATTAAACGTAGCTTACCACAACAGCTTACCAAAGATACAAAAACAGAAATTGCTGGAAAAGCTCAGCAGGCCTGGCAGCATTTGTGGAGAGAAAGCAGAGATAACATTTTGGGTCCAGTGATCCTTTTGCAGAAGTCTCCATAGATGCTGCCAGACTGAGTTTTTTTTAGCAATTTCCATTTTGTTTCTGATTTCCAGCTTCCATAGTTCTCTTTTATTTTATCTTAACAAAGATCCTTCCGCACCACATTGTCAACTTGAGCATTATTTCAAAAGCTCTCTGTTATTGACCACATTGTGCTGACTACCAGTATGCCAAATATTTTTCAATTTATATTCTGCTGCAACTTTCAGCCAGATATGACATTTTAAAGCATGCTGTCTAATTTGCAAGAACTGCTGGCACAATTCCCCTGCTCTACGTGGGACTTATGCTATCATAAAATCACTGGAAATATAAGTGAGCTGACTGCACAAATTCTGATTTGTCCAGTTTTGCAATGGAAAAAGTTCTAAATTCACTGGTGCAAATCCATTGCAATTAGCTGCTTGAAACTTTGGAATCCTTATCTCAGGAACAAAATTGGAGAAATTGATTTCATCTTCAAAAATGAAGGAATGTTGCCAGTACAAGTAAACATTGCTCAGTTAGTTAAAAAAAAGAAGCAACTCCATTTCAAATATAAATTATTGGAACCTCTTCACTCTTTGAAAGGTTTTGGGACCTTTCCAATTTTAAAAGCATTGAACCCTTCAGAATGTTGTAAAAAAGTCTACTGATTCACTGAAAAACCAGAGGTATTTTGTTGTTTTGGAAAATGGAGATCCTCCAAGGTATTTATTCATCATCCCCTTCTTGCAATAAGGTATTTTAGCACTCAATCCTTCACAGATAAACTTAACTTTTCCGAACCCTCCCCCCAAATCAGATGGTGATCACAAAGCCTGTCCCGCTGGGGTACCTTTTAAAGCCTGTCCCACTCAGATACATTCACCAAAAACAGCTATTTTCAACAACGACTCCTCCACTGTGATACTAACCCCATTATCCCTGCCTCCACAATAATGATAATCCTATATTCTTCTACACTGAGATACTAACCCAATACCCTCCTTCACTGCAATATTAACTCCTTATCCTCCTCCACTGCAATACTTAATCAATACCCTTCATATATTTACTCCAACCTCCTGTCTACTCCTGTTCTCAGTCATTTATGGCTGGCTGAATCTTCCCAAATCCTTCTGCTGAGGGATGTTTCCAATTCACTAGTTGATCCAGCATCTTCACTTTTATTTTCATTCTACTCCTCTCTTATATCCTAAATCTCTCCTCCTCTTACATATCATTTTTCTTGTCTGACCATGCTCTTTCTCCAATTCTTCCCTGCTCTTGCCCTTTCCAGTTTCTCTGCTGGCTAATTCAACCTCAGCTGAGGGCATCTTATCTTGACTGTCCATGTTCAATTCTGTGGGATATTATTTGGCATTCGTTTAAAAATAAAAGTTTCATTCAGTTTTCTTTATCGTCACCTGGAGATGCTAAACTATGATAGACTTTGAGTGCTAGCAGCAGCTAAGGTAAGACAGTTTGTTTTAAAATTACTTACCGGTAGCGGGCAGCGGTGTTTTTTTCTCTCTTTACAGAAAGAGCGGGAGCAGCAGGGGGAAGTGACGAGGACCGGAGGGGCAGCCGGGTAGGTTTTTTTTCTCTTTAAAAGCGCGCAGGAGAAGAACCCGAGGCACTATAGAGGTAGTGTCTCCCACCCGCCCTCCTCCTCTAACCTAAATAATAAGACCCGTTGTGGTAAGTAGGTAAGTGCTGCATTTTGCTTGTTGTATTCTTTAGACCCAGTTTTTTTTTTAAAAGGTTACTTTCAGAGGGATGGCAGTGAAGGCAGTGCAATGTTCCTCTTGTAACATGTTTGAGCTGAGGGATGCCATGGTCGTCCCTGCTGATAACACTTGCAGGAAGTGCACCCATCTCCAGCTCCTCCAAGACCGTGTTAGGGAACTGGAGCTGGAGTTGGATGAACTTAGGATCATTCGGGAGGCAGAGGGGGTCATAGATCGGAGCTTTAGGGAAGTAGTAACTCCAAAGATGGCAGATAGATGGGTGACAGTGAGGGGGACTGGGAGGAAGCAGCCAGTGCAGGGACCCCCTGCGGCCGTTCCCCTCAAGAACAAGTATATCGTTTTGGATACTTGTGGGGGGGACGACTTACCAGGGGCAAGTAACGGGGCTCAGGCCTCTGGCACGGAGCCTGTCCCCGTTACTCAGAAGGGAAGGGTGAAGAAGAGCAGAGCAATAGTAATTGGGGACTCGATAGTTCGGGGCACAGATAGGAGGTTTTGTGGGAACAAGAGAGACTCACGTTTGGTATGTTGCCTCCCAGGTGCAAGGGTACGTGATGTCTCTGATCGTGTTTTCCGGGTCCTTAAGGGGGAGGGGGAGCAGCCCGAAGTCGTGGTCCACATTGGCACCAATGACATAGGTAGGAGGAGCGCTGAGGATGTTAGGCAGGCTTTCAGGGAGCTAGGTTGGAAGCTCAGAGTTAGAACGAACAGAGTTGTTGTCTCTGGTTTGTTACCCGTGCCACGTGATAGAGAGTTGTGGAATAGGGAGAGAGAACAGTTAAATGCGTGGCTACAGGGATGGTGCAGGAGGGAGGGATTCCAGTATTTGGATAACTGGGGTTCTTTCTGGGGAAGGTGGGACCTCTATAAACAGGATGGTCTACACCTGAACCTGAGGGGCACCATTATCCTTGGTGGGAGGTTTGCTAGTGCTCTTGGGGGGGATTTAAACTAACTCTGCAGGGGCATGGGAACCCAGACTGTAGCTTTAGGGTGCAGGACCTGGAATGTAGGGAGGTTAGGAACATGGCATCAATTTCAAAGGAGGGTGCCTGTAAACAGGAAAGTGGTTTGAAGTGTGTATACTTCAATGCAAGAAGTATACGAAATAAGGTAGGTGAACTTGCAGCGTGGGTTGGCACCTGGGACTTCGATGTTGTGGCTATTACGGAGACATGGGTAGAACAGGGACAGGATTGGCTGTTGCAGGTTCCAGGGTTTAAATGTTTTAGTAGGGTCAGAGGTGGGGGTAAAAGAGGGGGAGGTGTGGCATTGCTTGTCAAAGATAGTATTACAGCTGTGGAAAGGACGATGGATGAAGACTCGCCATCTGAGGTAGTTTGGGCTGAGGTTAGGAATAGGAAAGGTGAGCTCACCCTGTTAGGAGTTTTTTACAGGCCTCCTAATAGTCCTAGAAACGTAGAAGAAAGGATTGCGAGGATGATTCAAGAGAAGAGTGAAAGTAATAGGGTGATTGTTATGGGGGACTTTAACTTTCCTGATATTAATTGGGAAAGCTATAGCTCAAGTTCGTTAGATGGGTCAGTGTTTGTCCAATGTGTGCAGGAGGGTTTCCTGACACAATATGTAGATAGGCCAACAAGAGGTGAGGCCATACTGGATTTGGTTCTGGGTAATGAACCAGGCCAGGTGTTAGAATTAGAGGTAGGTGAGCACTTTGGGGACAGTGACCACAATTCGGTGACCTTTACTCTAGTGATGGAGAGGGATAAGTGTGCACTACAGGGCAAGAGTTATAGATGGGGGCAGGGAGATTATGATGCTGTAAGGCATGACTTAGGATGTGTGGCCTGGAAAAGTAAGCTTCAAGGCAAGGGTGTAATTGATATGTGGAGCTTGTTCAAGGAGCAACTATTGAGTGTCCTTGATAAGTATGTGCCCGTCAGGCAGGGAGGAAAGTGTCGTGTGAGGGAGCCTTGGATTAATAAGGAATTGGAATCCCTTGTTAAATGGAAGAGGGCGGCCTATGTAAAGATGAGGCGTGAAGGTTCAATTGGGGCGATTGAGAGTTATAAGGTAGCCAGGAAGGACCTGAAGAGAGAGCTAAGAGCAGCAAGGAGGGGACATGAAAGGTCCTTAGTTGGTAGGATTAGGGAAAACCCTAAGGCTTTCTATAGGTATGTCAAGAATAAAAGAATGACTAGGGTAGGAATAGGTCCAGTCAAGGATAGTAGTGGGAAGTTGCGTGTGGAGGCTGAAGAGATTGGGGAGACACTGAATGAATACTTTTCGTCAGTATTCAATCAGGAACAGGACATTGTTGTCAATGTGAGTACTGAGTCACAATTAAGTAGAATGGATGGCTTTGAGGTATGTAGAGAAGAGGTGTTGGAAATTCTGGAAAGGGTGAAAATAGATACGTCCCCTGGGCCTGATGGCATTTATCCTAGGATTCTCTGGGAAGCAAGGGAAGAGATTGCAGAGCCATTGGCCTTGATTTTTATGTCCTCGTTGTCTACAGGAGTAGTGCCAGATGATTGGAGGCTAGCAAATGTGGTTCCCTTGTTCAAGAAGGGGAGTAGGGATAACCCTAGTAACTATAGGCCGGTGAGTCTCACTTCTGTTGTGGGCAAAGTCTTAGAGAGAATTGTAAGGGATAGGATTTATGAACATCTGGATAGGAATAATGTGATCAAGGATAGTCAGCATGGTTTTGTGAAGGGCAGGTCGTGCCTCACAAACCTTATTGAATTCTTTGAGAAGGTGACTAAGGAGGTGGACGAGGGGAAAGCAGTAGATGTGGTATATATGGATTTTAGTAAGGCGTTTGATAAGGTTCCCCATGGTAGACTACTGCAAAAAATACGGAGGTATGGCATTGAGGGTGAGTTGGAGGTTTGGATTAGGAGTTGGCTGGCTGGAAGAAGACAGAGGGTAGTAGTTGATGGCAAATGTTCATCTTGGAGTGCCGTCACTAGCGGTGTTCCGCAAGGATCTGTTTTGGGACCATTGCTGTTTGTCATTTTTATAAATGACCTGGAGGAGGGGTTAGAAGGTTGGGTGAGTAAGTTTGCGGATGATACGAAAGTCGGAGGAGTTGTAGACAGTGAGGAAGGATGTGGCAGGTTACAGCGGGATATAGATAAGCTGCAGAACTGGGCAGAAAGGTGGCAAATGGAGTTCAATGTAACTAAGTGTGAGGTGATTCACTTTGGTAAGTGTAATAAAAAGATGGGGTACTGGGCTAATGGTTGGATACTTGGTAGTGTGGATGAGCAGAGGGATCTTGGTGTCCATGTACACAAATCTTTGAAAGTTGCCACCCAGGTAAATAGTGCGGTGAAGAAGGCATATGGCGTACTGGCTTTTATTAGTAGAGGAATTGAGTTCCGGAGTACTGAGGTCATGTTGCAGTTGTATAAGACTCTGGTGCGACCACATCTGGAGTATTGTGTGCAGTTTTGGTCGCCATACTATAGGAAGGATGTGGAGGCACTGGAACGGGTGCAGAGGAGGTTTACCAGGATGCTGCCTGGTATGGTAGAAAGATCGTATGAGGAAAGGCTGAGGCACTTGGGGTTGTTTTCATTGGAGAAAAGAAGGTTTAGGGGTGACTTGATAGAGGTGTATAAGATGATTAGGGGTTTAGATAGGGTCGACAGTGAGAATCTTTTTCCACGTATGGAGTCAGCTATTACAAGGGGGCATAGCTTTAAATTAAGGGGGGGTAGGTATAGGACAGATGTTAGGGGTAGGTTCTTTACTCAGCGAGTCGTGAGTTCATGGAATGCCCTGCCAGTAGCAGTGGTGGACTCTCCCTCATTATGGGCATTTAAGCGGGCATTGGATAGGCATATGGAGGATAGTGGGCTAGTGTAGGTTAGGTGGGCTTGGATCGGCGCAACATCGAGGGCCGAAGGGCCTGTACTGCGCTGTATTGTTCTATGTTCTATGAGTTGGTGAGCCTTCAATATCTCACACGAAGAGCATAATTCAATTCCCTTCCCAACACTCGGCAGGGAGCAATAGACTCAAGTGTGATATTAATGGGTATTAATGACTGCCATTCTTTTCCTAATTAAATCAGAGTGGGGAAAGTCAACCTCTCTATCCATACTTAAGGGTGTCCGCCCATAACCACTGGTATTCTGGTGAAGGGGCATACACCATTCGGGAAGATTTCCCAGGAAATGCAAGTGCTAGACTGAGCTAAGCGATCCCACAACCAATGGATCAGATCAAAGCTCTGCAGTCCTGCCATATCCAATTGTGAATGGTGGTGGACAATGAAACAACCCACTGGAGGAGAAGGCTACACAAATATTCCCATCTTCACTGATGGGAGAGCCCAGCACATCAGTGCAGAAGATAAGGCTGAAGCATTGATTCATAGAGTCAGAGAGATATACAGCATGGAAACAGACCCTTCAGTCCAACTCGTCCATGCTGACCAGATATTCGAAATAAATAAATAAATCCAGTCCCATTTCTAGCATTTAGCCCATATCCCTCTAAACTCTTCCTATTAATATACCTGTCCATATACCTTTTAAATGTTGTAATTGTACTGGCCTCCGCCACTTCCCCTGGCAGCTAATTCCATAGATGTATCACCTTCTGCTTGAAAGGTTGTCCCTGAGGTCCCTTTTAACTCTATCCCCTCTCACCTTAAATATGTCTTCTAGTTTTGGACACCCCCACCCCGTGGAAATGACCTTGTTTATTTACCCTATTCATACCCCCCATGATTTTATAAACCCCTATAAGGTCACCCCTCAGCCTCCGACATTCCAGGGAAAACAGACCCAGTCTATTCAGCCTCTCCCTACAGCTCAAACCCTCCAACCATGGCAACATCTTTGTAAATCTTTTCTGAACCTTTTCAAGTTTCACAATGTCCTTCCTATAGGAGGTAGACCAGAATTGCATGCAGTATTCCAATAGTGGCCTAACCAATGTCTTGAACAGCCACAACATGACTCTCAACTCTTATCCGCAGCAATCGTTAGACAGAGGTACCAAGTGGATGATCCACCTTGGCCTCCTCCAGTGGTCCCCAGCATTACAGATACCAGTCTTTAGCCAATTCAATTCACTCCATGTCATATCAAGAAATTGTAGGAGGTACTGGATACAGCAAAGGCTATGGGCCCTGACAACATTCTGGCAATATTATTGAAGACTTGTTCTCCAGAACTTGCCATTCCTCTAGTCAAGCTGTTCCAATACAGTTATAACACTGGTGGAAAATTGCCCAAGGTTGTCCTATACATAAAACTCAGTATAAATCCATCCCAGCCAATTACCGCCCCATCAGTCTACTCTCGATCATGAGTAAAGTGATCAACAGTGGTATCAAGCAGCATCTGCTCAGCAATAACCTGCTTGGTGACACACAGTTTGGGTTCCACCAGGGCCAATTAGCTCCTGACCTCATTACAGCCTTGGTTCAAACATGGACACAAGAGCTGAATTCCAGAGGTGAGGTGCAAGTGACAGCTCTTCACATCAAGACTGCATTCAACGAGTGTGACATCAAGGAGCCTTGCAAAACTGGAATCAAAGGTAACAGGGGGCAAACTGTCTGATGGTTAGAATCAGACCTGACACATAGGAAGATGGTCATGGTTGTTGGAGGTCGGTCATCTCAGCTCCAGGTCATCTCCACAGGAGTTATTCAGTGTAGTGCTGTAGGCCCAACCATCTTCAGCTGCTTCAATAATGACCTTCCATCCATGATAAGGTCAGAATTAGGATGTTTGCTGATGATTGCACAATGTTCAGCACCATTCACGACTCCTCAGACACTGATGCAGATCATGTCCAACTGCAACAGGATCTGGACAATATCGAGACATGTGCAGACAAGGAGCAAGTAACATTCATGCCACACAAATGCCAGGCTATGACCACTATCAATGAGAGACAATATAAGCATGACCTCTTGACATTCAGTTACCATCACTGAATCCCCCACTATCAATATCGTGGGAGTTATCATTGATCAGAAATTCAACTAGACTCACCACATAAACACAGTGGATACAAGAGCAGGTCAGAGGCTAGGAATACTGTGGCCAGTAACTCACCTTCTGGCTCCCTAGAATCTGTCCACCATTCACAAGGTACAAGTCAGGAATGTGATGTAGTTGTCACCACTTGCCCCATTAGCACTCAAGAAGCTTGATACAATGCAGGACAAAGCAGCCCATTTGGTTGGCATTACATCCATATGCGTCCACTCCCTCCACCACCGACGCTCAGTGGCAGCAATGTGTACTAGCTACATAATGCACTGCATAAATTCACCAAAGATACTAAGATAGCACCTTCCAAATCCATGACCACTTCCACCTAGAAGGACAAGGGCAGCAGATATATGGGGACACTACCACATTCAAGTACCCCTCCAAGCCACTGACCAACCTGAATTGGAAATATATTGCCGTTCCTTCATTGTTGCTGAGACAAAATTCTGGAATTCCCTCTCTAAGGGCATTGTGGGTCAACACACAGCAGGTGAACTGTAGCAGCTCAAGAAGACAGCTCACCATGACTTTCTCAAGGACAATTAGGGATGGGCAATAAATGCCCAGCCAGCGAAGGCCACATACCACAAGATGAATAAATTTTAAAAAGCCTCCCTGCAGATTTGGGTAGGCAATCTGTGTCATCCTGTGGTAAATAACAACTTTAAATGGGTGGCATGGTGGCTCAGTGGTTAGCATTGCTGCCTCACAGCACCAGGGACCTGGGTTCGATTCCATCCTTGGGTGACTGTGTGAAATTTGCACATTCTCCTGGTGCCTGCGTGGGTGTGCTCCGGTTTCCTCCCACAATCCAAAGACGTGCACGTTAGGTGAATTGGCCATGCTAAATTGCCCATAGTGTTCAGGGATATGTAGGTTAGGTACATTAGTCAGGTGTAAATGTTGGGGGGAATGGGTCTGGGTGGATTACTTTTTGGAGGGTCGGTGTGGACTTGTTGGGTTGAATGGCCTTTTTCCACACTGTAGGGGTTCTATGTTCTAAATCTTGTGGTTACCCAATATCTTTATCTGCATTTTTGCAGCATGTCTCGGCATCCACAAAGCAAAACTCTGCAACCTCTCATGACTTTATTCTACTTTTCATTTTATTCTTGTGCCAGCAGATTTATTTATATAGATACAAAGAGTAATATTGTTACCTGCAAGTCCAAAGAGGGGCATATAGTTGATGCCAAAGAAAGTCTGCAGACAATACATCTTACTCATTCGCCAGGATATTTCACATTTGGTTAATGTTTTAGCACCTATTGATTTTCCTGGGTACTATAATTAATTCATTGTACGTAATCATCTAGTGTGAACAGGCTGATTAATGATGTAATTTATACATGGTTTAAAGGAAAACATTTAGTGGAAGAGTTTCTTGTTGAAAACCATAGGTTTCAGGAATGAAAACAATCTTGTATATTTTACAAATGATTTTATAGGAATTTGAGCCACAATTAACATATGCAAATCTCAGTGGTAGCCCTATTTAAAACCTAAACAAACGAAAAAAGATAACATTTGGAAAATAATGTAACATTCAGTAAAATGGAACATTCTGAAATCTGATTTAGCAGCTGGTCTAACTCTCTCTGTGGTGATTCAATAGGAAATAATTTTCCACAGTGTTGTCTAAATTATAACTTGAGTTTTGACAGTTAACACATAAGCTGGGCAAAAGATTTGGAAGCTGTCACAGATTGACTTAAAATGGAACAATTTTAATTCTAACCAGTAAAATTATTTTCTCTAGCTCTTTCAGTCGTGCCAGTATAACACTTCATACACACTGAGAACACATTACAGCCAACAGTGTGAAGTAATAAAGAAATTAGGCTGATTGAGTGAAATTCTAATGAAATATGGATGTTTATATTATCTTAAGTTGTTAGCAGTGGCCTGCTCAACATTTAGCTCTTTTTTGTGTGTAGTTTTTTGCTCTGTTTTGATTTGAATGCTCTATATGCTACAATGAAAATGAAAACAAATCTCACTCTTATGCTGGAACCTTTACTTTCCCGTTGATGCCCAGGAGGGAGCAGGAGGCAATAGGTCTGACTCATTTCTCTTCTTTTCTGGAAAACTGATACAATTTCTAATTAACATTTTCTCTTCTGGTAAAAGCCTACAAAATTATTTTGTAGCTTTACGCTGTACTACAGTTGGTGTGAAAGCCAAGAGGAGTGATACTCCATCCTGGAGGGAGTCTTATAAGTATATGCTCCTTGTTTTAATGCACTTTGGTAACTTTGCTATCAAATCATGTTTTATACTAATGCAAAACTGAGACTTCTTCACATCAGAATGACTTACAGTTTAACTGAATTGTTGAAGAGTTATCAAATTGGAGAAATCATTAATCCTCTAGACCATGAAACCTATTGGTTACTGAATTTCTCAAAACTGATCAAGTATTTATTTATCAATATCAACATATTTACTTCCAAGCCAGAAATAACACTTTTTAGGGTGTATGTAATGATGGACACAATTTTTCATTTCCTTGAGCGATGTGGGCAATAATGAGGATGTTAAGCACCTATGGCAAAAATGAAAAAAATCAGGACCTATACGTAAAGAAAAAGATCTCCAATATTCCCATTCAGTTATAAATAGTGACATCAGAATCTCATGAGTTTTCCTCACACTGGGTCAAATTTCCTGAAATTCCCTCTGAAGGGTATTGTGAGTCCACCTATGGTGGACTGCAGTGGTTCAAGAAGATAGCTCACCACAACTTTCTTAAGGGCAACTCAGGATGGCAATAAATTCTGAACAGCCAGGGATGCCCACATCCCATGAATGAATGTTTAGAAACTCCTTCCAGAGGTGAGAGGAATAGGATCTACATGGGAACATGTTCTGGGACTATCACTAAAAGGCTAAGTCTTGCAGGCTTACATACACCTTCTCGGAATGAGGGGAAAGGGGGCATAATGGGAGCATGTTCCAGGACTGTGAATATCAACAGACCAATGCTTGGGACCTGACACTTACCCTTTGGATGTTAAGAGGGAGTTAGAGGTTTGTGGGAACCCTGTCCGGAGCTTGAAAACTGAGTTTGAAAACAGAGTGAGAGTAACCTCATCAGGAAGTTGTGAGTTGATTGTTTGTTGAGAAGCTGCTATAATTATTGTGTTTCAAGGCCAGATATTTAGAATAATATATGTTTCTAAACTAAAATCAGAGGAACAAAAAAAAATTATAGGCACAGGAGAAGGGGCTGTAAGAAATGGCAAAGAATTTCTCTTTCTACTAATCTACAAGAAATGTAAATATTTTTTCTACTTGGCTTAAATGTTGTTGAAGAATAATTTAACTTAGGTGTGACTGGGGAGCTCAGTATCATGCGTTGCATGTCTTTCAGGTTGTGAAAAACATGGACGCTCCTGGCAATCTGAATGACCATTTCACAGGAAAGACCATTGGCTTGATAAGCTTACGTGTTGGGCTTTGGTGCTTGAGTGTTGGCTGGAGATTGTGCAATGCATTCGTCAAATACATTGACAATGCATTTTTAGATGCAGCTTAAGGAATTGCAGTCAGGGAAGGAATGGAATGACCACACTTCAGAAAAAAGGGAGATAGATAGGTAATCAGGGAAGTCCCAGAGTCTATTTCACTCAAGAACAATTTTACTCTGTTGTAAGATTATAAGAGTGATGGATCATCTGGGAAGTGTAGCTGCACGAGGTGGGAAAAGAAAGAGGAAAAGCAACAGCGGTAAGGGACTCAATAGAGAGCAGTAGACGTAGGCATTTCTGCAGCCATGGATACAACTCCAGGGTTGCATGTTGCCACACTAGGACCAGGGTCAAGGATATCACTGGATGGATACAGGGCATTCTGAAGAGGGAGGGCAAACAGTCAGAGATTGTGGTTCATATGGCTACCAACAGCAGAGGTAGAAAGACGGGTGAGATACTGGAGCAAGAATTTAGGGAATTAGGTTAATGGAATACAGGGAGAACTAGCCTTTTGGATATAGAACTGGCTCGAAGGTAGAGGACAGATGGTGTTGGCGGAGAGTTGCCTTTCAGACTGGAGGTGTGTGGCTAGTGTTATACCTCAAGGAAAAGTTCTGGGTCCAATGTTTTTCATTATTTATACAAATGATTTGGATGTGCTTATAGGAGGTATGTTAATAAGTTTGCAGACAACACCAAAATTGAAGGTGTAGTGGACAGCAAAGAAGGTTACCTCAAGTACAAAGGGACCTTGATCAGATGGACCAATCTGCTCAGGAGTGGCAGAGGAGTTTAATTTAGATAAATATGAGGTGCTGCATTTTAGAAAGGCAAATCAAGGCAGGCCTTATACACTTAATGGTAAGGTCCTGGGGAATGTTGCTGAACAAAGAGACCTTGGAGTGCACGTTCATAGCTTCTTGAAAGTTGAGTCACAGGTAAATAGGGTAGTGAAGAAGGCTTTTGGTATGCTTTCCTTTATTGGTTAGTGCATCGAGTATAGTGGTTGGGAGGTCATGTTGCATTTGTACAGACATTGGTTAGGCCACGTTTGGAATATTGTGTGCAGTTCTGGTCTCCGTCCTAGAGGAAGGATATTTTGAAACTTGAAAGGGTTCAGAAAAGATTTCTAAAGGATGTTGCCAGGGTTGGAGGATTTGAGCTATACGGAGAGGCTGACTAGGCTGGGACTGTTTTTCCTGAAGCTTTGGAGTCTGAGGGGTGACCTTATAGAGGTTTAAGTAATCATGAGGGGCATGGATAGTGCAAATAGACAAGATATTTTCCCTGGGATGAGGAAGTCCAGGACTAGAGGGCATAAGTTTAGGGTGAGAGGGGAAAAATTTAAAAGGGACAACTTTTCATGCAGGGTGGTGCATGTATGGAATAAACCGTTAGAGGAAGCGGTGGAGACTGGTACAATTACAACATTTAAAGGTATCTGGATGGGTATATGAATAGGAAGGGTTTAGTGGGATATGGGCCAAGTGCTGGCAAATGGGACTAGATTAGGTTAGGATATCTGGTCGGCATGGATGAGTCAGACCAAAGGGTCTGTTTCTGTGCTGTACAACTGTATGATTGTATGACCCTATTAAAAAATAGGACCTCAAAGTTTACGATCTCTGGATCACTCCCAGTGCCATGCAATAGAATGTTCAAGAATAGGCAGATACAGCAGATGAATGTGTGACTGAGGGGTGAGGGCTGAGATTCCTGAATCACTGGGTCCATTTCTGCAGAAGGTGAGGTCTGTACAAGTCCAAGGGGTTGCATCTGAACCACAATGAGATGAACATCATTGCGGAGGGGTTTGCTACTGCTGTTTTTGAGAGTTTTAACTAATTTGGCAGGGGTAGTTGATACAGAGTGGAGGTACATTATAGTGTGAAGCACAGACAAATACAGAAAATAAATCAAATCAGAGGAATATACAGTCAGGTTAAGGCACAGAGGAGAACAACAAGGCTGGTTGGCATTTGTTTTAATGTGAGGAGATTTGTGAGTATGGCAGAATGCTAATTAATACATTGACAATACGTGTGATATAACAGAGTCATAGTTGACAAAGGTCAGGATTGGCAATTTAGTATTCTGGAATATAGAATTTTCAGGCAAGACAGGAGGGAGTATAAAAAAGGAGATAGTGTCACAATACCAACCAAGGAGTCAACTACTGCAATAATGAGTTATGATATCTTAGACAATTCCTCATTTGAGGTCGTATGGGTAGAAATTAAAAACAAAAAGGAGCCAATAATATTGTTGAGAATGTATTATAGACCCCTAAATAGTAAGAGAGAGATAAAGGGGCAGACATGTAGATAAATTTCAGAGAATTATAAAAATGATAGGGTATTAATAGCGATAGATTTCAGCTTTCCTAACATTTACAGGGATAGTCAAAGTGTGAAAGGCTTATGTCTGCTGAATCTGTGCTTATTTGGAGGGTGCCATACTCCATGGCTTAGTGCATAGGGACCGGCAGGCAGTTTGACACATTGGGGAGGACTGAACAGTCAAGAGAGAGTGGATATATCACCGGACAGCACCAGGCTACTTCATTATCACACTTGCAGCATATACCAGTTGCTGATTCAACAAGCACAGCATGTCCTTTAAGCAAATGGCCAAGTCTGTAAGTCAATCAGGAGCAGTCTTTTGTGGAGTCTACAGGGTCTGTGGTCAGTCAGGGATATTGTTACAGTTAATCAAGGGACTCGTCCAATTTCAATTCAGGGTTTGGCCATAGTCATTCAGCTGCTAGATTCTGCCAGAGTCTGGGGATCTATGTCCGTGTAGTCCAGGAATTAGGCCACAGACAATCCTGCAGGTCAACTGGGGATATAGGTAGGTCAGTCAGCGTTCTGGAGAGACATTGAAACTGGGGCTGGTTAGTCAAGGTTGTCTTGCTATATCAGTCCAAGCATGAGCCACAGTTAGTTCTGGGGATTTGCTCAATAATGGTCAGTGGCTTATTAGGTGGCATCCCATGAGTTTTGGGAAAAGTTGGCGTCTCATGTCTGGCGTGAGATTTGTTACACTGGATCATTGAGGGAATGATCAAAATGAAAGGGCCACTCTAAATTAAAGGCTGAGATGTGGATCTGTTGGACCAAATGACCTGTTTCCACACTGTAGGGATTCTATGGTCTATTCTATGATCTCTTAGGCCATAGAAGCAGACATGGAGATTTGGGAGGGTGGGTTTGTACAGGTCAAGGTTACTCTAATCTTGCTACTGGGAGCATGAAGGGTGAAACAAGATCATTGCAATACATGGGCTCTGGCGGCGGTGGGGGCAGAGGAGAATAGGAACATTTATCGCAACAAAAAAGTAGACATGAATGATGGGGGGGAGTCATCCTGTGAAATTTAATTCTGCAATAACTGCACGTATAAAGTAGGTGGAGTAAGTTCATGTTTTCTGCTTCTGGGGTGAAGTAAAACAATTGGAATTTCAGGCCTTGCGAGGAGCAATTGCAATAAACGTGACAAAGGTGATTCAGTAAGGCCATTCATCTGGCTTCGATTTGCACTTTATCAGGAGGTCAATCATTGTCCAAGAATACATATTGAGTATTTTGTTTTCAAATAACCATGACTGTTACATTATGCATACAAAATGGCTTTTTGTCATGTTAGCTAAGCGAATGTAAACAGACATTTAAAGATGTTAGGTAAAAACAATGACTGCAGATGCTGGAAACCAGATTCTGGATTAGTGGTGCTGGAAGAGCACAGCAGTTCAGGCAGCATCCAAGGAGCAGCGAAATCGACGTTTCAGGGCTTTTGCCCAAAACGTCGATTTCGTTGCTCCTTGGATGCTGCCTGAACTGCTGTGCTCTTCCAGCACCACTAATCCAGAATTTAAAGATGTTACCTGAGCTTCTCATCTCAGAAACACATGCCATAGCTAACAGTGGAACAGAGTTTCATAGCTGTCACATTCGCACACTGAATTGTAAGTGTGCAAGGACATGATCTATGATGCCCAACAATGCCTTTCTTTGTTAGTGATGGGGATCAGGCTTGCATGTGGCTTACCAACAGAATTCAACTCCTTTAATGCTACATGGAAGCTTTGTTTGTGCAACGTACATTTAAATAGGGAACATAGCTCTTTATGGAGGAATGGCAGTAAGCCCTTGTGAAGCCTCCATGTCATAATGTGTGAGGGCATGTGATGACATGTCACTGTGATGGATGTGAGGGCTCAGGAGTTCCTTCAATGCAACTGAATTACTTTTCTAAGTTTCCTCATACATTACGTTTTAACATAGCTGTCATGGATGTTACCACGCCTGGAGTCTTTGTGGCCTTTCTTCAAATACAAAACCAACACCAAAGAAGAAAGCAATTGCAACATCATCAGCAAGAACAAACTCCAAAGGCTGCTGCATAGCCTCCAGAGAAAATGAAAACTGAAGTTCCGCCAAGAAGGCAAAGGACAATGATGGGACCCCAGTATTAAGAGTCTGTTGATTTCTTCAACAGTGTGAAAAATAGTGTTGGTCCTAAGCCATCAACGCCAAAGTGTGCCATCTGCAGGAGCAGGATAGCGTGCCAACACACACAAATGGTTGCCATGGTTACAGCTGTCCTGAATTTTTGTTCCAATGACTTGTTTCAAAGTAGAACTGTAACCTATATGGCACCTCAGTGTCAAGATTAGAGTGGTGCTGGAAAAGCACAGAAGGTCAGGCAGCATCTGAGAAGCAGGATATTTCAGGCAAAAGCCCTTCATCAAAAATCAATTCGACAAGGTTCCCCATGGGAGGCTGATTAGCAAGGTTAGATCTCATGGAATACAAGGAGAACTCACCATTTGGATACAGAACTGGCTCAACAGTAGAAGACAGAGGGTGGTGGTGGAGAGTTGCTTTTCAGACTGGAGGCCTGTGACCAGTGAAGTGCCACAAGGATCGGTGATGCGTCCACTACTTTTTGTCATTTATATAAATGATTTGGATGTGAGTATAAGAGGTATAGTTAGTAGGTTTGCTGATGACACCAAAATTGGAGGTGTAGCAGATGGCAAAGAAGGTTACCTCAGATTACAACAGGATCTTGATCAGATGGGCCAATGGGCTGAGAAGTGGCCGTTGGAGTTTAATATAGATAAATGTGAGGTGCTGCATTTTGGGGAAAGCAAATCTTAGCAGGACCTATACACTTGGTGGTAAGGTCCTTGGGAGTATTGCTGAACAACAAGACCTTGGAGTGCAGGTTCATAGCTCCTTCAAAGTAGAATTGCAGATAGATAAGATAGTGAAGAAGGTGTTTGGTATGCTTTCCTTTATTGGTCAGAGTATTGAGTACAGGAGTTGGGAGGTCATGTTGCGGCTGTGGAGGATATTGGTTAGGGCACTGTTGGAATATTGCGTGCAGTTCTGGTCTCCTTCCTATCGGAAAGATGTTGTGAAACTTTAAAGGGTTCAGAAAAGAGTTATAAGGATATTGCCCGGATTGGAGGAGTTGAGCTATAGGGAGAGGCTGCCAGGCTGGGGCTGTTATCCCTGGAGCATCAAAGGCTGAGGGGTGACCTTATAGAGGTTTATAAAGTCATGAGGGAAATGGATAGGATAAATAGACAAAGTATTTTCCCTGGAGTTGGGGGGATCCAGAACTGGAGGGCATAGGTTTAGGATGAGAGGGGAAAGATACAAAAGAGACCTGCGGGGCAACTTTTTCACTCAGAGGGTGGTACGTGTATGGAATGAGCTGCCAGAGGAAGTGGTGGAGGCTGGTACAATTGCAACATATGAAAGGCATTTGAATGGGTATATGAATAGGAAGGGTTTGGAGGGATATGGGCCAGGTGCCGGCAGGTGGGACCAGATTGGGTTGGGATATCTGGTCGTCATGGACAAGTTGGACCAAAGAGTCTGTTTCCGTGCTGTACATCTCTGTGACTCTATGAGTCTGTGACAAATGCATCCAGGATGTCACTGATGCCATTTTCTCCCTGTTTATATTATTCTCCCATGCTGACCACAGTCAAGCAGCTTAGGCAGTGGAATTCTCCAAATACTATTTCACCATCAATGCAAATTTGTAGGTCTGCACAGAAATTGTGGGAGCTACCATGTATCTGCTATACTGGAGATCTCCCAGATACTGTATATGTGCAATGTTCTTGGGCCAAATAGGAACGGTTGCAGGGAGACATGGGATGCGCCCTGCGAATATGAGTCATGACATCTTTACTAAACATGGAAACATAGAAATTGCGAACACAAGAATGGTCTGTTTCCATGCTGTACATCTCTATGACTTTATGAGTTGGTCATTTGGACCTTCAAGCCTAATCCGCCATTCAATATGATCATGGCTAACCTTTCAGCTCAGTACCCCATTACTACTTTCACCCCATAACATTTGATCCCTTTAGCATTAAAATCTATATCTAATTACTTCTTGAAAACATTCAATGTTTTGGTCTCAACTGCTTTCGGTGACAGATAATTCCACAGGCTCATTACTTTCTGTGTGAAGAAATTTCTCCTCAACTCATTCCTAAATGGCCTATCTTGTTACCTTAGACTATGACCCCTGGTCTGGACTCCTCAATTATTGGGAACATCTTTCCTGCATTTACCTTGTCTGGTCCTGTCAGAATTTTATAAGCTGTTATGAGATCTCCTTTCATCGTTCTAAACTCCAGTGACTATCATCCTAACTAATGCAGTCCCTTTTCATACACCTTTATTCTGCCATCATAGATAAATCTGTGTGCACTTCTTCCACAGCCAGGTGAGGAACAAAATCTGTACACCAAGACCCTGTGCAATTGCAGCAAGATGTCCCCACTCCTGTGCTTGAATTTTCTCATTTTGCAGGTCAACATACCATTTGCTTTCTTCACTGCCCGTTGCACCTGCATGTTTACTTTCAGCAACTGGTGTAGAAGGACAATCAGGTCTCATTGTTCATCCCCCTTTCCCAATCTATCATTTGCTATTCAGGTAATAATCTGACTTCCTGATTTTGCTACCAAAGTGGAAAACCTTATATTTATTTCTCTTGCATTCACCCACTCAATTTGTCCAAATAATACTGAAGCATTTCTGCGTCCTCCTCACAGTTCACCCTCCAGTCCAGCTTTGTCATTTAGCTCCCTCATTTCAATCATTAATACTTATTGTGAACTCGCTGGCTGATAACTAAACTGCTTATGCTACCATCTGGTCAATAGTAGAATAGACTATAAGTCTCCTTAAGATGAAATTTTGATGCCTAAACTGCTGTGGTGTAAATAACATTTCCGCAGACATTTTAAGAATGTAAGTGCAGATATATTAACAGGAGTGCAAGGCTATTTACAATTATGTGCAATCATTGGCAAACATACCATTTCTGATCTTATAATGGAGGGAAAGTCATTGATGAAGCAACTAAAGGTAGCTGGGCCTTGGGCACTATCCTTCAGAGATGGCCTGGACCTGAGATGACTGACCTCTAATAACCACAAACATCTTCCTTTGTGCCAGGTATGACTCCAATCAGCAGAGAGTTTGCCCCTGATACCCATTGATTCCAGTTTTTCTGGAACTCCTTGATACCACATTCATTCCAATGCAGCCTTGATGTCAGAGGCTATCACTCTCAAGTTACTTCTAGAATGAGGACTGTAATGAGATCAGGAGCTGAGTGGCCCTCATGGAACCCAAACTGGGCATCAATGAGCTGGTTATTGCTGAGGAGGTGCTACTTGATAGCATTGTTGATGACACTTTTCATCACTTTACTGATGATTGAGAGCAGACTCATGTGGCAGTAATTGGCCAGCTTGTATTTGTCCTGCTTTTTGTGTACAGGACATACCTGGGCAATTTTCCACATTGCCGGGTAGATGTCAGTGTTGTAACTGTATTGTAACAGCTTGGCGAGGGGAGCAGCAAATTCTGAAGCACAAACCCTCAATATTATTGCCGGAATGTTGTCAGGGCCATGGCATTTGAAGCATCCATTGATGCCAATCATTTCATGATAACATATGGAGTGAATTGAATTGGGTGAAGACTGGTATCTGTAATGCTGGGGACCTCTGAAGGAGGCCAAGATGGATCATCCACTTGGCACTTTTAGCTAAAGATTGCTCTGAATGTTTCAGCCTTACTTTGTGGGGCTTTTGCATCATTGAAGTTGAAGATTTTGTGGACTCTCCTCCTCCACATGACTTGTTTAATTCATAACTTGCTAGATCTGTTCACAATCTGTCAAATTTAGCATAGTAATAGTGCTACACAACAATGTGAAGGTGAAACTTTGTCTTCACAAGGATAAGTAGCATTCACACCACACAAATGTCAGGCAACGACCATCACCAATAAGAGACAATCTAACCAATGCTCCTTGACACTCAATGGTGTTACCATCACTGAATCCCCCACTAGCAACATCCTGGGGGTTACCATTGATCAGAAACTTGACTGAACCTGCCACATAAACATGCTGACTACAACAGCAGACCAGAGGCTAGGAATACAATGGCAAGTAACTTACCTCCCGACTCCCCAAAGCCTGTCCACCTTCCACGAGGCCTAGTGTCAAGAGTTTGATAGAATACTTCCCACTTCTTGGATGGGTACAGTTCCAACAATATTCAAGTAACTTGACACCATTCAGGAGAAAGCAGCTTACTTGATTGGCATTACATCCATAAAAGTGGATCCATTCTCTCCACGATTGATGCACAGTAACAGCAGTGTGTACTTTTTACAAGATGCACTTCAGAAATTCACCAAAGATCCTTAGACAACACCTTTCAAACCCATGACCATTTCCATCTAGAAGGATAAGGGCAGCAGATACATGGGAACATCACCACCTGCAAGTTTCCCTCTTGGCCACTCACCAACCTGACTTGGAAATATATCACCATTCCTTCACTGTCAAAGTGTCAAAGTCCTGGAATTCCCTCCCATTGTGTGTCTACCCACAGCATGTGGACTGCCATGGTTCAAGAAAGCAGCTCACCACAACCTTCTCATGGACAACTAAGGATGAGCTATAAGTGCTGACCATCCCGTGACAGCCACATCCCACAAGTGATTAGAAAAAATGTGTCTCTCATATGTTGCCTTTGCACCCTCCAAACGCTTTGTTCTTTCTTGCCCACTTACTATATCTAAGTGTGGTCCCAACCCCTGGGGTGGCTAGGGTGGTCAGAACTTAATCTGGCCTGGAAGTATTGGAGAGTTGGTCTCAGGGACAGTGAACCTACAGGGTGCAGACCTGCTGATGGTACCCTGTCTAGATGTAGACTCACCCTCCTTGGTGTGGACTTCTGAAGGCTTTAGAAATACAGCTCAGGGAAAGGAAGAGGGACCAGAATGCAGTGTTCTGAGAAGAGGCTTCTGAAGGTGCTAAGTGCCACTCTTCCTCCTTTTGGGTGCCTGCTCACAATATCCTATCTCCCTGAGAGGAAGGGGCAGGTGGAGTGAGATCAAAGTCCATCATCTACCTCATATCTGGTTATTATGTTGAACAGCTATGGCTACAGTAATGGAGCTTCACGGACTGGCCCTACCTCACCATGGCTTCACCAGCCTCTCCATGGATACAGCCAAACAATTGCCTGCTGGTGCCAGCATGGCACAGCTAACATTAGTGGACTCCTCCAATCTGCAATACAGCTTACTGAGTCCCTCTGACAAACCTGCCTGCTGTTCCTCAGCCTATTTTCATGTATTGATAATGCCGTTAAAAGCTGAGTCTGTGAGACAGTGTTCTGCCTGGGCAAAACAATTACCAGCATGCTGGCAATTGCAAGACCTGGGAGGAAATATCTCACAAAGGGAGGGGCTTTCTGTGCAGTCCTCAAATCATACAGGCACTGAGTTCTGGAGCATTGTCCAGGTGCAGACACTGCATAAGAAATAAACAAAAATTGCTGGAGAAATTCAGCAGGCCTGGCACCATCTGTGGAGAGAAAACAGGGTTCATGCTTTGAGTTCAGTGACCTTTGTTCAGAACAGGATCACTGGACTCGAAACATTAACTCTGTTTGCTCTCCACAAATGCTGCCAGACCTGTTATGTTTCTCCAGTGATTTCTGTTTTTGTTTGTTTTAGATCTACAGTTTGCACCGTTCTTTATTTTACTTTCTAAAAACCTAGTCCTAATTTGTATGTTTTAGAACATAGAACAATACAGCACAGAACAGGCTCTTCAGCCCACGATGTTGTGCCGAATTTTAGTACCAGTGTACTAAAGCATAGTAGTTTAACACAGATGTGTGAGTGACAAGCATATCTATATAGTGTTGTTGTTTTGAGACACACATCAGATGCGGTGCAGACATCCGACCTCAGTGCCCTGTAATTAAGAACACCAGAATCCTTTATACAGTTGTAGAACTACCACTGAAAATCACAATATTTATTCACATTCAACAGAGTTTCTAATTGTAAATCACTTGTTAGTAATTAGAAGTTCATCTGTCCCTACTAAAATCAACTAGCTTAGCAGAGATCATTCCTGGAATCTTTATGAAATCAAAGTCCCACCACTGGTGCACTTACTCACACAGCCAGAAGAGCTCATTCACAGGATTCAGTAGTTAGTTCAGTTTTAATTGTTAAACTTGGCATACATCAAATGTCCCTTTTTTACTAATATAAGGTAGAATTCTGAATGCTGAATGCCTGAACAGAGATTATCTGACTGAAACACTTCTATTCCTTGCATTAAAAAGAGTTTTTTCAACAAATTCCAACATAATAATTTGAAATATCCATTATTAACAAATCAGTATTTTGAAAATTATTGCTTTGCAGTGAAGCATGTTCTATATGAATTCTTATTAAATATCTATTTCAGAGAAGTGATTAAACATTCTGAAAGATAGATTGTAGACAACTTTTTAAAAAAATAATAATTGAAAACTTTTGACCTGCACCTCACATTGACAGTGTATAACCACCTATTGTTTTTAAATAAACAAACACAGCTGCAAGTGGATAACACAAAGTTGAGCCTGGTCTCTAACAAGTCTAAAATGTTAGTAATATTCACAGAGTATTGCTTAATGGCATCCAAATGCTAGTGATATTTTTAAAGTCAGAAAAACAATTGACTATCTTGTCAATATCGTTTTCCATAATAAATCCGCTGATGTTAAATATTAAGGCAATTTCTGGAATGTCTGAAAAGAGTCAGATTGCACATTTGCAATAATTGGTATTATAATAAAACTTTGTGAGAAGTCTACATTCAGGTTGTGTCTTTTTGCTTATAATGTAGTTATTATCTTATGATTTAAAAAAATACTGATTTAGAGATTAATCCAAGCCCCATATATTTTCATGATTGACATCAAGATCAAAATTACAAGATCAGATTGTTTATTTAAAATGGCACTATTTCATAATTAATTATGTATAGAATGGTAACTTCATCTACTTCCTCATCTACATTGTCTATCCATATCAAGACAATTGGTCTGCTTATGGTTATTCTTTTGGAATCATCTGGTCCTACAATATATGGCATCATATGCCAGAGTTCCACCACCTGGTCCAAACTTGTACAAATGAGGGTTTATTAATCATTTCAGCTCTCCCAATTGGAACAGGGAAGAGTCAAGCTGTGGCAGCTGTAAACCTATCCCACTTAAATAATGTTTTGGTCTACCTTGGCGTTCAAAAGAAAATCTTATTTAAACCTCTGCAACCACCGTGAAAATGGCAAACCTGTGCTTTAAGTGCAATGCTATGATTTAACTCTAACATAAACACACTTAGATACCATTGAAGAAATGGCACTTTGATGAACCAGTTGTACAGTATCCTGCATGGCAATATTTTAGCTTTTAATGGATATAAAATGAACAGCATGACTTATGAGAAATCTTCAAATTGATGGCTCTTTATGTAGTAAGATGAGGCCTACACTCAGGCGAGTGAACTTTGACAAGCTTTATTGAGCATAGCTTTATACAGACCCAGGGTCCAGTTTCACGTGGTCTGATGTCATGTCCTCAGTAGCTACTCTGAAAGTAGAGGTATCCTTAATCCTTTGGCAGACCAGTTATATTGCACTTTACACACTGATACATCAACTTCGCATGGATATAAAGTCCACGGCCTGACTCGTGACAAGTTATCAATTCTTGGCACTTTCTATGTTAGCAAAGGATCGGATCCTAAATTGAGTGGGTTTAAACTTGTACCAGCTGCTGTGTGGCTATAACAGATGCAAAACAGCTCAAAATATTTACCAACTGGTGCAGACTGTTAAACTTTATTTTCACTTCTGATATTAGCGAATAACTATGCCTTTAGCTGATTTCCGGTATTAAAAAATTGATTGGTTTATGTAGAGCTCTGCTTTTCCTATTGACTGATCAAATAGAACCAATTGCCAGTGTAACTGGTATATTCAAACAGTACTACTTTAAGTAGCACCTTTAAACACGTTGGATGGGTCACTTCACAATGTGCCCCTTTAGTCAGACTTTTTCAAACACTCTTAAGGTCAAAAATGTGTGTGCTGTAATTTGTTGGGAATGTGAGCTGATAATGGAGAAGGCAACAAGGCATCTGGAATCTTCATGAATGATGGGATGAACAATCTGTTACCTTGATTAATGGGATTCATAGATTGAGAAAGAAACAAGGAATGACAGAGAAAGAGGACAAATTGAAGTCAATTCAAGTACAAAAAGAGAAATTAAGAGAGGGAAAGACAGAGCTGATTCAGAAAGAGACAAATAAATTATCTATAAACTTGGAGAGCCTGACATTTTTAAAGTTGTAAAATGAATTTGCTACATGCAGATTGAGACATCACCAGTTTAAACTGTTCCTCTTCTGGGCTGGAGATACTTATTGGCATTGCATTAATAATGATCACATCATTAAAAGAGTACCCACGCTGCTAAGTGCCAATCCTAATTCCAGTAACAAATTTAATGTCAATTAGTATGCAAATCCAGTCAGAGGGTGAGGTACTATTTGGATGTGTTAATTGGTCATAAAATGTGAGATCTGCAACTTATAACGCATCACTTCTTCATTTCAACCTGCAGTCCATTTTGCATCTTTAATAATGACATGCATTGTGAATTCTTCATTATTTTTTTCCTGTAAGATTCGGTGCAGTGATAGCCAATAAAAATAAGTTTTAAAATTAGTGAAGTTTACATTTTTAGGGTTAGAAGATCCCTTACAAAATTATATTCAAGCATAAATGATTTATTCACACATTTGAATGTGGGGATGTTTATTGAACTAGTGACTTTGTTGTTAGTGACTTTGCAAATTATGGCTTCAAACAAGTTTTGTGTGAATTAGAGAAAAATATGCAAACACATGCCAATTTCAGACATTGCTGCACTTGGAGATTTGACAAATGACATCTTGGTAGTTTGAACGACTTCAGAGGAAAAAACCCCAGCAGAAATGTATATAAATGGACATGTTTTGAAAGCTATCCAAAAGTAACAAGCAAATATCTTTCTGGATGTAGCACAAGGGGTTTACCCAACATCCTTGTAGGGTTTTCAACGAGGGTGGCTGAATATGCTATAAGTCTATCGGAAATTTTGTTGCAAATGCACAAATATTAATCTACAGCCATTTCCTCTGGCTTTAAATATGAATGGTTATTTTTGTTTCTCTCTCCATAAATTGCCTGTGGTCACAGGGGCATGCACTGTGTCAAAATTTCAAGCGTCTGGATCAAACAAAAAGGCCTTGTGAGCTCAAAGTGGAGACAAATAAATGGCTATTACCTCAGATTTTGCCTGAAGTCAAAACCATTTCTGTCAACAACGTTAACTTTGTTCAATGTGAAGGAAGCAGAGGGACTCTTAGATGATTCAAAGAAAAACCATTTTGAATGTAAGAATGAGAAAAGGCAGAGGTTACAGGAAATAGTGGACATTTTTTGTTGAATTAAGCCATTTAGGGTGACAAGAGCAAGGCAAGCAAATGCCAGAAAAAAGTAGGAAACAGTTGGACACATTTAGGTCAGCAGTAGAGGCAAGCGGAGGAACTGAAACCAATTAACATCGATGCATGGTTCATTTTTTTTCATGACCACCATACAAGTTCCCACAATTCTTTCTGTCTTACCACAGGACCAGATGACAACGGAACCTTGTTGATCTACCTCACCTCCACCCCCAAATTATTACCCTGCAAGATGATTTATCGTGAACTAACAAATTTTGAATAGTGCTTCAGTCTTCAGCACCATGCATGTCACCTCTCCCAGGAGTTTGCTTCTGTTTCACTGCACTTTTATCTCAAGTCCTGTAGGAGAAATTACGCTGTAACATGACAGTGGGCCAAAGCCATAAGAAAGTGACTACTTTTCTAAAGATCAAGTTTCCGAATGGAAGTAAAGACAAGAAAATCAAACAGCACGGTTTCTTTTTTATTTAAGCAACCCAAGGTAGCTGCCAAGACTCTCCACTAAAAACACAAACAGTCTTCCACATATGTGATGGCTGCTTTGAGGCAAAGCTGATGCCTGGAAAGAAAAAAAAACACACTCACCCAAAAAAAACACGTTAGATGTATAATCAAGTGGATACTGGTTGAGTTGCCTTTGATGTTCTACATGTTGCAAAACGATTAAAGTAAGATTTTGTGCAATATTCCCTCTAATACCCATTGACCTTTTTCCTTAAAAAATATAATTTTCATGATGTCATAATACTTTTGGGGGGAACTCGAAACATTATGGCAACAAACATAGGCAATCCTTTCCTTTGCTGTTATTCCTTTTCAAAACAAAACAAAACCATTTACGACACCATTATTAGTACAAGAAAGAAAAGTTTGCTTAAGTAGAAGAGTATTCCATTCTTGTTCTGATTGTTAAAATCCATATCCACTAATTTCAAAAGGGTTGTGGAAGGTACACAAAAAGCCTCCAATTTTTTTAAAAGAGGTGAAGGCTAGGTCTTTGCAAGCAGAGATAAATGATGGTTTTATTCATGATGAATTTCATGAAGATTTTCTGCACTAACAAATGAGGGCTAGCAGCAGGGTTGGCTAGGAGTGTAACCAAAAACCCACACAGCTGTTTTCATTTTTCTCCCTGAAATGCAGTGTCTGTGTGGTACTTCAGAGAGAATTATGAGGCTGCTGTGCAGCTCAGGCGAGTAATGCCTTTGCTGCCGCATTGACAAAGGCTGCAGCAGATAGTTGTCAGCAAAAGGAAAAAAAATACCTGGAAAGCAAAGTACATCGTGTAAGGAATAATTTGCAGCTGCCACCACTTTTGATCAGCAAAAAAATAATAAGATGCTGGGAGAGTTCATTACATGCACCCTGGTTTTCTTTTCAATTTTTACCTCTGAAAGGAACTAACTCTTTGAAGTCAGCTTTGGCTTTGGGCCAGCCCAATGGCCAACATGCATTCTCCAAAACGGAAACTACTACCCCCCCAAACCACCAGCAGCAGCCCCCCTCCCACCCTTACTTCACTCCTACCCCCTCATCCTCACCCCTGGCTTTTTGATGCATCATTACCTTTACTGTTGCTGGCTAAGCTGGAAGTGAGTCTGTATTGATGCCCCATTTGTGTCATCAATGGGTTGGAATCTGAAACTACTATATCCAAAGGTACGTTTAATCTTAAACTTCATTTTTGTTTTGAAAAACAGAGACAAAACAAAGTAGACCCAACTGTTTGAAAGTGGTGGGAAGAATAACAGTAGGAGGCCATACAGAATCATAAAGCCATACAGCATGGAAACAGACCCTTTGGTCCAACTCATTGGTGCCAATGAGACACTCCAATCTGACACTCCAGTCTAATTTGCCATCAGTTGGCCCATATCTCTCTAAAAGATTCTTATTCATATACCCATCCAGATGCCTTTTAAATATTGTAATTATACCCACCTCCACCATTTCCTATGTTAGCTTGTTCCATACACGCACCACCCTCTGTGTGAAGAAGTTACCCCTCAGGTCTTTTTTTAGATCTTTCCTCTCGTACCTTAAACCTATACCCTCTAGTTTGGACTCCCCCAACCCTAGGAAAATGACTATTGACCTTATCCATGCCCCTCATGATTTAATAAACCTCTAATAAGATCACCCCTCAGCCATATCTATTCAGATTTGCCAGTAGCAATTCTCCTACCTCAAGCTGAATGAAGAATAGAGGACAATGTATGGAACACCTTTAGTAAAATCTGTCACCTCCTGCGCTGGATTGCAGGCTTAGAGTAGAGCCGTGATAGATCATCTGACTGCAGTACCAATGAAGAGAACTACAGTCCCAGATGTTACTCCCTTTCTGTTTCTGACCACAAAGAGTCCTCTTGTCTACATTGCTGAAATAAAAGTAATCATAAAATATTCACTCTAAACCAATTTTATCAATTAAACCATCCAATATTCCATAAAGAATTCAACCAATCACCCTTTTGCATTTCCTTAATGCCTGTCTCCTCTGTCCATTTACCTGTCCTAGGCTCTTACAAAGTGTTAGGCTCTTACAAGGACTGCAGATCTGGAAACCAGAGTCTAGATTAGAGTGTGCTGGAAAAGCACAACAGGTCAGGCAGCATCCGAGGAGCAGGAAAATCAATGATTCGGGCAAAAGCCCTTCATCAGGAATAGAGGCTATTCCTGATGAAGGGCTTTTGCCCGAAACGTCAATTTTCCTGTTCCTCGGATGCTGCCTGACCTGCTGTGCTCTTACAAAGTGTTACTGCAGTGATTCCAGCATGGCTAGTGGAAGGCTGGTCACATCCAGTAGGGAAGATTGCAGATAAACCTACCAAATGGCCATGAGCAGCTCTGACTACAACTACAGATAAGTCTGCAGTCCAGCCACAAGCAGACATTAAGTTACTTCTATTTGTGTTGCAGTCGAAGTTAAGACATCAACCAGCAGATGCTGCATCATGGTTTGATCCACAAGAATGGCAAAGTGATTGGCCACAATTTCTATGCCGCAACATCTAGGCTTTGACTCTGTGCAAGCTGTTGTGAGGTATTACTGCCTGACTTCTCCATGCTGCTGGATAATGACTATTGGCTTTCTGATGGTATGAACATTGCACAAAGTATTTTCTGTGCTTACCCATCAGCCGTTTTCTTCTATTGCCCATTATAGTCACATCTGAGTCCATTGAGGGATAACTTAGAGCATACAATCTTTCCCTCTGCCCAAACTGATTCCTATACTTTGCTTTTGTAATGCTCTAATTGCTTGCCAATTATGTCTCATATCTCACTACAGGTAGAACCTATCTCCAAGCAACTTTTAAAAAAATATGTGCAGTGTGAATATCTCAGCTGTTGTCTGAGTGTAAAATCAAGTGACAGTTTTTTCTCATAATCAGTCTCTTTGACTTCTTCCACATCTTGTCCCTGCGCTACTCTTTTGACAGGTGGTGGTCCTTGAATATTTAAAATGATTGGGAGACAATGAGAGGGTAAATAGAAAGCACTATGTGCACATCTCAAATTTCTGCAACTTTTAAATGAGAGGTGATTGCAGTATGAGGGGAAGTGGCATATGACTTGGAAAATTAGGTATGAGCAAACACCACCTTTGATAAATTTCACTCCTGCTTTTAGCCACAATTTTATTATGACCAGTCCAAAGATGTTGAGCACAACTCTTTCATTAGCATGAGGATATAAAACTGTGGCTATTGTACTAATATTCTGAATGCCACACAAAAGAGATACATGGATTCAGTTCACTTTAAGATCTCTGATAAGGTTTGCATAGCTAACCTAAAAACACAATAGAGTAATCTTTAAACACAGCCTGTGCTTCAAATACTACTGTGCAGAGAGTCTGTGGTCATATGATAACTTGATTCACTTGCATGTTGAGCTCTTAAAGAGACATCCTTCCAAAGCTGATAAGACAACAGCCACAAGTCTCCTGTTAAGAGCCATACCTCCACATCTTGCAAAAGAGAGCAACGTGTATCAACAAATGTGGTACAACATGTTTGGCTGATGCTAACTGATTAAATTGTCAGCAAACTATGCAAGCTGTGAGATGTGAGCAACGTCCAAATTCTGCAAGGATGAAGTTTTGATTGAGATATATAATCGGTGATTAATGGACAGTGTAGTTAGACGAGTGAAGGAGGTGTGGATTAAACATCTGAAGAAAGATTCTAAACTATATGTGTAAGATCATTGACTGTCTTGTGGCACTGCATTTATGTCCTTATGGCGAGTTTGCCAGTATTGACTGCATTGGCTATCTGCTCCTATTAATTTTGCTGAGTCTGCTAACCTTCCTTGTTCTCTTCATTCTTGTCTACCTCCTGCTTTGCAAACTTGGAGCATGCTTTCTGTCCATTGTTCCTACTTTTCAGGTCTCCAACAACACCACTGCAGCCACATTTTACATTTAAAAGGCTAGCTTTCGTTAATATTATTGTTTTACTAACTTTAGCCTCTGCTGAAATATGCAGCTATATTTAGACCTGACTGCCTGCTGTAAATATAAAAATGAGTAGACAGAACAATGCTTCTGTGTTGCATGTATTGTCTAGAACAGACAGGGGGAAATGTGTAACTGTAATCTCTGAACTTGTTTTTGGAGGTGAGGGGGCTGCTATCCAATTTTACTCATAACAGGTTTAGGTTTGCTAAGAAGCGATTAAATTTGGAAATTCAAGCAATGCAATTGACAAGGACTCCTTCATCACTTCCAATAATAGAGTAAATAGGAGGTGGCTAATTACACTGACAGGATGATTAATAAACAATTGGTCATAATTGGCAAAGAAATTCAGGGGAAACAAATCTCCAAACTGTCATAATTTTGAATGGATTGTCTAGTTGTACAGAACATTGATTAGGACACTCTTGGAATACTGCATTCAATTCTAGTTTCTCTGCTATAGAAAGGATGTGAAACTTGCAAAGGTTCAGAGAAGATTTACAAGGATGTTGCCACGGTTGGAGGGCTTGAGCTATAGGGAGAGGCTGAATAGGCTGGGGTTACTCTCCCTGGAGCATCAGAGACTTAGGGGTGATCTTAACAGAGGGTTATAAGATCATGAGTGGCATGGATAGAGTGAATAGACAAGGTGTTTTCCTCGAGGTGGGGGGAGTCCAGAACTAGAGAGTATAGGCTTCAGGTGAGATGGAGAAGATTTAATAGAGACTACGTAAAGGATGGTAGATGATGAGCTGCCAGAGGAAGTGGTGCAGGCTGATACAATTAGAACACTTAAAAGGCAACTGGATGGGTATATGAATAGGAAGGTTTTGCAGGTATATGGGCCAAAGGCTGACAAATAGGACTAGATATCTAGTTGGATATCTAGTTGACATGGACAAATTGGACCAAATAGTCTGTTTCTGTGCTGTACATCTCTCTGACTCTAAATGTTGGTGAAATCTAAAAGAGCACAGGAAAAATTTACAGGGAAATCATCAATGATTGGGGAGAGGGCTATTAGATAGTTCTTTCAAAAGGGCTGTAACAGAAATGATAGACTGAATGGCTTCCAAGTATGATTCTATGATCAAAGTTTGTGCGAAGATTTGTAGCTCGGGTGCTCGTTGTTGTGGTTCTGTTCGCCGAGCTGGAAGTTTTTGTTGCAAAGAAACATCAAAGAAGCGCTTCGCAGGAGGCTCCCAAGCACTGATGATGTCGCCTAGCCAGGGGACGAAACGTTTGCAACAAAAACTTCCAGCTTGGCGAACAGAACCACAACAATGATTCTATGATCTCAGTCACATGCAAGAGAAAAATAGCAGGGAATGTTTGCTGAAACATTGGAAGGAAAAGAATATCAGTGGCATTGCCAATCACCTAGGTTGCTGGCTATAAAAGAGCACTTATAGAGTCATAGAGTCATACAGCATGGAAACGGACCCTTTGGTCCAACTAGCCCATGCCAACTATGTTCCAAAACTAAACGTCCTACTTGCCTGAATTTGGCCCATATCCCTCCAAACCTTTCCTATTCATGTACTTATCCAAATGTCTTTCAGATGTTGTAACTGTACCTGCATCCATCACTTCTTCTGGCAGATCATTCCACACATGAACCACTCCCTATATAAAGGTTGCCTCTTATATCCTCTTTAAAACTTTCTCCTCTCACCTTAAAAATATGTCCCCGAGTTTTGAACTCCCCTACTCTAGGGAAAAGACCCCTGCTATTCACTTTATCTATGCCCCTCATGATTTGTATAAGGTTACCACTGCTATCCTCCAACAAGAGTAGTCCCAGCCTATCCGGCCTATTTGTATAACTCAAACCCTCCATTCCCAGTAACATCCTGATAAATCTTTTCTGAACTTTCTCCAATTTGGTAATATCCTTCCTATAGAAAGGTGACCAGGATTGCACACAATATTCCAGAAGAGGTCTCACCAATGTCCTGTACAACCTCAACATAACAACCCAACTCCTGTGCTGAGAGGTCTAATCAATGAAGGCTAGCATGCTAAACACCTTCTTAAGCACCCCTGTCTATCTGTGACAAAAACTTCAAAGACTTACATACATAAACCCGTGGGTCTCTCTGTTCTACAACACTACCTAGGGCCTACCATTAATTGTGTAAGTCCTACTCTTGTTGGTTTTACCAAAATGCAATACCTCACATTTATCCAAACTAATGAACACTGCCTTTCCTCAGCCCATTGACCCAACTGATCAAGATCTCTTTGTAATCTTAGATAGGTTTCCTCACTATCCACTATACTACCAATTTAGGTGTCATCCACAAACTTATGAACCATGCCTCCTATAGTCTCATCTGAATCGTTTCTATAAATGACAAACAAAAGTGAGCCGAAAACCTATCCCTGTGAAACACCATTGATTACAGGTCTCTAGTCCAAAAAACAACCTTCCTCCACCACCCTCTATCTCCTACTGTCAAATCAGTTTTGTATCCAATTGGCAAACTTACCCTGAATCCCATGTGATCTAACTTTACGAATTAAACTAGTATGTGGAATCATGTCAAAGGCTTTATTAAAGTCCATATAAACAACATTAGGACTCTGCCCTCATCAATCTTTTTGGTTTCTTCCTCAAAATCCTCAATCAAATTTGTGAGATAAGACTTCTCTCGCACAAATCCATGCTGACTATCCCTAATCAGTCCTTGCCTTTCCAAATGCATGTGAATCCTATCTTTCAGAATCACCTCCAACAAATTACCCACCATTGATGTCAAGCTAACAGGTCTGTAGCTCCCAGGCATCACCTTACAGCCTTTCTTAAATAAAGGTACAACATTAGCCACCCTCAACATTAGGTACAACATTAGTCTTATGGCACCTGAATGATGATCAGAGATGAAACAAATATTTCTGCAAGGGGACCTGTGATTTCTTCACTTACTTCCCACAATGTCCTGGGCTACACTTGATCAGGTCCTGGTGATTTATACACATTTATATTTTCTAGGACTTCCAATACTTTCTCTTCTGTACTGTGAACTGTTTTCAAATAATCAATATTTATTTCCCAGAGCCTTCTAGCCTCCATTTCTTTCTCCACAGTAAAAACTGACGCGAAATATTAATTTAGTATCTCTCCCATTTCCTGAGGTTCAACACATCGATGACCTTGTTGATCTTTAAGGGGCCTTATTCTCTCTCAAATTGCTCTTTTGCTCTTAATGTATGTCTTTGGATTATCCTTAAGATTATCTGCCAAGGCTATCCCATATCCCTTCTTTGCCTTCCTGATTTCCCTCTTAAGAATGCACTTTCACTCTTTATACTCTTCAAGAGATTCATTTGATCCCAGTTGTCAGTATCTATGATTCTTTCTTATTCTTGAGTAGAACTTTAATGCCTTTCTTCACCCATTGAACCCTATTCTTACCTTTCACTCAAACAGGAAAATAGTGCCTCTGAGCTCTCAATACCACACTTTTGAAAGCCTCCCACTTTTGAATCATCCCATTTTCTGTGAACAGTCTATTCCAATCAAATTTTATAAGTTTTTATCTCATCCCATGAACATTTGCCTTACTCCAACTAAGAACTTTAACCTTTATGGAAGGCTTATAATTTTTCTATGACTATCTTAAAACTAATACAATTATAATCACTGCCCCAAAGTGATCCCCTACTAACACTTGAGTCACTTGCTCTGCCTTATTTCACCAGAGAAGATCAAGTTATACTCTTTCTATGATAGGTATATTTATATATTGATAAAGAAAATTTTCTTAAACATATTTAATAAATTCCTCACCATCCAAACTGTTAACACCATGGCAGTCTCAATCAAGGTTTGGAAAATTAAAATCTCCCACTACTACAACCCTATTATTTGGGTCTTTACATATTTGGGCCTCAATTTCCCTCTGACTACTGGGGGACTTGTAATGCAATCCCATCAAGGTGATCATCCTTTTCTTATTTCTAATTTCTATCCATAGAGTTTCACTGGATGATCCCTCAGAAATATCCTTTCTTAATTACAGTCGTAATGTATTCCTTAATCAAAAATGCCCTCCTCTCTTGCCTCCCTTTTGATCCTTCCTATAGCATCTAAAACCTGGAACGTTGAGCTTCCAGTCTGGTCCTTTCATCAGCTAAATTTCTGTAATAGCTATGACATTCCAAGCCCATGTTCTTATACATGCCCTGAGCTCATCAGCCTTACTTGTAAGACCCCTTGCGTTGAAATAAATGCAGTTTAATTCTTCAGAGTTAGCTCATTCTCTAACTTGTTTTTGTCTGCCTTTTCTAATTAGATTACTCTTTTCTGAATCCTCCTCACCTATCGTTCTATTTTTACTACTAGTAAGGAACACTCCCACTCTCCAATACTAGTTTAAAGGCTTCCAAAATAGAAATAGCAAATCTCCACGTCAGGATATTAGTCCCTTTCCAGGTCAGGTGAAACCCACCCCTTTTAAACAGATCTTGGAGGAACAACAAAATCAAAATATGGTGCTGGAATCACACTACTGCAATACCACCTTATGTCCATTCTTCAGCGATCAGCGGAACAGAAATCATTTCCTGCTGTAAAATCTATGAAGAATGCTGAATAGACTGTGTAAGTAATGGTCTGCAGTGCTCCTTACAGGCATATGGCTGTCCCTTGTTGATCAATCGTTAGTGTTTCTTGTTCAAAATGGAATTAGATTGATACTTGACAGAAAACACTATTTAGGAGTAATGAGAGACTGGCCCATGATGTTATTCAAACTTTGAGTTTTATCAGTAGGACCACAACAATTTTTGTTTAATCCTAAACATTCCAGTATTTGTATCATAGGGGATCAACAAATTTCAAAATTGATATTTTCATAGAATCATTTGCTGCTGTAAAGATTATAGTCAGACATTGCATGACAACAGGTTATAGTCCAACAGGTTAATTTGAAGTCACAAGCTTTCAGAGCGCTGTTCCTTCATCAGATAAAAGCTTATGGTTTTAAATAAACCGGTTGGACTATAATCTGATGCTGTGTGATTTCTGACTTTGTCCACGCCGGTCCAACCCTGACACCTCCACATCACACTGTAAAGATTATGATTGGTAATGCTTTGTCATCAGATGATGATTTGTTAAATAAGTAAGTCTGATACATATTACAACCAACACTTACAGTAGTATCCTTAAAGGTCCTCTTGTGGTGTAGGAGTAGTGTCCCTACCCTCTGGACCACAGACCTGAGTGCAAGTCCCACCTGTTCCAGAGGTGTGTAATAACATCCTTGAACAGGTTCTTTAGTAAAGTAGGTTAATTTTTTTTAGTATACAGGTTGTTCTGCTATAGCACATGTTTCGTTAACGCAAATTTGCTATAACATGATTGATGACTTGGGGACGGTGTTTCTAAAGAGCGAACTTCTAAAACATGTGTTGGCTGTAACGCAATTACATCGCCATTACTGTGTCTAATGTGCAATTTTTGTACAACACGTTATTGCACAAGAATGCAATCATTGTGTCATCCAAGAATTACCTGTAGTAGTGTCTCTAAATGTGCAATTAAAGCCTCAAAATACATTTCGTAGTTGTAAAGATAAACTGGATGCTCAATCATAGGAGAAGATATAAGTGAGGTCGCCAAAATCTTGCTGGAAAAGCTAAGCTTTAAGAAGAGTTTTATTGTAATAAAGGGAAGTGCGGAGGCAGACAGATTTAGGAAGGCAAATGAAATCTAGACCACTGAAAGCTCAGGCATACAACGTAGATCAAAGTGAAGGGACAATGCTAAAGAGGCCAGAGTCAATAGGTACTTTTAGGTGTTATATAAGAATGTTAAAATATGGCAGATGCACAGGAATGTATTTTGGTACAGGGTATATGAACAACCAAGGAGGAGGGTGGTGTCCAGGGGCATAGGTTAGCACAGGCATATGAAGGGTGATGGAGGATAGATACAGTGGCATATGTTCACATGGAGTATGTGGAGGCATGTGACAGGTGCAAGGTAGTTTCTCCTACCTCTGAGTACCTGGCCTGGGAATGAAAAGTAGGGTCCAACTGAGTGGGACAATAACTTATAAGATAAATCACAGTCAACTTGTCAACACTTAAGTGAATTTTATTCATATTGATGTACTAGTGATATCATGATCTAAGATGATTAGTGTAAATCATATAAATCTGCAGCTTGGAACAGATTCATTGCACTGGGAATGAAGCTAGGTATCTAATGTATTTAATCTGTAAAATAATCTATTTCAATGTTCACTAATCTGAAGTATCAGACAGAGTTCCTTCTCCCAATTACATTCTAGTGACCGCTGGCAAGGCTCTGTGTGCCTAGTGAGAATAGGATTAGGTTGAACAATGATGTTTGCACAGTTGGATAACCTGCAGACACTAATTGCAAAAGTACATACACAAACTACAGTCACTGGATAAGGTACTATGACTGCTGGCAATTGCTTGCTCAGTGTTATGCTCAGGATAGATTGCTGCCTTCAGGAGAAATGGGAAAACATTTTTGTGGGCAAAAGCAAATCTTGTAAGTAATGATTTACGTAAACAAGTCAAGAAACATTTACATTAGGAATTTATATGCCACCATTGAAAATTGAACACTATGGTACAAATAGCTACATTTCAAAATGAGGAAGAAGGTTTAGTCAAGTAATGTTCAAACCCTTTAGCTGAAGGAATACTTCTGCCCTTATGTGTTACAGTAGGTTTATTTTTAACATACAAAGAGGCATGTGTTTCAATCAGTGTTGTACAGTGACTCTGAATTAATGAAGGATCCTGCACATTAAAAATGATAGTGTTTACACAGTGTATAGTGAAGACAACTGGGCAAAGTGCCAAAGAGTACTGTGCTCCATGATGAAAATGTTGCACTTCAGAATTCAGTCTGCATAAATCATTCCAATGTCATGGAGAATGGGAACATATCTTTTTCAACAAAAAAAAAACATTTGATGTTTCTTTTTCAGCAGGAATAGGAAAAATAAGTGAAAAGAGAAGAACGAAGGCAGCAAAGCCATCAATGATGAATCTGTTTTGACTGTGTAGTCTGTTCATATGGAACCTCAGCGCTGGTTAGAGAAATACTAACATCAGTTATAGCAGAATGATTACTAGAATTATTTACAGCTGGGCACGATTCTAGTTCTGTAAAATAACCACCACACTTTAATTGAGAGTAGTATGGTAAGCCTTGAAATAACTTTTGTGGCTGGACAACTGCTTCAAGGCTTCACAATTTTAAACATTCCATCCTACATTTATATCTTTTACAGCACTTCCTGGGATTCAATTTATGTATAATATATGTTAATAGCTTTATTATATTAATTACTTCCTGATCAACAAAATACTTCGCTTTTAATTTTAAATGTTTTGTAGACTGACATATCCATTACACAGGTCAAAAAACTCTGAATTTGTTTTTTTTTGAACAACAGCATAACACTAGATACAAATTAGATTAGAAGGAACTTTTATCATAATACTGTGACCGTCGCAGACATTGCAAGCTTCCCCTGTGGTTCATTGGATAAATATATTAGGGCTGATTTTATCTCAGTGTGGCGGTCAGCTGCTCTCTTATTTCAAACACAGGATCCTGGTGGCATTTTAATGCACTTCTGAACAGGGAGCTGGCGGGGGCAAGAATGGGGAGCCTCTCATGGTCACCATATCAGGTAAAGTGGTTTAGCCTTTGGTGTAGGCAATACATGCAAGCTATGCCAGCAATGCTCACATCCCAAGAACAAACTTTAAAAAAGGAGTTATGAGTGTGTCATTCTGAGATTAGTACCAAACCTTTCCATAATGTGGCCTGAAAGGTATATCAATGAGTTTTTGAAAAGATTGGTAGCTCAGGTTGAGAGTCTGGTTGTAGATTTGCTCGCTGAGCTGAAAGGTACATTTTCAGATGTTTCACCGCCATACTAGGGAACATCTTCAGTGAGCATCCGGATGAAGCACTAGTGGTGTAGCCTTCTTTCTATTTATATGTTTGGGTTTCCTTGGGTTAGTGATGTCATTTCCAGTGATGACATCATTTCCTATGGTGATGTCATTTCCTGTTCTTTTTCTCAGGGGATGGTAAATGGGATCCAAGTCAATGGTGTTTGTTGATAGAGTTCCGGTTGGAATGCCATGCTTCCAGGAATTCTCGTGCGTGTCTCTCTTATCTTGTCCTAGGACATCCTAGCACATCCATCCTAGGACAAGCCAAACAGAGACATGCAGGAGAATTTCTAGAAGCATGGCATTCCAAACAGAACTCTAACAACAAGCACCATTGACTTGGATCCCATTTACCATCCCCGAGAAAAAGAACAGGAAATGACATCATCACTGGAAATGACATCACCAACTCAAGGAAACCCAAACATATAAATAGAAAGTGGCCACACCACGAGTGCTTCATCCGGAGGCTCACTGAAGATGTTACCTAGAATTGTGATGAAACATCTGAAAACAACTCAGTGAGTAAATCTACATCCAGAGGTGTGTCAATGTTTCTCTGTGTTCCACAAGCAAAGTCCAGGCCTCTGCTATCTTGATTTCTCCCATTTTTCCCAATCATGAGACGCGCACACCAACTCTCAGATTAAATGACCACTGCCAGGCTTCCCTTATTACTGATAGATGACCTCTTGATCTTCATCCCCATCACAGGGGAAGGCAAAAACTGACTTGTTGCATTCTAATGAGGCTCAGCTGTCAATATTTTCCGACATTCAGTTAAAGATCCTGTGCAGAATTGTCATCCGTTCTTACTGATTTTCTGTAGGAATTTTAAATCTCCTCTTCTTTTCCTGGCATACCCTCTTGGGAGAAGTGCACACCAGGTGGTGTGAAATTATATTCCACTGGATAATTCATGTTTCAGGAACGAAGGATGGGAGAAACCAATAGGTATTGCAAATTATGGACTTATATTGGAATTTATTTTAATTCCAGGAAAATGTTTGAAATGTGTACAGTAGTCAGGCTTTAGAATTGACCCAGAAAAGCAGCACAGGGTGTTTGAACTGCTGAGCAACACTTAGATCCTGCTGGGATGCAGTGGTAGATTGTGTGGCCTAGAGTTCATCCACCGAAGTCTAATATAGCTTCTGGCCAATTCTTAGTGAATCTCTACAGGGGACATGTCAGCTTTCACCTTGGGTCTGAGAGCAACTCTCATATTGATTCTTATTTCACAAAGGAAGTCAGTAAAATAATTTCAAAAAAAAAATCCCCTGAGCCTCTTCATTGTTTTGACTTAGCTGGAAACTCCATCACCAGACAATGGCAACACGACGCCTGGAGGAAGAGCGACTCATCTTCCGCCTATGAACCCTCCAACCACAAGGGATGATTACAGATTTCTCCAGCTTCCTCATTTCCCCTCCCCCCACCTTTTCTCAGTCCCAACCCTCAGACTCAGCACCGCCTTCTTGACCTGCAATCTTCTTCCCGACCTCTCCGCCCCCACCCCCTCTCCGGCCTATCACCCTCACCTTAACCTCCTTCTACCTATCGCATTCCCAATGCCCCTCCCCCAAGTCCCTCCTCCCTACCTTTTGGCACACTCTCCTCATTCCTGAGGAAGGACTTATGCCCGAAACGTCGATTCTCCTTCTCCTTTGATGCTGCCTGACCTGCTGTGCTTTTCCAGCAACACATTTTTAAACTCAGTGCAGTTTCCTGGTGTTTACTTTGGAGTTAATATTGCTGCTGTTTTGTCTTTTTATTTACTCACAGGACATGGGCATCACTGGCTGACCAGCATTTATTGTCTATCTCTAGTCGCCCTTGATAAAATGGTGGTTAGCTGCCTTCTTGAACTTCTGCAGTCCATGTACTGTAGTTTGACCGACAATGCCCTCAGGAAGGAAATTCCAGGATTTTGACCCAGAGACAGTGAAGGAATGGCATACATTTCCAAATCAGCATGGTGAGTGGCTTGGAGATGTCCTTGCAGGTGGTGTTCCCATGTATATGCTGCCCTTGTATTTCTAGATGGAAGTAGTCATGGGTTTGGAAGATGATGATTAATAATCTTTGGTGAGTTTCTGCAATGTGTCTTGTAAATAGTACACATTGCTGCTGCTGCACATTTGTAGTGTAGGGAGTGGATGTTTGTGGATGTGATGCCAATCAAGTGGGCTGCTTTATCATGGATGATGTCAAGCTTCTTATTGTTGTTGGAGCTGCACTCATCCAGGCAAGTGTAGAGTGTTCTATTACACTCCTGGCACATGCCTTGTAGATATTGGACAGGTTTTGGGGGGTCAAGAGGTGAATTATTACTTCAGTATTCCAAGCCTCTGACCTACTCCTGTAGCCATTTGATTTTCTGGTCAATGGTAATCCCCAGGATGTTGATAGTGAGGGTTTCAGTGATAGTAACACCATTGGATATCAAAGGATGATGGTTAGATTGTCTCTTATTGGAAATATCATTGCCTGGCATTTTTTGTGGCGCAAATAGTGTCCCAATGACATAATCAGGACTTGATATGAAAATGATAAAAATGATATTGTTGTCTTTAGATAAATATCCTTAATAGTTGTTCAATTATGCAGATTAGTCATCAGACAGCTACTCCAAAGTTGGACTGATAACCTGGTCAATTTTAGTGCCCATATGTCTGGTTGCCACCTGGTGAGTGTGGTTAAAATGGCCTTGTTAGAAGCTAGAAGCGTTGAATGTCTCCTCAGGTTTCCCATTTTATTATTCTTCTCATTATTTGAATTATTATTATTGTTACTTATTTGAACTTAATGCTTGATTGTGTTGAGTTCAATGCTGAGACAATGACCCAGGTCTTCCAGTCTCCACATAGTTGGAGAAAGAATTGCCCAGGAAGTTTCAAAATTCAATAGACAACTATGCCAACTGGGACCCTCTGAAAAGGTCTCTGACTCTGAGCTAATCTGGGACTTCCAACAGTTTCTCTTTATTTACCTGGATCTTTCCTATTTAACACTTTCTGGATATGTTCCAGTGTAACACTTAACATCCTTACTCACCCAACCTCTATAACTCTTGTCGAAAACGGTGGCACTGGAAAAGCACAGCAGATCAGGTAGCATCCGAGGAGCAGGGGAGTCGACGTTTCGGGTTGGGATTATTCATCCCACCCTGATGAAGGGCTTATACCCGAAACGTCGGCTCGCCTGCTCCTTGAATGCTGCCTGACCTTCTGTGCTTTTGTAGCACCACCTTTTTCAATTCTGATTCTCCAGAATCTGCAATCCCCACTTTCTCCAATCTGTAAAACCCTCCCAAATAACCCCTTCACCCACCCTACCAACATCACTACCTGTTACTCTACCTGCTTACCAACATCACCTTATTCCTTTTACCATATCCATCCTGCCCATTTACACCCTTACATTTTCACCCATTCAAGCACAGACAATTACAATGTAAGAGGTCTGTGATATTTAAATTGTTATCTGAATACAAGAGTTAGTGCAATAAAGACAAGGTGTGCTTTTGCCCAAATTCCCTTCACTGAGATTTCTGACATTGAAGGAGTTTTGTAGGATCCTCCATCAGAAGATTGGGTAGAAAAGTAGGAGGAAGGTAAATGGATGGATTTGTGCCTATAGGAATTCCAACACTGGTCTAATGTATTGGGCCATTAGTTTCTTAGCGGTATTGAGTTCAATTATTGTCCAAAGCAAAGCCCATCTCATGTTTTCTTAGCTATTAAGCTTAAACAATCACTGCTAAAGATTTCTACATGCTCTCATGTTATTTTTATATTTTTAAATAGAAATGGTTAATAGTTTCATTCTAATGAAACTTATTTATTAACCATTTCCAACACATTAGGTCCAGAAACTCATTGTGCTATTTAGAATTTGGAACCACTAAATAATATTTATTCACTGTCCATTACATAACTTATTCATTTAAAGCTCACTTGAGTTATAGTTATATTCAAAAATAATGAGTGGAGCAAGCAATCTTTACTCAGATAGATTAATCACTGTTAAAAATGGTACACTGATCTTTCAGAACATTTAATGAAGACAGGTGGAAGTGGCTGAAGTGCCAAAACCTCAGATATCTATTGAACAATAATAAATCTAAACCATTGACAGGCTACACTGGCACCACCCCCCCCACCTTTTCCTCCGCTACATCGATGATTGTATTGGCGCTACCTCGTGCTCCCACGAGGAGGTTGAACAGTTCATCCACTTTACTAACACCTTCCATCTCGACCTCAAATTTACCTGGACCATTCTCAGACTCCTCCCTCCCCTTCCTAGACCTCTCCATTTCTATCTTGGGCGACCGACTCAACACAGACATTTACTACAAACCGACCGACTCCCACAGCTACCTAGATTACACCTCCTCCCACCCTGCCTCCTGTAAAAACGCCATCCCATATTCCCAATTCCTCCGCCTCCGCCACATCTGCTCCCAGGAGGACCAATTGTATTACCGAACAACTCAAATGGCCTCCTTCTTCAAAGACGGCAATTTCCACTCCGACGTGGTCAATGACGGTCTCCACCGCATCTCCTCAACTTCCCGCACCTCTGCCCTTGAACCCTGACCCTCCAATCGCCACCAGGACAGAACCCCACTGGTCCTCACTTTCCACCCTACCAACCTCCGGATACATCGTATCATCCTCCGTCATTTCTGCCACCTCCAGACAGACCCCACCACCAGGGATATATTTCCTTCTCCACCCCTATCAGCGTTCAGGAGAGACCACTCCCGGCACCTTCCCCTGCAACCGCAAGAAGCGCAAAACTTGCGCCCACACCTCCCCCCTCACCTCCCTCCAAGGCCCCAATGGATCCTTCTATATCCGTTGCAAATTCACCTGCACCTCCACACACATCTATTGCACCCGATGTGGTCTCCTCTACATTGGGGAGACAGGCCGCCTACTTGCGGAACGTTTCAGGGAATACCTCTGGGACACCCGCACCAACCAATCCAACCAACCCAACCGCCCCGTGGCTGAACACTTTAGCTCCCCCTCCCACTCCACCAATGACATGCAGGTCCTTGGCCTCCTCCATCACCAGACCCTGGCCACACGACGCCTGGAGGAAGAGCGCCTCATCTTCCGCCTAGGAACCCTCCAACCACACAGGATGAATGTAGATTTCACCAGCTTCCTCCTTTCCCCTCCCCCCACCTTATCTCAGTCCCAACCCTCGGATTCAGCACCACCCTCTTGACCTGCAATCTTCTTCCCAACCTCTCCGCCCCCACCCCCTCTCTGGCCTATCACCCTCACCCTCACCTCCTTCTACCTATTGAATTCCCAGCGCCCCTCCCCCCAAATTCCCTCCCCCCTACCTTTCATCTCAGCACGCTTGGCACACCAGCCTCATTCCTGAAGAAGGGCTTATGCCCGAAACGTCGATTCTCCTGCTCCTCGGATGCTGCCTGACCTGCTGTGTTTTTCCAGCACCACATTTTTCAACTCTGGTACTCCAGCATCTGCAGTCCTCACTTTCTCCTATTGACAGGCATAGCATTCCAACTAGCAACATAACTGATAATAGAAAGATTATCCTGATGGGGGGAAGAAATTGAAGTAAACGATAACCCTGGGACCTAAAATCAATCACGTTTTGGACCTGAAGCCATCAATTTATTATATTACTCTTTTTAAATTTGATTTATACATTATTTTGCTCCTTTTCCTTTGCACTAACCTTTTTTGAGTTCCCCTAAACCAACATTCTCTGCCTGAGGTAACCAAGCTATGAACCATGCCTGAGAATGAGAGGTGACTTTTTACAAAATTCCTTACTATCTTCTGTGTGCATCTGCAGACAAACCATGAATTTGGAATATTCTGTGTAGAGAAGCATCAGTCTGAAATTCAATTCTCTGGTACACTGATAAACAAAATTGTAGTGCCAATATACTGTTGATGCATTTGCATTTTGAGTTACATTAATCTTGATATCCTGGTCAGTGATGTGTATCCAGTGCACTTTAAGATGATAATCTGAGGACAGTGTTTACTTACACTGGATGAGGTAGGTGACAGTTCTTGAGATAGTTTGAAGCTTGCTCATCAATGCTATTATAAAAATACCAAAAGGTGTTTAAGTCAGGCTGAGTAATACATTTATATTTAGTTAACAAAGCTTGTGGCAAAATCAGTATACTTGATTCTCAGTTTTCCAGATATCTGAGCTATTCTCATTTTGACAAGACCCATTTTCTCTTATATCAGATTAATTAATCATGTGGTTGACGTGAAGAAATCTTTTCTTGGTATGGCTAGAGACAATGTAGTCAACTGCAAATGAAAATCACACTAACACATGTTCACAGGTGTCCTATGTACTTCTATGCTGGCATTAGTAGTAATCTGCAGACCTCACAGTCTCCTCATTAGTAGTAATTAGACTTGTAAACAGCTCCGCACCCTCTCCCAGAATATAGAATCTGTATAAGCTAGGTAAGCAACTGTGTGCTCCCTTAACTAATCAGATTGAAGGATCCTCACAGAAACACAGTGGTGATGTGTAACCATCAAATGGATGGACTGGTTTGGGGTACAACAGATATAATCTTAAAGCCCTCTAACCTGATACCAATCTGCCTAATTCTAGGCTTACCTAAACTGGAAGGGGGCAGATAGCTATCAATTACAGATCAGTATCTTGTCTTTTTCAATAAGTTTGGCACCCTCTCAATCAACCAGCTTTACAGGCTTAATAGCCTAGCTAATCAGATTTGCCAGTCTTTACGAGCCTGATGGGGTTTGTCAGGGTAGATGTGGAGAGATTTTCTCCCCTTATGGGAGAGTCTAGGACATGAGGGCATAATCTGAGAATAATGGGCCATCCATTTAAAAAGAGAAATTTGGAGGAATATCTTCTCTCAGAGCATGGTGGCCATGAATTCTTTACCGCACAGAGCTGTTGAGACTTGTTGTTAAGTATATTCAAGCTTGAGATAGATTTTTAATCACAGGTTTTGGGGAAAGGTGGGAAAGTAGAGTTGAGAATTATCAGATCAACCATAATCTTATTGAATGGCAGAGCAGACTTGATGCATCAAATGACCCACTACTGCTCCTATGTATTATGGTCTTAAGGCCTGAGAATACTTGATAGGTGAAGAGAGGCATGGGCAGCTTTGGTTAAAGGTTGAGTGTCCCTGGAAGGGGCTAGAATATTTCTTCTTGGACCCCAAACCATAACTCCATCTCCAAGCACATGCGCTGTCCAAATACTCCTATGACCAGGCATCAGCTGTGTACTCCATTGGGGCCAAGGATCTGATTCCCACCAAAGTTGAACAGTTGTACACCTCAAGGTCAGGAATCAGACAACTAGACTCTTCCCAGGAACAAATTGAACACTTCACATGTGGCCCTATCCAACAATGCTTTTGCTGGTAAATGCAGTTTTCCTGTCTGCTTTTGTAGCCTGCTGCAAACTGTTGTCCAGCAACTGGAAATCAAGCCTGTCAATCAGGCTACATTTCAATTGGAACTCATGACAAGTCGAGAAGCCACTCATCCTGGAGTAGCCAGAGAGAGGATAATCAGCACTTCTGCATCACTCATTCACAACTTTGCACATGGGACTATTTAATCTGTCCTTGTCAAATTCAGAAATGCATGTTGATGATGTCCAATTTCTTCCTTTTAATAATGGAGAATACTGATAGCCTCACAGTTATTTCTACCATAAATAAAGGCAAATATTAATAGGGGGTTCCTTGTAATATCACTCTTGTCAAGAAATTAGTGAGATTGGGTGCAATGCTAATTTACACTGCTCCCATTCTTTTACCCTTCATTCAATTCAAACCCATAGGTTTCCGATCACCTTCCCCTAACACCTCCATCAACTTGTGTTCAAATGGGAATTTACATTTATTATTCTTAATCCTATATTTTCAAAACCTTTATATTGCAATAAACAGGTTTTAGACATAGAGTTATAGAGTCATAGAGATTTACAGCATGGAAACAGACCCTTCGGTCCAACCCGTCCATGCTGACCAGATATGTTAAAAGTATTGCTCAAATTCATAGATGAGCCAGAAGCTTTGAATAATAATCACAAAGACTTTCTTATTTGACCATTGTACATGCAACCATCCCATAGATTTATTCATAGATTTATTCTGAAAATAAACACAAGCAGAATTCCTGATTGCAAATAACTTGCATTAAGCTCCAGTATTATGTCCTGACACTGTTAAGTTTCTGGTAACAACCAGCCTTCAGAATTATGACTGTTAAATTATCTCTGCCAAATTATCATGGCTAAATGCACAGTCAGAAAAAAAAACCCAACATGAATTGAACTTAACAAATCAATCCAATGGCAAACAATTTCAATTGGAATACCTAGAAATTAGAAGTCAGTAACATGTAACTTGCACCAAGTAGTCCTTCCTGGCACTTACAGGCTATTCTGGCAAATTGTTCTAATCCTATTTACCAGTCCAATTTCCAAATACTTTCCTCTCATTTTCCTTTATATATCTACTTAGCTTAAATTTGAATGTTGACATAGATTCCTTAACTATTTAACCAGAAAATTCACAAACATTCAACTCCTTAATACTCAGAGTGACAGGAAGCATTAGTGGAGAAATAAATCAACTTTCTTCCTGCCCTTTCTTCAAAATCTTTTATGTTTGACTTTACATTCCCATGTAATAATGTACCTCTTATTCGTGACCCCTCAGTCTGTTGCTGTTTCTTGATCCATTCTTTCAAATTTGAAATTTTTAAAATAACATTCCTCCAGTGTGAAAGCAGACCATTCAGCCCCTCAAATCCACACGAACCTACCCTCGTCCTTTCCCAGTGCTTTCCATGGCTAATCCACCTAGCTGGCACATCCCAGGACATTATGGGCAACTTAGCATGGCCAATCTACCTAACATATACATCTTTAGATTGTGGAATTGAACCCATGCGCTGTGAGGCTGCAGTACTAACAACTGAGCCACCATCCTGCCCTGAATCCATTGCATTGTTATGTAACTTGCACTGTCTTAATTTCAGAATCCCCACCTTTCATGGTCTTTCAAGGTCTTTAATTTCTCATTAAAGTTTATATGGACTCATCATTACATCTAAACATTTATATTTTATACCTCTTGAGATGAAACTTAGAATTGCTCATGACCTCATCAACTTAGGTGCTGTCTGTTGGTCAATGAGCCAACCCCCTAGTCTCTGTTCTTCCACATTACCAAATTTAGTACCATTCAAAATATAATTACTGTTATTTTAACTGAAAATTATCATCTCACAATTATTGGCATTTCATTGAATTCCATTTGTCACTTTTTAGGCCTTTCTTCCATCTTATTAATAGCCTTTTCCAGTTTTCTTTGATCTTACAGTGAATGAACTACATTTCCTATTTCGGTGTTATCAAAGAAACTGTCATCATTACTCGCTCCAATCCTATATTCAAATCATTGACAAACACAATGAGCAGAAGTGACCCTGGAATTGAACCCTGAGGGACACCACTACTCACTTCTATTCAGTGTGGAAAAAATACTTTTTAACTCCTCTTCATCAACCAGTCGAAAATCCGCTTTGCTTCAATCCACTAACCCATATTCCTTAATTTTCTCTAATAATCTTATTTGTGGTACCTTGTCCAAGGCCTTTTATAAAGTACATGTATACTATTACATTGATCCACTAATGTCAATTATCTCTCGAAAGAATTCCATTAGGTTTGTCAAGTACGATTGTCCCTTTTGAGATGCATGCTGGCTACTTCAAACTATTTTCCTTTCAGCTAGACATGGCAATTTCATCTTTAATTAAAGATACTGAAAGTTTCCCTGCCACAGATGTTAAGCTAACTTGTCTGTAATTACCTGAAATAGCTCTCTTGCTTTTTAAAATGGATACTACATTGATCACTGCAGTTCTCTAGCATGCATCCACACTTGATTTTAACCATCAACATTGCAATTTCTAAAACAGGCAAGACAGAATCTGACAACGAATGAAAAACTTCACAATTGAGATTATAGGCAGAATCTTCCAATATTTTGTCTAAATGTTAGTATTGTTTAATTTCATAAAGGGTTAATCACCATGCAGCTCAGCAGGTTTTCTCACATGATCAACCTGAACTCACCTTGTTAAATATCTACCATGACCCTGTGGTGCCTGATTGTCTGATGCTAGCCCAATTTTCCTACTTGTTGTGGGTGGAACCAGTCATAACTGTTGGGATATCCCAGGATTCTAGTACTAGTGCCATATTTAAAAGGACTATGTGGACCCAGTCAAGTACTGTCATTTGGAGCTGCCCAAAATTGTTTATGACATTTGCCCCAAACATAGCAAAAGAGGACTTAACTTCATTCCTTTAGGACCAAACTCAATAAATTAAGCTCAACACAATGCTGGCTGAAGCAGTTTATGATTTTCTATCTGTCGATCTGCATAATGTACACCACAGGTAGCCAGGTTCTTGTTGAGACTGATGTCTTGAACTCTATTACAACACAAACTATTTATACAGCTACGATATCATAGACAAAGATGCACATAGTTTGGGTTTATGGCATACTGATGTTACTGTATTTTATTGATCCAAGCTGATGTTGTTACTGAACAAGTCAGATACCAGACTGAAGATCAGAGCACAGTTAGAGATCGCAGTTTGTTTTGTTTTGGTTTTAAAAAGGCTGTCTCTCACTGAAACATAAACACTCAATATTGCAGGTTTTGATTTAACAATAAAACATAAGTTTATTAATCAAAAGAAATGAAGATAACTAAAATATGCCAAACTCTTTATTTCTGATACAAGTTCAAGAAGTTTTAAACACATAGCATAATCCCAGTCATCTGAAAACACACGCTTTACAAATTCCAAACAAAGAAATTCCCTTGCACAGTATCCAAATGCACCATTTATACATTACTCACACTAGTGGGGAAAAAAAACATTTTCTTAACACTTTGATAGCTTAAGGAAACTGGCTTTCTGTCCTATACTGGATACTCTGATAGCTTTTTCCTGGAACTATTATACAATTAGCTCAAACATTTTCAGTTTCGAGTAACCAGAGTTAATCTAAGTGCACTATATTCTCCATTTTTCAAGAATACAGCTTCATAAAAACATGTCTATCCAAGAATTTCACAGAACTGCCCAAAACAAAGTAAAACTAAACAAAAAGTCTCAGGTTATTTACTCTTGCTTTAAAAACCCTAAGTCTTGAAATTACTAACAGACCTTAAACCATAATAGTTTACCTTGCTAACTTGTAAATCATCCAAAGGTAAACAAAACCCATTTGAGCTGCCAAAGTAGCTCTCACAAACTGTATTAAAATAACTTACCATGACTACAAAGATACTTACTATTACTAATTTCAGACAAACAGACAACTTATGTCACAAACTCAAACTTAAGGTAAACATGTTAGAAATATATATAATTCACACAGTTTATATCACATTGCATATACATAGCTAACTGACTGACTGTACTGATTCCATGATCCAGTACATTTATACCAAATATCTCATGTTGAAATGTCATTTAACTGTCATAAATATACAGGCCTGTCTGACCTAGAATCTATGCCATAATACGAAGTTCCACCATATCCATTTAAAGAATGGGAACATTTTTCAATAACATGTGCAAGAATGCAGATCGATATATTGGGCTGAATCCCACTTTTTTTTTGCAAAGGTTCAGTTTTTTTGAGTTTCACTGAATGATGAGTGGATGTACTTATTGTGCCTTACAAAACTCACCTCATTAACTACCCACCCCACCACCTCATCTCATTCTGTCCAATTCAACCATCACCTTTTTGTGGAAGAACTCACCATTGATCAGATATCACCCGAAAGACTAGCACCTTATGAGATCTTTAAGTGTTGGAAATCCACCAGTGGTCTTCACTGGCAACATAATGCAGAGCAACCACAAAACCATGCTGTCCATTGGACATAGTTGGCATGGCTGACACTCCCTCACACAAACAATGCCATTCTCTCAAACTTTTTTGTATGTAGTTATGAGATGTTTTGCCAATCCCTAATTGCCCTTGAGCAGGTCCAACTTATGTAGGTAGATCCACAATGCCATTATGGAGGGAGTTCTAGGATCCTTAATCCAGCTACACTGAGGAAGTCAACCATATGTTTCCAAATTACATTAAGAAATGGATTGAGACACTGGATACAGCAAAGGCTATGGACCCTAACTTATTCTGGCAATAAGACAGAAGATCTGTGCTCAAGATCTTGTTGATCCCCTAGCCAAGCTCTTCTAGTACAGCGACAACACAGACATCTATCTATGTGGTATGTTGTGTACACAAAAAGCAGGACAAATCAAATATAGCCAATTTCTGCCACAGTAGTCTATTCTCAATCATCAGCAAAGCTATGGAAGGCATCATCAATTGTGCTATTAAGCAGTATCTGTTTAGCAACATCTGCTCACTGATACTTGGTTTGGATTCTGTCAAGGTCACTCAGTTCCTGACCTCATTACAGCCTTGGTTCAAACACAGACAATAGCTGAATTCCAGAGGTAAGGTGAGAATGGCAGCCCTTGTTGAAAGTCAATCATCTCAGCTCCAGGACATCTCTGCAGGAGTTCCTCAGAGTAATGTCCTTGGCTCAATCATCTTCAGCCACTGCATCAATGACCTTCCCTCCATCATCCCTTGATATTCAATGGCATCATCATTGCTGAATATTCCATGTCCAAAATCCCATGGGCCCAGAAACTGAACTGGACTAGCCATATAAATATTCTGGCTACAAGGTAGGTCAAGGGTGAGGAATCCAGCTACGAATAACCTTCAGAGTCCCAATAGCCCATCCATCACCTACAAAGTGCAAGTCACGGGTGTAATCAGGAGTTCAAACGTGAGAGTTACCAGTGAGGGTAAACCATCACCAAGACAAGTAACACATTGATTTTATATATTAATGTAATATCCCAAAATATTAACAAGTTGCTTTACATTTAATCGCAATATAATTTGCATTATGAACAATGCTTTCTGTGAGACCATTCAACAAGGTGCTTTTCTCTATCTATGAATGGGATGTGAGCATCACTGGTGGGCCAGAATTTATTGCAACTCCCTAGTTGTCCTTGAGAAGGTGATGGTGAGTTGCCATTCTGAGAAAGAGAAGAAGAGTAATGTGGTGAATACTTTATTTCCTGTATATGCCTTGGAAGGGTGCAGTTGTGTAGTGTGGACTGTTATTGGACTTAATTTGTTGAAGGACACCAGGCATACTGAATATGGAAGCCAACAAATCAACAACTGTATATTTGATTTGCCATTGAAGAAAAGAAATTTATGAAGTAGTTGCCACTAGAATGTAATCATCATTGGGTCATGAAAAATCTGAATTGTGATCTTGCACTGTGGCTCACAAAGAATCTGTTGTGGAAGGGAAGGTTCTCTCAGTTGTTGGGATTGATGGGATTGATGTTTCACATGATTTGATTAGTTGATTGATATCTTCTTTTGACACAATAATAGTCATAGAACATAGAGTTCATACAGCGTGGAAACAGACCCGTTGGTCTAACTCACCCACGCCAACCAGATATTTTAAACTGATCTAGACTCTTTTGCCTGCATTTGGATCATATCCCTCTAAACCCTTCCTATTTATTTACCCTTCCAGATGCCTTTTAAGTATAATAATTGTACCACCCTCCACCACCTCCTCTGGCAGCTCGTTCCATACATGCACTATTCTTTGCGTGAAAAAGTTGTCTGTTAGGTCCCTTTAAAATCTTCCTCCTCTCAATTAAAACCATGGCCTTCAGTTTTGGACTCTCGTATCTTGGGAAAAAGGTCTTGGCTATTCACCCTATCCATGCCCCTCATAATTTTATAAACCTCTGTAAGGTCACCCCTCAGCCTCTGTTGCTCCAGGGGAAAAAGCCCCAACCTGTTCAGCCTCTCCTTATAGCTCAAACCCACCAATCTTCTGGGTCAGAAAGTTTGACTTCAAATTCTACCCCAGACATGTGTCATAATGTATTTGATCAGATTTAAAATATTTAAAGAAATCACTAACTGTAACACAGGTTGAAATGACTTTAACACTGGTGAATATGTGAATTCAAGCATTAATATCTTTGTTTCCTTGGCACCATGAGACTGATATGTATGTGGATCAGTGGTGCTGGAAGAGCACAGCAGTTCAGGCAGCATCCGACGAGCAGCAAAATCGACGTTTCGGGCAAAAGCCCTTCATCAGGAATAAAGGCAGAGAGCCTGAAGCGTGGAGAGATAAGCTAGAGGAGGGTGGGGGTGGGGAGAAAGTAGCATAGAGTACAATAGGTGAGTGGGGGAGGAGATGAAGATGATAGGTCAGGGAGGAGAGGGTGGAGTGGATAGGTGGAAAAGGAGATAGGCAGGTAGGACAAATCCGGACAAGTCAAGGGGACAGTGCGGAGTTGGAAGTTTGAAACTAGGATGAGGTGGGGGAAGGGGAAATGAGGAAGCTGTTGAAGTCCACATTGATGCCCTGGGGTTGAAGTGTTCCGAGGCGGAAGATGGAGCATTCTTCCTCCAGGCGTCTGGTGGTGAGGGAGCGGCAGTGAAGGAGGCCCAGGACCTCCATGTCCTTGGCAGAGTGGGAGGGGGAGTTGAAATGTTGGGCCACAGGGCTGTGTGGTTGATTCGTGTGTGTGTGCCGGAGATGTTCCCTAAAGCGCTCTGCTAGGAGGCGCCCAGTCTCCCCAATGTAGAGGAGACCGCATCGGGAGAAACAGATACAATAAGTGATATTAGTGGATGTGCAGGTAAAACTTTGATGGATGTGGAAGGCTCCTTTAGGGCCTTGGATAGAGGTGAGGGAGGAGGTGTGGGCACAGGTTTTACAGTTCCTGTGGTGGCAGGGGAAAGTGCCAGGATGGGAGGGTGGGTCATAGGGGGGCGAGGACCTGACCAGGTAGTTACGGAGGGAACGGTCTTTGCGGAAGGTGGAAAGGGGTGGGGAGGGAAATATATCCCTGGTGGTGGGGTCTTTTTGGAGGTGGCGGAAATGTCGGCAGATGATTTGGTTTATGCGGAGGCTTGTAGGGTGGAAGGTGAGCACCAGGGGCGTTCTGTCCTTGTTGGAGGGGTGGGGTCTGAGGGCGGAGGTGCGGGATGTAGACGAGATGCATTGGATGGCATCTTTAACCACGTGGGAAGGGAAATTGCGGTCTCTAAAGAAGGAGGCCATCTGGTGTGTTCTATGGTGGAACTGGTCCTCCTGGGAGCAGATACGGCGGAGGCGGAGGAATTGGGAATACGGGATGGCATTTTTGCAAGAGATAGGGTGGGAAGAGGAGTAATCCCCAGGTAGCTGTGAGAGTCGGTGGGTTTGTAAAAAATGTCAGTGTCAAGTCGGTTGTCACTAATGGAGATGGAGAGGTCTAGGAAGGGGAGGGAGGTGTCAGAGATGGTCCAGGTAAATTTAAGGTCAGGGTGGAATGTGTTAGTGCCTAGCATGCCTTGATGTCGAGCCTTTGCAATTAAGACTTGGTTGACTTTGAAGATCACATTCTTTGAGAATCCTAGTTCAGATTAGAACTACCATAATGGATGGTCTCGCTCAGAAATCTGTTGGATACATCCAGAGTACCACTGATGATCAGCTTATTGATATATTGAGGCTGGCCATCATGTGATATAGCTTGGTGAATCTATTGTGCTTGGCTATAACCAAAATATATGAGACTTATGTTACAGTCTGGAATCTTTAATTTTGCAGCTGATGGATTTATCACCTCACAATTCATGATCATACGTTGGTCTCTGCCTTCTAGCAGACCACTGATAGGTGGTTCATCTGTATCAATGGCTTAAAAGGGTCAGGTGTTCATTTTGAGGATTTGTATTGGGATGCCAGACAGATTGTAAGCAGTTAGCGTATCATCTGTGGACTGCACCATTCTAAGCCAGTTTTATGAGTATTTGAGTGAGATGCATATGGGTCTGAAATTTGCATTGACAGCAGTATTGAATTTGGCATACAGCACATGTTGTCTTTTCCTTTTGTGCTATATCTCTTGGACAGATGATGCCGATGTTTAACCAATGTTAAAGTAGTCTTAATCAGTGAAGAAAAGCTCAACATGATAGGAATATGGTCATTGTCCTACCCCATCCCTACAAGGGTAAATTCCATCATCTTCTCTCCGATACCTCACCCTCACTCTATCTCTGCTACGGGGCATACCTTCCACCAAGACAAATGCTCTACCACTGTCACTATTGTCTGCAACATCCTTCCCCACTCACTCTCACCCACCTCTAACTGTGACAATACTAACTCTGAATGCCCTCAGCACTGGCTTGGGACACATCCCACCCCTGCACTAACAGTAAGAGCTGCACCAAACACTTTCATAATCCCTGTCTTTTTCTCTCAATCTGTGAGGAAAACAGCCTACAATAAGGCAGAGAGAGTCAAGACTGGTGGTGTGCTGCCTGTCATTCAGCTCCTTAGCCCTTATGAGGACAGGATCCTCACTCTGACTGCCCAGAGCAGGCCTTAACTAGGCTTACTGTGCCAAGAACCCCTGTGCGAAGGTAATCCCCCTTGATTTGAATGAAGCCTGCTGACAACCGTGACAAGTTTCCTGGCTTTGTATCTGCAAGATTCGGTGCACCAAGACAACAATAACATGGGCCTTGGTATCTCTAGCTGAGGGGACAAAACAGAAAAAGGCAAGGAAAGGCAAGATAATGCGAAGCTGCGATGCTGTGTGCATCCAGGTTGACTCAGACTGAGTAAGTGATATGATAGCGAGTGAAAAATTTGGAGATGCAGCCTTGTCCAGTTTTTAAGTTGGACATATGTCCCTGAGTGCACAATGTCCTTGCAGCAGTATTACAATAATTGTTGCCAATGCAGCATTGAAATACAGAAGCGAACTATTCGTGAATCAAAGGTGAGCCATGAGGATTCTTAGAGGCTGGCACATGGATACCAATGTCTGTGGACATGGGGTGCATGTGGCCAGTGCCAATGGAGTGTGCCTTGAGATGTTGAGGCCTGGTTTCCAACCTGGAGGTAATTTGGAACAAGCAGCAAGTGGATTCCATCAGGTACATGATCTAGTTTCCATGTCAAGTTTTCTCAACATCTAGCTAGCTTGCTTACTTGTTGAGTTTGGTAAGATAAGAACGCTGAAAATTATTGAGGTGAGTTGTCAATCCCTGTCAATTAGCATCAATTAGCTGCTTGTGAAAAGAATGAAAAATACAGCAAGATGATCTCGATGTCAAAATAGGCCTTGCCACACCTGCCATCTGATTCTGCCACACATAAACTGAAAGAGTCATAAAGTTAAAAATCACACAACACCAGGTTACAGTCCAACGGGTTTATTTGGAGGCACTAGCTATCGCAGCTCTGTTCCTTCATCAGGTGATTGTGATACTCCGTAACCACCTGATGAAGGAACAACACTCCGAAAGCTAGTACCTCCAAATAAACCTATTGGTCTATAACCTGGTGTTGTGTGATTTTTAACCTAGTCCACCCTAGTCCAACATTGGCCCCTCCAAATCAAAGAGTCATAGGTTCACAGCAGAGAAAAAGACTCTCTGGCCCATCGTGTCCACACCTAACTATTTTCTCGCACTTGGCCTATTGTTTTGTATGTATTGGCATTGCAAGTGCACATGGAAATATTCCTGAAATGTTATGAGGGTTTCTGCTTCTACCACCCTTCCAGGCAGTGAGTTTCAGATTATTACCACCCTCTGGGTGAAAAAAAATTCCCTCAATCTCAGCACTGCCCATATTGCTCAGACTCCTATTGGATTGCATCAATTGTTTGATGACTATTGGTGCTGGGAATTTGTAATGCATCAGATGCTTCATGAGCTTTGGACACATTAGACTGCTTTGTGCAGGTACCACATATCTAGGAGAGCGAATGGGTGCCTTTTACGGTCATTGTTTTATACTGTTAGCAGCTGTTCTTGCTCCAACTGTCAACCGGTGGTGCATTCACTTTCAATGCTGTGTGCTGAGAATTACATGGAAGAAATTAAAAATTATACCATCAATACTGTAAACTTGATTATAAACACTAATCACTCAAGTCAGAGATACTTCAATCGGTAATAACTATGTCTTAATCCCCTCTGATGCAGTAATCCTGTCTCCGAGCTAAATCTGTACTTTTTTTCCCCTAAAGCATAAAACTGTGGCTTCCAGAATCATTATGAATTTATATCAATCATCCACGGTGTACGGTAACCTTTCTATTATAGGTACATCAGTGTTCATGCACCAGGGTTAATGTAAAACAGCATGTGCTGTAGTTAGTTAATTCCTGACAAATAACCCTTCATCAACCATGATAAATAGACCACCAAACTTACACTTGAAAACAAATTGAACAAAGGCAACATCAAATTAGGTTCACAGCGAAAGTCAGCTTGCACTGGGTGGAGGCTTTGAAGTAAATGCCTATTGTGCATCGGAGCTTTTATTTGTTTATATGCCATTGGCTTATTCATTAATCATACTGAAACGGGTGGTTGCACAGTTAAACAACAGATCATCTGCCGTACAGTTTAATGCATTATCTCCAAGGACTGATGGCAAGAAAACTCATGATGCTCAGTTTCTAATAGCCAAGAGTCCCAGATCGTTCTCTAACTTGTTTGTACTCCACTTGACCTCTGCCGCTGTACAAAATGCAGGTGAACCCTGCAGAACAGTCACGACTATTTAAATAAGAATGCGTCTTTAGGTTTGTGTTTCCTGTTATATAAGCAGTGATTTAAAGATGTACGCCAATGAACCGACAAAACTATTTTCCGTGCTATAGAACTAAAATAACTTGTTTTTTTTTTAAGAAAAGTCTTCGGCCAACCTCACTCACCTCTCTGTATGCTGATGATTTATTTATTCATGCTGCTGATTTCAGTCTTAAAACTTCTGTGGAGTGGCATACAGAGAACCCTATTTAGTTAAATTGGGATTGAAAAGTACTGAAAACTTGCCAGTCAGCTGAGTTACTTACAGGATATGTTTGTGGGGGAGGGTTATGAAAACCAAGATATTTCTACATACAAGTTCTACAGTTCACTTTCTACCTGAAGAAGAATGGTTGGAATAGATCAGATTACTTACATTGTGGAAACAGGCTCTTTGGCCCAACAAGTCCACACCAGCCCTCTGATGAGCAACCTACCCAGACCCATTCCCCTACACCAAACACTATGGCCAATTCACCTAACCTGCACATCTTTGGACTGTGGGAGGAAACTGGAGCAACCCCACACAGACGCAGGGAGAATGTGCAAACTCCACCCAGACAGTTGCCTGAGGCAGGAATTGAACCCAGGTCTCTGGCGCTGTGAGGTAGCAGTGCTAACCACTGTGCCACCATGCCACCCCATAGATAAAGGTCATACTTAGCGAAGCTTTTATCATCCAAATCAGTGCATGTTTGCTTTCAGGTGAGGTTGCTTTATTAATACTAAGACCTGACACAATAAAGGCAGGAAATATATTTAATGTTAACAGTAGCTTGAGCCTCTTGTTAAAGCAGAAGAATTTTGCATGCTATACTGAAAATTTGAATGATTTCCATGCCTTTATTCTAAAAACAACTGAACCTGCACTTGCAAACCATGTAAATTTGTGTGGACTGTCTTCTCTTCCAGTCTGTGACATTTTCTGACCAACATGTTCTGAGATGTTGTAACACACCATTGGAGCTGGTGACATTTCAACCTAACCCTCTGGGTCAGAAATAGGTACAACAGGACTTTATGGCCTCTCTGGTGGTAGGTAGGCCATCAAATCGAGTGGGATGGTGGCATTTTTAAACCCAGTCACTTCTATCATAATTAAGGTAGTGATGGGAAGGCCCATGGCTGGCTGGTTTGACTTTTGCCTCCCCAACAATTGAGGCCCTTAAGTGGACAATTAATGACTACTCAAGAACTTCATCACTGCTGGGACTAACCTAGTGGTGCAAGGGCCTGTCACCATGCAGTGTACGTGAGAAAAGTAAAACTATGTGGCCTACTCACAGTCACAGAAACCTAGATGAAAGGAGCAGGAGTTGGTCTTTTTGCCCTTCAAGCCTGTTTGCCATTCAATATGATCATGGCTGACCATCTTATTCAGTCTCATACTCCCAATTTTGCCCCTACCTTTTGATCTCGTTAGTCCTAAGAAATATATTTCTTTCTTTCATGGAAGCATTCAATGTTTTGGCCTCAACCAATTACTGTGGGAGAGAATTCCATAGGCTCACCACTCTGTGTAAAGAAATTTCTCCGCACCTTAATCCTAAATGGCCTATCTCGTATGCTTAGATTGTAACCCCATTTTCTGGAGTCCCCAGACATTGGGAATACCCTTCCTGTATTTATGCTGTCCAGTTCTGTGAGAACTTTATAGGTTTCTGTGAGATCACCCCTCATTCTTCTAAACTCGGTGATAACTGATCCAGTCTCTTTCCACATGTCAGTCCTGCTAACCCAGGAATCTGTTTGGTAAACCTTGATTGTACTCCCTCTGTAGGCAAATCTCCTGCCTCAGATAAGAAGATCAAAACTACACGTAATATTCCAGGGGTGTTCTCACCAAGGCACCATACAATTGCAACAAGACATCCCTGCTCCTGTACTTAAGTCCTGTTACTATGGAAGCTGACATACCATTTTCTTCATATTTCTTCACGACCTGCTGCATTGTCGTTTAGTTTCAGTGACTAGTTTACAAAATTATGGGGGGCATGTATAGGATAAATAGACAAAGTCTTTTCCCTGGGGTCGGGGAGTCCAGAACTAGAGGGCATAGGTTTAGGGTGAGAGGGGAAAGATATAAAAGAGACCTAAGGGGCAACCTTTTCACGCAGTGGGTGGTACGTGTATGGAATGAGCTGCCAGAGGATGTGGTGGAGGCTGGTACAATTGCAACATTTAAGAGGCATTTGGATGGATATATGAATAGGAAGGGTTTGGAGGGTTTTGGGCCGGGTGCTGGCAGGTGGGACTAGATTGGGTTGGGATATCTGGTCAGCATGGACAGGTTGGACCGAAGGGTCTGTTTCCATGCTGTACATCTCTATGACTCTATGACACCCAGGTCTCGTTGCATCTCCCACTTTCCCAACCTATTGCTATTCAAATAATAATCTGCCTTCCTGTTTTTGCTACCAAAGTAGATAACTTCACATTTATTCACATTATATTCATCTGCCATGCACTTGCTCACTCGCTCAACTTAACTAAATCACAATTCATCCTCCCAGCTAGCTTCGGGTCATCTGCAAGCTTGGATATAAATGCATTTAGTTTCCTTATCTAAATCATACATATATTGTGAATAACTGGGGTTCAAGCACTGATCCCTGTGTTGCCTCACTGACATTCAGAAAATGACCTGTTCATTCCTGCTTTTTGACTTCTATCTGCCAGTCAGTTCTCTATTCATGTCAGTACATTACCCCAATCCCGTGCACTTTAATTTACACATTAATTTCTTGTGTGGAGTCTGAGTCTCCTGAGTTTGGGTTCCTTGTTGAAAGGCACTCAGCGCCTGTTTGGTGAACCCAGTGTCAATGAGAGGGTGCATCTTCCGTTAAGAATTACTGAGTTCCCTTGCTGTTAACTCCCCATAGAACCTTCTCACCATCCTGCAAAACCATTTTTGTCATCACTATCTGTAGCCTTGGTAGTTCCTCAATCCCAGAAATCCAGTGGATGTTACTCGAGCAGCAACCACTGTCTCTCTCACTGTTAAAAGAGCTGCCAGCCTCTGACTGGCCAGCAACTCTCAGGAGGTGGGATTTATACCCTCTTGGGTCCTTCATCCAGCAAGTAGCCCATTTCTGGATTCTTACTGCCATAGGCTATCTTAAAAGATGCAACATGGGTCTCTCACCAGCTGTCCAGCCACCAGGTGAGACTTCCCCAGTACTTCATAAAACCTAGCCCAAGGGATTTGAATTTTCAATGAAAGCAACAACCAATTACATGCATTTGTGTGGTCCTTGTCGTGTAATAAAACACAAAACAGTGCTTCATATTAGAATAATATGGTAAGTAAATTTGACACTGACATCAGGAGATGGTATGCCAGAAATTGGTCAAAACGTTGTACAAGGATGTTTTTAATAAGTATCTTAAAGGAGGAAGGAGACTGGATGTAGGTTTGCTTGCTGAGCTGGAAGGTTTGTTTTCAAATATTTCATCACCATACTAGGTAACATCATTAGTAAGCCTCCAGATGAAGCATCGGTGTTATGGCCCACTTTCTATTTATGTGTTTAGGTTTCCTTAGGTTGGTGATGCCATTTCCTGTGGTGACACCATTTCCTGTGGTGATTTCACTTCCCGTTATTTTTTTCGGGGAGTGGTAAATGGGATCCATGTCAATATGTTTGTTGATAGAGTTCCGGTTGGATTGCCATGCTTCTAGGAACTCTGGTGTGTGTCTCTGTTTGGCTTGTCCTAGGATGGATGTGTTGTCCCAGTCAAAGTGGTGTCCTTCCTAATCCTTACGTAAGGATAATAGTGAGAGTGAGTTGTATCATTAGTGCCTAGTTGATGTTCATGTATCCTGGTGGCTAGTTTTCTGCCTGTTTGTCCAATGTAGTGTTTGTTACAGTCCTTGCATGATATTTTGTAAATGGCATTAGTTTTGCTTGTTGTCTGTATAGGGTCTTTCAAGTTCATTAGCTGCTGTTTTAGCGTTTTGGTGGGTTTGTGGGCTACCATGATGCCAGGTGGTCTGAGTAGTCTGGCAGTCATTTCTGAGATGTATTGGACATGTTTTGTCTGCTTGTTTGGGTTTGTTGCTCAGAAATCGGTGGACTGTGTTCATTGGGTACATTTCTTTTTTGAATGCACTGTATCTGTGATTTTCCTCTGTTCTGTGTAGTTCCTCTGTGCTGCTGTGTGTGGTGGCTCATTGAAATAATGTTCTAATGCAGCTTTGTTTGTGGGTGCTGGGATGATTGCCTCTGTAGTTCAATATTTGGTCCGTATGTGTTGTTTTCATGTAGACACTGGTTTGAAGCTCCCCCATTGGCTGTTCGCTCTGCTGTGACATCTAGGAATGGCAGTTTGTTGTTGTTTTCCTCCTCTTTTGTGAACTTTATGCCAGTAAGGGTATTATTGATGGTCTTGATGGTTTCCTCTAATTTGTTTCATTTAGTGATGACAAGGTGTCATCCATGTAGCAGAACCAAAGTTTGGGTTGGATGGTTGGCAGAGCTGTTTGTTTGAGTCTTTGCGTTGCTGCTTCTGCTAAGAACCCTGATATCAGAGATCCCATGGGTGTTCCGTTGGTTTGCCTGTAAGTTTTGTTATTGAAGGTGAAGTGGGTGTTAAGGCAAAGGTCCACTAGCTTGATGATGTTGTCCTTGCTGATGAAGTTAGTGGGGTTTGATGTATGTGTCTTTGATTCTTCTAATAATGTAGTCAGTGTTTCCTTGGCCAGGTTGATGCTGATGAATGTGAACAGGGCTGTTATGTCAAAGGAGATCATTGTTTCATCCTCTTCAAACTTGGTATCTTTGATGGTCTTCAGGAATTCTTGGGTGGAGTGGATGGAGTGGTGTGAGTCTTCTAAGTGTTTTAGTCTTTGGTGTAGCTCCTTGGCCAATCTGTAAGTTGGTTTTCCAGGTCTGAGGGGGGGCTCCTGGTTTGTGAATTTTGGGTAATCCATAGAAGCGTGTCGTGTTGGTTCCGTCTGGTTTCATTTTTTTGGAAGTCGGTCTTATTTATTTCTCCAGATTTCTTACATTTTTTGAGTAGGGCTATGATTTTGTTCTCTAGTTGTGGGGTTGGTTTTATCGCCCCTTTTTGGTAAGTGTTGGTATCTACAAGTAGCATATTTGCTTTCTCAATATAGTCTCTTTGATTTAAAATGACTGTTAAGCATCCTTTGTCTGCAGATAGGATAACAAATTTTTTTAGTCTTTCTAATGCTTTCCTTTCTTGTGTATTCAGTGTGCTTCCTTCATTTTTCCTGCTTAATATTGGTGCGACCATCTATCTGATGGTTTGTTGGGTTTCTTCTGTGAGTTGGTTGTCTTTCAGTGTTGTTTCTAATGCTGCTAAGAAATTGTTCTTGTCCGCATCCTGGAAGTTGTAATTTAATCCTCTTACTAAGTCAGCTTTTTAAGTGTATCTGTTGAGGGTCAGTCAGATAAGTTTTTTTAACCATGCTTCTGTGTTGTCTGTGTTGTTATTTTGTGTAAGTTTGTCTAGTTTTTTCTGCAGGCCTAGTTTTCTCATTTTCTGTGTGTGCCGCTGTCTAATGTCGATGGCTTTGTTGTACTGTGTCTGTCTACTTCATCTGGGATAACACATCCATCCTAGGACAAGCCAAACAGCGATACGCATGAGATTCCTAGAAGCATGGCATTCCAACCAGAATGCTATCAATAAACACATTGACTTGGATCGCATTTACCAGCCCCCAAGGCAAAAAAAAGGAAATGATGTCACCACAGGAATTACATCACCAACCCAAAATAACCTAAATACATAAATAGAAAGTGGGCCATTACACCAGTGCTTTATCCAGAGGCTCACTAATGATGTTACCTAGTTTGGTGATGAAATGTCTGAAAACGAACCTTCCAACTCAGCAAGCAAACCTACATCCAGAACCTCAACCTGAGCGACAAATCTTCTCAAAGTTCGCTTGGAGGAAAGAGAGTTAGAGAGGCATGGAAAGTTAAGGAGAGAATTCCAGAGATTAAGGTAAATGTAGGTGAAGGTGCCAGTTGTAAATGATCACAGTCAGAGATACTCAAGATACAAGCAATGGTCGAGAATGGATATCTCATGGGGTTGCAGGAATGGAGGAGATTATGGCGATAGAGAGGGGTGAGACCATAGAGAGACTTGAAAATGAGGATGAGAATTTAAAATCAAGGCATGGTTTAACTGGGAGCCAAAGCAGGTAATGATTGTACCATTCCATTAATTCCATCGGCCAAGCACCTTTAGACATAAGTAGTCCCTTCATGATGTTAGGAGAAAGTGAGGACTTCAGTTACTGGAGATATGAGTAAAAAAAGGGTGGTGCTGGAAATACACAGCTGGTCATGCAGCATCCGAGGAGCAGGAGAGTCGATGTTACAAACATAAGCTCTTTATCAGGAATTCCTGTTGAAGAACTTATGCTCAAAATGTCGACTTTCCTGTTCCTCAGATGCTGCCTGACCAGCTGTGCTTTTCCAGCACCACACTTTTTGACCCTTCATGATGCTGGTTGACATTTGTCTAAATCAGGGTGTAAATCATTTTGATGTTCACCTAATAGAACATCACCAATTTAAATGGGAAAATGATTACTATTATTTGTACAATGAGGTAATATTTTCCCAGTACACCATTTGCAATAAGTTTGTTCTGGATGTGATGTTGGGAGTGATTAAATGCGAGGGGGAGCAATCAGGCACTCAGTCGACAGTTTAACTGTGACTCGACGCTTTCTATACAATATTTCACGACAGTCAAAAGCTTTTGAACTGTACATTCTTTACTGCTCCATAAACATTCCATTGTTAATAGGATTTTACCAGCTTGTCATTTAGGAATTATGCTGATGCATATGTAGATGGAAGAAAGGTCATGTCCAAAGCCCATTTTTTCCATTTAATAAGTTTTTAAAATCTTATTAAGTTTTTAATTAAAAATTCTTGACTGTAATTAATGTTCCATAGGAATTACAGTGGGCTTCAACCAATTTCAGAAAACAGTAATGTTTATGATATTGGATTATTCCCACGAGAATACCGATTTCAATAAACTAAGGCTACACATACAACATAACAGAAACCCTAGATAATGTGTCACCATTTATAGTACAACTGGAGAAGTTTACAATCCCAGCCCTAAATTACTTCAGATGTTGTTGATTGCAGAAACAAAGCCAATCATCATGTTCAGTTGTTTGGCACACATTTTAAGATTGTTCAACTAAAAATGTACAGCATTCGTGCGACATTGGTTTAAAATTAACGGATAATTCTTTGTAATGGTAAACTGTATTTGTAGGGTGGGACATCAAGGAATCTGGACTGAGGCAGGTAAATTGAGAGAAGGGACAGATCAACACAAGCTAATTGAAAAGGAGAGTATGTTTGAAATTCCTATTCTTGTTCCTATATTCGTATTAACACCGAGAATCGCAGTTTGCTTGGAAGAGTTTGGTTTGGCTAATATTATTACATGTTCTTATCAATAGTTGTTTAATAAGGACACAAAGTAACTAAGTTTCTTGACTAAATACATGCAATCTCTGAAGCTGCAGTTCACAGAATCAAAAATTTACATAGAGAACATTCAGACCATTGAGCCTGTGTCAGATTTTGTCAAAGCTATGCAATTAGTTATCTTGCTCATTACTATGAAAAGATTGATGGCTGCAGATCATAAGCAAGCAAAAGTGAACTGATGGCCATAACGTGTACCAAAAAAGAAACACAGAACAGGAAGAAATTTCAGATCGGAAGTAGGCCATTCTTCCTGTCATGCTTGTCTCAGCTTTTTTGCCAGAGCAATCCATAAGTAATTCCACTGCTCTGTGCTCTCCTCATTGCCTTATATCATTCTCTCCATCAAACGTTTCCTTAAAAAAAGGAACAAACTGTTTCAGCTTCTTCTATGAGGATGCAGTATACCCTCCAACAAACCTCCAAGTGAAGAAATTTCCTCGAATACCTCTGCCCACTTTGTTGGTGATATCACTGAGGGGATATTTGGTGGTGACTCCTCGAATTCTCACTGATTCAAAAGTGGCAGAAAGCTGCAGCTTGCAAGCACAGAAAAAGCGATAGAATGTTACATTCTTAATGAAATTGATGAATAATGACTAGGTACTGCCTAGTGAATACATTCAAAACATGATTTTGTAAATTAAAAATCATGCATTATATATAACAAGATTATTTATTTCCTCATATCTATTCCTGAGACTATTCATTTGACCGTCTCTTCAGTTGCACCACAACCTCTGTCACCCAATTTGATCCAATCCCATATGAGAGTGTAAATTCTCCCCTATCTTTCTACTGCATGTTAATTTCTTCTAAGAAGATACACACTTATTCTTTGCTGTACTTCCATTTGAATTCCTGGTCATCAATTGACCACTTTTGACTTTCTTGCTAGCAGTATTGTTATTTTCACCGAGTCATAGAAACCCAAACATCCCACTTTCCAACTACCAATTAACTTCTCCTCATAAAACCCAATAAACTACAATTTATCTTCACCAACCACGATTCTGATGTTGAGATTGGACTTCCCAGACTTCTTCTGTAATTCTGCTACACATCTTGTCAGAGTTCCTATCACTCAGACCTCCATATGATTTAACCTTGTGTGTTTTGTATTATTACATAGATGTCAGAAAGCCACTCTACCTTTAAGATAGTACAAAGTTAAAAATCACACAAAACCAGGTTATAATCCAACAGGTTTAATTGGAAGCACACTAGCTTTCATCACCTGATGAAGGAGCGTCGCTCCGAAAGCTAGTGTGCTTCCAATTAAACCTGTTGGACTATAACCTGGTGTTGTGTGATTTTTAACTTTGTACACCCCAGTCCAACACAGGCATCTCCGATTTAAGATAGTAGATAGCATCAAGATGTCCAGAAGCTAATCAATTCACCCCTGAAATTGTTACAAATTCCCTGTTGAAAATATTGCCCACACAGGGGTTCCTGAATAATGTCGCTTCCAAAAATGGACCGCACTATGCCAATGTGTGTTTCCAATCCTTTTCAGTTCCATAGTGTTAAAAGTTTCAATAAATTATCCTCATGTCAATGGTTAAGTACCCAAGAAGCTGAGTGAAGGTTATGTACCATTAAAACCTCCTGCGATAGAATGAAGATTTTTCTTTCACTTTATAGTCAACTATCGCTCAATACCATTACAGGACAGTTTTGCCCCAAGCTTGTTTTTGATCGGCCATAAGCAGCAAACCCAACATCTCTCCTTTTCCTAAAAACTCATTTTGACTGTCATCCTGCAGGATCATGGCCAAACATGACTGAAGTAAGAACATCACAGAGCAGCTTCAACCAGAGACAGAGGGCTTACAACCTGACCACACTGGAAAGCTGTGAGCAGATACTGTGATTGCAAGGTTGCACAAACCAAGATCATACATGGCCCCAGTGAGAAATGGCATCATCTGAAGAAGCAGGAATGCCGTGATGTCACTGTCAAATCAGCTACATACCATAATCCTCAAGGTGTAACAATAATGTACTATCATTAGCAATACACATAAGGAATGAATACACTCAATGTTTATAGAACACACATCCCTACAAATCTTCAAAAAGAACTTCAGGAGAAACTGCTCAGAAGATTCCCTTTGTAAAGAACAGAAACTTTGGAAAAACATGTAAGCAGATGTATAAACAGTGAATGGGGATAAAGACTTGAGGGAAGATGTGGACTAAAGAGTTATCTGCACCAATACTCAATTAATAGCTACTAAACTAATGCATCAGGAACTGTATCATGATGATGTCCAGTCAGATGAGATTGAGTCCTGGTGGAAAAAGGCACCAGTGGCCTTGCTATGCCATACATATGTATATTGTTATAGGCAATAGATGTTAACAGTTTACAGTAGATTTTTATTCAGCCACTAAATGTATTGAGGTCCTAGAAACTGCTCTCAATTGCCCTACAATGGATTTCAGTGAGATCAACTCTCCTTCTTCTTAAATCCAGGGAATACAGACACATTGTATTGAATCTCCTTATAGGGTGATTCTTTCATTCTAATAATGAATATATTTCCATTTCTTCAATATTATTGGTTTCTGCACCTACACCAGATCTATCAGTAGTGAAAGGTTTGTTCAAACGTTTGCCATCCCTAGACTCAATTCATCTAATGGTTTTCTTGTAGAGATGATCCCCATAAATTCTAATTGATTTGAAACTTAGCTACTCGTTCTGCACAAAATGTTACTCAACAACTCCTTCACTTGTTGATTTATGTTGCTTCCTTGTTCCACATGCAGGCAAATTTGTATTATCATTTCTATCCTCAAACATTCTTACACTTTGCACTAGGATATTTCTGAAGCCTTATATTCCTCAAAAAAGTGCATTATCACAATCTTTATACCCCTGAATTTTGCTCATTCAGCTCTGTCTTTACTATTGATGGAAGTGTCTCTAGTAATCTTGACCTTTCTGGAAATATATCCCTGAACTCCATTACCTCTCTATTACTTTTACTTGCTCTTTAAACATATTTCTGCAATATTTAGAAATATTCTTAAAAATCCCTTCTTTCAATCAAGTCTTCATTATCTTTCTGTAGTTTAGTGTCCATTGCTTTATTTAATTTTATGCTTACTCTTCCACTTCCATACCATAGTAAAGTCATGAGGATGTTTTCATAATAAAGGGATGATATTAATGGAGATTTTGCTGCAGTGATACATGTTTAGCAAGCTATATTCTAATGGGTTTTGAAAAGATTTGTAGGTCAGGTTGAGGTTTTGAATGTAGGTTTGTTCGCTGAGCTGGAAGGTCCATTTTCAGATGTTTTATCACCATACTAGGTAACATCTTCAGTGAGCCTCCGAATGAAGTGCAGCTGGTGTAGCCCACTTTCTATTTATATGTTTGAGTTTCCTTGTGTTGGTGATGTCATTTCCTGATCTTTTTCTCAGGGGTTGGTAAATGAGACCCAAGTCAATATGTTTGTTGATAGATTTCCGGTTAGAATGCCATGCTTCCAGGAATTCTCATGCATGTCTTTGTTTGGCTTGCCCAGGATGGATATGTTGTTCCAGTCAAAGTGGTGTCCTTCCTCATCCGTATGTAAGGATACTTAACAGCATTACAAACAACACTGAAAGACACCCAACTCACAGAAGAGACCCAGCAAACCATCAGGCAGTTGTCGTACCAACATCAAGCAAGAAAGAGGAAAGAAACACAATCAATACACAAGAAAGGAAACCACTAAAAGACTAAAAAAAATTTTAAAAAACATTGTTATTTTACCTGCGGACAAAGGACGCTTGACATTCATCTTAAATCAAAGAGACTACATTGGGAAGGCAAATGCACTACTTGCAGATATCAACACTTTACAACAAATGGCGAAAGACCTGACCCAACAACTAGAGACCGAATCACTTCCATACCATCGTAAAGTCATGAGGATGTTTTCATAATAAAGGGATGATATTAATGGAGACTTTGCTGCAGTGATACATGTTTAGCAAGCTATATTCTAATGGGTTTTGAAAAGATTTGTAGGTCAGGTTGAGGTTTTGAATGTAGGTTTGTTCGCTGAGCTGGAAGGTCCATTTTCAGATGTTTTATCACCATACTAGGTAACATCTTCAGTGAGCCTCTGAATGAAGTGCAGCTGGTGTAGCCCACTTTCTATTTATATGTTTGAGTTTCCTCGTGTTGGTGATGTCATTTCCTGATCTTTTTCTCAGGGGTTGGTAAATGGGACCCAAGTCAATATGTTTGTTGATAGAGTTCCGGTTAGAATGCCATGCTACCAGGAATTCTCATGCATGTCTTTGTTTGGCTTGTCCTAGGATGGATATGTTGTTCCAGTCAAAGTGGTGTCCTTCCTCATCCGTATGTAAGGATACTTAACAGCATTACAAACAACACTGAAAGACACCCAACTCACAGAAGAAACCCAGCAAACCATCAGGCAGTTGTCGTACCAACATCAAGCAAGAAAGAGGAAAGAAACACATTCAATACACAAGAAAGGAAATCACTAAAAGACTAAAAAAAAACATAGCTATTCTACCTGCGGACAAAGGACGCTTGACATTCATCTTAAATCAAAGAGACTACATTGGGAAGGCAAATGCACTACTTGCAGATACCAACACTTTACAACAAATGGCGAAAGACCTGACCCAACAACTAGAGAACCGAATCACAGCCCTACTCAAAACACTTAAGAAATCTGGAGGAATAAATAAGACCAATTTCCAAAAAATGAAACCAGACAGATCCAACACACCATACTTTTATGGATTACCCAAAATTCACAAATCAGTAGCCCCCTCAGACCCACAGTCTTGCTACCTGGAAAACCAACTTACAGATTGGCCAAGGAGCTACACCAAAGACTAAAACACTTAGTAGAAGACTCATGCCACTCCATCCACTCCACCCAAGAATTCCTGAAGACCATCGAAGACACCAAGATAGAAAGGATGAAACAATGGTCTCCTTTGACATAACAGCCCTGTTCACATCCATCAACATCAACCTGGCCAAGGAAAAACTGACTACATTATTAGAAGAACGAGAGATATATACACCAAACACTACCAACTTTGTCAGCAAGGACAGTATCGTCGAACTAGTGGACCTATGCCTTAACACCCACTTCACCTTCAACAACAAACCTACAGACAAACCAATGGTACACCTATGGGATCTCCAATATCAGAGTTCTAAGTAGAGGCGGTAATGCAGAGAATCAAACAAACAGCTCTACCAACCATCCAACCCAAACTTTGGGCCCGTTACACGGATGACTCCTTTGTTATTACGAAACAAAACAAATTAGAGGAAATCTTCAAGACCATCAATAATACCCTTACTGGCATAAAATTCACTAAAGAGGAGGAAAACAATGACAAACTGCCATTCCTAGATGTCACAATAGAGTGAACAGTCAATGGGGAACTTCAAACCAGTGTCTACAGGGAAACAACACGGACAGACCAAATAATGGATTATAGAAGCAATCATCTCAACATCCACAAACAAAGCTGCATTAGAACATTATTTCAACAAGCCACCACACACTGCAGCACAAAGGAACTACACAGAGCAGAGGAAAATCACAGATACAGTGCATTCATAAAGAATATGTATCCAATGAACATAGTCTGCTGATTTCTGAGCAACAAACCCAAACAAGCAGACAAAACATGTTTAGGAACCCTAGCCATTCTCCCCTATATCAAAGACATCTCGGAAATGACTGCCAGACTACTCAGACCCCTTGGCATCATGGTAGCCCACAAATCCACCAACACACTAAAACAGCAGCAAATTAATTAGAAAGACCTATACAGACAACAAGCAACACTAATGTAATTTACAAAATATAATACAAGAACTGTAACAAACACTGGATTGGACAAACAGACAGAAAACTCGCCACCAAAATACATGAACATCAACTCACCACAAAACGACATGACCCTCTCTCACTGGTATCCTTACGTAAGGATGAGGAAGGACACCACTTTGACTGGAACAACACATCCATCCTAGGACAAGCCAAACAGAAACATGCATGAGAATTCCTCAAAGCATGGCATTCCAACCAGAATTCTATCAACAAACACTACCACCCTCTGAGAAAAAGAACATAAAATGACATCACCATAGGAAATGATGTCACCACAGGAAATTGATTCACCAACCCAAGGAAACTCAAACATATAAATAGAAAGCAGTGCTTCATTCAGAGGTTCATTAAAGAGATTACCTAGTATGGTGATAAAATGTCTGAAAACGAACCTTCCAGTTCAGTGAGCAAACCTACATCCACAAAGCTGTATTCTCTGCAGCCAGTTTATATTAAACATTCAGAGTTTTTCATGAAAATTAATGGAAAGAGCAAATATTCAGACAAAAATGACAAATTCAGTTATGGTTGGTATTAATTTTGAGGGCTAAGCTCTCAGCATCCAATTCCAATTTTAAAGTTACATTTCAACTTGGCAAATGGAATGTTACTGCAAGAATGAAGAAAATAATTGACTATTCATCTTCATTGTTTCAGAGATCTGAGGCTTATTCTCCTGATTATTTGGTATGCCAAATGGGCCCAAAGAAATGGAAAGTATGGTTAGAACATTTAATTCGATAATAGCTTACACATCGCAACTATCAATTTTACTGGCCAACTGCATCATTTCATTCTTACAGGAGTGAAAGTGATGATATTTTTGCTCCTGAAGGTTGCAAATGTATCCTTAATTATGGGACAACTCATTTGTCATGTTGTTAATTATTTTCTTTGATGATAAGGAATGAAAATGTGAACTGGATGACAACAATGTAAAGGAGAAAATGGAAAATATTCTGAACATCTGCAAAACTCCAAGTTACATCTGTCTTCCCCTGCTGAGTTCAACAAAACAATCTTACTATCTTGGTGAACAAATTAGAGAGGCTCGCTACAGCTAGGATTAGGGGTACAGCATTGTCTTTGTTTCTTTCCTTTTTTTATGTACCCAGTTTGCTACTTTGCTCCCTTTTGCATCATCACCAAGCCCGATTTAACGCATTGTTATATAGAAATACAGGACTAGTATGCAACTGTTTTCATACTAGTTGTGTCTTAGTGTAGTCGGTGTCCTTTGCTTTTCACGTCACAAGTTTGAGTAATTTTATTGATCAATATATTTTGAATCGGTTTTCTCTGGGAAATCAGACCAGTTGATTTCAATAAGCTTTTGTATTTCACTCAACATGCAGATTTGCAGAAGAGGTACCCACTTACGTTTGTCACCTTTTATGGTCGCAAAACTCAATGATTTGAAACACAGGGACATTTTGTTTTCTGCTGTAGATCTGGTGTAATTTTCCAATGAATGAGCTCTCATGCGATGAAGGGGGTCACTGGTTGGGTGGTTGCAATAAAAGCGTTGATTGCCTGATCCTCGACTTAAAAGAAAGAGCTTCAGCATTCAACGAGTTTGCCTGGTCTAAGACAGCTTATTTATTCGAATGTTTCTCAGGCCAATGGAAAGCATATGGTGTGAGGAGGCCACATAAAAGGAGGGGCTGTTCGTGAAATGGTCACCCTCGCTCGAGGTCAAGGGCTGATATTTACAAGTGCATGAGAACAAACCGGTTGATATTATGGATGTGTTTGAAAACGCACAAAACTCTAAAATTGATAGACCTTGGCAAAATATCAATTTAAAAATGCAGCATCCAGCAGGTAAACAAACAGGGTGTGGGGATTCAGGGACAGACTCACATGTGTCTGTAGAAGTGACTTCAATTAAGCCCCTCTCAGCTGGGTGAGCTATGTCTACTCTGAGTCCGGACTAACAATTTGATCGTAACAAGGGTGTCCCCATTTTATCATTTGGAAACACCCAAGGGCTTGGCTGTATTAGTTGCTGTCTTAGCTGTTTGAAGCTTGTAAAGCGTGAGGCAACAGTGGCTAACTCACCGGGTCACAATCAGGGTCAACATACCACGCTTCTGAAATTTATATGAAATCTGGAGACCTTCTTCCGAATTATGTGGTTGGAAAGCAGGAAACATTTAGAGACACTCGATGATCACATCTTGAATTATTCTCAAAACTTATGCGACACAAGGAAGCAGTTCACCCAATATTGTTTTACAAGAAGCAGCCGCATTTTTAATGGGATTATTCCAGATGTGACTTTCTCCCTTACTTCAGCTGCATTAAAGTACAGTTTTTACCTTGTGTGGAAAAATCTCGAGAAACTCTGAGAAGGATAGAGGCCTCGGCTGTCAACAAAAACACCCCCTTTAGCACAGCTTCTCCATTTTAATAAAGCAGTAATGTGGAGGAGCTGGTGTTGGATTAGGGAGGGCAAAGTTAAACATGACACAACACCAGGTCATAATGCAACAGGTTTATTTAGAAGTAGTAGTTTTTGGAGCACAGCTCTTTTGTCACTAGCTACCTGATGAAGGAGCAGCGCTCCAAAAGCTTGTACTTCTAATTAAACCTGCCAGACTATAATTTGGTGTTGTGTGATTTTTAACTTAGTAAAGCAGGAAAAGGTGATGGCCAGGGATCTTGGCTTGTCAAACTCAGGAAAGGAGCTGCAGGTAGAAAGAGCTGCAGGAGCACTATGCTTCTTAAATGTTGCTACTTCATCTGCATCTACCGCCTCCTCTGGCAAAGCATACCAGGCACCTACAACCCTTCGTGTAAAACAAAACTTGCCTCTCATATCACCTTTAAACTTTCCTTCTTTTACCTTAAAACTATGCCTCCTATTAATTGACATTTCTATTGGGGACAAAAGACTCCAACTATCCAATCTATCAATACACTCATAATTTTGGAAACTTCAATCAGATCACCCATCTGCCTCCAAGGTCCAAGTGAAAACAAACCAAGTTTAACCAATCTCTCCTCATAACTAATACCTTCCAGACCAGGTAACGTCCTGGTGACATCTTTCTCTATTCTCTCCAAAACCTCACATCCTTCTGGTGACCAGAACTCAACACAATATTCCAAATGTAATCTAACTAACGTGCTATAATGCTGCAAAATGATTTGCCAAATTTTATAATCTACGCCCTGACCGATGAAAGCAAGCATGACATTTGCCTTCTTGACCACTTGTGTTGCCACTTTGAGGGAAATGTGGACCTGTTTGTCTAAATCATTCTGCAGGTTAATACTTTTAAGAGTTTTGTCATTCATTGTATACTTCTCTCCTGCATTAGACCTTCCAAAAATCCATCACCTAGTATGTCTGGATTAAATTCCATCTGTCATTTCTCCGTCCAAGTCTCCAGCCTATCTATATCCTACTGTAATATCTGAAAATCCTCCTCACTATCCTCAGCTCTATCAATCTTTGTGTGGTCCACAAATTTACTAATTCCAGCATAGATTCCTGTGGAACGCCAGTGGTCACAGATCTGCAGTCAGAAAAACACTCTTTCACCACAACTCTCTGTCTTCTATGTCTAAGGCCATTCAGCATCCATCTTACCAGCTTAATGTAGATCCTATGTGATTCACCTTTTGTATCAGCCTGCCATGAGAGACCTTGTCAAATGCCTGCTCAAGTCCGATAGCCAACACTTACTGCCCTGACCTCATCAAACAGGTTTTTCACTTCCTCAAAAAACAGAATCCATTCTGAGATATGACGTTCCCTGTACAAAGTCACATTGCCTATAGCTAATAGAGTCATAGAGTCATTGAGGTCTACAGCATGGAAGCAGACCCTTTGGCCCAACTTGCCCATTCCCCTTAGTTTTCATAATATAAGTGAGTTGCCTGCATTTGGTACATATCCTTCCATACCGATCCCATCCATGTACTGGCCTAAATGTTTCTTAATTAACAAAATTGTATTTGCTTCCAAACCTCATTTCACCCTAACCTAAAGTTCACCTGGAACATCTCGGACACTTCCCTCCCCTTCCTGGACCTCTCCATTTCCATCAACAGTGAGTGACTTAACATGGACATGTTCTACAAGCCCACTGACTCCCTCAGCTACCTGGACTACACCTCCAGTAAAAATGCTATCCCTTATTCCCAATTCCTTCGCCATCCTGACATCTGCTCCTAGGAGGACCAGTTCTACCACAGAACACACCAGCTGGCCTCCTTCTTCATAGACAGCATTTGGTCGATGATGTGCATCTGCGCATCTCATCCACTTCCCACACCTCCGCCCTTGAACCTCACTCCTCCAACCGCAACAAGGACAGAACCCTCCTAGTCCTCACCTTCCACCTCACCAAGTTCTGTATACAATGCATCATCCTCCTCCATTTCTGCCACCTACAAACAAACCCTACCACTAGAGATATATTTTCCTCCCCACCCCATCTGCATTCTATAAAGACCATTTCCTCCACGATTCTCTTGTCAGGTCCATATCCACCACCAACCCACCCTCCCCTCCCGGCACCTTCCCCTACCACTATAGGAATTGCAAAACCTGCATTCACACCTTCCCCCTCACCTGTCCAAGGCCCCAAAGGAGCCTTCCACATCCATAAGAGTTTTACGTGCACTTCCACACATGTCATTTACTGTATCCATTCCTCCCGATGCGGTCTCCCCTACATCGGGAAGACAGGACGCCTACCCACAGAGCGCTTCAGAGAACATCTCCGGGACACCCACACCAACCAACGCCACCTCCCTGCAGCCGAATGCTTCAACTCCCTCTCCCACTTCACCGAAGACATGCAAGTCCTGGGCCTCCTCCATCACCAAACCCTAACCACTAATCGCTTGGAGAAAGAACACCTCACCTTCCGCCTTGGGACCTTCCAACCATATGGGATTAATGTGGATTTCACCAATTTCCTCATTTCTCCTCCCCACACATTAACACAGATCCAACCTTCTAACTCGGCACTGCCTTAATGACCTGTCCTACTGTCAATCTTCCTTCCCACCAATCCACTCCACCCTCCCCTCCGACCTATCACCTTTACTCCCCACCTCCATCCACTATCACACTCTCAGCTACCTTCCCCCAGCCCCACCTCCCTCCCATTTATTTCTTCACCCCCTAAGCTCCCTGCCTCATTCCTGATGAAGGGCTTTTTCCCAAAACATCGATTCTCCTGCTCATCGGATGCTGCCTGACCTAAGTCCTGTTCCTAAGAATCAACAACTTTTCCCTACCCTTGACATTCCCTCACCAGCCTGTAATTTCCCAGATTATCCCTGTTGCCTCTCTTAAACAAAGGAACAATGATGGCTATTCTCTCGGACATCTTTTGTGATGAAGAAGGATACAAAGATTTCTTACAAGGCCATAGCAATTTCCTCCCTTGCCTCCCTTTGTATTCTAGGACAGATTCCATCAGGTCCTGGGAACTTGTCTACCTTAATGCTTTTCAAAACACAAAACAGCTTTTAATACTTTCACCTAAGGACTAACCTTATCCTTATTCACAAGTAACTTCAAAGCTTATGGAATTATGGTCAACGTTCCTGAAATACTTTCCCACTGAAACTTTGATCACTTGGCAGGGCTCATTCCCCAATACCAGATCTGGTATGGATCCTTTCCTATTTGGACTATTTACATACATTTCAAAAAACCCTTCTGGAAGCACATAAAGAAAAATTCTCCCCTATCCAAGGGTGTTCCAGTCAGTACATGAGAAGTGAAAATCATTCAGCGCAATAGATTGATTAGAAAACCTTTATAAAATACTCCTGAGGCACATGGTGGGGCTCGGCTTATGCCCGAAATATCGATTCTCCTGATTCTTTGATGCTGCCTGACCTACTGTGCTTTTCCAGTACCACACTCTTGACTCTGATCTCCAGCATCTGCAGTCCTCACTTTCTCCTCAGTATCCCTACCTCTGAACCAGGTGGTCTGGTTCAAGTATCACCGGCTCCAGAGCCATGTAATAACATTTCTGAACAGGCTGTTTGGAAAACATGCGTCCTGTGGAACTCCAGCAATAGTGTCTTGTGGCTAAGATGTTTAGAAACAATCACAAACATATTTTTATATGTTTAGCATGATGCCAATGAATAAAGAGTTGTCTTTCTGAATCCCATTGATTTTAATCTTATTAGAGATTCTTATTCAAATGCTGACTTGAAGTCAAGAGCAGATAGTTGTACCTCACTTGAGCAGTTCGTCAATTTAGCAGTACATAATTTTTTGCTTCTATCTTTCAGTAAATAGTGTTCTTTTGAGTATGTAGGAATGGCAATCCAGTGGTAGTTTGATACAGCTGAAATTGGGTTTATCACTCCTCCACCTATGAAGTTCCCTGTGAATCACAAAAAATTTTCTCTGTGTTCAAGAGAATGAAATATCAGGTACTGTATCATGGACAGCTGTTCTGACTTAAAATCTTTGGTTTGTAGGAAATGGAAGTACAACTAGTCTGAAGTCCACTCCTAACCAACAGTTATATATGGCAATCCCAAAAAAAGGATACAGGCAAAAATAATATTGACTGTTTTATATTTGAGGGACTAAAAAGCCAGGATAAATGACATTGACTGCTGACTGTTTTCACAATTGAAGATGATAGTTGAAATGGATAACTAACCTCTGTCCTATTTGCCTTTTGTTTCTAGAGCCATTGCAAAGCAAGCCAATTATATGCTGAGGAGGAAAAAAATAAATGTTTGGATTGTTCTGTGTGTGGTAATAGAACTGATTGTGCTATGTTGCTATTGGCAGTAATTCAGAAATCATGGAATTTGCCATTACTCTGCATTCTGTTTGTAATATTTCATCAAATAATAGATAAATAAAATGCCAGCTGTGGCCATTACTTGAGATGTATTGTGTCTGAATAACTCTGACGCTGTTTTTCTTGTCCAGAGGGTGCAAAACATTTGAAGCAGATTTAATACCTCCCACTGTGTTAGAAAATATTTGTTCATAAATGTGTTGCATTTTTGCCAGATCTGAATATCCTGTATGTCAATCTATTGGGCATCATATCTGATGCATTTAGGTTTAATCAATGTATGATGTTGAAAAACAAAACCACCTTTTGATGCATGTTGTGCTTTATTAAATTAATTAGTACCAGGCAATCCATTTTCCACATCCATATAGGTTAAGCAATTTTGTTCCACACAAAAAAACCCATGTATCAGAACACTTAAACTTGATACAATGCTAATTCATAGCATTCTTGTCAAGCTATTGTCATTGAGTTGCAAACTTGAAGTTGTCCATCAATTAATTGAGACAGTCTGTTCACACTATATCCTTTTCTAACATTACCATGCTTTTGTTAAGTTGAAAATTGAAAGTTTCAAGAATGTAGTTGTTTGATCCACTTCATACGTTTCCTGTGGTAGTTGGATGTTTGGTGTCTGGAACATTTTGATTTCATTTTCTCCTTCAAAAGCATTGTGTGCTCCACTGACCCTTTACCAAAGTAGTTGATTATTATTTGGAATGCAAACAAAACATCAATGCCTAGTTTCATGACTGTGTAATTATATATTTTGTGAAAAAATCCTATCTGATGGACAAAGAATCTTACACACTGGCTCCCTTCCAGTCACATGACTGTCATACTACTAAAAGAATTAAAAGCAGAAGACGACCATCTGGTCATTCAAGCTACAAGGTGTGAGCACTTTCTTTTTATGCAGAATCTCTAGAAAAAACTACAAGAGAAATCATCAAAGAGAGGGTTCTCTTTGAAAGGAACAGAAGGAAGATATTCAGTAGATCAAGCTAAACTGCAGAAACAGTTCAGACAATATGCATGTGCCATAACTACAGACCTAGTGAGGATCAAGAAAGCTCTGCCTACCTGTCTCTCTCCCACATTCTGAAACTGGGTCAACCAGCACAGTCAGAAACTGGCAAATTGGTGACAGAAGCCATCACAGCTACCAAAGTTGACATGAAGTTTCAACCAGTTCACTTCAGAAGGGGAAGCTTCCAGTAGTAATATGTCAATAACAATCTTAGAGACATAGCTTATTTTTGTCTTTATAGCTGTATTTCATCCTTATCTAGTTTATCTGCTGCATATATATTCTTAGCTAATAACTTTAACACTGTTACTTAATGGTGGAATTTGAATTCAATACCAAACCTCTGGGATTAAGAGTCTAACAATGGCCATAAAACATTGTCAAATATAAAAACCCATCTGGTTCAATAGTATCCTTTAGGGAAGGAAATCTATTTCCTTACCTCATTTGGGCTACATATGACTCTAGACCCTGAGCAACATGGTTGACTCTTAACTGTCCTCTGGACAATTAGGGATGGGCAATAAAATTCTGGCCTTAGCTAGTGACGCCCACATCCCATGAATGAATAAATAGAAATAAAAAACACAGGAGTATTTTCACAATAAACCAACCTTTTGACTTATTTTCAGCATAAAGCTGTGTTGCTGATTGCATTTAAATTGAAACACATACTAAAAGGGGTCATAAACAAATTAAGCAATTTTACAGTTTTAACAGGCCACTGAGGACATGCTGGGTGACATCATATTAACAAACTTAACATAAACATGTCTTTTTTTCTGGATGTCCGCTATGTCTTAAAATTATTGAATTACCAGTGAACATCACTGTTCCAAAAATCCATGGGGTATTTATGAAAAGAAAAATAATGAACTTCACAAATATATGCAGAGATTTTAAAACCCAACAGTGTTAATGATGTGAAAATAAACAAATGTGGTTACTATACAATAAATGACATACACATAGAAAACTAATTTATTAGAACTGAGTAGTAGTGTTGATGTGGCTCCTTTCACAAAATGTAAATGATTGTTACAGTCCTATTTGGTTTTGTTGGTTCTGTTTATAATTGATTGGCTAGGTCTCTACTCTAGAACCTTTTGATACATTTTAAATCTTATCTTCCATTATTTAATATAACTTATGACTTGAACAGTAATAATGTTTTAGGCAAATGGTTTTTTGATATGTGCACATAAGCCTAATTTCTTAATTTCTTGACTTTTTTGAATACTTTAATATACATGCTATTTCATAATTTACAGTTTAAAAATTAAGTTTGCAGTATTGTAAAATTACTATTTATAAGTGGTATTTTAACATATGAATATAAACTGGAACAAATATTACATTTACTAAGGAAATGTGGAAGCACAATTCCATCCAAAGGATGCATTTAATATATTGTTACCTGAGGTGAGCAGAAGATTTGAAAGCTGCGAATTGAATTGGAAGTTGAAGAAGATCATAACTCCACTTGAAAACGATGAATGGAGCCTTTGTAAAAAGTTGGCAATGAGGTGCCGATTATGATATGTCCATAAAAACAGCAAATTTAATTATCCCCTTTAAATTGATCATGGAGAATTTTGGAAGTCTGGTTATGAGTTAAAGGGAAGCAGTAGCAAAAATGTTATTGTACACATAATCCAAAGTCCCAGATTAATGTTCCAAGGGATATGGCAGATGGCAAAATTTGAATTCAATAAAGAACAATCTTCATTGAAAAAAGAAAGCTACTGCCAATCATGTGGCCATTGTTGATTGCCATTAAGAACCCATCTGTTTCACTGATGTCTTTTATTGATGTAAAATTGCTGTCCTTGGTTGGTCTGGCCAGAGCAATGTATTGTTGACACTTAACTGCACTCTGAAATGGCCTATCAAGATATTTCATTCCTTCAAAGGTCTACAAATTTGAGAGAGTGAATTGTAACTGGATAGATCACCCTACATTTACTTGGGCGTTGTAAATTACCTTTACTTTTCTCCTTACTAATGTATGGGACTTATGCCAAAATTAGGAGAGCTTTCCCACAGACAAGTCAAACAACAGCCTGACATTGTCACATGCATGGAATCATACTTTACAGACAATGTCCCAAATATCACCAGCATGGTACCACTGGCAGGACCTTCCAGCCACATGTCCTCTGCCAACTAGAAGAACAAGAGCAATAAATGCAGTGGGAACACCACCAACTGCATGTTCCCCTCCAGGACACACACCATCCAGATTCAGAAATATATTATCATTCCTTCACTGTTACTGGGTCAAAATCAAAAACTCACTTCTCAACTGCATTGAGGGCATACCTACATCTTAAGGGTTTCAGTGGTTCAATGGTATCTCCACACCACCTTCTCCAGGGAAATTAGGGATGGGCAATAAATAGAGTCATAGAGTCATAGAGATGTACAGCACGGAAACAGACCCTTTAGTCCAACCCGTCCATGTCGATCAGATATCCCAACCAAATCTAGTCCCACCTGCCAGCACCCAGCCCATATCTGTCCAAACCCTTGCTATTCATATACCCATCTAGAGGCTTTTTAAATGTTGTGATTCCATACACGTACCAACCTCTGCGTGAAAAAGTTGTCCCTTAGGTCTCTTTTATATCTTTCCCCTCTCACCCTAAACCTATGCCCTCTAGTTCTGGACTCCCCCACCCCAGGGAAAAGACTTTGTCTACTTACCCTATCCATGCCTCTCATGATTTTATAAACCTCTATAAGGTCATCCCTCAGCTTCTGACGCTCCAGGGAAAACAGCCCCAGCCTGTTCAACCTCTCCCTATAGCTCAAATCCTCCAACCCTGGCAACATCCTTGTAAATCTTTTCTGAACCCTTTCAAGTTTCACAACATCTTTCCAATAGGAAGGAGACCAACAGTGGCCTAACCAGTGTCCTTACAACCGCAACATGACCTCCCAACTCCTGTGCTCAATACTCTGACCAATAAAGGAAAGCATACAAAACGCCCTCTTCACTATCCTATCTACCTGTGACTCCACTTCCAAGAAGCTATGAAGCTGCACTCCAAGGTTTCTTTGTTCAGCACACTCCCTAGGACCTTAACATTAAGTGTATAAGTCCTGCTAAGATTTGCTTTTCCAAAATGCAGCACCTCACATTTATCTAAATTAAACTCCATCTGCCGCTTCTCAGCCCATTGGCCCATCTGATCAAGATTCTGTTGAAATCTGAGATAACCTTCTTCACTGTCCACTACACCTCCAATTTTGGTGTCATTTGCAAACTTACCAACAATACCTCTCATGTTCACATCCAAATCATTTATATAAATGATGAAAAGTAGTGGACACAGCACCAACCCTTTTGGCACTCCACTGGTCAGAGGCCTCCAGTCTGAAAAACAACTCTCCACCACCACGCTATGTCTTCTACCTTTGAGCCGGTTCTGTATCCAAGTGGCTAGTTCTCCCTGTATTCCATGAGATCTAACCTTGCTAACTAGTCTCCCAGTGGGAACCTTATCGAATGCCTTACTGACGTCCACATAGATGACATCTACTACTCTGCCCTCCAACAACTTGCCCACCACCGATGTCAGGCTCACCGGCCTATAGTTCCCTGGCTTGTCCTTACCACCTTTCTTAAACAGTTTGCTGACCTAGTGAACAACATTGAAATCTCATGGATGAATTTTTAAAAAATTCAATCCCCACCATATTTAAACCATGGTTGTATATCAGGCCAAGCACTGTCAGTACAGAGCTAACAGGCACCATCATTTGAATTGACCCAGACATGCCAAACACAGAGAATTAGCAGCCCACTTTGATGACAGGAAGCTAGAGCTCCTGGTTGATGGGTGGTACAGTGGACGGCTCTCCTCTTCCCCCAGAACTGGCAGTGGAGTCTGTGCTACAAGAGATTGTGACCCAAGTCAGTGTTGTTTCCCTGGTCCAGAGGAATGAACAGCAATGTAGGAAGAAAATCAATAACCTTCCCCACTCTGTGAAGATATGTGGCATCATTTTCTCACTGCTACTTCAAATTCTATCCATCTCTGCTACTCCCACTATGTGTCATGATCCACCCCTCTCATTATCGCAGATAATATCTTTCCTCACTCACTCTCATCCATAAACTCCTCCCCAAATTATTAACATTCTATGGCCTCTGCAATGCCTTCTTACTCACGTGAGGTACCTTTCTCTGAATTGCATCAATAACATCAGTTTGCCAGCCATTTTTATCTCACTCAGTCCCTCCCTTTGTGTTTTTCCTGGAGAAATGGTCCACAATAGATCAGAGGGAACTAGGACAGGTAGTGGGATGCCCAACATTTGATACCTTATGCCCTACAAGGACAAGATCCTGGCCCTTGCCAGCAAACACCATGATTGCTCATGTGGTGCTGAGAAAACTTCCATGTCCTGGCAACTACCTAAGAATAATTTTCCATTGCTGCTCTCCCAATACTGCCACTGTGTATATATTCTTAACATATTCGAACATCTTTTCCCTTTTTTTTGTGATGCTTTCTGTCTTTTGTCTCTTGCAGGTTGCAGTGGCATCTGTATGATTGCTGTGGTCAAGAAGACACTTCAATAGACAACTCACCACCCACCTCAAACACTGACACCTCAGCAAGTATGTTGTGTAGATTAGAGTCAGAAGCACATGCTAGAGAGCTTGTCTTTGCCAAGTCTTTGCAGCCATTGGAGGCTGGCACTTGCATGACTCACAGAGACAAGGCACCTGCTCAGCGCCAGGCAGGAAAGATCCCCACAGTGTCAACCATTCAGAACTTAATAGAAATGTGCAAGCTGGCACAGGAGCAACAGGCAGAATTGTCAGTGGCACTGGGCAAACTGATTCAAAAATTCAGAGGACTCTACTAATACTGTTTGTATCATGTTGCCTTTGGCACATGAGCATCTGGCTGACTTCATGGACAGGTTGGTGTCTGCCATATGGAGCCAGGTTCAGCACACTCAGTGTGTGCTGGATATACATATAGACATGTACTCCATCACTCTAACCAATGGTGCTCAGCATCTCCTGAAACAGTCCAAGGAGTTTAATTAGGTTGACCCAGGATTGTCATATAAGGAGAGGTAGAGTAGGCTGGACCTGTACTCTTTGGACTTTAGAAGAATGGGAGGCAGTTCTTTGAAATATATAAAATTATCTATGGGGTTGTCAGGGTAGGTGTGGGGAGGTTGTCTCCCCTTGTGGGAGAGTCTGTGACAAGAGGGAATAACTTCAGAATAAGGAGTCAATCAGTTATGACAGAAATGAGGAGGAATTTCTTCTCTCAGAAGGTAGTGAATGTGTGGAATTCTGTCGAGGCTGGTTTGTTAAGTGTATTCAAGGATGAGGTAGAATAAAATTGTAATCAATTAGTGAACCAAGGGCTATGGTGATAAGGCAGGAAAGTGAAGTTGAAGATTTTCAGATCAGCCATGATCTCATTAAATGACAGAGCAAATACATTGGATTGAAGGACTTACTTCTGCTCCATGTCTTATGGCTTATGGATAAGATTTTTTTCGAGGAGAATATTGATGGGATCTAACGTTAGGGGATAGCTACATAACTGAAATGGAAAATGGAGAGTTCCACTTGAGACAGTGAAGACTGTCAGGAAATGGATTACTTTCCTCACCCATGACATGTAGCTTAATATTTAAAATGTCATTGATACAATATAAATCTGCTGTTCATTTTTGAATTCAGTAAACATAACATGACAGGTCATGTAACCATTTAAAATTAATTCAGCGTACAAATATCCCACACTATTCTTTTCTGTCTCTCACACAGTTATATATGTGCCTTAAAAGATCTAAAAGACACATGACTGTTTAAATTGAATTCAACTGGAGCGATAAAATACATCATTTATTCTAGCTTGATGATTGTCATGGCCTGAAGAATCCAAACAGGCTCCTGAGCAAACCATGCTGCAAGACATTTTACTATACATATACTCACATGTTGGAAATTTCTGAAATATATGACTTGTAAAACTGATAAATTGATAGCACTGGGAAGGATATCAACACAAAGCTTCAACTTTTTCAGAGTTTGAAGTCTTCAAGTAAAGTTAATGAAATACAAATTTAGGCAGATATTTCATCTTTAGTAAGTCAGAACTTTTAAATAAATGCTTGAAGTACACATCTAAACATTGCGAAAAGAAACTAAAAGTTGACACTTTTCATCTTGCACTCATTAGAATCAGGGGGCAAGAGGCAGACTTGGGGGAAAAAAAGGCAATTTTATACAACATAAGAAGAGGGTGCAGATTGGTTGCACCATAATTGGTATGGAGATAGAGCAATTTTAATTCTATCACCTGACAAGTAGATTCCGATTCATCAGAGTGTTACCATAAGGATGCGGAAGAAAAGGTGTAGTGTATGTACAAATTTCTTGTGCCATTATAAACAGAGTTCTGAATATTTATATACATAGATTCTAGCTTATGAAAATGCATTACTCAGCAGGTCTAGCCGTTAATCTTAGACTGGTTTCCAATGTAAATCTTGACACAGTCCAGATTATTTAATAAATTAATTCCAAAAGCAGAATCAAATCTAATGTGGGTATACTTTTCTGAGGCTTGCAAGCATGGACTGGTTAAACACTGTTTGATATGGTCTGCAAGTCATTGGAATGTATGGCTTACGTACCTGGCATCACACTGGCACTGAAACTTACATGTCACATTTCTGTTTTGTATGGTAGGTAAACGTCTTTTTGACTTGAGAAAAATGTCCTGTAGGTGGAAAAAAAATCTATTCGTAGATTTACTGTAAAGTTAACAGCATGTAACAACATGTTCAAATGTTTGAGATTTCAAACCCAAAAGTGGTGAATGCAAGCACTTCCGACAGTTTTTGTGATAGACAATAAGTGATTATTTGATCTGGGAATCCATTTATCATGCAAGACAGCTTTGATTCACCCTATCTCAGCATCAAGTTTACGTGGTGACCAGGTGGTTAGACCCAATTCACAAGGTTAATCTTACTGCACATGGGAGTGTAGGAATCCAACGCATATATTGACCAGTTAAATAGACTTTTAGTAAATAGTAGTTAAGAACCCATTGTCAGAATTCTCAACCAATACATTCTGGAAGGGAATGTATTTCAATGGCAAATTTGAGTTTAGTATTGTCTTTATTAAGTTGTGTAAAGAAATACTTTGAGGCTAATTTTTGAAATATTGCAATCAGGTTTCTGCATAACAAAAATTTCCAAGGAGTAGGAGATGAGTAGTCTTTCTATTGAAGATGCCTTTCTCATAGTTACAAATAAGATGTTAACAAGGGGTGGACTTGAAAGGGGATTCCGTGGCAATGCCATATATTTGGTTATACATTGTGTTATTGAAATTGAACTCAACTCACAAATATTAGTTATACTTCTAAATTTGAGCTAATGATGGAGAAAAGGATTTTAAACATTTATTTGATTGTAATGATAATTGACTATCCCTTTTCTGTAAATGCACAAATTTCCTATACTTGCTGAGTTTATCCATCATGTTGCATTCATATTTAATATAGATTTGTTCTTATATAAAGTGATCAAGGGATATGGAGAGAAAGTGGAAGTGGGATACTGAAATTATGTGAACATATTGAATAGTGGTATGGACTCAAAGGATCGAATAGGCTATTCCTGCAGCTATTTTTGATGTTTCTATTTAATGGATAATTTGTACTGTCATGTTATACATGGTATAAAAAGTGTATCATAACAGGAAATATCAGCTATTATACTGTTTTATAATACTATTAATTGACATTCCGTGCCCTTCTAATAATAGTTAAAGGGATACAATCATGTATTAATACATTGAATTAGGACAAGCAGCTTTTAGTGGCTGAATAATTCAGTCCTTTTTTTTGACATGATATTCCTTTTACCAACATTTTTTTGGAATTCAGTTATGTACTTCTGCTCCAGTTTCAACTTTGCCAAGCCTGAAGAACTGGCCAGTTAAAGTTTCCTGTGTAGCTTACCTGCCAATGTCCAGCTGTGTGTTGCAAGTCATGTTGGTTCAGAAACCCTGTGGTTTTTCAGACTGCTTCAGACTCAATTGGCTGTGCAAATCAGAGGCCTACCGCCTATTTCAGGTTCCATTTCAACAATATTTGGCAGCTGATGTCAATTTTCTCAGGTGCACTGCAGCCAAACCAATATTTCTGGTTGCCAGGAGGCCTGAGTTCAAGTCCCACCTGCTCCAGATGTGCATCATAACATGTCTGAACAGACTGATATAGAAATATCTGCAGCCAGGCTAAGGTCTAAAGGAAACCACTTGTGTGGAAACCACCAAAAAGATAAGGAAAATGTATTATTTACCCAAACATTCCATCAACATTTAAAACAGAAAAAGCAGAATTGGTCCCTTTGGCTCCACATTAAAAAGACAACTTAAAGCCAATTCTGATCTACTTCTCAGCTATGCTTTTGCTGTGGTGTGGACATTCTCACTGGCCGATATTTGTAATTCTTTGTGACCAGTGCACAGCCATTGCCCCAACCATCTGGTGGTTCAATTCTGCATGACCCATTTGCTCATTAGTTTAGCATGGTGAATATCATTTGATGGTGAGAACATGGCTGAAATCAACTATGATCATCACTGACCAGTATTGCTGAAACTATGGGAATATGTTAAGACAAAGTAAAATAAAACTGGCATGAAAAGAAAAAGAAAGAAAAACTTGTATTTATATACAGAACTTTGATAACCACAGAATATCTCAAAGCACTTTATACAACTAATAAATTGTAGTCACTTGTAAAGTAGGAAACATGACAGCCAACTTGTGCACAGGAAACTCCCACACGCAGCAGTCACATAAATAATAATAATAATTAGCTTTCATAATGCTGGATAAAGGATATACAAAGGCCATCATTCCAGTGTAACTGAAAATGATGGAAATATTCAACAAGTGAGGCAAAATCTGTGAAGTGAAATGGAAATAACAAGATTGATAACATGTAATTAGAACAGTTCTGATGAAAGGTCATCAAGCTGAAGCATTAACCCTGGCCTTAATTTTTGTGGGGACAGAGAGAGCCCAAATATAACAACTTCCCTTTTCATCAGATTGCATATCCATAGTTCACAGAGACCATTGCTCATGTAAATGTGTAACTCTAAGGCAAGAGTGATATCTACTGAGCCAGAAATGATACAGATACAACTGAAAAATTGATTTAATCAATTTTTTAATAATGTGTTTCATAGAATGTTCTTGTTTCAATATAAATGTTCATTTTGTTTATTTTTTATTCATGCCATTTCTCAATTTTGACAATTTTTATATCATTTTGGAAATGCAATTATACGTTCTTCATGAATAACAAAACAGTAAGTCATAATCAAAATTTACATCATAGCATATTAATTATATCTAACAAAGTCTGAAAAAGTTAGAAATAACATTTTCAGACTTTTATTCAAAAATTCAATTGTATCATGAACGTCTGGATTTTAAACTTGATTGCAAAATAAATTGACCACAATGTTGATGTGTAATTGCTCATATGACTCCACAAAAGTGTTTTAGTTATATTTGGAGCCAATGAGAAGGGATTGTCATGATTTACATGGACAGTCACTAATCAGGAGGAACCAAAGCATTTCCAAATAAAACAGTCAATAAGGCCCATCTGAGAGATTCAAATTCACATGCAGTTGATTGATTCTTGGAAAGGCAAAATGAAATATTATCTGAGCAAGAATAAAATTTTTCCACTGAGGAAAAGTAAATATGTTGGCTTGGACCATCTGTGGAATCTTATGGTGATGGTGGAAGCTGTCAGTGTGCAAATAAAATATGCAATTAAAGCTCAGCAGGATCCTATAATACAATTGTTATAGAAGAATGCAACCTCGCATTACAGAAACATCACACTTTAGAAACAGCGCTTAAAGTGTTGACGATGTAATCACGTTGCAGCCAGCATACGTTTTAAAACATCTTTAGAAACATTGTCCCCAACTCGTCAATTGTGTTACAGTGAATTCGCATTAACGAAATGCGCGTTATAGCAGAACGATCTGTACAATAGAATTGTTCAAAGTTTGTGAAAAGATTTGTAGCTCAGGTGCTCGTTGTTGTGGTTCTGTTTGCCAAGCTGGGAATTTGTGTTGCAGACATTTTGTCCCCTGTCTGGGTGACATCCTCAGTGCTTGGGAGCCTCCTGTGAAGCGCTTCTGTGTTGTTTCCCCCAGCATTTATAGTGGTTTGTCTCTGCTGCTTCCGGTTGTCTGTTCCAGCTGTCTGCTGCAGTGGCCTCGCAACACACTTCATATTCAACAACCAAATATATGAATAAATCAACGACACACCCATGGGCTCACCCATCTCTGGACTCATAGCAGAAGCTGTAATGCATAGATTAGAACAAACAGTCTTATCGCAAATTCAACCCAAACTCTGGGTCAGATATGTGGATGACACCTTTGTAATCATTAAAAACACAGGAATAGAAAACACACACCGGATCATCAACGCCACACTCACAGGAATCAGATTCACTAGAGAGGAAGAAAAGGACAACCAACTCCCATTCCTAGACGTGATGGTACAGAGAACACCGAACGGAGAATTCACCACAAAGGTATGCAGGAAAGCCACACACACAGACCAAGTCCTGAACTACGAAAGCAACCACCCCAACACACACAAAAGAAGTTGCATCAAGACACTGTTCAAAAGGGCCACAACACACTGCAGCAAAAAGAGGAAGAAGAACACCTCTACAATGCATTCGCCAAAAATGGATACCCCCGCAATTTCATCAACAGATGCCTAAGGGAACGACAATGGAATGAGGACATGCCAGAACCCAAAGGACTAGCCACGTTATCATACATCAAGAACATTTCTGAACTGACAGCCAGACTACTACAACCACTAGGACTCATAACAGCTCACAAACCAACAGCCACTCTCAGACAACAACTCACCAGGACAAAGGACCCGATACCCAGCATGAGCAAAACCAACGTAATGTACAAAAACCCAATTCAAGGACTGCACAAAACACTACGTAGGACAAACAGGAAGACAGCTAACGATCCGTATCCATGAACACCAACTAGCCACAAAACGACACGACCAGCTATCCTTAGTAGCCACACACAAAGATGACAAGCAACATGAGTTAAACTGGGACAACACTATTATTATAGGACAAGCCAAACAGAGAACAGCCAGGGACTTCCTAGAGGCATGGCACTCATCCACAGATTCTATCAACAAACACTTTGACCTGGACCCAATGTACCAGTCACTGCAGCAGACAGCTGGAACGGACAACCAGAAGCGGCAGAGACAAACCACTATAAATGCCGGAGGAAACAACACAGAAGCACTTCACAGGAGGCTCCCAAGCACTGAGGATGTCACCTAGACAGGGGACGAAACGTCTGCAACACAAATTCCCAGCTCGGCGAACAGAACCACAAGAATTGTTCACCCTGTTTTGCTGCTGGAATCTTACTGTTACCTGTTTCTTGTCGAATGGCATGTTGGCTCAGTAGTCAGCACAGCTGCCTCACAACACCAAGGACCTGGGATCAATTCTAGTCTCAGGCAACTGCCTGCGTGGAGTTTGCACATTCTCTCTCTGTCTGTATGGGTTTTCCCATGGTGCTTTAGTTTCTGCCCCCAGTCCAAAGGTGTGGAAGGATTGGCCATGCTAAACTGTCAATAGTGTGGAGGGATTGGATTAGCCATGGTAATATGTCGGATTATAGAGTGTGGGGTTAGAGGCTTTCTGGGGGATAGTATTGACTTGATGGGCCAGATGGCCTCTTTCCACATTGTAGGGATTCTATGTTTGATATGAGATGGGAGTACTTATGTCCACAATGAATCAAAGGTTGTTTTTAGTTAATTTCTAGCAGAAAATTCAGAGAACAATTAAAAGATAAGCAAAACAGAATTTCCAATCCCAGGAGGATTGATTAACTTTTGGTAGCATATAAAATGAGCTACATCTGAAATCTTTGAATTTCTGTACCCCAAAGTATATTGGATGCTTGATCATTGAATATTTTTAATGCTGGGATAAAAAGAATTTCTGGTCTTTCAAGGAATGAAGTGATATGGTGCAGCAAGCAGGAAAGTGGAATTAAAACAGAAGATCAATCATGATCATATTGAATAGTATTTCAGACTTCTAGGGCTATCTGGTCTCCTGCTGCATCCATTTCTTCCATTTGTATCCCAGGCTTGGTGCACTCTTCAACTATTTACAGCCTATGTTTATTGATGAACAAAATCTCACTTCTTTCAAAAATGTCATTCTTTATCCAGTGAATGCAGTGTTTAAGTTATGATTTTGAAAAGTCTGCTACCTAAATCCTGTCCTCCATCACATCCAGTTTGCTCACCTCCACTGGCCTCCACAGAACCATTGCATTTTACAGCACAAAAGGAGACCAGTGCCTCAATTTGTCCATGCTGTCACCTGGTAGGCATCCAATCTAATCCTACTTCCCAGCTTTTGGTCTGAAGGCACTTCAAGCGCATTTTCAAATACTTCTGAAATATTATGAAGATTTGCATTTCGACCACACTTGTAATCAGTGAGTGTCAGATCTCCATCACACTCCAGCTGAAAGAAATCCCTTTAAATACCCTTCAGATCTCTGAGCTCTCATCTACCTAAAACTGCACCTGTGAATAGACCTCTCAAGTTGGGGGAGCACAGATTCGTTGTTTGTACACTATCAAACTTCCTCAAAATATTATACATTGCTATTGCGTCTCCCTTCAGTCTCCTCTGTTCCAAAGGAAATAGCTCTATCCAATCTTTCCTCCAAACTAAAATTCACTATTCCAAGCAATATCCTCAGTTATCTCCTCTGTCGCCTCACTAGTGCAATCACAACTTCAATAGATTCAGGTTCACAAAGCTTTACCACTAAAGTCTTAATCTTTGTATTTAAATCCCTCTCCGTGGGATATTCTCTGTGACTTTCATCCACCAGTGGGCCCATTTCTGAAACTGGTTTGATTTTGACTTTTTGCATGCAAATTGCTACACGACAACAATGGCAAGAAGTCCAGTGGAACTAGTCACGAGCACTGAGACCCTGAAGTGAAATGCAGTGCCAGTAAACCACAAGGCCAACCCAGTGATACAATTCTAAAATGGAGAAAAATACTTGAAGCGGTGGTGGGCATCGACTAGACATGGACTTTGAGGTGTTAAGCCATGGAACAGGATAGCTTGCATGGAAGTTGAAGAAAGACTGGGAGAAGGCCCAGGGTTCTGCACAGTGAGAAACCAATCATTCAGAGTAAGTAAAATGTTACTGAAATAAAAGTACTTGCAGAGATGGACAAGAAATGTACACTCAGAAAGGACACCAACGGCAAAGGAGCATGGTGTGGTACATGCCATGAAGGAACTCCAAACCAGTCTATTTTGCAGGGATTTGCAATAGGAATCAACAGTGGCACAGAAAATTAAGCACAAACCATAATGATCTGTAGGAGTCCCAGTAGTTGAGAACATAAGATAACAGGATGAACTTGTCTTGTAGAATGTGACGCGTCCACACCAAGATTCCACTTCCTTATTGGTACAGATATGCTGGATGAAGCTTGGTACATGAATATTAAGAAAAACAAAGAGAAACTAGTTTTAAATTGACACCAAAAGAAACATGTTGATCCTTTTGGATGCTATAACCATAACTGAGGCCAAGAAAATTCAGACCATTCTCCAGTAAATTCTGGGACTCAAGAAGTATAAAAATTAAAGTGAGAGGGCAGATACACGCTGCACTTCATTATAATGGAAAAGGAATTATAACAATCTTACATGTTACTCCCAATCATTACAATTCTTTACTGAGGGAAACTCTTTATATAGGAGAGACATCTTTCCATTAGAAAACATCAAAGACCCTACAGTCCTAGCATTGCAAGAGGGCTGGGGCCGATCCTTCCTTTCCCACAACACAAACACTGGAAATATTGAAAATAGGTTGTTGTGGTTCTGTTCGCCAAGCTGGAACAGAACCACAACAACGAGCACCTGAGCTACAAATCTTCGCACAAACTTTGAATTGAAAATAGGTACTAAAGAAGGCAGTTGCTGGTAACCATTGCTGATTGCATGGAGGCACTAAATAAAGAGATTCATGAAAATGCCTTCAAAAAGTTTACATTTAAAACTAGGAATTACCTTTAACAGCTCAGAATTGGCATAGTCTAATGACCTCAATGAGATGACTGAACTATAAAATCTAACTGTCAAAGTGTGATTAAGCCTTGTTAGCTGAAAATGAGAAATTTGCAGAAAATTGACAAAATGTGTTGCTCTCAGACAACTGACATTTACACCAAATGCCACAGCAGAAAAATATTTTGAATTCTTTTCCTCATTAAAGAAATGTTCAGAACTTGAATGTCGCAGTGGACAGCTTGCTGAATGAAGCTTTCTGCTAGTTACTGGGTGATGACCAAGGTTTTCAAAACACACACGAGAGAAAGATCAATAATTTCTGGTCCCTTATTAATGACAGAGATTGTGGGCGGAAGAAAATTTTGCCTTCACATAGCTCTGCGAAGTATCTTGCAAAGGTCTTCCTAATGGTCCTATTGTGGCCGTTTATTCTGTCGTTGGTGGTTGTACAGTTCTATTTTCTTATGAAGTCCCTGAGATGTTGTTGCCTGCACCTTAGCAGCCTTACATCACAGCAAGTTTTAGTGATATCACTCTGTATACAAAGAGAAAATTCCTGTCCTCGAATTTGTAAAGACTATGTCTTTTTAATTATGTGTTTTTAAAAAAACCTAGGAACTGAGATGAAAAAGAACTGCTTTAAACTGATTGTTTGAAAGAGTGGCTAAAATTTTGAAAGGTAAATGACTTGATACCCATGGGATGAATTGTTAATAACTGTTTGAACAGCAGTAATTTAAATTCAGATTACAGATAATCTGGAGCCGAGGATGTACTGATGTAGCTGGATGGCTGAGCAATTTGCAGCCAAAAACAAGCTACAGAGACATAGAGACAGAGAGAGGAAAAGAAGAGTGAAGGTCTTCTCCCAACTCAGAAACTGCCTGTACTCTGCAGCCAAAAACTCAGCTTAAACCTGAAGAAAGCCAGTTGAACAATAAATCAGAGATATTTTCCAAATGAATCAGCCTTTGTGCTTCTTACAAATCAATCAAAACTTCCAGAGAAAGACAACTGAACTACAAGAGGTGTGCCAGGGAAATTGGGAAGCAAAAATGAATTTCCACTTGTTCTACATTCACTAATAATTTATTTTCCCTATTTGTTTTGCCTGCATGCTTGTGTATAGATGAGTTTAAAAGGGGATTAGAGTTTTAGTTAGTTGTGTTATATATCAGTTTATTTGTAGCTATCGTTTTAATACTTTTAATAAATAATCATTTTTATTCAGGACAGAAACTAAGTCTATGTTTTGTTAATCTGAAAGTCAAGTAAATTGAGATATTGCGTGAACCTTAATAAAAGTTAACATTTTATGTGGCTCCAAATATAGCTCAAGTTGTGGTGTGCTACCAAAATGGGTTGTAACAAAGTATTTCAGATATGTTTAACTCCTTACTTTAATGTAACCTTCACAATGTTCCTTGATCTGTTCTTCATCCATTCCATTAGTCCCTAAATCAGAGAGCGAAGCAGATAGAAAAGGGAATGAGAATTTCACTTCCTGACCTCCTTTTCAAGATGCTGTAGTCTTTTGAGTCTGAGATCCTTTTCCTGTGAATTAGCTTTTCCTTGATTTGTCATCCCTCTGCAAAAACAAGTCATTTACAGAAGGTGTCGTTCTACTCTACCAATATGTTAGTCCTCTAAGGAAATAAAAATGAGCACATATATCCCACATGTCCTCTAAAATCACCAAGAATGATGATGGAGATTAACCTTAAGAGATTTATGAGAAGATGGGAACATGGAAAAGTGGAATAAAAGTGTTAAATGACCATGGTGAAAATAAATTCTATAAAAGAACTTATGTGGAGTGAAGGTAATTTTATTTGTAGTCTAAGTACAGCTTTTGACTACATCAGAAAGTGTTATGGAACAGACCATAAAACCACCTGCAAATATATCAAGGACATAGACCCTAACTTTTATCTAATTGAAATGCAAGTTTACGGTGCTGTGTTCCAGATGTAATTTGATTGGTTACACGACTCAGCTATAAACAAAACACACTGTATTCTTGCACTACAATTAAAATATAAACAAAAGAACAAAATGGTATAATTTTAATTCTAGTGGAAAACTTAACAGAATAATAGATTATTTAACTACTAAATAGCAACTGCTCCAATATAGTAACATCCCATAAACACAGTCTTGGCAGAGGCAAAGTTAGTAAAACAGATTGTCTCACATGCGGTGTTTCTCTAGTCCAAGAGGAAAGAACATCAAGAAAAAAATTCTGGTAGAGAAACAGAAGCCAAATCTTTAGCTGTAACAGAGATGTAGCAGCTTCCACAACCAGCTTCAAAGCCTCAACAAATACTGAAAGTGAAACTAAAACCCTAGTTCTGTGGGAGCTTGACTCCACCCATTCATGCTGCTTCTATAGTTTCAACCTTAACAAAACTTCCAGGCCTCACAAGCTATTTACTTTATTGGCTTGGAACAAACCACTCATCACCTCTGTCTCAACTTTCTTCATGAAATGCAGGACAGAATACTTAAAGACTTAGTATCAACACAAAAGGAGCAATAGCATGGTGATGGTAGAACTTACAGAGCTTTAGCCTGGTTCTGTGGGGTCCCAAATCAGATATTCTTTCTTACCGTGTTCTGTATCAATTCTAAGTGATCACCCATTATCCCGAGTCTGCTCAAGATTCCCTAGTTGGGGGATCAACCCGGCAAAGCTCATCAATAGGACTGGAAACCCACGGGCACTCCACTCCATGATTACAGGAGCAGGAGTTGGCATAACTGGATGAAAACTACAACCTAGATTTCTTGGTAACTAAGTTTGCTTATTTCCTTTTAAAGCTGTGTTTGTAACTCATGGAAAAGGAACCAATAACTTTATTGCATTGTTTTCAGGTGGTTACATATTGTTGATCATCTATACATTGAGCAGCCAACCCAAGTGAATGGAGATACTTCTTGTTCATTTTTGTTTTGTATTTTTACTTGAATACTTAGCTGAATGTAATATCTCTCAATTTTATTTTTAGTTTACATTGTACTTAAGTGTTGTACTTAAGAAATAGCAGCATTGAAATTTAGCATGCCAAGGAGATACACGAAATACAATTTCTCATTATATAAATTTACAATGATATTTGGGCTAAATTGAATATCTCATTTAGGTAGGCACTAATGTGGTAATGCTACCTCTGATAGCAGGTCATATTAAAGAACATACTGATGCTCATTACGAAAACAATGAACTACCTTAACTTTTAGGATCTTTTCATTGCCCAATGATTATTTTGATGCATTGTCCTGAACTTTTGTTTCCTGATATTTGATGTCAATGGGCTTGCAGAATTCCTATGTATTAACATTGTAAACCCTCTGCACTGAAATGAGGGGAACTCTCACTTACCAGTAGGTGCTCTATAAACGTATGTTAAAATCTTATCAGGAAGTTTGCGTGAACAAAACTGCATTGCTAGAATACTACACCTTCACCTTTAAAACTTGTGTTCAAGTTCAGTCCAGCCCAATGTGATCACAATCTTTTTTTCTTTATCTTCATATGAAATGGTTGCATACAAAATATGGGACAGTTGCAAATCAGTGAATATTTTCTATAATACACGATATCTGTAACTATATATTTTGCCAAATCGCTTTTGACTCCAAATTAAACTTATCTCTCTTCCTGGCAGAATTGTACAGGTTTATGTAGCATTTTTGGTTTGTTTAGTAATTTGTTTGGGGCCATATCTATGTAGTTGACCTTATTGCTTTTAGGTATGGTATGTGCTCAATATTCTATCCTTAAAAGTACTAAGAACTCTTAATATATTGTGGTTCTGTTCGCCAAGCTGGAAATTTTTGTTGCAAACATTTCGTCCCCTGTCTAGGTGACATCCTCAGTGCTTGGGAGCCTCCTGTGAAGCGCTTCTGTGGTGTTTCCTCCGGTATTTATAGTGGCCTGTCCCTGCCGCTTCCGGTTGTCAGTTTCAGCTGTCCGCTGTAGTGGCCGGTATATTGGGTCCAGGTCGATGTGTTTGTTGATGGAGTTTGTGGATGAGTGCCATGCTTCTAGGAATTCCCTGGCTGTTCTTTGTTTGGCTTGCCCTATAATGGTAGTGTTGTCCCAGTCGAATTCATATTGCTTGTCGTCTGTGTGTGTGGCTACTAAGGATAGCTGGTCGTGGCATTTCATGGCTAGTTGATGTTCATGGATGCGGATCATTAGCTGTCTTCCTGTTTGTCCTATATAGTGTTTTGTGCAGCCCTTGCATGGGATTTTGTACACTACATTAGTTTTGCTCATGCTGGGTATCGGGTCCTTTGTTCTGGTGAGTTGTTGTCTGAGGGTGGCTGTTGGTTTGTGTGCTGTTATAAGTCCTTTGGGTCGCAGTAGTCTGGCTGTCAGTTCTGAAATGCTCCTGATGTATGGTAGTGTGGCTAGTCCTTTGGGTTGCGGCATGTCCTCGTTCCATTGTGTTTCTCTTAGGCATCTGTTGATGAAATTGCGCGGGTATCCGTTTTTGGCAAATACCTTGTACAGGTGTTCCTCTTCCTCTTTTTGCAGTTCTGATGTGCTGCAGTGTGTTGTGGTCCTTTTGAATAGTGTCTTGATGCAACTTCGTTTGTGTGTGTTGGAGTGGTTGCTTTCATAGTTCAGGACTTGGTCTGTGTGTGTGGCTTTCCTGTGTACCTTAGTGGTGAATTCTCCATTCGGTGTTCTCTGTACCATCACGTCTAGGAATGGGAGTTGGTTATCCTTTTCTTCCTCTCTCGTGAATCGGATTCCTGTTCATGTGGCGTTGATGATCCGGTGTGTTTTCTCTATTTCTGTGTTTTTAATGATTACAAAGGTGTCATCAACATATCTGACCCAGAGTTTGGCTTGAATTTGTGGTAAGACTGTTTGTTCTAACCTTTTCATTACTGCTTCTGCTATGAGTCCAGAGATCGGTGAGCTCATGGGTGTTCCGTTGATTTGTTCGTATATCTGGTTGTTGAATGTGAAGTGTGTTGTGAGGCACAAGTCCAGTAGTTTAAGTATGCCGTCTTTGTTGATAGGTTCAACGTCCTGTTGTCTGTTCTGTATGTCCAGCAGGTTGGCTTTTGTTTCTCTGGCTAGGGTTTTGTCAATAGAGGTGAACAGTGCTGTTACGTTGAATGAGACCATAGTTTCTTCCTTGTCTATGTGTATATTTCTGATGATGTCCAAGAATTCCTGTGTTGATTGTATAGATTGTCTGGATCCGCTGATCAGGTGTTTCAGTTTCTGCTGTAGTTCTTTAGCCAGTTTGTGTGATGGTGTCCCCGGTAGTGATACTATGGGTCTGAGTGGGATGTCTAGTTTGTGCACTTTAGGTAGTCCATAGAATCTGGGGGTGTTGTTGCTTTCCGGTTTCATTCTTTGTAGGTCCGACCTAGTTATCTGTCCGTTTTTTTGTAGATTCCTCAGTGTGTTATTTATCCTATTGGTGAGCTGTGGGGTGGGGTCAAACTCCCTTAGTAGCCACACACGCAGACGACAAGCAACATGAATTCGACTGGGACAACACTACCATGATAGGGCAAGCCAAACAAAGAACAGCCAGGGAATTCCTAGACGCATGGCACTCATCCACAAACTCCATCAACAAACACATTGACCTGGACCCAATATACCGGCCACTACAGCGGACAGCTGAAACTGACAGCCAGAAGCGGCAGGGACAGACCACTATAAATGCTGGAGGAAACACCACAGAAGTGCTTCACAGGAGGCTCCCAAGCACTGAGGATGTCACCTAGATAGGGGACGAAACGTTTGCAACAAAAATTTCCAGCTCGGCGAACAGAACCACAACAACGAGCACCCGAGCTACAAATCTTCACCCAAACTTTGAACTCTTAATATCTTATATAAAAAAAAGTCAAGTTATGGTTCTGGTCAATATTCTTTCAAATGTTCTCCCACCAGCTGAAGAGTTACTGGTTACATTCTTGATCTGTGCAGCAGTTCCTAAAATGCAGCTGTCTGAGTAATGTTTCCCCTGGAAATGTCTGATTGCTGTTTGTAACCACACAACTAATGATCTACTGTTGACCCATTTCTCAGGTTACTCAGTTATGCATTGTTTCATGCATTTCTATGAATATTGAGTCTAAAAAAACGTCAGGCATAGAAAATATGTAGCTTCTCTGGAAATAAATTGTGAATAGCAGTTCAAAAATTCCAAATAGGAGCAGACAAAATCTTGCCTGGAATAAAAAGAGCTTTTAATATTGATAAGTGCTCAAAGAAAGGTACGCAGAAACTTCTACTTCTACTTCTACTTCTTATGATTTTAGCATATATCCATAATTTTAATTCCAGTTGCAATTGATATAACTGGTCTGCCTGAGTAGGAGTGAGACAGTTGAAGATATCTTGTAACTTTCCAATGTTGCATCAAAGTAGGGAAGTAAAACAGATATTAATGGATATGAAAAAGCTAGAAAAAGATTTTTGTTTACTCCTTAAAGCAATGAAATTACCAAGATTTACTTTAATCATTTAGCTACTGACAAGATTTACCATCTATCAACACTATATGCCAAACATGTGGAAAAATTTGCCAGAATGTCAGAGAATTAAAATCAGTTCTCTATCTGTTAATGTTTCATAATAAATTAATTGTACTAGTTCAATTTAAATACATTTGAGTTTGGATTAGTTACTAGAACAAAGAACAGTATAGAACAGGAACAGGCCTTTTGGCCGACAAAGCCTGCACTAACACATGATGCCTTTCTAAACTAAAAATCTTTTGCTTCAATGTGGCCATCTAGCCCTCGATTCCCTGCCTATTCATCTATTTGTCAAGTTGCTTCTTAAATGTTGTTGTTGTATCTGCCTTCACCACCTTCTCTGGCAGCACATTCCAGACACTTAACAGTTTCTGTGTAAAAAAACCTGCCTCTCACATCTCCTTTAAACTTACCCCCTTTAACCTTAAAACTATGCCCTCTAGTATTTGATATTTCTAACCTGGGAAAAAGACTCCGACTATCCATTCTATCTATGCCTCTTATAGGTTTGTAAAGTTTTCTATAAAGATGCCTCTCGTCCTTCGACATTCAAGTGAAATCAAGTTTGTCCAATCTGTCCTCGTAGCTAATACCCTCCTAGATAAGTAATATCCTGGTAAACCATTTCTGTACCCTCTCCATAGATTCCACATCTTTCTGGTAGTCTGGTGACTGGGACTGTACATAATATTCCAAATGTGGCCCAACTGAAGTTCTGTGACAGCTGTGACATCACTTACCAATTTTTATACTTTATCTGCTGACTGATTAAGGCTCGCATGCGTATGCCTTCTTGACCACCTTATCCACTTTTGTTGCAAATTTCAGGGAACTGTAGACCTGTACTCTTCGATCCTTCTATATTTTGACGTTAGTAAGGATTCTGTCATTTACTGCATGCTTTCCCTCCTGTATTAGATCTCCCAAAATGCAGCACCTCACATTTGTGTGAATTAAACTCCATCCACTAAGTCTCCAGCCTACTTGTATTCTGCTGTATCCTCTGGCAATCCTCCTCAGCAATAAATATACCTTGGATACTGCTGGTGAGGACGGCCTACCAGGGAAAGCCATAGCTGTCAGGTCTTTGGCACTGCACCTGGCACTGAGGCTCAGAAGGGAAGGGGGGAGAATAGAAAAGCTCTAGTGATAGGGAACTCAATAGTTAGATGGATTGACAGGAGATTCTGTGGTCAGGAGTCCCGGAAGGTATGTTGCCTTCCTGGTGGCAGGATCCAGGGTTTCGCTGATCAGGTTTACAGGATTCTGAAAGGGGAGGGTGAGCAGCCAGAAATCGTGGTACATATTGGCAGCAATGATATAGCCAGGAAAGGGATTGAGGATCTGAAAAGTGACGACAGAGAGTTAGGTTGGAAGCTGAAGAGCAGGACGAGTAGTGTTCTCAGGTTTGCTACCAGTGCCACGAGGTAGTGAGGTGAGGAACAGGCAGTAAGTGCAGCTTAACACGTGGCTGCGCAGCTGGTGCAGGAGGGAGGGCTTCAGGTACCTAGACCACTTAGATGCCTTCTGGGGAAAGTGGGATCTTTACATGAAGAACGGGTTGCACCTGAACTGGAGGGGCACAAATGTCCTAGGTGGGAGATTTGCTCGTGTAGTTCGGGAGGGGTTAAACTAGTTTGGCAGTGGGGTGGGAACCAGAGCTACATATCTGGAAGAGGTGTAGTTAGATATGGGGAAGTGACAGGATGTAGTGAATCTACCAGGAAGGTTATTCATGTGATGGAACAAAAACATTGATTAAATGTGTGTCTGCTTTAATACAAAAAGTGTCAGAAATAAGAGTGATGAACTTAGATCAGTACTTGGGACTATGTTGATATAGCCATAATGGGTAGGAATGATTGCTAGATGTTCCAGGGTTTACAACATTTAAAAAGAACAGGGAAGGTGGGAAAAGAGGAGGGGGTCTCCTTCGAATCCTCCCACTTCCTCCAGACCAAAGGGGTAGCCATGGGCACACATATGGGCCCCAGTTATGCCTGTCTCTTTGTTGGCTATGTAGAACAGTTGATCTTCCGTAATTACACCGGCACCACTCCCCACCTCTTCCTCCGCTACATTGATGACTGCATTGGCGCCACCTTGTGCTCCCGTGAGGAGGTTGAGCAATTCATCAACTTCACCAACACATTCCACCCTGACCTTAAATTTACCTGGACCATCTCTGACACCTCCCTCCCCTTCCTGGACCTCTCCATCTCCATTAATGATGACCGACTTGACACTGAAACTTTTTACAAACCCACTGACTCCCACAGCTACCTGGATTACACCTCTTACCACCCTACTACCTGCAAAAATGGCACCCCATATTCCCAATTCCTCCGTCTCTGCTGTATCTGCTCCCAGGAGGACCAGTTCCACCACAGAACACACCAGATGGCCTCCTTCTTTAGAGACCGCAATTTCCCTTCCCACGTGGTTAAAGATGCCCTCTGACGCATGTCATCCACATCCCGCACCTCTGCCCTCAGACCCTACCCCTCTAACCGTAACAAGGACAGAACGCCCCTGGTGCTCACCTTCCACCCTACCAACCTTCGCATAAACCAAATCATCCGCCGACATTTCCGCCACCTCCAAAAAGACCCCACCACCAGCGATATATTTCCCTCCCCACCCCTTTCCGCCTTCCACAAAGACCATTCCCTCCGTGACTACCTGGTCAGGTCCACGCCCCCCTACAGCCCACCCTCGCATCCTAGCACCTTCCCCTGGAACTGTAAAACCTGCGCCCACACCTCCTCCCTCACCTCTATCCAAGGCCCTAAAGGAGCCTTCCACATCCATCAAAGTTTTACCTGCACATCCATTAATATCATTTATTGTATCTGTTGCTCCCGATGCGGTCTCCTCTACATTGGGGAGACTGGGCGCCTCCTAGCAGAGCGCTTTAGGGAACATCTCCGGGACACATGCACCAATCAACCACACAGCCCCGTGGCCCAACATTTCAACTCCCCCTCCCACTCTGCCAAAGACATGGAGGTCCTGGGCCTCCTTCACCGCCGCTCCCTCACCACCAGATGCCTGGAGGAAGAACGCCTCATCTTCCGCCTCGGAACATTTCAATCCCAGGGCATCAATGTGGACTTTAACAGTTTCCTCATTTCCCCTTCCCCCACCTCACCCTAGTTCCAAAATTCCATCTCAGCACTGTCCCCATGACTTGTCCAGACTTGTCCTACCTGCCTATCTCCTTTTCCACCTATCCACTCCACTCTCTCCTCCCTGACCTATCACCTTCATCCCCTCCCCCACTCACCTATTGTACTCTATGCTACTTTCTCCCCACCCCCACCCTCCTCTAGCCTATCTCTCCACGCTTCAGGCTCTCTGCCTTTATTCCTGATGAAGAGCTTTTGCCCGAAACGTCGATTTTGCTGCTCCTTCGATGCTGCCTGAACTGCTGTGCTCTTCCAGCACCACTAATCCAGAAGGGGGTATACCATTGCTAATCAGAGAGTGCATCAAAGCTACAGAAACAAAGGTTGTTGAGGAAGGTTTGTCTGTTGAGTCAGTATGGGTGGAAGTTAGGAACAGCAAGTGAATAGCCACCTCATTGGGGGGTTTTATACAGACTCCCTAATACCAGTAGGGAGATTGAAGAACTCATAGGCCGGCAGATTTTGGAAAAATGCTGATGTAACAGGGTTATTATTATGGGTTATTGTTATTATTAAACTTTCCCAATATTGATTGGAACCTCCTCAGTGCAGATGGTTTGGATGGAGCCATTTTTGTCAAGTGTGTTCAGGAGGGTTTCCAATCAATGGGACATTGGGAGAGGCCATTTTGGATTTGATACTCGGCAATGAGCCAGGTGTCAGATCTTGCGGTGGTGATAGTGACCACAACTGCCTCACATTTACCATAGCTTTGGAGAGGGAAAGCAGCAGTTACCAAGGGAAGATATTTAATTGGGGAAAGGAAATTATGACGCTATCAGACAGGAGTTGGGAAGTACAGATTGGGAGCAATTGTTCCACAGAAAGGGCATAACAGACATGTGGAGACTGTTTAAGGAGCAGTTGCAGTGAGTGATGCAAAATTTGTTCCTCTGAGACAGGCAAGAAGGGGTAAGATTAAGGAGCCTTGGATGATGAGAACACCCTGGAGGAAGAGAGGTGACCAGATCAAGGTATACAAGGTAATGAGAGGCATGGATACAGTCACTAGACAGAGACTTTTCCACAGGGCAGGATTGACTGGCAGGAGAGGTCATAGTTTAAGATATTAGAAGGAAGGTATAGAGGAGATGTCAGAGGTAGGTTCTTTATGCAGAAAGTTGTGAATGCACGGAATGCGTTGCCAGTTGTGGTGGGGGAAACAGAGTCAGTAGCGACATTTAAGTGACTGCTAGACATGCACATGGACAGCAGTGAATTGAGGGGTGTGTAGGTTATTTTAGGTTGGGAATTATACTCAGCACAACATTGTGGGCTAAAGGACCTGTTCTGTGCTGTACTTTTCTATGTTCTATGTTCCTCACTATCCGCAACTCCCCTACTCTCTGTGTGGTCCACAAACTTACAAATCAGACCACATTCTCCTCCAAATCATCTATACATATTATAAACAATAGGGGTCCCAGCATTGATCCCTGTGAAACAACACAGATGTCCAGTCAGAAAAACATCATTCCACCACTACTCCCTGTCTTCTATGACTAAGCCATTTCTGAGTCTATCTTAACAACTCACTATGGATTCAATGTAACCTCTATTTTTGTAACAGCCTGCCATGAAGCAACTTGTCAAAGGCCTTGATAAAATCCATATATAGAAGAACCTTGATTATCCGAAGGACACGGCAGGGAGTATTTCGTTTGGTTAATCAATTTCCAGATAACCAAATGCTGGATAACATAGTTTAGCCAGGCATCGGGTCCTTGCGATCTTACCAGATAATCCGATATTTGGATAATCGAATGCTGGATAATTTAGGTTCCTCTGTAAACATCATCTATGGTCTACCCTCTTCGGTCAGCTTTGTCACTTCCTCAAAACTTTCAATCACATTTGTTAGACACCATCTTCCCCACACAAAGTCATGCTACCTATCAATAATAAGTCCATATTTTTCCAAATGTGAGCAAATCCTATCCCAAAGAATCTTTTCTAATAATTTTCCTACCACTGATGTAAGGCTCACCAATATGTAATTTATCAGATTATCTGTTGCCTTTCTTAAACAAAGGAACAGCGTTGACTATTTTCCATTCCTCTGGGATCTCTCCTGTGACTAAAGAGGATACAAGGATTTCATACAAGGATTTCATACAAGGCTCCAGCAATTTCCCCACCTGCCTCCCTCAGCATTTTGGTATCGATCCCATCAGGTCCTGGGGTCTTGTCTACCTTAATGCTTTTCAAAACACTCAATACCTATTATATTATATTGACATGCCCAGAATATCATCATACCCCTCCCAAAACTAAACATCTACCATGTGCTTCTCCTGTGTGAATACCGATGCAAAGAAGGGTGTAATTCTGATTGGAGTTCTATGAACATTAGTGTTCGGCAGGGGTCAGTGCTGGAACCCTGTTGTTTATAATATATATATATAGATGATTTGGAGGACCTCACCCATTTCCTCCTGCTTGAGACATAATGTCCCTTTATCTTTGTATGGAGCTGCCTTTTCCATAGAATACCCTCTTACTCCTTATATACATATAAAACACTTTGGGATTTTCCTTAACCCTCCTAACTCCTTGTTTGAGTTCTTTTCCACAACCTCTGCATTTTTTGAGGACTTTATCTGCCTTCTGTTTCCTAAATCTTACATATATCTCCTTTATCTTTTTTACGAAGCTCTCAATTTCTCTTGTCATCTAAGGTTCCCAAATCTTGCCATCCATATACTTTCTTTTCACAGGAATATGCCAGATGTACAAAGTTGAAAATCACACAACACCAGGTTATAGTCCAACAGGTTTAATTGGAAACACAAGCACAACCACCTGATGAAGGAGCAGCGCTCCAAAAGCTAGTGCTTCCAATTAAACCTGTTGGACTATAACCTGGTGTTGTGTGATTTTCAACTTTGTATACCCCAGTCCAACACTGGCATCTCCAAATCATGCCAGGTGTAGGTTTACTCTCAAACAGCTGGCCTCCAATCAACATTCCTCAGTTCCTGCCTAAAATTGTGGTTGTTAGCCTTCCGCCACGTTAGTACTTTCACCCAAGAACTACTCTTATCCATAAGTGAGTTCAAACTTACAGAATTATGGTCACTATTCCTGTAACTTTGATCATCTGGCCAAGCTCATACCTCAATACCAGTCTAGCATGGGCCCTTCCCTATTTGTACTATTTATATATTGTTTAAAAATACTGTTCAGGACACATCTAACAAATTGCCCACCCATCCAAGCCCCTGGTCCTAAGTGAGTCAATATGAGAGAAGTTAAAATCACTCACCATGATAACCCTGTTGTTTTTACATTTTTCCATTATCTGTCCACATATCTGGTCCTCTATCCCCTGCTGGGTGTCGGGAGGACTGTACTACAATCCTATCAAAGTGATTGCATCCTTCCTATTCTTGAACTATATCCACATGGCCTCACTGGATGAGCTCTCCAAGGTGTCCTCCCTCAGTATAGCCATGATATTCTCCCTAATCAGTGGTGCAACTCATCCCAGCCTTTTATATCCCTCTCTATCTTATCTGATACATCTAAATCCTGGAACATTAAGCTGTCAGTCTTGATTCTCTCTCAACCAATTCTCTGTAATAGCTATAACATCACAGTTATATGTATTAATCCAAGCTCTAAGTTCATCTCTTTACCTGTCTTACTCCTTGCATTAAAACAAATACACTTCAGGCTGCCACTCCTGCTGGTCCTGCCATGTTCAGTAACCTCTCCCTCTCAGTTCTTCCTCCTAGTGGCCTTAGTCTCTGACTCCTCCTCAGTCATTTAACTTGCTGACCTATTGCTCTGGTTCCCATCCCCTGCCACATTAGTTTGAACCCACCCAAGTGGCACTAGCAAAATCCCTGCCAAGATGTTGGTGCCTCTTCAGTTTAGGTTCAACCCATCCTTCTTGTAAAGGTCCCACTTTCCCTGGAAGACATCCCAATGATCCACATGCCTGAATCCCTCCCTTCTACAACAGTTCTTTAGCCACATGTTTAACTGTACTATCTTCCTATTTCAAACCTCACTAGCAATTAACACAGTAAGTAATCTTAAGATTACAACCCTCGAGGTCCAGCTTTTCAACTTCCCACCTAACTCCCTGAAATCCCTTTGTAAGACCTCATCTCTCTTGCTGCCTATGTCTTTGGTACCAATACAGACTACAACCTCTGGCTGCTCCCATCCTCCTTCAGAATATGGCTCTTAAAACAAGATGGCTCTTTATAATCATTAAAATAGAGAAAATAATTTTAATCTATTTAAATTTAGCAAGTCCTGGTCACTCACCACTTCTCTGAGCACTGTTCCACCTCCCATCTAGAACTGCCTTGATTTTAACTCTCTCATCCGTGTTTACAAATCTGTCCATGGCCCCTCCCCTATATATCTGTGAATCATTCTTTGTACTACAATCCTTCATTTTTGGGCCTCTGTGTATCACAGTTCTCTTTGTCCCACTTTTGGCAGACATGCCTTCAATTGTCAAAGACTGCAGATCTGGACACTCCACTCAAGCTCTGCCTCTCGCTCTCCCTCATCTCATTTAAAGACCTTGAAAAAATAGTCTTCTGACCAGCAGTTGATCGACCGTCCTAATGACTCTTAATGTGACTGGGTGTCAAATTATATTTAATACTCACTCCTGTGAAATGCCTTGAGGCATTTTTTAACATGAAGAATGCCAAATAAAAGCAAAGCTTTGATATTGTTAAGATAAACTGTTTATATAAAATCAAGGATAACTTTGCAACAATTTTGGATTGGTTTCAGATTGTTTCCAATTCCAAAAGTAAACTGATCTTGTATCAGTCCAAACTACAAGTTTCTGGATACAGTGGTAGTTGCAATATTATTTTAATACATGTGTCCCTTCTTTTCAAAGCGGTGCCTGGAAGAAGGAGTCCAAAAGATATTAATCCGTGCCAGTAGGGACCCAGGTCCAAAAGCATGGCCCCTTTCTCAAGTGACTTCAATTATCTTGCAAAGAAGCACATAGAGGGCTCTCAAGTCAGGATCACAGTTCTAGCCATTAAATCCTACTGTCTTGGAGTGAGAGCCTGTGACCATATAGTTGTTGACAGCAATAGTGCACTCTGGGTGATGTAGTCTTCTGCATGCTGTAATCTGCTTGCTCATGTATTCTATGCCTCTATTAATAAAGCCAATGTTACTGGGTGCTTTATTAAATGCTCTCCCCACCTGCATTGCCATCTTCAGTGGTCTATGCATATTTATATCAGGGTGTCCTGCACTCCCTTAAATATTGTACATTCTGAGATATATGGGGACAGTCTGAAATTTGGATTGGTGTCCTCTGAATTACAGAGCTCACTTGTGTAGAGAGAAATGGCACATCATTGAAGTTGAACTCCTAGTGCTAATTTACTGGAATGGTAAATCATTTTGATTCTGCTGTCTAGATATTGCACAGAGCCAGGTTGAAAGAAGTAAAGCTGTTACATAACATGAATGCAATTGTCTACTAAGTCAAGGCTGTGAAGTGTATCATATTGAAATCTGAACTTTTAAGGGGATTTAATAAGCACATGAAGAATGGGAAAGTGGGAGTGTGGTTAAGAGGCCCAAAGAATATATGAAACATTTCAGTCTTTGGTGTTGGTGATGGCTTGCTTTGCAAACCCATTCAAATTTCAGACAGGTCGTTGGAAGGAATTCTAATACAATATATGTATTGTTAGAAGTGAATTTGAGCATTTTGTAACTGTCTATGCCTTCGATACAACCCTGTTTAAATAAAGAAAGCATGATTAGTTCAGAAAATAAGCTAGCAACTGCAATGATTTATGCAAAATATATTAATGCTTGAGACTTTGGGCTTAAGATCACATTGTCGTGCCAAAGATGCAGTGGTAGGAGATGGTATAGCTTTGTATAGCAGTGTGTAAGTGGGATAAAATCCTTGAGATCTGCAGTATTGTTTTCGGTGTACAACTGGATATTGGTAATGGGATAGAAACTCATGAGAGATCAGCAAGGTTATCTGCTGCACTGTTGGCTGACCTCAAAGTGTGATTGGGAAGTACTATGAAGTTGGAGAAGAATATTGCTGGTTGCTGCAGGGCATTTGGGGAACTTCAGGGGGTTACTGCTTGAAGGTAATGGGTTAGAAATTGTTCAAATTTTCAGATTAGCTCATCCTTGGAAAAATAGTAGAATCAGACGAAGCAGGTCAAAATTACAGAATCAGTTTGACCAAGTATACAACTAGACAAAACAATTCCAGATGCAATTGAATACAGATGATTGCAAACTACTACACAAAGAAAGGTAAAATAAATAACGTATTATGCAGTTTTATTATTTATTCATTTACAGGATACAAGCATCACTGGCATTTATGCCCTTGAGTCCAAATTGGCTTTGAAAAGATGGTGGCGAGCTGCCTTCAGAAACCACTGTAATTTAAGTGATGTGTTACATTCCTCAGTGCAGTTAGAAAGGAAATTTCAGGATTTTGACCCAGTGACAATGAAGGAATGCTGATCGAGTTCCAAGTCAGGACTGTGTGTGCCTTTGAGGGGAACTTGTAGGTGTAGCGATCATGCATTTGAAACACACACCTCAGGAGCCTTAGTGAGCCGCTGAAATACCTCTTGTAGATGGGCACACTATTGCGACCATGGACATGTAGAAGGAGTGAAGGTTTAGAGTGGTGGATGGGGTGCCAGTCAAGTGGTTTGCTTTGTCTTGGTAACTGAAGATGTGATTAAAATAAAGAAAAGAATTGTCAGGAATGTGAGGTGTCTTGGAAGGCTTGACATTCACCATATTCAGGCAAGCAGATGTGGGTACTGCAGATGCTAGAGATTAGAGTCAAGATTAGAGTAATGCTGGAAAAAGCGCAGCAGGTCAGGCAGCATCCGAGGAACAGGAAAATCGACATTCCTGCTCCTCAGATGCTGCCTGACCTGCTGCGCTTTTTCCAGTACCACTCTAATCTTAATTCACCATATTCACTCAATTCAGTGCAGCAATTAACAAAGTCAACAGAATATTAAACTATTGATTGAAACAGTAACACGCACGGCATAGGAAGTTCTAATTTCTACAATGGCTTGATAGCTATACAGTGTCAAACTGTACAGTGGTGTGGCCACACCTAGAATATTGTACATACTAAAGGTTGCTTTAGTCAACGAAGGCATTCAAACATTGTGAGCTGTGAAAGTAAGCATCTGCTAGAAACCGTGGTATAAGCAAATATTGGAAACACTGGGTTTACAAGTTATAGCTTGAATTACTTGGCAAAGGCCAATTTAGGACTGATATCATGAAGTTCTTCTCCACATGAAGAATATTCAATGTGTAGAATGACCACCCTGATAAAATGGTGTGGAAAAGCATTTAGAATCATTTAAGAATTATTATGGCTGGGTGACCTAAGATGGTCTTCCTCATTTATATTATCTTAAGGTATTGTAATGGACACTGGCACAAGCTAACTACAAGGTAGTATATCTTGTTTTGGAATTTTTATATGTATTGAGAAATCAGTAACTGAGGTATTTCATTTAACTTAGTTAAATGGCCCAGTGCCCTTTATTTCTAACTAAGCATGATATTATATATAAATCTAGTTCAATACAATTGAATATAGAGCCTGCAAGCTGAACAACTATTTGCTATTGGCTCCTGTCAGTATCCTGTACAGGAATCTCTGTTTAATAATCACATTCCTATGAAAACTGTTGCTCGCCAGTTGAGTATTATTCAATTGCTCTTTGTCACACTTCATTTTGTGCTTGTTTGCTCTTTGATCTGTCTGTCAGAATGATATGAAAGATTTTTTAAATGTAAATCAAAGGTGAATAATTTTGTTCCTTGTATTATAAATGTTTTTGTTATTCTGTCCAATATCAGATGGCGTGTTGTCTAGACATGCATGTTACCTTTCTTACTTGCAGAGTTTACTGCAACAATATTTATATCTCTTAGACAGCTAAAAATCTTGGTATAATGACAATGAAACTAGGAGCTATTGTTTCATTATTGTGCAATAGTTGGTTGCATTTTCTGAGGCATGATCTGCTATAAAATTCCATAGTCTGCTTTTAGCTAAAACCATGCCTTTAGCTTTATCATTATTCATCAAATGTGCAAGCAATTCATTGTCTAAATGCAGGAAGAAACAAAAAAGAAATCAAAAGCTGCAACAATTAAATCAAACTTACATATAATACATTCAGTGTGAAGCAGGCTCCCTCAGTCACTGGGAGTTCTGGAATTTAGTCTGTATTCTACAGCTTAAACTCTTCAGTGTTCCCTCTTAGAATGATTTCCAGATGTTTGTTACTAAAATTAAACACAAACATCAGAATGATATTACTTTCTCAATCAGAATGACAGCAAAAATGTGGGGAGACTGATGGGTCTTCTTCCAGCTTGATCCTTTATGGGTTATCTGATTCCTTTACAGTTTATTTTACATCTTGCCCTGCAGATGTTGCTGCGGGTGACTGAATTTAATGGTTTTGAAAAGATTATATCAGCTTTCCGCTGTATTGTGTTACTGTATTTGTTAGATTCTCTGTTATACTGCTTTAAAGGATCATTTTTTATCAGACATTACTGGTGGAATGCATAAAAGAAGGAAAGAGTAAGCTTGGCTTATAGAATTAGACACAGATTCTTCATAATCTTAAAGAAAACAAGAGCAGCTACCAAAATATATTTTTGATGGCTGTTCAGAAATTGTTCAGATCAGGACAGTTTTATTAGAACTCAAGGTCCTCTCAACATATGTGCAACATATGTATAGTAATGAATTATTGGAAAGTGCATGAAGATGTACAGTAGCATCTTACAATTGCCACCTTGACAGATGGTGTTTTGAAGTATATAATGTTTTAACTATTTTTTTTGTTTGAGGTGGGAAGCAAATTTAATAAGTGTGAAAATAACTCCATTATTTCTTTAATGGAATGGAATTAAAATGATTAGGGCCAACAAAATAGGGCCATTAGATATTACCTAGACTACGCCAGATTTCATGGTTAGAACTTAGTTGAATTCCATTGGTAGTGCTGGAAAACCTTAATTCTCCTCTGTGAACCCATTTCACACATTGGGAATGGGAGACAATCCTGGGAGGGGTATGAGAATCAGATGGGTCAGATTGATTTTTGTGTAAATATAGATTTATATTTTATAATATATAGCTTCCCCTTCTTTCAAGCATTATTGTAATTTTTCTTCTTTCAAATGCTTTCGAAGCAGCCCGCAATAGTTCCATCAAAAGTTTCTGGCACCTCAGTCAAGAACCACCAGATGGATATTTCAAGGTCAAAAAACGTAGCAGTGGCCCAAATATCCAGGGAACTGAAATGGTAAGGCGTAATATGTTGAAAATGTGAATTCACATTTTCAGCACACTACCATCCCAATCCCATTGGAAAACCTGAATAAAGGTCAGTATCATAAAGATTGAGAGATGCCGGTGTTGGACTGGGGTGTACAAAGTTAAAAATCACACAACACCAGGTTATAGTCCAACTAAATAAACCTTTTGGACTATAACCTGGTGTTGTGTGATTTTTAACTTCGTCTTGTAAAGCCACCTTGACATCATATTCAGGTCAATATAAATGAGTGCAAGGTGTAACTCTCAAATCCACAAATTATGAAATGATATTAAACATGTAATCTAACACCAGGTGCGGATTATAACATTCCAGCAAGAATGACGAAAGAACCTGTATTCATATAGCACCTTGCAGGCTTCAGTTTCTCCCAAAGAGGTTCACACTCAGTGAAGAAGGCAGCCTTGTTGTGCTTGAATAGCTGATTCTAAATGCTCTCTAAGTGTAGTTACCCCGTTGTAGAAAAATGTAGCAGCCAACTTTATGCAAAAAACAATTAGATAAATAAATAGATCTTCTGTTTTTGGTATCATAGGTTGAAACATGGAGAAAGCACTACATGTATTTTAAGGGATTATTTTATATACATCTTAAATTAAATTTTCATCTGAGACACAGCAGCTCCAACAATGCAGCCATTCCCTCAGAATTACATGCCAACCAAGAATTTATAAAGTGGAGTTTGAACCCATGACTTTCTGGCACAGAAGTATGCGTAGTACAACTTATCCAGTGTGGATATCCATGTTTTCAAAAGCTTGCTGAGGTAGTTTATTGGCTAGCTTGGGTGCTTCGCATATTTAGTATAAAATCTTGCTAATCTAATGACAGATGTGAAGCTCCTATTTACACTCCGATAACATTACAAATTTGGTTCCCAGACACAGAGCTCTGCACATGCACTGAAGCTTGTGTGTGGAGAGCTTCTTGGTCATGAACCTCAGTGTCAGCAGCAGGGAAGGGCAGCTGTCAGTGTTATGAGGATCTAGCAGATCCAAATCACACGCAACTGATACTAACCTGTGATTCAATATTCGAATATTCAAAACCAACTCCTGGAAGGCTGAATGGCATACTGGAATAAACATAACTCTGGAATCCAAGAGTCCAAACAGCTGCCAGGGTGAAACTGAGCTGTCTTGACTTATTCCGAGAGAGTAAGCCCAGCCCCACTCTGACTCCCACTACACTGCCCCTCCCAAATCCCCCAACTCCCCCATGACCGGCACAAAATTCCCTTGGATTTGTTCTATTAAATTGGAAATTTTACTGAAGGTTACGGGTTGGGTCATAAAGGGAGTAGGAAAAAATGTCACAATGGTGCAGTTGGGAAATTTGCTCCATGAAATAACAACCACCCACGAATAAAATGAATCCTTCTGAATGTGACAGCCAAATTATTTTTTCCATAGTCCCCGATTTCAAGAGGTCGCCATTTTATTTATGCTTTACCAATATTTTGTATGGGAATAAAGTACAATCTTTTTGGAAATAAAACATTAATAAGCGAGCCAAACAAAATACCTCAGTACTTAAACCAAATGGTGAATTTTCTGCAAAGCTGAGATCCCACTGCCAGGAATAGAAACAGGAGTTATTGTTGCTTGGGTGGGGGTGGGATATATACTCAAGTCAATGATTCCTCTCATATATTAGAGTTGATCTTTCTCTGTACCTTCTCTATAGCTGTAATACTATATTCAGCACTCTGTTCTCCTACCCTGATGTACTTATGTAAGTATGATTTGTCTGGCTAGCATACAAAACAATACTTTTCACTGTATCTTGGTACATGTGACAATAATAAAGCAAATCAAATAAGGCATTGTAGTGGAGAATTTCACACAAATCAAACTGCTGGATGTACTCGCACCATAATTAAAGCACTGCCTATAAAGGCAGAACATACTGAAGTTCTAAAAAAAAGTAATATGAAGATTGTTGAACAACAATGTAGGCCGGCCTGGCCATTCAGTAATGCCTTGCTTCATATTCTCTTGCAGGCTGTTCAGGTAGGGTCCATTTTCCCTGGGAGAGGAGCAGGAGACTAGTCTGACAGGTGAAACAAGCTGGACAGAGATTGTTGAGGAGCTCAGCAGTTCTGGGGGCATCATCAGCACCAACATGAAAATGGTGTCCTGTACCTGGGGGATGCCAGCTCGATTGGCAAATGCCAATGCCTGCTTTGCAGCATTGGCCTGGTGATGGAAAATGAGACAAAACAATGTAATCAGTCACAAATTGCAACGCTAACAAGGCTTGTTAGATTTTTTGGTTTGAGAATTGAGAGATCTCACACAGGTTCCCAGTGGAATCATGGAAGCAGCATGTTGCATAAAAATGAAGTGCAGCTGTCAGCTTGATAGGTGTCTCCCTGGAGTAGGATGGCCACTCAACCTTTCAAATTGAATGTACCACTCTAGCAAATGGCATATTTCTGTGACAGTGTCCTGGACCCCCTCAGTCTGCAGCAGCAATGTGCCTCACTCACCTGGAAAAAATGGCATCAAAGTCGTTAAACTGCAGGCATCCTGAACCTCATCCACATCCTGAGGGGACCTTCAGCTGTGACTTCATCATGTTCAGTGGCTGATAAAGGTTGGTGCTGACTTGCTGGTGCGCCCCTTCAATTTGTTCCTCTTCAGTATCTCTGCTCCTTCATTGCACTTGACTACAGCGATGACAATCCCTGTTGTAGCTGGATCCATTGGTCATGGTTCTAATGAGCCTTTGTGGGGAATATCAAAAACAGAACAGGTCCTGAGCAATACTAGCAGTCAGTATTCATATCACACATAGTCGACATAGACCTCCATAATGTGAGACATGGAGGACTCTAACAAGGTGTGCAATAGATTGCCTCTACATGGGCCTCTGAAGCTGTGGGCCTTGTTTTGATCTAAGAAGCACAAGCCATGTGATTCAAATACAGTGGAAAATTGCAAGTGCAGTAAGATTATTGAAACCTTCGGCATCTCAGCATGCTGCCTCCAATCCTTACACTGATTCCCAAGCTTCCCTACCACAGCGGTGGGCTCTGATTAGATGAATTACAGTGTGGAAACAGGCCCTTCAGCCCAACCAGTCCACGCTGACCCTCCGAAGAGCAACCCACCCAGACCCATTCCCCTACACCTAACACTACAGACAATTTAGCATAACCAATTCACCTAACATGCACATTTTTGGACTGTGGGAGGAAACCGGAGCACCCGGAGGAAACCCACGCAGACACAGGGAGAATGTGCAAACTCCACACAGACAGTTGTCTGAGGCAGGAATTGAACCTGGGTCTCCGGCGCTGTGAGGCAGCAGTGTTAACCACTGTGCCACCGTGCTGCCCATGATAACACACCATGAAATTTAATGAGCAGATCTCCAGCACTGACAATGGCTAAGCCTCATGACTGACTTGGAAATATAGTCCCAACTGATGTGTGACTGGACACCTGACAGATCTCTGTGCAGTTACCTGACTAACTTACTATTATTTTTCATTCTGGACCTACAAGCGTGACTGTGGACATTCCCTAGACTGTATTAATGTAGACTGTCCCAAGCAGCTGACTGACCACATCCATGGCCCTGGATTGAGATCATATGTTGCTGTTGACTGAATTTGTTAACACTCCTCACCGATGAAAGTCATCCTTAAATTAACTGAGGCCAACTCCCCTTAGGCTTTGAGACATGGCCATTTAGTTGGATCATGTGCAATGTGTTTGCCATATAAATTGCTGGCACATGCAGGAGATGTGACATTGATGTAGCATGCTGCTGTATAAGAACATGTCCACCCCTCTGACTGATCACTGCTGACAAGCATGATAAGCTGTCTGGCTTTGTGTCTGTACTAAATGGCAAGGCTTATCCAAGTATATTTTAGAGATTTTCCACTTCAACTACCCTCTCAGCCAGTGCATTTCACACTCCCTCCACTCTCTGGATGAAAATGTTTTTCCTTCAATCCTCTCTAAACCTCTTGCCTTTCACCTGAAAATTATGTCCCCATCTTATTGATCCTTCAACTCGGAAGAACAGCTGCTTTCTCTTCACTCTGTTGATGCCCTTCATAATTTTATACATAATCTTAACAGTCAGGTCACCTTCTAGCCTTTTCTCTAAAGAAAACAACCTGAGTTTATCCAGCCTGTCTTCATAGCTAAACTGCTCAATTCCAGGCGACATCCTGGTGAAACTCCTCTGCACTACTGCCAGTGCAATCAAATCCTTCCTATTGTGCAGTGACCAGCTGTGGTCTAGCTAAATCCTGCATAGCTCTAACATAGTAGAAAATGAGCACTGCAGATGCTGGAGATCAGAGTCGAGAGTGTAGTGCTGGAAAAGCACAGCAGGTCAGGCAGTATCCGAGAAGCAAGAGAATCAATGTTTTGGGCATAAGCCCTTCATCAGGAATTGCTGACAAGCATGGCAATTCCTGATGAAGAACTTATGCCCGAAACGTCGACTCTTCTGTTCCTTGGATGCTACCTGACCTGCTGTGCTTTTCCAGCAGCACATTCTTGACTCAAAGCTCCAACATTATCTTCCGGCTCTTATAATCTATGCCACAACTGATCTCATACACTTTCTTAACCACCCTATTAAACATTCCTGCCCCCTTTGGGAATCTGTGGACAAGCACCCATGATCTCCCTGTTCCTCTGAGCTTCCTAGCGTCCAGCCATTCATGGAGTACTTCCTTGACTTTTTATTTCTTACAAAGTACATCACTGATCTGCCAAGCTGACCAATTCACCTACATCCTCCTGTAACCTAAGATCTTCTTTCTCAGTGTCAACCACTTGGCCAATCTTTGCATTATCCACATACATAATTATTATCCTGCCCACATTTTCATCTGTCATTATGTATAATATATATACAACATATATGATATGGGACCTAGCACTGATACCCTCTGATACACTACTGGACACTGACTCCAGTCATGTAAACAGTCTTCTACCACCACCCTCTGTCTCCTACCACTAAGTTAGCTTTGGATCCAACTTGCTATGTTACCCTGCTTCCCATGTGCTTTTACCTTAAACTTCAGTATCCCATGTGGGGCCTTGACAAAGGCTCTGCTGAAATCCATATAAACCATCTCAATTGCACTACCCCCATCTACACACCCAGTCACCTCCTTGAAAAATTCAATCAAATTTATTCGGCATAGAGTCATAGAGATGCACAGTATGGAAACAGACCCTTCAGTCCAACCCGTCCATGCCTAGATATCCTAACCCAATCTAGTCCCGCCTGCCAGCACTCACCCCATATCCCTCCAAACCCTTCCTATTCATATACCCACCCAATGGCATGACCTACTTCTGAGAAAGCAATGCTGACTATCACTGATGTACCTTTGCCTCTCCAAGTGAAGATTAGTTATCCCCTTCAGAATTTTCTTCAATAGTTTCCTGATAACAGATGCGAGACTAACTGGTCTTCTTTCCCTGGCCTATCTTTACTGCCTTTCTTGAAAGAGTAATTGCATTAGCTGTCCCCAAGTCATCTGGCATTGCCCTGTGGTCAGAAAGGAATTAAAAATTTGGGTTAGAACACCTGCAATTTCTCCATCACCTCACACAGCAATCGGGGACACAACTCATCCTGGCCAGGGGATTTCTCCTCTTTTAAGCCCACAAAAACTATCATTAGTTCTTCACTCTCTATGTCTAATTTTTCAAGAACCTTGCTGTCTGTCCTGAATTTTGTATATCCTCCTTCTCCCAAGTGAAGACAGAAGTGTCTCAATTAGCATTCAAACAATGGCTCCATGCATAGATTGCCCCTTTAGTCCCTAATGAGCCCTACTCTTAGAACATAAGAATAGGAGCACGAGTAGGCCATCTGGCCCTTCGAGCCTGCTCTACCACTCAACCAGATCATGGCTAATCTTTTTGTGGACCCAGCTCCACTTACCTGTGTTTTCACCATGTCCCTTAATTCCTTTATTTTTTTAAAAAAAGTATCTACCTTAGCTTTAAAAGGGATTACTGAAGTAGTGCCAACTACTTCCCTGGGCAAGGAATTCCATAGATTAACAACCCTCCTATGAGTTGAAGTTCCTTCTTGGTTCAGTTCTAAACCTGCTTCCTCTAATCTTCAGGCCATGCCCTCTTGTCCTAGTCTCACCTACCAATGGAAACATCCTATCCTTTCTATTTTATCGATTCATTTCATAATTTTATATGTTTCTATAAGATCTCCCCTCATTCTTCTGAATTCCAAAGAATACAATCCCAAGCCTCTCCTTATCAGCCCTCAACTCCAGAATCAACCTCCTCTGCACCCCTCCAGTGCCAGTACGGAGGGGTATAAGGAGACCAAATCTGCACACAGTTCTCCAGGTGTGGCCTCACCAGCACCTTGTACAGCTGTAACATTATCTCTCTGCTTTTAAACTCAACCCCTTTAGCAATGAAGGACAAAGTTTCATTTGTCTTCCTAATTACTTGTTGTACCTGCAGACCAACCTTCTGTGATTCATACACAAGGGTACCAGGATCCCTCTGCAAATCAGCATGCTGCAACTTTTTACCATTCAGGTAATAATCTATTTTACTGTTACTCCTATCAAAATGTATAACTTCACATTTACTGACATTGTATTCCATCTGCCAGACCTTTGCCCATTCACTCAATGTATCTATGTTCCTCTGCAAAGTTTCACAGTCCTCTGCACACTTTGCTCTGCCACTCATCTTAGTGTCATCAACAAATTTTGACACCGTACACATGGCCCCCAACTCCAAATCATCTATATAAATTGTAAATAATTGTGGTCACAACACAGATCCCTGAGGCACACCACTAGTCACTGATTGCCAGGCAGAATAGTACTCATTTATCCCCACACTTTGCTTCCTATCAGTCAACTAATCCCCTATCCATGCTATTACTCTATCCCTAACACCATGCATCTTTTTCTTCTGCAGCAGCTTCATGTGTGGCACCTTGTCAAAGGCCTTTTGGAAATCTTGGTACACTACATCCACTGGGTCCCCATTGTCCACCTTGCTTGAAATGTCTTCATAGAATTCCAAAAGATTTGTGAAGCATGACCTGCCCTTCATGAACCCATGCAACGTCTGTAAAATGGGACAATTTCTTTTGAGATGCCCTGCTATTTCTTCCTTGATAATAGACTCAAGCATCTTCCCCACTACAGGGGGTAAGCTCACTGGTCTATAATTCCCATCCTTTGTCTACTTCACGTTTTAAACAGTGGTGTCACATTTGCTATTTTCTAATCTGCTGGGACTCCCCAGAGTCCAGCGAATTTTGGAGAATTATCGCTGGTCCACCTGCTATTTCTCCCACCATCTCTTTTAGTATAATGAGATGCATTCTATCAGGGCCAGCAGACTTATCTATCCTTAGCTCCATTAGCTTACCCAACACTAACTCTTCCATAATAATAATTATTTCCAGGTCCTCACCTATCTTCGTCTCTTTGTCACTTACTGGCATGTTATTAGAATCCTCCACTGTGAAGACCGATGCAAAGTACTTGTTCAATGCCTCAGCCATTTCAGCATATCCCATAACTAACTGCCCCTAGTTATTCTTTCTCTAGTTATCCTTATACCTTTGGAATATCTTGGAATTCTCACTAATTTTACCCGCCAGTATTTTTTCATGCCCTCTGTTTGCTCTCCTAAATGCTTTCTTAAGTTTACCTGGACTTTCTCTACCACTAAAGCCTCCATTGATTTGTTCTGTCTCTATCTGTTAAAAGCCTCTCTTTTCCTTTTTATCCATTCCTGGGGTTTGTGCACTTATTACTCCTACATTGCAAAAAGATGCTGTGTTACTGTCCCCAATTCCTTGTTTGAACACCCTTCCCCCACTATCCCTACCGCTTTGCCATAGATTTGCCTAGAAGTGGCTGTCCCTAGCCTGCTTTGGCTAGATCCTGCCTTATTTTAATAAAATCTGCCTTTCCCCAATCCAAAGCCCTTTTTGTAAACTATGATATTCCCTTTCCAAAACATACTTAAAACATACCGTGTTTTGATCGCCATCACTAAAATGCTCACCTACTGCCACCTTAAACACCTGTCTCGCTTCATTCCGCAGAATTAGGTCCAGCACAGCACTGTCCCTTGTTGGACTTTCTATATGTTTAAACTAAAATCTCTCCTGAATACATTTCAAGACATTTGTCCCCTGTACGTTATAAGTACCGAATTGATGTTAGGAAAGTTGACATCCTTAATATACTTTCATTGCTTATGCACACTTCAGTGAATTGTTGACAGATTTGCTCCGCTATTGTCTGTTTACTGTTAGGGGGTCTAAAATGCATTTCCAGCAATGACGGTCTTCTTGTGATTCCTAAACTCCACCCACAAGGACTAATTTGAAGTCCTTTCCAAGAACTCTATGACTCTATATTGTCTTTCCTTCCAGTAGTAACTGACTCCTTAAATAATATTTTTTCTTATTTATTCACAGGATGAGGACATCACTGGCTAGGTCAGTATCTATTGCCCATTCCCTGCTTGTCCAGAGGCAGCTGAGGGTCAATCACATTGCTGTGGGTCTGGAGTCACATGGCAGTTTAGTTCCCTAAAAGGCATTAACAAAGCAGATGCGCTTGTTCCCAATAATCAACAATAGTAGCAGGTCATCATTAGACACTTAATTCCAAATTTTTATTGAATTTAAATTCCACCATCTGCCATGGTAGGATTCGAACCTGGGTCACTAGATTAACAATCCAGCGATAGTACCACTAGGCCTTTGTCTCTCCAATAATGCAATGCCACCTCCTCTCTTATATGCTCTCCTGTCCTGCCTGAAGATCTTATACCCCAGAATGTTGAGTTCCAAATCCTTCCCCTTTCTCAACCACATCTCCGTGATGGCATCAATATTGTAATTCCAGGTGTAAAACCATGACCTTAACTCATCTGTCTTACCGATAACACATCTAGCATTAATGCAAAGACCGTCAAGTCTCACCTCACTCCCATGAAATTCAATATGGCTGAATTCCCTCTCACTTGCTTCCTTTAATAAATCATGCTGTGTCCCTATTTGACTAATATTCTATCGTCCTCTCCCCCTGCTGAATTAGTTTAAATTCCTCTAAACAGTACCAGAAACCCCATCTGCAAGGATCTTAGATCCATTCTGGTTCAGGTGCAGGACCTCCCATTTGTATAGATTCCACCTCCCCCAGAAATGGTCCCAAGAATCAAACACCTTCCCTCCTGCACCAAGTTTTGAGCCATATACTCATCCTATTCTCCTATTTCTACATTCGCTAGCATTTGGCACCAGGAATAATCCAAAGATTACAATCTTTGAGGTCTTGCTGTTTAGTCCATAGCCTAACTCCCTGAATTCTTGATACTCAGTAGTGGTGGCACAATAGTACCTAGTTGTGTTTTTTTTGTACTTGAATTGAAAAACATGTTCACAAAAACAGACCAAGTCTCACTTCTCACTTCTTGTAATGTACAGCAGTTGAGAAATTGGAGTAAATAGTTTGGCAATTGCAAGCAACTAAATGCTGCACAGAGCTAAGATGTTGTCAGTTAAGACTTAGTTGTGAAGGAATAATTTGTACTGGTTGTGATTGTGTTGAGAAGAGATCTGGATCCAAACCAAAGTGATTTGTCGGCATCCTGGAGTGGAACTTGAAGAGGTCAATACCACAAGTCCATGTTATCATTTCTAACGCTCATGACCTAGAATTATAAAATAGTTATGCTATTATCAGCAGTAAAATAGAAAAATACTCCATTATCCATTATTGTTAACCTTTATCCTAATGAGAATCAAACTAAAATAAATGGACAACAGATTGATTTCATTAAGAAATACTTGGCATTCTCCTGTAATTCCTTGCCCTGCATTTTTGGCAGACACCAACAGTGGGAAGCTATGTTTACAAGTAATAATTGGATAACACATGGAGAATTTTATTACTTCAGGCAGTATTGTTATAAGGGTCTTGTAAAAGAGAAAATGAGATGACATCTTTTAGGAGGACACTTTTATTAGGGAGAACATAAACTGCAAAGAATACAGTTTCAGTATTTAGACTGTCTTTAATGATCAGTACCATTAGGCTTTTCATCTCACTGACCCTGAACATATTGCAACTCTGTCACTGGCAACAGGGAATCTGTATTGACCAAGAATTAAAGAGACCACATTCCTTCAGGTTTTATAAACTGCATTGGCTGGACGGAGCTATTAAAATAACCTATACTACTGTGCTTAGAATAGAGGAGCATCTATATAATATTAAAAGAAAAAAGAACAGTTGATCCATCCATGTTCACCTTGTGGCTGGTATCCATTTGTGCAAATTATTTTCTCAGATTTTGTTAGACCTAGTGGGAGAATTACCTGTTCCCTGGCCCCTGCTTACATTACTTCTATGACTGGCTGAATGAAGCAACTGGCCATCTGTTTTTATTTTACTGATCTTTTCTTGTTTAATTCCTATGGGGAGCTTTCATAGGAAGACTTTTGGGAAAACCTCATGTCCCACAATTTTATATTATCACATCAATTCACCAGTCATTGAGATAACTGAGAAGTGTCTTTCTTTATAAATTTAAATAAAAATAACAGATAGTACTAAACCACAAATTTGGAACATGTTAAAAGTTTATATTTAATTCATTATATGAGATGTACGGAATAGTTTAGTTTTAATTTGCAATTTTGATTTCATTATTCAACAAAAGGAAAAGTTGTATTTATTGACTGAGGAATATTAGAGATGGTCTCAGGATAATCACCCTTTAATGCCTGTATGCTGTACCTTGAAACGTATTAAATGTTTCTGTAATACTCAGGGTTATATTGCAGCTCTCTATAATATTATATGGTTTTAGGTGCTCCTTTAAAGAAAAGAAATTGGAACCGCAGGGTAAATGGTGTAAATTCATCAGATAACAAAAATGACAATTTCATCCAATCAATGTCTTCTATCTCTCTCTGCACATGGACAATTATACTCTCATTCTGTCCTCTCCTTCCTCAATTAAATTTATCGTTCAAAAGCAAAATTCTACAGAATGTATTAGACTTTTACTAAGCTGGATTCACCAGCCATTGGACTTTGCAAATGCTTTCAGACAAATTCCTGTCCAGATTTCAGCATGACAAGTAAGTAATCTACAATAATCTAGGTGAATGCCTCACTGTATGTGTTCCAATAGAATTTCAAGGAATTCTGATAAGAGTTATTGGGTAAGTATGAGGACCTCTTTTTTCCAAACAACTATTCATTTGCAAGTTTCTGGTCTGTAAATTGTGTCATGCTCTCAATCACTCCAAGAGGGTATCTCTGTAAATTTCTCTCAATTAAATGCATTCTCTCAGTCCTCGGCTGTAACTTGAAATGAAAGTGGAACCAATAGCAAGAATTTCAGCAAAACCCCTCCACTATTGCATTGCTCCAAACCATGGTCAGGATGCCACCTCTAAACAGTTAAACTGATCCCCAACACCTGTGGGAAAATAGTGGCACATTAGAAAATCCCAGTCACTCTGTTGACAAGTCTTAACAGGCCCTTAATGATATGGATTTGCTGCCTTGTATCTAGTGGTATGAAGCTCTGCTACAATTCCAACCCACCCCAATTTTACCTCCACTGAAGGGGTCCAGGGGTGCGATGGAGCCAGGAATCTGATACAGAGGCTTGTAGCATTATTTTTAGTTCCTGATTATCTCTGATTCTCAACCCATTAGAGACTAAAAATTAAATCCCTGGTGTCTACATGATTGATTGGCTGCTAATTATTCACTGAGCATGGAATCCATCGATTCTGGACCAGCAGACCGTCCATCTGACATAATTAGGGGCAGCACAATCTAAAATTACAGCAACGTCAAAGACTGAAGACTCTCTTCCTGTGCTAGTTTGTTTCCTGCTGTTTGAAACTCAGGACTTGCTAACAAAGATATTGTCTTGTCATGTTACAAAGTGAACAGTGTATGCCTTGAGTGCTCTGTTTCCACCACACTATTTCATCCACTACCTAGTTAAGCATTAGTGGAGGATGACAATGTGGATAGAACTGGTGATCTCACTGCCACAAGAAACTATCTACCTCTGCCTCGAAAACATTCAGGGACTCTGCTCCATTACCTTTTCAGAAAGAGTGTTCCAAAGACTCACAATCCTTTGAGAGAAAACAAAATTAGCCACATCTCTGTCTCAAATGATTTTTAAACCAAAACCCCTAATTAATTCCTGCATAAGCAATAGCATCCTCACCACATCTACTTTGCCAGGCCCCTCAAGATTTTATATGTTTCAATCAAGTCACCTTTTACACTTACAAACTCCAGTAGATACTCATCTAGCCTGTTCAACCTTTTCTCACAAAGCAATTCATCATTCCAGGTATTAGCTTCGCAAACTCTCTCTGACTCATAAGGACATAGGAACAGGAGTAAGCCATTCAGCCCCTCAAGCCTGCTCTGCCATTCAATAAGACCATGGCTGACCTGTGGTCTAACTCCATATCCCTGCTTTGGGTCCATATCCCTTGATACCCTTGCTTCATAAAAATTTATCTATTTCGGATCTAAATTTAACAATTGAATTAGCATCAATTGCTGTTTGAGGAAGAGTTTCAAATCTCCACAACTCTTTAACATGTAGAAGTGCTTTCTAACATCTCTCCTGAATTGCCTTGCCCTAATTTATAGACTATACTCCCTGGTTCTAGAATCTTCAACCAGTGGAAATAGTTTATCTTTATTTACCCTGTCTATCCCTGTTAATATACTGAAGATCTCAATTAGATCACCCGTTAATCTAGAGAAAAATTAGATCACCCCTTAACCTGCCAAAATTCTAGAGAATAAAGGCCAAATTTGTCTAATGTCTCCTCATAACTTAACTCCTGAAGTCCAGATATCATCCTTTAAACTTGTGTGGAACTCCCTCCAGGGCCAAAACATCCTTCTTAAGATGTGGTGCCCACATCTGCTCACGATACTCTAAGTGGGATCCAACTAGTGTTTTGAATAACTGCAGTGTAAGTCTGCATCCCTATACTCCAGCTCTTTAGATATGAAGGCCATCATTCCATCATCCTTCTTGACTGTTTTCTGCACTTGTTCATGGTATTTTAAAGAGCTAAGCACCTGAACCCCAAATTTCATTGGACAAACACTACATTTAAATTTGTGTCTTCTAAAAAGTACCCAATTGATCCTTTTTTCAGTCCAAAATGGAAAACCTCATCCTTGCTTGTATTAAAATCCATTTGCCACATCTTTGCCCATTCATCTAAGTCTATCAATATTCTGTTGTAATCTTATTCTGTTGTCGACACTGACTACAACGTTGCCCAAATTTGAGTCAGAAGCAAATTTGTATAGTTAACGTTTTATACCAATATCCAAGACATTAATGAATATTGTGAATAATTGAGGCCCCAACATAAATCCCTGCAGGACACCATTAGTCATGTCCTGCAGTTTGAATACTTGCCCATTATTCCAACTTTTTGTTTCTGATCACCCAACCAATTTCCTATTGATCTCAGTAATTTTCCCCCAATTCTGTTGACTTCCATCTTGGTTAATAATCTCTTGTGAGGATTTCATCAAATGCCTTCTGGAAGTCCATATCAACAACATCTATTGACTTATGTCTGTCCACCACCTTTGTCACCTCTTCAGAAACCTCTATGAAATTTGTAAGGCATGACCTACTCTTCATGAATCCATGCTGACTAGCTCTGCTTCTCCACATTTTGCAAACTATCACTCTACAGGTAATAGGGTTTTTTTATTCTTCTTGCCAAAATGGACAATTTAACATTTTCCTACATTATACTCCATTTGCTGCATTGACCACAGGCCTTTGGTTCTGATCTGGTTGAGGTTCTTTTTCAACATACAGAGCATAGCACGCATTCCTGCTCAAAGGTGATAAGTGCTGGTGTCTGATGACGTACACATTTCCATATAGAATGGATCTCTGTATTTCAAGAATACCCTCAGCATTCTTTCACTTTGAGTGGTATTCTGCTTGCACCAGGCAGTGCTCTGTCAGAATAGTTTCATGTCTTCAATTAAAGAATGTTTTCGCATGAAATAGTAACTCTTGCCCTGGTGTCAAGTTTAAAGTTATTTGGATGACTGCTAATCTATATAATATCTGTTATCATTGGTTTAGATGAAGCACTCCTTAGAAACATTGATTCATGTTGAGTAAAAGTCATAAATCATATAAAGAAATATGTCCTAATGAAGTTAGGTCTTGGTGGTACGGATTTTCTTTCAAAGATGCTTGCTTTAAGGAATCAACCTCTTTAGCCAATAACCACTATTATTTCTGTGATTCAAAGATTATTTGTGAGTCTTACATTCTCTGAAAATGTTTCATTTTCTGACAAAATTTGCAATGACGTGATGGAGTTGAACTTTTATTTTCTTTTTGTGTGTTCTTTTAACACCACTTCAAGAGTAGTAACATCAAGCATCAAAGAATTTATAGACATTTGTGTTTAGATATTTGTATTTGTCAATTGTGTGGCGTAGTGGTGATTTTGGACCTTAGAAACTTGATGAAGTCTGATCAGCTTCTTAAGCTTCTGTTGGCTTTCAGTTCCCACCATTCTGTCAAGATTCACTGGGTTGTAGGCAGAAAATTAAGCCTTACTATTCCCAGGGTCATCATAATGTGAAAAGATTTAATTAAACTATCCAAAGTCCCCACTGTATCTGACTAAACTGAGATTTAAAGAAAACACTCATCTGTCCTTAACAAGAGAACAGCTTTTTATTGCAAACAGATTGTCTTTAATCAATGGCAGAAAATAAACACAAGTTACTAACTGAAATCTCTACCATGTAAACTTTACCACTTCTTAAAAATTCCCATAAGTATACAAACAGACATTACAAAAAGACAAGGAAAGGCAAGGATAATGCAGGTGGAGAAGTAACAAAAAAGATCATTGAAGCCCCGTTCTAGCACCAGTCCAGATTATAGATATTGATGAGATGTTTTACTCTGATTCCTTTCTGATTCATTTCAACTTTTGATGAGGACATGTTGTTGGGAATAAGCCAATTTTCAAACTTCTGTTTACCAGTCAATGATTAACCCTCTCAGTGTATCTGAAAGTGTTTTTTCCTGATTTCTTTCAAGAAGGAAATTTGCAGAGCTTATCTTGGGATGTTCTTTTACTTCTCTACTCACAGAAGGGAGTGAGAGAGAGAGAGAAATGCATTTTCCTGTGCAGGTTGGTTGTTTCTCCTGTATAAACACAAAGTTGTAGCTGAGGGTACAATGAGGAAGTTGCTACGATGCTGAATACTCCTGAACAGATATAACATGTTCTTGTTGAAAAATTAATCAAAAGATTGTCACTGAATAAAATGCTCTTAACACATACTCATGGAAATGAATTCCCTGTCCCCTCACCTCCACTGCTTCAAAAAGGCCATACTTTAGATACAACACACAATGAGTTCGGGTAAACTGTAACATTTCTTCCACGATTCCTTGGTTTAAAGCACTATCACTCTTCCATTTTTACATTCTCAGTCTAAAAAAAAGTAGTCTTTATATGACCCCACCCTTGCAAAAGATAATGCTTCATTTCAAAATTGTATTTAATCACAAGGTATGCAAGCATGATGGCACAGTGGTTAGCGCTGCTACCTCACAGCACCAGGGCTTTGGGTTTGATTCCAGCCTCAGGCAACTGTCTGTGTGGAGTTTGCACATTCTCCCCATGTCTGCGTAGGTTTTCTCCCCATGCTCCAAAGATGTGCAGGTTAGGTGAATTGGCCATGCTGAATTGCCCATAGTGTTAGTTACATTAGTCAGAGTGAAATGGGTTTGAGTGGGTTACTCTTCAGAGGGTTGGTGTGGACTTATTGGGCCAAATGTAGGGAATCTAATCTAATCGAAACATGGACAACAATTGATGAGACTTATGTCTATTCATCCTTTATATAAATCACATACAATCTTTATTATATTTCTCTTAAATCCTTAACCTGTTTAATCATTTTGCATTCTGGACAATGTGTCTGTAAGCTCATCTTCATAAACAATATGAACAAGTTTTACATTGAATGGTTACAGCAGTAAACTCTACTTGAACATTCTCACATATTGGGCTTTAAATTTTTCACTTAATGAATTATTGTCTGTATAGATCAATGTTTCATTGCAAACCTGATGGACATTAACTTCAAAATGTTGGAGAGCCAGTAGTAATTCCAAAGTCTCATTTCCTACTGAATAATACTTCTTCTGATATTGATTTAACTTCTTAGAAAAGTACCTCACTCATCATCTAGAACCTATTCACAGATCACTGATATTATGAATGGGAAAGTTAGGGGTGGCAAGCACTGCTTCATTACTTAGCACTGCCTTCAGCTAAGTGGCATCCTGCTGACCTTAATGAATTTTGCCTGTTCTGTCCCAAATGTATTAAAGGTGCAGCTATTGTATTCACATCAGGCACAACCTACACATTCCTAAAAAACTCATGATTTCTTATTTAGTTTCAGGAATGGGGAATTTGATCAGAGCCTTCATTTTTGCCAATCTTGCCATTCTTTACCATTTTTGCCTGATCCAATAAACACTTGTACGGATCATTCAGCTGTTACAGCACAGAAGGAAGCCATTCAGCTATGATGTTCATGCTGGCCCTCTGAAGGAGGATTTCATCTAGTGACACTACACTGGTTTTTCTTTTTGTAGTCCTTCAATTGTTTCCAAGAAAAGTCATAATGTGGAGGAGCAGGTACTGGACTGGGGTAGACAAAGTCAAAAATCACACACCAGGTTATTGTCCAACAGTTTTATTTGTAAGTACTAGCTTTTAGAGCACTGCTTCTTCATTAGGTAGTTGTGGAGCAGGACCATAGGATAGAGAATTTGTAGCAAAAGATTATAATGTCATGCAACTGAAATTATATATTGAACAAACCTAGATTGCTGTTAAATCTTTTAGAATGGGTTGCAGCTTTAGGTTCATTGATATGTGAATTCCAGAACTTCTTTTAAGCCATATTCTCAAGATAACTTAAGTTTTTATCAAAATAAAGGTGACATCTCAGCTCAGACAATGCATTAAAGATGTGAGATTAGAGTCTGTATGAATTCTAATCTTGAGTCAGACTGGTTCTATTTCCAAACTGGAATTTATAAAATTTTACAAGGATTGACTGCCTGCATTGACTGCCTGCAGACTGTGAGCTTTTTGAGCAAAATAGAATGTATCTGCAAATATAATTCTGCAAGTGCAAATTCACCTCATAGAGTGTAGGTTTGCTCGCTGAGCTGTAGGTTTGATATCCAGACGTTTCATTACCTGGCTAGGTAACATCATCAGTGGCGACCTCCAAGTGAAGCGAAGCTGCTGTCTCCTGTTTTCTATTTATATGTTTGTCCTGGATGGGGTTCCTGGGGTTTGTGGTGATGTCATTTCCTGTTCATTTTCTGAGGGGTTGATAGATGGTATCTGGGTCTATGTGTTTGTTTATGGCATTGTGGTTGGAGTGCCAGGCCTCTAGGAATTCTCTGGCATGTCTTTGCTTAGCCTGTCCCAGGATAGATGTGTTGTCCCAGTCGAATTGGTGATTTTGTTCATCCGTGTGTAGAGCTACGAGGGAGAGAGGGTCATGTCTTTTTGTGGCTAGCTGGTGTTCATGTATTCTGGTGGCTAACTTTCTTCCTGTTTGTCCTATGTAGTGTTTGTGGCAGTCCTTGCATGGAATTATATGTGTGTGTGCATGCATGAGAGAGAAAGAGAGAGAGAGTATGTGAGTGTGAGTGCACTTGAGAGAGTGTGTGTTTGCATGTGTGCATGCTTGGTAAAGTGTGTGTGCGAGTATGATGGTGAATAAGCCTGTGAGAGTGTATATGCTTGGGCATGAGTGTGGTGGGTGTATGTGTGTGTGTCTGAGAGCAAGCAGTGTAACATGAACTCAAGGTCCCGGTTGATGCCATCCTTATGGGTACTAAACTTGGCTATCATCCTCTGCAGACCACTCTGCATTGTTGCATATCCTGAAGTCCACATTGGAGGATGGTCACCCGAAGATCCAAGGCCGAATGTCCTTGACCGCTGAAGTGTTTCCTGACTGGGAGGGAATATCCCAATCTGGCAATTGTTGTGCAGTCTCATCTACTTGGTCTTGCCAATGTACTATGACTCGGGGCACCCTTGCCTGCAGCAGATGAAATAGACAACGTTGGTCGAGTCACACGAGTACTTGCCACATAAACGGTGGGTGGTGTCTCTATGTGTAATGGTGGTATCCATGTCCACTCTCTGACACATCTTGCAGTGTTTGCCATAACAAGGTTGTGCAGTGTGGCCGTCGATGTTGTCCTGAAGGATGGGCAGCAAACTGTGTACCCACCGTGTGTCGTTTCAGTTGCATGATACTATAACCTTTTGCTGTAAATTCTGTGTCTTATGATCCTGCTCCACAACTACCTGATGAAGGAGCAATGCTCTGAAAGCTACTGCTTCCAACCTGGTGTTGTGTGATTTTTAACTTCCTAGAAAAGTGTCAGAGTGTCAGAGTTAGGGGAACAGACAAACATTTCTACAATTACAAATATGACTCGTCAGTATGTTGCACTTTTAGTGCCAGGGCCATGGATGCCACAGAAAGTTAAAGGATGTTGTTTGGGGCAAGGTGAACAACTAGAGGCCATGGTTCATGTCAGTAGGAAGGGGAGGCAGGGCAATAAAATCCTAAAGGCAAATTTCAGGGAATAAGGAACATGACTGAAAATCAGATCTCTAAAACAGTCATCTCAGGATTACTCGAAATCCATGTGGTGGTAAGCATGAAAATAAGAAATTTGGGTAAACACATGGCTGGAAAATAGTATAAGAGGGAGGACATCAAAATTCTGAGGCTTTGAGATTAGTTCTGGGACTGTCAGACCTGTACAAGATGAAGGGGTTGCATCTTACCAGGACTTGAACAAACATCATTGCAGGAGATTTGTCACTTATTTAGGGAGGGTTTAATCTAGATTGGCAGGGAATGGAAACCTAAAAGAAAGTTCAGATTCAAAGTTTACTCATGCAACTGGTTAAAAAAGAAGCAGTAACAAAAGCAAAAATAGAAGACAGACAAAGCAATGGCAAAAATCAAATAGGATCAAAATGCAGAATAATGTTAAACAACTGAATTAAGGCATTTTATATGAATTAGTGCAGCACTCACTAAAATCTTAATGAATTAAAAGCACAAATTGAGGTAAATGTTTATGATTTCATTGCACTATAGAGATGTGACTATAAGTTGACTGAGAATGGGAACTGAATATCCAAGCAAAGACAAATGCAAGGACAAGGATGTTAGATAGCATTCTTAATAATGGACAACAAAGTTCATTAGTCAGAGAGGATCTTTTATCAATGACTTGAGATGTAGAATCAGTTTGGATCGCGCTAAGAAACAAAAGGGAGTTTCTGCTGTATTACCCAAACACAATGGTGTAGCCAGGCAGCGAGGGTAAACTGAAGAAGTTGCTACTGTGCTGAATACTCCTAAATAGATACATCAGATTCTTGTTGAAAATTCATCAAAAACTCTGTCATTGGGCAAAATGCCATGAACACACACTTATAGAAATGAAGGGCTTAGCATTTCTGATCCTTTCACCTCCACTGCTTCAATAAGGCCATACTTTAGGTACAACACACAATGAGTTCTGGTAACTTTTGTTTTAAGTTGCAACACTTTCTTCCACAGTTCCTTGGTTTAAAGCAGTATCATTCTTCCATTTTACATTCTCAATCTAAAACATTCTTAATAATGAACAACTATTAGACATTAGTCGAATAGGTGTTTTATCAATGACTTGAGATGTCGAATCAGTTTGGATCAAACTAAGAAGCGTGGGAGTAAATATTGGTAGGAACTGTTTATCAATCACCAAACAATAGGACAAATGTTAGGGATGATATGAATCAGGAAATAAGAGGTGCCTGCAATGTAGTTAGCAGACTAATAATGGATGACTTTAATTAACATATAGACACATTTAATTAAGTCAGTATTAATGCTGTGGAAGATGAATTCCTGAGGTGTGTATGAGATGGGTTTCTGGATCAGTATATTGAACAGTCAACTAAGGATTGGAAACAGAAACCGAAATTGCTGAAAACTCTCAAGGGGTCTGGCAGCATAGAGTCATAGAGTCAGAGTCGGCATCTGTGAAGAGAAGTCAGAGTTAACATTTTGAGTCCAGTGACCCTTCTTCGGAACTGCTTCAGAATCCAGTTCTAAAAAAGGGTCACTGGACCCGAAATGTTAAATTTGATTTCTCTCCATAGATCCTGCCAGACCTGCGGAGGTTTACCTGCATTTGCTGTTTTGGTTTCTGATTTGCAGTATCTGATGTTCTTTTGGTTTTTAACTAAGGATTGGGTTAGTTTGAATTTGTTCCTGTGTGAGAAAGGGTTAATTAATAGATTTACTATTAAAGAGCCTCAGGGAAATAGTAATCACAATATAATATGATGTGACACAGTTAATTCTGAAAGTAGCTTGAATCTAAGTAATGAGGGTATGAGAGTCAAGTTGGCGAGGCTGGTTTGGGAAGATATGCTAAAATATTAGCACTGACTAATATTTAAAGAAATACTTCAAGGGAATACAAAAAAATAAGTATTCCAGTAATGAACAAGTAATGGAGAGCAATGTAATTAATTAATGAAGTGGCACTGAGGAAATTAGGTTTATGTTCTGTAGAGTTTCAAAGTATTAGAAGTGATCTCATTGAAACTTACAAACTTCTTATAGGGCATTTCAGGACAGATATAGATAGGATGTTTCCCCTGCTTGGGGACTCTAGAACCAGGACATAGTCTCAGGATAATTGGTAGATTTAAGATCATGATGGGAAGAAATTTCTTCACTCCGAGAGTGGTGAGTCTTTGGAATTCTTTATCCCAGAGAGCTGTGGAAGCTCAATCACTGAGCAGGTTCAAAACAAATTTATAGGTTTTTGGAGACAACTGCTAATAAGGGATATGGAGCTATTGTAGGAGAGTTGCATTGAGGAAATGCTCAAACAGAACTTAAAATGGGGCTGGCTTAATGGGCTGAATGGCCTACATCTGTATTCCTGCGTGAAGATTTCTGCTGTCGACAGTGTATAAGAAATAATTGACATGAACTGGAGGTGTGCCTTCAGTTGAGCCATTCTTTTCATGATAGCATTCCACCTCTCCTATCCAACACCAGCCAGCTCACCCCCACCCCCATTCCCACCCTTATGCACTCAATTATTCTATTCACTGGCATGCCTCAAGGAAACAACAGCAACAGCAACATAACAGGCAAAATTATGTGGAAGCTGGAAATCTGAAGTATAAACGGAAAACACTGGAAATGGTCAGGCAGCATTTATGTAGAGGGAAACAGATGTTTCAGGTCTGTGACCCTTTGTCAGAACTGGAAAACGTTACAGATGTAACAGGTTTTAAATAAGTATGGGGCAGAAGGAGGGGGCAGGGAGTAGACAAGAACAAAAGAGAGGTCTGTGTTGGGTGGATTTGTATTTACATAATGCTGTTATGGTGGAAGAACATATCAAGATGCTCCACACAGGCGTGGGAAAAACATCAAATCAGGGTTTGTGTGCACTACATATGCTGTGTACCAGTGCAAGAATGTTATTGGCTGGCTAAGACATTGCACTTGCATCTGATAAGGACTGGAATCGATGAAGGCACCCTTACACTTATGTGCCAAAGTGAATCGCACTGACAACTAACCAGATCAGTAATTTAACACATAGCATGAAACAAAGCGGAAACTGGTGGGTTCTGTGTTCTGAGTTTTCTGTTTTCCCTGTTCCCAAAGGAATTTTTCAGTTCTATATTCCAAACTGATAGATGATCAGAATAATTTGTATCACATTCTGTACAGACTATTTACAGCAAAACGCTACTTTTCCCAATTTCCACTCCTCTTTCAAGTACGACTGGTTATATGGCACTGAAAAGGAAGCAATTTGCAAGGCATTAATCAGTTAGATTTAAGCTCAGCATATTGCAATTTGTAGACTCTGGAATGTCAAACTACAGTTCTGATTATTTTCTCCATCCTCTTCTGATGTGTTGTGGTTTTACGATTGGTAGTAATCGCCTTGTACTGCACATAAATGACTATTTTCACAGTGAAACTAGACTGCTAGGCTGTTTATCATGAAAGGCATCACTCAAACAAGCTTCTACACTTGTCCAGGGTCTGCAGTTGCACATTTATAAACGAGGGACATGGAGTAACAAACACAAATGGGGAGTATGAGATGATTTTATCAGTCTTTAGTCCGAGGAAACTGAGGCCAAATATGGTCCCTTTATTGCCATCTCAGTTAGGTGATCTATGTAACTTAGTTCTTTACTATAAGAATGAACTTACTAACTAGATCATTGATTTAAACTTAAATAACCAAAGGTTTATGCTGTCTCCTGGGTAAAATGCTGCATATTGTCAGAATTTTCACTTTTATATAAGAAAGAGGCTGAAAACATTCAGTAGGTCTGGTAGCGACTGGAGAGAGAGAAACAGGGTTAATACTTCAGATCTGTGATCTTTAATCTGAACTAAGGAAATCTAGAACTATAATAGGTCTGGTGCAAGTGAATGGGGGTTAGGGGGGAAGAAGAAAAGGAAAGGGCCTTGAAAGAGAGGAGGCAGGACAAATTAAAGGACATCAATTTTTATGCGAAACCAAACAGAGTGCAAATGAGACAAATTACGAAGCAAATGTTGCGTGTAAAGGCAGGATAGCAGCCATCCAAAGGTAAAGTAAGGGTATTAAGAAAAAAAAAGACATTGAATGAAACCAACAAATATAGGATATTGTTGAAATGAACTCCTGAGCTTTGACTGACCTGAGATCAATCAATTTGTGCGTTCAAAAGAGAGAAAGCAACAATCAGTCTCTCCTTTCCTGTATTAATACAATGGCAGAATCTTTTGCTGCTGGAGGTGGTAAGGGCCCTTAATTAGGTGGAATAGGGTGAGATCCAAAACCTGCTGACTTCCTCCTTGCATTGGAATGAAGTTCTGGGCTGGAAAATCTATGGTTTACTTTCTTAGGCGGGTTAGTTGTCTTGCAGCATGCACAATAGCTGCAGGTGGAGAGGGGCTGGCGGAAGTGCTGGGACACTGATTGACATGCCTTGATCAAAGACAATCAGTGCCTGATTCAAAGACTGCAAGTCAGGTGGAGGAATCCATTTGGAAACCTGCTCATGCTTTTAAGCCCACTGCCACCTTCTTTCCATAACCCCAACAGAGGAAGGCTTTGTCCACAATCCTGGGTGCCTGGGGATGCTCTTCCACCAGCAGTCATTGCCTCCTCTGGATTCTACTGGATGCAACAGCTATTAGCCTCTGATTGACCAGTAGTTCTCATTAGGTGGGGCATCTGCCCCTGTGGTCCTTATTCTTAAAGACTGCCTACTGTTGGCTTCACCAATAAACAAGGGTCACCCACACCCCCTCATTAAGTTTCCACCCAGTAATTCTTATTGATTTTAGAATGTCCACTAGAAGTATGGTCCCACACCAAATTCAATTGTTCAAACAAACAAAATTAGTTTTCCATATTCTCCTTTCAGTTAAGGTAGATCATCCTCTGAGCATCAAACATTTGTTATTTAGAATAACAGAACATCTAAATTTACAATAAAAATATACAGCAAGGTTGCTTTAATGAATGATGGTGATTTAAACATCTAAAGTTGGATTTTCCTTGTGGATAATTCAAAGTAAATGAAGGGTAGCTAATGTGAGCAGATGTAAACTGCAAATGACACTTAATCATGTTTGTATTAATTGCATATACAGATGATTTTTTTGAATTACTGTGGCAATGTCTAGCAAAAAAATCTGTTTTTAATAAATGTGGAACATTATAGTCCTAGCTTGTGATTAGTGAAACATCCTGTATTGTGATCATATTCTTTTTGTTACTGATGAACTTCAAAGTTTATAGAAACATCTTGTGATCAGTTATATGTGCCTTTAAAGCTTTGAAACTCCAACAAATGCTAACCTCCATGTGGGTGAGCGTGTGCAGCCTTGGGCACTTTTTTTTTTAACGGACATCCTTTGCCTTCCAGAAGATCTGATACTTTGATTTCTACCACATGTGTGGTATGATAAACTGTGGGAGGGATTTTTGTTATACTGCACAGATGCATGATAACATGCAAGTGGTAACATAATGACCACATTTTTTTAATATCTTTTTTTTCACCTCTTCTCGTGAGCTTCACTGCTGGTTATGATTTTACTTGAATAAATGTGTGCTTGGCTGTGAATATAAGTTATATCATAAGATGAAGTTGTATCATAAAGTGGTTGATTTCTAAGGAAGAAGACTCAAGCAGAGAAAAGTCTGTGGATAGAATTGTGTGCAGTAGAAAATAGTACCTTGCGACCTGTTTAACAGCTCTGTGTGTTTTGGGAAAACATGATCTGTAAGTGGAACTGAATATGATTAGTTTATTGTACAAGATGGTGTAACTGTAATATTCAATTATTAATCTATTTGATAGTGAGCTTGTTTCTGATTGCTCAATATTGTGTATGATAGGGGTTGCTGGGGGTGATTCATTGAATCATAATGATACAGCACAAAAGAAGGCTATTCAGCCCATTGTGCTAACTCTTTGAAAGAGGTATCCAATTAATCTCAAACTCAGGCATTTTCTCCATAACACTGCAATTATTTCCTTTCAAATATTAATCCAATTCCCTCTGAATGTTTCCAGTGAATCTACTTCCATACCATCTTCCAGATTCCAGGTCATTACAACTCACTGTGTAAAATAATAGTTCTTCATCTCATTTCTGGTTCTATTGCCAATTATTCAGGAGTAAAGTTTACACATTATGAATGGCCAGAACTGTATCCCAACAAAAAAATTAAATTATCAGGAGTAAAGCAAAGTTTTCAGGGTGTACAGATTAAACTATTCAACTGATGGATACATTAATGACTTTTCATTTTGTTTATCCAGGGAATGCTGATGCTAACCTCACAAAAATCTTTGTACTTCAATCACCAAGTGAAGGTGCCATCAAACAACCAGCTCACCATAATAGAATCCAATGTGCTATTGTTTTAGAAGATCTACATTTATAGACTGTAGTGTTTGATGTGGTACACGTTTGATTTTTTAAGATTTAAACAAAAAAAATCAATCTTACTTCAGAGCATTCAAAAATTCACAATACAGCACCCTCCCGTATTCGCTAATGTCTGGGTCTCACCCACTTGGTAGCATCCTTGAAACAGGTGGCCAACATTCCCAGTGAATCCTGGTAGATGCTTCATTGTCTTATGCCATTCTCAGTTCAATGATGTGAACAGGACCGTGTGGTAGTTGATAGATTCGAATGAATAATCTGGATGTGATGTAATCTCCACCCATTGGTACTCAGCGTCGAGTTGTCTAACCAGAAGGCTTCTGTGAAATCGCTGAAGCTAAGTTCAAGTAATTAACTATCTCTTTATCTAACTCTGACTTTATCACTTCCTTTAATGGTGCTGGAAGAGCACAGCAGTTCAGACAGCATCCAAGGAGCAGTGAAATCGACATTACGGGCAAAAGGGCTTTTGCCCGAAACGTCGATTTCGCTGCTCCTTGGATGCTGCCTGAACTGTTGTGCTCTTCCAGCACCACTAATCCAGAATCTGGTTTCCAGCATCTGCAGATTGTTTTTACCTACCTTTATCACTTCCTCCCGTGTCCAAAGGGTTGTTAGCTCTCCAGATTATCTTGTAGTAAGCAAGAGCAAAAGATTAATCAGCTATAGGCACTGTTGTGAACAATCCAGGAGACAATTTCATATTGAAGCCTTTTTTCGGTTATAAAAGTACTAAAAGTGGGTAAATATGACTTGGAGGAGCCAGTGTTGGACTGGGGTGGACAAAGTTAAAATCACACAACACCAGGTTATAGTCCAACAGGTTTATTTGGAAGCACTAGCTTTTGGAGCGCCGCTCAATCAAGTGGTTGATGATGGACCAGTTTGCGCCAAAGGCTAGTGCTTCCAAATAAACCTGTTGGACTATTACCTGGTGCTGTGTGAATTTTAGCTTTTTAACTAGGCAGTGAGATTAAACTGGAAGATCTGATAACACTGCTTGGAATTTGTCCATCCAGAATTCACAACTCCACTCCATTCCTGATGGTTGTAACTTCTGCCATTCCTACTTTCTGCAGACTCCTCACTGAAACCTCAGAATCTCTACTCGGCTAGTCTCTTTTAAGGCCTTTGACAAAACTTTCATCATCCTCCTTCTTTGATTTTTGATTTTTGTCTCTGTGAATAGCTTTGGCACCAAATTTCTTTTATATTAAAGGCACTCTGTAAGCTGTTAATTTGTGAGGGGCCTAGAAGTGCATGAATACCCACCAAGTACTTCAAAGAGCATCTTGATGATGCCGGTCTCTCCACATCCACCATCCCCCAAAACCTGTACCTCCATTCCTGTGATCAACTGTAACCCTTGCCTCTTTACTAAACACTTCTTCATGAAGGATCCACCAGATTCCTCACCTCCATGATAGATGAGTTGTTCAATCACACTCCAAAAGCACAGGCCTCATGCAAATAAGGAAAATGCTCCAGGTTTCTCGCTGGTGACATCTGCTGGGCAGTGGGCACAGAAACCTAAAACCAGCTGCTATATCATAACTACACAAAAAACAAATCACAGGAGAAGTGGGCTGTAACTTGGTTCTGTTGCAACATACACTGCATTGGCAAAACAAATTCAGTTTTGTGTAATCAAATGCCAAAAACAACAGACTGAAATGATCACAACCACAGTACTGTTATAGTACAGCAGAGCAATGAAAATAACAGGCATGAAAAGCATGTAATGAAGTAAATGTCTAAAGCAGATTTACTGCCAGGCAGATAGAGTCTTAGAATCATAGAGATGTACAGCATGGAAACAGACCCTTCGGTCCAACCCGTCCATGCCGACCAGATATCCCAACCCAATCTAGTCCAACCTGCCAGCACCCGGCCCATATCCCTCCAAACCCTTCCTATTCATATACCCATCCAAATGCCTTTTAAATATTGCAATTGTACCAGCCTCCACCACTTCCTCTGGCAGCTCGTTCCATACATGTACCACCCTCTGCGTGAAAAAGTTGCCCCTTAGGTTCCTTATATATCTTTCCCCTCTCACCCTAAACTTATGCCCTCTAGTTCTGGACTCCCCCACCCCAGGGAAAAGACTTTACCTATTTACCCTATCCATGCCCTTCATAATTTTGTAAACGTCTATAAGGTCACCCCTCAGTTTCCGACGCTCCAGGGAAAAAAAACCCAGCCTGTTCAGCCTCTCCCTATAGCTCAAATCCTCCAACCCTGGCAACATCCTTGTAAATCTTTTCTGAACCCTTTCAAATTTCACAACATCTTTCCGATAGGAAGGAGACCAGAATTGCACGCAATATTCCAACAGGAGTTTAACCAATGTCCTGTATAGCCGCAACATGACCTCCCAACTCCTGTACTCAATACTCTGACCAATAAAAGAAAGCACACAAAACACCTTCTTCACTATCTAATTTACCTGAGACTCCACTTTCAAGGAGCTAAGAACCTGCACTCAAGGGTCTTTTTGTTCAGCAACACTCTCCAGGACCATACCATTAAGTATCTAAGTCCTGCTAAGATTTGCTTTTCCAAAATGCAGCACCCCGCATGTATCTGAATTAAACTCTATCTGCCACTTCTTAGCCCATTGGCCCATCTGATCAAGATCCTGGTGTAATCTGAGGTAACCTTCTTCGCTGTCCACTACACCTCCAATTTTGGTGTCATCTGCAAACTTACTAACTATACTCTTATGCTTGCAACCAAATCATTTATATAAATGACAAAAAGTAGAGGACCCAGCACCGATCCTTGTGGCACTCCACTGGTCACAGGCCTCCAGTTTGAAAAACAACCCTTCACCACCACCCTCTGTCTTCTACCTTTGAGCCAGTTCTGTATCCAAATGGCTAATTCTCCCTGTATTCCGTGAGATCTAACCTTGCTAATCAGTTCCCCATGGGAACCTAGTCAAATGCCTTACTGAAGTCCTGAAGAAGGGCTTATGCCCGAAACGTCGATTCTCCTGTTTCCGGGATGCTGCCTGACCTGCTGCGCTTTTCCAGCAACACATTTTCAGCTCTGATCTCCAGCATCTGCAGACCTCACTTTCTCCTCCATATAGATCACATCTACCACTCTGCCCTCATCAATCCTCTTTGTTACTTCTTCAAAAAAACTCAATCAAATTTGTGAGACATGATTTCCCACACACAAAGCAATGTTGACTATCTCTAATCAATCCTTGCCTTTCCAAATACATGTACATCCTGTCCCTCAGGTTTCCCTCCAACAACTTGCCCACAACCGACGTCAGGCACATTGGTCTATAGTTCCCTGGCTGGTCCTTACTACCCTTATTAAAGGGTGGCACCACGTTAGCTAACTTCCAGTCCTCTAGCACCTCACCTGTGACTATCGATGATACACATATCTCAGCAAGAGGCCCAGCAATCACTTTCCTAGCTTCCCACAGAATTCTAGGGTACACCTGATCAGGTCCTGGGAATGTATCCACCTTTATGTGTTTCAAGACATCCAGCAATTCCTCCTCTGTAATATGGACATTTTGCAAGTGTCACCATCTACTTTCCTACTTTCTATATCTTCCATATCCTTTTCCACATTAAATACTGATGCAAAATACTCGTTTAGTATCTCCCCCATTTTCTGCGGCTTCACACAAAGGCTGCCTTGCTGATATTTGAGGAGCCCTATTCACTCCCTAGTTACCATTTTGTCCTTAATGTAGAAACAATCGTGTTTTTTAATTCCTGTTTTGACACCAAAATTCTGAGGTTTTTGCTTTCTTCCAGTTCAAAAGTAGTTTTATTATAGGGAGGAAGATTAGAATTTATTGTGTAACTTAGACACACAAGACATACTTATTCTAAATGCATGCTAAATTCCATCAGAATTGGCTGTTTACAGAAAATGTACCAAAAGTGGTGCATGTTTGCAAATGATGGGACAATGAGGGCTGAAGCTGCTGTCCCTGAAATTCTGCAGTTATACCAGAATTGCATCTGTAGAAAACCTGTCGGTCAATTTGTTGATTAACTCCCGTAACTTGGCAAACAAGTAGATGATTATCACACCAGCTTTAAGAGTACAAATTGAAGTTATGAGGTATTTTGCTCATCCACAGTTTCCAAAGTCAAATTCTGCAGATTGGCATTTCCTGCTGAAGTGCACCCAATTGATTTATTACTGTGGGCAATTGATGGAAACCATTGGCAGCTGCCTCAGTCAAATAAAAACAGAATTTAAATGTTAATAAGAATTCTCCACCTGAATCAAGATACTTTTACTAAATTAATGTCCATGCATCTGAAGTGGCATTTTGTTTCTTATCCTGAGAAGACTTGCAGAATAGTGATAAAATCACTTAGCATGGAAACCAAGTGGGTTCAAGTCTCAGGCTGGTAAGTGGTGAGATTTCAATTCAAGTGATGAATCTGGCATTCAATGCTAGTATCAATATGCTGGGCCATGAAATTATTCTTGATTTTTGTCAAACTCCATCTGGTTTACTAATGTTCTTTCGGGAAGGAAATCTGCCATCTCTCTTTGGTCTGGTGTGCATGTGACTCCAGACGCATATAGCAAAGTTGTTGACTCTTAACTGCCCTATGCAATGGTTTAGCAAACAACTCAGTTAAAATGACAGGCAAAACATGCTTGCATCACCAAAAATAGTTACATCCTATCAAGGGATTTGAAAAAGGTCCTTCACAATGATTGCAGGAGAGGGACAGCTGAGTCTGCAAATTCTGTCATGTCTTAGAATGGTGAATATAATACTGGGCAATAACATGAATATTCAATAAAGAATGATCAAGAAGACACATACTGTTTCTCCCACAATACAGAATATGACCTAACTTCTCTGTGACCATTGATTTTAACAACCATTACATGTGCCAGTACATTTGGCTCTCTAATTAAGGTGGTTGCAACAACTAATGATAATACACATAAAAATAAAGTGAAGCCATTGTAATGCTAAATATTTGCAAGTGAAATTTAATTTTGAAAATGCCTGTGCCACTTTCGTGCTCTTAAGTCATGTGTTAATGACAATGCAGTTGGACAGGGCAGTTGTGGCTGTTATACAGAGCCTCCTTGTTTGACCAGGAGGTTCTTTAAAAGGTTGCCCGTAGATGCAGCACTGTCAGCAGTAGGTTTCACTACTGAAAAGCTTCCCCTGCTGGTAAACTGAATGTGTTTAACATGCATGCCACTTGCACTTTTAATTTTAATTAAAATCTCGTGGGAATGGCAAAAAGAGCGAAAGCAGTAGTGGCTCACAGTTCTGGTTACAACGTGAAGAATGAAACACTATTGACAAAAGGTCAGCTAATATTTTAATGGAAAAAAAGATGGCAACTAAAATTCAATTAATCGTAAACTCAATAGTCTCCAAAATCTGTTTGTAAAGATAGTGGCCGTTCACTAATGAGCTGGGGTGGAAACACCTCAACTGTACATTCAGCTAGTGATAACCTTTGTGGCTGTGGTACAAATCAGTGCCATGATTGTGTGCAGTTAATGGCACCCTGTCCCTTAGGTAAGTCTACTATCCTGACCGAGCTACATGTATTCCTACCTGCTTTCCTTTGTTCAGAGAAAGTATGATGAACTTCCATCTTCTTGCATAAAGAGCGTCTGTCACCTTTTTGATGGAGCAGTTGACAGTAAAATAGTACCTGAACATCCTCCAGCCTGGAAAAATCCCAATGCCAAGAAGTTCACAGCTAGAATTGCCAACTGGCAGTACCATCCTTGCCTTGCTCTGAGGTTGCAAGGTTGGTTCTAAGAGGAGATAGATTCTGTGAACACTTCGTTCATAAAATACAAATGGTAGACATGCTGCTCCTGGATTGGGTGCATGCAACAGTCAGCCTCCCTGAAGGCCCTGTATGGTTTTAGTCATCTGCTGTGAACCCCTTACTCCATCCTCGTTCTCCTCTCTCTCTGAGCAGATTGTCGTTTTTGCTCCAAATCCCTCTGGTGTGGCAGTACAATAGGAATTGTAACAAATGTAGAATCCATTATTGGGAAAAACTTTGTCTACATGCAAGACCTTTTCCAATGCAGTGCCATGACCTGCAGATTTCACAGACATTATCCAGCTCCTCAAAATACCAACACTTGCATTTACATAAATGAAGTCAACAGAAGTCAATGAACAACTCATCTATATCTGGTTACTGATTAAAAATGGAGACTTTTCCTGCTGTCAAGTACAAGTTCAACACTCTGAGGTTGAGAAAGGGTGTTTACTAGGATGGAGAGGTTGAAAATGACGATCCTGGCAGCAAAGCAGCACTATATTCTCAATGACATTGTGCCAATCCACATTACTACTACCTTAACCAAAATAATATTCAGAGTGCACATACTCGAAGTTAATTTTACTAAAGTATTTGACAAGGTCCCTCATGGTAGGCTAGTCCAGAAGATTAAGTTATATTTTATCCATGTTGAGTTGATAAGTTGGACAAAAAATTAGGTTAATCATAGAAGACAAAGGTTAGTTGTGGAAGGGTGTTTTTCTGATTGGAGGTCTGTGACCAGTGGTGTTCCACAAGGGTCAGTGCCTGCATCTCTGTTGTTTGTGATATGTGTATACATATATACATGACTCAGATGAAAATGTAGATGGTCTGATTAGTAAGTTTGCAGATGACACAAAAATTGATGGAGTTGAAGATAGAGAGGAAGGTTGACAAAGGATACAGCAGGATATAGACCAGTTGGAAAGTTGGGCAGAGAAATACCAGATGGTGTTTAATTTGGACAAGTGTGAAGTAATGCATTTTGGGAGACCAAATGCAAGAGGAAAGTATACAGTAATTGGCAGAGCTCAATGGAGCATTAACATTCAGAGGGATCTTCGGGTGCAAGTCCATTACTGCCTGAAAGTGGCAAGGTAAATGAATAAGGTTGTGACGAAAGCATATGGCATGCTTGCTTCAATGGTCAAGGATAAAAATTGGCAAGTCATGCTGCAGTTTTATAAAACTTCAGTTAGGCAACATCTGCAGAATTTTGTGCAGTTCAGGTCCCAACACTATACAAAGGATGTGGAGAAGGTGCAAAAGAGGTTTACCAGGATGCTGCTGGGACTGGAATGTATTAGCTATAAAAAGAGGTCAAATTTGAATTGTTTTTGCTAGAGGGTCGAAGGCTAAGGCATGTCCTGATGGAAGTAAAGAAAATTATAAGAGGTATGAATAGGTTGGATGGTTAGAGTGTTGTTCCCAGAGTGAAAATATCAAATACTCAGGGCATAGGTTTAAAGTGAGAGAGGGAATGTTTAAAGGAAATGTATGAAGCATGTTTATTACACAGAGGCTGGTAGATGCCTGAAAAGCACAGCCAGGGGATGTGGTAGAAGCAACATTTAATAGGCTTATAGACTGCTATATATATAGGCAGGGAATAGACAGATATGGACCATGTGTAGGCAGGTAGTATTAATTTAGAATAGCATCATGGTAAGCTCATACATGGTGGCCGAAGGGCCTGGTACTGTGTTGTACTGTTCTAAGTTCTATGTTCTATGTTTAAGTGTGTATGCATATAACAGGTTACATTTTAATTCTAAGACTGCTGAGACCAGATTTTCAGTAAATGATTTTAATATTTTCCATTCTTTGCTTTACGATAGCTGCAATCAGCTCAGTGATTAGTATATAAGATATTCAGACAGGGTTAACTAGAACTGCATGGCTAAGGAAGGTGATGTAATGAATAACACACATAATATGTTTAACCACTTTAAATGCAAGTTTGTTTTCTAATTCTCACTCACAGTGAGAGCAGAGTCAATGCAAAGGATTTTAATGCCCTACAAGGTAAAAGAAAATTACAGTCAATTCAAAACAAAACTTCATTACTATCATACATAATTCCCATAAGATTCACAATCAGTACCGTGAAGTGGTAGCCAAAGAAAACAGAGTATTTAGTTGCATTACTTGGATAAGTGAATATAAACCAAAAAGCATCTTATTGTTTTTGCATAAGAACTTGATTTGACCTCACTTAGAATGTTGTGTTAAACTTCTGCTCCCCTCATAGTGTAGGTTATATTGAGGGTTTAGATAAAAAATATCAGAGTAAGGCCGCAACATTGATACCAAGTTTAAGATGTCACAGTAACCCTATAGGCCCAAAAAGCTGGGGCTGCTTAATTCACAGAAGCATAATCATTGCAGCTTGTTTCAGGCACTTAAAGCAATGAAAGGCAATAATGTGTTTATTTTTATGACTTATTTTAATTAGATAATTTCAGGAAAACATGTTACCATGCAAAACTAGAACGAGGGTCGATGCATCCAAAAGGTAGTAGGACAATAGAATAATTTGTCAGCATGTGCAGTGAATGTAGATACCCTGCATATCTTCGAGATAGCACTAACAGATCCAAATTAGGACAAAAATGATAAGACACAGAAGGTAGATAAAGTATCAGGCTGTATAAGACAATATGCGACAGGGGGTACAAGAGCAGAGGGACCTGGGTGTATATATGTACAGACCATTGAAGGAAGCAGGACAAACAGAAAGAGCAGTTAATAAATCATAAAACTGTTCTCCACTTTATTAATAGGGATACAAAAGTACAAAAGCAAGAAGGTGATGTTGAACTTGTACAAAATACTTGACAGACTGCAGCTGGTGTATTACCTACTGTTGTGGATGCCACATTACAGGAAATATATGAATCCATTGGACAGTGTGCAAAAACAATTTACAAGGGTGGTTCCAGGAATAATAAATTTCAGTTACGAGGATATATTAAAGAAGTTGGGACTGTTTTCTTTGGAGAGAAGAAGGCCAAGAGAAGATTTGATAGAGGGTTTCAAATCCATGAGCCAGCTGGATACAGTCATTGGAGAAGCTGATCCCAGTTGTGAAAACGAACAAGAATGAGAGGACAGAGACTTAAAGTGATGTGTAAATGAAGAAAAGAGCAATGTGAGAAAAAATAATCATTCAGTGACTGGTTAGGGTGTGGAACACAATATCTGAGAATGCAGTTGAGGCAGGTTCAATTGAGACATTTAAGAGGTCATTATATGTTTATTTGAACAGAAATAGTGTGCAAAAAGGCAGACAATTAGCACTAGTTAACAATGCTCCTTTTAAGAGCAGGTTTCGACACAATGGGCTGAGTGGCCTCCTTCTACAATTAATAATTTTGTAATTTTGTGAGTCTGTGATATTAACCATGCTCAATTTGGTTTTGTGGACAAGTTTGATTACACATAGTTCTGAAATAAATTTTCCATTTTCATTTTCCAAATTAATTGTCTTTTTTTGTTTCCCTCTCCCTGGAGGTGGCAATGCTGCCTGGAATGAAATCATTAATCTGTGAGACAGGTTTGATGGGCCTGCTGATTGCTTCCTGTTCAACATTCCCACATCTTCACATGTCATTTCACCGATGGTGCTCTGTAGAGCTGTCGGGTATGATGTAGGAAGTGGATTCCAAATTTAGAACTGAGTGTGTATAGAAGAGAAGATCTCATACAAAATTAACAGGTGCATAAATCTCTGTTTCTATTGATTATATTTGAAATTGAGACTAGCTGAAGAATTGTTAATGGCCATTATACTAATGAAGAGTTAAAGCCAAAGTCTGAAAAAAAAATTACATTCTTGAAACATCAAGTTGTCAAACACTTCTAAAGACTTCATAAATTAGAACAAATTATCATTGAATAAATGGACCAATGGATTATACTCAATATTCGCTGACTAAGTCAGCCAGCAGAGTGGTCACTTGTTTATCTTCCATATTTTGTTCATTGTTTCTTTATTAAAGTTGGTTTTCTGTACTTATGTTGGCAACTTTAAAGATGGAGCAAATCACAAATTAAACAGTCTCCACAATTTCTCTCCTTCAATTTCAGAAAATTCCTCTTTGCCACAATGGAACTTTTGTATTCTTTACATCAATAACCACTGCTCCAATATGCTTTATCAATGTACTACTAGCAAAGGAATTTGCTGTTGATTCATTGCCGTCAACAATTGGTTAAAATTGCTCATGCTCATTTATCTTAGAATCTTTCTAAGGAGTGGAGAGGAGAGAATTCCTTTGCATCAACCTGGACTAGTTTCAAAGCATCTTTATCAGGTTATTGGTATTGCAAAACATAGGATTGATACATGCAATAGTTTGTGCCTGTACTCCATTTGCCATCTAAGCAGTTTTCTTTACATTTCCTTGAATGGTAGGTCAAGATAATGCTCAAAACAAATGATTTGGATGATGATGTAAATGAAAAACTTCTGGGATGTTCAAAATTTTCATTCTCAAGGGTTGAAATCGTGGTGGACTATTACTACCTTATTCCTGTTGATATGGCCAAATGTGATTCTGAAGTGAGCCAGACAACAGAAGCTGGGTTTTTGAAATATGCTGCATGCCTTTGCAAGTAGTAACACAAGGTGATAAGGTAATCATAAAGAATTGACACAAAGGACTGAGATTTATTTCTCGGCTAAGAGTATCGTACACAGTTCTGGTTCCTGTTGTACAAAAACGATATTGAAGTATCTGCATAAAGATTTGCACAAATGTTCCTAGGATTCAGAGGATGCATATTAGAAATGATTGAGCAGTCTAGATCTCTCAGGAGAAATTTAGTAGGATTTTATTTTTACATGGAAAGTATTGAGAACGTGGAACCCTATGTTACCTTGAGTAATTGAAGCAGCATTGATGCATTGAACCGAAGGTTTTGGTGCATACATATGTGAGAAGGGAAGTTTGTATGAGGTATAAATACTGGCATAGACTATTTGGGCTGAATAACCTCATTATATGCACTAGATTCTATATAATTAAACTAAGAACAGGTAGGTTTACAACATGTCCCTGGAGTCTTACATCATGTCATTCTGAGTTAAACCCTGACTTATGATGTTGATTTCCATTTATGTTAAACTTGTAGCTTAAACGCACTTTTAAAAAAATCAAATGAGTTAATTTATTTTCAGATATAGTTAATAGCATTAAATGATACATGTAGGTTAGCAAAGTCTGAGCCAATATACGTACAAAGAGTTCAGTCAGAAATGTTCATGTTTAGTTAATAACTTGAGATTAATGATAGCTGTTGCTCTTGCTTACACAAATGAGGTCATATTTATCAATTGCAATTGAAAGCCTTGGGACTATTTAAATTGTAATTGTGTTAGTCTTACAAATTTAGATCTGCTGTAGGTGCCTTTTTCAGGTTCACTGACATCAGTCATTTCCAACAGTACTCTGAGTGTTTTACTTTCATGGAAGTTGATTCATACTGCCTTCTTTCTGCACAAATAATAGCATGATCCAGGGACAAAAGAATAACAACCTTTCAGGATGTGGATCAGGTCCTCTGTCTTTCACATAAATGCTTCTTCAGTCTGTCTCAAGGTGAACTTGGAAAACAGTGGTGGTTTGAGGCCTTATTCAAAATAGTAAGCTTCTTTATACTGCAATAATGTGTGCACACTGAATAACCATTATGATCAGTCTTAGTTCATTCAATTTTTTTTTGTTCATTCATCTCTAGTTGCCTTTGAGAAGGTGGTGGTGAGCTACCTTCTTGAACCACTGCAGTCCATGTGCCCTGGGTACACCTACAATGCCATTAGGGATGGAATTCCGGGATTTTGACATTTGAAGAATGGCACCATATTTCCAAGGTGATGGCATTCCCATGAACCTGTTGCACTTGTCCTTCTAAATACAACTGTTTTTTGGTTTAGAAAATGCTGCCTAAGGATCTTTGGAGAATTTCTGCAATGCATCTTGAAATAGCTTCAGTGGTGGAATAGCTGAATGTTTGAAAATGTAGTGCCAGTTAATTAGGCTGCTTTGTCCTGGATAGTCTCAAGCTTCTTAAGTGTTGGTGGAGCTGATTCTATCCAGGCAAGTGAGGAATATTCCATCACACTCCCGAAAAATAGATGGTGGACAGGCTTTGAATGGTCAAGGGTTGAGTTACTCGCTGCAGTTATCCTAGCCTCTGACCTGCTCTCATAGCCACTGTATTGATATAGGCACATAAGAACAGGAGTAGGCCACTCAGCCTCTCCAGCCTGTTCAGCCATTCAATAGGATCATGGCTAATCTGTGTCCTCACTCCATAGACCTGCCTTTGGCCCATTTCCCTCAATACCCTTTAAAAAATCCATTTCAGGTTTAAAATAAACAACTAACCCAACATCTGCTGCCATTTATGAAAAAGATATCCAAACAGCTACCATCTTTTGTGTGTAGAAACGCCTCTTGACATCTCTCCTGAATGGCCTGGCACTAATTCTCAAACTATACCCTCTCGTTCTAGAATCCCTGACCAGTAGAAATAGTTTATCTTTATCTATCCTGTCATTCTACTGATAATCTTGAAGACTTCAATCAGATCATTCCTTAACCTTCTAAATTTTTGTAAAAGCAAAAATATGGCAAGTCCAGTTCTGTTTATGGTCAATGGTAACCCCCAGGCTATAGATAGTAGGGATTCAGTGATGGCAATGTTATGAAATGTCAAGAGATGACAGTTAGATTGTTTCTTTTTGCCTGGCTTTTATGTGGCATGAATGATACTTGCCATTTTTCAGCCCTCGCGTGGATATTGTCCAGGTCTTACTGTATTTGAACATGCTTCAGGGTCTGTGGAGTTGTGAATGGTGCTGAATATTGTGCAATAATTGGCCAACACCAAAACGTCTGACCTAATGACGAAGGGAAGGTCGTTGATGAAGCTGTTGAAGATTGTTGATTGGGACACTACCCTGAGGAGCTCCTGCAGAGATGTCCTGCAGCTGAGATGACTGACCTCCAACAACCACAACCATCTTCTCATCTTGCTATACACTACAATATATACATTCATCAAATGAGACAGAAGAAAGAAAATGAACATGACATTCTTCTGCAATGTAGTGAGGTATCTCAATTGAGGATCAAAGAACTTCCAACTTATTAAGAGTAAAATGCCTTTAATTACCCACACAAAATGATAAATTCCTAACTTTTTAGTTATTGGGAAAACATCTTGCATCTCCATTGAGATGCATTTTTAATAGACCGCAAGAGAACACATTTTGCTTAAATTAAAAGCAATTTGTATTTCCAAATGCTTTCTTCAGAGAAATGTTCAAAATATTGAGACAATGGTAATTGCAATTAGTGTGGTGTTCTAAAGATGGGTTGCATCTTCACAATCTTCTAAACACCAGAATACCTCCAAGAAATATTTATTGCATTGTTGATAAATAAGGTAGTTGAAAAGGATTCTGAAATGGGAGTTTGCCAGTTTTTAAATGATACTGAATGAAACAGAATGTCTCATTCCGTGGACAGATTGTAATACGATAATCTCTTGGATGGTTTCAGTTCAGCCTTATAAACTAAAGCAGCAAAATCCTCATGTTATCATAAATGATCACCTGAAGCCCTCCACCAATAATCTACCCCTAATGTTATGTTAAATTTATGCAGCCACTATTTTCACTTGTTTCCTATTTATCACACCCACCATCTCACTTGCTTCAGTTTACAGGGTTAACATTGCATCAAGTTCTAACAGGTTTCAGTTACTTTGCCCAAATGTCTCTATTGGTCGATCTACATTGGCTTCTGGTATGCCAACATCTCAATTTTAAAACTGTCAGCCTTGTTTTTAAATTCATTCAAGACCCCATCCTTCCCAGTCTCCATAAACTCTTCTAACCCCAAACCATCAAAAATCCCAGTGCACCTCCATTTCTAACCTCTTTGGATCCCTATTTTTAACTGCTGTCCCACATCGTTGATTCTTGCAAATCTAATGTTGGTAATTGAACAATTAGAATCTAACAGTGAAGAGAAATGTGCCATTGTATAAGTGATACAAACCACATCTCCTTAAAATTTTCAGTATTTTGGAATAAACACAACTAAACAACAAACAACTTCCACTTTATGTAGTAAAATGTTTCAAAGAGCTTATGGTGAAAAGGAATGCTAATTCCAGTTAGTGTGGTGTTTTAAAGATGGGTTGTATCTTCACAATCTTTCAAACACCAGAACATCGCCAAGAAATATTTATTGCATGGCTGGCAATGTGGCTCAGTGGTTAGCACTGCTATCTCACAGCACTAGGGATCCGGGCACTGAGGTAAAATCAAATGATAGAGAATTTAAAAAAGAACATGGCATGCTTCTACCCTCAGATGACTGTGTGGAGTTTGCATATTCTCCCCATATCTGCATGGGTTTCCTCTGGTTGCTCCTGGTTTCCCTTCACAGTCCAAAGATGTGCAGGTTAGATGGATTGGCCATGTTAAATTGCTCACAGTGTCCAGGGATGTGTAGGATAAGTGGATTAACCATGGGAAATGCAGGCATTTGGTTTTAGGTAGGGGGCTGGGAAGCTCTTTGGATGATCAGTCTAGACTCGATATGCCAAATGGCCTGCTTCCAAACTGTAGGAAATCTATGAATATTGTCTTAGTTCTTGCCAAAATATCATTCAAATATTACTGTGAAGCACTGCAACCTGAACAATGTATTTAAAAATTACCTTTAATATAGAAATGTGTTGGAGAGGTATAATGAGACCCAAAAAGCCACCAAGCCACAGCAGTGATTATTAGGAGGAGAACAAAAGTTTGATCAAGACATGATTTTTAAGGAGGCCTTACAGGATCAGGACTGAGTGGAGATGCAGTGGGATGTGGGTAGCATATTTCAGAGTATGGGACTTAGGTATCTGAAGATATAGCCACCAAAGGAAGTGCTCAAAAACCCAGAGTCAGAGGAGCATTCGAGTTAAAAAGGCATCTGGTGCTTTTTTTTCTGTCTTTTGATGGCAAGTAATCAGACATAACTTTTTTTTCCTTTTGGAGAAATGAACCTCTAATTCAAACACATGATTCTTCTTAGTACTCCTCAGTTGTTTTCCCTTTGTAGCCCATACATTCAGAAATTTATGTATTCTGCCTTACTGTGGCATCCAAGCTACAACTTATTAGTAAATCAAACAAAAATAATTTAGTTTATGGTCAACACCTCCACCATTATGGACTCTGTTTCAGTGCCAAAATAAGAATAATACCATGGTGGGCTTCAGCCTGGTGATACTGATTTTGCTTTCATCTATAATAACAGGAAAAAGATGCCATGTTAACCTAAACAGCTGAGAACAGATGATGGTAATTTCATAGAGGAAGTGAGGAAGGTTATAACAGCTTAGTGCCACTTTTGAAAACTGAGCACTGGTCGCACATTCTACATTTCTCATCTGATCTGTGTGGGTTAGAGAAAGTGGTATAAAATTAAAGTAATTAAAATGTCATGCAAATAATTGTAAAAATATTTATCTTTAAATTATTAGTAGCAATTTTGGCAGCCAGTGGTTAATAGCATGCTTTTATTATAACGCTGATTGTAGAAATATTTGGTTTTATATTTAGGATCAAGAATGAAACTGTAGTATATGAATGGATTCCAATTACCTAGTATAGAGGCCAAAGTTTAAACTTATGATTACTTCAATTGTGATGGGTGCTGGTGATCTGGTGACCACCAGAGTGGTCCAGAAACTCTCTAAAAAATTTGAGAATCGAGATGCTGAGTCATTGCTAAGTGAAGGGAAGGGTTTGAAAGTGGTGTCAACAGTCAACTTAGTAATGACTCGGCATCTTGATTCTCAACTTTTTCAGAGAGTTTCTGAACCACTCTGGTGGTCACCAGATCACCAGCACCCATCACAATTGAAGTAATCATAAGTTTAAACTTTGGTCTCTAAACTAGGTAATTGGAATCCATTCATATACTACAGTTTGGATTGTTCTCCTTGGAGAAGAGCAGCTTCAGAGGAGACTTGAGAGAGGTATTCAAACTCATGTGGGATCAGGACAGAGTATATAAGGAGAAACTGTTTTCACTGTTGGAGAATCAAGAATAAAAGAGACAGATTCAAGGTAATTGACAAAAGAGCAATAGATACACGAGTACAATCATTTTCATGCAATGAATGGTTAAGATCTGGAATGCAGAAAAGGAAGATAGTGCATGGTTATGGGGGAAAGGCAGGAGAGACCATAGGTGAACTCTTCCTTCAGAGAGTCTGCACAGATTGAATGGGCCAAATGTCCTCCTCCTGTTCTGTGAAGAAGTCTATGAATATGGTCATCCCTAAAGTCCAGAACTTCTTTCCTAATTCTTTCTGGCTCTCTGGCTCTCTCAGTTCTGTATAACCTCCCGCTTCCACCAAATATTTGGTCACCTGCCCTGATATCCCCTAGGCAGCCTGGTGTCAAATGTTCTCACTGTAAAGGATTTTGGGATGTTTTACAATGTTGGAGATGGTACATAAATGAGAGATGAATGATCCAGATTGCTGCTTTCCCTGAGCAAATTCCATGTTGCTTGCAACCAAGCCGCAGTCCAGGGTATAATCGATGGTCATCCTTCATCCACAGACATTGATTTGAAGCATCTGGCAACCCCTCGCCACCATAATGACACCTCTCAATGCATTGGCAGTGTGCTCTGGAAGCATAGATTTGCTCACAGGGCACACCAGCAATTAGCACTGAAAGACTATAAATGGGGACTGTTTGTACAGAGGCACAGGGACCCAGCTCACAGACTGGACTAGGCTGCACCTCAGGGCTTCTCATTTGCTCTCTTAGCATTCAGTCACTTTGCACCTATCTGCATGCTTACAGCATCGTGCCTAGTGTTGACAATGAACATAATCACACAAAGAGGCAGCTTGCCTTGCTGCTCAGCACTCCTTAGTCTAGGAGGCACACATTTTGCTGTACAGCAGAATGCTACGTCAATCTCACACTGGCACCATGTGCCAGCAGCTTACACGGCAGTCTCACTGGGTAGATAGGAAAGGTAGGCAGGTTGGAGGCATGTAGGTAGGTTGGGTAGGGACCTGTGAGGTTAATGGGACGGTCTACATGAAAGAGGATGTGGAAATTTAGGGGCTCACTGACAAATTCAGGTTGAGGTTGGAAGTTAATGGCATCCACTGTTGCTTTTCATTCTGCTGGAAATCGTAAGCGTACAATTGGGAAGGAAATGCCTGTCCTCAGGAATCAATGCCCGAAACGTCGATTCTCCTGTTCCCTGGATGCTGCCTGACCTGCTGCGCTTTTCCAGCAACACATTTTCAGCTCTGATCTCCAGCATCTGCAGACCTCACTTTCTCCTCAAGGAAATGCCTGTGCCCACACTGGGAGTGCCTGAACAGAAAGACAAACAACCACATGTAAGGTTAAAGGGCAAATATTTGAACATAATGTGAGATTCACGTACAAACCATTGAGACCAATGTCACCAAAATGCACTCATTAAGTTTTCTTTCTCCTCTCCCTCTCCCTATGTCTCAGTACTCCCTTGTTCTCCAGCTGGGTTGGAGGGAACCTGCTCAGCTGCGGAGCCCATTGGCCCTGAAGGTTTGGTGGGGAAACCCAGATACTTGTGTCTGATTGGCCCACACATCTGAGGGCCTTCCAGCAGAGGCAATATCAAATTCTTTGTATTGAACTTCCAAGGGTCCAAACATCAGGCCAGGTGGAAGTGGAGGGCTGGTTTATCTGTAAAGGGGCCAGAGTGTAATTCTGCCTCCTGATAGGTGCCTTTTGGTACTGCCCTGTCTCTTTGTGAGGAAGGGCCACATAGAGTGGGGATCAAGGTTCCCTGTTCCCCTGACATCCATCCTTCAGTCCAGGGTAGGGACAAGGTGTGCACACCTACAGCAGCTTCTCAGGGAGATGTGTGTGGCTCTCTGTCACAGCTGCCAGCCTGTCCATGAAGGCAGCCACACAGTCACATGATTCACTGCACTTTAGCAGTGAGGGCCTCTGCTAGTCCTGCCTGTGCTTGCAGATTAAGTCCCTGAATGCAGTCCCTGCCTGGGTCTGAGTAGGTGCCTGGTCTCCACCTGTCCCCACTAGCCTGGGGTGGCATTCCTCTGCCTGCTGCAGAGGATCACTAGCACATGCTCCCATATTCTCTCTACTTAATGTACCCAGTAAGGTGTTAGTATCTGGGCTGATGGGAAGGTACATGAGGCAGCTTTGTCGATGCTTCCTCTATGGCCTTGGTATTTTCGTCCTCACAGCTCCTGGAGGACACTTCCGGGGGAGCTGGGCTTTTCACCACAGAGCCCATGGGGCAGCTGCTTGTTACTGGAGGACACACATGAGAGGTGACATTGCAGCAAGTGAAAGAGACTGACAGTGCTGTTAGTGGGAGAGTGGCAGAAGCTTGTAGAATAGTGTTTAAACAGAATTGCTGGAAAATGTCAGCAGGTCTGGCAGCATCTGTGGAAAGAGAGCAGAGTTAATGTGTCAGGTCCAGTGACCCTTCTTCAGAACTGACTGTAGCTATGAAAAAGTTGGTATATGTGCTGAAGATGGGGTGAGGATAGGGGGAAGGAGTAAATAATAGGTGGAGATGGAGCACAGAGAAAGAGAACAACAGTTGAACAGACAAAGGGATAGCTAATGGTCTGCTCAGGAGAATGAATATTCACTAATAGGGATGATTATGAGCTGACAATGGGTTGTGTGTGGGAGTACCCCATGTGATGACAAGATCCGGTGTGTGGGAGTTGGGGTAAGGACATGAAAGAAGGTGCTCATGTCCTGAAATTATTGAACTGGATATTGAGTCCAGAAGGCTGAAGGAAAATGAAGTGCTGTTCTTCCAGCTTGTGCTTCGCTGGAGCACTGAGACAGAGATGTTGGTCAAGGAACATGGTGCTATGTTGATGTGGCAGACAACCAGAAGCTCAGGGTCATTTTTGTGGACAGAAAGTAGATATTTTACAAAGCAGTCACCCATTCTGTGTTTCATCTCCCTCATGTAGAGCAGACCACATTGTGAGTGAGTACAATAGACTAGATTGAGTGAAGTGCAGGTAAATTGTTGCTTCACTTGGAAGCTGTATCTTGGGCCTTGGATAGTGAGGAGGGAAGAAGTCAACATGCAGGTGTTGCACCTTCTGCAATTGCAGGGGAAGATGCCATGTAAGTGTAAGGGGGGAAGGTATTAGGTGTGGAGGAGGAGTGGACCAAGCTGTCCCACAGAGAATGGTCCCTCGTAGAGACCGATGAGAGAACTCTGTCTGATGGTGAAATTGTGCTGGAAGTGGCTGCTAATGATCCTCTACATGTAGATGCTGATCAGGTGGTAAGTGAGGACCAGAGGACCCTACTGCTATTGTGGGAAGAAGGAGAAGAGGTGAGGGCAGGAGTGTAGGACATGGACATGCAATCTCTTGACACCATGAGTTGCCACTTCACAGCAGGTTGCATGGTTTCTTTATTCACTTGTGGGACATGGGCATCACTGGTTGGGCCAGCATTTATTGCCTGTCCCTAGTTGCCCTTGAGAAGGGGGTGGTGAGCTACCTTCTTGAACCACTGCAGTTCAAATGCTGTAGGTTGACTCACAATGCCCTTTGGGAGGGAATTCCAGAATTTTGGCCCAGTGACACTGAAGAAATGGCAAAATATTTCCAAGTCAGGATGGTGAATGGCTTGGAGAAGAACTTGCAAGTGGTGCTGTTCCCATGTTTCTGCTGCCTTTGTCCTTCTAGATAGGAGTGGTCATGGGTACCTTGTAGTTTTACCCAATCAAATAGGGTAATTGTAACTGCTGTGTGATAAGAAGTGATGTTGGCAAGGGAGGAGACCTAGAATTATGTGAAGGGATGAATATATTGGATTGAATTAGCTAAATAAATGTGTATTTACATAGAAATTTGCTTCAGACAATTATTTTGTATCTTAGAGTCCACAATAATCTCCATTGCACACAAAAATGTGGACTATTTTAAACAAGTGAATACAAAGAAAAACCTGGGAACTACAGACCAGTAAGCCTAACATCTGTGATAGATAAGTTACTTGAGAAACTTCTGAGAGATAAGATATACATGCATTGGAAAGACTGGGTTTGATTATGAATAGTCAGCATGACTTTGTGCTTGGAAGATTGTTCCTCACAAATTTACTAGAGTTCTTTGATGTAGTGACCAGGAAGGCTGATGAGAGCTGGGTGGTGGATGTTTTTATATGGATTTCAGTAAGGCCTTTGATAAGGTTCCATATGGTAGGTTGCTCTGGAAGGTTAGATCGCATGGAATGCAGGGCAAGCTGGCAAACTGGATACACAATTGGGTGTAGGAAGCAGAGGGCAATAGTGGAGGGATGCTTTTCAGACTGGACGACTATGACAAGTGGAATGCCTCAGGGGTCGGTGCTGGGCCCATTGCTGTTTGTTATCAATATCAATGATTTGGATGAGAATGTACAAGGCATGATTAGTAATTTTGAAGATGACACTAAAATAGCTGGTATCATGGACAGTGAGGAAGGTTATCAGAAATTGTGGCAGGACCCTGATCAGTTGGGAAAGTGGGCTAAGAAATGTCAAATAGAGTTTAATATAGATAAGTGTGAGGTGTTGCATTTTGGAAAATCAAATCAAGATTGGAGTTTCATAGTGAATGGTAGAGCTTTAAGGAGTGTAGTGGAACAGAGGAACCTTGAAGTTCAGGTGCATCATTCTCTGAAAGTGGAGTCACAGGTAGACAGGGCAGTGAGGAAGGCTTTTGGCACACTGGCCTTCGTCAGTCAGGGTATTGAGTATAGAAGTTGGGAAGTTATGTTGCAGTTGTACAGGATGTTTGTGAGTCCACATTTAGAGTATTGTGTTTAGTTTTTGGTCACCTTGCTATAGGAAGGATGTTATTAAACTGGAAAGACTGCAGAGGAAATTTACAAGGATGTTACCAGGACTCAACGGTCTGAGTTATAGGGAGAGGTTGAACAAGTTGGGACTTTTTTCTTTACAGTGCAGGAGACTGAGGGGGAATCTTATAGAGGCATATAAGATCATGAAAGACATGGAAAGGGTGAATGCACTCAGTCTTTTTTCCCAAGGTTAGGGAATAAAAGATTATAGGGCATTAGTTTGAGGTTAGAGGGGAAAGAATAAAAGGGAACCTGAGGGGCAACTTCTTTTCTCAGAGGTTGGTATGCATATGGAATGAGCTGCCAGCATATATGGTTGAGGTGGGTACATTAACAACATTTAAAAGGCACTTGGACAAGTACATGGATAGGAAAGGCTGAGAAGGATATTAGAAGGCCAAGTGCAGGGAAATGGAGTTAATGTGGATGGACATTTGGTCAGCATGGACCAGTTTGGGCCAAAGGGCCTGTTCCATGCTGTCGGACTCTGACCCTATGAATCTAAACTGGCATTTCTTTTTCTATGCTTATCTTTCATACTGTTATTTACAGTGTGAACTTAAATGATGCGTAAAATGTACTGAACCTAAGATTCTGTAATTGATTTTAATTCTGTCTTAACTAAGTTTTTTTTTGCTAGGGTGTTCTTTCATTTGTATTGAGCAAGTGAAAAATACAAATGTTGGAGAGCATAATTTTTTTAATACTGTTTAGCAGCCACTCAACAAAAAGTACTCCAAGTAAGTGCAACACAGATGAAAGCCTTAAAAACCCTATCTGATCATGGTGGAGCTTTCTGTTTGCCAATCCATTTCTATAACATGAAAGCATTGTCTATTTTGTGTTGATTTATGATAAATGTTCATGCTCTTGACATGTCCGCACCATAAACTCTGTCCAAACTGCCAAAAGGTCCTTTTTGTTTCTACCTAAAAGTGTTATCCCACACAACTGAGCACTTTCCCACCACCAAAGTCACCATGACTTCTCAATGCTTTTTTCTTTATCTAGCACCACCATCAGTGAAAAACACCTGTGTGTTTACAATTGAGTATTTACAAGCCAAGCCCATTATGGGCTAAATATTTTTAATCAACCTTTTCACACACAATTCTACACTAGGTGAGACTTGAACTTGGGTGCTGTGGCTCAGAAGGTGGGATATTACCACTCTGCCAGAAGAGCTCCCAAAAGGTCCTTTTGACCCTGAATAATAATGTAAAACAGGTAATATTGTACTATCAGCATACTAGATATACATCTCTCCTCATTTTAACTTCTAAAGTGGATTCAAACATGATTGCAGGCATTCAAAAATGATGATCTAATTCAGTGTTATCTAGTTCATATTTAAATATATATTTATATAACATATTTTTATTTATATACAATTAAACGTTTATTTTTGTTTCCGCTTGTTGTTGGTTCCCATTATTAACATCAAATAATGTGTTAGAAATGAGGATGATAAGGAATTAAGTGAAATTGGGTGGCTAAGAATTAATACAAAATTATACTCTACAGCAGAATGCCTTCTGCAAAATGCAACCAATTAGGACTGAATATTCTGGATTGTTGTGTCAGATTGATTTTATAGATTTTTAGTTAGATTTCACAATAAGTAATTTTAATTTTGTCCTTGGGGACAACTAGATCCACATGGCCTTTTCTTATTCCATACTTTTTTATAACTTTAATTGAAATCATACATCCCAAATTGGAATGTCTCAAAGCTCACAGTGAGTTAATCAGTATCAAATAGTCAGAATTATCCCCTGCTTTAGTTCCCTGCTGTGCAATATTGCTATTGTCTGTTTGTAAAGGGGATGCAAGAAAAGAAAGACATGGGTAACATGTTAAGTACATGTAAGTCATGTTAACAAAGCATTTAAAGGTTGTTTAAATCAAAGCATAACATTTAATAAATATGCTATGAAGTTATTTAAAACTATACAAAACATTAGTTTGACATTGACTGGATGACTGTGTTTAATTATGGAGAGCATCATTTTGGAAGGAAGTGATAGCTTTAAAGAGGTTTGAAGAGAATTACCAGGATGGCTTCCAAACATAAGAAATTACAGTTATTTAGAGATAATTTATCCGAAGCTTGGTTGTTCTCCCGAAAGAAGAGTAGAGGCTAAGACCAGATTTGACAGGAGTATTGAAAATTAGGAAGGGATTGGAGACAGTAAACATAGAGAAAACTGTATTCAATGGAAATTGTATGACTAACCAAAGGGCACAAACTAATTGTGATTAGTAAAAGAATCAGAAGCAAGACAAGTAATAACTTTATTGTGCAACATGTGGGGTTGTGATTCCAGAACAGATTTAATCAAAACCTTCAAATGGGAATTGGGTAAAACCTTCAAGGATAGAAAATAGTCATGGAAATATTGGTAAGAGACGTAAGAGTGGGAATAAGTGAACTATTTTTTAACAGAGCTGGCACAGATTTTATGTCCTTCCCTCTTAAGGCCAGTGTCCGTGCAGGAATCAGGGTTTATTGCCAGCTTTTTGGGAGGTGTATCATTCAAAGTCCCTCAATGCCTGACCAGGGGACCCAATAACAGGAAGACGGACATTGTAGTGACCCAAACCCCTGCCCTTTATTTAGACCCAAAGCGCACCTCATTCCCACTAATGCCAGTGACCCTTCTTGTAATAGAAAGCCACCAGTTGCTGGCGTGTATATTGTTGGTAACTCTCAGAGATCATTGCTTTGTCCTCCAGGATCCTTAATCCCAGGGAAGAACAAAAGGTGAAGAGAAAATGAGGTCTGCAGATGCTGGAGATCAGAGATGGAAATGTGTTGCTGGAAAAGCGCAGCAGGTCAGGCAGCATCTAGGGAACAGGAGAATCAACGTATCGGGCATTAGCCCTTCTTCAGGAAAGCGAAGAAGGGCTTCCTGAAGAAGGGCTAATGCCCGATACGTCGATTCTCCTGTTCCCTAGATCCTGCCTGACCTGCTGCGCTTTTCCAGCAACACAAGAACAAAAGGTGGCCTTTTGCCTGCTAAACGCCAGTTAAATAGCTAATACCCCAGGCCTTCTTCACCCTTATTTTGCTTCACCTGTCGGGCAAATTTGACTTATACTGCCCTTAACCTACCACCTTTGTATCAATGTGCGACAGGAACTGCTTTACATTATGAAAAGTAGTAGATTAACACAGGAACCACTCTCGATCTGACTCATTTGAGCTCAAAAGATGTCAGCTGGATGACAACTTCTACAGATGTAGTATAACTTCAGCATGGTGTGAAAGATTTAAAAATGTCTATGCTTGCTGGAATCAGTCGGGATTTTATAAATTTATTGACTTTTTTAACATTGAGCAAAGATAGATGTTGCTGCCTGCCTCTGCACAGCAATAAATAAGCTGCCTGTGATGAAAGCTCAGTCTTCATTCAAAGCATAAATTAACAGACTCTTTTCATTTAAACTCTGACTTTAAGGTGCCCTGAAAAGCGGTGCAACTGAAAGCATGATTCAGGTGACATCACATTACACCAAATAAATAACAGTTTCAGACTGGCATCAATAGAATTCCTGCAGTTCCAAATTATCTCTTTACAACTTCCTGAATGTAACCACTAAATGACTGCCTGAGATCATCCACTGTGATTTCTTAGCCGATGATGATGTCAACAGCTTGCTAACAATTACAAGGGAAACATATGTCATTGTATTCAAGCATTTTATGAAACTATTTTACACAAAATGCACTTGTTTCAGTTACTAATCAAAAGAGTTGCTCTTTGGGTGAGATGGAAAACACATCAAAAGTTTGGACCTCCTTGTTGCCAGCCAACAACTAACCCCTGACATCATCATCTCATCTGATGTCAAAAAGCTGTCAACAATCTCTCAAAAACAGATAATGGCTTTATTTCACAACTTTGATCTGCAGCCAACTGATCACTGGGGCAGCTGAACACTGAAGATTGCCATGGTGAATCTGTACTTAGCAAAACACAGAAGAATCCACTTTTACAATAGATCAAGTATGTATAAGCCTCTTGCATCTGGGATTTATCCATCACATTTCAGACTATCAGAATTTGTTACATTTACAAAACTATGGTCTCAAAAAAATTAAAAAATAGAAAAAAGATAGTCTGTCATTATTCATAGAGCAGGGATTTGTCCTAGGTAACATTTTTTACTCAACACATCCCATCAAAAATAGATTAACGAGTCATTAGTCATAGAGCAGTTTGTCATTTCTTGTCACAAATTTATATGACAATAGACAATAGGTGCAGGAGTAGGCCATTCTGCCCTTCCAGCCTGCACCACCATTCATCCTGATCATGGCTGATCATCCTCAATCAGTATCCTGTTCCTGCCTTATCTCCATAACCCTTGATTCCACTATCCTTGAGAACTCTATCCAACTCTTTCTTAAACGAATCCAGAGACTGGGCCTCCACTGCCCTCTGGGGCAGAGCATTCCACACAGCCACCACTCTCTGGGTGAAGAGGTTTCTCCTCATCTCTGTCCTAAATGGCCTACCCCTTATTTTTAAGCTGGTTCGGGACTCACCCATCAGCGGAAACATGTTTCCTGCCTCCAGAGTGTCCAATCCTTTTCTTATACGTCTCAATTAGATCCCCTCTCAGTCTTCTAAACTCAAGGGTATACAAGCCCAGTCGCTCCAATCTTTCAACATAGGATAGTCCCGCCATTCCAGGAATTGACCTCGTGAACCTACGCTGCACTCCCTCAATTGCCAGAATGTCTTTCCTCAAATTTGGAGACAAGAATTGCACACAATATTCCAGATGCAGTCTCACCAGGGCCCTGTAAAGCTGCAGAAGAACCTCTTTGCTTCTATACTCAATCCCTTTTGTTATGAAGGCCAGCATGCTATTAGCTTTCTTCACTACCTGCTGTACCTGCATGCTTGCCTTCATTGACTGGTGTACAAGAACACCCAGATCTCTTTGCACTGCCTCTTTACCTAACTTGACTCCATTTAGGTAGTAATCTGCTTTCCTGTTTTTGCCACCAAAGTGAATAACCATACATTTATCCACATTAAACTGCATCTGCCATGCATCTGTCCACTCACCTAATCTGTCCAGGTCATTCTGTAATCTCCTAACATCCTCCTCACATTTCACCCTGCTACCCAGCTTTGTATCATTAGCAAATTTGCTAATGTTACTATTAATACCATCTTCTATATCATTAATATATATTGTAAAGAGCTGCGGTCTCAGCACTGATCCCTGCGGTACCCCACTGGTCACCGCCTGCCATTCCCAAAGGGAACTGTTTATCACTACTCTTTGTTTCCTGTCAGCCAACCAATTTTCAATCCACTCAGTGCTTTGCCCCCAATACTATGTGGCCTAATTTTGCTCACTAACCTCCTATGTGGGACTTTATCAAAGGCTTTCTGAAGGTCCAGGTACACTACATCCACTGGATCTCCCTTGTCCATCTTCAGAGCTACATCCTCAAAAAATTCCAGAAGATTAGTCAAGCATGATTTCCCCTTCATAAATCCATGCTGACTCTGACGTATCCTGTTACTGCTATCCAGATGTGTCATAATTTCATCCTTTATAATAGACTCCAGCATCTTTTCCACCACTGAGGTCAGACTAACTGGTCTATAATTTCCTGCTTTCTCTCTCGCTCCTTTCTTAAAAAGTGGTACAACAACATTAGCCACCCTCCAATCCGCAGGAACTGATCCTGAATCTATCAAACTCTGGAAAATAATCACCAACGCATCCACGATTTCTAGAGCCACCTCCTTCAGTACCCTGGGATGTCGACCATCAGGCCCTGGGGACTTATCAGCCTTCAGACCGAACAGTCTCTCCAACACCAATTCCTGACAAATATAAATTCTCTTCAGTTCATGTCTTTCAGCCACTGTTACCTCTGAGAGATTGCTTGTGTCTTCCCCAGTGAACACAGATCTGAAGTACCAATTCAACTCTTCTGCCATTTCTTTGTTCCCTGTAATATATTCTCCTGTTTCTGTCTTCAAGGGCCCAATTTTAGTCTTAACCATTTTTTTGCCTTTCACATAGCTAAAAAAGCTTTTACTATCCTCCTTTATATTTTTGGCCAGTTTACCTTTGTACCTCATTTTTTCTCTGCATATTTCCTTCTTAGTAATCCTCTGTTGTTCTTTAAAAGCTTCCCAGTCCTCCGTTTTCCCACTCATCTTTGCTATGTTATACTTTTTCTCTTTTGACTTTATATGTTTTTTAACTTCCCTCGTCAGCCACGGCCACCCATGCCTCCTCCAAGGATCTTCCTTTTCGGAATGAACTGATCCTGCATCTTATGCATTATACACAGAAATATCTGCCATTGTTCCTCCACTGTCATCCCTGCTAAGGTATTGCACCATTGAACTTTGGCCAGCTCCTCCCTCATAGCTCCATAGTTCTCTTTATTCAACTGAAATATTGTCACTACCGATTGTACCCTCTCCTTTTCAAATTGCAGATTGAAGTTTATTGTATTATGGTCACTACTTCCCAATGGCTCCTTCACTTCAAGGTCCCTGATCAATTCTGGTTCATTGCACAATACCTGATCCAGAATTGCCTTCTCCCTGGTAGGCTCCAGCACCAGCTGTTCTAAGAATCCATCTCGGAGGCACTCCACAAAGTCTCTTTCTTGAGGTCCAATACCAGCCTGATTCTCCCAGTCTACCTGCATGTTGAAATCCCCTGTAACAACTGTAGTAACATCTTTGCAACAGGCCAATTTCAGCTCCTTATTCAACTTACACCATACATCCATACTACTGTTTGGGTGCCTGTAGATAACTCCCAAGAGGGTCTTTCTACCCTTAGAATTTCTCAGCTCTATTCATATTGACTCTACATCCCCTGATTCTAGGTCCCCCGCGCAAGGGACTGAATATCATCCCTTACCAACAGGGCCACTCCACCCCCTCTGCCCATCAGTCTGTCCTTACGATAGCACGTATAGCCTTGAATATTCATTTCCTAGGCCCTGTCCACTTGAAGCCACGTCTCAGTTATCCCCACAATATCGTAGCTGCCAATTTCCAAAAGAGCCTCAAGCTCATCCATCTTATTTCTAATACTTCGTGCATTTATATCTAGTATTTTTAATTTGTTACTGCCCTCACCCTTCCTATCAATCCCTATTTCATTCAACTTTATGGCATGATCACTTTTTGAGTTTTCTGCTTCATTGATACCGTTGTCTTTCTTTACTTCCCTTGTTCTAACTTTCCCTTCAATTTCCTTCTTAAACATCCAGTTTGTCCCCCCCCCCCCGCTATTTAGTTTAAACGCAGCTGTGTTGCAGTAGCAAACCTGCCTGCCAGAATGCTGGTCCCCAACCTATTAAGGTGCAAACCGTCTCTTTTGTATAATTTATGCTTACCACAAAACATACCCCAGTGATCCAAGAATTTAAATCCTTGCTTCCTGCACCAGTTCCCCAGCCACACTTGTGGAATAAAAGCAGTGTTGAATGATTTGGAAGGTACTATGACTGCAATAAGATGCTACAAGAATGAAAGTATTACTGTGAGCAATGTCACTAAAGAATGATAATGAATATTTGGGAGCTATCATGTGAATTGAAGGGTTCAATCCACTGCATAACTATGACAGTGAAGCTCAAATAGTCAAGTTTGAAGTTTGAAGAAAAGCCATAACAACATAAACTTTGCTTTTCTCTAAAACTAGAGGTGCTATAGTGACCTGTAGCTCAGTAGTTAGTACTGCTGCCTCACAGCACCAGGGACCTGGATTCGATTCCAGCCTTGGACGACATTCTGTGTGGAGTTTTCATGTTCTCCCTGTGTCTGTGTGGGTTTCCTCTCACAATCCAAAGATGTACAGGTTAGGTGAATTGGCCAGGCTATATTGGACATAGTGTTCTGGGATGTGTAGGTTAGGTGCATTAGTCAGGGGTAAATGCAGAGTAATGGGTTTAGGTGGGATACTCTTCAGAGGGTTGGTGTGGACTTGTCAGGCTGAAGGGCCTGTTTCCACACTGTAGGGATTCTAATTCTAAACAAACCCTCTCTAATTCTATAGCCCTTAATTCACTGGCACTTCTGTTTCTTTTTCCACAGATGCTGCCAGACCTTCTGAATTTCTGCAGCCTGATTTTGCTTGTTTCCATTTTCCAGCATCTGCAGCATTTGCTTTTGTTCAAATAGTTAATTCCATCACAGGCCTTCAGATTATATTTCAAGCCTTGTAGTTATGCTCTAGTACCTGTACATATATGTTGCAATAATTATATTTTTAAGTCTGAGGTCAATTTCTACATTACCAATAATTGCCAAGAATTGTGGTGGTTCATTGTACACACCATGGTCCTGAGTATAAAAGTGTGATTACACTGTCTGTTTGCCTTTGAGATATTATTACTGTAAACTGTGAATGGGAAATACATAATTAATAGCCAAACATAGTTGTGACTTGTAAAATGTGTGTCCAACATGATGAATATTTCTTCATACAAAAAGCAAATGCAATCGAGAACGTGTGGGCTAGTTCCAAAGCGTTCTGCAATCAGACTTCATATGGAATTATAAATTGAAGTCTGATGGAAATTATTTTAAAAGTGCACATTTACCCTGAAAAGCTTAAATTATCTGAAAAATATTGTTATGCTGCATATCAAATCTACAATTTGATATTCTTAAGTGTTCCAGTTCTTTGTATCATTTTTATGTGAATTGCTGAAATAACCAAATGTGATCTTTTGATGCAATACAAGCTGACCACATTTATGCTACAGCTTTTTTTGCCACTTTAGGGAGATATAAATATGTAAAACTCATATCAGAAACTTCTACAGTGCGTTAAAGGGGACAGTATTGTTAGATAAGTGTGGTTTGAGTTGGTCTAATAGACCTGAGTTATACTGCTCACTCTATGGGTTAAATATTCCCAGTCCATGAATGATGTGGACAATTGAGAGTCAATTGGGAAAATATATCAAGAATAGAAAAATTAGATTCTTGATGTCCAGAAAAAGAAGTCCCATTTTCCATCCAAGGTTTGAATGGCAAGTCAGAAATCTCGCTAGTAAGAGGCAAGAGGCCAATTTGCATGCATTTACATCTTATTTTAACCTATTCTCACCTCATTTATGCAGCTTACTCTTCTCTCATCCAACAAAGAAATTACATAGCAACAATTCCTGACATGAAAGTCAGAGCAGGTATATAGAACATAGAACTTTACAGTGCAGTACAGACCCTTTGGCCCTTTGGCCGACCTGTGAAACCAATCTGAAGCCCATCTAACCTACACTATTCCATTTTTGGCTATATGTCTATCCAATGATCATTTAAATGCCCTTAAAGTTAGCACGTCTACTACTGTTGCAGGCAGGGCATTCCACGCCCCTACTACTTTCTGAGTAAAGAAACCACCTCTAACATCTGTCCTATATTTATCATTCCTCAATTTAAAGCTATGTCTCCTTGTGTTAGCCTTCACCATTCTCACCAGTGAGGAAAAAGACTCTCACTGTCCACCCTATCTAACCCTCTGATTATCTTATATGCCTCAATTAAGTCACCTCTCAACCTTCTTCTCTCCAATGAAAACAGCCTCAAGTCCCTCAGCCTTTCCTCATAAAACCTTCTCTCCATACCAGGCAACATCCTAGTAAATCTCCTCTGAACCCTCTCCAAAGCTTCCACATCCTTCCTATAATGCAGTGACCAGAACTGTAAACAATGACCTCATGGTTCCAAAAGTCAATCCCTTAACCAATAAAAGCTAACACACCATATGCCTTCCTAACAACCCTATCAACCTTGGGGGCAACTTTCAGGGATTTATGTACATGGATATAGAGATCTCTCTGCTCATCTACACTACTAAGAATCTTACCATTAGCCCAGTACTCTACATTACTGTTGCTCCTTCCAAAGTGCATCACTTGACACATTTCCACATTAAGCTCCATTTGCCACCTCCCAGCCCAGCTCTGCAGCTTATCTATGTCCCTCTGTAACCTACAATATTCTTCTGCACTATCCACGACTCTACTGACTTTAGTGTCATCCGCAACTTTACTAACCCATCCTTCTGCACCCTCATCCAGGTCATTTATAACATTGACAAACAGCAGCTGAAACTTGCCACTTGCCTTTCTGGACCTTCATGTTGGCCAGCAATCCACAACATCTCCATGGCCTGCACACATCATCCATAGAAGTTGACAACGGATATGCACCAGCCTCACCACATCATCACAGCACTATTCCAACTCACTTAAAATACAATTATCCACTTCAATAGGATACTTTTCTTAGTATTTCTGCATTGCATGCAGGGAGAAGCACCTAACTATTGCATTGGAACAGCATACATGTTGGAGCTCTTCATTTGCTCTTTTAGCACTCACTCTCTTCGTTCCTACTTGGGTGGTCACAGTATCTCGGCCCTTCCTTGACTTTCTGCAATTTGCTGCCTCATGCAGAATTTATAGGCTCACAGGAGTTCCATTTTGCCTTGCCTTTTACTACGGACACAAAGCCAGGCAGCTGTCACAGTTGTCTGCAGATATCAGTCAAAGGAGTGGACATGTTGCTTTATGTTAATATGCTAAATCGAGGTCACACCTAGAGAAAGCACCAGCAGCTTATCTGGCAAAGACACCACATCTGCTGAAAGACCACATCTTAAAATCTAAGAGGAATTGTCTACTGTAAAGTTGAAGGGGACTGTTGTCAGTCAGGGGTCCTGCCATAGTCAGTCAAGGGTAGTGTCCAATCTCAGTTCAGAGACATGGACAGGTTCAACTGCCACCTAGAATGGCTAGGGCAGGGGAGTGAGACATGGTCAGTCCTGCAGGTACAGCGCAACAAGTCTGGGGATTAGCAATACATCAGCCAGGGTGTTGAACAGACATTGGACTGGGGCTCGGTCACTTATCACCTGGGGCTGGCCTTTGAAGTCGGTGAGTCCTGGGAATCCATTCTCTGAAATTCAGGGCAGTTTATAGAAGGCCACTGCTCTGGTAAGAATTTTGGGGAAGTTAGTTGTGGCAACTGGAAGGAGCATTCTTAGCTGCCAAACAGACATTAAATGTGATGAGGAACATAAGGCTGGGAGACAAAAGTGATTTGGAAGATACTGGAGGTGGCATGACATCAACAGTTACCCACACCTTGGCTTTGATGGGGAAATATTGCAGCATGATGGTTGGCATACCAAAGCTGTCGGGCCAGGACTCAGGGATAACACTGGGAGATGAAGATTTAAATGGAAGAGTTGAGTGAAATGGGAGACGTTAAGACAGAGAGGGTTCAGAATGTTCTCACAGGGGAGAAGGGCCAGCAAGAGGTCATTGTTCACATTGAAACCAACAACATAGGAAGGGAAAAGGTTGAGATTCTGACGGGAGATTACAGAGAGTTAAGCAGAAATTTAAAAAGGAGATCCTCAAGAGTAATAATATCTGGATTACTCCTGGTGCTACGAGCTAGTGAGGGCATGAATAGGAGGATAGAGCAGATGAATGCATGGCTGAGGAGCTGGTGTATAACAAAAGGATTCACATTTTTGGATCATTGGAATCTCATTTTAGGTAGAAGTGACCTGTACAGGAGGGACGGATTGCACCTAAATTGGAAGGGACTAATATACTGGCAGGGAGATTTGCCAGAGCTGCTCGGGAGGATTTAAATGAGTAAGGTGCGGGGCTGGGAGCCAGGGAGATAGTGAGGAAAGAGACTGGTACAGTTGAGAACAGAAGCGAGTCAAACAGTCGGGGCAGGCAGGGACAAGGTAGGACTAATAAATTAAACTGCATTTATTTCAATGCAAGGGGCCTAACAGGGAAGGCAGATGAACTCAGGACATGGTTAGGAACATGGGACTGGGATATCATAGCAATTACAGAAACATGGCTCAAGGATGGGAAGGACTGGCAGCTTAATGTTCCAGGATACAAATGCTACAGGAAGGATAGAAAGGGAGGCTACAGAGGAGGCGGATTGGCGTTTTTGATAAGAGATAGCATTACAGCTGTGCTGAGGGAGGATATTCCTGGAAATACATCCAGGAAAGTTACCTGGGTGGAACTGAGAAATAAGAAAGGGATGATCACCTAATTGGGATTGTATTATAGACCCCCCAATGGTCAGAGGGAAATTGAGAAACAAATGTGTAAGAAGATCTCAGCTATCTGTAAGAATAATAGGGTGTTTATGGTAGGGGATTTTAACTTTCCAAACATAGACTCGGACTGCCATAGTGTTAAGGGTTTAGATGGAGAGGAATTTGTTAAATGTGTTCAAGAAAATTTTCTGATTCAGGATGTACCTACTAGAGAAGGTACAAAACTTGACCTACTCTTGGGAAATAAGGCTGGGCAGGTGACTGAGGTGTCAGTGGGGGAGCACTTTGGGGCCAGCAACCATAATTCTATTAAATTTAAAATAATGATGGAAAAGGATAGATCACATTTAAAACTTGAAGTTCTAAATTGGAGAAAGGCCAATTTTGATGGTATTAGTCAAGAACTTTCGAAAGCTGATTGGGGGCAGATGTTTGCAAGTAAAGGGACGGCTGGAAAATGGGAAGCCTTCAGAAACGAGAATCCAGAGACAGTATGTTCCTGTTAGGGTGAAAGGAAAGGCTGCTAGGTATAGGGAATGCTGGATGACTAAAGAAATTGAGGGTTTGGTTAAGAAAAAGAAGGAAGCACATGTCAGGTACAGACAGCATAGATCGAGTGAATCCTTAGAAGAGTATAAAGGAAGTAGGAGTATACTTAAAAGGGAAATCAGGAGGGCAAAACGGGGACATGAGATAACATTGGCAAATAGAATTAAGGAGAATCCAAAGAGTTTTTACAAATACAGTAAGGACAAAACTGGGAGAGAATAGGGCCCCTCAAAGATCAGCAAGTACATGTATTTGGAAAGGCAAGATCTGATTAGGGATCTTGTGTGGAGCCGCAGAAAATGGGGGCGGTACTAAATGAGCTGATAATGTGTTGCTGGAAAAGCGCAGCAGGTCAGGCAGCATCCAAGGAGCAGGAGAATCGACGTTTCGGGCATGAGCCCTTCCCGAAATGTCGATTCTCCTGCTCCTTGGATGCTGCCTGACCTGCTGCGCTTTTCCAGCAACACATTATCAGCTCTGATCTATAGCATCTGCAGTCCTCACTTTCTCCGCGGTACTAAATGAGTTTTTTGCATCAGTATTCACTGTGGAAAAGGATATGGAAGGTATAGTCTGTAGGGAAATAGATGGTGACATCTTGCAAAATATCCATACTACAGAGGAGGAAGTGCTGGGTGTCTTGAAATGGGTAAAGGTGGATAAATCCCCAGGACCTGATCAGGTGTACCCTAGAGCTCTGTGGGAAGCTAGAGAAGTGATTGCTGGGACTCTTGCTGAGATATTTGTATCATCGATGGTCACAGGTGAGGTGCCAGAAGATTGAAGGTTGGCTAACGTGGTGCCATTGTTTAAGAAGGGTGGTAAGGACAAACCAGGGAACTATAGACCAGTGAACCTGATGTTGGTGGTGGGCAAGTTGTTGGAGAGAATCCTGAGGGACAGGATGTACATGTATTTGGAAAGGCAAGGACTGATTAGGGATAGTCAACATGGCTTTGTGTGTGGGAAATCATGTCTCACAAACTTGATTGAGTTTTTTGAAGAAGTAACAAAGAGGATTGATGAGGGCAGAGCGGTAGATGTGATCTATATGGACTTCAGTAAGGCCTTCGACAAGGTTCCCCATGGGAGACTGATTGGCAAGGTTAGATCTCAAGGAATACAGGGAGAACAAGCCATTTCAATACAGAACTGGCTCAAAGGTAGAAGACAGAGGGTGGTGGTGGAGAGTTGTTTTTCAGACTGGAGGCCTCTGACCAATGGAGTGCCACAAGGATCGGTGCTGGATCCTCTAATTTTTGTCATTTACATAAATGATTTGGATGCGAGCATAAGAGGTACAGTTAGTAAGTTTGCTGATGGCATCAAAATTGGAGGTGTAGTGGACAGCGAAGAGGGTTACCTCAGATTACAACAGGATCTTGACCAGGTGGGCCAATGGGCTGAGAAGCGGCAGATGGAGTTTGATTCAGATAAGTGCGAGGTGCTGCATTTTGAGAAAGCAAATCTTAGCAGGACTTATACACTTAATGGTGAAGTCCTAGGGAGTGTTGCTGAACAAAGAGACCTTGGAGTGCGAGTTCATAGCTCCTTGAAAGTGGAGTCGCAGGTAGATAGGATAGTGAACAAAGCGTTTTGTATGCTTTCCTTTATTGGTCAGAGTATTGAGTACAGGAGTTGGGAGGTCATGTTGCGGCAGTTGGAATATTGTGTGCAATTCTGATCTCCTTCCTATCGGAAAGATGTTGTGAAAGCTGAACGGGTTCAGAAAAGATTTACAAGAATGTTGCCAGGGTTGGAGGATTTGAGCTACAGGGAGAGGCTGAACTGGCTGGGGCTGTTTTTCCTGGAGCGTCGGAGGCTGAGGGGGGACCTTATAGACATTTACAAAATTATGAGGGGCATGGATAGGATAAATAGGCAAAGTCTTTTCCTTGGGGTCGGGAAATCCAGAACTAGAGGACATAGATTTAGGATGAGAGGGGAAAGATATAAAAGAGACCTAAGGGGCAACTTTTTCACGTAGAGGGTGGTACGTGTATGGAATGAGCTGCCAGAGGATGTGGTGGAGGCTGGTACAATTGCAACATTTAAGAGGCATTTGAATGGGTATATGAATAGGAAGGGCTTGGAGGGATATGGGCCGGGTGCTGGCAGGTGGGACTAGATTGGGTTGGGATATCTGGTCGGCATGGACGGGTTGGACTGATGGTCTGTATATCTCTATGACTCTATGATTTGAGAACGCTCAGATTCCTGTTTCATTTCAAGGATCAGATGCCTAACAAGGATGGTTACAGGGAGACAATGGTTACCCTCTGCTGCTATGGCTGATGACTCCATTACACAACCCCCTAATTGAGGCTCAGCAGAGACACAATGCAGACCATTCTTCCATCAGGGCCATCATGGAGCAGAAAATAGGCTTCCTGAAAATGAGGTTCTAATGCTTATAGAGGGAAGTAGGTATTCAGGGCATTCCAGGCAAAGTGTGCCACATAATCTTTTCATGCTGTGTGAACATAGAACATAGAACATAGAACAATACAGCACAGAACAGGCCCTTCGGCCCACGATGTTGTGCCGAACTTCTAACCTAGATTAAGTACCCATCCATGTACCTGTCCAAATGCCGCTTAAAGGTCGCCAATGATTCCGACTCTACCACTCCCACGGGCAGCGCATTCCATGCCCCCACCACTCTCTGGGTAAAGAACCCACCCCTGACATCTCCCCTATACCTTCCACCCTTCACCTTAAATTTATGTCCCCTTGTAACACTCTGTTGTACCCGGGGAAAAAGTTTCTGACTGTCTACTCTATCTACTCCTCTGATCATCTTATAAACCTCTATCAAGTCACCCCTCATCCTTCGCCGTTCCAACGAGAAAAGGCCGAGAACTCTCAACCTATCCTCGTACGACTTCCTCTCCATTCCAGGCAACATCCTGGTAAATCTTCTCTGCACCCTCTCCAAAGCTTCCACATCTTTCCTAAAGTGAGGCGACCAGAACTGCACACAGTACTCCAACTGTGGCCTAACCAAAGTCCTGTACAGCTGCAACATCACTTCACGACTCTTGAATTCAATCCCTCTGCTAATGAAAGATAATCCTCCATAGGCCTTCTTACAAACTCTATCCACCTGAGTGGCAACCTTCAAAGATCTATGTACATAGACCCCAAGATCCCTCTGTTCCTCCACCTGACTAAGAACCCTACCATTAACCCTGTATTCCGCATTCTTATTTGTTCTTCCAAAATGGACAACCTCACACTTGGCAGAGTTGAACTCCATCTGCCACTCCTCAGCCCAGCTCTGCATCATATCTAAGTCCCTCTGCAGCCGACAACAGCCCTCCTCACTGTCCACAACTCCACCTATCTTCGTATCATCTGCAAATTTACTGACCCACCCTTCGACTCCCTCATCTAAGTCATTAATAAAAATTACAAACAGCAGAGGACCCAGAACTGATCCCTGCGGAACTCCACTTGTAACTGGGCTCCAGGCTGAATATTTACCATCTACCACCACTCTCTGCCTTCGACCGGTTAGCCAGTTTTCTATCCAATTGGCCAAATTTCCCTCTATCCCATGCCTCCTGACTTTCCGCATAAGCCTACCATGGGGAACCTTATCAAATGCCTTACTAAAATCCATGTACAACACATCCACTGCTCTACCCTCATCCACATGCTTGGTCACCTCCTCGAAGAATTCAATAAGACTTGTAAGGCAAGACCTACCCTTCACAAATCCGTGCTGGCTGTCCCTAATCAAGCAGTGTCTTTCCAGATACTCATAAATCCTATCCCTCAGTACCCTTTCCATTACTTTGCCTACCACAGAAGTAAGACTAACAGGCCTGTAATTCCCGGGGTTATCCCTATTCCCTTTTTTGAACAGGGGCACAACATTCGCTACTCTCCAGTCCCCTGGTACCACCCCCATTGCCAGTGAAGACGAGAAGATCATTGCCAACGGTACTGCAATTTCCTCTCTTGCTTCCCACATAATCCTAGGATATATCCCGTCAGGCCCGGGGGACTTGTCTATCCTCAAGTTGTTCAAAATGTCCAACACATCTTCCTTCCTAACAGGTATCTCTTCTAGCTTACCAGTCCGTTTCACACTCTCCTCTTCTACAATACGGTCCCTCTCATTCGTAAATACTGAAGAGAAGTACTTGTTCAAGACCTCTCCTATCTCTTCCGACTCAATACACAGTCTCCCACTACTGTCCTTGATCGGACCTACCCTCGTTCTCGTCATTCTCAGGTTTCTCACATACGCATAAAATGCCTTGGGGTTATCCTTGATCCTATCCGCCAACGATTTTTCATGCCCTCTCTTAGCTCTCCTAATCCCTTTCTTCAGGTCCCTTCTGGCTATCCTGTATCCCTCCACTGCTCTGTCTGAATCCTGTTTCCTCAACCTTATGTAAGCCTCCTTCTTCCTCTTTACCAGACATTCAACCTCTCTCGTCAACCAAGGCTCCCTCACACGACCATTTCTTTCCTGCCTGATAGGTACATACATATCATGGACACGTTGTATCTGCTCTTTGAAAAAGTTCCACCTTTCCACCACATCCTTCCCTGACAGCCTATGCTCCCAACGTATGCTCCTCAAATCCTGCCTTACAGCATCGTAATTTCCCTTCCCCCAATTATAAAATCTACCTTGTTGTGCGCACCTATCTCTCTCCATAACCAAGGTGAAAGTCACAGAATTGTGGTCACCATCACCAAAATGTTCACCCACTAACAAGCCCACCACTTGTCCCGGTTCATTACCGAGTACCAAATCCAATATGGCCTCCCCTCTGGTTGGACAATCTACATACTGCGTTAGAAAAGCTTCCTGGACACACTGCACAAACACCGCCCCATCCAATCTACTTGATCTAAAGAGCTTCCAATCAATATTTGGGAAGTTGAAGTCGCCCATGACTACGACCCTGTGGCTTCTGCACCTTTCCAAAATCTATTTCCCAATCTGTTTCTCCACATCTCTGCTGCTATTGGGGGGCCTATAGTAAACACCCAACAAGGTGACTGCACCTTTCCTATTTCTGACTTCAGCCCATACTACCTCCAGAGGCAGATCCCCCTCAAACTTCCTTTCTGCAGCCGTTATACCATTTCTAATTAGCAATGCCACCCCCCCTCCTTTTTTCCCACCCTCCCTAATCTTACTGAAACACCTGTAACCAGGAACCTCCAACAGCCATTCCTGTCCCTCATCTATCCACGTTTCCGTGATGGCCACAACATCGTAGTCCCAGGTACTGATCCACGCCTTAAGTTCACCCACCTTATTTCTGATACTCCTTGCATTGAAGTATACGCACTTGAGCCCATCTCTGTATCCGCAAGTGAAGTGCTACACATTGGGCCAGACAAAGTGAGGATATGATGGCCACTGAAATACTGAGATGGTAGCAGCAGTCTTCTGAGGAGGAAGGTGAAAACAGTGAGGTTCATCACCTTCACTGTGACAATATTGGACACCATGAGTCATTATCTTTATTATTTTCTTCCATTCTCTTCCTAAAATTAAGTCCAGCTGCAGCACCACGATGTCAACCACAGGCAGGGCAAGGAAACAGGTCCCAAATCCACTCCAGCCAGAAGAGGTATTGAATGCTGTGCTGTTAACATCAGTCTCGTCTACAACAGCCAACTGAGTTAACTGGCAAAGGTGTAATACCCAAGTTGTAAACTGAAAGTGTAGTTGAACTTTCCTATTCAGGTGCCAGAGGAAGTGGTGGAGGCTGGTACAATTCAACATTTAAAAGGCATCTCAATGGGTATATGAATCAGAAGATATGGATATTAGAGGGATATGGACCAAGTGGTGATAAATTGGACCAGATTAATTTGGAATATCTGGTCGGCATGGACTAGTTGGACCAAAGGGTCCAGTTCCGTGCCGTACATCTCTATGACTATGAGACTACAATGGGTTTACCATCAGTCTTCACTTTCCAACATGTGCCTAAATGTTTTTTTAAATATCATTTAAAATAAAGCCAATCTTTTGATCAGCTATTAATGATACTATTTCGACATGTACATGTCTCAACATTTGGTGAAAATACTTACATTGGGAAAATATGTACAATGTGCATATTTTAAAGCATGTCACATGTGTAAAAACTCACCTTATATTTGTCCCTTTTTTTTTTACTTGTGGGAGACATTGCTATGGACTCGACCCCCACACCCACCCCAAAATTATTGTAAGGAGATAGCCGAGACCCTAACTTTTGCATTTATTTAAAGGCAAGGGTAAGGTTCTGGGTTCCAGATGTGATTCGATTGGTCCACTACACTTTAATCAAAATACACTTTATTCTTACAATGCAGTTAAAATATTTTTTAAAAAGACATAACTTTAGCTCTATTGAAATATTTCAGAAGATAATATATTACTTCATCCCTATATATCAACTGTCTTAATAAAGGCAGCATCCCATAAACAGATCCTTGGCAAGGCAATTTAGCAAAACAGTTAAGATTCTCATGTGCTGTCTCTCTTCAGTTCAGCAGAATAAAATACTGAAAGAAATAGTCGATCTCTTTTTACTTCTAAGAGGATGTCTCTCATCTAAGACTTTAGCTGCAGAGAACTCAACCTGTTAGCTCAGCAGCCAGCAGGAATGTCTCACTAACTGAAAGCAAAACCAGAAGCTTTCCTTGGTCTGTGTGAACCCTGACCCTGCCCACTCATTTTTTTTTGTCTTATTTTTTACAAAATACCGAAAGCTGTTTACCCTGCTTTCCATGGAGCAGACATCTCTGCTCCAGGGTGACAACAGCCCTCTGCAAGAGAAGCAGCACAGAACACACCTCTCTTAAAGGCACAGTACCATCACAGCGTTAAATGCATTTCTTGAGGTTGCTCTCTAACATTTTACTTCATTGGTGGTATAGAGGACAGTGAAGAAGGTTATCTAAGATTACAAAGAGATCTTGATCAATTGGGTGAGTGAGCTGAGGAGTGGCAGTTGAAGTTTAATTTGAATAAAAGTGAAGTATTGCATTTTGGTAAAGCAAACACTGGCACGACTTATACTATTAATGATAGGGCCCTGGGCAGTGTTGTAGAACAGAGGGACCTGGGCATTCAGAATCATAATTCTTGGAGTTAGTATCACAGGTAGATAGGATGGTTTGTCTTCATTGCTCAGACCTTTCAGTATAGGAGTTGGAACGTCATGGTGTGGCTGTATAGGGCATGGGTGAGGCCTCTTCTGGAGTATTGTGTACAGTTCTGGTCACCCTGCTACAGGAATCATACTATTAAATTGGAGAGGGTTCAGAAAAATATCAGGATTTTGCCAAGAATGGAAGGTTTGCATTATAAGGAGAGGCTGGATAGGCTGGAACTTTTTTCACTACAGGGTAGGAGATTGAGAGGTGACCTTCTAGAAATTTATAAAATCATAAGGGGCATAGATAAGGTGAATAGCAGTGATCTTTTTGCCTAGGGTGGGGGAGTTCAAAACTAGAGGGTATATTTTTAAGGTGAGAGGAGAAAGGTTTAAAAAGAATATGCTGAGCTACTTCTTTTACACAGAGAATGTGTAGAATGAACTGCAAGAGGAAGTGATAGATACAGATGCAGTTACAACATTTAAAAGACATTTGGACAGGTACATGAATAGGAAAGGTTTAGAGGGATATGGCCAAATGCAGGTATAGGGGACTAGTTTAGCTTGGGAACATGGTCAGCATGAACTACTTAGATGAAAGGGTCTGTTTCCATGCTCTATGACTCTATAAGTCCACCATGCTAATGTTATGAAAATGAAAATGTGGGTGACGTTTTAAAATTGGGTACATCATGACTAAACAAACTTTCTTTTCATAATAGTAGTGTGTTAGTGCCAGGCCTCAGTGAAAATAAGTTTGAATTCAAACCTAGTCTAATGGCAATTATGGTCATAAAAACTCATCTGGTTCGCTAATGCCCTTTTAAGAAAGGAAATCTGCTATCCTTACTTGGTCTGGCCTACATGTGACAGCAATATGATTGACTCTTGACTGCCCACTGAAGAAGCTTAGCATGCCTATCAATCCTTGGGCAATAAGAAATGGTCAATATGTTCTGGCCCAACCAGTGACAACCAAATCCGATGAATGAACATTTTTAAAAAAATTCTCGTGTATCCTCCTGTCGGGTGGTTCCATATCTCAGGGGCCTGGGAAGCAGAAGGCTGCTCAATAAAAACATGTGATGAAATATCTCATAGTTTTATAGGCTCAGTTCAAAAAATGGTCTCCTCCCTTTGCTCATGCTTCAAGCGAGAAGCCTTGTTTTTCTGTAAAACAAAATAAAGAACTGTGAATGCTACAGATCTAGAACAAAAATAAGAGTAAATTGCTGGAGAAACATAGCAGGTCTGGCAGTGGAGGGACATCAGAGTTAATCTTTCGACCCAGTGACCCTTCTTGTATTTCATTTTCATTACATGGTTTCGTATTTGTCTACCAATGATTTTTTTTAATATTCATCCACAATAATGCCTCTGGAATTTACAGAATGCTCCTTTTCACCATTTCCTACTCACCGTCATCTTGCTGCTGTTACTCCTAGCCCTTTGATCGTTATGCTCACCCCAACCCAATTTTTTTTCCCTATTTGCGGACCAAACCCTCCACAACTACCTCTCCTTCATATGACCTCACATTGCTTAATTATATCATTGCACTACTTCACTTATTCCATTAATACCTACATTTCACTAGCCTCCATTCTCCAGTCTCTACCATGCCTCAAATCACAGTTCTCCAAACTCAATATCTGATTTGTTTTTAGTCAGAATTTGTACTGCTGTCCATTGTACTGTCCATTATATTTGCCACAAATTACTAACCACGTATATCTCACTAGAGATTCAGCTGTGGCTAAATGAATTTCTCTTTGCTAAATATAATTTGTTTGGCCTGGGATGTCTGGGATTATGTCCCACCTGCTCCAGAAATGTGGAATGACATCTATGAACAGGTCGTTTCAAAAGCAGGCTAATCATAATTTGTGTAACTTGTTCTTTGTAAAAAAAAACAAATATAATTCATTGATAAATAAGTAACAGACACCATCAACCACCAAGTGTCTCAATGTTCATGTAGCATTAGATTGTTTGTTTTAACCATTGTGTGTGTTCATTGGTCAAATGATAAGATGAAAAGCACACTGTGTGAATGTTAGTTGGTTGTATGAATTCTTTGCTAACTTTGCCATTGAATGTGTTAGAAGTTTCTTAAGAGGTCTGTTAACATATTTAACAGTATTGTGCTAATGTACATAAAGCCTGTTCCATTAAAATTATGCACTTTTAAAAGATGTTGTATTGCTCCACAAACGGCTTGCTGGTAATGATTTTAGACAACAACAGGACATTGCAAAATATTTTACAGCTAATTAAATGCTTTTGAAGTGTAGTCACTGTTGTTATATTGGAAACATGATGGTTAATTTGGGCACTCAAGCTTCCCAACCAGAAAATCTGCTTATTGTAATATTGATTCAGGGATAAATATGGGTGTGGGCACCAGGGACAACTCTCCTGGACTTCTTCAAATGCTGAGCACATGATTGATAGATTTCTAATACCAAGAACACAAAGTGAAAAGTAAACTATCCATAAGTAATTGAATGTCCAAATGCTCAAGGTGAAAGGAGAAGGATTCTAAAAATTGTCATCTTCAATAGTGTGTGTCAAATACCACAGCACACTATCTTTAGATTCAAGAATCACAAGAGAATGTGAGGAAAAATGTGAATGGGTATAAACTGAAGTTCACTGTCTGGGTATTTGGTACTGCAGATTTAATCAGGGCTTTCAAGAGTGAACTGAATAATTAACAAAGAAAAAAGATTTACAAGGCTGTGAGCAAATGATAGAAGGATTGGGACTTTCTAAGTTTCTCTCTTAGAGAGACAGCACAGACTAATGGCTTTCTTCTATGATATAATCATACCGTGATTCTAACCTGATCTCCTAAATGTATAACAAAAAAGAACAAATACTGCAGTAAAATATTGTTTCAATATTACTACAGTAAGCAAGCTATCAAAGAAGTGAAAATAATAAAACATGCAACAAGCTTGAAACTGAACACAAGAATAAAACAGCAAATTGTGTGAATTAATATTTCCTCTGTGTACTCATGAAGAACACATGAGCATCATGTCCTCTTCAAACAGATGTATCTCAAGGAAAATCAATGACTTGGTTAGAAATGAGATTGAAGTCGGGGATTGGGTAATTAAGCTCAAAATGAATAAAGCTCAAGGAGAAGACAGTATTTATACCAGACTGCTGAAAGACACGAGGGAAGAGATTTACGAAGCACTGACGATCATTATGAGGTAGTATTGGACGCTTGGGAGATTTGAAACAGGATAATGTGGCACGTATATTCAAAAGGACAGCAAAACAGACACAGGCCATTTTCGACCCCTTATTGCTATATCTATTAATGTAAAATAATGGAATCTATTATCGATTAATCATGAGGCTCATCTATGTAACAATAATCACAGCTATGTGTAGTCAGTGTGAACTCAGCAGAAGAGGATGTTGCCTAACTTCTTTCTGGAAATCACACTCTAAAAGAAATATGAAGAGCCTTATGTCCCTGTGTATCGTGCCTTTGTTTTTATTTATTCATTTGTGGGTATCTCTGGTTGAACCAGCATGCATTACCCACATCTACCAAAATGTTTGTGACACACAGAACTAGTAATGAAACTTACTATTTCAGGACAAATTCTAGTAATGGATAAGAAAGCAATTGAAAAGTAGGAATGATGAAAACTTGTTACAGGCAATATGCCATCTTGAGGAGATTTACTGAGGGACATTCCTCAAAGCTCATTGCTGGGACCTTTACCGTTACTAATTTACCAATCGGAATTGGATTCAGAAATTCAGTGCAAAATATTTTCCAATGTTACAGAAATAAATTGGCAATGAATTCAGAACAGGCAACCTAAAAATAAAAGATTGAGTTGAACAAAATAGGCAACTAATCAGAACAATATTAAAGACAAAACAAACTGCAGATGCTGGAATCCAAGGCAGACAAGCAGGAGGCTGGAAGCTGGAGGCTGGCGAACCAGGCACCGTCAGAAGGTGGAGTAGTCAAAGTTTTGGAAGAAGGGTTACACCCGAAACATTGACTTCTCCACCTCCTGATGTTGTCTGGCTTGCTGAATTCTTCTACCCTCCTGCTTGTCTAACTAATTAGAACAATGGCAGATAAAATTTAATGTAGACCAATGTAAAATGCTGGACACTGGAAGAAAAATAAACTCCATAAATGTCATTGAAATATGTATGGTGAAAGTGAAAGGTACCCAGGAGTCCTTGTAAACATCATGTTAAACATGTCCAGCTAATGCAGAGTAACAATCAGGAAAGTAATAGGATATTGAATTACATATTCATAAAAGAACAAAATAAAAAGGGGAAGACGCATTGTGATCTCTCTGGATGAAATAAATATCTTGTGATTTTGTAAGACACAATTTCAAAAGGAGAAAAATGTTGAGTTCCTTTCCATCTTTAATACAGAACAACCTCGAATATCCGAACATCAATTATTCAAATTTCGGATTATCCGAAGAAGACCTGACGATCCCGTGAAAATACTATCCGTTATCTGAACAATCCATTATCCGAACACTCAATTATTCAACAAAATACTCCCCGCCGTCTCATTCGAATAATCGAGGTTGTTCTGTATTTCTGCTGCGTCAAATCACTAAATCAATGGTCATAAGTGATAATTAGCATCAGTGTCATACACCCCTTCGTGTTCATGGGAACAGGTTTAATTCTGTTTGTGACTTCTAATAATGAAGTGTGAAAATATAGATGTCTACAGTACCATGGTTTTCAAAATTGCTCTCCTTCACAGCTCTTCTGTGCATCAATGAAAAGTTTCAAAGTGCTTTGGTTAAGCTTAGCAAGCTGTTAGAAAAAAAATTCAGATACCATAAAAAGTGATCATAAAGATAAACTAAAACTAAAACAACAAAAGAAAACTGAAACCAGGAATGAATACAATGTAGCAGAGGTAAAGTGTTAAATGTTTTTATTTTTAGTTAAAACTGCTAAATGTTGGTATGCAGACTTATAACAATAAAGTTGCTCCTGACCTTTAATCATAATTTTTTAAGTTTGTTACACTATCGAGATGGATGGGATAGATTTTTTTTTTAAAAGGCTGCCTGCAGAAACAGATGGATGTTTGATGACTGGTGCAAATAGAATGGGCTGAAGGGCCTCTTTTTGTTCAGTAGAACTCTATGACTGTGACATGCAATTTCCTATTAAAGTCAATTTGAATATACTATCTTTTCTTTTTAACAGTCTGGACATCATTTATTGTCTTGCAAACTAACTTTCACGTGATATTATATGTTAACAATTAATGAAAGCAAACATATAAATATATTCAGCATGTGACAATATTTTAGTGCTTTATAAATTCATGCTTTCTTATATTCACCTCTAATATATGCAATCTCAGCAGAATGGTCAATGATAAACAAAGGAAATTTGCATTATAGACATGATGAGTTGAATGGTCTCTTTCAGTCTCATTTTCTATATTTCTAAACTTGGAAATGCATATGCTCCTGTGAGAGCATCTCTCATGGAGTCAATAGCACTTCACCCAGTGGAAAAGTATATTTCTCTGGTAGATTCAAGTTCACTCAGAAGTAACATTGGAAGAGACCTGAGAGGATATCCCATGTTGACCCTTATTAGCAGAATATAAAACATATGGAGAGGAAGTAAAAGAGGCAGAAAATAGCTTTGAAAAAATAAATATTGATTTGCAAGTAAAGAGACTGTGTTCAACTTACATACTCAATTAGATAATGTTATCAATTATATTAACAGAATAAAATTAATTCATTTGAGTACGTATTTGGTATAAGTTCAAGTTACCTTCTGTTAATTTGATTAGGATCAACATATTCGTCATGCTATAGAGCTATATACAATTCTTATGAATAAAGTGAAGGTAACAGAACCATGAACTAATACACAGTGAGTTTCCAGTTGAGGCATTCATAGTGATAATATTACATTAATTATTGGAAAGCAAAATTTAAGTAAGTAATCAATATGTTGTAAAGGATTTTGTAAAAGAATGTAAAAGCAATTTGATTTTTCCAATGATTTATTTACAATTCAGGCACTTGCTGTACAAGTTTGCAAATAAAATGTTAAATATTACGATTTGAAATGTAGTTAAATAGCATACTAGCAATTTGGCCAGGTTAAATTGAGATGGACAGTGAGTCTTCTATATCTGAGTCAGAGTCAGACATGACACGAGGGTCAATTCTGACAAAAAGCTGGATTTACAAATACTTCAATTAGGTCTAGACTAAAATCTGCATATCTGCCCACAGAATGAAACATTTGCCCATTTAAAGATTGATGCTAACACAACCAAATAAAAAAGATTGTTCTTTAATTTCTTACAGAGGAACACACTCAATAGTCCATGTAAAGTTATTTCATTTGATTGTAGATTATTGAGTAATAATTAAAGACAACAAAATCCTTATTTTAAAATAGTACTATATTGATTAGATCTTCACACCAAAGCGCATCAGAAAAGCGGGGTTTAAAAAGAGCACGGGAACTACAGCCACTTTTCGTCATCTCCACTTCACTAAATCTCCAAATCTCAACTTCTCCACATTTCCATATCTCTGCATCTCCTCTTCCCCACTTCTCCATCTCTGCACTTGACATCATCACATCTCCAGTTCTCTACATATCCATTTCTCCACATCCCCACTTCTCTGCATCTCCAGTTCTACATATCTTCACCTCTACTTCTCCACATCCCTACATCTCCACCTCTCCATATCTCCTACAACAAAGCACCCAACAGGAAAGTGAACTCAAGGTGTGACTGCAGATGAGAGCGCTTTGGTGTGAAGATCTAATCAATATAGTACAATTTTTAAGTAAGAATGGTGTTGTCTTTAATTATTACTCAATAATCTACAATCAAATGAAAAAACTTTACGTGGACTATTGGGTGTGTTCCTCTGTAAGAAATTAAAGAACAATCTCTTTTATTTGGTTGCGTTAGCATCAATCTTTAAATTGGCTAGCAAATTTTATTTCGGTTGATTATTAAAATATGATTAATTATAATAATTAACAAGTGAAAGGCTGGAGAGTACAATCTTATTTTTTAAATTTTAAAGTCAGATTTATGACTAACGGTAACGTATGCCAAACACTGAAGTGTTAGTATTTAGAAAAATATGAATGTTTTACAACTCTTAAGTATCTAGCTACTGAATGGGATTTTGAATACAATAATTTAGGTTTACTTTATTCTTATAGATTAAGGTAGCAGAGAAGCTTTTGGTAGATTTAATAAAATTATATTTTAAATGTTGATAAATAATTGAATAATATAATTATGTCATTAACTAAAGTACGGGATAGCAGGACAGGCGATGTGTCATGCCTGCTGCATATGGGAGATTTTGAATGCTAATAAAATTCAGGGTTAATTAAATGTTTGCAGCTCTGGCATCTTCAAATGATAGTTTGTGAGCTGGAGAGTGAATTGCAGGCACTGCAAATGTGACACATCAAGCAGAGAAAATTGCCTGAACAGTTTACTCCAGGAGGTCATCACAGCCCTCAGAATAGGGTCTTCTGATTTGGTCACTGGTCAAGAAAGGAGAATGTCACTGTAAGTGAGGTAGTTGAGAGAACCCAGAGGCCAGGAAGGTAGGTGCCTCAGCCTTTTCAATTGTCCCAAGGTTTGAGGTTCTTTCAGCTTGTTTGGTTGAAAGCAGGGACTGCAAAATGGACGAACAAACTGACCATGGAACCGTGGTACAGGAAGATATTCAAATTGGGTGAGCAAGAATTATTACAGTAGTAATAAGGGACAGTACAGCAAAGGGCATAGGCATTTCCTTAGGGCTAGACCGGAACTCGTCATGAGAGGCAGAGGATCCAATCTCCATGGTCCAATGAGGTAACAATGATTTAGGCAGTACAAGGGAAAAGGTTCTGCACTGTTACTGCAAGCAATTGAAGCTGAACTTCAAAGATAATAATCTTTATATTCTTTACCTGCAAATGTGGAAATTAACACAGGGCAAAGAAGATTAGAAAATGTATGTGTGAATCAAAAACTGGTAAAGGCAAAATGGATTTTGGAACACTGGCATCAGCAGTAGGGCCATGGGCACTGTACATTGGGACTGATCACACCTGTGCCCCGCTGGATCCAATGTTTTAGTGAGCCACATACTAGAGAAGTATAAATACTAGGGGCAAGGGATCACATTTGAGAAAATATGGTAAATCAAGAGTAGAAATAAGGCAAGAGGGAATAAGTATTAATATGGGAAACAGGTCATGACAGGAAGGGATAGAAAGTGTAAATCTAAGATTAATTCAGCAAATAAGGCGAGAGGTTGCAAATTAATAATAAAGAGCAAAGCTAAAAGCTTTGTAGCTGAAGGTGCTTTGCATTGATGGATGGCATACATTGAAAAAAAAAGTGTGATCCAGTAGCTATTTTGGAGACATAGCTGAAGAATGAAAGGTATATTGCATTTAGGAAGAACAGGAGACTTGGAAAGGACAAAAGAGTGACTCTGTTCATTACTGATGATAATGGTACAATAATGCGTGATGACCTAAGTACAAGAAACCAGTTTGTAGCAGCAATTTACACAGCATGAGAAATGATAAAGGAAAGCCATCTATTGGATTGCCCTGCTCACCAACAGTAACTTGTTGAAGACAATGTAAACGAAAAAATAATGGGAGCTTGCCAGACAGAAATAAAAAATCAGCTGAGCAAAGTTAGGCTAGATGAAGAGTTCGTAGAAAATTTGGGGATAGTTTATTTTTCATAATGACATATTCTGGAGTCAGCCAGAGTGTAGACTCAACTAAACCTAGTATTGTGCAGTAAGATTAATTTGTCCCTCGTGGTGAAGGAGCTCTTGATGGCAATGCTCATCATAAGACCAGAAGATGTAGGACATTCAGCCCATTGAGTTTGATCTGCCAATAATGTGATCATGGATGATCTGATAATCCTCAAATCTACTTGCCTGCCTTATCCCCATCATCCTTCTTTTCCTCACTTATTAAAATCTCTCTATCTCAGCCTTAAATATATTTAATAACCCAGTCTCCACAGCCTTTTGTGGTAAAGAATTCCAGTCTTTGGCTATCCTCTAAGAGAAAGAATCGTCCTCAATTCCGTCTTAAATGGGCAACTCCTTATTCTGAGATTATACCTCCTGGTGCTATTGTGCCCTGCAAGGGGAAACAACCTCTCTGCATTTACCCAATCAAGCCGACTAAGAATCTTACCTTTCAAATAAGGTGCTTTCTCATTCTTCTAAACTTTAATGAGTACAAGTCCAAGCTCCACTCATGAGAAAATCCCTCTATATCCAGGATCAACTTAGTGAGCCTTCTCTTGACTGCTTCCATTGTCAGTATATCTTTCCTTGAATAAGTGATCCAAGACTGTTCACAGTGTTCCAGCAATGGGTCTGACTAGTGCCTTGTACAGTTTTAGCAATATCTCCCTATTATATTTTATTATGTTTCTACAGCTATTTTAAAAGTGAAGAGTTAACAAATATGAGTGTTGTTCCTATCAAAGGTGAGTCGAGGGAATTAGTAATAAAAAAGATGATTAATGATTTGACCAAATATTTTGCAAAGGCCTTCACAATAAAGCATACAAGAAGCATCATAGAAATGACTACAAGTCAGGTATTGAAGGGAGGAAGTAACTCAAGAAAATTGCCATCACCAAGAAAGAGGGACAGAATAAGTTTCCAGAGCTGTGGCCTGAAACATCCCCAGGACCTAATGGACCTCAGCCGAGTATAAGGACTCATTATGGACCAGGCTCAACCCCCTCAAAAGATTTCAGGGAAGTGGTCCAGACCCTAACTTTGCTAGCTGTTTAAAGTAGACGTAATGCGGATATTCCAGGAGTGATATGGTTGGTTAACCCACTTAGTTTCAAACAAAACAGAATTTATTTACAAGATTACCGAATAAAACACCAACAAAAGAAAACAGAATATCGAATAACTTAATCTATCTGAAAACCCAATAGATTATCCCAACTTAATGATGCTGTTCCAAATACTTGCAACAATTCCCATAAATCTCTCTTGGTACAAAAGGTAAAATCAAGCACAGTGTCTTACAGGAGAGATGTCAGAGAGAGAGAGAGAGAGAGAGGAGGAGGATCAGCCTGGACCTGCTTCTTTGGGTCCAGCAACTTTTTCAATTCTATTATGCTGAGAAACCAGAGAAAAACTGAGCTAGGACTATTGGTCACTCCCCTTTCATTATACAAGTATTTGTTTTAAAACTAAAAAGCCTTTTGCCCGAGGCAGTATCTGTTAGCTATAATCAAACTGGCCTTAAAACCCTTCAACCTAGACTTTCAGAGTTTGTGTCTTTTACCACCTCTGAGAAAAAAAACAAGGACAACATAACCTTGTTAAAGGAGCAGCAGCATCACAGACTGTTTTGTTTTGGAAACATAAACGAGGAAAATTTGTAACAAATTAAGAACTAGTTCTTTATTTTATAACTCAAAGGAAAAAATCTAGCCACATGATGTTCAGTTATTGGTTACACAAGTGTATTTTATTTTTGGAAAGGCTGTTTATCATACTTTTATGAGACTAGACTAGCTTGCATCAGATGCATTTAGGTTTGGAAAGGAACTATCAGGCTTTTGGATTTGTTTTTTAGCAGTTTGTGACAGAACTGAGAACAGTTGGACACAAACTTCCAAAGACCTGCAATTCAAAATACATCTCTCTCTTTCTCTCTCTCTCTTTGATTGGAAGAAAAAGGAAGCTTGGACTTGAGGCTGTTTTCGTTAGAGAGAAGGTTGAGAGGTGACTTAATTGAGACATACAAAATAATCAGAGGGTTAGATAGGGTGGACAGTGAGAGCCTTTTTCCTTGGATGGTGAAGGCTATCACGAGAGGATATAGTTTTAAATTGAGGGGTGGTAGATATAGGACTGATGTCAGAGGTAGTTTCTTTACGCAGAGAGTAGTAGGGGCATGGAACACACTGCCTACAACAGCAGTAGACTCCCCCAACTTTAAGGGCATTTAAATGGTCATTGGATAGACATATGGTTGAAAATGGAATAATGTAGGTTAGATAGGCTTCAGATTGTTGCATCGACCTGGGGAACTGTACTGTACTATAATGTTCTAGGTTCTAAAAAAGGAATGCATAATGGACTCTGAAAAGAGATACTTCTAATTCAAGGAAAAATTAAGGATTGTTGTGGTAGACAGCAATGTGATATCATTGCCAAAAAACAAAAGAACGGTGATAAAATCACTTCATTATGGTTTGGACTCTTGATCCATAGAAGTTGCCTATATTTCTACCTCTATTTTCTAAACATGATATTTTTGCAGAACACTCTATATTGTCTAGGTAAAAACAATGACTGCAGATGTTGGAAACCAGATTTTGGATTAGTGGTGCTGGAAGAGCACAGCAGTTCAGGCAGCATCTGAGGAGCAGCAAAATCGACATTTCGGGTCCTGATGAAGGTTTTTTGCCCGAAACATCAATTTTGCTGCTCCTCGGATGCTGCCTGACTGTATTGTCTGTCTTCTCCATCCCATGGATTGAATGAATATGGGTGCATTTATGTGTGTATGAGTGTGTTTAGATGTAAAGAAGGTATCATTTAAATTATAAGTATTAAGTTTTATATTTCACTTGGGGTGGAACCTTGCCAGAACTCAGCTAAGTGTCATTTTCATTGTGTTTCATGGAGGATTTCTCTACATGAGGTCTCACACTATTTCGCACACTCACTTACTAAGTACCACATCCCCATAGAATGTCACTAATCTAATGCTAGCCTGACTCCCTCGAACACCATTGTAATTGTCACTGCCAGAATATCATGGAATAGTTGCAGCAGCATCAGATTTCAAAGTCCATTCTTATGCCTCAGACGTGAAAGACAAGGGAGCCTGCAGTGTGCAGCCTACAAACAGAACCCGTGTGGCAGAATAACAAACTGGCAGTGTAACCCTTCCTTTCTTCTTCATAATCCTATGAAAAGATTTTCTCTGGCATGTGGTCATGGCATTGTAAATATAGTGGGAAGATTTCCTTCAATTCCTGTATATGGTATCTTTTAATGCATTAATTCAGATGTAAGACCATAAAACGTAGGTGACCTAGGCCATTCAGCCCATCGAGTCTGCTCTGCTATTCAATGGCTAACCCGATAATCCTCAGCTTCACTTTCCTGCCTTTCCTTCATAACCCTTGATTAAAAGTCTGTCTCAGCCTTCAGCATATTTAACAACCCAGCCTCAACAGCCCTCCATGGTAAGGCATTTCCCAGATTCACTACCCTCTGAGAGAAGAAATTCCTCCTTAGCTCTGTCTTAAAAGTACAGTCCCTTATTCTGAGATCATGCCCTTTGGTCCTAGACTCTTCCAAAAGGGGAAACAACCTTTCCTCATCCACCTTGTCAAGTCCCAGAAGAACTTTGTATATTTCTATAAGGTTGCCTGTCAATGTTCTATATTCAATGTTACAACAATCTATACAGCCAGTCTTCATAAGACAGTCTCTCACACCTAGGTATCAGCGCTGTGAACCTTTTCTGGACTGCCTCTAGTGCCAGTATATACTTCCTGAGACAAGGGGCCTGAAGCTGTTCACAATATCCTGGCCACGGCAGGACCAGTGCTTTGTATAGTTTTAGTAAAACCTCCCTACCTTTAAATACCATTCCTTTTGAAATAAAGGCCAACATTCCATTTGCCTTCTCTACTAATAACTGAACGTGTTGTTATCTCTTTCTGTGGTTCATGTACCGGGAGTCAATTGTTCTGTAGCGTTGTGTGCAATATTTCGTCATTTAAATAATATTCAGTTCCAGATATAGCAAACATTTCAGGTTTCCGAATAGTTGGAACATTGCTAACTTTGAGTGGCAGAACTTCGATCGTTCACTATTCAGAGCGAAACTCGAACGACGTTTAAAGACTGCGGGTTCAATGTTGCTGTGGTTAAAAACAGAAAGCGACAGCTCACAGGGCCAACCCCCACGACCAACAGTCCCGCAATGCCACCCCCATGATGCTAATTCGGTTATGGCTCCTTTTAACGTGAAAAAAATGATCCTCAACATTGTTCCTCTTTGCCACGAGGCTGATATGTACCTAGAGGTTAAAGCGCCACCTGAGGTCATTGGCATTTTGAATAAATGAATATTTCAAACTCCGCCCGTTCAAATCTGTCCGTTTTCGCCTTTCGCTGGAACCTGGCTGCTGCATTGCGATCGCATTAAGTAATTCAGTGGAATCGATCGTATTATCCCCTAGATGCAGATCCAATCAATCCTCAATATGAGCTACACAGCAAGAATGCCAATCAATGCGCTGTCACAATTCACAGCTCGAACCAGACTCGGGCAACCCACCCAGCGCTGTGTAACAGAAACCAGCGGGAACAGTACTCCGAAAGCGTTGGGGCCAAAACGCACTTAAAAGTGTTGCAAGTTTACTTGGAACTAGTAGCACTTGTAAATTAAAGGCAGCATCTCGTCAATATCACGTTTCCACATCGCCCCCCAAAGGGGCAGGAATATAAGGTTCATTCGCATTTCTTTCCTGTGTTTTCGAAAAAAAAATGAAACTGCCTTGCCTTCGTTCTAAACTGTTGCAGGTTTCGAGCTTTATTTAGTTTATCCGAACCGCGTTTGTGAAGCACACCGGGTTTCTCTTTGCAGACTCCGAGCCCTGGTTAATCATTGGTTCTTGTTACCGCCTATCGACAAGTCGCTGGGCGCCTCCACATTGTACTGGGCTGACATTTATCAGATTGAAGGCATGTTTGTTCTCTTGCTGCGTGTCCTGCTTCAACTTTGCAAATATGTCCCTTAAACAAATCATTGCTACCTTCCGAGTTGGAGATCATTTCGAAATAAATCGTTCGTTGGAAATGTCATGGGGCCGGCTGCGTCAGGGTTTAAACAGGGCAGCCGTACCCAACTACTGTCTGTGCACTGGATAGGAAAACACATCCACGTTACAAGTGGCAACGCCACTCACACCAAGCTTGCCAAGTTTTTAGTCTCTAAACTCCATAAAATTTATTTTAAGCAGTTTCGATCCCATTTCACCGCTAAGTGGAACACATCTAAATAGTTTCCGGTTTTATTTGTATCGATCAACGTTCACTGCAAACGGAACACATGCTAACGTCTTTAAATTGTAGCATAGGTACTGACCAGTGAAAAATCTTACCCTAGTTATTCACGGTGTGGCTGTACCGAGCGATTAATGAAACGTTGCATATTCTAGCCGCGCCTTGACAGTGTGTGCGTTCTTGTATTAACGCAGTAAATATGTTTTAACATCCATAGAAAATTATAAGCTGTTTGCTGGCGCAAATGCATTATGGTTGTGTTTTAGACATATAAAAAGGCACATAAATATCTTACAGTATTGGCTAAAAGTTGCGGATCTGTTTGAACACAACGACTGTAAACACGAGGTGAACAATACTTCTTTGGATTGAACTCTTGAAGCATTCTCTGCATGTGAACTGCTGGCGTTTCCTTGTCAGCGAATCCCGCTTGCCAATAGTTCCTGCTGTGCACTTGTTAAATGGAAACAGGACCTTCTCTCAAGTTTTTTTAAAGAGTTTATTTTGGCTTGTTTGGTACATTTGTAAGATTCCTAAGGAGATTTAAGACAGAGAGCATGCAAAATCGACGCAAGAACTTCACCCCCCCCCCCCCCCCCCGCCTTTCCGCCAAGGCTGGGAATTACCGCTAACGTGAGCCTTGGGCCTCGGAATTCCTCAGAGAGGTCGGACAAAGGGAGGGGAAATAACGTTTGCGTTCGCGTATCGCTTTTGTAAAAACAAGTTGGCCAGGCGATAAGCAGCTCGCTTAGCCCTGTCAGTCATCCTTTGAGACTCTTCCGTCTTCTCAGTATAGCGGGCAAGCAGTTGAATACCTCGTAAACACACATCTGAAACAAATTAGGTCTCTGTTATATTCACCAAGAACTGGCTGATAAATAGGTGTCTGTATTTACAGCAAAACTAATTCCCTGCATACACAGACGTATCACCGCATGCTATTATACACAACCTGATATCAATAGCAACTCTTACTTACTCTTAAAAGTCGCAGGATCTTCTGTTTTGGCAGCACTCTCCCACAAATAGACGTCCAGTCAGCTGGATTTCAGTACAACTATGAGAAATAAGCGGGAGCCCTGGGGACATTAGTTTAACTCAATATCCACGTTCGCCCGATGGGGAAACAACAGGCTCTTCACTAAAGGGGCAAACATCATACACATCTTCACCTGTTTCTTGTTACTTCCGACCTAGTTTTTCCAATCTTTCTAAGGTCATTGACAGTTCTCTGGTGCTTTGACCAAGTAACTCCTCTTCACGGTTAAGTCCCAATGGTTGAATAAACATTACAAGTCAATCTCAATGCAAAATGATCATACTGACATATGCTCCCAGTGTAAATCCAACATCAGGTGCAATGAACTGACGGGTGGAATGTGATTCTGTGGAGGCTGGAGCTGGCTGTCAGCATGTGCTGTGTTTTCTTTTTAAAAAAACAAGGATTATTATTGATGTGAAGGTAAAAGATTTAGGCTTAACATTTGGATGACCCTAACTTGAAGATAGACCCACACAGATGGTAAAAAAAATCCATATATGTTTCATCCCACAGTAAACTCGAGAATCAGAGCAATGGCAAGCTTAGCTGGACTTTCTGGGCCATGGGAAGGTACTCTGATTTAAATAATACTGTCCAGTGACTAGACCTCCAGCTCATTGTTCAGTTCCAAGATCTGCAGACAGCAAGCTAAATTCTGCGGTATTATTATACTACAGAATTATGCAGTAGACATATATGCCTCCTTTCTCAAAGACAACTACTTCTCTAGCACTTTTTTAACTCCACCTCTGCTTCATTTTGTTTGCTACTGAAACACTCATCCCTGATTTTGAGGCCTCCAGACTTTGCTATTTCATTGGTGCCTTTCACCCTCAATAAACTTTCAGCCTATCCAAAATTCTGTTGCCCATATCCTAACCCAACAAAATCCCATTCATCCACACCCCTGCTGTGCTAGCTGACTTGTATTGAAACCAAGTCACTCAACACCGCCAATTTAAAAGAAGTACCTTTGATCTTCATGTTCTTCAAACTTTGGTTCCTGCGTATGAATTCTGGTCAAGATGGCGGTGGAGTAGGATGCTCCAACCGGAGCTCCTCCACTCCTTCTGTTTCCCTCTTTTTTATCCACCTTTTTTTCCTCTTTCTTTCCTTCTTTGAGCTCTTGGTGAGTCCCAGCCTCATCTTTCAGTGGCTCATAGTGGGTGCTGGCCTGGTCTCTCAGCAGCCCTCAGCCTGGTCTCCTGGTAGCTCGTGGTGGGTCTCAGCTTGTTCTTTCAGTGGCTCATGGTGGTGTCTTAGCTCAGTGTGCGAGTGGATCCTTCCCAGGCATGTTCAAAGAGACGGCAGTTTCACAGCAGCGATGCGATACGTGGCGGTGGTGTTGAGAACAGAGAGGTATGTGGAGGGCTCATCAAAGACTATTGAACTTTTAACTTATTCCTTTATTTTCCTAGTTTCAATTACAAAAGACTTTAATGTTAGCTACTACGTTCTTTATTTTTCTGCTATTCCATGAAGTAAAACTTAACTGTTTAACTCTCGTGTCTCTTACTATCTTGTACCTAAGCTTTTTTCCTACCTAGCTACCTTGGTACCTAAGATGGCGCCATGGATGGCGACATGAAACACTTTTCACTGTGCTCCTGTACTTCAATACTTGAGTATACATGACAATAAAATCTAAAATCTAAATCGAAAATTGCTATCTCCCTACCAGTCTCCACTCTTTATCCAATATTTATCGAGAATCATTTATATAAATGATTTGGATGTGAGCATGAGGCATAGTTAGTAAGTTTGCAGATGACACCAAAATTGGAGCTGTAGTGGACAGCGAAGAAGGTTATCTCAAATTACAACAGGATCTTGATCAGATGGGCCAATGGTTTGAGGAGTAGCAGATAGAGTTTAATGTAGCAAAATTGTGAGGTGCTGCATTTTGGGAAAGCAAATCTTACCAAAACTTATACACTTAATGGTAAGATCTGAGAGAGTGTTGCTGAACAAAGTGACCGTGGAGTGCAGGTTCATAGCTCCTTGAAAGTAGAGTTGCAGGTAGATAGGGTAGCAAAGAAGGCATTTGGTATGCTTTCCTTTATTGGTCAGAGTATTGAGTATAGCAGCTGAGACATCGTGTACAGGACATTGGTTAGGCCACTGTTGGAATATTGGGTGCAATTGTGGTCTTCTTCCTATTGGAAGGATGTTGTGAAACTTGAAAGGGTTCAGAAAAGACTTACAAGGATGTTGCCAGGGTTGGAGAATTTGAGCTATAGGGAGAAGTTGAATGGGCTGGGCTGTTTTCTCTGGAGCGTTGGAGGCTGAGGGGTGACCTGATAGAGGTTTATAAAATCATGAGGGGCATGGATAGGGTAAATAGACAACGTCTTTTCCCTGGGATTTGGGGGGAGGGGGGGGGAGGCGTGGTGGAACTAAGGGCTTAGGTTTAGGGTGAGAGGGAAAAGATATAAAAGAGACCTAAGGGGCAACCTTTTCACACAGAGGGTGGTGCGTGAGTGGAATGGGCTGCCAGAGGAAGTGGTGGAGGCTGGTACAATTGCAACATATAAAAGGCATCTGGTTAGGTAGATGAACAGGAAGGGTTTGGAGGGATATGGGCCGGGTGCTGGCAGGTGGGACTAAATTGAGTTGGGATATCTGTTCAGCATGGATGTATTGGACTGAAGGGTCTGTTTCTGTGCTGTACATCTCTAAGACTCTATGAACTGCTTACCTCTGACATTAAACCCTTATGTATCCTCCTTTCTTTTTACCATTATTGATAGATATACCTGTATTGATAGCTGTCTAGACCTTATATAATGTAAACCTAATCATAAATCCTCCTGCTTCATCCTTTCCATCTTGTTAAGACACTCCTTTAAATCTATTTCTTTCATAACACTTCTGGTCAGCCCTCCTCATATATAATTATTTAGATCAGTGTCCATTCCTATCTGATAACTTTTCTGTCATATATAGAGTAATAATTTTGTATATTAAAGGAACTGTATAAATGATCACTGTTAGTTGTCTTGCATGAAACATACCAACAGCTGTTATCCAACCAGACTTGGGAAATGTAAACTCCTGGCTTAGAAGTCCCCTCTGTCTTACTATATTCTCTCTAATATGGATCACATTGGTTTTTCATTCATTCACGAGTTGAGGATGTTGCTGACTAGATCAGTATTCATTGTCAATTTCTAATTCCCGAGAGGGCAGTTAAGAGTCAAACACGTCACTGTGAGTCTGGAGTCAAATGTAGGCCAGACCAGGTAAAGATGGCAATTTCCTCCTTTAGAGGACATTAATGAACCGGATGGGTTATTCCCAACAATTGGCAATGGTTTCACGGTCATCGTTGGATTCTTATTTCCAGAATTTTATTGACTTCAAATTCTGCCACCTGCCATGGCAGGATTTGAACCCAGGTCCCCAGAACAATATCTGGGCTCAGCATTAACAGTCCAGCAATAATAGCCTAGCCTATCACCTTCCCATAATTTGTTCTGACATTGTTTGGGGTGGAAAACAAAATTAGTTAAAAATGTTTTCATGTACACAGTCTGGGTCTAATTCCTAGATTTATAGTAGAAGTGTACTGGAAAGGCCACAAAGGTTTCATTTATTTAAATCTAGAATTTCCAAAGTGTGGAAACAGGTCATTCGGCCCAACAAGATGAGGCATTTGTATGGGTATATGAATAGGAAGGGTTTGGAGGGATATGGGCTGGGTGCTGGCAGGTGGGACTAGACTGGGTTGGGATATCTGGTCGGCATAGATGGATTGGACCGAAGAGTCTGTTCCATGCTCTACATCTCTATGGCTCTATAAGACCACACCAACTCTTCAAACAGCATCCTACCCAGACCCATTCCCTACTCTATCCCTGTAAATTGCATTTCCCATGGCTAATGCACCTAATCTACACATCTCTTAATGCTATGGGGAATTTAGGATGGCCAATCCACCTAACTTGCACATCCTTGGACTGTGGGAGGAAACCAGAGCACCTGATGGAAACCCACACAGGCATGGGGAGAATGTACAAACTCCGTATATATTATATTGCAAAACATCTGTTTTAACCCATCCCTTTTAAGCAACAATCACCTTCACGTATGATGAGGAAGATGATGTGTGGACATATTCTGGTTTTCCATATAATTGTCTTGATTGTACAATTTTGAATCTAAAAAGTAATTTGTTCGCCCACATTCTCTGAAAAAAAAGTCAATTTCAGTATTTGGGGAAACATGTTGTGGCATGTAGTAAGGCAAAAATAATTGACCTTGTTGCAGTAAAACAGCTTTTAACACAAGGATTATCATGGTCAATCAGGCTGATATTATTCTAAATCTCTAGTGGTCTATTATTAAAGTAAGAAATTTATGCACCAATTGTTTGTTCTGAAGTAGAGTGTGATCATGCATTTCACCTCATTGCAAGTTGGTTTGTTTAATAATCAGCTCTGGTAAAACTTCCTGTAATGATAAGGTAGGAAAAATAGCAATAAAACACAATAGCAAGTATCCACCTTTAAAAGCTGTGAACTTGAGATCATTTATACGTTGAGACTGACAAACAACCTTGATGTATTGAATAGTAAGTAAACGTGAGGATTCATATCATCTACAACTGCTCTTATTTTTTATGTCCTTATTTGGTTTTACACTTCATGATATAGTGACCTTAAGATATTTCTACATTTTTTTAAGTGATACCTTGAAGTACTCTAGCTACTGAAGTTATAATGAAAACAAGAGAAAAGACTTAATCTATTTACCTCAATGACAATCTTACGCAAGAGTGAAGTATCATATTATTCATTCCTAATTATTTGGTTTACTACTTGCATATTAACAAAAATACATTTATGCTTTGTACTAATGACCTTAGTGATGATTAATAGAGGGACCTATTTAAACTGTACATAAGATAAATACAGCAACCAGACTTTCACTCCATGACAGACACATCAACTGAGATTGCTTGCCAGATTTGATGTGAACATAAAAATAAACAAGCACTGAAAAAGGTGTCTTTATGCCAAATGGAAATGACTGAATCTGTGTGTGACAGAACTCCACTTGAGGTTCAGAACCAACAACAATGGATTGATAATTAGATTCATGGATAGCATCCCATGGGAACCCCCATCAACAATGACTTGAACTGCTGCACTTCAAAATCTAATGTTATCATCAGTGCATTGCTGATTGCCAAATTGGTGATGTATTTCTGATAATGTCAATAAATACAGTATATGCTACTTCCAAAACTAGATACAGGTGCTGCTTTAATAACTTGCTACACATTGCGCCATGACAGATGATAATATTTGTAGAGGCATATATGTCGTCCACTGTGTTTCATTGATGGTTTCTTGAGGTTAGCAGTTAGTTGACAGACAGACATCTGGTAGGGAGCACCACAGTAAAGTTCCTGACAGCATATAAGTAAAAGCTTTACCAAAGAGTAACTTTGGGGACATCAAGATAATAGTGAATTGGGTAAACAGATGTCCTGTGAAATAGCACATGGCTAAAAGCAAGCAGTGGCATCATAAACCCACTGCTGAAACTTGTGGATAACAGAAAGTTAAAAGGCACAGCAATTAACTAAATGCATTTTGTAATTTATGTTTGGAAGCAGAGAGCAAAAGAATAAAGAACTTGGGGGTATATCTATACAAAAAAAATGTATAGGCAACAGGTAAGGGCAATGTGTCATTCTGGGTATATCTCATTACAGAAAGAATTGTAAAGGTATTAAGAACAGATCGTGAAAGCATTTGATCATTTTTCCTAACACTTCTTTTCCTGAAGCACCACTTTCACCTTTAGTATTTGTGAGGCACCTTGTCTACTGTTCTACATTAAATATGCTATATAAATCTAGTGTTCTTAGATTAAAGGTGTAAATTGTTCAAGGCTCAGAATTTAGTAACCAGTGTCATCAATTTTAAATTGTTACTGAGTGTGTGAAATAAGATGGTAGGAAAGTTTTGCTTTACAGAGAGACTTGTTATAACATACCATATCTCTGTTACATTTCGGAAAACATGCACAGAGATAGAGAAGTTTATTCAAAACAAAATTCACGTGACAAAGCACCCACTCTGGAAAAGGAGTGATTGCAATTTAAGAGGTTGTCACCAGAAGAATAACCAGCTTGTGTTGACTGCAACATACCTGGAATGTTAAGGCGACCAATGGTCCATCAAAATGTGTACTTCTTTTTATTTATGGTCTTAAACTCTTTTCAAAAATAACATTAACACTTGACAAAGTTAATAACAATATTACCTACTTATTTTTGATAATTCAAGGTATACTTCTGGCTACTTTGGTATATTGGGCAGCACAGTGGCACAGTGTTAGTACTGCTATCTCACAGTACCAGAGACCTGGGTTCAATTCCCACCTCAGGCAACTGTCTGTGTGGAGTTTGCACATTCTCCCTGTGTCTGTGTGGATTTCCTCTGTGTGCTCTGGTTTCCTCCCACAGGCCACAAATGTGCAGGTTAGGTGAATTGGCCATGCTAAATTGCCCATCGTGTTAGGTGAAGGGGTAAATGTAGGGGAATGGGTCTGTGTGGGTTGCACTTTGGTGGGTCGGTGTGGACTTGTTGGGCCGAAGGGCCTGTTTCCACACTGTAAGTAATCTAATTTCTTAATATAGTTTTGCACATGATCAAGGACAAACTGAATCAGAAAATATTCACAGCTTTGCAAAATTTCAGTCTGTTACTACCAACCTCAGAAGCGAGGAAAGAGGAATTTCTTCATCTCTCCAAACAAAATATGATGTTGCTAAGAGCGGGCTGCTCTCAAAATTCAACTCGGTTGCTGTTTTCGGGAACTTGCTGTGCACAGATTGACTGTCACAGTTCCTATGTTACAATGACTAAACTTGAAAAATCATTCAAGTATTGTCTTTGTCTGTGCTCTCACTTTATTTGATTTCCTGTCTTCGTTTCTTCCAATGTGAATTCTTAATAATTAGATTCTTACATCTTCTACTAATAAAACAGAAAATAAATAAATAAATATGTTGAGAATGGGTAATTTCATCTGTCAGATTCATTTCTAGCCTCAGAAACACATAAAGGAAAATCTGTTGGGAACCTTGGGCATTGGTTGCTTGGCCTTCAATTAAACATATTACATTCCCTGTTCTGGTATTCAAATCTGGCTTCTACTCAACCTGCTCAGAGATGGTATAACTCATCCCTGGAGCAGATGGGACTTGAAATCGGGCTTGTATGCTGCTGTCTGCCTTAGCCCAACCATAGCTCTCTTACTTCTAATTTACAATGTCATTGATTCAAGTCCTATACCAGAGACATCAGCAAACAATCCAGGCTGAAACTTCTATAAAGACAGTGCTGGACTGTCAGACATACAACCTCGTGACTGAAACATTAAACTGAGCTACCATCTGCCACTTTGGAAAATAGAAAAAAATCTATTGCCATGACTAAAAACTAACACTAGAACTCTTCTGATGGGATGGACAACATTTATTCCTTGAGTAACATTTTCAAAAAAACTGAACGGTCATTTGGCTCTTTGTTGTTTGTCAGAATTTGCTGTGCACAAATTGGCCACTGCATTTCCTTTGTTACAACAGGGATCTCACCTTAAAAAGCGTTTCTCAGTTGCAAAGCACTTTACAATGTCCTGAGGTCATAAAAAATCTCAGTATAAATTCAAGTATTTCATTTCACTATTTTGGCTGTAGACCCCATTGCAACTTTTATAGTGAAATTGGTTTGTTGTGTGAAGTATGTCCTGGTGCTAGCATGTCTGACTGCTGTCCCCTACAATCAGTGGTACTTAAAGGAACTGCTCAAGGCCAATAGGAAGATGTATGGTTTTACATTTTTAAGAAGAAATGTGAGGAAAGGAAGGATATTTCTGCTCTTCCTGATCTATCAGAATTCCATTCTTTACCCCATCCCAACCTATCCACCTCAACACCATTTCTTCTCAAGTCCAAGCCAGGCCCAATCCCCATGCAGAACCCAGTTGCCTTGCTGCCACACTGAGCTATAAACTGCAGTGGAAGTCCACTTGATCCCCACAGTGTATTGTTAAAATGTTTGAAAGGTCAGGCTAGACCTAATAACAGATTTGTCCTTTAAACTGTGACCATGAATGGACATTGTGGGCATATTTTAGATATTATTTCTCTTGTATGCAGGACTGGAAGACCTTTACATAATGTTTCTCAGCTCAATGCACTCCTGAAGATTATAGAACTCAAAAAAACCAATGAGACATATCTAATGACTACAGTCTGTTGTTTATATCTTCTGGGCACATGCACATACACTCTCACTGCTTATTGAAAGTCTGCAAAATATAAGCAATATGTAAATAAGGTTTTTTGTAATTTGTCCCTTACATTTTGTTCATTATTCATTAGCATTGAGCAAAAGAAAAATATACCAACAGTTTATTTTCCAAAATTATGCTTTGAACAGTACACACCTACGCTGTTTAATCCATCTTCAAATAAAACAATCACATTTCTGGTCAAAAATATCAAATTTAATTTCAACCATTAGAACAAAATTGATCCTTTCAGTAAATATTTAGATTGAATTAAGATAGCAAGGAATTAAGATAGCAAAAGACAATTAAATCAATGCCCTTATTATGTTACTGTGAGGTATATAATCTTTAATGTTTTGTTTCATATAAAGCCATATTTTGGACCTTGAAAATCAGTTACACTGAAGAAAATAACATAATTTCAAGTAATCTGTGTGAAGACTTTACCCCATCATTTTACAAGTTCGTGTTTTTTTTTAATTGTGAATTCGGAGTAGAGTAATCCAAGTTATAACAGACAGCGCATGGTGAATATAAAATTTTCAGTTACAATTGTAGATTTAGTTAATTGTTAAGCTTTGTACTTTTAGTATTCTCCATTAAAATGAACATTCTTCTCTTTCTTCCTTTAAAAACTACCTTAAAACCTATCTCTTTGGTCAAGCTTTATGTCACTTGTGCTAATATCTCCTTATGTCATTCCCTGACAGTTACCCCTGCAAAATGTTTTGATACATTTACTCAGATGAAGACACTATATAAATGCAAGTTATTGTTCTATGATGTCATCTTGTTTTTGCACCAAGATCTGTTACATTGTATTTGACTTTTACATTCTATCACTGTATTTGCCTGTGTGTGAAGCTGGTCACTTTGGTAGAATTTTTTTTAAAATGTATTACATAAATGGAGAATGACTGCAGAACTCTGAGGTGCAGGAGGATCTGGTTGTTCAAGTTGCATGAGTTGCACGAGTCAAAGTATGTTAATGGGCAGATCTTAAACATTATCAAGAAATGTAATGGGATTACAATCCTTTATTATGAGATGAATTGAACATTAGATAAAGGATGTTATACTTCTGTTATGTAGGGCATTAGTGAGACTACATCTTGAATACTTTGGATTCAAGGAAGAATGTAAATGTACTAGAGGTAGTTTAGAGATAATTAAAAGGAGCATTATTAAAATTGGAAATCTGGAATGAGTGTGTTGATTTATGAAAATAAGTTGGACAGACCTGAACTAGTTTCCACTGGAGTTTAGGACTGCTGAAAGTGACCTGTTTGAAGTGTGTAAGATGCAGAAGGTCTTGACAAGATGGACATGAAAAGGATGTTACCTGACTTGGGTGAGTCCAGACGGGAGGATTGTTAGGGATCATCCTTTTGGGAGAGAATGAAGAAAAATTGTTTTCTCTCTGAGTTACATGACTTTACAACTCTGCTTCAGAAGGTGGGTTATTGAATGTTTTAAAGGCGGTGTTAGATGCTTATTAGGCAAAGGAATAAAAGATTATCAGGAACAATTAGAATTCAAAACACAGACAGTTCACCTATTGTCTTATTGAATAGTGGAGGAGATTCAAGGGGCTGAAAGGTTTAACCTTCTGCCTATTTTGTTTGTTCATTTCACTGAAGGCCATCATCACCATCTTGGCAGCAAATGGATGCCGTATGCAACCTGTTGATTGTAAATTTACCTATGTGTACTTTATTTAGCCATAATGGATTGTACTTTATTGAAATACTTCCTGTATTCAGGTGGCTGCAATTCTATGTTTCGAACATTGGATAGCTTGTTGCTTATATATTGGTTATTATCAATGTCTAAAAGCAGTGTCATCTGCAGATCAATGTGTATTATTAATACTGCCAACCATCTGTCTGCAAAATGGCTTGAGCTGTGCTGCAAGCTGATTGTGTGGAATAGTTCTGGCAGGAGTTAAAATTGTCATGGGGCCTATATTAGCTGGCATTGAAAAGGATGAGATGGGATCTGATTGAAACTTTCAGAATACTGGGAGGCCTGAACAGAGTGGGAGTGGAGAATAATAGGGGAGACTAGGACCTGAGGGCAGAGCCTCAGAGTAAAGGGACAACCCTTTGCATCTGAGATGATATCGAATTTTTTCAGCCAGTGGGTGGTTAGTCTGCGGAACTCATTGCTGCGTAGGGCTGTGGAGGCCAAGTTATTGGGTGTATTTATGACTGAGATAGATGGGTCTTTGATTAGGGGATCAAGGGTTATGAGGAGAAGCCAGGAGAATGGGGTTGTGGAACATATCAGCCATGATGGAATGGCGAGCAGAATCAATGGGCCGAATGTTCTAATTCTGCCCCTGTATCTTATGGTCTTACGGCTTGAGATAGAATAGGACAGAGTTCATATGGAAAAAAATCATGGAAACGGGTCTAATTATTTGAGTACTAGGGGGACAAAGTGGATGAGCTGAAAATTCCCCATTCATTGCTAACGGCCACGCAGAGCACATTTGGAAGGGATGGAGAAAAGCACCTGAAACACATTAAATGTTATGTGATCTGTTGATAAACACCCGCCAAAAATAAGCAAACAACAGCTACAGACAGATGTATTGTAGACCAGGTCGTTAAACTATCAATACCGACCATTTATTGAAGTACATTTATTACAAGGACATAACCACCTAATAATCTTGCGAATAACAAGTGCACGCTAGGAACTATTTCTTTATTTCTCAATTGAATTTTACTTCTATTATACCCTTGTTTTTACAGCAGCCAGCAGGCACGTAATATTCTTCCAAGCCGAAGTAATATCTAAAGCTGTTCCGAGCAGATGGGAGTCTTTGCGTGTGGGCTTAGCTATGTGGGCTAAATGAAAATTGATATATTTTTAAACACGTACTAAATATTACCATATTTACATCTTTCCTGTTTTCAGTTTGAGCTCCAAAGGTCACAGGCTAAGTTAGACACCATTTGAAACCCAAAACCGTTTCATGCTTATTTATTTTATTATACTGTTGGGCTAAATGTTTACACTGCAAGTGGCACATCTGGATTAGATAATTTGTTGTGAATTAAGAAGAGTACGATGGTTATCATATTTTGCGTGATTAAATCTGTTTAAATTTATGATTTTCTTAGGGAAAATAGCAGCCCGTGAGAATAAAGAAAACTCCACGAATAATACTTTGATGTATAGATTATTATGGGGGCGTTTGTTAACGGCCAGAGTGTATTCTATATTGAATCAGAATCCTTTCTTTAAGGAATGTAATACAACCTCCGTCTCCCAGTTTTGGGGGTAGCTATGTATAGTTTGATTAAACTGTTTGCGAGCGAACTCTTTCTATTTTAAGTAGCGGGCACGTGACTCTGATGTTTATCATTACTTAATGATAATATTTCTCAAAGTACTTATGCGATTACAGAAAGATCTCCCAACATTAACACAATACACATAACATGTCAATGAAACGTGCTTACTCTTTCCAAAAGCCCATTTCGAAATTCAAACTCATTAAATTCAAATAACATTGAAATTCTTTTTTTTCGCAGATACGTGAAGATAACTAATTCGTGAAGATCTCAAACTCGATAACTAATTTCAATATTAACGTTACTGTGTGTAATAATTAGAACAAAGCAACGTGAGCTGGCCATTCAGTCCCATTGGCCTCTTCTACCCAATGAGATCAGAACAATCTGCATGCTTGCTCCATCCAATTACTAATTGCTTTGGCTCCGTAATCCTAAATATTCGGGGTGAACAAAAATCCTTCCATCTCAGATGTAAAATTTTAAATTGACTTAGCATCTCCTGATTTTCTCAGCCCTTTGGTGAAGAATTAATTCCTAACTTCTCTCCTGAATTTAAGAGATATGGTCCATTTTAAAATATGCCTACTTACCTCACATAATCCAAATGTCAAACTAGCCAACAGATTAATCAGAAGCTTTGTATTATTTTTGAACTACTGTGATTTTCTTTGATTTCAGAGTAGTATTATTCCTTTGATTTTATTAAACAACTTGTCCGATTTATAAGACTGGATATGTCAAGTAGGTTAATAGCTTGATCTTACGGAGAAAATAAATGAAAGAGGTTTGTTTAATGTAGTAGATTGCAAACTTGCAGAAAAGTCATGCCTGATCCAAAAATGACCAAACAGCATTAGCCAGTCTTATGTCCAATCTTTCTCTTTAACTAATATCCATTATTTAGTACTAGATAAAAGAAATGGCTGCTTGATACTTTTATTCATTGTGTTTTCATTTTAGCACAGTGCTTTCAAATGTATACATGGTAATAGAAATTTTTAGGATACTATGGATACATTTTGGTTTCTTCCAAAAGCAAATAATGCAAAGGTTAAGGAGAAGGTTCAGAGTAGAGCTATGAAATTAATATCTTTTTTTAAGCTTACTGCTCAACAAATTGGGAATCTATTTATTCACTTTAAAGATAGATTGACTTCTGGGAGATTTGGCAAGGGGAAATAAAATGTTTGTACTGCAAGATGGGTATTAGTTTGAGGAAAACCATGCATTTCAGTTTTGCAAACCTATGGCATGTTAGGCAATTCTTCCTTTCACAGTGTATGCTAGATATTTAGAACTAAATTGGAATTCTACTACTACAGTATTTGACATGTCCAAGACCTTAAAGAAAATAAATAAAGAATTGGATTTATATGGTGCCTTACAACATGCACTGCACTTCGCAACTCAAGCTGTAATTAATGAAGTTCTGTTAATGATCTCCCTGTTGTAATGTAGAAAATGTAGCAGACAATTTGCTTACAGAAAGTTCCCACAAACATTAATGTGACAATTAGCACATGATCTGCACTTAGGTAATATTTATTGAGAGATAATTATTGACTAGGATACTGGCTATAAAACTTCTTTAAAACATGCCATGAGACCCTTCACATTTGCCCAATTATTCAGATCTTACCTCAGTTTACTGTATTATCCAAACAATAGCATTTCTGACAGTGCAGCACTCCCTCAGTGCTATACTGGACATGAGTTTTAATTTTCATGCTTCAGTGCTATGTATTTGGAGGCAACCACTCTCCCCATTGAGACAGAGCAGCCTATTCAATTTGATATTTGAAATCTTTTTTTTTAATTGACCATTTTCTGATTGGTGTGAAGTTCATATCTTGAATGTGATGCTGAAATACTAGACAATATAATAATGTGATCTCTTGGACTGGATTCCTATCCTGATAGCAAGTGGAAAAAGGAATTTTCTAGATTTTCTTATTTATTTGATTTTGATTTTTATTGCCTGTTTTCTTACCTCTTACTGAAGGACATGTGACTGCTGGTGCACAGGGGTATCTAATCACTTCTGGCATCACCGATGTGTTGGGCAGACTTGATGAATTGGATCAGTTTGTCCTGCCAGCCACACACTGTTACTAAAATGCCACCCATTACTCTTAATGAGGTACACATAGCAATGAATGCATCATTGATATGACAAGTTGAATTTCGACATGATTATGATTTGGAAACCAAAAGGAGGGACATAGCATATTTCAAAAGAAGCAGCCCCATCAGTCAGTGCCAGTGAGTGTTCGGGTTCATGTACACTTTTGATGAAGATGCAAAGCTGGAAAGGCATGACATTAGCTGGAACTGGGAAGTTTGAAATGTAATAAAAACTGATGTTTGACACTTGACATCAGCATGAATTAACTTAATGAGCAGTACAGAAAACATGTCAAACTCAGGCATCCCAATAATGATGTGTCAACTTGGGAACCTACAAAGCAATGCCTTAACCAATGGATCAGATCAAATTTCTACAGTCTTTTTTCATCCAGTTATGAGTGGTAGTGTGCAATTATGCAACTAATCTGACTAAGAACTGGAAGGTGCTGTCCAAGGAGTCTCGGTGAGTTGTTGTGCATCTTCTAGATGGTACTCATCTTTGCCAATGTCTTTGTGGTGAAATCGGTGAGCATTAAAAGCAGTGGATGCTGTGCCAATCAGGTGGGCAGCTTTGTCCTGAATAATGTCGAGCTTTTTATGTGTTATTGTTAATAGTCCTAGACTTGTGGAGATTAGGAGATTGTCACAGTAGGGAATGGTAAAAGTACAGAATTTGTAATGCAGACCAATGAGGAAGACCTAAGCCTTTTCAAAGTTAGGCTTGAGGAAATCATGAACAAAGAACAAAGAAAATGTACAGCCCAGGAACAGGCCCTTCAGCTCTCCAAGCCTGAGCCGATCCAAATGTACTGTCTAAACCTGTCGGTCAATTCCTAAGCATCTGTATCCCTTTACTCCCCACTTACTCATGCATTTATCCAGACGCATCTTAAATGAATCTACCGTGCCTGCCTCTACCACCTCTGCTGGCAACATGTTCCAAACGCCCACCACCCTCAGTGTGAAGTACTTGCTGTGTATATCCCCCTTAAACTTTCCATCTCTAACCTTGAAAGCGTGACCTCTTGTTATTGAATCCTTCACCCTGGGAAAAAGCTTGTCTCTATCCACCCTGTCTATACCCTTCATGATTTTATAAACCTCAATCAGGTCCCCCCTCAATCTCCTTTTTTCTAATGAAACTAAACCTAACCTACTCAACCTTTCTTCATAGCTAGCACCTTCCATACCAGGCAACATCCTCGTAAACCTTCTCTGCACCCTCTCCAAAACGTCCACATCCTTTTGTTAATGTGGCAACCAGAACTGTACACAGTATTCTAAATGCGGCCGAACCAATGTCTTGTACAATGTTAACATGACTTGCCAACTCTTATACTCAATACCCTGTCCAATGAAGACAAGCATACTCTATGCCTTCTTGACCACTCTATCTACCTGTGCAGCAACTTTCAGGGTACAATGGACCTGCACTCCCAAGGCTCTTCCGTTCAGTGTATAATTTGTTCTAGAATTAGTCTTGCCTAAATGCATAACCTCACATTTGTCTGGATTGAAATCCATCTGCCACTTTTCTGCCCAACTCTGCAGTCTATCTATATCCTCCTGTATTCTCTGACAGTCCCTTATGCTTTCTGCTACTCCACCAATCTTCGTGTCATCTGCAAACTTGCTGATCATACCAACAGTGCCTCTTCCAGATCATTTATGTACATTACAAACAACAGTGGCCCCAACACTGACCCCTGTGGAACACCACTGGTCACCTTTCACCATTTTGAGAAACTCCCTTCAACTACTATTCTCTATCTTCTGTTGCTCAACCAGTTCTTTATCCACCTAGCTAGAACACCCTGCACACTATATGACTTCACTTTCTCCATTAATCTACCATGGGGAACCTTACCAAACGCTTTACTAAAGTCCATGCATATAACATCAACAACCCTTCCTTCATCTATCAACTTGGTCACTTCCTCAAAGAACTCTATTAAGTTGGTAAGACACAATCTCCCCCACACAAAACCATGTTGCCTATCACTGATAAGCCCATTCTTTTCTAAATATAAATAGATCCTATCCCTCAGTACCTTCTCCAGCAACTTTCCCACCACTGACGTCAGGCTCACTGGTCTGTAGTTAACCAGAATATCCCTACTACCCTTCTTGTACAAGGGGACAACATGAGCAACCCTCCAGTCCTCCAGCACTTCACTGTATTTAAGAATGCCACAAAGATATCTGTCATGGCCCCAGCTATTTCCTCTCTTGCCACCCTGGGATAGATCCATCCGGTCCTGGGGATTTGTCCCCCTTAATAACCTCTAGCCTACCCAACACATTTTCCCAACTTATGTCAACGTGGTCCAGACTAATCAAACTTCTACCTCTAAACTCCCATCCTCAATAAGGGGGGCAGGCAGGCGCAGTGGAATAGACAAGGCTAAAATATTTGTGGCCACCTTCGTCCAGTGCCAATGGACTCCTCCTGATGTGTGTAGTTGTCAGTCTACAACTAATTTGACTTCTCTCCATGTGGCATCACAAAATAGCTGAAGGCTCTGGATACTATGAAAGCTTTAGGTCCTAACAACATGGTAAAAACATCTGCTGCAAAATTAGCTATGCCTCTAACAAACCTCTTCTAGTATAGCTATAATTCTGGCATCTGTCTGCCAATGTGAAGAATTCCTTATGAATGGCCTATCCACAAATAAAGAGACAGGTCCAGTTTGGCCAAATACCAGTCCATTCGCCTACTTTCAATCAGCAAAGTGACAGACCGATATTTCCACAATTTTTTTCCCAGCATGACACCATTTTGAGACTTGAAAGTTATTGCAATTCCTCTGTGTGAATTGTAAGAGCAGTGTGCAGAAAGTTCAGAAGGTTGGGTGCAGGGAAGTTGAAGATGAAGGTGAGAGCAGGAGTCTATTGGAGCAGGAGTACAGCATTGTAACTTGATCAGAATTCCAAGACAGTCTTTACTGCCTTGATACTCATGATCCAAAATTTTTAATTCATGACCCCACTTGTGTCCTGACCCCACTTTGAGTAACCATTGTGATAGACATTGTGAATAACAGTCTTACCAAGCATCATTTACTCCTAAATAATCTGCTTAATGATGCTCAAATTGGGTTTGACCACAGAGTCTCAACTTCTGACCTCATTTTATCATTGGTCCAAACGAGGACAAAAGATCTTAATTCCAGAGTTGAGTTAAGAGTAACTGCCCTCAACATTAAGATATATTTGACCTAGTGTTGCATCAATGTGCCTTAGCAAAATTGAAGGCAATAGAAATTAGAAGCAAAATATTCAATTCATTTGAGTCATGCCTAGCACAAAAGCAGATATTACTATCATGCCAGAACATCTTCAGGTTAATCTTCTAGACCACATAATATTTAGTTTCTGCATCATTAAGACAAATGAGAGGATAATTACTGATGATTGCACTAATGTTCACAATCATTCACACATCCTCAAATACTGAAGCAGTCCACATCCATATGGAACAGGGGGCCAAGTTTCAAGCTTGGACAGATAAGTGGCTAGTAACACACCACACTAGAACCCAGCAATGACCATCACCAACAAGAGAGAATGTAACAATCTCTTTTGGATATCCAATGGCATTACTATTATTGAATCACCCACGATCAATATTCTGGGCCAATAATTGATCTGGGCCATAATAAAAACCAAAAGAACTGTGGATGTTTTAAATCAGAAACAAAAATGGTGGTTGCTGGAAAAGCACAGTGGGTCTGGCCACATTTGTAGAGAGAAATTAATTAAAGTTAGTTAGATCTGACCACATTAATACTGTGACTACAGGAGGAAGTCAGAGGCTGGGTATTCTGCATTGGGTAACTCAGTCCTGATTCCCCATGCTTGTCCACAAAGTATAAGCCAGGAAAAAGATATTCTCCACCCATCTGGTAGTCGAGAGTGTGGTGCTGGAAAAGCACAGCAGGTAACGCAGCATCCAAGGAGCAGGAGAATCAACATTTTGGGCATTATCGCTTCATCAAAAATAGCTTATGCCCGAAACATCGTCTCTCCTGCTCCTCAGATGCTGCCTGACCTGTTGTGCTTTTCCAGCACCACATTCTTGACTCTGATCTCTAGCATCTGCAGTCCTCACTTTCTCCCAGATCCAATAATACTCAAGAAAGTCAGGACTATTTCTGGAGAAAGCAGCCCACATGTCTGTCCCCCATCCATCAGCAACAAAATTCAATCCCTCCATTAATAGATAGTGGCATCAGTGTGTATCATCTATAAGATGAACTGCAGCAGTCTCAATTGAATGACACCTCCCAACCCCATAACCTCCATTACCTAAAAGATCAGGCAAAGAAACAAATGGTAACATCACCATCTATAATTTCCTTTGCAAACCATACACCATCCTGAATTGGAACCATTTTGCTGTGCCTTCCCTGACTCTGGGCAAAAACCTAACCTCACTTCTTAATAACACTGTGTATATATCTACACAACATGGACTGCAACAGTTCAAGAAGACAATGGGCAATAAATGCTGGTCTAGCCAGTGAGGCCAAGAGTCCATGACTGATTTTTTTAAAAAAATGTCTTATCAACAAACCACAGCACCTCAAGGTCCGTTGTGTACAGTTTTATTCCTGTCAATACAATTTATGAATATAATTTGTTTTCATGCTAAGTTAGTAATTAATTGTCAATGAATTCTACTTTTCAATCAATTGCTATTATAATGGCCACCAGTCAAGACCTTTGAAACCTTACATCTCCATAAGAGCTGAGGGTGAAAAATTCCTTTATTAATAACAATAAATATCCTTTTCAAATGAAGCAAAGGTAACTTTTTAAGATGTCAGAATTGATTAAGTGAAGTAAAACTAGCTTATTGTGGTTTTCTATCCTTTAAAATCTTGCACAAACTTTAAACCATTCAGATAACTACGTAGCGTAAGGTCAAAATAGACTCCGTTCACTTATATTTAAATAGGCACAGACCTTAACAGTTTGATTGAACATTTTGAACAGTTTTTTTTCTGCAGGCAACATGGCCTAATTAATCCTTTTAAATAGGTTTGGTTGTCCTTTCCCCCTCCCTGCACACATTTTTTTTTAAAAACTACCCCTGTGGGTGTGTATGTGTGTGGTCTTAAGAACTACATCAGAAACCGCATTTTGTATAGGAGGAGTTGATTTTTGGCTATCCTCTGTAGTGTGTAATTGTGTACCAGTTCAATTAGAACTTCAGGCTTGGGACCGCACACATTTCAACTCAAGCTGCCATTGTTAGCTGGCAATTGTGCGCCTCCCTCCAGAAAGAGTGCACTGACCCCATGGCAAAGAGGTCATGCCACACTGCAGACACAGACCGCTCCAGCAAACACCAGAACACGAGTTCGCAACTAAAACCTGCAAATCGATTCTCCTTACAACCAGAAAGATGTCCCAACAAGTATATGCCTCAGTGAATAATAGTACAATAAATCAATTAAAAACACACCCAAGGTCACTGAAAACTACATTTTACGCCCTTCTATTTCATTGGTACTGAGCAAACGTTCAGTTAGACCTTCGATACAATTTCTATTGGAATATATTTCGCGTGTATGAATAATAAATGGACGAAGTGAATGTACACCGAAGTAGAGGCTACAATGGTTTGCAATTTGGTCATTATGTTGTGCATCTTTACATTGAGCAAATTTTACTCAATTCCGTTTGAGGTACCTTGACAGATCTTGTGCTATAAATGCTTTGAGAAAAACCCAACAAAACCACTTCTTTTCAGTGAAAGTGGAATCAATTGTTCAGCAATGCGGGCGACGTCTTCATATTATGTGGAACTGTGAAACTGTTTGAAAGGTGTCTCCTAGTTTGTGTCTCTCGTTTACTATAATATTTCAGACATGTCCTGTGTAGCATCGTATTGCATCACTTTTTTTTCCTTGAATCGATGCACTATCCATTAATCCTAATTCCAATGTTTTTTTTTAAGGCCGAGTGTGGTGCGACTCTCTTCCCACACACAGACCCACACACACTTGAAATCAGGACAACTGTGGCTCTTTACATCTGAAAATAATTTTACGCCCCTTAGACCTCCTGCCCGCCATTAAGTGTTCGGTCTCAATGGCGTTCCCTCCATCTGCACTTTGTTTATATACATGTCTTTGGCTCTCTTTTTAAAATACAACTGTCTAGAAAGCGCCACAAGCACTAAGGACCATATTGTGCATTAACATTTCTTAAGAATTTTGTTTGTGGAACAAAAACTAAAACGACACAGGGACGCTTTAATGCCACAAGAAGCGTGTTCACTCCACTGCGTTTCAGTACCTCTCGTTCAGCTTTTCATAAAACTCTCCAAGTTGGGCAAACTGAAAAGAAAAACAATAATTAGAGATAATTGCTTGTGTCCAAACATAAGCATCAAAGCATTTTGGATTCATTTGTAATGTGCTATGGTGTGTAGTCCAAAAGGATGACCCCTATTTTGCTGACTGAGTGGGAGCACATACTGAGTGACAGATGGAGTGGACCCAATGCACTCGTCATGGGCTCAGCCGGGGCACCGATTGTGTAGGAGACAGTCGGAGAATAAAGAGATAGAGAAGGTACAAAACGAGGGTCAAAAGAGGGTGCATAATTATCAGGGGTGGCTGAAGGTAGAAAAACAAAGAACACCACAGTCGATTTTAACAAAGCGTGCATGCACAAGATTTATCCCGCACCCGCTGCACAGTATACGTACAACGTTCGTGTAATAGACACAGCCATATATAGTGTAGCTGGATATTTATTGTAGGGCGGGGTCATTAGTATCTGTGTGCTCTGCTGTTGGCAAGAACAAGATCGGTGTTTTTACTTAATTTTAAAATTATTTTACTTTACAGTTAAATTCAATTTTCACTTCATTTTGCATTTTTGTTGTTGTATTTGAGACTTGAATTTGTCAAGTTTCGGTGTAATACGTGCCATCTCCCAGTCATATTAAAAAATACAACGGAACTTTAGAGAAGGTCAATCTCACGAAAAGCACACCATCAAATTATGATTCGGGGAGATGAGACTTACCAAGATTTCTCTTACAGATGCTGAAGTTAGTTAGGGATGTAATTCCCATTGAATAGCCGAAAGCTGAATGAATGCAAGTGGGTAAGAGAACAGCAGACTCGGACATGCCACCCAGTATCTTCATCAGAAGAGATATTTGACTAGTTGAAGTGATTTAGCGGTGAATGGACAGACCACGACAAAGGCTCGAACAACAGGGCTTCTCGTTCAAGTATTTGGAAAGCAGTGGTTCGTGTGATAAGATAAAGTGCAGTTTTTTGGACCAACAGTCCATTACTCAGTAATGGGTTTTGAACGACCTAAACGATTTGTTGCCTGGGACAATAAATCTATTGTGCCCAATTGCATTTTAACAGAATTGAATGCAAGCTTTTGCACAAAAGAGCGTGTATTCTGACAAAGCTACAAAGATTGTTTTATCGTTCTGTGTTGTAGAGTAGAACTTTCAAAGGAGCATAGAACCAGGTGAATAAGTTTCAAGGTTCCATTGATGTCGAACAGTTGTCATTTCCGAAAAGTTCTACGTTCAGTAGAGGGATAATTCCAGATTAGTGAAAACATTAAATGCACGAAGAATGGTTAATTGGATGTTTGCTGGCTGTGAATCTGTAATAACATATTTCAGTCAAAACATATTTTTCGACATTTCTCCCTATCCCTCCAGCACATACAGCTTAGTAATGTGAAACGAGCCGAGTTCTAGTCTTTATACCTATATAGTTCAACACCAATGATGGGATGCCACCGAAATACCTGCCAAGATCTGACGAATTTGTCAGGCGAATGTGTGAAGGGTTTATATAATAACAACTGGATCGTGTAGCCCATTGCTTGTTAAATAACTCCCTCCTTCGCTATGCCAGGTCACGTTAATTTTTTTCGGATGTTCAACCACTTGAGATCCGATCTCACTGCTCCTCCAACACGCTAAAGCCGGCATTGCATGTTAAAAATGCAAAAAAAAACGACACAAGGAATGTGATAATGTTTTACCTCTGAAGAATAATTTCACTGTACTAATTTCACTATCACTTTTCACTGTATCTCCCTGGATATATGTGACAATAAATCATTCATTCATTCATTCAATTTGTTAGGATTTTCTGGCTGTTTTTAATATAAAGTAAATTAAATTGTAATGTTTCCGTTATCATCTACCAAAGTACAATTTATGTATTTGATGAGATGTTGCAAGATTACGTAATCTCCAGATTCGCCGGAATTATCAAAACGGACTTTACAAATCATGTAGTGCAATTGTTCCTTTTCATCTTCATGTTTTGAGCCAACGTCTTATCGCTTGAAGAAATTACCTATTATTTCCAACAATCTACAGCAGTTTTATTCACGACGTCAAGACGTGCAATCTCTTCTTGAAGTTTTGGTGCGAACAATTACAAATAAATGTCAAATGTCAAGCTAAAAGCTCTGTTAATGTGAAAGTAACATATTTTCTGTGGAGACACTCTGGTGAGTTCCAATGTTTTAATCTGTTCAAATGCAAGTTTGAAAATAATGACAACGGGCAGGGGTTCTGCAAAGCTTTTGCTTCATGGAGTCACTGGTATTCTGACTTTTTTGTGTCCTGAGAGACAGAATACACACCAATAACAACAGTGTGTGCTTACAACCCATTCCATTCCCAGAGGGGCTAAAGCTCAGGGACTGATGGATAGTCAGTGTTGGGATTAGGTGCGGTATAAGTCAAAATCACGCTTTAAATGTGCTCCTTATTTTCGAAACATATTTCAAAAGTTTTCACTATAATCCTTGCTTTGAGTTAGTCAAAGAGGAGAGTTCTGTGAATGTGTGCAGATATCCCGCACACAGTTTCTCTGTGACTGACTTCCGTGCAAGTCAAGGGTCCGTCGTGTAACTGCATTAACTTGCGTCACGTTCCATCCAGGACCAGTATAGACCTTTCATCGAAAATTATTCTAATTTGAGTCTTCTTCCCTTCCAAAAGTAAGCTGCATGCTATTTGTAACCAAAAAATCCGTCGAGGACTGGTTGGAAGGCATTCAACACTTTAAAAACATGCCATAAAGAAAATGGTGTCCAGAATCCATCAATTCAGCGGCAGTTACACTAAAGACAGGCAAGATGGCAAAGGCTCGGCGTTGTTTTCAACCTGTTGTTTTAATCTAATTATTTACATTTAGCGCTGACAGACAGGAATGCAACATTTGATTGAGCATTTCGTGAACATTTGATTACCTCAAAAATATCATTAGACACGGAAATAAACTAATAGTGACATCTTTGATTCGGCATTTAATGCAGATATCAAGAGTTTGTGGCAATATTAAGGACGAATTAAGTTTTTGTACTATCCCACAAAAGATAAAATCTACTGAGAGGATTTATCAATGAACGCGCCACTCGTGGGGAAATTTGTAAAACTTCAAAACTCTTCATTCATACACGAAATAAAACAGACGTGGTTTGTGTCTAATTTTATCCCGAATTACGCTATTGATTGCACAATATCTTTAGAAAAAGTAGTTAATATTTATTTTCAAGACTTGCTGGGAAAATACTAGCATGTACAATCAGGATTTCTGTTAGATAATGTTTCCAATGAGGCGTTGTATAAATTATATGAAGCTATAACAGGAATTCCGCATGCCTTTTTCTTAACTGTTTTGCAACTGATTGACAACAAAGTGAGCTACAGCCTGACAATTCTTTTTGTTTAAAAAAGGATTGTCAAATCTACTTGACGTGTTCTTGGTGATATTCTCACACGGCCTTCCGTTTCCAATCCCGTTAGTCAATCTTACTCCAACTCTAATATTGCTATAGCACAGGTGTTCAAGGAAATTATAGGAAAAAAGCCCCCTTATGATTGTTCTCGAGTATTTCTGTGCAGAGGTTCCATTTTTAATTCCTGGAGATTTTCTGTAATGCAAAAATATTGGCAGGCTTTTTGTTTTACATAGAGTCATAGAGATGTAAAATTTTATCTCAATTTGTGTTTTGTGTCAAAATCCTTTGCTGTTTTAGGAGTTAAGATATATTAAATGTTTGCATTCATATAAATATAGTGCATAGAATGATGAGTGCAAATATGAATTCAAAATAAAAAAAAGTAATTTCCTTATCATGTAAATTGATATAAACATATAACTAAAGCTGATCTTTTTGGCTTTGTAATGGCTAAACACTGTAAAAATGAAGCTATCATGCCTGTAACTATGGCAACAGACACTGCTTTTCAGCTCATGTTTGTCTGCCAGGGCAGTTTATGAAGGTTTCCTAATGAATTATTTTGCAGTGAGGGGTGTGCTAACTAAAAAATTGTTCTGCACCCATATTCTTCCTATTTCATGATGTATGTACAACATTGTACAGCACTGAATTTGTGCAAAATAAATACTACACATTGGGAATTACAATTCTACACAAAAGTGTGCTGTTGTGCATCTGGATTATTTCAATGTAGGAGCTATATAGAAGTTTTTTGTATGAGAAATATTGCTGATGATTTCAAATATAGACTGTTACCTATATCAGAAATAGACTTTCTTAAAGAAATATGAACTTGATTAGCAATTGTATTAAAAATGTTGAAACCATAGTGCACAAATTACATGTAATCTTTGGGCACTTTTTGTGTGAAATACTTCTAAGCCTTTTTGTTTTGCTACATTTATTGTAAAATAATACATCATACAGATTTGAATTTCAAACCTATCCACCAATTATTTCATGTAATCAGTTAATTGTGTTCAGTTTGAATTTTGGTTGTTTAGTTGAAATTGATATTTCCTCTGCAAGGAGAGACTCAGCCCTGTGACAAGATAATTCGTACTGAACTTCAATCTGTATGCACAGTCACTACAGAGCAACACAAAAATAAGTTGAAACATCAGTAGATGGTGGAGATCTGAAATAAAAACAGAAAATGCTGAAGAAATCCAACAGATCTGGCAATATCTGTGGAGAGAGAAATTGAGTTAATGTTTCAAAACCAATGACTCACTGGAGTGGGAGAGTGAGGTTTTATGCTGTTGACAAAGGGGAAGTGGGAGCAGCTGGAACAGATGGTGGAGGCATCCAAAACACAAAGGAAGTGTTAGTAGAGGTAAAGGAGTGATCTTGACCAAAGTAGGTTTAAATGCTGGGTGTGAATAGCCAAGCCATGAAGATGCTGGGGTGTTGGGAAGGAGGGTGTGGAATCAAAAATAAAGGACTGTGTCCATGTTCTGAAGTTGCTAATCCCAATGTTCATTCCTGTAAAGTACCCAGATGGAAAAGTAGGTGCTATTGAGTTGCTGTGTTGGTTTTCATTGGAACTTTGCAGCAGACCACAGTTGGAAATAGTAGAGCAAGAGCAGGATGACGTATAGAAATGGATGGCAGCTACAAGGTTGGGATATTCTTACTGAGAGTGCAGAGCATTCAGCAAAGTGCTCACCCAGTTTGTGTTTGATCTCACCAGTGCAGAAGAGAATGCAGCATGACTAATGAATGCAATAGACTGGATTGAAAGAAGCACAAATAAATCATTACATCACCTAAAGCTTATGCTTTAGGAGGGAAGAGGTAAAAGGACCATCTGTGATTCAATGAGATGGTGCGGATGTGTTAAGAGTGACAGAGAAGTGGACCAGGGTGACAATGAGGTAATTGTCCCTGCAGATTGCTGATGGTGGAGGGGAGGGGAAAATGAGGGGTGATAGCAACTAATGGATATGGTGGAGGACAAATATTTGAATGCGGACTGGAAAGGGAGGACACGGAGAACACTATTGTTGTTCTGGGAGGGAGTTGTTTGTCTTTTTGTGGGATATGTATGACATATCTTGTTCCAGACCTAGTCGGTCCCCTCCCACAATTTAGTTTGGTGAATCTACAATATTATAAGTGTTGCTTCCTGTTATTCCAGAATTGGAAATTATAATCACTTTTCCTTCCAATTTCCCTCTTTCTCTCAGTTTAACCTGGACTATCTTCCCCTTCTTGGCTTTCTATTTCCATTTCTGGGGATAGGCTATCCATCTGTATCCATTACAAACCCACTGACTTGTTACAATTACCTTGACTGCATTTCCTCACACACTGTTTGCTGTAAGGACTCCATTGTGTTCTCCCAGTTTCTGCATTTCTGCCACATTACACAGAATGCCTCCAACATGTCCTCGGTTCTCCTTTTTCCACAACTGAGAATTCCCTCTGCCCCACTACTCTCCCTTCCTCATCCCCACATCTCACCTCCCAATTCCTCACCTTGGTTGACAGTGCTCTCAACTATGTCCAATCTCCCTCTCGCACTTCTGCTTTCACCCCTTCTCCTCTCCAAGAGAAATGATAAGGTTTCACTTGTCCTCACTTTCTAGCCCACTAGTCTCTATATAAGAAGGCCATCCTCAGCTCTCCCTTCCCTAGTCAGCGTTCTTAAGAAATCATCCCCTCCAAGTCACCCTGGTCCACTAATCTGTCACTACTAATGCTTTCTTAATCACTGTCTTACCTTGGCACCTACCCGTCGAATTGCAGATAATGCAATACTTGCCCTTTTATCTCTTCATTCTCTCTGCTCAAGGCCCCAAATACACATTGCAGATGAAGCCGTAATGTAGTCTACTATATTGACTGCTGTCAATGCAGTGTCCTCTACATTGTTGAGATGAAATACGTGACCACTTTGCAGAACACCACCACTCTGTCCAGAAGAATTATGATGTGGAGATGCAGGTGTTGGACTGTTGTGGACAAAGTCAGAAGTCACATGACCAAGTTATGGTCCAACAAGTTTATTTGAAATCACAAGCTTTTGGAACGTAGGCTGGGGCTGTTTTCCTTGAAGTGTTGGAGGCTGAAGAGTGACCTTATAGAGGTTTAAAAAATCATGAGGGGCATGAATAAGGTAAATAGACAGGATTTTTTTCTCTGACATGGGGAGTCCAGTACTAGAGGGCATAGGTTGAGGATGAGATGGGAAAGATTTTAAAAATACCCAAGAGGGAACATTTTCACACAAGGAGTAGTACGTGGGTGGCACAGTGGCTCAGTGGTTAGCACTGCTGCCTCACATCACCAGGGACCTGGGTTCAATTCCAGCCTCTGGCTACTGCCTGTGTAGAGTTTGCACATTCTCCCCATGTCTGCATGAGTTTCCTCTGGGTGCTCTGATTTCCTCCCACAGTGCAAAGATATGCAGGTGCTAAATTGCCCATAGTGTTCAGGGATGCCTAGATTAGGTGAATTAGTCAGGGGAAAATATAGGGTACGGGGAATAGGTGGGTTACTCTTTGGAGGATTGGTGTGGATTTGTTGGGCTGAAGGACTTGTCCCCACACTGTAGGGACTCTATGTGTAGAATGAGCTGCCAGAGGAAATGGTGGAGGCTGGCATAAGTACAACATTTAGAAGGCATCTGGATGGATATATGAATAGGAAGGGTTTAGAGAGCTATGGGCCAAGTGCTGGCAAATGGGACTAAATTTATTTTGGATATCTGGTGGGCATGGACGGTCTGAAGAGTCTGTTTCCGTGCTGTATAACTCTATGACTCCATGACTGTAACGTAATGTCCTGTGTCTTCTGACATAGGATTTACCCCAACCTTCCACTGTCTCCCAGTTCAAATACCACCCAGTTTTCATGAAAACATTTCCATTCAGAGTTTGTCGCAGTGTTCCAGCAAAGCCCAACACAAGCTGAAGGCACAGCATCTCTTTTTTCCATTTAGGTACTTTACAGCCATTAGAACTGAACATGCAGTTCAACAACTGCAGATGATAAACATTGTCCAATTTTTGTGTTTACACCCTCCCCAACTCCTTGATGACACCACCACCTCCCCAAGCCACCGACTTCCCCCCCCTCCACCCCGCCCGCCGCATGGCATAATTGACCGTTTTCAACTATTCACACCCATCGTTTATTTTTCATAGAGATCATTCCTTTACTCCATTAGCATTCCCTTTGTCTCTAACTCTGCATCCTCGCCATTCTGTTCCATTTGTTCCTCCTCCATCTTTGTCAACAACATGGATGCTATCATTTTCCAACAGGCGCTTTGAGTTCTGAAGATGTTATATCGAACTGTAGCGTTAACTTTGTCTCTCCTCAGACCTGCTGAGTTCCTTCAGTATTTTCTGATTTTATTAGTTAGCAAAACAAGATCTCTACATGTCTTTCTTCAGATACACTTATTAATGTGACACACATGTTGAACTATAGAAACTTTGTTTTATTGTTAGTGGTTAGGATCTATTAATAACAAAAAACAGCACTGAAAACTATTACGATGGTGAAGTGTGGTTAGATTAACAATACATACCGACAGCCCACAAGGCCAAGAAAAATTTCCCACTAAACTAAAACTTTTAAAAAGTTGCGAATACTGGAAATCTGAAACAAAACCAGAAAATGCTCGAGAAACTCAGTAGTTCGAGCAGCAGTTGTGGAGAGAAAGCAGAGCCAACGTTTCATTTTCAGTAATTCTTCTTCAGAACTGATCGTAGTTGGGAAAAGAAGGTACAGATGTTGAATCCAGGAAGTGGTGGGAGGTGTGGTGGTAATTGTGTAAGTGATAGTTTGTACACCTAACAGCGTAAAAACCACCTTTCCCTAGCTACTACTAAGTCTGAAGAAGTGTCACCGAGCTGAAATGTTAAATCTGCTTTCTCTGCACAGATGCTGCCAGACTTGTTGAGTTTCTCCAGTAATTTATGCTTTTGTAGCACTTTGCTCACTACTGGTCTGTGTTGTAGTCCCGTCGCATTGTCCATGGAATGTATTCCTTGAAATCCATCAACATCAGTGCGACATGATGTACATAGTAAACACCTCTGAAGATGTGTGGTCTGTTTCCACACTGTAGGGATTCAATGATTCTCTGTGTGAGTCCTTTAATTGAAGCATTTCCTGAAATCTCTGCGCACTCCACTCTAATGATGGTAAATAATCAACAAGTTTCTATGAGCAAACAACCTCGAACATTAAAATGGGAACAAGCTCCCTCCAGAAAACGCCTACACTTATTTTTGCTGATCGTTAACACAACTGAGCTAAATTATTGAATGACATGTCATGCATTTTTCCAGGAAATGGAGAGGGAATCGAGATATGGCACCTGATGTCAGATTCAGTATCGTAGTTTTCAGCAGTCAGGTGCAATGGAAAAATTCGCATCGTAAGAACGGGCTTTATTATCCTCCCAGTTAATTGTCTTGACTGTGGCATTTTAACAGCCACATAACCTTGACGTTACCTGGTAACAGTTAAGTTCAGGTGATAAGACCGAAGGGCTAATGGGTTGTGTATGCCAGTTAGGGCCATTTAAAAGGATTACACCGCGGAATTGTAAATGGACGACCGAGGAGAGAAGTAACAATTTCTCATTCATTCTGGAGATGAGGGGATATTTCAGATGAACTTTGAGTGTTGGATGATATTTAAATAGTATTATTTCAAAAACACAATGTCCTCTTCCTCGAGCTAGTTAGACTACAAATAACAATGTCAAGTGCATTACACATTCGACAAAAAGGCCAGAGAAGTTTATGAGTTATAAAACGTTTGCTTTAAGTTAATAGAAATATAAAACTGTACCTGGCGGCACAGTGCAGATAGTTCCTTTAGCTATTAATGTTTCATTCCGTCTCATCTAGATCACCAGGAGAAGATGAGCTGCCAGCCCATGCCCAATGCCCCACTTGAACCTGGCCTGGTCAACATTCTATATTGCAGAGAGCGCCTGGCTTTGGCTCTTGGCATCCACCGCCAAGAATCCCGACATTCAAATCGGTTTACTAAGGTTAAAGAACTTCACCTCTATCATGTGTATTACACTTTGTCAAACGACGCAGTGAGCTGCTAGTTAGCGCAACACATAACAGAACCTGACATTTCAGACATCCTCGCTTGCTTCTTAAAAATAACTTGCGAGCATCATATTGCTGTCAGCTATCCCTCTCCACTAAATCGTGCTGGAGTACATTGCCATAGTTGTTCCCTACCCTGTTTGGTCCAATGACCGCTGTTTGTGTCTCAGCCAGGCCGATGGATAGCGGCAGTATTTTATTTTCACTGGAGCAACATCTCACATGGTGCCTCTCTAAGGTGTCACGATCAACCACTTGCAATCCATGTCCCAACCTTAAGTGTAAGCTAAGTACCGTATTTCATTACTTTGCAATAAGAGCTAGTTTACTGAAAATAATGACTACACACTGGTATCCTCGGAGTGCATTGCCCACCTGCATCAACACAACAGATGGTATTAACTTTCTGCTAATATTACAAAACTGAAGAGTGTATCTATTTGAACGCAGTTTCAGTGACTGTAATTGTTCCGCCTTAATATTTCTCAAACTGCTTTTGCATCAACGCGAAATCATAACAGTGCCTTCACAGGTTCTGTATTACTTGGTGGAAGTGGGTACTGCAGGTGCTGGAGATTAGAGTCAAGATTAGAGTGTTGCTGGAAAAGCACAGCAGGTCAGATTTATCTCTCCACCCCCGAGGCTCCCAGCCTTATTCCTGATGAAGGGCTTTTGCCCGAAATTTCGATTTTCCTGCTGCTCGGATGCTGCCTGACCTACTGTGTTTTTCCAGCGCCACTCTAATCTGTATTATTTGGTACCGAGACAATAAAGGATATTATCCTTAATGAAATTTACCGGAGCTTTTCAGTGAGTAAAGTACACTGCCGAGAAACTTCCCAATATTTGGAGGAATAGTAATTTTCGAGGGGGCGGTACGAGAGGACCTGCAGGTGCCATCAGTATCCGGAAACGAGGAAGAACAGGATGACCCCGGGTACTGTATCTTGTCGCTGTCCAGTGACCATTACTGAAAATGCACGCGTGTGAATGTTGGGGTTCGTTTCTGCTGTCCCTACAGTATGCAAATAAAACAAAACCCTGCTTTCATCGTCGAGGCTGAGATTCAAAGTGTTCATTGGACAATATGGAAAGCCAACATTTATACACCAGCAAGAAGGAAATGAATTAGTAAAGAGAGATAAGTGTAAGAGAAAGAAAATGAATCAACAAGGCGGTTTTCAGAGATACGAATAAGAATGATCATAATGTGACACTACTATTTTAAAAGGATATTTAAATATGCCATTTCTGTAATGTGAAATCCAAAGGTTGGAGTTGTGCTAAATGGAATGTTACTTTTTGATAAACTGAAGCATTGAAGACCTGATGTAATTGTTGGAGGGGCTGAGTTTTACTTCTCGACTGAGTTTGATTTCTCAGCTGAGGCGTTAAACCTAATTTCCCTCTTCTTACCCTGCGAAATGTGAACTTTTCACGTTCCTTTTTAGATAGTGAAGGTCGATTAAAGGGAAACTGTCCATTCAAACGTGAGAAAGTAAGAAGGCATTGGGTATCATTTGTCTGTTCAAATCCCCTTCATTCAGAGTAGACTTCCGAGAATTGCGCACAGCCCAGCATTACGGGAGACGTTTCACGGGTAAGTTTGGAAAACAAAGGTAGAATAAATAGTCCCAGTCTCCCTTTTCGTCAAAAGGAATACGAGTGCAGTGTGAGAAATACTAGTACTGACCATCTAATTTCACCTGAATTGACTGGGCGTTGGCTAGATAGGACACTTGGGCCTTTTGCATGTGTGCGTTGATGGCTATAACTTTCCACCTCGCAAATGTCACTGTTTAACAATTCCAGGGACGTTCCATCCCTTCGCATCTTAACTCCAAGCGAGTTGCGAGCGCGCCATTTCACCTGCTGAGCAAGCCATGTGCTTAGCCAAGTTCAAAGGAGGTTTCTTTCTTTAAGAAAGTTCATTGTTTAAACCAGAGCTCGTCTTTCCTGCAGCACAATAAATACGGCAAGGGGCAAATTTCACACTCATGCATGTTTTGAATAGAAAATGCAAGGAATACACGGCGAAGTGTATAAAATATTTAACTATCTGCCAACAACTAGGTAAACCAAATGTCGGTTTCTTTATTCTCTGGATGTTGACGGCTCTGGCAATTACTGCCTTCAGAAGCTGGTGCTAATGTCAGCGTCCAGAGTGCACAAATGGACGAAGGATCCGCATCTACGGTCATGGAAGTGCACGCAACTCGGCTTAATGACGCGCCTTCAAATGAACATTCAAATTTCCTTAAAAATATTATCATCTCTCCCACAGGAACCTTTAAAGTTGCCTCGTTAGAAACCGGTCCTGAGTATTTCTCTAAGGCCATGTTCATTGTTTGAAGTGAAACACATTCGCTAACCAAATACCTTATCACTAATAATCACTGACCTATGTTGACACCAATGCTTTTATATTCAAAAATAAAAAGTAATATTATACAGATGATAGCGTTACCAAGAGATTCTTCTCTAACATGTTTACCAAGTGGTAACTTTCCGCTAACAGTAAGCCCTTATTGTCTTGATGTAAGAATAATGATCCAATAATCCATCTGATGAACCGAATTTGACTTCCTGGTTTGATTGGACATGAAGACATGGAAAGAAACGTCATTATCCATTGCTTGGCGCTCGATCAACTACACTCAAAAGATCAACACAACTCTCAACATTTTGGAAATGTACTGATTGATAGATTCACTATAGGACTGTTGTTGAAATATCTTTTGTCAGTGGAATTAAGTGTGCATTGTATCAGTTTAAGAAAACAATTTAAGAACGCAGAAACTTCTAACATGTTATGTTGAAAAGTGGAAATCTGTGCACTGTTCAATGAGGCGCGAAGAATGATAGAGTATTCATTTTTGGATCATTCTCAAATGGCAAGTAAGAAGCCTGAGTGTCGGACTGCAAATTTCAATAACCCTCTGACCACTGCAATGCTGCCACTGCATCTCCCCACAATTAGCGTTTCACTGGGACTGAGCTGCACAAGCTCTGCTTCTCCGTATCATGTAAACATGGCCCGAGCTATATTATGGTGTTTGAGTCACCTAATTAAAAAAAACAAAAAAAAATCTCACTTTTAAAAGGTCGAGTCGGAGCTAAGTTCAAAGTCAAGAATAACAAATTATATTGGCCTACATGCATTAGGAACCTGGATATCTCAACTACGATCCGAAAGATACAGTGAAACAGATTCGAAATTCTTACTTTGCTCCTGCAAGTTTCTTTTTATTTTCCAATATCGACGGAAATATGTAAGTGGGACTAGGACATCTGCCAGAAAATGAAGCACAGGGTGCGCTATGGAGAATTAGGTTAGGTGAACCGTATGTTCTTCATTAGATTAAATGGAAATGCATATTTGTATATATATTTTTCGAACCATGGAAATATCACTTTGCTCCATGTTTCACTGCTTGCGAACAAACCCCCCCCCCCCCCCCCAAAAAAGGTCATTTATTAGCTGTAAGACTAGTAAAACTTCAAGAAGATCAGGCTTTGAGAAATTCCAAATTAATGGACTGGCAAACAGTGCTGAGGACCTGATTCACCTGTTGGTTAACATCCAGCGCCCTGAAACAGGCTGTTGGTACCATTTACGGGAAGAATCAGCACCTCAAATTCACAGAAATCAAATTTCAATGAGGACGCAGCAAAGCAGGCAGGAAGAAATATTTCATAATATACTCTATTATTTATGGAGTTGACATAACGAGAAATGACTTAAGCATTTATTCCGATTAATGTAAATTCGACACAAAGATGTACTTAGAACAAAAACAATGAAGAAATTATCGACCTTTGCTCCTGAAAAGACAGATCTTTTCCCTCTTTCTTCCGTTGTTTATTATTTGCCTTCATTAATTTTCCTTGGTCTTTACACTTGCCCTGTAGCGAATGCTTATCCCAATTTGTATATGCAGCAGGTTCCCATTAATAAGAACCTCAGGTGCAGTACGTTGTGTTTAAATCGTCATTACTAGGTGCATCAACCCACTGCACAAAATGCGAAAACATAATATTATAACTTTATTGAAAAATGCATTTATTGTATATTAATCTTCCTTATAACCGTGAGAGTTCTCTTGATGTCATGAATAAATGTACGCAGAAACAATGTCCGGTATATGATATACGAACTGTTCTTAACATAGTGCTCGCATGAATACATTGCGACCCAAATTGTTTCGGCTGAAGTGAAGGGTGATAAAAATACATTCAAAAAAACTTTTAAAAACCTCATAAGCAGACTTCAAACCCAAGGCAAACACAGTAAAGCCTTGACAGTCGTTACCGTTAGAGACAAAATTCAAGTCTCGTAATAAAACAAAGTTTTGTCCCGCCAATCAACTGAGTACAGCAGGATGGCAATACTTAATGCACATGCAGGTAAATCGCCTGCATTAAAAAGTCGTTCAGATGCATGTACGCATTTCAAATATACTTTTTAAAATGTTATTCAAATTTGTGGCGGCCTGATCTGCAATGTATAATATCTGATAATTTTTGCTTAAAATGCATACTTTTGTCATCATTAACCTCTATTCTAATCATGACAGGTATCCCATGTTATGTGTGCATGTTTTGCGCATCAATATATTTCAGTCAGGAATTAGACCACCTTTGTACTGTTTGTTCGATTTTCAAAGACATATCCTCTTAGGAGTATTGCTCTGGTCATCAAGGCTCGATCTAATTCCTGAATACACTGTTGTTCTCATCCTGCAGTGTCCCTCAATCGGTCCGAACAATCACCGACTTAGTGTCAGGAGATTTGTCTGTCTTTGCACTATGTCACACGCCAAAAATTATTCAGCATAATATTGGCACTTAATGTGCAAACCTCGCTATCAAATCAATTGTTTCTTTGTCTACTTTTCATGAAATCCAAGTAGCTTTTGACCCGACTAAATACAACTCCAAGCAGTTGTTCAGTTGAGTTCACTAAAAAATGCATAAAATGGCGCATATTACTTATTTATCGCACGTTAAAAACCAGACAGCACTGAATTTACGCCGCTCTTGACTAGCGTATGTTTTATCGCCGGAAGATCTTCGATCCAATTTCATTTATTGCATGTTAGTTTTTAATGTATGTGATGTTGCATTCCCGATTTGTGAAGCATTACTGATTTTGAGATGTTTGATGCAGATGCGTTGTTGAAACAATTAAAACGTGGTGCCATCTTAAAAATGGACTCTTTGATGGGTTTCGCATGAGAACGTTTCATTAGAGTTATCTGGTCTTGCATTGCGTTTCCTTTTAAACCACGACCGGCCTTTCGCTTTGCTACAAAAAAAAGCTTGCGAATTGCCTTGTTTTTCAATAATTCTGAAGCAAAGGGAGGTGGCTGATTTCCGATCCTGTGTAGCATAGGAATTATAGATAAAGTGAGAGAAAACACCTGTATGTTTCTACCCCTCGGCCTGCAAAGATGCTGACTAAACATCTTCCCAGTCTTGTCCTTCTCATCTACAGCAGTGAGCTGTGAATTGGGGTTAATTCAGAATCTCGCCGCAGCAATCAACAGATCCCAAAACGCCAACCCATATAACCATTCACCGCATAATCGAAAATCCTATTCTAGAATACTACTAAATGGGAATTGACCATTCGCAGCACAAATCAATATCAACTGGGACTAAGAATATGAACAATGGAACAAATACCACGTTCTTTGGAATGTTTACTATATCGTTCATTGGAAACAAGCAGCACAGCGATGCTGTAAAGGCCCTTTTTTATATATTATTTTAACCATTTTTGATGACCCATACTCTGGAGAATTTGTTCACTTTTATTACTGTGACAGGCACATGTACTAGTTCTGAACCCCATTTTGTTTTGAATGATTCCCCTGATCCGCACTGAACTAAAGGGTCTCACTTTTTTTCTCTCTCTGGAGGGCGGCGCTGCTCTTTTTCATTAACGTCCTAGTCTTTTCCACACGAAATAAAAGTATAGCATTGCATGGCAGGTCAATGGTAAACATACAAGGACATTAGTTCAATCTGCCCTTTGTTGTTACTTCAATAATATAAGCCGCGTCCACAATTACCAGGTAAAACTGAAGGCGATTATTTGAAAAGCTTGACAAATCATTTCATTTCGATTTTCTGGTCGCATAAAACCGATTTATTTTATGTGTCGATATCATAATAGCACGCTCAAGATAGTTGATTTATGTTAGGAGTAATTTTAAAAAGAAAATATGTAATCAATCCTTAAATATTTTAAAGTATTTTGATATGCATCCACTAATTGCTTTCTGGAAGTAATAAGCGCTAATCGAGGATATTTTCAGGGCGTTTAAATCCGGCCAAGTGCAGCTAAACGGAAGATCCTTGTTAGATCTCCTGTACTCGGCAATGTTTGCCTGTCAGTAAACTCTTACATGCTCTTTCGAAACCGCAGCGGGACGTGGATAAGTTAGTACAGAAATTGTACATGAATCCTGGAATCACATCAACATGGGCAGCTATAGGGGCTGAGGCCACAAAAGCAAAGGTTATACAGTTTCTGTATCTTCCAACGTAGTAAGAAATATTGAAAATATCACGACGCAGCATGACCAGTATCATTCACCCAGGGCGACAATTGACAAAGTGGGCGTTTGGTTTTAAGAGACAATTCCGAAGAATGATGTCTGCTAAATCAAAGTCACAAGGACAGACAACTAGTGACAAGGACGGATATTGTGATTTAAAATATTTAGCAATCAAACGGCTTGATAATTCGTTTAACATTTTGCTTTGTTTTTGCAATATATAGAATAGGCGAAAAATGTAAACATTAAACTACGCAGTAAAGTCGTCATTGTCCTACCGTGACCCTCAAGTTAAACCACCAGCAGTCGTCTGTCTCTCATGAGAGAGCAGCCCAATAGCTTGGGAGGACTGTGGAGACTTCACCTATACAGTACATACAGTACCTGCCAGGAATTATTTCCATTCGATGCAAAATTACAGCAATAAGACAGCGTTTTCTCGGGCAAGATTAAAGTCAGCAAATAGTAATTTCTTTTAAAAAACGTACATTTGTAGCATGATTTCTTTTTAAAAAAGTGTTACCATTTTCAACATCTCGAATATGGTCATAATCCCAGTGTGAACATTCTCTGAATTGCTTTTCGCTTCCTAAATTCATTGGACTTTTGGTGTATTCTACATTGACCAAATAGGAATCGAATTAATCGTTGGACTTCAAATGTCTCCGTAGATTTGGGAAGCAAAATAGTGCTGTTTTAATATCAGCGTATTACTTCAAAACCTTTGGAAAATCGCTGATATTTGCGAAAAGGCATCTTCACAAACAAGTTCACCAATAATATCTCCCGACTTGATAATATAAAGACATTATGATTAAAGATGATTTACAAAAATAGTTGCAGTACTAGTTTTATATTTGGGGATTTTGGAATAAAGTTAAATAGATATGGAGCAAAAGGGTGTCTATAAACTGTTCTGAACGCTCGGCCCTCCTATTTGTTGGAATAGAGAGCGGTTATCTTAACTGTTCAGCAGAGATTCCTTGAGTTTTGAACCGTAGTGGCCCAAGCACAGTTAGCCTCGACTTTCCTGCTCCTTTATTATAAACTAACTCTGACTCAAGAGCCACTATTTAACCTTAGTTTCGTTAAATCAACATTGCTTTTGAAGTCCGCTTAAAGTAAGAGCACCCAGAGGCCAGGCGATTTTATGCCTTAACATGTATGGCAAATCCAGCGCGGTTAAGTAAACTTAACCTTCATTTATGAAACTTAGGAAACAAAGGACAAATGTGACTTGTGCGGTAATTACAGCAGAGCCGGAGAGGGGGGTCACTTAAACGAGCCCCCCATGCCACGCGATCCTAATGAGTTTACCAGAAATTGATTCTCTATAATCTTTCTATTTATATGCAGCTTCCTGCCCCTCCCCCATTAGTCTCCAGCTACCGAGGATCAGAATGAACAACTAATTGATGCCCTTTAATGCTTCAAAATTAAAATACCCTCTTTTTGTCATACTCTTTTTGCAATTCTGGCCAAAGTGGCTGCAGTGTGTCTGCGTACCTAGCAGAAAAATTTAGAAATGAAATGAGATTTCTTTCGGGTGGTCTATGTATAAGTGAACTGGTCTGGCTTGTTATTTAGACCTGTCGCTTTCTCTGGGACTTTGTTTCCATGTTATTGCTGTCAGGATTTGTTCCTCATGGCCTCAAGCCCGGTTGCATCGAATTGACGGGCTGGCTGTTTGAATTTTGTCGAATTTTTAAAATGGTCAATTAACTCTCGGTCGATCACGTACCGACAAGTACGTATTCAGCTTTCCTTCTTGTAATGAGTATTTGACACATGCAGGTATATAGCCTCCGTGAAACGGTTCGCCAGAGGATAGAACAACACAACAAAGAGAGACAGAGTGGGGCAAGTTCCTCCTTTTATTGTCTTGTTGGCTGCAGTTTGTGAACCTCACATAACCGCAACATTCAAAGTCACCTGGGTCAAACGTGGCTGAGGAAATCAACATTTTGGAACATGCTGCGGTGCAAAAGACTTTAAGGGCGAGGTGAATGATGATTGTAGGTTAGGAATGATATTTGTTTTAAAGTTTGCTCTTTAACCTGAGAGCTAGTTCTGGTTTCTATGGCGTCTCCTAGCAACCGATCTGGTTACAGCAACGAAAACATCCGAACAAGTTCAAGCTTCCTTTAAAGAACATAATTATCTTCTCGTTGTCTTTATTTGTCAACTAAAGTGCAACAGTACATGGTTTCAATACGCCTCCTGCTTCTACTACTCGGCCGTGTTACACAGCTGCAACGTTGCCGGTCTCCACTCATAGCAACACAGAGACAATGTGAAATATTGTAATTCTTTTTTCAAATGTTTGCCAAATATGTTGCCCCACACTTCGATTAACATCGAAGTGATTTCGATGTAAGCCTTGGGGACAAATTCATTTGAAGTTATTAATACATTGTGGTGCCTGTCGGCGAAGTTCAATATCTCGGCATTGCTATCATCTTTATTGTTTCCCAGAAATGTGAAGAATACTTTGTAGCAGTGCTATCACTGTCAGTCTTATGCTCAATCTACTTATACCAAATGAGCCGTATATTGTATGAGTAACACTCAACATAATATTACCATGACCTCTCACATCAAGAGAATTGATTATGATTCTCTCTCTCACTCATGGAGAAATGATATAAAGTGTTCTATTAATAAAGAATATGTAGTTCAGAAGAACAGCCTTCCATTGAAGGTCTATACACCTGCCTTTTCTATTGAGCTTCACTCAACTTGCTATCATTCCAGTTGTCTTGCTTTCTGTATTCATGGATGATCCTTCAGAACCTTTTGAACCAACATCTTTGATCTTTATCAACTACAGTGTAAATAAAAATGGCAAGTTATTCATATTGAAATATAATGACATACAGATAGAGCCACTGCAATTCTGTTCAGTCAATGGGGGCTACAACAACAATTAAGGTTTCAATGAGTGGTGTCTGAAAGAACAATATTCAGCAACCAATATCCATAGTCTCGTTTCAAATATATTCAGTAGGATCCTCAACATGGCTGTTGCATTTAACATGGTAGCCTGCACTGTCTCCTCTAAACAGCCCTCCTACATTATCCAACTGACTGCAAATCCAATGTCTTGGTTGCACTCTTGTTTTTCAGCTGTGCCTGCAAATAAATGTTCCTTTACCTGCACCTGAGTAGTTATATCTGGAGGGTCCCTCTCCCAAACATATACATACACAAGAATCTATTCTTGACTACTTTCTATTTTTCATCCACAATGAAGTTATCAGAAAATACATTAGGTTCCATTATGTGCTGGCAGTCTGCCATATCTTTCAATTCCTTCATTTCCTCCATATTTTTGGACAGCTGATCTGACATCCAATTCTGGATTGGTCAGCATTTACTCCAATCAAATAATGAAGAATGATGCTATTGCTTTTGGTCACATATTCCATTCAATCACCAGAGCGCTATCACAAACTGAAGTATACTGTTTGTAATGTTGCTACCCAATTTGACTCCAAACCATTCTTTGATCCCCTATCATCTCCACTGTAAAGACAACTTCCACCTCTGTAACATTGCCCATTTTCACCCATGCATCAGTCCATTTGCTGCCATTTTGGCATTCAACACTTCACCTCATGTCCTACCTTAACCTTTCATAGGTGAACATGAGTATGCACAGTAGCAGGAAAGACCTCCTATAACATCATCACTCCCCAGTCCCCTTCCCCACACATTACTTTAGATTTTCAACTACTGTCAGGTTAGTGATTGATTGTTGCTGAATTAATAAATTTCTGGATCTTGATGCTGGAGTGATGTGGCAATTATGGAAGGCCTTTGTTCTGATTCTAAGTAAGTCAAGATAAAAGGGAAAACACTTCCTCATGAACATCTATATGGTACAGGAAGAACCTTGGAACATACCCTTTGCCCTGTGCATCACTAATCAGTGTTCGCTCTGTTCAGAATGTCCTCCCTAACTGTTTACAGAACCTATTCCACAGCCAGAATGCTAAAGAGGCACTGGCCCCATGTGAATCTTGACCCCGCACCATCCCCCCCCCCCCAACCCCGCTTAGATTTGCAGTCGTTCAATAGGCCATTTAGTGTAGCACTGCCAGCTATGATCAGTTAACTTATATGGATTAATATCATATTAAACTCATTGCTCTAATTTTTGTGGGCTATCAAATATTGCCCTTATAATGTGCTGCTGCTGGGTCTCAAAATGAGGAGATGATGGCTAGCAATGAGGATCAATAAATTCCGGTTTTCCTGCTCTGGGCAAGATGTTGTGAAGCTTGAAATGGTTCAGGAAAGATTTACAAGGACATTGTCCGGATTGGAGAGTTTGAGTTGTAAAGAGAGGCTGAATAAGCCAGAGCTTTTTTTCTTGGAGTGTCGGAGGCTGAAGTGTTATCTTAAAGAGGTTTATAAAATCATGGCATGAATAGGATGAATAGCCATGGACTTTTTCCTAGGGTAGGGGAGACCAAAACTAAAGGGCATAGGTTTAAAGTGAGAGGAGAAAGATTTAAAAGGGACTTAAGGGGTAGCTTTTTCACACTGATGGTGGTGTGTGTATGAATGAGCTTCCAGAGAAAGTGGTGGAGGCTGGTATAATTACAACATTTGAAAGGTATCTGGATAGGTACATGAATAAGAAAGGTTTAGAGGGATATTGCGATGATGCTGTCACTTTAAGAGGATATTTTGTCCTGGTTTCTTTTGAAGAGAGGTTTCAAGGCAGAGGTGGAGAGCTGTCACTAAGAAAGTAAATAATTTGTGGGGTCATTGCTTTTTTTTTATTTGGAATAATAGAAGCAGCCTGAGTGTGGCCAGCTCTCACAGTCTAGGCTTTCTAGTTTTAGGTTTAGCTATAAGCAGAAGCCTTTGGGATCTCAAAAGAATTGGAAGCTCCAGTGAAAGACTCCCAGTTACTATTTTCTCTTGATGTTTTATCCTCCTGGATTGGAGAACTGCATTTGAGAATCTGTGTCTGAATTTGCCTTTTCTTGCCAAGGGATGTGTTTATGGGATGATGCTACATTGGAACATTTAAATATTAATAGGTACTGTATCCAATACTTGGTTAGGTTTTCCAATAGTTAAGTTATTTCAAATTCCTCCACCTTTTGTTTGTATTTTAACTATGGTGGACTGGTCGTATTGCATCTAGAACATGGCACATCACATCTATTGTTTAAGTAAGAAAAAGGTAGGGTCTAGACTATCTTCTTAAAATATATTGAGGGATCTAGTCTGGTCCATAACAATGTGGGCCAAATGCTGGCAAATTAGACTAGGTTAGTTTAGGGTATCTGGTCGACATGGATGAGTTGGACCAAAAGGTCTGTTTCTGTGATGTATAACTCTATAACCCTATGATTCCATGAAAATATGACAAGTGAGAGGTAGGTGAAAAGAGCCAGATTGTTGCTGAGCTAAGTTCAATTACTGCTGCTGTATTCACGCTAAGATACACCAACCACTTAAGCATCCGGCAGTACCAAAACTATATCTGTTTCTTGTTCTTCATTAATGTTTTCTTCTGAATTAATTAGTCATCAACAATCTCTCTAACATTCTGTAGAACTTACAACATCAGTTATTTCTTGATTGCAAAGTTTCAAGGCACAAAATTGATTCCATTATCAAGAGTGGGCACATATGGCAAGGTATCTCTGAAGTATACAGACAGCTTTCTTTCAGGTTCTGATTGTATACATTATTCTGATACTTGTCCTCATGCATGCTTCATTGCAGTCTTCACCTTCAGCTCTGGTGGAACTTTGACAATACATCATTGCTCGTGTGAAGAGTGAGCATCTGGGTTATGCCAGGCACTATCATGCTCCTACCTCAACTGTTGAAATGGAGCTGAAACATTGGATTGAAATAGCAGTAAAACACATTAACTCTTCAAATTCTGTGAATTCATGGTCTCGAAGTTGTACCTGACTCTACCAATTTAAGGAATGAAACAATTATGATCCCCTTAACCATGGAAGTTTACATTTGGAACAAAAAATGTAGGTACAGTCAAGAGCAGCTGTGTGAAATCTAATAATTGTGAATAAAAAATCCTTCTCAGTAACCTATTTGGTTCTACTATTAAAATGCATAAACTGAGCTACTTTGGCAAAAAGGGTATTGCTTTATTACTCCTTCAATGGAAATGCCCCAAATACCTGGGAAGCTTACTTTTCCTGCCAATTAATGCTGTGGATCTTGATTGCATGTGTGTCTGTTGTAATTAACAATGTTGCCGCAAACCTTCTTGATTGAACTGTAGTCCTATGAGAAGGGCTTGGAAAGTGTGCCTGGATGGATAATATCATTGAGAAATACATTGTCATGTCATCAGACACAAGCTCAGTAATCTTCTTGAAAGTTATTGCTTTCCAGAGATTTTGCAAAATGGAAAGGAAAGCTGCATGAGAAAGATGGAAATTATTTTCCAGTTCCTGAAGTGAGTCCCAAGTTATAGTCAAAACAGTCCACAAATAATGATAGCTCAGGAGCATCCCTTTAACTGAGTACTTCTATCTTGATGAACAGGCTGTGGCAAACTGGGCCTTTAACTATCCAGGTGTATCCTCAATGTCAGGAACTAAGACAGAAGTCACAAAATTCAAAATAAGTGACATCATCCCACTCACTTGAGGAAAGATACAATTACATTGGTGGCCCTTCAGAGAAATTTCACTCAACCAATTCCAGAGAAGAAAGGCTTGTATCGTGAGGGGAGACACAGCAGTTTAGGCCTATAGTCACTAACGTTTAGAAGAATGAAAGGAGGGCTAATTGAGATATGTAAGATGATAAAAGGGATTCACACAGTAGATGTAAAAAAGGATGTTTTCTTATGTTGGGCAATTTAAAATGAGAGGTCATAGCTTTAGTCTAAGTGGTGGCAGATTTTAAACGGGGATGGGGAGGAACTACTTCTCTGAAAGGGTCATGAGTTTGTGGAATTCACTACCTCAGAGTATGGTGGATGCTGAGATACTGAATAACGTAAGGCAGCAATAGACATATTTTTAACTAGCCAACAGGTTAAAACGTTCTGGAAAGCAGGCAGGAAAGTAAAGTTGAGACCCAGGTGAGGTCAGCCATGATTGTATTAAATGGCGGAGCCAGCTCTAGGACCTGAATTGCCTACTCCTGCTCCCAGGTTCTGATGTTTTTATGTTCACTTACACATTACTGTAACTGTGAGATGGGGATTTTCCTTAGTGCATTCTGAAGCCAGTGGAATTTATGCAAGGCAATTTTTCCAAAAAAAATCCAAGATATATCAGCCCCATCAGCAGTTTTTCATCCAGCTGTGCCATCATTCCTGATTTAGTTTTCCTGACATCAAGGACATTTGGAGCCTAAACATTGTAAAAATCAAGTACCTTTCCTGTTTTGTTCTCTTTTCAATGAAAAAGATTGTCCATGTCCATAGGTGAAACATCCCAGTGGAAAAGATTGACACATAAAGATCCTTAAGTGTCCAGGAAGAGGCTCTTTATCTCTTCCAGAAGCACACAATAGAGGCAAAGCTCTACTGTTCAGGACCGAATAAGTCACCAAAAAAAAGATGGAATTGGCAAATAATCACAAACAGCTTAATTAATATAATTTTCAGACATTGATTATTGTAATGATCCCTATCTTAGCCAAATAAACTTTCAAAGATACCCATCTCAGGGAATTTCTTAGTCAGCCGGAGGAAATCTCATAGGCTGATACACAGAAAAACAATGAACAAGGGGAGCTGGGAGTAACTGTGGAGGAGTCAGTCATGCCTCAGTGAGGGTAAATGTAGCACGTGTCCTTGTATAAGTTAACATGATGATAAATAATAGAAGTAGGGAGTGTTAAACTTTTCTGCCAAGTGCGGTCAATGTCTATCTGCCTATAGGTGGAATTGTGCTTTTTTTAAATTGAAGTATGCTTGTAGTATGCTGTTTGGACACCTATCTGAAAACAATTAAGTTCTGAATATTGGGGAAAACTGTTCGTTATTGATAGTAACGGGGCATCATGAATGGAGGTCATTCAGTCTATCAGACCTGTGTCAGTATTTGAAAGGTCGAACCAATTAGTCTCATTCCCTTATCTTCGCCCCATAGCACTGAAAAGAAAACACTTTCAATAATTTATCCAATTTCCCTTCAAAACTTATTATTCAATTTACTTCTACATGCTTTCAGGCAATGTATTCCAGATCATAATAACTTGCTATGTAAATATCTTTGACCTCCTGTCCTCCCTTGTTCTCTTTCCAATTATGTTAAGTCTTGCCTTCTGGTTGCTGACAATTCTGTCACTGGAAGTACTTTCTCATATCAATTTTAAAAAAGCTTCTTCATGATCTAAAACGCTTCTCTAAAATCTATCCTTAAAACAGTCTGCCCTAAACACTACATCTCAGCTTCTCTAGTCTTTTTATACAATTTAAGTCTTTCCCAGTCCCTATTCTAGCAAACGGCATCTGCACCCGCTTCAGAGTTTGACATACTTCCTATTGTGTGGTGCCCGGTAATGAAAAATTTTAGTGTAACTGCCTTCTTTTTGTTAAGTATGTAACTGTTTACAAAGCTAAGGACCACTTTGGCATTTTAACAGTATGCTCAGCTTGTTATGACACCTGCAGAGGTATGTGTACATACATCCTCTGGTTGCTTCATTTCTGCAATCTCTATAGAATGTGCTTAGATATATTCATTGGGATGATTTTAAAAACAAGCCTTGTTTCATGCACATTTTCTGGTTTCCTTTAGGGGATAGTGGAAAATGGTGGTGGGATTCTTGAGCTGATTATCATCCTGTTGAAATGGATTATGAATATTTCTTCTGTGGTTAACAAGTCCTTGTAGAGACTTCAACCTGGAACACCTGGCTCAGAAGTAAGATGCTACCCCCCACACTTCAGGACCTTCTATTCACTGGGATGTCTTTATTGAAAATGTTGTTGGTAATTGGCTGGCAGCTTTCATTGCAGATGATGGGATTTCCTGAATTTACTCCACCTCCCACTTGGGAGATATCTGTCTAATCCAATGATGGAGGACTTATTCCTTCTACATTGTCATCTCCTGACAGATCTAATGGTTTGTGCCTGTCATTATTGTGCAATATGCAGTGAGCCATCATTATTCTTGACACACTTCCTGGCAATATAGCTAAGTTAGAAAAGCACCTGAATCAAGTTACTTATAATGTATTCAGTATCAATTCTGCTTGTTCTAAGAGCCTCTTCCTGCAAATTGTCCCTTGATGAGATGGTATGTTATGTTGCCTTTGGAGCACTATGTTGCCCTTTCTAATTCAATATCTGCAGTTATTGAGTCACAGAATCATTGAGTCATAAAGCATGAAAACAGATCCTTCAGTCTAACCAGTCCACACCAATCATGTTCCCAAACTAAATTAGTCCCACCCGCCTGCACTTGGTCTATATTCCTCCAATCAGTTCCTATTCATGAACTTATCTAAATATCTTTTAAACGTTGTTACTGTATCTGCATTCATCACTTTCTTTGGCTGGTCATTCCACATCTGACCCACTCTATCTGTAAAACGTTGCCACTCAGATTCTTTAAAATCTTTCTCTTCTCACATTAAAATATGCTCCCGAGTTGTGAACTCTCCTACCTTAGGGAAAAGACCCTTACTATTCAACTTATCTGTGCCCTTCATGATTTTATGAATCTCAGTAAGGTCACCTCTCAACCTCCTGTGATCCAGTAAAAAGAGGTCCCAGGCTTTTCAGTGTATTTTTATATCTCAAATGTTCCATTCCTGGCAACATCCACGTAAATCTTTTCTAACCTTCTCCAGTTTAATAATATCCTTCCTATAATAGATGCTGTTTCTAAAGAGCAGTAGACAACAAATGATACAGAAACCCAAATATTTCAAGTGAATCAATGTGGTTAAGTTCATTATTAACAATCAAATATTGAAATTATTTAGTTTTTGCAAGATTTCACCCCTACTTTTGGAATATGTATCAATGTTTGAACAAATAAACATAATGGATAAATCAGAAATTAATTCTCCACATTTGTCAATGCACCACTCTTCCCTCATGTAATGTTTTGCAAATATTAACAGGATGTGAGACGTATTGTTCCAGAAGCATTAAGAAGTAATATTTTTCTTTTTTGCTTTATCCCATTTTTCAGAAGTAATCTTTATTTGGAAGTTCAAGGATGTCAAAGACAGCAAATATAACAGTAAAACTAATGCCCTAAAATATTTTCACTCAATTTCTCTTACAGTTTTTGTTTGAAGTAATACTATACAATTGGGTCTTCCTGTCATTTTTGGCAACTTTGGTTATAATCAGTGAGTTTGTGACTAATTTGTCAGCAGGTTCACTGTTTGTGTTAATTGATTACACAATGTTTCAATAAGGTTTTCTATCCATTCTTGTGGGTTCTATCTGCTAATATGATTATTTTGATTTTTTTGTCACCTCAGAGGCAATTGTCAGGAGCATATCAGAATAGAGATTTCTGAATGGGAAGCAAAATTTTCTTGCCCTATTTGCATATAAAAAATGATGCTACAGCATTTAACAGCACATAGGTACTTCAGTTCATCAACCTGCACGTTGATGGCTGTGTATCTGAGATTCTTGTCTGACCTTACACAGTAGCTGTCTTCAGGTATTCTGTCGACAAATTTTAATTTTAAGCTAGTTAGGTGGACAGTAATTCCATGTCAAAATGTTGGTCACTGGCTGGCAAATGTTAACTCTTTGTCTTCACTTGACCTCTTCCATCTGTTCCTCAGTCTTTTCTGACAGAAAGTGGCAGTGGGTTGACAATAGCCTCTGCACTGTCTGCTGATATCAGCAGGTTAGTATGGTGGCTCAGTGGTTAGCACTGCTACCTCACAGTGCTAGGGACCTGGGTTCAATTCCAACCTCCCACAATGTCAAACATGTGCAGGTTAAAAGTTGGCTATGCTAAATTGTCAATTGTGTTCAGAGATGTGTAGGTTAGGTGCATTAGTCAAGGGGAATGGGTCTGGATGGGTTACTCTTTGGAAGGTTAGTGTGGAAATGTTGGGCTGAAGGGTCTATTTTCACACTGTAGGGATTCTATTATTCAATGAAAATGACTGTCAAAAAGGTAATCAAAGAAGGTGTATATTGCAAAAGTCTCTTTGTTGGGTATAAGGTTGAAAGGAGGAGCAGTGAACCCATACATTTCTTCATGGGACTCAGAGGATCAGTCAAGTTTAAAATGCTTTTCAATCAGCTTAAATAGTCTTTTGTTGAAAATAGTCATTCTTGGAATGTTGGCATTGCTGGCAATTTATTCCCTTTCAATGGTTGTTAGGAGAAGTTGGTGGAGGGGGGAACAGTGTAATTTTTATCTTTGTAACAGGTCAAAATAACTGAGTGCTTTGATAGATCAGTTCAGAGGGAAGTTATTATGCAATCGTGTTGGTATAGAACTGGATTGACAAAAAGTCTAGGTAAGATAAAGACAGATTTTATTCACCGAAGAATATCTCGGAAGTAGTTGGATATTTAAAGAATGCAAAAGTTTTATGGTTGCATTTATTGATGTTACCTTTTAATTTAAAAGGAGTGTGAATTCAAATCCTGAAGCAGCCTAGATGGAAATTGAATTTAGTATCATGACGTTGCTAATGAAAGGCTCTACATTGCTCATTCAGTCACACAGAAATCAATGTGTAATATCCAGAACATTGGACTAGACAATGCTTGTGTTTACATCTGGCTGGCTGCAAACAGTTCTCAAAATACAAACAGAGTAATTGACTGAGAATAGGGAAACATGTTGACAGAGAACAAAGAGAATTAGGAAAGAGATAGTATTGTTTCACTGAATTATAAGAGGATAAAAATAACAAACTAATGTTAAAGTGGTCTCAATGCTAAGACAGCACAAAACTGGTGGGAAAATATGTCTGCTATAAACCACACAATAGAGACTTCTCCATTCATTCTAGGTGCTTTTCAATGCAGTCACAGAGGTGGAATGATAATGTTCTGACCCATTGTATTCCCAAATGTTTATATCAGGTCCCTTTAACAATGCTCCGCTTTTAAGAAGCTTACAATTTTATAATGTTTCATTAAATTATTTCAGAGTTCTTGGCTATGGATATAAAAAGCTTTTAGCACCTTTGTGTGGAAAACATTGTAGGCACCTGACTAATTTTTCTGTCGCCATTGGTTTACGCCTGATCCACTTTGTTCATTTCATGTTAAATGAAGCACTTTTCTCATGAAATAATCTCACCAATAATGCAAAAAGTTACTAAATCTGAAATTTTCTTGCAGAACAATTCCTTTCCAAAGAAACATAATTTTTAATGCTCACATGTTAATTGAGAAATTCTTTTAAATACATGGGCCCAAAACCCGAGTTCGGCATGTGGCAGGTTGTCGGATGAGCGAAGCAAGTTGGAACCCAATTTTACTGTGATATCACTTGATTATGCTGCCATAAAATATTCCTCTGAGGAGGATTGTGCTTGTGCCCCATCCCACCATGCCAAGAGGATATGCTTGCCTGAAGTACCAGAATTAACTTAGGAATTCTGTTCAGTACACCAAATTTAGACCTCAGCACAATTCTCAGGGCTGAATATTCTGTTGTTGTATTTGTGTCCCCAGTAACCTCTTGGCCATTTTGGTCAGTTAGCCCACATGCAGCATATTAATGAGGACTAACCATTAAAATAAACTGGGTCTATTGTTGGACTGGGGTGTACAAAGTTAAAAATCACACAACACCAGGTTATAGTCCAACAGGGTTAATTGGAAGCACATTAGCTTTCGGAGCACCACTCCTTCATCAGATGGTTGTCCAGCTGATGAAGGAGCGGCGCTCCGAAAGCTAGCGTGCTTCCAATTAATCCTGTCGGTCTATTGTTGCCCATTTGCAGAATGGCAATCAATGCTAATATACTGCATGTGACATTCTATCATTATTTGAAATGTTACCATAAGCAGAAGAATGTTTCTTCATTTTTTTTCTCTCTCTTTGTAAAGCTTACATGTTTCGAGGATGGCATTTTGTCAAAACTGATCCCTTAGCTGCTCTTCAGTATTGAGTTTGACGGTGTGTGATAAAAGACAATTGGATATGGAAATATTTCATACCCATGTCCAGTCCCATGACTGCAGGATTTAAACACACAAAACTAGTCAGGAACTCTTGATGTTTTATTATGTTCTCCCAAGTGAGTCCACTTGAAGGTCTGCAGCTAAAATAATCAAAGTCAGTGCAAACCATGAATTGAGCCGAGGAGCTTCTGATCTGCAGAAATTAATATTCCACTGGATGATTGCCAACATCTTTCCTGACAAATCTAGCAGGGCAGCAAGACACACACAATGATAGAATCATCCTAATGTAAACTTGCTGGAATTGTAGTGGGAAAACAGACTTACACCAGATTGAAATCACCATCTGGTGGCAACAAGATAAATAGCAGCTGTAAACAACTGCTGAACTTGGTATTGGATACTCAGAAGTTACATACTCAGCAGTACTAATCACTAAATAAAATAACAATTCTTTAACAGTGATCATATAATGTGCATACACAAATGATAGGAGACCCCCATCCGCTTTCTAAACTAATGTTGCTGCTCAGTGACATGATCAGAAAATACAGCATTAGTTTCCATGTGTATTTTGATGACTCCCAGTGCACAACTTCTCCATTGTGTCTAAATTATCACACTGCTTGCCAGCACTCAAAGGTCCTCTCCTCCTCCATCCCTGACAACCTCACGTTAACTTTTCATGCAATCACAGAGGTGTAGAGAATATTGGATGACAAGAGAAATTGAGGGTTTGGTTAAGAAAAAGAAGGAAGCATCTGTCGGGTATAGACAGCAGAGATCGAGTGAATCCCTAAAAGTGTATAAAGGTAGTAGGAGTATTCTTGAGGGAAATCAGGAGGGCAATGAGATAGCTTTGGCAAATAGAGTTAAGGCGAATCCAAAGGGATTTTATAAAAACATTAAGGACGAAAAGGTAACTAGGGAGAGAAAAAGGGTCCCTCAAAGATCAGCAAGGTAGCCTACATGTGGAACTGCAGGAGATGGGGGAGATATTAAATGAGTCTTTTGCATCAGTGTTTACTGTGAAGAAGGACATGGAAGATATAGAATATAGGGAAATAGATGGTGACATCTTGAAAAATGTCCATATTACAGAGGAGAAGGTGTTGCTTGTCTTGAAATGCATAAAGGTGGATAAATCCCCAGGACTTGATCAGGTGTCCCTATGGGAAGCTAGGGAAGTGATTGCTGGGCCCTTTGCTGACATATTTGTATCATTGATAGTCACAGGTGAAGTGCCGGAAGACTGGAGGTTGGCTAACGTGGTGCCATTATTTGAGCAAGGTGATAAGGAAAAGCCAGGGAACTATAGAGCGGTGAGCCTGACATAGGTGGTCACAAATTGTAGGAGGGAATCCAGAGGGACAGGATGTTCATGTACTGGGAACAGCAAGGACTGATTAGGGATAGTCAACATGGCTTTATGTTTGGGAAATCATGTCTCATGATTGAGTTTTTTGAAGAAGTAACAAAGAGGATTGCTGAGGGAAGAGCGGTGGACATGATCTACATGGACTTCAGTAAGGTGTTCAACAAGGTTCCTCATGGTAGACTGGTTAGCAACGTTAGATCACATGGAATACAGGGAGAACTAGCCATTTGGATACAGAACTGGCTTCAAGATTGAAGACAGAAATCGGTGGTGGACGGTTGCTTTTCAGACTGGAGGCCTGTGAACAGTGGTGTGCCACAAGGATCAGTGCTGGGTCCACTATTTTTTGTCACTTATATAAACAATTTGGATGTGAAATAGGAGGTATGGTTAGTTGGTTTGCAGATGACACCAAAATTGGAGGTGTAATGGATAGAGAAGAAGGTTACCTCAGAGTGCAATGGGATCATGACGAGATGGGCCAATGAGCCGAGGAGTGGCAGATGGAGTTTAATTTAAATAAATGTGAGGTGCTGCATTTTGGAAAAGCAAATCAGAACAGGACATATATTTAATGGTACAGTTCTGGGGAGTGTGGCTGAACAAAGAGACCTTGGAGTGCAAGTTCATAGTTTTTTGAAAGTGGAGTCACAGGTAAGTAAAGGCGTTTGGTATGCTTTCCTTTATTGGTCAGAGCATTGAGTACAGGAGTTAGGAGGTAATGTTGAGGCCACTTATGGAATATTGTGTTCAATTTAGGTCTCCTGGCTATGGGAAGGATGTTTTGAAACTTGAAAGGGGTTGGAGGATTTGAGCTATAGGGAGAGGCTGAATAGGATGGGATTATTTTCCCTGGAGTATCAGAGGCTGAGGGGTGACCTTATAGAGGTTTACAAAATTATGAGGGGTATGGATAGGGTAAATACGCAAAGTCTTTTCTCTGGGGTCAGGGAGTCCAGAACTAGAGGGCATAGGTTTACGGTGAGAGGGGAAAGAGATGAAAGAGACCTAAGGGGTAACTTTTTCACGCAGAGGGTGGTACGTGTATGGAATGAGCTGCCAGAGGATGTGGTGGAGGTTGGTACAATTGCAACATTTAAGAGGCATTTGGATGGGTATATGAATAGGAAGGGTTTGGAGGGATATGGGCCGGGTGCTGGCAGGTGGGACAAGATTGGGTTGGGATATCTGGTTGGCATGGACGGGTTGGACTGAAGGGTCTGTTTCCATGCTGTCTATCTCTATGACTCTATGACTCTATTTTTCCTGGAGTAGGAGAGTCCAGAACTAAAGAGCATAGGTTTAGAGTGAGAGGGGAAAGATTTAAAAGGGACGTAAGTGGCAACATTTTCACACAGAGGGTGATGCGTGTATATGGAATGAGCTGCCAGAGGAAGTGGTGGAGTCCGGTACAATTGCAAAATTTAAAAGGCATCTGGATATATATGAATAGGAAAGGTTTAGAGAGAGTTAGGCCAAGTTCTGGCAAATGGGATTAGACTAATTTAGAACATCTGGTCGGTATGGATGAATTGGACCGAAGGGTCTGTTTCTGTGCTGTTCATCTCCATGAATCTATAAGATGCAATACTTGCTCATTTATGTCCTCCTTCCTCACTGTCCAAGGCTCCAGACACATTTTCCAGTGGAGCAATGATTTCCCTGCACTTCATTCAATCTAATCTACTCTATTCACTGCTCACAATGTAGTCTCCCATATATTGAGGAGATGAGATGCAGACTGGGCAACCACTTTGCAGAACACCTAGGTTCTGTCCACAAAAATGACCTCAAACTTCCAGTTGCCTGTCATTTCAACATGCCACGATGTTCCCTGGCAACATCTTTGTCTCGGACCTCCAGCGAAGTTCAGGGCAAGCTTTTCTGCTTGGGTAACCTGTAGCCTTCAGGACTCAATATCAAGTCCAATAATTTTAGAACCTGATTATCATTTTCTGTGCTCTTTACCCACTCCAACGCCCCAGGCCATGTCATGACATAGGCTGCTTTCAGCACAGTCAACCCATTTTCACTTATTTATGGTCCTCATTATCAGCTTTTCTCTTCTCCTGGCTTACAATCGTCCATTCCTTTTTCTGCCAAACTACCTTTCTCTCTCTCTGGGCCCTGGCTCTATACATCCACTTACTCATTTTGCCTGATCCCCTGTCTTCAGCATATACACTAACTTTTCCTAGCTACTACCAGTTCTGAAGAAGTGTCATTGAACTTGAAATGTTAACTCTGCTTTCTTGCCACAGATGGTGCCAGACTCTCTGAGTTTCTCCAGCAATTCCTGTTTTTGTCTCACCCCCAACTATTGGAAATGCATATATGCATGGATTTGGAGAACTGGACAATGCACATTTGGATGTTCCTAATTTGATTATGTGCTAGCTTTTAACTAGAAAGTCAAATGTTTAAAAGAGACAATGATCTATTTGTTTTTTTCAAAGGTAGAAATAACATTGGAATGCAAAGTCCAGCAAAATTTTAGAAAAGAGTTAAGGTGGGGTTTTTTTGCATTAAATTTGAAGCAAACAGACCTGGATCTATACTGCCAACACATAGTAACAGTCTCGGGACTGAGTTAATGACTATTCACTGCACACCTCGAAGCTAGACCAGTTGCTGGAGAAGTTTGCAAGGCTGCAATATTGTCTCTTAGCCTGTAGGATTCAGAGCTTGGAGCTGAGATCAACACTCACTATGTCCCTCAGGGAAATAGTTGAAAAACCATGATAAAGTTTTCAAATATCAGGACTCCTACCTTTTTCTCATATGAATCTGAAAGTTCAAAGGTTGTGACCATTGTGACTGACAGCAACATGATTATTTTAATACGAAATCAAGGGAACTGTGAAATAGTTACCTCATTCTACCTTTTTGAGTTTGGACTCATGATCCACAGTTTTCTATTTTATTCCACTCATAATTGTTCTGTAAAACTCTGTCATATATGCCTTTGTCCTATATGTGTGTGGATGTCTATGTATTTTGGATTAAGCAGAATATAGTTTAATACACATAGTAACTTAGTTGTTAATCAATTTTCTACTTGTTGGAATAATAACTTTACTTTCAATAAATATGCTTTGTAAATTCATTCATGGGTAGTGGACATCACTAGCTGGCCAGCATTTATTCCCGTCCCTAGTTCCCCTTGAGAAAGTGGTGGTAAGCTGTCTTCTTGAACTGCTGTGATACGTGTGCTGTGGGTAGACTCACAACACTCTTAGGGAGGGAATTCCAGGTTTTTAACCCAATGACATTAAAGGAAAGTGTTACTTTCCAAGTCAGAATGGTGACTGTCTTGGAAGGGAGTTCACAGACTGTGGTGTTCCCATATACAGAGGAACCTCGATTATCTGGCATTCGATTATCCAAATTTTGGATTATCCAAACAAGATTGCAAGAACCCGATGCTTGGCTAAACTGTGTTATCCGGCAATTGATTATCCCAAAATTCAATTATCCAAACAAAATACTCTCCTCCCAAGTCATTTGGATAATTGAGGTTCCTCTGTATTTACTATCCTTGTCCTTCTAAATAGAAGCTAGTTAGTGCCAGTAGTGCAGTGACATAATGTTTTTGGATGTGCTGCCAATGAAGTGGGCTGCTTTGTTCTGGATGGTGAACAGACTTTGAAACTCAGGAGGTGAGTTACTTGTTACTGTATTCCCAGCCTCTGACCTGCTCTAGTAGCCACAGTGTTTATATGGTGTGTCCAGTTCAATTGCTGGTCAATGGTAACACTCAGAATGTTGATAGTGAATATGCAACATGAACCGTGTTGCCATTCTTTGGCGCCATCTTGTCTCCCCCAACTTTGTCACCACCATGAATCTGCGCTGGGCCTATCTTGGCAATGCAGCCACCACTGAAGCAGCCGGGTCTCGAATTGGGCTCAAACCAATGCTGGGCCCATCACGCTGAAGCAGCCAGCGCCTTATTCTGGCTTATGTTGCTGCTGCTGCCACTGCTGCCTCCTGGGAATACCATTTCAGCAAAGGAGTCCACTGTTGCCGACTCTCCAGAAAGGACCTGCTCAAAACCATGGAGGGTACTCTCAATGTGAAGGTGAGACGTTGTCTACACCAGGACTGTGTGATGGTCACTCTTACCAAAACTGTCATGTTCAGATGTACCTGCAGCTGGCAGACTGGGGAGGATGAGGTGAAATATGTGTTTCTGTCTTGTTGGCTCCCTTACCACCTGCTGTGGACCCAGTCTCTGTCCTTTATGACCCAATCAGCTGGATCAGTCATGCTGCTGCTAAGCCACTCTTGGGTGGTGGACATTGAAGATCCCACTCAAAGTACATACCCTGCACCCTTGCCACACTCAGTACTTTCTCTGAGTGTTGTTCAACATGAAGGAACACAGTGTCATTAGCTGGGGAAGAATGTGTTATTTTTCAGTCAATTGAAAAGCTTGGTGAAAATTTCTTTTGTTCTTTAGTTATTACAACAAAGAGAAATGGGGTAACGAATTTTAATATAATATATTGACACGTGATATGGCTTGTCAAGTAGTTGAGCTTAATTTTCAGGATAACCCTCTAGCCAGATTCATCACACAAATCATATCCTTGGAGATCATTGCCTGATTCTATTGTGTCATGTGTAGTCTGTTTTGCCACGTGGGTGTGTTTTGAATCACATGAATTGTGACTATGCTGAGAAGTGTGCATGCTGGTAGCTTGCCACTGCTGGACAGTGGTGTTTGTAAGTTTTAAGATGTCGTGAAGCCAAGATGGACTTGCATAATGCCTGTGCAGTGTGATTCATGGAATCAGTCCTCCATTTTCCACTGTAAGCTAGTTTTCCATAGGTTGTACCAGAGTGTGCCACTTGCTGATGTATGTCTTTCAGGGTGTCCAGTGGTAATATGGTGGCACTAGCTCCAATGTTGATTTTAGTTTTTAGAATGTGTCACCCTGCCTTTTCAGGACATAAGATATTAATGATTGTAATTTTTTTTGATTGCCTTATACCATCAATATGATGTGTGAGGCTAACAATATGAAAAGCTTGGTCATCTTCAGAAATTTGCCTTTTGCAATGGTTGGCTCTCCTAGCGCTTCTCTTGCAGCCAGTGTTGTACCGTCTTGTTGATCATCTATATTTTGTTCTGGGGTCTAGCTTGACCTTTAGAACCAGATTTCCTGCACAAGAATGCATAACATCCTAACCTGCCATAACCCTTACAGACATCAAGAAAGTTAGACAGTTATTGTGTAGGTGTGACGGACACATCTATTTCAGATTTTATTGGTTTGTTTATTGATTTTATTACTGCCACTGGCTGTTGCAGTAATGTTGGTCACACCTAATGCGTGCAGCTTTCTCCAGTAGTGCATCAATACGTACCAATAAGATCCTTCCTAAAGGTTATAATTGATGAGGAGGCAATGATTAACTCATGAGCTTGTCTGACAATTCTACTTTGGAAAGTTATATACATGCCCTTTGGTGTGGTATTTTCTAACAAACTTGCCAACATGTTCTTGGGGTTGCTCTCTGTAATGATAGGAGTTCAAGGATGTTCGTCCTCAAGTCAATTCTTAGCTTGTGCTGATCTTTGAGAACTTTCCCAATCTTCTCTGTATCTTTCCGATCATCATGCAAACAGCAGATATGTTAATTCTGCAAACCCCTTCCTTGCCAATGACAAGCAACATTTTAAATAGTGCTTTTCTGACTCGGCAAGATGGCGGCGATTCTGTAGAACTGCTGTGGACAGCTCTGCCTAACAGCCAAGGCATACTGGTGTTTTTTGCCATCCCTGGCCAACTTATGTGGTGGAATTATTAGTTTAAAATCTTAATGAACACATATTTGTTAATATTTGGGAGTGGGAAGGATGCCAAAGGGAAATGGAACAAGCAAACAGGAGCAGGAGGGACACTCCCCTGCAGCACCTACCACACCAGAGACTGTAGCAGCAGCAGCCTCTCCTGAACCTCCCGGGGACCTGACAGACTCGCAGAAATTGGCTGCAGCGATGGAGAGACTTACCTTGAGAGTTGGGGCTACAATTGAGGAGATCCGTGGGGAGATTCGTGCCCAGGTCCAACCTATCGCATCCATGCTGCAGAAGCATGAGCAGGAGATCCATGGCCTCGGGGAGAGGCTGGAGGAGATGGAGGGTCGAAATAAGGCCTCGGAAGCTGCGATGGAATCCTCATCCAGTCGGATCCAGGTGCTGGAGCAAGAGGTGCAGGCCTTACGAGACCATATCGACGAGCTCGAAAATCGAGGTCAGAGGATAAATCTTCGAATTGTCGGGCTCCCTGAAGGTAAGGAAGGTGAGCAGCCAGTGAGCTTCTTTGAAACGTTTTTGGGCCTTCACATGGAGTCCAGCAGGCTGCAGATTGAAAGGGCTTATCGAGTTACAGTGCACAGGTCAGGGCTAGTGCAGCACCCCCACCCAGTCCTAGTGCACATCTACTCATAAAGGACAAGCAAAAAGTCATAGAAACTTCCAGATCCCTGGGAAAAGATCTGCAGGCATTGCTGTACAAGGGGTCAAAAATCATGTTTTTCAGGATTTCTCTGCAGCTGTAATTCAAAAGTGGAAGTCCTTCGATGAAGTTAAAAAAAGGCTGAGGAACCTGGGCATCCAGCACTCCATGAGATACCGCACAGTGCTCCATTTCAGCCACGAGGACTCAGTTTATACATTTGACTCATCGGATAAGGCTAAAAACTTTGTAGACACTTTAAAATAGACGGATTGGCCTGAAGAATACAGTTAATGTTTGTTCTCTTTTCTATCTTTCCCCATGTTTTCCCTTCCTTTTTTTTAAATTCCTTTCTTTCTCCCTAATAATTTCGATTTTTGGAAAGGGGGGGAAAGACCTTGGAATAAGTTGTTCCTTTTTTTTAATAACTGGATTTTCTGATGGGAAATTTCGTGGATGTTCTTTGTTGTCTCTTCCTTTTTTTTGTTTCTTCTGTTTCTCCTTTAGTCACAAGTAGGGGTGACATGAAGCCAGGGTTGGGTGGAGAGCTCATCCTGACTTGATCTTTTTTCTGTTGATTTAAGGATTATCTCCTTGTTTTTTTTCTGGCCTAAGGCTGGGGCACAGTCCGGGTTTGAAGGAGCTGTGAAGGAGGAGGTGGGTAGGCTGAGTGCCCCCTATGGGCAGGGGGAAGAATCTTCAATTCAAGGTTTTATAGTTGGATTTTTTTGTAGTTTTTTGGTAGTAATAGTTGTTTATAGTTATGATAGAGTAGTTTTTGTATATATGGTTCTTCGACTCTGAGTCTTTATTCACTTATGCTCGGTGCTTTGTAAGCATGGTTCTCCCTCCCAGAGGTTCAAGGGTCTCTGAAAGGGGATGTGGCAGTGTCTTATTAAATGGTGCACCTGGAACATTAAGGGAAGCCATTCGCCTGTTAAAAGGAAAAAAGTGCTTTCTAGCCTTAAGGGGGAAAGAGTTGATATCGCTTTGTTGCAAGAAACCCATCTTGATGATGGAGAACACCTGAAATTACAACAGGGGGGTTATGACTGGGTATTCTTTTCATCTTTTACTACCAAAAGTAGGGGAGTGGCGGTACTTATCCAGAAAAATCTTCCGTTCACATGATTAGAGTAGGTGAAAGATGAGCAGCGTGCGGTTTGTGATACTGATACTTAAAGGCCTGATACATGGGGAGGAAAATGGCAATTTAAATGTCTACTGTCCTCCGGTGCATCCCCTCAAATTTTTGATTCGTGCTTTCTCTAAGTTGATTTCTTTCGGAACATGGCACATTATTATAGGGGGGATTTTAATTATCTTTTGGATCCGACAGTGGACAGGATGCCTTGTGGGCCCCCAACTATTTCTTTGCAGGCCAAGCAGGTGGTTGACTTACGCGAGGAGTTGGGGCTGGTGGATATTTGGAGATGTCTTCACCTTACCGGCAGGGACTTCACCTTTTTTTCAAACTCACATAAATGTCACATGAGGATTGACCTCTTTCTGGCTCCCTTGGCCCGTCTGGATTCGATTATGGGTTGTAAAATTGGGAATATAGCTATCTCTGATCATGCAGCAGTGTATTTTGAGGTTAAGGCCAGGAGTGAGGGGTTAGGTTTGTGGCACTGGCCTTTGGACCCTTTTCTCCTTAAGCATTCCAAATTTATGGAATACATTTTGAAGGAGCTTCAGGAATTCTTGACTATCCACTCAGGCATGGCTAGTAGTCCATCTATGCTATGGGAGAATGCTAAGGCCTTTGCTAGGAGATTAGCTATTTCCTATTCGGCAAGCCGGAAACGACAGAAGGAGGAACAGCAACATCTACTTCAGATGCGGTTGAAAGCCACCAAGGTGGCACATTTTACGCGGCCTTTGGTGACTAAGCTACAGCGGATCACAGCCCTCCAGGCTGCCTTGAAATCAATACTGACACAAAACGCAAAGAAAGACCTTGCTTTTGCTAGACAAAGGCTGTTTGAATATGGGGATAGACCAGGGAAGTATTTAGTGTACCTGACTAGGAAAAAGTGTGATCCCCAATCCATTACTACAATCAGAGACAGGGCCAGGGTCCTTACATACGATGCTAAAAAGATTATGAAGCTTTTCAGAGCTTTTACTCTGAATTGTATCGGTCTGAATGTTGCGAGGACAGGAGGGCTAAAATGGAGACCTTTTTTAAGAGCCTGGACCTCCCAGAGATAACCTTGGAACAGTCCTCTCTCCTTAATGCCCCCTTGACAGTTCAGGAAGTACAGGAAGCAGCTAGGCAACTTCAGAGTGGGAAAGCGCCTGGCCCTGATGGTCTTCTGGGTGAGTTTTATAAGGAGTTTATAGGGATTCTGTCAGGGCCGATGTTGGAGATGTATAATCACTCTTGCATGCATGAATGCCTACCACCATCTTTGAGAGAAACTAATATTTCCCTAATTCTTAAGAAGGGGAAGGTTCCTGAGGATTGTGCCTCATACAGGCCCATCTCTCTATTAAATTCCGATTTCATGATTCTGTCCAAGATCCTGGGGCTGAGATTGGAAAGGGTGTTGCCCCATCTTATTAAAGAAGGCCAGACAGGCTTTATAAGGGGCCGTAGGTACTCTAGTAATATTAGAAGGTTGCTGAATATGGTCCAAGCTTGTCAGCAATGATCAATTTAGGGGTTGGTAATTTCTTTAAATGCAGAGAAAGCATTTGACCGGGTGGAATGGCCATATCTTTTTTACGTCTTTGAACAGTTTGGGTTGGGTAGAGTCTTTGTTAGGTGAGTGGAGGTTTTATATTGCCACCCTTTGGCTGCGGCCATCATCAACGGGGTGAAGTCTGGGAATTTTAGGATTGATAGGGGTAGTCGGCAAGGCTGTCCCCTCTCACCGCTGTTGTTTATGTTGGTTCAAAGGTAGGAGACAGAGGGTGGTGGTGGAGGGTTGTTTTTCAGACTGAAGGCCTGTGACCACAAGGAGTGCCACAAGGATCGGTGTTGCGTCCACTACGTTTTGTCATTTACATAAATTATTTGGATACGAGCATAAGAGGTATGGTTAATAAGTTTGCAGATGACACCAAAATTGGAGGTATGGTGGACAGCAAAGAGGGTTACCTCAGATTACAGCATGATCTTGACCAGATGGGCCAATGGGCTGAGAAGTGGCAGATGGAGTTTAATTCAGATAAATGCGAGGTGCTGCATTTTGGGAAAGCAATTCTTAGCAGGACTTATACACTTAATGGTAAGGTCCTAGGGAGTGTTGCTGAACAAAGAGACCTTGGAGTGCAGGTTCATAGCTCCTTGAAAGTGGAATTGCAGGTAGATAGGATAGTGAAGAAGGTGTTTGGTATACTTTCCTTTATTGGTCAGAGTATTGAGTACAGGAGTTGGGAGGTCATGTTTCAGCTATACAGGACATTGGTTAGGCCACTGTTGGAATATTGCTTGCAAATCTGGTCTCCTTCCTATCGGAAAGATGTTGTGAGACTTGAAAGGGTTCAGAAAAGATTTACAAGGATGTTGCCAGGGTTGGAGGATTTGTGCTATAGGGGGAGGCTGAACAGGCTGGGGATGTTTTCCCTGGAGCGTCGGTGGCTGAGGGGTTTACAAAATTATGAGGGGCATGGATAGGATAAATAAACAAAGTCTTTTCACTGGTGTCGGGGATTCCAGAACTAGAGGGCATAGATTTAGGGTGAGAGGGGAAATATATGAAAGAGACCTAAGGGGCGACCTTTTCATGCAGAGGATGGTACGTGTATGGAATGAGCTGCCAGAGGATGTGGTTGAGGTTGGTACAATTACAACATTTAAGAGGCATTTGGATGGGTATATGAATAGGAAGGGTTTGGAGGGATATGGGCCGGGTGCTGGCAGGTGGGACTAGATTGGGTTGGGATATCTGGTCAGCATGGAGGGGTTGGACCAAAAGATCTGTTTCCGTGCTGTACATCTCTATGACTCTATGGTGATAGAGCCGCTGGCAGAGGCCATTTCCCATGAACCGCGGGCATGGGAAGAAACTATTTAATATTCTTGCATATTGTGCATGGAAGAATATTCTGAAGAACTGGGTGACTGAGAACCCGCCAGGCTTGCTGGGATGGCAGAAATTAATTATGGAGCACATTCCCTTGGACCTTTTTACAAACATGGTGCACCACACAACAGACAATTTTTATAACACATGGCAGCCTTACTTGAGTTATTTGGATATAGTTTTGTCAGTTATCTTAACCAGGGCGTTTATTTAACCAGGATGATTAGATTTCTCAAGCCCTGGGCCCTGGAGGGAGTCTCCCGAGTTAATACGGGTATATATACAATGCTCCCATTCCTTTGCTTGGGAGCTTTGCGCCGAGCCAAGCTGTTCTGTATTTTGTGGGTTTTTTTGTTTTTTTTTGCTTTTCTTTCTTTTTTTTTGGTGTTGCTTTGCACAGTGTTAGGGTTTGCTTTGTATTATAGGGTAGGTTAGTAGTTAGTAGATAGTAGTTGTATTGTAATTTTTGTTTTTTTTCTTTTTATCATACTGATATTTGTTATTGATTGTTTTTTCAATAATTTTACACTTTGATAAAGTTTAAAAAATTTGCTAATAAATATATTTACAAAAAAAAGTGCTTTTCACAGGACCATCAATCATTTGATCTGTAAAATAAAATTGCAAACATTGTTTGTATAGTTATAACTCTTAAAGGAGGTGGTTGTGTAGTGATGATGTCACTAGCCTAATAAGGCTGAGGTAATTGGCCTGGGTACATAGGTTTGAAGCCCATTATGGAAGCAGGGCGGAATTTGAATTTTATAAAAATCTGGAAATAAGAAAAAGCTATGTACAGTCATTCTTCCGTATGTGTCGGGGTTCCATTTCTGAGGACCCCAGCGAATGATGAAATTTGTGAGTGTAGAGCCCTTTAAAAATAAAAATTAAAAATCATGGATGCCTGCGTTTGCCCACGGTTGCTGAATTTTGTTGCTTCTTATCTTTTGGTGCAGACAGACAAATCCACAAGATGTGAACTTGTGGATACAAAGTATTTACTGCAATGATTGCTGTAAAAAAATAAGCTTCTGAATAACTAATGTCCTTTAGGGAAGGAATACGACTGGTCTCCATGTGCTTCTAGACCCACAGCAATGTAGTTGATTCTTAACTGTCCTTTGGGTAATTAGGGATATATCATAAAAGCTGGCTGAGCCAGCAATTCTCACATCAATTTAATGAACTAAAAAAAATTATCAGTAAACATTTAAGTAGATGCTGTATTCATTGTTGTGTGTGCCTCTCTCTTCTCTTTGCATTTTTTAAGAAATACATTGCAGTCCTGGTATAATTCATTTACTGGTTTTGCTTTTCTCTCCTTTTACTGTTCCCCTTTTTGGCTTTGTTTTCTTTTCCTTTCCCCTGCTGCTGCTGGTTTAATAAATTACAAGTTTTTCATTTAAGAATTGCAGGCTTTTTGCCTGTAGATGGCATCTCACCAAGAAAGGAGTAATGAAATCACATGGGCTGTTTGATTTTTGTGCTGGTCTGGAGAAAGAAAATGGCAGAACTGAGTGGCATCTCATACAAATAAGCTTTAGTAGAGAAGACTGTTTTTATGAAATGGATTTTTATAGCTGTATTTTTGTCTAGGAGCACTTTGGAGGTGCTTTTAGAAACTTTAAACTGCTTTTTAAAAATTGAATTAACAATCTCAATTTTTTTTAAAATATGAGAAATAGAGATAGATTACTCACTGTGCTTCAGTCTGTTTCTCTCACCTTTACTTTTGATTGAATTTGTGACTTCATATTTTTATGTTTAAATAAGGAACTCTTTGAAATTGCTTGCATCTTGGAAGAACATATTCTCATCAGAAAGAAGTTAGCTCTCTTTCTACTGTGTCCTATCTATAGATCTGTACAGCTGTCTGTACTCTGAGAAACTTCCTGCTGCAGAGTAAGAAACTATTCCAATTGTACCAGCCTCTACCACTTCCTCTGGCAGCTCATTCCATACATGTACCACCCTCTGTGTGAAAATGTTGCCCCGTAGGTCTCTTTTATATCTTTCCCCTCTCACCCTAAACCTATGCCCTCTAGTTCTGGACTCCCTGACCCCAGGGAAAAGACTTTGCCTATTTACCATATCCATGCCCCTCATAATTTTGTAAACGTCTGTAAGGTCACCCCTCAGCCTCTGACGCTCCAAGGAAAACAACCCTAGCCTGTTCAGCCTCTCCCTATAGCTCAAATCCTCCAACCCTGGCAACATCCTTGAAAGTCTTTTCTGAACCCTTTCAAGTTTCACAACATCTTTCCGATAGGAAGGAGACCAGAATTGCACGCAATATTCCAACAGTGGCCTAACCAATGTCCTGTACAGCCGCAGCATGACCTCCCAACTCCTGTACTCAATGCTCTGACCAATAAAGGAAAGCATACCAAATGCCTTCTTCACTATCCTATCTACCTGCGACTCCACTTTCAAGGAGCTATGAACCTGCACTCCAAGGTCTCTTTGTTCAGCAACACGCCCTAGGACCTTAGCATTAAGTGTATAAGTCCTGCTAAGATTTGCTTTCCCAAAATGCAGCACCTCGCATTTATCTGAATTAAACTCCATATGCCACTTCTCAGCCCATTGGCCCATCTGGTCCAGATCCTCTTGTAATCTGAGGTAACCCTCTTCGCTGTCCACTACACCTCCAATTTTGGTGTCATCTGCAAACTTACTAACTGTACCTCTTATGCTCCCACCCAAATCATTTATGTAAATGACAAAACGTAGTGGACACAGCACCGATTCTTTTGGCACTCCACTGGTCACAGGCCTCCAGTCTGAAAAACAACCCTCCACCACCATCCTCTGTCTTCTACCTTTGAGCCAGTTCTGTATCCAAATTGCTAGTTCTCCCTGTATTCCATGAGATCTAACCTTGCTAAACAGTCTCCCATGGTGAACCTTATCGAACGCCTTACTGAAGTCCATACAGATCACATCAACCGCTCTGCCCTCATCAATCCTCTTTGTTGCTTCCTCAAAAACTTAATCAAGTTTGTGAGACATGATTTACCACGCACAAAGCCATGTTGACTATCCCTAATCAGTCCTTGCCTTTCCAAATACATGTACATCCTGTCCCTCAGGATTCCCTCCAACAATTTGCCCACCGCTGACGTCAGGCTCACCGGTCTATAGTTCCCTGGCTTGTCCTTACCACTCTTCTTAAACTGTGGCACCATGTTAGCCAACCTCCAGTCTTCCGGCACCTCACCTGTGACTATCGATGATACAAATATCTCAGCAAGAGGTCCAGCAATCACTTCTCTAGCTTCCCACAGTGTTCTAGGGTACACCTGATCAGGTCCTGGGGATTTATCCACCTTACCCGTTTCAAGACATCCAGCGCTTCTTCCTCTGTAATATGGACATTTTTCAAGATGTCACCATCTATTTCCCTACAGTCTATATCTTCCATATCCTTTTCCACAGTAAACACTGATGCAAAATACTCATTTAGCATCTCAAGTGATTTGAGATAACTTGGAATAAAAGACCTTTATTCCTGGAGGTCACATGCTGTGATACAGTGATTATATCATGAACGCATCTCCAAAACGATTACTGACCATAAGTCATAGCATAAACTGTGGTTCGATTACCTGCTACTGCATGCTCTTATGAATGCTGGTTCCATGACTCCGAGAGGGCAATCGTGCGCTATTTAATAATGTATTATCAGAGCTTTCTGTGTTCGTGAAAAATTGGTGTTGGAGTCTTAAATGAGTAAGAACATCCCCACCCACTCACCCTTTCTTATGAGTTGCTGTGACGTCCACTCTGCCTACCCCTGAAGTCCTTCAGTTGACTGAGTAGACTGAGGTTGAAACAGCATCAGATTGAAATAAGTGCTAGCCCAGCTCGCAATGCCCACCTCTCATTAATGATTAAAGCAAACAGCTGCCTGTGGACCACCAGCTGAGTTTTGCTTGAATGCAGGTGGCATAGTTTGAGTTGTTATGCCAGAGGAGGTGGTGGTGTTGTGGCGATGTCATAGCACCGGCAATTCCGAACCCCAGGCTAGCGTCTGGGGACATGGGTTTGAATCCCACCTTGGAAGATGCTAAAATTTGATTTCCATAAAATGTGGAATTCAGGGATGGCATAATTTCAACCATGTCACCATTGTCGATATTCGTCAAAACCCACTTACATAACTAATGTCCTTCAGGGAAGGAAATCTGCCATCCTCACCTGGTCTGATCTACATGTGACTCCAGGATCATAGCAATGTGGTTGACGCTTAACTGGCCTCTGGGCAATTAGGGATGGGCAGTAAGTGCTCGCCTAGCCAGTGAGGCCTACATCACATGAATGAATAAACAAAAATACTTTGCATTTCTTTACCAAGGAAGAAGTTGCTATCGTGGTGAAAGAGGAGATAGTTGATAGATTACAAGGGTCTAAAATTGACAAGGAAAAAGTATTAGATGATCTCTCTGTATTTAGGGAGTGGAGAATTACAAATGTTATAGCCTTATTCAAAAAACTGTGTAGAGAGAAGCGCAACAACTACCAGCCAATAAGCTTAAGTGCTAGGAAAACTTTTAGAAACAGTAATTTCAGACAAAATTAATGTCTACATGATCAAAAACTGACTAATTAAGAAAGCTAATAAATGTTTTTTAAGGGAATATCATATTTAATTAACATGAGTCTTTTGATCAGGCCACAGAAAAAGTAGATGAAGGTAATGCTGTCAATGTGGTGTACATGGACTTTCCAAAAGGAATTTTAAAAAGTGTTGCAAACTTGTGTGCAAAGTTTTAGGTCATAGAATAAAAGGGACAGTAGTGACATGGATTCAATAGTGGCTGAGTGATAGGAAACAGAGTAGTGGTTAGTCAACATTTGGCGAGTTGGAGGAAGATTTGATATGAAGTTACCCAGAGGTCAGGGGTGGGACCTTTGCTTTTCCAAGTGATCTTGATCTTGGTTTACAGGGCACAATTGCAAATTTGTGGAGGTTACAAAATTCGGAAACAATGGGAACCCTGAGGAGGATAACGTAGAACTTCAAAAGAATCTAGACAAGTTGGTGGAATGGGGAATCAAGTGGCAGATGAAGTTCAATGCAGAAAAATGTTAATTTTGTGGGAAGAATATGGAGAGATAATATCAAATAAAGGGTATAATTCTGAAGGAGATGCAGGAGTAGAGGTAATTGAACGTATGTGTGCTTAAATCATTGAAGCTGTCAGGACAGTTTGAGTGAGTAGCTAATGAAGTATACATTATCCTGGCCTTTATTTATGGGATTGAGTCCAAAAGAAAGGAGGATCTGAAGGAGGAATTTCTCTGCACACATGCTGCCAGACCTAGTGAGATTTTCCAGCAATTTCTGTTTTTGATTAGAAAGGAAGTTATGTTGAACTTGTACATGACACTAATTTTACTAGTTCATGAGATGTGAGTGTTGCAGTTCAGCAGATTGAATGGCAGAGTAGCTTGAAAGTCTGAATAGTTTACACCTGCTTGTAGGTTCTATTTCCCATCCCTACTTTCCTGGTGTGGTCTCAGTTTGAATTTGTACACAGTTCTGGGTGTCACACTTCAGGAAAGGTGTGAAGGCATTGGAGAATGCGAAGCTTCACTGCAGTAGAGTGGTTCCAATGATGAGGAACTTCAGTTCTGAAGATTGATTGGACAGATGAGCCTGTTTCTCTTTCAGAAGAGAAGGTTGAACAGAATAGATAGAAACTATTGCCATTTATGAAAGGATTGGAATTAATCAGGCATAGATTTTAAATCATTGAGAAAGAAGCAAATGCAACATGCGAAAAAATGGTTTCATGTCGTAAGTGATTAATGATGGAATGCATTGCCTGAGAATGTGGTGGAAGTAGATACTATCAAGATATTAAAAATGGAAATAGAATGTTGTCTTTCAAACAAGATTGTGCAGAATTACAAGGATAAGGCATGAGAATAGTACTAAAGGATTTGCTCACTTGGAAATCCAGTGCAGGCTTGATGGGCTGAATGCCCTTCTGCCCGAGAACAACTCAGTGATTCTGTTTCTTCTTGCTTTGAGTAAAAGAAAATGAGCAATGATCTTGGAGTTTCATATATCTAAGGGGGCAGAAATAATAAAATTGTTTCTTTAAGAATATGTATGATAATAAGAAAATTATCTGCACAGTTTATACATCTAGCAACTGATTCATTAAGTATGGGATATGAAGGGGACAGTGATGTGAGGTGACGTAGCAAGTGCATTGCACTTTGATAATTTCTGGATGTCGTGTGAAGTATGAACAATGTCTGTAAAAGTGGTTAACATCTTACAGATTGAACAGCCATTAAAGGGCACTTTTAAAATGCTGTTTGATAAAGAAGCCTGTTTAGTCTTTTTTCATAAGGGTAGACACAGTCCATTTGGTTTAACAACCATAATTATGTCTCATTTAATAGACATTTTTGGCAATCAAAGAAATGAAACCTTATCTGCTCATTATGCAGTCTTAAAATGTCACAAAAAATAATAAACCTTTGAAACCAGAGTTACCTTTAATGTTATCAAATTGTTGCATTTCATAAAATCAAATTACATTCAATTAAATGCTCCATTGTTCACAACTGAAGATGGCAGGTCTGTAGAGCCTAGGTGTAATGAATCAATTGTGGGATTTCTGATTCCTGCCTACTGCATGCTGTTTGGCATGCAAATAATGCTGTTGCTCCACCAAATTAACACCTCATTTTTAGGTGTGCCTGGTGCCTGCACCTGGCTTGCCCACCTGCCCTCTTCATTAAATCAGGAAAGGTGTTCTGGCTTGATGATAATAGGAGAGTGAGAGTTGTAATGAGTCATCAGGTTACACATTGTATAATTCTGCTGTCGCTGATTGCCTTTGCTGCCTCATTGCTGTACAGCTTTGCATCACTTGACCTATTCAATTTGTTCTACTCAGAACCAACACTGTAGTACCTTACACCATGATGGAGGGTGTCATCATTGTGAAGACAGGACTTTGGCTCCACAAGGACTATGCAGGGGTCATTCCTACCAGTAAAGTATTGGATGCATGGATGCATCTGCAACAGATTGATTGGTTTGAATGGGTTGAGTAGATTTTTTCTTCTTGTTGGTTCCATCACCACCTGCCACTGCTGCAGTCTAGCAGCTATAGCCTTTAGGACCTGGCCAGCTCAGTAGTGGTGCTGTTTAGTCAATCTTTGTAATGGACATTGATGTACTCCATCCAGAGTCCAGTCTTTATCTTTGCCACCCACAGTGTTTCCTTTAATTCATGCTCAACATGGAAGAGTACGGATTTATCAACCACTTAGGCAGGTAGTACATGGTAATCAGCAGGAAGGATCCTTGCTTATTTTTGACCTGATGCCATAAGATTTCATGGGCCCCAGCGTCAATTTTCAGAGTGACCCCTTCCCAACTGTGACCACCTTCCTGATGAAGGGCTTTTGCCCGAAATGTCGATTTTACTGCTCCTCAGATGCTGCCTGAACTGCTGTGCTCTTCCAGCACCACTAATCCAGAATGGGGTGGGACAATGTCTGCAGAGGGAGAGACAGTGTGTCCATAGGGAGGATGATGGTGATGTCTGAGACATTATAAGGCATGATTCCATGAACATGACAATGCCAGGCTTTTGCTTGAGTTGTCTGTGGGATAGCTTTCTCAAATTTGGCGCAAGTTACATTATGTTGATTAGGAGAACTTTACAATGTTGATAGGGCTGGTCTTTGCCATTGTTGTTTTGGGGACCTCATTTGATGCCAGATGATCTATCTGGTTTCAAACCTTTGTATTTTGGTGTTGGCTCAATACAATAGAATGATTTACTGGATGATTTCAGAGGGTCATTATGAGTCAACCATCTTGCTATGGTTTGGAGTCATATGCAGTCAAGATGGAGTGGGGTTACCAGATTTCGATCCCTGAAGGGCATTAGTGAAGCATACGGTTTCTTGTGACAATTGGCAATGCATGCATAACCACCATTAGACTGACATCTAATTCTAGATTTTATTGAATTTAAATTTCCCCACCTGCCATGGTGGGATTCAAACCCATGTCTCAAAACATTAGCTTGCTGTTTTGGATTACTTTTCCAGTGAGTTTGCTGCTATGTTACTACGTTCCACCCAATCAAATGTCTCCCTAATACAAAATTCTCCAGGGGGAGTGTGTTAAATGTTGCCTGATGACTAAGTTCACAGGTAAAGGATGATTATTTGAAAACAGTACCTGAGAACAGCTTAACACCTCTGGATTGCATATGAGATGGGAAGCAATTGAGTAGAAATCAAGAAAACAGATTAAAATAAATAACACCAATGATGTAATTGACCTCTAACCAAAATAGTAGATTGCCTATTTATCTCGGGTAATTAAACGCTTTGAAATGTGCAATCTCTGAAAATCCGATTATTATCAAGTTAATAGTTATAGAGAGAAACATGATTCCTCCTTTTATTTAAAGAACAATCATTTGTCTATCAGAATGATGCTGACTACACGTTTTTGTTGTGACTTTTTGTGTGTGAAAATAAGGTCAGGTTCAGGGACTGTGCAATGTTAAACTCTGACAAAATACCAAACCTATGCCCTTTTGATGGAGGATTACTTTCAGGCTCACTTTTAAAAGTCATATAATTACAAATAATTACACTCAAGACAAGTGGTATCTGTAAGAAATTCTCTCATGTCCACACTAATACTGAATCACATGTTATGTTGAGTAGGTATCACAGCTTTGAATAAAAAGTCTCAGAACCAGTGAAAATATTGATTGATGAGTAATGAGAAATCATTCCCAGCACGTTACTTAACCCAGAAATGTGTTGTTTTTATTTTTAAACAGCTTCTTGTTCAGAACAATTCACTGAATTGTAGAATGCCTACATTGCATGTCAAGGCCATTTGGCCTGTCGAGTCTATACTAGCTGTTTCTCAAAACATGTAACCTAATCTCACTCCCCAACTTCTCCCAAAACTTCTAAAATGTATTTTCTCCTCCTTTGAACGCCATTATTGAATTTATCCTTCACACTCTCACGGAGTGCATTGAGATCTAAGTGACTCACTGCTTAACCTACTTTTTTCTCGTGTTCTGTTGCTTCTTTGCCACTCAAATTGGTGTCCTCCAGTTCTTCTTCATTTCAACAGGACCAGCTTCGCCATATCTACTCCATCACACCACCTTGTGATTTTGAACACCTCTATTTACTTTCTTAATGCTGTCCTTTCTTAGGTGAACAGCTCCACCTTTTCCAAACTATTCATGGAACTAATGGTACACTTCCATTGAATTGCAGAATTGCTACAGCACAGGAGAACATTATTTATCTATTATCCCTGCACCAGTTCTGGGTAAGAGCACTTTTATCAGCTTTTGTTGTCCTGCCTGCTCGATATAGCCCTGTAGAATTCTTCCTTTTCAGATAACAATTCAGTTTACTCTTATGCGCCTTGATTGAGTTTGTCTCCTCTACACCATTGGGCAGAGTAATCCAAATCCTAACCACTTGCTGCATGAAAAGGATTTACTTATGTTGCCCTTGGTTGTTTTGCTGGATGCCTTCAATTTGTGTTCATCTATTCTCAGACCTTCCACTAATGAGAACATTTTCTTCTATTCTAATCTGTCCAGACCCCTCATGACTTTGAATACCTCATTCAAGACCTCGCTCAATCTTCGCAACTCCATGACAGAGCCACGTTTTCCAATCTTCCCAAGTAACTGAAGTTTGCCTTCCCCAAATCATTCTTTCTGCACTCTCTCTAACACCTTCCTAAGCTTTCGTAATGCATGGTGCCCAGACTGGACACATGCTTTAGCTCAGGCTGATCTGGTCTTCTGCACAAGTTTAACAAAACCAGCTTGTTTTCTATATTATCTGCCCCTATTCTTGAAGCCCAGGACACTATACACTTTAACTGCTTTATCAAGTTGTCCTACCATCTTCAAAGTCTCATGCACGTATGTACTTGTCTTCGTCTGCTCCAACAGCCCATTGGGGAAGTGATGGCCGAGTGGTATTATTGCTGGATTGTTAATCCAGAGTTCCAGATAACATTCTGGAGACCTGGGTTCAAATCCTGCCATGGCAAATAGTGGAATTTGAATTCAATAAATATCTGGAATTAGAATCTAATGATGATCATAAATTCCATTGTCGATTGTAGGAAAAACTCATATGGTTCACTAATGTCCTTCAGGGGAGGAAACTGCCATCCTTACTTGGAGCTAGCCTTAATGTGACTTCAGACTCACAGCAATGTGGTTGACACATTACTGGGGATGGCCAAGCCAGTGATGTCCTTATCCCATGAATGAAGAAAGAATTTAGGTTTCTGCTCTTTATTCATCTTATCTAACCACATTCTTCCTATCTAACTGCATCATTTCATATTTTTCTGTATTTCTCATACATGCTGTTTGTCTGACTGTTTCACCAACTTGTCTAAGTTGAAGTTCTACGTTATTCTTACGATTTGCAATGCTTGTAATTTGCAAACTTTGAAATAGTGCCCTTTACATGATGACCTATGTCATTACTCTGACCATGTGAGGAATAGTAATAGGTTTCTTGTTTTTTAAAACACCACCTTGATTGGTCAAAACAAATTTTTTTTTAGCATGTAGCTATTATAGTTCAATAAAAAATGCAGGGGAGCCTCAATTATCCAAACGTGATGGGCGGGCACTATTTCGTTCAGATAATCTATTATTTGGTTAATCGATTAAATGCCTTTTCTCTGGGGCTTGGAGTTTTTAAAGTCTGCTCCTCATTCAGGAGACTGCAGCAGCACACAGCATGCGAGCCCCGCCACCAACACCACCCCCTGCTCCTGACCCCGTCCAACACCGCCCCCAACCCCGTCACCCCCACCCCCTCTCCGGGGCAGCTGGACTGGACACCAAAAACAACACTGCTACTGCTGCTGCCTTTGTGGGGTAAATCTCCAAACCGCACGTGTGTGCGGTTTAGGGTACACACCTGTGTAGAACTCCATGGAAAGTGTAGGGGGAGAGAGAGGGCGGGAGGTCAGTCATTTGGAGACAGTGCCTGTTTAATCACTGTAAACAAAAGATGTGATTACTGTTGGAAACACGTCTCTGATGTAATGTTTCCATCAGGACCTCGAGATCTCCTTTGGATAATCCGGTTATCGGACAATCGAAGTTCCTCTGTATTTAACCAAATCAAAAATGAAGAAGAGCCAGTTTCAGTGACCATTTTATTGCCTAATAAACCTGAGAAAAAGAAGTAAATTTGACATGTAACACCTGCACATAACACCAGTTACAAGCTTTAAATGTAGGGAGAAGGATGTCAATACAAAGAGAAAGGCACAGGCAGCTGCAGCTTGAAATGTTTAAGAGTCCTTGAGTTGTGAGAATGCGATCTGGGTCCTAACAGTTTAGCAAGTGTCCTGTTTCCTCAAGAATGGCAAACCTTGCAGCAAATGTTGATTTCTTCATGAATAGTGTTTTTCCAAGTTGCTTTTTCATTTGCATTAACTTCTGAAATTGAGAGGAAGAGTTTTCAAATTTCTTGCTGTTATTAATCCATTTTACCTTCTATTTTTTGTTCAAAACAAACTACTGTAATTTTTTTTCCCCTACATTTCTGCATACTTGTGTGTGATATCCCTTAGTGCTACATGCTTTGTAGCTGAATCATGAAAAGCTGGACAGCTTCTGAGTCAATTTGGCAAATGTATCTGTTACAGACTTTTTTGATTTGGTGAACTTTTCTGAATTTACCATTAAGATTTGACAACTTGTTTGTCATTCTGCTAAGCATCAGTGCACAATTATCATGTTTTGAGTGTTTTTTCTCATTCCCTCCCTGCGTTACATTGATGTGAGCTAGATTCTGTTTCTTTGCATTGTTTCCCCAAGCCAGCAGTAATGACATCACATGATCTAGACTGGTTGTATACTTTAGAAACATTTGCAGGTATGCAAGTATTTTTATAAACATTTCTAACTCTCGCCACACCTAGTGCACAGAGGTGTTTGTGCTGTATCTGCTCACTTGTGATGTATCTCATTCACTCTCCATTGTCTTTGAAAAAGGATATTCTGGGTGTCTCATGGTTGATGCATGGGCCATATCATTTGCACGTACATAAGTTGGATGGAGATAGCAGTCCCTTCTCCATTGATGTTGCAAGCAAATTCAGAAATAAAATAGTCTGGTTCTTTTGCTTCACACTTAATAACAATTGATTTGTTAATACATATCACATTACAGAATCCTAACAGTGTGGAAACAGGCCATTTCACCCATCAAGTCCACACCAATCCTCCAAAGAGCATCCCACCCAGATGACCCCCATGAAGACCCATTCCCCATCCTGTCCCTGTAACCCTACATTCACATGGCTAATTCACCTAGCCTGTAAATCCCTGAGCACTATGGGAAATTTAGCATGGCCAATTCACCTAACCTGCACATCTTTGAATTGTGGGGGGAAACTGGAGCACCCAGAGGAAACCCATGCAGACACAGGGAGAATGTGCAAACTCCACACAGACAGTCGCCTGAGGCTGAAATCGAACTGGAGTCCTTGGCACTGTGAGGCAGCAGTGCTAACCACCGAGCCACTGTGCCACCCTAACATCAATCTGTACCTGAATGTAGAGAATACACAGATTCATAGAGTTCCTACAGTGTGGGAAGAGGCTGTTCAGCCTATCAAGTCTGCAATCACTCTCTGAAGAGCATCCCACCTAGACCCAGCTCCCCACTCTAACCCCATAACTCTGCGTCAACCATGACTAATCCATTTAGTCTGCACATCCCTGTATACTACAGGGCAATTTAGCATGGCCAATCACCTTAACCTGCACATCCTTGGAGCAGAAACCCACACAGAAACAGGGAAAATGTGGAAACGCCACACAGGTGGTCATCCAAGGTGGGATTCAAACCTGGGTTGAACCTCAGTGCTAACCACTCAGTCGACATGTTGCCCCAAAACAATTCTAAACCACATGAATATGGATTTTGGTGTAACAATGTGTTTGGGTCACTCCCCATTTCCAAATTTCTTGAAATGGTTTGCCAATAAACTGCAGACTCTTCTGGCTCCGGCATACTGACTGAAATGAAACCAACGTACTTGCTTGTTGTATTGCTAAATTGTTGAACATTAGGTAATCTGAAGAAGTATTCATCACAAGAGTGGAACCCTTCCTGTTCACTGCTAATAGATCTGTCAATGTGTGGTTGGAACATTACATGGATGTGGAGGGTCCTCTACTGCTGGGGTTAATGGTTTGGTATGCCTCACGTTAATTCACCAGTCATAAAATACCTTAATTCCATCCTTGGACAGTACACAGACTCACAATTTAGCCATTTTGTGCATTAAATATCCATGTGCCCCTTATAATGTTTTGGGTATGTGAATTTTTTTGTAAAATATATATATGAGATATGAGAGAAATTGAGGACTGCAGATGCTGGAGATCAGAGTTGAAAAATGTGGCACTGGAAAAGTAGAACAGGTCAGGCAGCATTCAAGGAGGAGGAGAGTCAACATTTTGGGCATAAGCCTTTCATCAGGAATGTGAGATATGCTATGTTGTCTCTGGCCAAACTGAACAACTTTTCTCTTGTACTTCTCTAACACTGTCAGGCCATCCCTGGACAATGGTTTTTTTTTACAATTCTTGTAGTTGCTGTTCTTCGACAGTTATTGATTATAACAATTCACATTAAACTGTTCCACTTTAGAATCAGGTTTGAGAATGTCTTCAACTTTGTAAGTAAGAGGATCAAATATATAGATCAAAAGGAATAGTCTGGTGTTTGTGTGGGTTGGGTAATCTACTCAGCGTGTCACCCTGGTATTTGGCTTAAATCTCATTTCAACATTATATCCATGCACCTTGACAAGTAGATGCTACAAATCTAGCACTGCAATCATTATTGATTTATTGTAGGTCAGTTCCAGTGGCCATTGATCCATTTTAACAGTGAATTTTCTGCCAAGTAAGTAGGTGCAAAGCTGCATGAGGTCAAATACCAGAGCTAATGTCTCATGCTCTATCCTGTATAGTTAACTTGTGCATATGGCAGGGTTTTAAATCTGAAAACAATAGATTTTTCATCTTCCAAAAGACATGCTCCAGGGCTTTTCAGCCATGCATCCACTTCGAGAATTGTCTCTTTCCTGGGGTTATACTATTGCGGTAGTTAGGTGTTTTCTGATAGAATCTACTTGAGAAAATTAGTGGCTGTGTTGCCACACATGGAAGGGATGTCCTTGAAGATATCTGTCAGTGGAAATGGAAATGCTGGCATCATGTACTTCAGAATATATGATGAGTGGAAGTTAAAAAATCAGAGGCAATATCAGGGGCGGCACAGTGGCTCAGTGGTTAGCATTGCCGACCCTCTGTGTGGAATTTGCACATTCTCCCCGTGTCAGCGTGGGCTTCCTTTGGATGCTCCCACAATCCAAAGATGTGCAGGTCAGGTGCGTTGGCCATGCTAAATTGCCCATAGTGTTAGGTGCATTAGTCAGAGGGAAATGGGTCTGGGTGGGTTACTCTTCGAAGGATCGGTGCGGACTTGTTGGGCCAAATGGCCGGTTTCCATACTGTAGGGTATCTAAAATAAAATCACACATTCTCTTGTTAAAGTACTTGTCCTTCGATAATATATTGGCATTAGCTTCTAGGTCAGTTTTAGCTTAAGGTGAGTTGACCTGCCTTTTCAGAACATTTGATATTAATGGTTGCAAAAGCCTCTAATCATCTGATACTGTTTATATGGTGGGTGAAAATTGGTCATCATTTAACATTTACCTTTCCCAAGTTTGACTCTCAGTCTTGTTGAGGTGTTTGCATGTGTTTTTGAAACTTTTCTTGTTACCAATGTTTTTTAGATTAGATTACTTACAGTGTGGAAACAGGCCCTTCGGCCTAACAAGTCCACACCGACCCGCCGAAGCGCAACCCACCCATACCCTTACATTTACGCCTTACCTAACACTACGGACAATTTAGCATGGCCAATTCACCTGACCTGCACATCTTTGGACTGTGGGAGGAAACCGGAGCACCCGGAGGAAACCCACGCAAACACGGGGAGAACGTGCAAACTCCACACAGTCAGTCGCCTGAGGCGGGAACTGAACCCGGGTCTCCAGCGCTGTGAGGCAGCAGTGCTAACCACTGTGCCATGTTGCATTCTACAATCCTGTTTGTCCCTTGTTTTGGTCTGGGATCTGGCTTTGAAACCAGATTTTTGCATAAATGTGCCCAATATCCTTGATGCTACATGCATTGCAGATATCACAAAGCTGGACAATTTCTGGGAAGGTGTGGCAAACCACATGTTACAGATTTTTGTTGGTTTAGTGCACATTGCTGACTGTAACAATAATATTAGGTACATATGTAGCATGTATTGTTTCATTCTTGCATCCATCTTCAAGTTATGTTCAATTATGACCCTTTTCTTCTTGTCCAAAAGATCCTTCCCAATAGGTTTAATTGATGTGGAGGTTGTAGTGACTATAATGAGGTCAGCCAGGTGGACCTCATAGAATATGAGTTCCCTAATGGGGCTGTTAATCTGGTCAAATCAGGGAGTCCTGGATGACAGATATGAACAAGTGTGTCACACAGCATTGCCCTTTGATGCGAAGGGCATTGCTTGTCACTGGCCACTTGGGTGTTTCTTTTCTTCCTGTTGGTGGAAATTGAATAAAGATTTGTGCACCTTGTGTCTTTCACTGTGTCTCACACCTGCACACACACAACATGGGTGCAGGGGGAAAATAAGCACCACCGCAGTTAGGCGGTAGTGTGGGGATAAAGGGAAAAAAAAGGAAAATAAACACGAGTGTCAGGAAAAAAACAAGTGTGTTTCACTCTGAGAGCTGGCTCTGAGGGAGCTGGGTCAGTGTGAGTGAAGGACTCTGCTCTTTCTCCCCGTATTAAAGAGGAGAGGAGACTGAAAAAGAGAACAAAAGATAAACGAGTGTCAGAGGTTCTGTTCACTCTGAGAGCTGGCTCTGAGGGAGCTGGATCAGTGTGAGTGAAGGACTCTGCTCTTTCTCCCCGTATTAAAGAGGAGAGGAGACTGAAAAAGAGAACAAAAGAGAAACGGTTCTGTTCACTCTGAGAGCTGGCTCTGATGTACAGATCTGTGTCAAGTATTATGCCTATGTAAATACATGATTCGGAGATGCCTTTTTTTCTTCTTGGAGATCCTCTCCACTTTAAGCTGGCAGTGGTACATTGCGGAAACCGAGCAAAGGCTATGACAACGGATGAATGGGCACCGCACAACAATCAACAGACAGGAGGGTTCCCTCCAAGTTGGGGAACACTTCAGTGGTCCAGGACATTCAGCCTCGGACCTTCGGGTGACCATTCTCCAAGGTGGACTTCGGGACAGGCAGCAGAGGAAAGTGGCCGAGCAGAGGCTGATAGCTAAGTTCGGTACCCATAGGGAGGGCCTCAACCTGGACCTTGGGTTCATGTCACATTACAGGTGATCACCATTGCACTACACGCACACACACAGATATTCCTATACACACACACTCTCACATACACACGGACACAGATACACACAGACGCGCACACAGACACCCACACACACCCTTATAGACACACAGACTCCCACACATGCACCCCCTCACAGACTTAAGACACTCTGCACTCCCTACACACACACACACATACACACACACACACGCACACACACTTTCTCACACTCACGACACACACACAGACAGACAAAGACCCACATGCACACATATATTTTGTGTGGTGAATCTTTTTGGTACTTTCAGAGTTACATTGCACTTTGCTCAAAAACCACATATATTCATGTAGAACTCTGAGCTCAAAAACTGCATGAATTTATGTAAAACTCTGTTATCTCACTTTTTAGATTGGAATCAATCTAAACATCAGGTCATAGACAGAGTACACAGGGGGCTAACACCTTCAACATATTGTCTACCTATCACATTGTTAACAGCTAACCCGAGAATGCAACTTTAAAAAAAAAGGGTTTTGTGATTTACACATGAAAGAAGTGAAACTAACACTGTATTCTAACAGATGAAAGGCTTAACAGACAATCAATTCTTCAATGTATAATTTCAGTTACATCACACTGCAAATTTTTGCTATAAATTCTGTGTTACGATCGAGCCCTCCTAATCACCTGATGAAGGAGCGTTGCTCCGAAAGCTAGTGTGCTTCCAATTAAACCTGTTGGACTATAACCTGGTGTTGTGTGATTTTTAACTATGTAAATACAGGGTGACTTAGTGATGGGACACTGGCCTCTGTGGAGTTATTTCAGAGGTGAGGACAAATTCAGTGAGCCACTCTGACAAGTTCCATTTGGGAAAAGTTGCACTCTTGCCCTTCATTACAGCACCTTCTGACAAACTGGTCAATAGACTCCTAGGATTGCTGTCTGTGAAGCATGAGATAGGAGTCTCTTAATCCTAAAATTAATGTTCACCTTCTGCTGATCTTTGACAACTTAGCAGATTTGTTTTGGGAGGAATCGGGTTTCGCTGGCTTCCTTTGACCCACGGCTGCTGTCATGCTTTCAGCTACCCAAACATAGAACTCACGCCTAAACCATTCCATATTTCAACTTCTCCTGCATTAAGAAATGTTCATCGTTTTAGAAGCCTTTTGGTTATCTCTCATTCCCACCTTCTTTGACTTTGGGCTAAATTTCACTCATGGGTCCGAGTTCTGTAATTGGGAGGTAATGCATGCTGGGAACCCATGCATGCTGGCCCAGGAACCCAGGGGGAGATTTTGAGAAGATTGCTAATTAAGTGGCATCTCTCACTTAAGGGAGGAAGGTAGGCTCCTGAGGCTGGAGATGCCAATAGGAAGCCTTCCAGCACTAACAACTGCATGGCCCTAATGCCAGGTGTCTCAGATTTAGATGCAAACAAAATGGAAGCTGCCCCTGAAGGACTGAAACAAAATGTAAAATTTAAAGGCCTGACTGCTAGCTGAAAAGGGTGGTAATTGTACATTGGTTTAAAAGGTCTATTAAAGGCTTAAATGGAAATTGCAAGTCTGTCTGCCCTCCGTACTGCAACTGCAGCCATTTCAAAATTCGGCCCTTTACGTCAATATTTTGGCTGCAGAGCTCTTTGGGTCATTTTATTGTGTTAAAAGTACTATGTAGGTGCAAGGTTCTCATTATTGTTATAGAGTTTTCCAGAATGTTTGCCTTTGTGAGTCCTGCAGAATATCTTCTCAGATTTATTTGGATATTTTCTGAAGAAGACCATAAAAGGAAAAAACAGGAAAAGGGAGTTAGTTGAAGAAGCAATGGCTGTATTTGAGAACTGATTGGTTTTAGTATAGGTTAAAAAAGGCCAAATAAGAGAGAAATTTTCAAACATATTCAATTATTACCTAACACAGAGTTGCAAATATTCAATCTGAATTGAACCTCTATAGTGTCATTATGTCACAAGGACATGAAAAATGCATGATATTCATGTCAAACAAATCATAAGCTAATGCGCCCCACTATAATCATTCAAAGGGAGTGAGTTTGGTTAGAATGACTCATATGAAGGACATTTACTTGGTAGAAAGCCATCTGACTTGATCGTATGTTAATATTGGAATCAGCATTTAAGACTTGGACCGAGACCAATTCACAATCAACTGAATGCAGCTGGCTGAAGAAACCCCCACCAGACACTATAATTGGAGGTCCCTTTCTAGCTGAAAATCTAAAAGTAACATATTTCCTGCCTTTTAACTCTGAAAAATATTCCCAGAAGATATTTAAATAGTGATTATGGGTGCAAGTCTTTTTTGAAAATGTCTCATTCCCTCCAACTATTTCAACACATACACCATTGGAATTTCCTTAAAGTTGGAAGACCTGAACTGAAAACGGCAACGGGTTTAGGTTGGCATTTTTGTAACGAGTTAGTGAAAGGTGGCAGAACGTGAACAGCAGCAAGGTGGTAGATTGGGGGTTTAGGGGTATGTTGGAGAATCTTGCATTAATTAAAGGAAATCTGGACAAAGATTTAAAGATTTTCTTGCAGAGAAATATTTATCTTACTTGGATCCTTCCCCAGCTTTTGCCTAGATTTATGCGTCATCGTACTTTGAAGATTTAATTTAGAGAGAGTTGGCAAGGGGAATTGAGTTACCTTTATTTGAATACAGTCAGAAGAGCAACAGGTTAGGTTGCTGTACAGGCTTCAAAAGGAGAATGCGTGATTGATTAAATAATGTCTAGTCTGTTTCCATCCGGCTTTTAGACTTTTGTTCTGTCCTCCTACTGCTGCTGTTCAGGTGAGTCTCGGATCTCCACTGGTAGGCAGCTCAGCATGGCAAATTTAGGCATTATGTAGCATGTCACAATTATTATGAAGACCCCAGCTGATTGGTAGCACAATGCTGCCCTCAACCTGTGACAGTGTAGAAGTACATTTTTAAAATGTCAGTGGCTGGTTTCACAGTGATAGCTCATCTGGCAATCAGCTTCATTCTCTTCCCTTTGCATCAACAGATGTTACAGGCAGGAACCATTGTTCAGGTTAGCATGGAATAACTGTCATCACCAAGGAACCAGCCTTGTCCTCCATTTGGAACAGGGAAAGGTATAGGAAACTTGTAGGTTAATGCCATTCATGGCAGCTTCCTGCAAATTTAGTTTTCTCACCCTGTAATCACTTACAACTTGAATGTTGAGAAAGTGAAATCCTTGCCAATTGACAAAGTTCACGCTGTTCTAAGGTGGGCCCCATGCAATAATATAGGTGTTGCCTTCAGCACTTTGTACTTGGAAATGTTGGTATTTGTAAATGGTTTAAAGTCCTCTGCCAGTGTTCCTGAGCTGACATTCTCGGTGTTGTAAATTAGGGGCTCCACTGAAAACAGTGTTAGTATCAGCAGTCAGCTGTGAATTGAATGATGTTGCAGAAGTCATCATATTAGGACCCAGGATGACAGAAAGTGAGAACTTTCCTTTCAAAGGAAATGCAATGGAAAGTTGAGATAAGTGAAATCGGGAATAGAATTTCTGGAATGACTCATAATTGAACTACAGCCTGCTTAAGCTGGGCCATGTCCTTTCGATACATCATAAAAGCATAAACAATAATTAAATATTGTTGGCTGTTTGCCATTCACACCATTATGCTCCCTGCCTTATCTGATAAGATCTGAACACAGCAACTGCATTTATTTTAACAATAAGATAATTGAGACAAATGCGCTTTTTTCATTAATAATACTGGTTAAATCCTTTGCACATGCATGGTTTCATTTTAAAGTTCTGGAATTCCCTTCCTAAGTGTCTTTTCCTTTCTACCTTTCTCTCCTCCTTTAAGATATTGCTTACAAATGATCTGTTTGCTAAATCTTTGGGCATCCCTGTGATAAAATTTCCTTGGATGGTTTGATGTCAAATTTTGCTTGCTAATTACTACATTGAAGATGCTATGTATATATGAATTGTTACATTGTCAGCTGAAACAAGATGGAATTGTTATTGTGAGTTTACTTCCTTATTCCAGTGAATTTCTACTGAGCATTGTTAGTCATGTTCAATGATAGTTCCACATTCAAAGAAACCTTTTAACATTATAGAATAACATGTGAAAGAACAAGCATTTAAAAGGTGATGGAAAAAGAGCTGGGTATGGATCCAACTAATTTGATCTAGCAGAGAGCTGGCATGGTTCAAAAAGCTGAATGGCCTCTTCCTGTGTTGTAACCATTCTTTGCTTTTAAATTATGCTTTATAATACAATACTATGTGCCACATCACATAAAACCCAGCTCTACAAAGGTCATAATATCATCCTATAGTATTTTATAACTTACAAACCACATAAGAATGTTTGTCATTCGCAATTGAGAAAGTGTTAGTTACTAATTAATAGATTTTCTGCAAGTCAAGATAATTATATCGTATGTTAACATTGCAACAAACACAATTTTGCAGTAATGTACATGCTCAATGTAAATAACCTAATACCATAAAAAAAATTTAACTGTGTTTAGTCCAAACAAGCTTTTAGTTTGTTTATGACATCATAATTGGAGGAGGCAGTTGTGAGTTTAAAAACCTTGAAATAAAATGTCACCTGTCCTAATGAATGTTACTCCTCATATTCAGTTGGATGATGCACTCAAGCCTTCTGCATGTTTTGAGAAATTATCACTTTAACACCTTGCTTTTCCATTCCAATCACATTCCTTTCTTCTTCTATACTAAGAACAAGGGTCATTCTCTTCTCACATCCTACCACTTGCACAACCAACAACCTTTCTCAGGACTCCTTTACTTCAGATGCCACATTCTTAGCTTTGCGTTCACTCTCTGGTCTCATTCCTTCTTAACTCTTTTCTCCCTCTCAACACTGACACTTTGCACAAGAACTACATGTCCCCACTGACAAAAATCCCATTCCACCTTCTCTTTTCATAATGTAACTCAGCACATAATGCAGGGAAGAGACTAAGACCAGTACCTGATGTAATTGGGAGCAGGTCTGGCAGCATCTGTGGGGAAAAAGCAGGGTTACCATTTAACCCTTAGTGTTAACTCTGCTTTCTCTCCACAGATGCTGTCAAATCTGTTCAGGTGTTTCTACTGATTTCTGTTTTTGTTTCTGATTTCCAGCATCTGCAGTTCTTTGAGTTTTTTTCCTGATATAATAGTCCTCATTAAAGTTAGCAGGGATTCCTAGAACTTAATTGTATGGAAAATCAATAAATACGCGCAAATGAGGCTAACAGCTCACTGGCAGGGTGTCTGTTTATTTCTAGTATCCCTTCTTTCACCTCAGCAATTAGAAAACAATGATCACAATTTCAAATTTTGTCTCGAGACCTCCACCAGCTAATGCCTGATTTTCTCAGCCACCTTAATTAAACTTCTGATTCTTTTGTTTTTCTTCAAGATCCTTCGTCATGAAGAGGCTAGTCAGGAAGAAGAGAATAATCTTCATGTACATTATGTTTAGCATAGACATTGACAGTTCAGTTGTATTTGGCAGCATTGCATAGGGATCAGTACATGACCAAACAGCGGCCACAAGTGAGCAACAGCAGGTACTAATGGCAGGCACAGTTCATGGAACAGTTCACCAAAGAGTCCTCCTGAGCAGGGCAGAGATGAGAACCTCAGATGCCCAGTTATGAAAGGGAAGATGCTTGCCTCACATGTACTGGAAAGCTTGCCTAGGAATTTCAGCATCACTTCCAGCATGTCAGCTGTCACTTTTCTTATTACAGTATAAGGAAAGCTCCACAGTTGTTCACTTGGATGATAAAATAATGGAAGACATTTGGTAACTTGTCTCTCTTTTCAGAAATATTCAAATTGTAAATTTGAGGCTTTCTTAATCAGGATCCAATGTAAGTCAGTGAGCACAGGAGTGTTGGGTGAATGGGACTTACTGTGGTTTAGGCTGCACAGTGACACCAGAGTTCTCAATGAGTTTGAATTTCTGAAATGTAGGAGACCGACCCGGAGTATACGAACAAGAATTTCAACAGTAGATAAGGTGAGATAGGAAGGACAGAATTAATTTTGGACTTCTCTTGTCGAATGAAGAAATAAGTCCCTGACCACTCATCAAGACACCCAATAAATTGTGAAATATTTAACAAGTAACTCTGTCAGACAAGGGAAGTTAGATAGTATATATTCGGCTAGCTAATTTCCAATGATATGCAACAATAATTACTACCTTCAATGTGGGCAAGTTGACAGTCAAGTCTCACATATAAATTACTGGGAAATCTACACACACAATCATGTTAACAGTGACTTGTTCAAGGGAGAAGTAAGAAGATAATAGTCAGGGAAGAAGGAGAACTGCGGCACGGTGGCTCAGTAGTTAACACTGCTGCCTCAGCACCAGGGACCCGGGTTTGGTTCCAACCTTGGATGACTGGGTGGATTTCCTCCAGGTGCTCCAGTTTCCTCCCACAGTCCAGAGATGTTCAGGTTAGGTGGATTGGCCATTGTAACTTGTCCATAGTATCCAGCGATGTGCAGGGTAGGTAGATTAGCCATGGTAAATGTGAGGTTATGGGAATAGCGTGGGGGTCTGGATGAGATGCTATTTGGAGAGTCGGTGTGGACTTGATGGGCCTAATGACCTCTTTCCGCACTGTAGAAATTCTAGGATTCTATGCTCTACAGTTCATGTAAATATCCTATATCTCTTACTTCATCTTGAAACGTATTCGTTTCCACATCTTATTAAGTTTTTTTCAGTCTTCGCATTAGTTATAGCAGACAGAGTGGGACCAGGCTCCCAGACACTTGCAAATGCTGGTTTAAACTAAACGCTGATAAATATGCAAGGGCCTCTGATGGTAAATAGCAATAATTTTTCTCTTCCTAATAACCATCTGCCTTCAACTTGATACTTCTTTCAACAGGCAAAGCAAAAACATCTGAAAGCTGTACAGATAATTCTGAATCCACACTACTTTGATGTCATATGCAGTAGAGTTTGATGTGCGACACAAGAATTCCCAACCATTAGTGAAATAGAACATAGAACATAGAACAATACAGCACAGAACAGGCCTTTTGGCCCTCAATGTCCTTCAGCCTTTCCTCATAAGACCTTCCCTCCAGACCAGGCAACATCCTGGTAAATCTCCTCTGCACCTTTTCCAATGCTTCCACATCCTTCCCGAAATATGGTGACCAGAACTGTACACAATATTCCAAGTGTGGCCACACTAGCGTTTTGTATAGTTGCAGCATGATATTACGGCTCCGAAACTCAATCCCTCTACCAATGAAACCTAATACACCGCATGCCTTCTTAACAGTGCTGTCCACCTGGGTGGCAACTTTCAGGAATCTGTGTACATGGACTCCAAGATCTTTCTGCACATTCACATTACCAAGAATCTTTCCATTGACCCAGTACTCTGCCTTCCTGGCTTGTGTGGATTGCGATCCTCTTGCAAGGATGCCTGCCTTGAAGAAGTTTTCCTCCTCTCTCTACAAGAATCCACGCTTCAAGCGCTCTGCCTTTATTCCTGATGAAGGGCTTTTGCCCGAAACGTCGATTTTGCTGCTCGTCGGATGCTGCCTGAATTGCTGTGCTCTTCCAGCACCACTGATCCAGAATCCATTGTACGGACAGCAAGTTAGATTATGAATAACGAATGTTGCATAAAGAATGCAACAGGGCTGATCCAACTCAGCATAATTTTTGATGGATCAGCCAATGAAAATACATGCACTGGGTTTGGTTTTAAAATCTAATCTGGCCTTCAAAGGCCTAGCAACAAACTACATTCTAACAATTCCTGTTGTGGCAGTACACTTGTGAACAATTTTAAAAACAGAATATGAAATGACACTGCATCACTAGCAATGCCATTATTGGAAAAGAAAACCATGCATGGATTCCAATGGGCTGGTGGTTTGCAGTATGCAGTGCCTTCAATTGTTTCTTGATATTAGGTGAAGTGAATCAAATTGGCTGAAGACTGGTATCTGTGATATGGAGGAACATGGAGGAGATTGAGATGGATCATCCACTTGGTACTTTGGGCTGAAGATTGCTGTGAATGCTTCAACCTTATCTTTTGTGCTAATGTGTTGGGCTGTTCCATTATTAAGAATGGGAATATATGTGTGGTCTTCTCCTTCAGTGAGTTGTTGAATTGTCCACCACTCTTTGCGACTAGAGTGAAGCCTATCCGTCTTGACTGGACTGAGGCCTGCTCACACCTATGACAAGCATCTTGGCTCTAGCACAAATCATTAAACAAAGAACTGCAGATGCTAAAAATCTGAAACAATACCATAAATCTCTGCATAAATTCAGCTGGTCTGGCACCATTTGTGGAAATAGAAACTGAATTAATGTTTTTGACTACAATGATCCTTCTTCAGTACTAGAACATAGAACATATAACATAGAACAATACAGCACGAACAGGCCCTTCGGCCCACGATGTTGTGCCGAACATTTGTCCTAGCTTAAGCACCCATCCATGCCCTATCCAATTGCCACTTAAAGGTCACCAATGATTCTGACTCTACCACTCCCACAGGCAGCTCATTCCATGCCCCCACCACTCTCTGGGTAAAGAACCCACCCCTGACATCTCCCCTATACCTTCCACCCTTCACCTTAAATTTATGTCCCCTTGTAACACTCTGTTGTACCCGGGGAAAAAGTTTCTGACTGTCTACTCTATCCATTCCTCTGATCATCTTATAAACCTCTATCAAGTCACCCCTCATCCTTCGCCGTTCCAACGAGAAACGGCCTAGCACTCTCAACCTATCCTCGTATGACCTAGTCTCCATTCCAGGCAACATCCTGGTAAATCTTTTCTGCACCCTCTCCAAAGCTTCCACATCTTTCCTAAAGTGAGGTGACCAGAACTGCACACAGTACACCAAATATGGCCTAACCAAAGTCCTGTACAGCTGCAACATCACTTCACGACTCTTGAATTCAATCCCTCTGCTAATGAACGCTAATACACCATAGGCCTTCTTACAAGCTCTATCCACCTGAGTGGCAACTTTCAAAGATAGTTAGCATCTTAAGGAAAAGTGGTATTTATCTTGATGATGCTGGTGGGAGGAGTAAAGGTGTGAGTGGATGGGTGGAGATGGAGCCCAGAGAGGAAAAGTTAGGCAGACAAAGAGATATTTGATTGTAAACTAGGGAAGAAAAAAACATTAGATAGGTGATAATGGGGACTGTGAGTGAGTGAAAATTGGTTAATTGTGCTGAAAGCAACTGATTCTGGATCAGTGGTGCTGGAAGAGCACAGCAATTCAGGCAGCATCCGAGGACAGGCAAAATCGACGTTTCGGGCAAAAGCCCTTCATCAGGATTCCTGATGAAGGGCTTTTGCCCGAAACATCGATTTTGCCTGTCCTCGGATGCTGCCTGAATTGCTGTGCTCTTCCAGCACCACTGATCCAGAATCTGGTTTCCAGCATCTGCAGTCATTGTTTTTACCTCATTGAAAGCAACTGATGTCATGTCAAGCTGGTGTTCAGGCTGTAAAATTATTGAACTTGATATTGGGTCCTGAAGACTGTGAAGTCCCCAAGCAGAAGATGAGATGCTGTTCCTTCAGCTTGCACTAAGCCTCACTGGAGCACTGCAGCAGGTCCGAGACTCAAATGTTGGTGCAGGGACATGGTGGTGTGTTGAAGTGGCAGGCACTTGGAAGCTCGGGGTGGTTTTTACAGACAGGTGATCTGACTTTGTGTCTACCGTAAATGGTGCTGGAAGACAGTAGTAATGTGAGCCAGATATCTCCTGGCTGAGTGGGAAAATTACAAAAAAGCAAGGCATGACAGGAATGATATGAGTATCGAGATAGGCTCAGAGAAAGTGAGGACTGCAGATGCTGGAGATCAGAGTCAAAAGGTGTGGCACTGGAAAAGCACAGCCAGTCAGGCAGCATCCCAGTGCCATACCTTTTGACACAAAGAAAGTGAGTCCGGGTGAAGAGTTATGCCCGAGATATGTTGCTTCTCAGATGCTGCCTGACCCGCTGTGTTTTTTCCAGTGCCGCACTTTATCAATTCAGAGAAAGTGAGCACTGCAACAGTGAGCGAAGAGCCCAGAGATGTAGTCTGTGATTTGGGTATATGACCCTGAGCACAAAGTGTTCTTGTTTCAGCATTGCAATTGTAGTTGCTGCTGCAGCCTGAGGTGCAACTTTACGGTGTAATAGTGTCCTATAAATGGATCAGAAATGTGGGCCATGAGGGTTCTTAGAGGCTGGCACTTGTTGGATGTCCATGTCCATGGATGTGGGGTGCATGTAGCTGGTACTCATGGCGCATGCCTGAGATGCTGGTGCCCATGTCCAATATGGAGATCTCTGAGCAAGTAGCAAGTTGAACTCACCAAAACCCCCTCTGCTCTCCATGTTGAGTTTCCCGATGGCTAGTTTGAATGGTGAGTTTGGTATGGTCACAACCCATGGAAAGTTGGATTGTGAGGAAGTCATTTAACTAACAATGAAAAGCATCAATTGGAAACTGGTTGCTCGCTGACAAGAATGGGCAAAGCAGGGAAATTGCAGTGAGATGATGTCAGCCTCGAGATGACTAACTCCCCTGATTCTAGCACGCATCTTACCACAGCCCATGTCATTCAAAGTCTGGTAGAATTCCATCTCAATAACTTGTTTAACTCTTACCACCATTTGAAGAAGGACAAGACACATGCTTTTGTGGAATTAGTTGAAGAGGAAACAGTGGATGAGAGTAAAATTGCTGATCTAATGTTTATGGACTTACAAAATATATTTGAGGTGATGACATATACCAGAGTTACCAGAAAAGTTATAACCCATGGAATAAAAAGGACAGTAGCAATGTGGATACAAAATTGGCTGAGTAACAGAAAACACAGTGATGGTTAATGGATATATGTTAGGCTGGAGCAAGGTGTGTAGTGCATTTCCCCAGAGTTGGTGTTTGGACCCTTGTTTTTCATTATTAATGTAAATGATCTAGATCTTGAAGTGTTGTTGACAACTTTGAAGTTAGTGGATAATACAAAATTTAAACTGGGGAGGACAGTGTAGATAAGTTGATGGAGTGGGCAGCCAGGGCAGATTAAGTTCAATGTAGCGAAGCTTCTGTGAGTTGATTCATTTGGTTAGCAAAGGCAGTACAAAATAAAGGCAGCTACCCTAAAGCATATGCAAGAAGTATATGTATATAAGTCATTAAAGATTTTAAAAGACCTGGCCTTTTTTTTTAATCCATAGGGTGGCGCATTCATGGAACAAGCTGCCAGAGGAGGTGGTGGAGGTGGGTACAATTACAACATTAAAAAGACATCTGGATGGGTATATGAGTAGGAAGGGTTTGGATGGATCTGGGCCAAATACGGGAGAGATGGAGACAGTAATTAATAAAGCGTACAATATTAATAGAAAACAAGTGGACGGTGAACCTGTGTAAGACACTAATCAGCTCTAGATGGTGTACTGTCTATAGTTCTGGACACTACAGCTCCAGAAGGATGCAAAGACATCCATTGGAGAGAGTGCAGAAGAGGTTTACAGGAATGGTCCCAGGGAGAGAAATTTCAATTATGAAGATAGATTTGAAAAATTGAAACTGTTCTCCGTAAAGGAGATGACTAAGTGGTCTACATAGAGTAGACAGAAAGAAACTGTTCTTGTTCATAAACATTGCCTTGTTTGGGGAGGCAATGGCCTAGTGGTATTATCACTGGACTGTTAGTCGGGTTAAAATCCCACCATGGCAGTTGGAGGAATTTGAATTCAATTAAAACAAAACTCTGGAATTAATAGTCTAATGATGACCATTAACCCATTGCTGATTGTTGGGAAAGCCCACCTGATTCACTAATATCCTTTAGGGAAGAAAACTGCCATCTTTACCTAGCCTGGCCTACGTGTGATTCCAGACCAACAGGAATGTGGTTTATTCTGGGCAATTAGGGATGGGCAATAAATGCTGCCCAGCCAGCAATGCCACATCCTGTGAACAAATAATAATAATAAAAAAAAGAACCACAATGAGAGAAGAAAATGCAATGTAAGAAAGCATGTGTTAGGTTTGATTTGGATCTGAAGGCACTGTCTGGAAATGTGGTGGAGGCAGGTTCAAATAAGGCATTTAAGAAAGCATTGGATTATTATTTAAGCAAAATCAGTATGCAGGATTATGGGGGAAGGGTGGTCAAATGGCACTGAATCATTAAATTCTTTTCGAGAGCTAGCGGAGACCCAATGGGCCAAGTGTCCTCATTCTGCACTGTAACAATTTGTGATTCATTCTTAAGAGTGCAGCATTTTTATTCTGGCTTTTGTGACATTGTCAGTAATGCACCTGGTTTTAAAATTACTTCTGTAAAATTCTGTCATTTTTAAATCTCTTGTTCCTTATTGTAGCCATTCTTCTTGGTGCTCTCCCACAATGGTGGCACCACCTCTTCTGAGCTGTATGTACCCAGTTTACTTATAGCCTTCTCAAAATGGAAAGGCGCTGTATTTTTAAAGTATTTCCTCTTGCCCTCCAGGGAATTCAATTTCACTTGCAAAACCTCTAATAAACATTTGTCTCCTGCTGGCTTGGGACCACTCATTGGTATCTGAGGCAATCTGGAACTAATAAGTGTGGTTTGTCTTCTGGCCTCTAGCTAACATTTTCTTCAGCACATCTCTTACCAAGTCTGAAATGCTTGCTACCATTGAGTCAGGGCTGTTGTTGAATCTTGCACGCGTTGATATTCTGCAGGTTTTTTGAATGTCCAACTTTCCCAGCTGCTATGTCCACATGAGTAACCTTCTTAAAACTGTGTCTGCAGATTTCTTCTAAGTTCACTGGAATCTGTACTATTGCTCACCAGGTTGGATGATGGATCCTCACCATAATTACCTTGTGACAAGATTTGCTGCCACCATCTTCTTTTTAGGTTGGGAGCAAAAGGAACTAATGGGGCTAGTATGGTAAACTATGTAGACTAATGAGAAGAGGCTCTTATCTTAAGATGTAATTTCTTTCATGCTAGAAACCAGGTGCAGGCTACACTGGTATGTCACTCATTATTACAGAGACCACGTTGGAGACTTAGACAGCAGGTTTCTCTCCTCTGAGATCCATGTTTTCTCACCCAAGTATATAAGACTTTGTCATATCGGCAGTGCTTAATGCACTGGTGAAGAAGGCATTTGGCACACTTGCCTTCATTGGTGAGAACATTGAGGATAGGAGTTGGGATGTCAGGTTGTTGCTATACAGGACATTGGCGAGGCCACTTTTAAAATACTATGTTCACTTCTGGCTGCCTTTCTGAAGGAAGGTTGTTGTTAAACTTGAGAGGGTGCAGAAAATCTTTACAAGGATGTTACCGGGACTAGGGAGTTTCAGTTATAGGGAAGGACTGAATAGGCTGGTGCTTTTTCCCTGGAGCATCAGAGTCTGAGGGATGACCTTATAGTGCTTTATAAGATCATGGAGGGAGGGGGGGTGGGCCATGGAAAGGATGAATAGCCAAGGTCTTTTTTTTATGGTGGTGGAATCCAAAGCAAGAGGGCATAAGTTTAAGATGAGAGACAAAAGATTTAAAAAGGACCTGATGTTTTCGCGCAGAGGGTAGTGTGTGTATGGAACGAGCTGCCAGAGGAAGTGGTAGAGATGGGTACAATTACAACATTCAAAAGGCATCCAAATGGGTACATGACTTGGAAGGTTTCAGAGGGATATGGGTCAAATGCTGGCAATCATTGAGGGATGAAGGGCCTGTACTGCATTGTAAGGTTTTATGTTCCATGACACCCTGCATGGGCAGTGACTGCCCTTGTTCACATGTTGGCATTGAACACAAACCAGCCTGTCCACACCCTCATAGTATACCTCCATTCTATTTACAATGCAGTTCTGCACTTCATTGGCTTTCAGCACTATCCTGGCTTTGAGTGGACAGTATCAGGTATGATGACATGGTGTGCTTGGGGCTCAGGGGAGAAATGGGAAATAAATAATTAAATAGATGGGTTTGCTGCGGAAGATCAAAGCTGATGGTGTTGACAAGGAGTGAAACAAAGAAGGAAATATGAAAACAGGAAGGCTGGAGAAATTCAACAGGTCTGACAGCATCGATGGAGAGAAAGCAGAGTTAATGTTTCATGACATTCTTCTTCATTGCAAAAATAAACAAAGGTTTGGAGGAGGGATGAGAGGCTGACAATGTGACTGATTGAATGAAGTGCAACCCACTGTTTCCTTCCATCACCATTTGGGGTGGCATAGTGGCTCAGTGGTTAGCACTGCTGCCTCATAGCACCGGGGTCCCAGGTTCAATTCCAGCCTCAGGTGGCTGTCTGTGTGGAGTTTGCAGTCCAAAGATGTGCAGGTCAGATGAATTGGCCATGGTAAATTGCCCACAGTGTTAGGTGCATTAATCTGAGAGAAATGGGTCTGGGTGGGTTACTCTTCGGAGGGTCGGTGTGGACTGGTTGGGTCGAAGGGCCTGTTTTCACACTGTGTAGGGAATTTTTAAAAAAAGGGACTAGGTTAGTGGGAGTTTTGGTCGGTGTGGATGAGTTGCACTAAAGGGTCTATTTCCATGCTGTATGACTCTATGACACTTTATGACTCTATTAGCCCTTCTAAACCGCAAAACCACACATCACATTGTGTGTGCACATGTGCACGTGTCACTGCCCGAAAGCTGTAAGTTTGATGTCGCATCTTATTATTTTTCTCAAGATTAGCAGGTAATAAACTTCCCTTTTTTCTTATTCAAGAAAACCTCTTAACTGGCACCTTGTTGCGAGAATAGAAATGACTTAACGACAGCAGAGTTATAGCCTCTTGCTAAATAGACCATAAACCTTTGTTGCAGCCAACTGGGTAGGTTGAAAATTGGGGAACTGATTTATTCCCCCTTTACCTGAGGTTAATGGAGTGGATAATGCTCAACTCTGTAATAATATCAATAGATCTGCAAAAACTAAACATTTTCTTTGAGTAAAAACAACAGATTGCTAATTGTTGCGTTAAAAGGGTGCCAGCTTAAGAGTAATGATATCAGCAGCTGACCACCAGCTTATTTACAGGGAAAGTACACGGCTGAATAAGTGGAATTCTATTTTGAAATAAATGGCATTCCTGTGTTATCATTGATGTTTTGGAAACGTCGTTCCATCATTTCCTATACTTTTCTTATAAATTGCTAGCAAATGGCTTTGCCCATGCATTATTGTATTTAAAAGGACTGTGGTAACAATAGTTTCAATACTGTATTTCTTTGACTACATTTTCTGTACCAAATTTTTTTTTTAATTAAGCCACTCTGTCAGATCAGCAACCTTATCTCACACTAGATATACAATTTAATATAAGTGGCACCATTCAGTGAACGTGTCAAAGTGGGATGAAAGCATTCAGTTGGATAATTGCATTTATTAGTGGTGTAAGCCAACCTAAAAGATCAGCACTTCACCATAGTATTTAATTCTGAACACTGCATGATCCCTTTGCTGTATGCAGATGGTTGACCCTCTAATTTTCCACCTGTGTTTATGCAATGAACTTTAATGTAATGTTTCAAAGTAAGGGCTTGAAATCTTGTTTCATTTTCCTACTCAGATTTTATCGCAATTATATTCAGTGTGGCAAGCTTGAGCTGGATGGATTTTGTTCAAAAATTCTTTAGTGTTAAATATTAAGTGTTGATTGTGATGGAGAACAGTACATGTTTTTGAACTGTTCATATGTCGTGACAATGTTATCCACTCAAAGGTCAGGTACAGCGCAGGTCAATGGTTATAGGGCCACTTCTGCTACTGTTCTCCAACAAAATACTCAACTACAACCTCAGCTGAAACACTATACAAAATGGCTGTTTCACTGTCAATCTTTCAGCTTCAGAACTGAAGCAGCTCAATTAATTTTGAACCAGGATAATTCTGTTTTGGAGATTTACATTCACCATTTGTAAAGTGTTTCAAAACTGTCAAAATTCCATTTGGTGTGAGGATATTCACAAACTAAATGTAATTGTGTCAAGATATTCATCCCTGAATGTTTACTGCTTAATGCGTAATGCATTTTGTCAGTCATAAGATACACCATTTCAGAAAAACACTTTTTGTTTGTTGATTCATGAAGCACAGATTGAAGCTGTTGAATTTAAAACAGTCCACTCTTATATCTCTTATCCTGAACAAGGAGTAATTTATGTAGTCTATACTTTGTATTATACCATTCATTTACATTTAAAATTCTAAAGCAGCCTCGATTAATTCTTTTGAATAACCGGGATTTCAAATAATAAACTGTTCCAATGTAGTCAAAACTAATTAGACTGTTTCATTGTTTGAAAATTAAGCTTAGCAACAGCCTTCTGGAATACTGAGAGAGTCTTGAAGTACCACTTGGTAATTAGGGTAAATTATCATTCAGCCAGAAGTGCCACCTACATCTCCTGTATTCTCTGTAATGGCAAGTTTTTTTTTGCCAACATCTGACTCATGAATAATAGGAAAACATCTTCAGTCTCATAATGATCAGTGCAAATTAATTAGACAGACAATTAACATTGTGCATAAGAAACAAGTGGGCAATCAAGAGATTCGTTGTCTGTATGATAGTGCCATTGTAAGGTTCCAATTTTGATGCATTTGTCATGAACAATAATGTCTAGAGAACTGAGAAGGATTCTGAACTGTGCGTATACAATCTGACCATAAGCTTATTCACATTTCTTTTTCTACATATTAAATAATGGTGGCACCAGCCCTGTCCTGTACAAGCTGAATTAGATACACTTTTGTCTGTTCTCATTGATTAGGAACAAAAGTCTTTCATGTTATCTTCATAGTGGCCTGGATCTCAGAATTTCTTATTAATTAACATCTCAATTTTCACAGCTAATGTCCCAGTGAGTAAAGCTAATGGTATTTTAGCTGTCTGACATGAACATGCACTTTTTAAGTATAAATGCTATTTTGCAGATTTTCAGACTTACTGCTCTGTTTTTGGCTTAGTTATTTGGATTTGATTTTTTAAAAATTGTATCAATTGATACACCCATGTTTTCACGCTATGTTCACTGTGTACTATAGGTGATGTACATTTCTATGTATCGCCAGATTACAGTCCATTGTTATCAATTTAAGATGTATTTCCATTCTGACTACAAGACTGCAGATGACACTAAGGTCGGTGGAGTTGTGGATAGTGATGAAGGATGTTGTAGGTTACAGAGAGACATAGATAAACTGCAGAGCTGGGCTGAGAGGTGGCAAATGGAGTTTAATGCGGACAAGTGTGAGGTGATTCACTTTGGTCGGAGTAACCGGAATGCAAAGTACTGGGCTAATGGTAAAATTCTTAGTAGTACAGATGAGCAGAGAGATCTCGGTGTCCAAGTACACAGATCCTTGAAAGTTGCCACCCAGGTTTACAGGGTTGTTAAGAAGGCATACAGTGTTTTAGCTTTTATTAATAGAAGGATTGAGTTCCAGAACCATGAGGTTACGCTACAGCTGTGCAAAACTCTGGTAATGGCTGCACTTGGAGTATTATGTACAGTTCTGGTCACCGCATTATAAGAAGGATGTGGAAGCTTTGGAAAGGGTGCAGAAGAGATTTACTCGGATGTTGCCTGGTATGGAGGGAAAGTCCTATGATGAAAGTCTGAGGGACTTGAGGCTGTTTTCGTTAGAGAGAAGAAGGTTGAGAGGTGACTTAATAGAGACATATAAGCTAATCAGAGGGTTAGATAGGGTGGACAGGGAGAGCCTTTTTCCAAGAATGGTGACAGTGAGCATGAGGGGGCATAGCTTTAAATTGAGGGGTGATAGATATAGGACAGATGTCAGAGGTAGTTTCTTTACTCAGAGAGTAGTAAGGGTATGGAATGCTTTGCCTACAACGGTAGTAGATTCGCCAACTTTAAGTACATTTAGGTCGTCATTGGACAAGCATATGGGCGTACATGGAATAGTGTAGGTTAAATGGGCTTCAGATTGGTATGACAGGTCGGCACAACATTGAGGGCTGAAGGGCCTGTACTGCACTGTAATTTCTGTGTTCTATGTTCTAGGTCTGAGGCTGAAAGAGCTTGGGTTGAGCACTATTTCTAGGCTCCTGGTGGTCTTGATATATGCTCAAGCAAAGCAAACATTCAAATGTTTGCAAACAAGTGTTTTAGAGTTCGGAGAAAGTAGAAACCTTGTTGTTGAAGGATATAAAATAAGGCCAGGTAGGTTGTAAAACAGATTTGATCTGGCAATAGATATAAGCTCCATGCAAAGATTAACACAATGCTGTACTGAATATGAGGTCGAAGAACACACTGATGCATGATACTGCTTAACTAAATGAACATTGATAAACTTCAATGAACTATAGTTGATAAGATGTAGTACCTATGTTGTGTTGGTAGAACACAGCATAAAATATGTGTGTGGTACATTTAGAATGCATGCTAAAACCCTTTAGGCGCAGAGACAAACACAAAATACCAAATGCAATTTAATTTAATTTCAATAATTGTGATGAAAAAGTAATGGAATTCCTGGGAGAATATCATTTTACCCTTAAACTGAAATCTTAACTCTTGTGAATTGGAGGAAGGGCAACTAAAATGAACGCTCAGAATGAGCTGTGTTTTCCTATTAAAAAAGAACTTTTCTCATACCCTCAATATTTTTTGGAAGTTGGAGGATTACATAAATGCACAATGTGTTTATTGGTTATTTGTTGTCCACGTATCAAAGTATTCTGGATGTAAATTTGCTCATTGAGCTGCAGGTTTTGTTTTCAGACATTTTGTCACCATATTAGGTAGCGTCTCCAGTGAGCCTCCGGTGAAGCGCTGGTTTATGTCCTGCTTTCTATTTATGTGTTTAAGTTTCTTTGGGTTGTTGATGTCATTTCAGGTGTCGATTTCATTTCCTGTTCTTTTTCACACAGGGTGGTAGATGGGGTCCAAGTCTATATGTTTTTTGATAGAATTCCGGTTGGAATGCCATGCTTGTAGAAATTCTCGTGCAAGTCTCTGATTGGCTCATCCTAGGGTGGATATGTTGTCCCAAAGTGGAGTCCATCCTCTTCTGTATGTAAGGATACTAATGATAGTGTCTTTTTGTGGCTAGTTTTCTGCTTATTTGTCTAATGTAGTATTTGTTACAGTTCTTGCAAGATATTCTGTAAATGATGTTCATTTTGCTTGTTGTCTATATAGGGGTCTTTCAAGTTCATTAGCTGCTGTTTTAGTGTGTTGGTGGATTTGTGGGGCTACCATGATGACAAGAGGTCTGAGTAGTCTGGGGTCATTTCTGAGATGTCTTTGATGGAGGCAAAATTGGCTAGGGTTTCTAGACATGTTTGGGTTTGTTGCCCACAAATCAGCGGACTGTGTTCATTGGGTACCCATTCTTTTTGAATACACCGTATAGGTGTTTTTCCTCTGCTCTGCATAGTTCCTCTGTGTTGCTGTGTGTGGTGACACGTTGAAATAATGTTCAGATGCAGCTTCATTTGTGGGTGTTGGGATGATTGCTTCTGTAGTTCAATATTTGGTCCATATGCGTTGTTTTCCTGTAAACGCTGGTTCTCTACTGCGACATCTAGGAATGGCAGTTTGTTGTTGTTTTCCTCCTCTTTTGTGAATTTTATGCTAGTAAGGATATTATTGATGGTCTTGATGGTTTCCTCTAATTTGTTTCATTTAATGATGATAAAGGTGTCATCCACGTTGCAGAACCAAAGTTTGGACTGGATGGTTAGCAGAGCTGTTTGTTTGAATCTCTGCATTACTGGCTCTGCTAAGCCCCTGATGTTAGAGATTCTATGGGTGTTCCGTTGGTTTATTATAGGTTTTGTTATTGAAAGTGAAGTGGGTGGTAAGGCATAGGTCCACTAGCTGGATGATATTGTCCTTGCTGATGAAGTTGGTGGTGTTTGGTGTATGTGTCTTTGGTTCTTTTAATAGTGTAATCAGTGTTTCCTTGGCCAGGTTGATGTTGTTGGATGTGGACAGGGCTGTTACATCAAAGGAGACCATTATTTATCCTCTTCTATCTTGATGTCTTTGGTGTTCAGGAATCCTTGGTGGAGTGGATAGAGTGGCACGAGTCTTTTACTAACTGTTTTAGTCTTTGATGTAGTTCCTTGGCTAATCTCTACATTGGTATTCCAGGTAGTGAGATTATGGGTCTGAGGGGGGCTCCTAGGTTTTGAATTTTGGGTAAGCCGTAGAAGCATGGTGTGTTGAATCCATCTGGTTTCACTTTTTTTGGAAGTCAGTCTTGTTTAATTCTCCAGATTTCTGAAGTTTATTGAGTAAGGCTGTGATTCGGTTCTTTAGTTGTTAGGTCGGGTCTATCACGACCTGTTAGTGAATGTTGTATCAAACTATCAAAAGCATCGAAGTATTCTCAAACTACTAAATAAACTTCTCAATATAATTTCAAATGAGCACTATGGGTAGAATTGAATAGAGTCATAGAGATGTACAGCATGGAAACAGACCCTTCAATCCATCCCGTCCATGCCAACCAGATATCCCAACCCAATCTAGTCCCACCTGCCAGCACCCAGCCCATATCCCTCCAAGCCCTTCCTATTCATATACCCATCCAAATGCCTCTTAAATGTTGCAATTGTACCAACCTCTACCACTTCCTCTGGCAGCTCATTCCATACACGTACCACCCTCTGTGTGAAAACATTGCTCCGTAGGTCTCTTTTATATCTTTCCCCTCTCACCCTAAACCTATGCCCTCTAGTTCTGGACTTCCCGACCCCAGGGAAAAGACTTTGCGTATTTATCCTATCCATGCCCCTCATAATTTTGTAAACCTCTATAAGGTCACCCCTCAGCCTCTGATGCTCCAGGGAAAGAAAAACCCAGCCTGTTCAGCCTCTCCCTATAGCTCAAATCCTCTAACCCTGGCAACATCCTTGTAAAACTTTTCTGAACCCTTTCAAGTTTCACAACATCTTTCTGATAGGAAGGAGACCAGAATTACATGCAATATTCCAACAGTGGCCTAACCAATGTCCTGTACAGCTGCAACGTGACCTCCCAACTCCTGTACTCAATACTCTGACCAATAAAGGAAAGCATATCAAATGCCTTCTTCACTCTCCTATCTACCTGCAACTCCACTTTCAAGGAGCTATGAATCTGCACTCCAAGGTCTCTTTGTTCAGCAACACTCCCTAAGACCTCACCATTAAATGTATAAGTCCTGCTAAGATTTGCTTTCCCAAAATGCAGCACCTCGTATTTATCTGAATTAAACTCCATCTGCCACTTCTCAGCCCATTGGTCTATCTAGACAAGATCCTGTAGTAATCTGAGGTAACCCTCTTCGCTGTCCACTACACCTCCAATTTTGGTGTCATCTGCAAACTTACTAACTGTACCTCTTATGCTCGCATCCAAATCATTAATGTAAATGACAATAAGTAGAGGACCCAGCACCGATCTTGTGGCACTCCACTGGTCACAGGCCTCCAGTCTGAAAAACAATCCTCTACCACCACCCTCTGTCCGAGTTTACTTGTGGGTGAAGGCCTTACTGCCTTTCTAACTCTACTCCAACTAAGTCTGTACATAGCAGGAAGGTTTGTGGACAGACTTTATGCCCTGCCATCAACTCAGACCCTTAATTGGGCAATTAATTCCCTTTTAATGGCCTTATCATGCCATCAGTGGTATTTAGCTAGCAATAACTACACACTTATGATGTGGAAAGCCAGAAATGTCAGCCCTGTTGGAGTTGCCTGCAGGTTCCTGGAGGTCCATTTTGAAAGGTACTCCATGTGTGTTCAAAGGGACCAGTCTCGGGAAGGAGAAGTGAGGGAGTTGCTGAGAGCACCTCCTGTCCTTGCACCCTCACAATCTTCCTCCTGCCATCACTTACCTCTGGGCCTGAATCTGTTAGAAATCCTGGGCATTGACAGGAGTGTGGTACTGGCAGCAATCACTGCTACCTTGGTGGTATGGCTTAGCAATCCAGCCTGCTGCTGATTGGCAGCACCTTCTGGGTCCTGCCCAATTAAACCTGTTGGACTATAACCTGGTGTTGTGTGATTTTTAACTTTGTACACCCCAGTCCAACACCAGCATCTCCAAATCAGGACCTCTGGGGTCCTTGCTTCTGGGGAAGGGCTATCACTACCCAGCTAAATACTTGAGTGACACTTAATTTCACAGATCTTTCCAAAAGGAGGTGACATAAAAGCTTTCCAGGCAGAGATGAAAGTTTCATGTCACCTCCATTAAAAACCATATCCTTTGAGAAAGATTCTCTTCTCAACATGAATTCTTGAGATTAAGTATACTTAGAAATGGATATTGATGTGTTCACAAACGCATACAAATAAATGGCGTAGCCCATCACTAACTTCCCCAGGGGAATTCTATTTCCATAAGAAATGCTGACAAACATCCTGTGAATGAATATTTTAAAAAGTCTCTTGAGTTTCATTTGATTTTATTAAAAAGCTCAATTATCATTGAGGCATAGAGTAATGGAGATGTACAACATAGAAACAGACCCTTCAGTTCAACTCATCCATGCCGACCAGGTACCCTAAATTAATATAATTCCATTTGCCAGCACTTGGCCCATATCCTTCTAAACCCTTCCTCCTCATGTACCCATCCAGATGCCTTTTAAACATGTACTTGGGAACACCACTACCTGCAAGTTCCCCTCCTCACCACTTACCACCCTGTCTTGGAAATATACCACCATTCCTTCACAGACGTTGGGTCAAAATCCTGGAATTCCCTCCCAACGGCATTGTGGGTCAACCCGCAGCAAGTGGACTGCAGCAATTCAAGAAAGCAGTTCACCACCACCTTCTCAAGAGCAAATAGGGATGGGCTATCAATGCTGGCCAGCCAGCAACACTCAAGTCCCATAAATGAATTTTTAAAATGTTGCAATCGTACCAGTCTCCACCAATTCGTCCGGCAGCTCATTTTGTACACAGACCACCCCCTGCATGAAAAAGTTGCCCCTTTGATCCATTTCGTGTCTTTTCCCTCTCACCTTTAAACTATGACCTCTAGTTTTGGACTCCCCCACCCCATGGAAAATGCATTGTCTATTTACACTATTCATGCCTCTCATGATTTTATAAACCTCTATAAGGTCACCCCTCAGCCTCCGATGTTCCAGGGAAAATAGCCCCTGTCTATTCAGCCCCTCCTTATAGTTCAAACATCCCGGCAAATCGTTTTGGAACCCTTTCACAATATCCTTCCTATAGGAGGGAGACCAGAATTGCACACTATACTCAAAAAATGTCTGAATGAAAAGTAGTGAAAAGTAAAATTAGTGAATTCCATGTTAGGTTTTAATCTTAAACTCATACAAAAAAATTGAAGACTTGCTTATGCAGAGAATAAAACTGATTCCTTCAAGCTCAGCATAAAAGAATGATATACTTGTGTTTTAGACAGCAATCACTGATTTGTCAAAAACTTTATTTTAAGTATGGTCTGTATTTATCTTATTAGGCATTGTTCTGTCCTTAAAAGGTTTAACTTTTATTTGAAGTTCTCCTTTGGTATCTGGGCCCCAATTTTAGCTTCTAGAGAAGAATTCCAGCCACAGGTCTACTGAAAGCAGAAACCCACTTATTAAAAGTAGGTTATGTTTCCTGCTGCAAGGTTACATCTTGGAGTGGTGGGAAATTAAACTAACTCAGCATGAGTCACAAACAGACCCTCAGGATCTCTGAAGCCTCCTAGGAGGTCCTATTGAGAGGAGGGGAGGGGGAGAAAGGAGCAAGTTTTAATTCCAGCCACTGAAAGGAAAATCAAAAACACCAAGTCAAGCAGACCTGGAGAGATTCCTGAGATGGTCAGACCTCAGAGCATCACACCCCCAGGCTCTGAATCAAATGCAGGAAGCACTTAGCCTCAAAAATCTAGTTACTATATATTTAGCTTCTCATTACTGTAGTGCTCTTCTACAATCTGGGGCAACAATGCTTCTCCCCATTCATCGTGCACAGAATAATTCTCCCTGCTTCTTCATGGCACAGCTAAAGGGTACATGATAACCAGTTCTCAATGTTATCGTAATCACACACTCATCTGTTTCTTGCTTCCTTGACAGTAAGGACAAATCACTGGCTCTTTCTTTACTTCACACTCCAGAGACTTGCTCTTCATCCTGATTGCATCTTTCTTCTTCTTGTCAGTATCTCCACACCAGGCAGAAGGCCCATGCAACTTTACTCCTTTAATAGGAGCCATGATGTGGAGGTGCTGGCATTGGACTTGGGTGGGCAAAGTTAAAAATCACACAGCACCAGGTTATAGTCCAACAGGTTTATTTGGATGCACTAGCTTTGGAGCGCTGCTCCTTCATCAAGTAGCAGATGAAGGAGCAGCGCTCGGAAAGCTCGTGCTTCCAAATAAACCTGTTGGACTATAACCTGGTGCTGTGTGATTTTTAACCTTTAATAGAAAGCATTGTGGGATGATAGCACACAACACAAGGGAGAAGAATGAGACCAGGCCAATACCTTTATGTCAAGCTGGAGAAGATAGCATTGAACCTTAGTGTGCCCCCTTGAGCTGTTATTTAGGAAGTGTTTGAAACTAGATATTTATGTTCCTGTTTATTATTTGCACCCTTCACATACCTGATAAATATGACAGCACTGTGATGCTTAACATACGTATCTGTTTAGCTGTGAAGTTAAACACTTGTCCTGTGTTAAATGAAATTGTGAATTGTACAAAGTACTGACATTATAACTTTCTTTCAGTAGATTGTAATGAGGATACATTTTAAAAATTTTATTTTGATTAATCATTAATTTATCTCTGGTGATGGAGTGAAATGAACTGACTCTATGTGACAAACTGACATTTCTAGCCTGTGCTAGATAGGACTGCAGTAGCCCAAGACATTGCTGATATTTAGCCAGGCACACTGGCTCACTGATGGCCACTGTCACTGGGAATTTAGAACCTTCTTACTTTTCTCAAGTTACTTTCCTGACAGGTGGGATGTTTCCTAACTGGGCAAGCAGCAGGAAGCAAAACAATGCTTTGTGTAGTTTTAGCTGGTCAAACACCATCAGTACCCTGGCCTTTACTTGATATATTACAAACTTGGTGTGACAATAGCACTGAGTGATGAAAACTGCAATGAATAAGGAGTTATGGCAGTGCACTTCCAGACAGGCATGCTCGGCAGCTTGAAATGGATCCGTGGCTACATATATGTTATCTTGGCATGACAAGCAAGAGTACCTTGCAGAATTTAAATTAATTAATTGTGGATTACTTGCCTTGCTGAAAATAAACCCGTGATGGAGGGCTTGGAGTGATGACAAAGTGATGTATGGAACAGCAATAGGTTTGGGGAGGTGACCATTGTTCATAGTATGCAGTCATATTATGCAATCATGGATATTTGGAATTGGTGAGGTTATGACAGTGTGGAGAGAGTTTGGAGTAGGGACTAAAAACAAAGTCATCGTTGTCTTCTGCTAAATAATCAAAGGTAATTTCTGCTCATCCACCACCAGCTGTCAGGTAAGCAGTATGATCATTTAACCACCATGCAGGAATGAAGACAGATGCTGGTGAGGCACAGCTGCACGTCACTGGCACTTCTAAAACTCACTGTGGGAGAAACAGGTGAATGAGAACTGGGGGCCAAGGGCAAATCCTTGGGGGATGCCTGTGGTAATTGTGGACACTGGGAAGCTCAGAGGAACAGTGTGATCTTGGAGTGTTTCTCCCCAAATTCCTGAAAGTGGCAGGGCAGGTTAATAGGGTAGGTAAGAAGACGTACAGGACACTTGCCTATATCCGTTGAGGAATCGATTATAAGAGCAGGGAGATTATATTGGAACTGTACAAAACTTTGGTTCGGCCACAGCTGGAGTACTGTGTGCAGTTCTGGTTGCTACAATATAGGAAGGATGTGATTGCACTGGAAGGAGTGCAGAGTTAATTCACCAGGATATTGCTTAGGTTGGAGCAACTTAGCAATGGATAAGCTTCGGTTGAGGTGTCACCTGGTAGAAGTGTATAAGATTGTGAGGGACATGGACAATGTGAATAAAAAGCAGCTGTTCCCCTTAGTTGAAGGGTCAATAATAAGGAGCATAAATTTAAGGTGAAAGGCAGGAGATTGAGATGGGATCTGAGAAAAAAGTTTCACCCAGTGGGTGGTTGCAGTTTGGAATACACTGCCTGGAAGGGCAGTTTGGATGGGTAACTTCATAACCTTTTAAAAAGTACCTGAATGAGCACTTGAAATTTCATAACGTTCATAAATATAAGTCTAATGCTGTAAGATGGGACTGGTGCATGTTTAATGCAGCTTTCTCGGTACAGACCAGATGGGCTAAAGGGCTTCTTTTGTACCGTAGGATTCTGTTATTTTATGAATGGAGCTTGACCAAGAAGAAAAGACATTTTAAGTGATAAAAACAAAGACTGCAGATGCTGGAAACCAGATTCTGGATCAGTGGTGCTGGAAGAGCACAGCAATTCAGGCAGCATCCGATGAGCAGCAAAATCGACGTTTCGGGCAAAAGCCCTTCATCAGGAATAAAGGCAGAGAGCCTGAAGCGTGGAGAGATAAGCTAGAGGAGGGTGGGGGTGGGGAGAAGGTAGCATAGAGTACAATAGGTGAGTGGGGGAGGAGATGAAGGTGATAGGTCAGGGAGGAGAGGGTGGAGTGGATAGGTGGAAAAGGAGCTAGGCAGGTCGGACAAGTCCGGACAGGTCAAGGGGACAGTGCGGGATGGAAGTTTGAAACTAGGATGAGGTAGGGCAAGGGGAAATGAGGAAGCTGTTGAAGTCCACATTGATGCCCTGGGGTTGAAGTGTTCTGAGGCGGAAGATGAGGCGTTCTTCCTCCAGGCGTCTGGTGGTGAGGGAGCGGCGGTGAAGGAGGCCCAGGACCTCCATGTCCTTGGCAGAGTGGGAGGGAGAGTTGAAATGTTGGGCCACGGGGCGGTTTGTTTTATTGGTGTGGGTGTCTCGGAGATGTTCCCTAAAGCACTCTGCTAGGAGGCGCCCAGTCTCCCCAATGTAGAGGAGACCACATCGGGAGCAACGAATACAATAAATGATATTAGTGGATGTGCAGGTAAAACTTTGATGGATGTGGAAGGCTCCTTTAGGGCCTTGGATAGAGGTGAAGGAGGAGGTGTGGGCACAGGTTTTACAGTTCCTGTGGTGGCAGGGGAAAGTGCCAGGATGGGGAGGGTGGGTCGTAGGGGGGCGTGGACCTGACCAGGTAGTCACGGAGGGAACGGTCTTTGCGGAAGGCGGAAAGGATGAGGAGGGAAATATATCCCTGGTGGTGGGGTCTTTTTGGAGGTGGCGGAAATGTCGGCGGATGATTTGGTTTATGCTCCATCACCACCAGACGCCTGGAGGAAGAACGCCTCATCTTCCGCCTCGGAACACTTCAACCCCAGGGCATCAATGTGGACTTCAACAGCTTCCTCATTTCCCCTTGCCCCACCTCATCCTAGTTTCAAACTTCCAGCCCGCACTGTCCCCTTGACCTGTCCGGACTTGTCCGACCTGCCTAGCTCCTTTTCCACCTATCCACTCCACCCTCTCCTCCCTGACCTATCACCTTCATCTCCTCCCCCACTCACCTATTGTACCCTATGCTACTTTCTCCCCACCCCCACCCTCCTCTAGCTTATCTCTCCACGCTTCAGGCTCTCTGCCTTTATTCCTGATTAATGGCTTTTGCCCGAAACATCGATTTTGCTGCTTGTCGGATGCTGCCTGAATTGCTGTGCTCTTCCAGCACCACTAATCCAGAATTTTAAATGATAAGCTGATTATCTTTAGTTAGATAAGAATGGAACGAGGTGAGAATGGTCCATGCATTGGATGACAATAGAGTGGCATTGGAGGAGGATGGCTATGATTAACGTTTGGAGGCAGAATTGACACCCACTTATTAAAAATGAGGAAGGAGGGTTTGCTCCTGACATGGTCACATAGGATGTTATTTGTGAATTTGATAAGATCTGTTTCAGTGTTGAAGTAGGGGTGGAAAGCGAATTGGAGAGTTTCAGAAACAGAGATTCAGGAAAGATCAGTGAGCATTTGGGAGGTAACAGTGCCTTTACGGACGTTTTGAGAGAAAAGGGAGTTTGCAGATGATAGTTTGCAAGGACAGCGAGGGCTGCTCAGCAAAATGTTTTTTAAACACACCTTTCAGTGATTATAGCTTTTGTATATTCATTATGCTTGGTACTTTGGTCCCTAAAATTATCTTCTGGTTCATCTGTTCTTTTTACCCATAAAATAGATGCAACAAGATAAATTTTTTACCCTAAGAATACATATCAGAAATATAGAAGTCTAAATCGAATCTGTGACTTTTTAGATTGGGCAATGATTGTATATTGTCTTCCAAAACTCAATTCCAGCACTGGGGGAATGCTGCACTACTGCAAGGTGCCATCTTTCAGCTGAGATCATAAACCATGGCACCTGATCCAAATAAAAGGTCCAGAGATCATTTCACAACATAAGGAAGGGTCTACCAGTTATCATCTCCAGCATTTGGCAAGATGGCAAGAATAGATTATTTGGTCAGTTATGGAACTATGCTGAACATGAATTAATCATTATTCAAATCATCACAGTTAACCCAAATAATTCTATTAAGGTTGTTAAGAGGATATCTTTTGTCAAGCAAGTGCTTTCATACTTTAGGACTTGCTGCATGCAGTGTTTTTTTTTTAATCCAACCAAAAACACCACATATGAAAAATAAAGTTGTGACCTGCACATCAATGAGAAAAGAGCAACTGGACATTTCAAAGACTAACATTTAAATCAACAAAACAATCATATTTTAATCTGAAAACAAAAATGGTGAGCTTCCATATGGATTGTCAGAAGGGATAGGAAATTGTTAAAATCACAAGAATGTGGTTAATCCACTGGGAGTAATGTAGAAGACAAATTCAGTGTGAATTAAGACGATGAGTAACATTAGCCAAGAGCCTACGTAGTCAGCAATGAATGTAAAAGATTATGGGAAAGGAGAAAAAGAGGCCAGAGGAAGGAGGTATCTGATCCAAGCGGAAGAAATGTCTCCTACTAGGATTATGAATAGGAAATGTGTTTTTGAGCTGACTAAATGTAGAAACTCCAAAAAAAAATCACATTTCAAAAAAGGTCTCTGACCAAATTGAGATATCTAAAAATGCCACGTAGACACATTGCATGTGAGCTTGATCTGTAACAGAAAACCTGGTTAAAATATAAATGAGCTAATAGTTAAAACTGGATCAAAGAAAGTTGAGAACCAATTAATCAGATTTATCTATGCAAAAAGAAAATATTCGTATGTAGATTTTATGAATTTAAAGAAGTGATTTTCTAGTGTCCTAGTGCTATATTAGCGTTTTCCACACTCTAAGCTAATGCAAGTTAAACAGCACTCGGTTTCACTTTCAGATTCCAAAATCACTGCTGTCTCCATTGTAACTGAGGGATGTTACAAGAGGTGGACAGGAGGTCAGCATAGGCAGTAGCTCATACGTGTTATTGGCTCATGCAGAGAATTTAGTTAATATTGACAACCCTGATTTTCAGACATTGATGCATGATGTGCAGGGTAGAAAGGAGGACAATTCACAAGAGGAGAAACCTAGGTGAAATGTCAAAGTTAATAATGTATTTATCAACATGAGTCTAGTTACCTAATTCTGCATTTGGGTATTATTTTAAAATCCAAGATTGTAATTTATTTTAAACAGACATTTTGCTTGTCAAAACTAAAGTAAGACACCAAAGACTTGAACATTCTTTTCCAGTACAATATTTGATGTAATTGATAATCATTTATTTTCTGCATTTGCTTATTGTTTGAAATCAATGAAAAGCTGATAAAATCCACATTTTACCAAGCTACAATAAAAGTACAAATGAAAAGTTAAAATATAGTAAGGTTAAAAATGGGTTGATATTTACTTAGACTCTAAATCAGTAATTATTTAATCCTAATTATTTAATTCACACACTTCTACAGTACTTTCTTCCTATGATCTTCCTGCTACAGTAAATGAGATGATTCTTGAATACATTCTGCAAAGCAGAATACATATGCATTTCTAATACAACAGATGGAAATGTTTGAAGCAAAGTTTGTAATGGGTGTAATGTTGTAGACTAATCCTCAGGTTAATAAAAATGCACTACTTCGTGCTGTTGAAATACATTTATGTTATTTTGGAAAGAGGGTTCACTCATTGCGATATATCTGCAATTGCAAATGGTCCATACGTTTTGCAAGATATCAAATGAAAAACCTAGTAGGAGAGTGTGATTGCACTCAGCTTGGGGTAATTGTGATTATGGTACAGGGCTAACAACCCAATGAGTGTGAGTTCACAATGTTACCAGAGATTTAATTTAATGATAAAAGCAAATTACTGCGGATGCTAGAATCTGAAACCAAAAGAGAAAATGCTAGAAAATCTCAGCAGGTCTGGCAGCATCTGTAAGGAGAGAAAAGAGCTGACGTTTTGAGTCTAACTGACCCTTTGTCCAGCTTTGACAAAGGGTCAGTTAGACTCAAAACGTCAGCTCTTTTCTCTCCTTACAGATGCTGCCAGACCTGCTGAGATTTTCTAGCATTTTTTCTTTTGGATTCAATTTAATGAATTGCACCCTTTTTTTTGCTCTTGTTTTTCTTTCTAGGTGAGATGATGTTTCACAATGACCCCTTCTTCAGTCTCTGGCATTCTTTATCTGGGGGCTCTTCTCCTCCTGAACACATACGGGTCTTAAAGACCCTTGCCTCTTCAGCAAGGGTGGCAATTTTCAATCAGAGGGACGGGAGCTACCACAATCTGGTTAGTCCATGCCATGGCTGTCTGTTGTGTGACCTCCATTTCACCATCTAGTTAGATAATTGAACCCAGATACTTACCTTTGGTCACAAACTATACTTCTATCCAGTAATGGTTATTGTGCTCATGTTTCTAGTTGGTCTGCAAAGGGGCAGTGCTAGTAAACAGACTAAATTGTGTGTTGGTATCTGAAAATGAAATCTGCTACCAACTAACTGGGTCAGCTGCTTCAAGGAAGGGAACCTAGTATTAGGAAGGAGAGTGCAAATATTGATCAAAGATGTGTTTTTAAGAAGGTTCTTAAAAGGGAGGTGTGGAGGTATAAAGATGGAATTCCAAAGAATGAGATTTTAGATAAAAGCATAAGAAATGGGAGCAACAGGAAATTTGGCCTCTCAAACCTGTCACACCGTTTAATATGATCATGGCTGATCTGTCCTTAGCCTCAATTTCTCTTTCATGCAACTGTTCAATTCTTCAAAAATCAATCCACTTCCTCTTTCAATACTTTCAGCAATCTAGCCTCCACCACCCTCTGAACCAGAAAACTTCAAACATTCACTAGACTCTGGGTGATGAAATTCCTTTGCTTTTCAGTTTTAAAAGAGTATCTCCTTATTCAGTAACTATGTTCCACAGTTTGAGATGCCCCCACACAGAAGAAATATCACCTCAACATCCACCCTGTCAGGCCTCTCAGCATCTTGTATGTTTCAATAAGATCACCTCTCATTCTTTTAAACTAGAATGAGTAAAGGCCTAACCTAATTAGCCATTTTTGATCAGCCTTCATCCCAGGAATCAGCCTAGTGAATCTCTTTTGAGTTGAAAGCCAGTATATCTTTTTAAATGCAAGGATCAAAACTGTAAACAGTCCTCCAAATGCAGCCTCATCAATATCCTGTGCACTTATGTTTATACTTGAACCTATAGCAAAGAATAGCTGTGAAAGAATTGGTGGATAGCTTTCTCCAGGGGTGTACAGAGGCGAGGTTGGTTGGGACCAGAAAGAGGAATATGAAAGACTGAAATCAGAGATTGCCTTAGCCTTAGCTTTACTGATATGATGGAAGTAATAAACCTCCATGAGATGACATGGTCACGGAGGGACCGATTAAGGACAAATGCCAATGGGAATGGGAATAATGCAGGCATGATTTGAAAATTAAAATCCTGGGGCCTGTGGCCTGTGATACAATTTTAAAAGGAAGGGTAGAAGGAGAGATTCTGAAACCAACATACCTCAAATTAAGTGCTTGTTGAACTTAGTGATGAACTAATTAACTAGTCTCAGGAGCAAGTTTGAATTTTCAGTTGGCAGATACAGGGAACATAGTGGCTGGGTACAATTGGCATGAACAGAGAGAGCAGCCATGACAGCTAATGGATACATTGCTCAGTTCACTTAAAAAGAGGGAGAATAAAATTCAGCTGCACTACTGGTAGCTGCAGTTATTGTGGGTCAAAGTTCTGGAATTCCCTCCCTAATGACATTGTGGGTCACCCCACAGCAGGTAGACTACAGCAGTTCAAGAAGCCATCCAGCCAGTGATGCCCACAACCCCCAAATTAATAATAAAAAAATTACAAAACAGGAGCAGATGTGGACCGTTCTGCCTCTCAAGTTGGCTCCAACATTCAAAAAGATTGTGGTTGATCTATTTGTGTTTCAAATTCGATGTTTTCCAACTATACCCTGACAACCTTTGATTTCCTTGCCATTCCTTGCACGTTGCACTTGGCAGCTGTGAGCAGTCGGACTTAGAGGAATGTGAGGCTACTGGCACCGGTTGGACAGCTGAGATGGTCGGAGCAAGTCCTGGTGAACTGATGAGTTGAGGAAGTGGAAATTGTAAAGGCTACTCTAACATTAGTATAGCCAATGCAGAAGCATCTCAGCGGAAGTATACTCCAGATCATGAGATGAGAGAGGCTATAATGGGAGGAAAACACTACTTCAGATATTGGGCCTCCTGCCCATTAGTTATCTACTGGATAACTCCCTGGGGCAAGGTTGTAGTTGTCTGTGGTGTTGGGAGGGAAAGGAGAGTTTCAGCATTGTAGCTGAAGGCTTAGGAGCAAAGACTGTTCTACAGGTCCTAGCACTGCCTCTATGTTCTTGGGGCCAAGTGGTTGGCTTATTTTTTTAAAAAAGTTCACCTTTCCAAAGGAGCCATATTTTGAGTCACCTATGTAGTTTCCATGCAGCCTCTGTGCTGCAAAAACTTTCAATGACATTGGCAAGTCTCCAGAACTGCCGGTTCTCTGACCCAGCAACATGAAAGACCCATTCACTGCCCTTAGTTAGCTATCTCCCCTGTCTTCCAACTTCTAATTGCCTCAGCCTGGCAATGTCACAGGTGAGGCCCTGTCTCCTGGCCAGCAGACCACCCACATGGATATCACCTTGACGACGGGACCTCCACTCCTTTGGCAAAATCAATCCTAAACACTCTCAAAATAACTGAAGTTAATTTCAGATGAAAATATACACTCTACAATGGGATTAATTGATCTATTATTCATACAGGTTAAGTTGATCATTTACTATTGAAAATAATTGAATGGATTACTATTACAACACTGTGAATCTGAAACTTTTTACTTCTGCTAACAAAATCTCATTCACATAAATATCTCGAAAATCCCAGCATGTAAAGAAAAAACAGACAGATACCCCAACCTTTCTGAAGAAAAGGGAAGTTTATCCCTGAATTACTTGTTCTCAGAAGTAGTGGCACTTGTTATAAACACCATAACCTTGCTTTCTGTGTGGATAAGAACAAGGATTACAGCATGGATTGCCAAACTAACTGCAGCAACTTAGTGTATAAAGCCATCTGAGTGGGGAGTGTTTAAAAGGAAGTCAGGTGAATAGATATTGTCCTCTGAAGCCATAAATAGGAACTCCCAAAGATTGGCTGCTCAGCACTGTGGATAAAGACATCTTTTAATGTTCAGGACCCACTTAGAGTGACAAGGAAATGATTCAGTTGTCATGGTTAACATGGGTCCATTCCAGTCCCTGTACTCATCGATCTGCCAAGACGAAGGTCTCCGAGCCTGCCGTTTCTTCCTCTCATGCTGTCCCAACCAGTACCCTTCCACCTACACCCTCATCCGCCTACCTGAACTGCTCCTCACCCTCAACAGCTTCTCCTTCCAAACCTCTCACTTCCTCCAAAACAAAGAGGTACCCATGGCACCCGCATGGGACCCAGCTATGCTTCCATCTTTGTCAGATATGTGGACCGGCACCACCCCCCCACCAGTTCCTCCATTACATTGATGACTGTATCGGTGCCGCCTCATGCTCCCACGAGGAAGTTGCACAGTTCATCAACTTTACCACCACCTTTCACCCTGACTTCAAAATCATTGGACCATCTCGGGAACCTCCCTCCCCTTCCTGGACCTCTCCATCACCATCTCTGGCGATCGACTAACCACAGACATCTACTACAAGCCCACTGACTCCCACAGCTACCTAGACTACAACTCCTCCCACCCTACCACCTGTAAAAACACCATCTCTTATTCCCAATTCCTCCACCTCTGCCACATCTGTTCACAGGATGACCAATTCTACCTCAGGAAGTCCCAGATGGCCTCCTTCTTCCACGATCACAACTTTCCTTCCCACGTGGTTGACGATGCCCTCCAGCGCATCTCCTCCACTTCATGCACCATCGCCCTTGAACCCCACCCCGCCCAACGCAACAAGGAGAGAATCCCTCTGGTCCTCACCTTCCGCCCCACCAATGTCCGCATACAACGCATCATCCTCCGCCACTTTCGCCACCTCCAAACGGATCCCACCACCAGAGATATATTTCCCTCCCCAACCCTACCAGCGTTCCGAAAAGATATTCCCTCCCTCATCAGGTCCACACCCCCCACCAACCCACACCACACTCCCGGCACCCTCCCCTGCCACAGCAGGAAGTGCAAAACCTGCATGCACACCACTCCCCTCACCTTCATCCAAGGCCCCAAGGGATCCTTCCACACCTGTCAGAAATTTACCTGCACCTCTACCAATGTCATCTACTGCATTTGTTGCACCCGGTGTGGTCTCCTCTACATCGTGGAGATAGGACTCCTTCTTTCAGATTGTTTCAGAGAACATCTCTGGGACACCCGCATCCACCAACCCCACCACCCCGTGGCTCAATACTTCAACTTCCCCTCCAACTCAGTCAAGGACATGCAGGTCCTGGGCCTCCTTTACTGCCAAACCATTACCACCTGACACCTGGAGGAGGAACGCCTCATACTCTGCCTTGGGATCCTGCAACCACATGGGATAAACATAGATTTCAACATCTTCCTCATTTCTCCTCCCCCCACAGTATCCCAGTCCCAAGCCTCCAACTTGGCACTGCCCTCTGGACCCGTCCATCACTCCCCCTCTGACCTATCACCTTCTCCCTCACCTTCATCCACTTATCATATTCCCAGCTAGCATCCCCCCCAGCTCCACTGCCCTCCCATTTATCTCACAGTTCCGACCGACAAGCCTCATTCCTGATAAAGGGCTTATGCCCGAAACGTCGATTTTCCTGCTCCTTGGACGCTGCCTAACTTGCTGATTAGTTCATTAGTCAACAGAATTCCTTTTATTGTGGCTTTATTGGGCTTGGTTTCCTTGCTTCAAATTTAGAGGAAATAACAAATTGTCTACCCAGGAACCTAATGGAAACGCAGATTATCCATTTTGTGCTGAGAAAGTATTTATCAGGGTACTCTCTAAATGGTATGAAGTGAAGTATAGTGGATGTCTGAAGAGACCTGGAGGTTCAGGTGCATAGATCTGTAGAATGACTCAAACAGGTGTCGATAATAATCAAGAAAGCTAATGGAATGCAGACCTTTCTATCTGGAGGACTGGAGTACAAGGAGGCAGAGGTTATGCTGCAGTTATACAAAACTCTGGTTAAACCTCATTTGGAGTACTGTGAGCAGATCTGGGCCCCACACTTTAGAAAGTATGTACTGGCCTCAGAGGGAGTACAATGTAGGCTTACAAGAATGATACTTGGACTACAGGGTTTAAGATATGAGGAGATATTATGCAATTTAGGCTTGTTTCTCCAGAATTAAAAAAGTTAAAGGATGATCTGTTCAAAGTCTTCAAGGCATTAACAGGAAAAGACAGGGTAGATAAACTATTTCCATTGGTTGGAGATTCTAGAATGAGAAGGCATAGTCTGAGAATTAGGGCCAGACTGTTCAGTTCAGAAGCACTTCTACACTAAAGGATGGTAAATATTTGGAACTGTCTTCCACAAATGGCAGTGGATGCTAGATCAGTTGTTAATTTGAAATCTGAGATTTGTAAATTTTTGTGAAGCAAAGTTATTAGGGGATATGGGACAAAGACAAGTAAGTACGTGGAGTTAGGCCACAGATCAGCTATGATCTCATTGAATGGTGGAACAGGCTTGAGGGGCTGAATGACCTACTCATGTTCCTACATTTCTATGTTTCCCATGTCTAACAAAATCTTATTAGCAGCTTGAAAGGAATAAGGATCAGGGTGAGTTTGGGTTGGAAAAGTCACGATTAATATGCTTAGTGGTTACAGAACTAGGAACGATAATTGATTTGCTAATATCAGTGGATTTTTTTTGCGTTATTTGTAACAAAATTATAAATACTTTTAAACAGAACAGCTTTATGTTCACTTTATGTAACATATAGAACAAATCTTCCCAGGGTATTTAAACCCTTTCACTAGCAATTATGAGTAATCGAGAAGCTGAAAACTAAGAACAGCTGGGAATTATTTAAGGTTTTAAACCAAGGTCTTGAAGAAGTTTAAAGTGCACTTGTCATGTTCCTGGTATTGACAGACATTTTTGTTGAAAATAAATTATTAAAGTTGTGAGCTGTTGGGTCACAACACATTTAAAAGCAAGGTACTTGGAAGTTCAGCGAGTTATTATACTGTCGCCTCATCACTGGGGCCTGGCTGTAAGTCCTGTTCAATCTGATGGATGGAAAGACTAACAACTGTCTCTGTCTTTTTAATTCTGCTGGATTTTAATTGAAATGAGCTGAGCCAAGGTTGAAATAAACATACACTTATAAGCACAAGAGCTATCTATGTATTGGCACTGAAAAGAATTGCATTCAGAAAACCATGAAACTATTGCTTTAAAATAGCTTAGCAGAGGGAATATGAAACAGAGGGGTAGATAAAATTGGAAGGAATGTAAAGTCGGTAATGGGACATAGAAAAGTTGCAAATGAAATTAGAAAGTAGACAAAATGAAGGGAAGCATCAACTGAGCTTAAGAGTGTGGAATGATATTGAAAAGACAAAGTTGAGGGTGCATTTACCTGATTTCACACAGCAATTACACATGGTAGATGATTTAGACATTGACTATATTGAGGTAAATTGGTATGCTCTAATGTCCTTTAAAGAAACATAGCTGTAGGATGATCAAGACTGGGAACTGAATATTCAAGGATATTCAACATTTAGGAAAGACATGGAAAGGAAAAGGGATTTTATTGCACTGATATTGATCGGATTAGGTTGGAAGAGCTAAATGTGGAAATCTCTTTCAATGGAGCAAAGAAACAGCAGGGGTCAGCAAATAGTGGTTGGAGTTATTTATAGCCTAATAGTAAAGATAGTGTGGGCTATGATAATAATCAGGAAATTAGCGAAGCATGTAGATTTGATAATGTAGTATTCATGGATGGCAACAATCTGCATATAGACTGGGTAAACCTATTGGATGCTAATGCTGTGGAGGATAGTCTTCTAGGGTGGTATGTTGAAGAACTGACTAGACCATGGCTTTATTAGTATTATTTATAAGATTAATATTGATCAGTGTATTGAGTATAGGAGTTGGGAGGGCATGTTGCAGCTGTACAGTTAGGCCCCTATTGGAATACTGCATGCAGTTCTGGTCTCCCTCCTATAAGAAGGATTTTGTGAAACTTGAAAGGGTTTGGAAAATCTTTACAAGAATGTGGCCAGGTTTGGAAGGCTTGAGCTATTGGGAGAGGCGGAAAAGGCTGGGGCTATTTTTCCTGGAATGTTGGAGGCTGAGGGGTGATCTTATTGAGGTTTCTAAAATCATGAGGGGTATGTATACGGTAAATAGACAGGTCGTTTCCATGGGGTGGGGGAATACAAAACTAGAGGCTTAATGTGAGAGGGAAAAGATTTAAAAGGAACCTCGGGGGCAACTTTTTCAAGCAGAGGGTGGTGCATGTATGGAATGAGCTGCCAGAGGAAGTGATACAATTACAACATTTAAAAGGCATGTCGATGGTTTATGAATAGGTTTGGTTTAGAGGGATATTCGCCAAATGATGGTAAATGGGATTAGATTAATTTAGGATATCTGGTCAGCATGGATGAGTTGGACTGAAGGGTCTGTTTTCATGGTGTATATTTCTATGACTCTACGAGAAAAGCCTAATTAGTATTATTATTGTAAAAGAAACTTTAGGTTCAAGTGGTTATATCATGATAAAATTTTACATTATATTTGCAAGTGAGGTAGTTCAATTGAAGCCAGGGAGTTAAGCTTGAACACATGCAATTATGGCAGATTGTGCCAATGAATTGAAAGGTATGATGGTACATGGACAATTTATAGGTGTGGTAACCTTCTGGTTAAACCACAAATTGTGTCTCTCACTCTCTAATGAGAGAGCAGCACTATGGTCTGGTAGGACTATGACAGCTTTACCTTTTCACCTTACAGCAACTTTCAAAGTATAACCCCCCCAACTCCCCAAAAAAGCAGTCAACAGAGCTAACAAAGGAAATTATGATTTGTATAAGATAAAAAGAAGAGAGCCTATAAAATTGCCAAAAGTAGTAATAAACCTGGTAATTGAGAGGATTTCAGAATAGAGCATGAGTATCAAAACCTGATAAAGGAAGAATGAAATATGTATTTTTGTTTTTATTTGTATCTTAGATGGTAGGTGTCACTGACATCCCTAACTGCCCTTGAACTGATTGACTGTCTAGGCCACTTCAGAAGGCAGTTAAGAGTCAAAAAACAATTTTCTGTGGGTCTGGAGTCACATGGAGGTAAGACTGGGTAAGAATATTTTTATAAGGAATATTAGTGAACCAGAAACAGAATCACAGAATTACATATTACAGATGGAGGCCTTTTTACAGGCATTGGCTCTTCAAGAAAGTATCATTACCCAGTGCCAATCTCCTACTTTATCCCCATATCCTTGCACATTATTTTTATCTAAATAATCATCCAATGCCTCAATTTAACCTGTGTCCACAGACTTCCAGGCAGCACATTCAATATATTAACTGCTTACTTCACCCTTGCTTTTACAGATCACTCTGTTCTTGTTCCTTTTCTAAGCAGGAACAATTTCTATCTGTTCTATCCAACCCCACTAATGATTTTGAAAACCTCTATCGTATCTCCCCTCAGTGTACTTCGCTCCAATGAGAATAGACCCAGCTTCTTCGATTGTTCCTCATAACTAAAGTTTCCCTTTTATGAAATCATTCTTGTAAACTATTTCATTCTCTCTAATGCATTCACATCTTTGCTAAAATATAGCACCCAGAACTCCAGCTGAGGTCTACCAAGTGTTTTGTACAAGTTCAATCACCTCTTTCATCTTTTACTCTATGTTTTTATTAATAAAGCAGAGGATAGTGTATGCTTTACTTGATGGTCTCTGAATCTGTCCTGCCACTATCAATGATCTGTGCACATATACAGGCAAAAGCGAGGACTGGAGATGCTGGAGATTAAATTTGAGAGTGTGGTATTAGAAAAGCACAGCATGTAAGGCAGCATCCAAGGAGCAGGAAAGTTGATGTTTCAGGCAAAAGCCCTTCATCATCCAAGTGCTTCTGCTCTTGCATTCCCTCAGAATTGTACTCACTATTTTATATTAGCTTTCAATCGTCTTCTCACCAAATTGTATCACCTCTTTGCATTGAACCTCGTCTGCCACCTATCTGTCCACTATACAAATTAGTCTATGTCCTTCTAGATTTCTGCACTGTCCTCACAATTTGCAATTCTTCCAAGTTTTGTATCATCTGCACACTTTGAAATTGCCCCCTGCACATCTAGATCATAAATATATATGAGGGAAAGCAAGGGTCACAATGCCAACCCCTGGGCAACTTACTCCAGGCCACAAATATCCATTTACCATTATCTCTGTCTCCTATCACTCAGCAAATTTTGCTTCTACTGTCCCTTTGAGTGACCTATAACTATCTTCACAAAACATTTGTATGGCACTGTATAAAATGCCTTCAGTACTGCTACATTCATCAAGTTTTTCTGTTACCTCTTCAAAAAAACTCCAGCAAGTTAGGCAAACACAATTTCCCCTTTGGAAATCTATGTAGACTCTTCCTATAATCAACACACCTTTTCCAAGTGATTACTAATTCTGTCCTGAAAAATTGTTCCTCGTACCTTCCCCACCACCGAAGTTAAACCGACTGGTCTGTAATCACTGGGTTCATCTTTACAATCTTTCTTGAAGAAGGCCATATGTTTGCAATTTTTCAGTCTTCTCACATGGCCCCCAGGTCTATGTAAGATTGAAATACAGTGGCCACTGCTCTGACAATCTTTGCTCTCACTTACTTCAAAATCCTTTGATGCATCTCATCTGCACCTGGTGCCTTGTGAGCTTTAAGCACCAACAGCCTAACCAACACTTCTGCCCTGTCAATCTTGAACAGTTCAGGTGACTGAGTTCCCTCCTCTATCATCATGACCTGGGTAGCTTCTCTCTCTTTGCAATAAAGACAGATGCAAAGTATCCATTTAGCACTTCCACCATGCCAGCTGTCTCCATGTGGAAAAATACAGCTGTAGGAACTTCTTTTGCATGCAATCCAGGAATATTTGCCCGTTGCTCCCCTGAAAACTATAAGTATCCCAGTCTATGTTGGGTAATTGAAATCCCCATTATAACTACTCCATAATGTTTATGTCTGTATATTCTCTGCAGATTTGTTCTTATACGTTCTTTCCATGAGTTGATGGTGCATAGACTACACCTAGCAATGTAATTGGCCTCTTGTTCTTCCTTAGTTTTCGTAAAATTGGTTCTGTGCTTTGACTCTGAGACATCCTTTTCCCAGCACTGCCTTCCTTAACCAATACTGTCTCCACCACCCCCCCCGCCCCCCCCCAACTCCACTTTGCTGTCTTTTCTGAATACCTTCTACCCAGGAATATTGAACACCCAGTCTTGACCTTCTTTGAGCTAGGTCTCTGTTATCATCCCAGTATCAAAATTCTATGGTCATCTGCACCTGTAACTCCCCAATCTTATTTACTGTACTCCATGCATTTATATATGTGCACAGTGAACTTGATTTAGACTTTTTTTTTCTTACTTTGACTTCCCCGACTAATTTGCTCATGCCAACTGTATCTCTTAGGTATATTCTGAACTGTGATTTTCTCTTCTACTATATTTCCTTTGTTTCCAGACCTCTCACAAATTGCTTTGAAGCCTTCCCAGTTGATAATGTTATCTGTTGCCATTCAGATACAAGCTTTTTCATTAGGCTAGCATTTTTTAAAGTTTCAGATTTAATTGGAGGAACTTTGTATTTGTAAGAATGCTGTGTTGGCAAAATTAATGGAACTGAAGGGTATTAAGTCCCTGAGATCTGTTGTTCTACAGCCCATAGTGTTGCAAGAGGTAGCTATGGAAATAGAGTGCATTGGTGCTCATCTTTCAGAATTTTACATGTGAATGATCCCTGCAGTTTGGAATACATTAAATGTCACCCCACTATTTAAAAAGGGTGAGAAAACAGGGAACAACAGACCCGTCAGCCTTACATCATTAGTAGGGAAAGTATGAAACTATGTTTGAATAATAATGATCTGATTGGGCATAGTCAGCTTGGATTTGTGAATGCAAAATTGTATTTGGTGAATACAAATATGATCTTATTGAGTGGATTCATAAAGGGATATTTGTAGATGTAGTATGTTTGGATTTTTAGAAGACTTTTAATAATGCCCCCTCAGGAGGTTGGTTTACAAAATGAAAGTACACGGGATCAGAGGGAATGCAGTGGCATGGATTAATTTGAGTTAAGGATTGACTAAAAGTCAGAAAACAGTGGAGGAATGAATGGGTCATTCTCACGGTGACAGGTAATTTAAAGATCATGACGTGCGGCCCTAGCCTTTCGCAATGTATAGCAATAATTTGATGAGTCCAAATGTAATATTTTCAAGTTCATGGATCACACAAAACTAACTGGGAATGTATGCTGTGTGGAAGATGGAAAGTGCCTTCAAGATGATTTGGATAGACTTGGAGAAGATCAAGATTATGATGGGTGTGGACACATTAAATTATCCACTTTGGCAGGAAGACCAGATATATGGAGTATTTCTTAAATGATATGATATTAAAAAGTCACTGCATGCTAACATGCAGATGCAGCAGGCAAATAGGCAGGCTAATGTAATAATAGCATTTAGTGTAAGAGGATTTGAGTGCAGTGGTAACGTCTTGCTTTAATTGTATAGAGCCTTGGTTGTCTGGTGTTTTGGTTAGTTTTGGTCTTCTTGCCCGAAGAAGGATATTATCATCATAAAGGGTGTGCAATAAATTTTCACCAGATGGTGGTATTGTTCAATGAAGGGAAACTGCACCTATATTTTGTTAAGTTACAAAGACTGATATATGATGTCCGTCAATCCTACAAAATATTGAAAGTGATGGACAGAGTAGCTGCAGGTAAATGTTTCACCTAGGTGGGGTTTACAACTAGGGGAAGGGCAATTTAGAAGTAAGAGAGATGCTACTCAGGACAAAGATGAGCATTTTTTTCTTTCCTTACAAGAATATGAGTCTATGGAATCACCTACCCCAGAGGGGTAACTCAATCATTAAGTATGTTTGGAGAGTGACTGATTTATATATACCAATGACGCAAAGGAATTTGGAAATAGTATGGGGAAAAGGCATTGTAATGGACAGTTATGCCTGTACTAAATGGTGGAGTAGCCTTCACTGGCTGATGTTTTATATATCCCAAAAACTCATGATGCTGAGTACCAAGAACACTATGTCTAACTATGGAGGAGTGATATGTATTAGGCATTTACTTTTTTCAATATTACAGAAAATCTCAATAGATTTCTTTTCAAGCTTATGGAATTCTAGGTATAACATGATAATATTGTTTAGTACAGATAATAATATTTGTAATTTAAGGAATCTTTATGAAAATTAGTGTAGTAAGATGTGAAAAAGCAGCCAAGTCTGGTGTTTCCTATAATTGCTACCTTCTATCCCAAGGTGGCAGTATAAGCTGCATTTTAAGGCCTCTCAATCGCAGTCAGCACATATAATCTGAGATTTCACTAGGAGACAACTATTAAATTATAATGATTTATTGACTCTTTATATTATCCTTTTTTTCAAAATTTCACAATTGTGTGGCAAGCACAGCCAAGTGAGAATTGTAAACAAAATAATTCTATTTCAGGTTTGGTACGCTCCTACATTCATTTGATTAATGCAAACTATGGCCTTATTTACATGAATGTGTGAAACTCATAATTTATCGTTCCACCTGAAATAAATCACTCTGCTTAAAATCACATATTTCCCGAATTAGATTAAAAATGCCATTTACATTTTCTTTTACGAGATAAAAAAGATTAGCATCAAATATCTCCACAGATGTTGGGACCCCGTAACTGCTATGTGGTTTCTTGCAAATAACATTAGGTGCTGCTTTAGGCAACATTTTCAAACCTATTTTAGTTTTATTTCCATATGTTGGGCCAAATTTCTCCAAATGTAACAATCTTCCAGTTGTTGAATTCTGGCTAAATAGAGAGGTGAGAAAAACTACAACGACCCATCAAGTCATTGCTAAACACCTCCATGTAAGTAGGGCCATGGATAGATAGCTAAAATAAAATAAGATACTGTAATGAGCATCTGTACTGGTTTTCTACAAGAATATAAAATGTTTAAATCAGTAATAATAATTATTAATAAACATATTAATTCAAATTTACAAGATCCTGCCTTTAAAACCTCACTATGGAGTCAATCCATTTCTTTTCACCATCTTGTCTTTGCAAAAATTTGACTTGGTTACTGCAATTACTCTAATACATTTTCCAAATTATTACAATACAGCATTACATTACACTAAAAAAATAATATTTCTGAAAAAAATAACATTAATAGAATCTTTTACAGCAGTATGCTGAGAAAGGTGTCAAGTATGTTACAAAAATGCCAAAACAGATGACAAAAATAAAATATTTTGCTTCTGTAATAACTTAATGTGTACCAATTTATTCATAACCCATTTTCTGTTTGGTGTGCACACAGGTGTGTTCTTTTCCATAAGATCAGTTTACAGTTGTAGTAACATTCAAAAAAAAATTATCAATGGAAAAAGTGCAGGGACTCATCTCCAAAGAAGTCATTGGAACAGAAAGGCAATGGGCTCTCTCATCAACATAAAAAAAAATCAGAAACTGATCTGGAACAGCCTTAAGTTTGTAAAGCTCCCATATAGCATTGGCATTATACCTCCTTTCCTCTCAACAATCTTCGACGTTAAGTTCAGAATTGGTGTTAAATACCATCAAAGAGGACATAAAAGTTCTGTAATAGCACTTTAGTAATAACTTGGCCTAGATGGCTGATCAACCACAGGATATCAAACCAGTGGATGCTCACTATGCATTTTTGTGACTAAGGAAGACAAATTGATGTGCAATCATCTTTTTCTGAAATCCAAATTGTGCTGACTTTCCCAGCAGAGCCAGGCATTGCAGGGACCTTGATCCAGTTGTGGTAGCAACCTTTTAGTACTTCATGTAGGTTGACCTTTTTTCATTGTGTGATCTTTGATGGAGAGTTTTGGCAGACTATTATAATCAGTGAGGCATCACAGTTGAGAAAATTCTTGTCTTACTCGCTGGAACACCTACACATTAGGTGTCCGGCATGTACCAAGGAAGCAGAAAGTACCTTAAGAATGAGGTAATCTCACTTAAGCTAAAATGCAAAAAGCAAGATACTGAATGATGAAGTACAAAATATGACAGAGCAGAAAGGAGAATTAATGAAGGTCGAATAGATGGTGTCCATGTGAGTGCACATGCCGCAGTCATATACACCAGTGCTAATAGTCAGGTGATCTACATCGCAGGACAAAGAACATCATTGGTGATTTCAATCCAAAGAGTTCAGTACAGTCAGGCCGTAATTTTTATTGGGACATCTCTAACTTTGATGTAATAATCCCATATCACAGACTAATTACGTTTTTGCAAAATTGTATCACAGTAATTCAACATCTGCAGCAGTACTTGTTCCAAATTTTGTTTTGAGCTTTGGAGGAAATAGCCGATTTCAGCTCAATTTGATCTATTTTAGTTCATCGCAGAGAATTTCCCTGGGTCTAGGCAGTTAATCTGCCATCACTTACAACAAATGATGCACCTTCTACACAGAAAATATTTTTATGATCTAACATGGCAGTGAAATGGAACATGGCTTTGACAGAAAATGAAAATTCAGTTCTAAATCAATTCACAAAAAGATCTCCTTTAAACACTCCTACGATTACTTCAAGTAATGATGAATCTTGAGCATTAGCAATGGACTTCAAGTGATGGTTATCAGATGTACTTATCAACTGAAAGAAATGTCTGTAAGAAAAGTGCCACCATAAAGAAGAAAGAGAACAACCTTTGAATTCTGGAGATGTTTGAAACCATACAGACTGATGGAATGCACTAACTATTCAGTGTATTCCAAGGGTCTGAAACAGATATGATTTCATTGTAATGAAACTGAATCTTGTAAATATACCGTAAGTTGCAAAAGCAAATCTTCAGTGCATAATATATGCTGGCTAGTTGTGTTATTTAAATTTCACTAGTGGGAAAATTTTATGTTTACCACCACTTTCTCCTCTATCCAATCTCTCATGTGAACTGAGGCATTTTCTGAGGAGAGTTCCGGGTAACTGTTGGAATTGTATGAAAGCAAATTATTGCCAATGCTGGAAATTTGAAACAAACATGGAAAATCCAGGAGAAACTCAGCATTCTAAGGTCTGCAAGATAGAGAACGAGAGTTAATAGTTGAAATCCGACATGAAGTTGAGCTATTAAACCATTGTACGGATTCAATAGAACTCTTGTTACTTTTATAAAACCCAAATATCTACCCAAAAATAAAAGATCAATTCCGTAAGGGCAGGACTGAGCAGAAAAGTTCATGAAGACACCCTGAACCCCCACACTGATGGCCTCAGGCAGAATAAGTTTGCCTAGCAAGGATAGATGACACAGATCGGGCTCTGGTTGCCAACATGCCCACGCAGGGGCTGCTAGCCAATCCAGAGCTGGCAGATCCCATCTCTATCCCATCTCTGGAGTTGCAGGGAGCATTTCTGGTTTAGGTCTTGGCCTGGTGGAGGAACCAATCACTACAACCAAGTGGTGCTGGGGTGTGGACACTCAGCAATCACAGGGCCTGTTGCTTTAAACATCAGATTCTATATTCCCTTCACTCATCCTAAAGATCCTGATTAGATTATGGTACATTCCCAAAGGAGCCAACTGCTTTCCAGTACCTCATGCAAAAACCTACATTTCACTTATCAGTTTAAACAATAACAAACAACATCAGCACCGAGGAGTCCATAAGAACTCTCCAGCAGGTTCAAAGATAACCATCAGCAACTGCAGTCATTTTTAATATCTCTATCTCCTGGTGTTGAGGCCACTTGTGTTGTTATTGCAGTCTCAGCCAAGATCAGCTCAGACGTCAAACCTGGGGGATCATATTATTCTGTTATAACGAAGTGTCAGCAGACCCAAAACATCAACTGGTTTCTCTTCACAGATGCTGCCAGACCTGCTGAGCTTTTCCAGTAACTCCAGTTTTTACTTCTGATTTACAGCATCTGTAGTTCCTTCGGTTTTTGCAATATTATTCTGCACAGCTTTGTATCACATCAGGTGATGTATGTACCCTTGAAAGTGTCAGAGTCACTGGATTATATGAGTTTTAGCTTTGCTTAGTGGTAGGTAGCATTCTTGAGTGAGGCCCTCAAAGGTTCAAGTTCCACTGCAGACTTGACCATGCAATATAGGCTGATGCTTCAATGTAATATTAAGGTATAAACTATTGAGGAAATATAATATTGCTCAGTATTATCTTTTTGATGACATGTTAAAGGCCCTATCTGACTCTTCATATGGTTATTGAAGATATTACTTAAATAACTTGGGAGTCTCTATGGTGCATTGATCATTCGAGCAACAACATCAAAACAGATTAATTCAGTGATGTTTGCGAACCTCCTCTTGCTGCAGATTGGCTGATGTGATTTCCTGAATAACAAATAGTGATTACATTTGATATGTAATTCATGGACTGTGAAGGATATTCAGATATCTCAAGGCCATCAAAAGTGCTATATACAAATAAGTTCTTTCTCAACTAGCTTAAACTTACTATGAATCCAAACTTGTTTGCATGTGTTTTCTTCTCCTATCTTCATGCAAACATCTCTTCCCTTTGAAGAATAACGGTGAAATGATGGAAAGATTCACAGACTGATCAAACTTTTAAACTGCATCATGAAGGCTTCTCCCACAGCCAAGACGGCCTCGTGGGTATTTGTATCTCTGAGCTAGAAGCTCCAGGTTCAACTACTGCCTCAAAAGACATCCGTGCTAGTATGTATAATCTTCAATGTAGGTTTAACTCAGTAAATATGAATTAACTTTTTTTAACCACTATAGTTGCAGAGGCATGAAACGATATATAATGTGGGTGCCCAGATGTAGTGTGATTTTAATCTTTAATAGACTGGATGAGGCAGACGCTTCTGTAATATCAGCTTTGTTATCTCAGTAAGAGTATAGGTCTTCATTTAGATGTGGGACATGCTTATTTATAAGGTTCAGATGTGAGACTTACTAACCATGGTTCTGCAGGAAAGCATCCCATTCTTCTTTATGAATCACTGCTTTAAAAAGAATGAACAGGACCAGACATCTTGCAGTTATCTTCAGATCTGCAGGATAAACTGAACATTAGCTGAATCGTTAAAGGCATTAAAGTGGGACTCAGAAGGAATCTTCAGCTAATACATTTCTGAACAAATAAATATAACCAAAAAGTTGACAATTGGGAGAATATGAACCTTCCTTGAACAGACTAAATCATAACTTTTTAGAGCTCTGGACTTTTCATTTGTTTTGGAGTCATATACGTAACAAAAAAATTAACTTCGACGGGGAATAAATATACATTATTTGAACATATAGACTTTCAGAAGTAAATTTACAATGTCCCATAGCATCATGGGAAAATATCCTTCTACAAAAAGAAGATGCTGTCACCATATGGCTGTTTGAGTTTCTGAGTCTCATTTTAGTTTCTCCTGCATCATCACAATGAACATGATAGTTCTGATGCAAATAAGTCTTGTGAGGTCCACCAAGCTGAGGGCACAGGCACTTCCTATATTTAATGACAAAAAGCTCCGTCAGCTAACACCAGAAATTCCTTTTAAGGGTTTTTCTCTTAAAGTCATGGGTTAACATTGCATGTGCAGAAGGTCAGGAAGGCCACAGTAGACTCCAGATTAAACAGACTACCCCCCCAAGGAGCACAGTTGCTGATGAAGCTGTGGCCACAGAGGCAGTGTTGAAAGTGGGACGCTGCTCCTTTTGATGTGAACGTTCATGCGCAGGTTCCACTGTGATGTAACCATTGATAATTCTGATATTGGATGGCGTGACTGTTGTGCTGAAAAAAATGAAAAAGAAACATCAGGCACCTAGGAAGTAAGCATCACAACTGAAACAATGTCCGTAAGAAAAGTGCCACCATAAAGAAGAAAGAGAACAACCTTTGAATTCTGGAGATGTTTGAAACTATACAGACTGATGGAATGCACTAAATGTTCAGTGTATTCAGTGCATCACAACAATAATGACATCTTTAAATAACTCACATTACCGATACAATTGAGAAATCTGATATGAAATATCAGTTTGTCAAATATATCAAATAAATAAATTCATTAAAATAAAAGAATACTTCACATAAAATATGTTGTGGGGAAGTGGCAGGGAAGTCTTCCTAATATCCTAAAACCCTCCTCTCAGGTGTGTGTGGTTGCTGGGATCATGGGAAATTGAAGCACGAGTAGACTCTCAAGCCTGCTTCATCTTTCAACTAGATGATGGCTCACTTTTGATGGCTCATCGCTTTTTCCTGCACTCTTGATATCTTTAAGATCTGGAAATCTTGAAGTCTCTGCATTGAATATGCTAAATGACTGAGCTTCCGTAGCCTATGGGCAGAGCATTCCAAGATTCTTCCTCACCACAGTCCTAAATAGCCAATCCCATATGTTGTGACTGTGATCCCTTGGGTGCTGTCATTCTTAGCCAGGGGAAATATCCTTCTACCATCTGGTTTGTTGAGCCCTATTAGAATATTTGCATGTTTCACTGAGATCAACTTTCATTCTTCAAGACTCTTACATGTCCTGTCTCCTCAAAGAACAATTCTGCCATTCCAGGAGTTAATCTGGAGAACTTTTATTGGGCACTTTCTATGACAAATATACTCTTCCTTGAGTCAGGAGATCAAAACTACACAGTATGCTAGCTATGGACTCATTAACACACTATACAATTGCAACAAGTCCCCTTTACCTGTTGATCAAATCCTCTTGCAATAAAGGCTAATAAAATAAAGTACGTCAGATTGTGTTCGGACAGATAACCGAAAATACTGTCAAAGAGTTAGGTTTTGTAGAGTCTTAAAGAAAGAAAGCAAGGTCTAGACGTGCAGGGACTGAATTCCAGAGCGTGGGGCTTAAGCAACTGCAAGTACAGTAACAAGTGGTGGAGTGAATAAAATTAGGAATGCTCATGAGCTTAGAATTAGATAAATGAGACTATTTCAGATGGTTGTGAGAGATGGAGGAGATTACAGAGAGGAAGAAGTAATGTAAGGTATTCAATTTTGGAGATCATAAGGAACAAGAAATCACAATTTAGAGTAAAAATACATTAACAGTGACTGGAAGAGATTACAGTCTCAGGTGGGGAAAGGCTCGTGAAGGGATATGAAAACAAGAATAAAAATATTGAAACCAAGGCTTTGATCAGGAATCTGTGTTGGTCAATAACATGGGATGACAGGTGAAAATACAGGTATGATTTAAGACATTCACAGCAAAGGTTTGGATGATTTCCAGTTTACTGTCAGTTCTGCATTGGAATAGTCACGAGGTAACGAATGGGGAAATTCATTACGTTTGAGAGCTGAAGAATTCAATCTTAGACTGTTGCGACAGAGACAGATGGAGTTTTGAGTGGTGAACCGTAAACAATGTTTAAGCAATATTAAAATTGGATGGAACTTATTCTCATCCAGTACTGGATGTATGAAATTGCTGATGTTTGAAATTAGTAACAGCACAGGATTTGAGAGGGGTATTGAGATAGAATTGAGTGTTAAGAGACTATATGCAAGACTCCTAGTGTGCTTTCAGACTATTGTTGTGGGACAATATTGAAGCAAAATAGGAGACCATGGATAGATCCATAGGAACACCAGAAGTAATAGTGTCAGAGCAGGAAGAAAGCACATTGCTGGAGAAACACAGCAGGTCTGGCAGCATCTGTTGAAATGTCAGAACGTCATTGGATTCAAAATGTCAACTCTGTTTTTCTCCGAACAGATGCTGCCAGACCTGCTGTGTTTTTCCAGCACTCGCTCTTGTAGGTTTCCAGAATCTGCAGGTCTTTGTGTTTATTACAAGAAGAGAACACACCTTTTTTTTATTGATTCATGGGACATGGGCATTCCTCACCTTGGCCAGAATTTATTGCCCATCTCCAACTGCCTTTGAGAAGCTGGTAGTATGCTGTCTTTTATTTACTATAGATAGACTCACAATGCTGGTGGAGAGGGAATTCCAGGATTTTGACCCAGCACCCTATGGAATGGTGATATATTTCAAACTCAGGATGATGAGTGGCTTGGAGGGGAATTTGCACATGACAATGTTACCAAGTATCTGCTGGTTTTGTCCTTCTGGAAGGTGGTGGATGTGGGTTTGGAAGGTGCTGTCCAAAGAGTCTTGGTGAATCTATGCACTGTTGCTACTGTATGTTGGTGATGAAATGAGTAAATATTTGTGGATGAGGTGCTAGTCAAGTGAGCTGTTTTGTCCTGATGGCGTCAAGCTTTGAGTGCTGTTGGAGTTGCACTCATCCAGGAAAGTCGGGTGTATTTCATCACATTCCTAGTACATAGTAAATAGGGTCTGGGAGTCAGGAAGTGAGTTACTTGCTATAGGTTACCTAAACCCTAATTTGATCTTGTATTTACATGGCTAGACCAGTTTAGCTTTTGATCAATAGTAACTCCCAGGATGTTGATAGTGGAGGATTCAACTGATGTAACAGCATTGAATGTCAAGGGGCAATGGTTAGATTTTCTTTTGTTAGAGACGGTCATTGCCTAACATGAATTGCATTTGCTAATGTTTAGTCCAAATATGGATTTTATCCAGGTCTTACTGCATGGATTGCTTCAATATCTGAGACGTTGCAAGGTGCCGAACATTTGAAATCATCAGCATACATGCTGATCGCTATATTTGTAATGGATTGAAGGCCATTGGTGAAGCGATTGAAGGTAGCTGGGCCCAGGACACTACCCTGAGGAGATGCTGACTGACCGTCTGGCTTGGAGATCTTGCCCTTCACCCTTAGATTCTGCATTCTATCTTCATGTTAATTAAGGGGAGTAAGGGCTGTCAAAGTTGCAAAGGGTGACAGCTCCCCTGTTCCTGTTTCCCATTTCCAGAGGAAGAACATCAGGTCAGTACCTTTCATGGCTTTGGAGATGCCGAGGCTGTTGACTGGTGTAGTTTTGTTCTTTTTGGTAAACCATTCACTGCAAATGAAGCTTCCTAAATTGACAGAATCTACTATACTGTGAATAAAACATGAGAGGGATTTTTTCAGAACATAATCAGAAAGGGAGACCCAAATTATGCTTATTTGTGGGACCATTTTGATCATGTCTACATTCACCCAAATGTGCTTCCAATCTAATCAGAAAGCATAAAAAATTGCATAGAAGACCTAAATCAGTGTAAAGACTGCTGCCTAAGGAAAGAGCTGACCTCACACCAAAGATAGTATAAAACTTAACTCTCTAATCAGCATTAATATTCGTTAGGTACAACATGCTAAGATGGAAGATTTTCAATTTTACGTATAATTTCTACCGATGGCATAAAAGGGCATTCAAAGGAACAGAAAATACTGAGCAGGCTCCAATGAGAATGAGTAAAATGTAATTGCTAACACTAATGGCAATAAAACAGTAGACAAATTATTATTTGTGACTGTATCTAAAATTCTGGGCTTTATTATTGATATGTCTTGAACCAGTATACTAGCAAGAAATCTGCAGGAAGGATTTTTAGACAAAGCTTTTGTATTTGGACATTAGGATTAATACTTGAACATAAAAGAACAAGGAAATACAAATGTGGTTTACTTATTTTGTGCCTGAGTTTCCTTGATCATTTTTATCTAATGCTCCAATAGATATTCAGGAAATCCCATGAGTTTTTTTTATTATGATTTGGCCAGAAGGAGATGTCTGAAATGTTATGAAATTGAAAAAGTTTATAGGTAGCTGTATTTTATTGTTCTATTTGCTTCATTATTATATCTTTGAACATTTAAATTAATAAACAACCTTACTCTTGTTCATGATACCAATTTGTTACTCAGTTCTGCTATTGGAATAAATGGTGAATCTAATGCCCCATTTCATTTAAAAAAAATTTCCTTCCTTTATTAACGACACACTTAGAAATGAGTTTGCTCATATAACAATTTGCCAACATCAGAATTGTAGTTTTTGAATCAACAGTTAGGTTGATCAACCTGCACTGGGTAAGTCAGCAAAATGCCCTAAAAAAATAGGACACAAATTATGCACGGGTATCTCAGATCTCTCCTGCCATAGACATCCTCCTACCTCCTATTCAATTCTTTATCTATTTTGGGGAATACATCTCCTGATCCCTGGCACAGTTAGGGTATGCCAGCTCGTCATAAAATCTTACACAAGGATACCTCCAAAGATACGAAATAGTAAATTTAACAGACAGTAGAAAGGACACACTTTTTTTTAAGACTACCATATGGTATGAATCACTTTAACTGCCCTATATTAGCAAGTATTTCATTTGATAAGAAAAAAGAGAAAGTTAAAGGAGACATGCCTCTAATGTGAAACAGATTTTCACCTTAAAAAAATCTTAACATCATATATCAGATTGATAGAATGGGCTTTTCGTGTTTTCGATCAGTGACAAAATAGTCTCAGTTCTACTACAACAGTATAGTTACTTTAGGTGCCAGCACACACTTGAGTTTTGCTTAACATTATGTTTTAACCAGTGAGTATTTCTAAAGCATTTTATAAAACCAGGCCTTTTATTCCAGGGCCTCTTCCAGATCTAGAATCTGTGTGTTCAGGAAATAATGTTCATTCTGCTTAGTATTATATGTTTACATTTCAAGGATGGATCTATTACTCACACTACATACCATCATATCATGAGTGATATTAGGCCTCCTGTATGGAACAGATTAATGTCTCTTAACTCTTGCGTACAAACAGACAATCAGAAAGGTTTATGTTTTTTGCTGACACATGAAAAACAGAAATGACAATTTGAACAACATTTTCCTGTTCCACACAAGTCCCACATGAGCAGTGATATAGTGGTTATGCTTTTGAAATAGTAATCCAGAGAATGTGAGTTTGTTGAATCTTCCATGGCAGCTTGAGACTTTGACAGAAAGTCTGGGTAGGTTTTAATAAACTGGTATCAATAAAATGGTTAATGACGAAGCAACAAATACAGAGGAACCTTGATTATCTGAACGAGATGGATGGGCAGTATTTTGTTTGGTTAATTGATTATTGGGATAACCGGTTCAATGCCTCTCCACTGGGACTCGAAATTTTCTGAAGTTTCCTTTTTCCTCGCTCTGCCTGCATTTCTCCCTCGCTCTGTCTTAGAGCTTGTTTCTGAACAGACACACACTTGTGTGTAAGGGGCCTGCAGCATTGCAGAAGCCTCTCCCGCCTCTGCTCCACTCCAATGGATTGACAGAGTGAGCACTTGCTATGTCCGCTCCCTGTTCAGGAGACTAGGCAGCTGCACACACATGCACCCCTCCCAACTGTGTGCTTTCAACTCTCCACGTTTCCAGCCAGTGGATGGAGTGAAGTGGCCAGATGCCTCTTCTCTCCAATGGGACTCCAGAACAAAACGAAGTAATGGAATGGAGACAGCAGCGGACTGGACACTGACAGCAAGACTGCTGCTGCCTTTAGGGGTGAGTCTCAAAATAGCACATGCACATACAACCTTTTGACAAGTTCCCACTCTGCCCTGTACAGGACAATGTTAGAGAGATTATCTGGGGAAGGGGGGGGCTTAAGGTACACCCCTGCGTAGAACGCCAGGGAAAATGTAGGGAGAAACAGAGAGGGTGGAAGGTCAGTCATTTGGAGACGGTGCCTGGGCACCCATCGATGTCCGGGACTGTAAGAGGGATTCCATTATCAATGCCATACCGCCTCCCCAACACAGAGTTTCACTGGGAGTATTAGTGTCTGGTTAATCACATTGTTAAGTTTGGCCGTGGTTTTATATAAGATGAAGAGAAATTAATGTTCGAGCTTATATAGATATGGAGCACCTGTGGCATAGGTTGTGGAATGAGAGGGAGTAAAGCTGAAGGATTCAAAAAACTGTCTCCACAAAAGGCATGTGTGTTGAGATTTAAATCTTGCGGATTACCAAAAAATGTATTAGATATTTTTAATTAACCAATTAAACATGTTATTACACACAGGTCAGGCAGCGTCAGAGGAGCAGGAAAGTCAGTTTCCGGTCAGGACCCTTTATCAGATCCTGACCTGAAATATCCACTCTCCCGCTCCTCTGATGCTGCCTGACCTGTACTTTTCCAGCCACATATATCTTCGAGGAGAAAGTGAGGTCTGCAGACGCTGGAGATCAAAGCTGAAACTTTATTGCTGGAACAGCACAGCAGGTCAGGCAGCATCTAGGGAACAGAAGATTCGACGTTTCGGGCACATGCCCTTCTTCAGGAATGAGCAGAGAGTGTTCAGCAGGAGAAGATAAAAGGTAGGGAGGAGGGACTTGGAGGAGGGGCGTTGGAAATGTGATAGGTGGAAAGAGGTCAAGGTGAGGGTGATAGGTCGGAGTAGGGTGGAGGCGGAGAGGTCAAGAAGAAGACTGCAGGTCAGGAAGGCGGTGCCGGGCTGGAGGGATTCGGCTGAGACAAGGTGGGGGGAGGGGGGATGAAGAAACTGGTGAAGTCCAAGTTCATCCCCTGTGGTTGGAGGGTTCCCAGTCGGAAGATAAGACGCTCCTCCTCCGACCGTCGCGTTGTTGTGGTTTGGCGGTGGATGAGTCCAATGACCTGCATATCCTCGGTGGAGTGGGAGGGGGAGTTGAAATGCTGTGCTACAGGGTGATTGGGTTGGTTCGTCCGGGTGGCCCAGAGGTGCTCTCTGAATCGCTCCGCAAGTAGGCGGCCTGTCTCCCCAATATAGAGGAGGCCACACCGGCTGCAGCGGATGCAGTAGATAATGTGGGTGGAGGTGCAGGTGAATCTGTGGCGGATATGGAAGTTTCCTTTGGGGCCTTGGAGAGAAGTGAGGGGGGAGGTGTGGGCACAAGTGTTACACCTCCTGCGGTTGCAAGGGAAGGTGCCGGGAGTGGAGGTTGGGTTGGTGGGGGGTATGGATCTGACAAGGGAGTCGCAGAGGGAGTGGTCTCTACGGAAAGCTGATAGAGGAGGGGAGGGAAATATATCCTTGGTGGTGGGGTCCGTTTGGAGGTGGCGGAAGTGACGGCGGATGATGCGCTGTACATGGAGATTGGTGGGGTGGTAGGTGAGGACCAGTGGGGTTCTGTCCTGGTGGCGGTTGGAGGGGCGGGGCTCAAGGGCGGAGGAGCGGGAAGTGGAGGAGATGCGGTGGAGGGCATCGTCGATCACGTCGGGGGGGAAATTGCGGTCCTTGAAGAAGGAGGCCGTCTGTGTTGTGCGTATTTTGAACTGGTCCTCCTGGGAGCAGATGCGGCGGAGACGAAGGAATTGGGAGAATGGGATGGCGTTTTTACAGGGGGCGGGGTGGGAGGAGGTGTAGTCCAGGTAGCTGTGGGAGTCGGTCGGTTTGTAGTAGATGTCCGTGTTGATTCGGTCGTCTGAGATAGAAACAGAAAGGTCTAGGAAGGGGAGGGAGGAGTCCGAGACTGTCCAGGTGAATTTGAGGTCGGGGTGGAAGGTGTTAGTGTAGTGGATGAACTGTTCAACCTCCTCGTGGGAGCACGAGGTAGCGCCGATACAGTCATCAATGTAGCGGAGGAAAAGATGGGGGGTGGGGCCAGTGTAGTTGCGGAAGATGGATTGTTCCACATACCCTACGAAGAGGCAGGCATAGCTGGGGCCCATGCGGGTGCCCATGACTACTCCTTTTGTTTGGAGTACTCCCTACCTTTTATCTTCTCCTGCTGAACACTCTCTGCTCATTCCCGAAGAAGGGCATGTGCCCGAAACGTCGAATCTTCTGTTCCCTAGATGCTGCCTGACCTGCTGTGCTGTTCCAGCAATAAAGTTTCAGCCACATATATCATCAACCATGACTTCCAGCATCTGCAGTCCTTACCGTCGCTATGTTATTACTCATATCCTGAACAGGTAGAACTCGAGTGCAAACTTCCTGGTGCAGAGATTGGGACTGTACTACACCGAGACAAGACTCACCAAAGGGTCTGCTAACAGGGAGTCAAACCCAAATCAATGAAACAGTCAATAAAACAGTAATATCCTTTGTGGAGCCCGCACCAAAAGCAATCGGTAAATACCCTTCAAAGTCCACAGGAATGGACTGGGCACCATGACTGGATGGCTAATAGCCATCTCCCACACCACGTCCTGTTTTCTCAATTATTGAACAACAAACAAGGTGAGCAAAGAAAATGCCCCAAAGACATTGTGAAGTACTTCTTGAAACATGGCATTAATGACTGGGACATGTTTGTAATGACTGTTAAAAATGGCCATGTCTTGTCCATCAAGGTGCATGACATTTTGTGTCACATCTTAGTGTTAAGACTGAGTGGCGACAGAACAGGAATGAAAAGGAAGCAAATCCTGCACTTCAGATCCCACACATTGAGACACACCCTGCCAAAGGTTATGAGAGTTTAGAGTCAGCCTGTTCAGTAACACGGACCCATAAGAGAAACCCACAACCCTGAGTAGACATCAGCCTCAAATCAAGAAGCTGCCATTGGCAAATCAAAGTTCAATATTCAAAATGCAGGAACAAGACATCCTTAGTCATAGTGTATTTTAAAATTTGTCAAGACCTCAGATTTATGGCAAATTATATGATTGCCATGCCAAGCAGTAATCTAGATGCTACACATGTTTCCAAAAGATAGATGAAGGGTCATCCACATTACCTGTTTATTCCTTTGTGTCCCACACTATGTAAAATGGTCATTTTTCACAAATGGTTGTCTTATTGTTTGGCCTCCCAAGCTGCCATGACATGAGATCAGAACCTTGAGGTGCTTTGGACATTTTTACCTTTTGATGCAAAATTGTGTTTTTTTTTAAGTAGAGAATTGCTACAGACAAAACAAAATGAATAAATGTGAACTTAGCACAGTCTGACAATAACCTGTTTAGGATCCATGGAATGTAGCAGCTAAAGGGTATCAGGTATACTTCAAACAGAGAAAGAGAAAGAGATGCAATAGGGAAAGTTAATAAAGCGGTTGACTATCTACCTACTACCCCCACCCTACTCCCTGAAGCAGAAAGCCATTTGCAGACATTTTTTTGTTTTTTTGCCCTTTATACTTAAAAAAAAAAGGAATTATTAACTGACTGCAACCCTGATCTTTGTGTGCGATTGTAGCAAGGTGTACTGGTGAAAAGAAGTATGGAAGTCTGGCTCTAGCAGTAGTGAGCTGTGAATGCCACAGCCAAATCACCTGTTCAACACAGGTCAAAGAACTCTCTTGCTCTGAGTGCCAGAACTAGATAGTTAACAATTCAGCCAAAAGTAAACAGGAGGACAAAAGGACTCTTTTGCTCTGAGTGCATCCACTGTCAAAAGGAAACATCATCAAAGGATCTCAACTGTGAAGCCAATAATCGTGAAATTGACAATTCAACTAACAACCACTCCATGATCTACTCTTCATGACTGATTTAGAGACTAATCCATATGACCTTTAAACTTTCATCCTTTTTAGCACTCACTTCTTATGCCTAATCTGTTTCTAAGCGTGATGCACTATTAGTTATTTTCACTTTTGGGAACTAATAAACTCACTCTTTGGTTAACTTAAGAAAGCCTGATTCAATTGTTTTTTTAAAAACAAAATTAATTTGGTCGGGGGAGAAAAGGCATTCAGAAGAGAGGGATCTTTTTCAAGTTTATCTTGGTACGAATGACTGAAGGGGTGTGTAAATAAAGAAATTCATCCCAGTTCATCCCTCCTTACGTAGAAGCTTAACAATTTGGAGTGATGGGGTGTGGCGCTGGAAAAGCACAGTTGGACAGGCAGCATCCGAGGAGCAGGAGAATTAATGTTTCGAGCATAAGCCTTTCATCAGGAATGTGGGGCGGGGGGCGCAAGGAGGCTGAGAGAAAAATGGGAGGTGGGTGGGGCTGGGAGGAAGGTAGCTCGGAATGTGATAGGTTGGTGAAAGTGGGGGTTCTGGTGATAGTTCGGAGTGGAGGGTGGAGCAGATAGGTGGGAAGGAAGATGAATAGGTAGGATCGCCACCATCTGCAGTACTCACTTCCTCCCAAATTGGGGTGTATGCCTGGAATCATAATAACTTAGGGAGCCTTACCTGGCTCAGCCATAACAAAGACCACACTTGAGGGGATCTGTGTGCCCAAAGATAACTTAATTGATTGAAGGGCAAGCAGGATCCATGCAATAGCTGTTGGAGCTTGATAGTCCAGCTTCTGATTCCCTGATTCATCATGCATAAGATGTCTGGAGTGCCGTAAATATAGTTAAATGATCTAATTTCTTTTTGCAGTATGGCATTAGCTCAGTGAGATGTTACCATGCAGGACCACCTGCTGTCCCTATGCTACTGTGTCAAACTACATAGTCAGTGGGATATTCAGTTCTGTAGATCATCTGATTTGATTTCTTGATCGTTTTTGCCCAGAAAGGATTTGGGAATAAAAGATGAAGTTTGTGTTTTAAAGCAAACTGTATTTACACAAGTTAAGATAATGTAGTGGGATAAAAGATAAATAACATTTATTTACATAACAATGGACAGTATGAACCTTTTCCCGCGTATTGAGTCGGGTATTACAAGGGGGCATAGCTTTAAATTAAGGGGGGGTAGATATAGGACTGATGTTAGGGGTAGGTTCTTCACTCAGCGAGTTGTTAGTTCATGGAATGCCCTGCCAGTAACAGTGGTGGACTGTCCCTCTTTATGGGCATTTAAGAGGGCATTGGATAGGTATATGGAGGATAGTGGGTTAGTGTAGTTTAGGTGGGCTTGGATCGGCGCAACATCGAGGGCCCAAGGGCCTGTACTGCGCTGTATTCTTCTATGTTCTATGTTCTATGTTCTATAACATTAATAGATTCTTGGGAGTAGAGGGCAGTCTGGCACAAATGTTTATCGTGAATTTGGAAGGTTTACAGAAGATAGAGATAGAGGCACAGGCAGATTTTAAAGTTGTGAGTGCAGCTGTTGTCCTTAAGAAAAAAATTAGCAACAAAGTTCCCATTGAGATGGGAAATAATACCATATTCATCAATTGTATTAATGCATGAAGACAAATTGAACTCAATGAATCTCTAAGAAGTACGTATTCCACAGGCAGGAGTGAAATGCAACTGTTCCCTTTGGGATTGATAGGCATTACACTAACAATTATCACATTAGTAAAAGAGAATGTACACTGTTAATTATGAGCCCCAGTTTTCTGCAGCAACTTTAATGGGTACTTAATGTGTAACTCCACTCAGAGTAAGATGTTTCTCAATATAGCAAACTGCAAAGCAGTGTTAATCATCCAGCAAGTTGTGGAGAATTGCAACTCATGATATATTTCATCTCTTGAACCTGTTGGCTGGTTCGCTCCTTAATAATGACATGCATTGTGTACAGACCATTATTTTTATTTTCCCTTGGGTTATTTGCCCCTTTGTCTTATTAGCCTTGGCATAAAAAAGCAGTGTAGCCCGTAGAATAGCTTGGGCTAATCAGTCAAGAATCCTGCTTCACTGTTTAATTGCTTTTAATGTCATCCTAAAATTTCAAATTTGATTGGTCTTTCTGTGCCGTGATTTTATTTCTATCAAAGTTTTTTCTAGCTGAGAGAGACAAAAAAACTTCATATTATTAGTCAGCATTCATTTATTAATTGAATAACTTTCTGACATCTCAATTCCATTTATCATGATGTAAACAGAGCTGGAGGGAAATTTCATCCGATAGTACATCAATACTGAAAGATATTACAGCATAAATAATGTTCCAAATCAGAGTGTCATTAGACAACAATCTGCCAACAAGTGTGCATGGTTGATAAGTACTTCAGACTGCAAGTAATACCATTGAAAATGTAAGAACAATGGGCTCATATTGGTTTGGCAGGTAAATGCTCCATCATTGAGATACTGAGTCAGAGTGATGGGGAACATTTCAAAGAGCAGAGAATGAGTAAATTGGAAAACAACAGAAAATAAATTTTAAAAAGACTAATAATCTAGTTGCTTCAGGAGAAATGCAGGCATAAAGAGGTAGAGAATCCAGGGCAAAGGTGGAATGTAAACAGATTTAACAAAGACTGAAACCAATTCTGAGCTTATTCTTTCACAAGTTATTAAATATGCAGCCCATATTCAATTAACAGGTCACTAAATTATTGACTAAAAACAGGATCACAACATTTTCTCTCTCTAGACTTTTGATTCTGCCAATCTGTGAGAATGTTGAATGTAGCTGAGAAAATTGAGGACACTTACCATCTCTATTAACAATCTGCAGTAATATGAACAACTCAAAGCAATCCAGTTATGTGTTGGTGCGTTCTACCAAGAGGACTTTTTCCACATGTGCACAGCCAAGGACGCTTCACAATCATCATTTATCATTCCCATTCCCTGCTCATACGAAGCATTTAATGTGTGTGATTTATAACATCCTTTGCTGCCAGTTGATATTATTTCCAGGTGAATTTCAAAATTAATAAACCTTCTATCTTTTAAAAAGATAATTTGTACTGACTACAGTGTTCTAGCATATGACTTTTACTGTGGAGCTTTTATGAGCTTGCCATTGAATGAGCAGTATTCTCAAAGCTGTGCATCATGTGGACTAAAGAGTTTGGTTTTGAAATTAATTACCCTGCTCCCTGAGCATTCATCAGAAAGTAATGCATATCTCTAAAGACAACAGATAAAAACCAGAAAGATAAAGGAAATGGGAAGTAAAAATGAAAGGTGAAAGTTTTATCTTAAAATGCTAGGACCCACAAGACTGAATAGGTCCAGACTTCAACCCTCAAACTGCAGTGAGTTAGGTGATCATAGCCACGAAAATGCTACAATAACTTCAATACACCTTTATTGGGAGGAAGAAGTTAGCTAAACTTCCCAGACCAGAACCAAAGTTTACTTATGTGTAGGCATTATGTAAGAACCAGATCCTTTGATCTTCCTGGTAGTTGGACAATTTGAAACTATTTGCTAGTCAGGCTGATGAACTGCTTGAACAATAGACACTTTGGCAAACGAACCTGAGTGGGTTTTGAATATCGATGTAAAGCTAGAACTGATGAAATACAGTCAATCAAAACTGAAGTTGCCACTAACCAAAACCCAGCAGATAATAATCTGCAATGCAAAATACAAGTTTTGGGCACTGATCCAGTAACTCTTTGTGCTGCCTGAAAAGATTCAAACACTCCTTCTTTCCTCTTTTGAACAAGTTGATATATGCTTAGCTCCAGATCCATGGTTGGCAGTTCTCTGCCAACTCACCCACAAACATAAAAGCATGATTGTTGACAGTGAGTGAAAGCACACACTTTGTGACCACTTTAGAAACAGCAGTCAAGCCTCACCTGATATTAATAGATAACCTTGACAGCAGGGAGCACTAGATCATGTCAGTACCAAGGCCTTGCATAAGCTAACTTCTCCCTCCTTTATCCACAAATGCGAACGTTAATTGTAATGTCCCGTCAGCACTCTGGTTCAGATGGTCTACGTCAGTGACAAGTTGGTATTAAAGCTTCCTAGTCTATATGATTTGATATCAAACAAAGGATACAACTTGCAACAAATATTTTTGAAGGTACAGAAACAATAGCCCACCTAGACTTCCTCATTTTGGCTATGTTAATGTTCAAATCTATGTTAATCTATTTTTACACAAACTGAAAAGCCAACTAAGGGTTCAGACAAGATTTACAAGGATGTTGCTAGGGTTGGAGGATTTGAGCTATAGGGTTGAATAGGCTGGGGCTGAGGGGCGACCTTATAGAGGTTTATAAAATCATAGGGGACATGGATAGGATTAATAGACAAAGTCTCTTCCCTGGGGCGGGGGAGTCCAGAACTAGAGGGCATAGGTTTAGGGTGAGAGGGGAATTTTATAAAAGAGACCTAAGGGGCAACATTTTCATTTAGAGGGTGGTACATGTATGGAATGAACTGACAGAGGAAGTGGTGGAGGCTAGTACAATTGCAACATTTAAAAGGCATCTGGATGGGTATATGAGTAGGAAGGGTTTGGAGGGATATGGGCTGAGTGCTGGCAGGTGGGACTAGATTGGGTTGGGATATCTGTTCAGGATGGACAGGTTGGACAAAAGGGTCTGTTTCTCTGCTGTACATCTCTACAACTCTATAAAACTAAGTATAAAATGAGTTAACATTAACTATGAAATCAGAGCAACCTTTCTGAACAACTGAGATTTTATTACTTAATTACTTTATTACTTAAAATCCATATGTGACAATGCTGCTCCTTTAACAAGGTTATGCTGTCTTTTTTCAGTGAGGTTGGAAGATCTAGGCTTGAAAGGTTTTAGGGCCAATTTGATTATAGCTAACAGATACTGTCTCAGGCAAAAAACTTTCAAGTTTAAAAAAAACACTTGTACAATGAAAGGGGAGCAGCAGGTTTTCCCAATTCTGCTTTTCTCTGGCTTGGTTTGGTTTGATTTGAGCAGTCTGGCTGTTCAGTGAAAGCAGTCAGTCAGTGAGGCTGGTGGTCCAAGAAACAGAAGAAGGTGTTCGGATGCTGAATCGCTCAGCCACCTTTCTCTCTCTCTCCTGTAAGATCCTGGGTTTGATGCTACCTTTTTTGCCGAGGAGTGTTTATGGGGGATTGTTGCATTTATTTGGAACAGCATCAATAAGTTGGGATAATCTGTTGGGTTTTCGGATTGGTTATTCTTCTATGTTCTGTTCTGTTTCGTTTGTGTTTCATTTGGAAATCTTGCAAATAAATTCTGTTTTGCTTAAAACTAAGTGATTCGGGCCAGCTGCATCACCCCTGGAATATCCATTGTACACCTGCTTAAAACAACTAGCAAAGGTGGAGTTTGGGCTACTTACTTGAAATGTTTTGAGGGGGTCTGGCCTGGTCCATAACACAAAAGTTTAATCCAAGTAAATATTACCAATTTATTACGGAGACACTAATGTAATAGCTGAATATGTAAATATACCACCTAATAATTACTGAGTTATAAAAGCCATAAAATTCCCAAGTTTGATTATGGTCATGTGTTAAGTTATTTGATTTCAATCAAGATTTACCTTCCCCATGCCAATTTTCTCTGACTATATAATTATCTCAGGCTTGAGACCACTAGAGTTACATTGTTGCTTTAATAAATATCTAATCCCACTGCACAAAGTAGATGTGATTTTTTTCATTGCATATCCATGTTAGCCATCATATCATGCGCAGTTTAAAGCGATAAACTTATTTTTCGCTTTTCACACAATAACACCATATTTTGAATCCTCATTCCAGAACTGAAAAAGTAAATGAAAACCCACCTCTCTTCAATGCGAACCCATAGGTCACTGAACTGTCGTTGCCGCTGTGGCTTGGGAAGCTTCTTCTGTCGCTTCTTTTGGCGGCCAAACTCTTCCAATTGACTAAGGCTGTCTGGCATCAGGAGGTGAGGAGAAATGATGTCATCATCTAAATCAATAGGAGAAGTCTCAGAAGGAAGTGGCATGGAATCTTCCAATGATGCATCGACTGGAGCGGAAGAGGTTGATGGAAGTGATGAACTACCTGAAGATAATCCACTTTTCTCTGTTTTTTTCCTTTACAAAACAAGAATGGATTCAATTAAGGTTTCAGTATAATCTAAGCTTGCTAATACTCTCATTGATTTCATTCTATTCCATGCCATATATTTGATAAAGCAGGATGACAAAACCTCGAAGTCATTTGTGTTCTGATGGAATTGTTCTTGACCTGAAACTCCTCTTCTTTCTTCACAGATGCTGCCTGACCTGTTGACAATTTCCCATAAGTGACAAAATAAGTTTATCACATGCTCCCACCAAAAAGCCTATGACTGTAAGTTTTTCTATGGAAATGCCTCTGGTTGCTAATGATATTACCTCAGATACTGTTGTGAATTTAATTAGGTGCAGCACAAATTTTGCTCCAAGAGAAAACTAAGCATATAATTTATTGGCATTGGTCTGTGACTAGATTGGTTTGGGATATCTGGTCGGCATGGACAGGTTGGACCGAAGGGTCTGTTTCCATGCTGTACATCTCTATGACTCTATGACTGTAAGCTGAACTTAAAAGGGTATTTGCTCAGGTTAGTATGCAGTTAAAATTGAGGCAGGAGTACGTTGTTACTCCACTCCAATTATTCCATGTTGTGAACAATGCAGTAAGTATACATCTTCCTGTTACCAAAATTACCAGTTAAATACATTATCTATAACAGATTTTAAACAAAAAGATTTATCAGCTTTAGCTTAACATCAGTCAAAACTTATTTCATAAAGAAACACTAATCAATTAACATATACATCCAGTAATATGGAAGAATAATTGCTTATCCCTGCAAATATCCACAAAACACAAAGCAGTGTGGTGATCACTGATGGAGAATCATGCAATTTTGCTACCTGCTACCTTAGCTTCTAGAACACTCATTTACCCCACTCAGGATAACCAGAGGGTGGCTACTCTGGAACAATAAGAAATTCAGTAGAAATGTTTTTTACTCATAATGGAAATTTTTCTAGGACGAGAAGTGGTAGAGGCAATTCACAAAATGGTTTTAAGGTGATGCGAGATAAGCACATGAGGCAGAAATTAACGGATAGGTGTGATGAAGTAAAATGGGGGAGGATAAACACTATCATATTCCAGTTGGAGCACTTGGCAGTTTCTGGGCATTATAGTTTATGTAAATCTACGTAAAGGATACCAGCTCCAAACTGCTCAGCTTCCTGAACAACACTGAGACAATCAAAACACAGGACAACCAGGAATATTCACAGCCCCTCATGTACTCTGGCAAGGGGGCTTCGTTAAAGATGGGTGTATTTGACTTAACGCTGAGAAGTGCCTTAAGCAACGTACACTATGATGATGTCATGCAGACTTGAAGGTAGAACAGTCTAGGATCTTGAAGGAGTGAGACCTATCATCCAGTCATCCTCATAGTCTCTGTAACAATGTCTATCGTGTCAGCGTAACTTGTACTTAGTACATAGTTGAAAACATCCAATAAATAACGTCCATCAGATAAAAAAGTGGATTTCCTCGACCGTATTCGACCAAGGGCCGACCATAGTTCAGAATGGTGCTGCAAACAGCCCTGGGGGAACAATAGCGAGGAGCACTCATACAACAATCAAGGCAGAGTGGACCACATCACTGTCGTTTACAGCAGTATACACAACTTGATAATGTAAAGAGGATCAGAGTAGGAGAAAGCACAGCAACAAAAGGGACCATCATCATCAAGGTGGGATTGGATGAACGTGAGGGGGCATCACAAGGAGGAAAGTCAGTAGAGAGCGTTGCGGTGAATTAACTGTTTAATCTTTCTGAGACAGATAAGTCAGAATTTTCAGCCCAATAAAGGTAAAATACTGTAGATGCTGGAAATCTGAAACAAACACATGGAAGGCTAGAGAAACTCAGCAGATCTGGCAGCATCAATGGAGAGAGTTAATGCTTCGAGTCTGATACAATTCTTCTTACAAACTTCTGTTGCTCTGTCCAGAGATGCTGGCAGATCTGAGAGTTTCTCCAGTCTTCCTTGTGCTTATCCCAGAATTATCAGACTTTGCTACCACCTACTCCATTCCCTTTACTCTGCAATGAGTATTGAAGCCATTCAACCAACTTCTACCTCAATTAGTTTTTAACAATGCAGATTTGATAATAACTGTAATAGAAAGAAACTATATTGCATAGCCACAAATGTAATAAAGGGACTGAATTTAATTCTAAGCATAATATTACATCAATCTATTTTGTTATCCAAGTGAATATCCTACTGTGCTTTGCTCTGAAGAAAGTTTACCAACTCTACTACTGCTGCGAGGTCCCATACCAATGGCTTCCGCACTACTGATAAAAGGCTAATATTAGTCACTTGAGGCTCTTTGAGTGGAAGCTTCTGTCTTTTTGAGGATTCAAGCCTCTGTAGGCCTGACCACAAAATGGTCTGACAAAGTTATCTTTCTGCAGTTGTTACTGGTTGAGGGGACGGTGAGAGAGTCAACTTTTTGATTTTTGAGAGAGGGCTAATGCTCCTACTGTGAAACTGCTGCTCCCATGATGCTGAGGTGTGGCAGCTGTAGGAGAGGGGGCTGCAGTGGTATGATTAAAGCACTTATCTCTTTTATTCCCTCAACCTGTATAAATTAAACATTTGCTTTTCTGAGGAAGAGTGTTGGAATAAATTAGGACCAGAAGTCCTTGGGGTCGAGAGTGTGGTGCAGGAAAAGCACAGCAGGTCAGGCAGCATCCGAGGACCAGGAAAATCGACATTTTGGGCAAAAGCCCTTCATCAGGAATGAGGCTGGGAGCTTTGGATTGGGGGTATGTGGGGGGGGGGCTGAGAGATGAATGGAAGGGGAGTGGGGCTGGGGGGAAGGAAGCTGAGAGTGCAATAGGTGGATGGAGGTGGGAGTAATGGTGATAGATTGGAGGGAAAGGTGGAGCGGATAGGTGTGAAGGAAGATGGACAGGTGGAATGGGTCATGGGGGCGGTGCTGAGCTGGAAGGTTGGAACTGGGATAAGGTGGGGGCAGGAGAAATTAGGAAACTGGTGAAATCCACATTGATGCCATGGGTTGGAGGGTCCCAAGGCGGAAGATGAGGCATTCTTCCTCCAGGCATCAGGTGGTGAGGGAGTGGCGATGGGCGAGGCACAGGACCTAAATGTCCTTGGTGGAGTGGGAGGGGGAGGTGGAGTGCTCAGCCTCGCGGCGGTGGGGTTGATTGATGCGGGTGTCCCGGAGATGTTCTCTAAAGCACTCTGTGAGTAGGCGTCCTGTCTCCCCAATGTAAAGGAGACTGTATCGGGAGCAATGGATACAGTAAATGACGTGCAGGTGAAAGCTTGATGGATGTGGAAGGCTCCTTTGGGGCCTTGGACGGAGGTGAGGGTGGAGGTGTGGGCGCAGGTCTTGGATTTCCTGCGGTGGCAGGGGAAGATGCCAGGAGGGGAGGGTGAGGTGTTGGGGACCTGACGAGGTAGTCGCATAGGGAATGGTCTTTACGGAAAACGGATCCGGGGGAGGGGGTATATCTCTGGTGGTGGGGTCAGTTTGAGGTGGTGGAAATGGCGGAGGAGATGCGATATATACGAGGTTGCTGGGGGTTCTGTCCTTGTTGGGGTTGGAGAGGTGAGTTTGAGGGCGGAGTTGTGAGAAGTGGATGAGATGCGCAGTCCTTGGGCCTGCTCCACATTTCAAAGAAATCTCAACTAATCTATTAATGTTTCAAATTTCGCATTCCCATTTAGCTCTGAGAACCTTTTAACTTTTTTGCCTAATAATAATGTAAAAGCACAGGCTACAATTATAAAAAAGTCAACTCAGTCTTCCCAGAGCTATTCGAGTTGATTCCAGAATGGTGATGGCCTCGTACATGACCTGATCCTCTGTATATACTGTTAGCCATTCTGGTATAGCTCCTTCGCAAGTCTTCCCACATCTGACATAACTGTCTGAGTGAAGCACTTTTCTTTACATTGCTTGACCCCTGAGGAGGACCCCAACTCTTCCTCAGTAGAGCTGAATTTGAACTCGCAACAAAACTGACCCATGAAAGAAAACAAAGGTTAAGTTAAACGCGCAGTCACTGCTTCTGATTTGTGTAGGTGAGACCAGAAAAAGAGAATATAAAGACAGCTACAAATCAAATAAATAATTTAGGGAGAACGTCTTCACAAAAGATAACTTTTTTAAAACATTATTTTTGGAAGTAGTTACATAGTCATCACATTTTGTTTGAAATTGATATATTAAATTTGAACTTAGCATCACAGTATAACTGATTTTTCAAAAGAATTCCCACATTTGCAAAAGGACATTTCTTCTAAAATATAACATATATAATTTATTTTAATATTTAATAAGTTTAACTTTCTTTTTGGAAGCGCATTCTTCAGAACTATGCTATGCACTTTCTTAACATATTGCTCAAATTCTTAGTTTCAAGAAAATAAATTGTAAATCACCTTAAAAGAATCTGGAACAGGAAGATTAATGTTGATTTACTTATCTGATCCTGGCTGGAGACCTATGGTTATTTACACAGGCAGGCATGATTACTGAAAGCCTTTGGAAGATACTTAAGAACATCTTTGCAAGGTCTACTGACTTTGGAGATAACAAGCCTGTCTGCTGCCACTGCAAATTAGTAGAATGGTGACCTTCACCTTCATGGTAAAATCTAAACTTATTACATGTATTTTCAATCCAAGTGAAAACACATTTTCTTTTGTTCAAATGCAATATATTTCCCTGCTGTTTTACCAAAGTCCTATAGAGTGACTTGAAATATATGAGAGTAACAGAATGTGTCTTGAAAATCTATCTGGTTCTTGTTACCAAAATAGAACAACCTGCAGATTATTTCTGGGAATACTGATAAAGTACAAGTCATTGAATTGAGATTTTGTTAATGATAACACTACAATATTGAAGTCTCAACCAAAAAAAAACTTGACTCCCAGCCATGACTAATATTAATACTTGAGCTTTTTTCTCTCAATTTAGCTTCTTTATCCTGTACCATAGCCTTTGGGATGATTAAATAAAAGTGGTGTTTTCTCAATATCTACAAGTAGGTAGTCTCTCTTTTCCTTAAGATTAAATATTACTTCCTAATTTAGGGCTGTATATGTTTGACAGAAAACATTTTGATAAAATTCTTGAAACCCAAAATTGGATGCAAAACTTGAACAGCAATCTGTAAAATTCCATGTGAAATGTACGTGTTCTTCAGTTACCTTGACTTTGTACAGGGGCTTTACAGTTAAAATTTATGATAAGAAAAACAATCTGGCCTAATCGCTCACATGAAATAACTCTACACTGGAATCACTTTCTCTTTGCTTAAAACCTTGGCAGGGAACATTATATTTTACTGCTTCCAATCATGACATCTCAGTCAAGTCAAATTTATGTTGGGTTCTTGATAGGAATGTTTGTTGAGAAAATATTGGCCAAAATTTAGGTTGGCCAACATGCTCATCAAAAGTTGTACAGAAGGGGCTTTACTTGAACATTCTGTCCAGGTAAAGCTCTCAGCGCTGACCTTGATCCCAATTTTCTAAACACAACAGAAACTCTGAGATGGAGCTTTAATATTAAAGCTCTTCATCCTTCAGATCTTACCTGAGAGTGTGTTTTTGTCTGAATTAGAAATGGCCCAACCTCAATGCTACCTTATTCTTTTCCACTTTACCAGGTTTTATAGATTATCTGTCAACTGCAAGCAATTAAAAAAAAAACGCCCTGAAGAACATCATATTAAGGACCCAATCACCCTCTGATTTTTAATTTATTCATTCATTTAGAACATGGAACAGTGCAGGCCCTTCGGACCTTGATTTGTGCTGACCTTTTATCCTGCTCTAAGATGAAACTAACCTACATACCCTACATTTTACTACCATCCATGTGCCTATCCAAGAGTTGCTTATATGTCCCTAATCTGTCTGACTCTACTCCCAACGCTGGCAGTGCATTCCATGCACTAACCACTCTCTGTTTAAAGAACCTACCCTGACATCTCCCCTAAACCTTCCTTCAAACACCTTAAAATTATGCCCCCTTGTGACAACCATTTCCACCCTGGGGAAAAGTCTCTGGCTATCCTCTCTATCTCTGCCTCTTATCACCTTGTAGACCTCTATCAAGTCACCTCCCATCCTTCTTCATTCCAATGAGGAAAGTCCTAGCTCCCTCAACCTTTCTTCATAATACATGCTCTCCAGTCCAGACAACATCCTGGTAAATCTCCTCTGCACCCTCTCTGAAACTTCCACATCCTTCCAATAATGAGGTGACTAGAACTGAACACAATATTCCAAGTGTGGTCTAAACAGGGCTTTATAGAGCTGCAGCATAACCTTGTGGCTCTTTAACTCAAATTTGCACATTGGAGACCAGCATTTGGATGTGGAACCTTTACATATTTTTTAAGGCAAAAGTAGATAGATTCTTGATTACCAACAGGATGAAAGATGATTGGAAATATGCGGAAATGTAGAGTTGAGGGTAAAATCAGATGAGCCATGAGTGACCGAACAGGCTTAAAGGGCTAAGATGGCCTAGTCTTATTGCTTGCTTGTATGTTCATGTTTATTGTACTTTCCCAATTATCTTTGTGAAAGTACTGGTGAGTTTCTTTCTTGAACTTTTGCAATGTGTGATGAAGGTATTCCCAAAATACTATTCTGCAAGATTTTGCTCCAGTCACAATGAAGGAAAACTGATATATTTTCCAGTTAGTCATGTGTGAATTGAAGAGTAACTTGGAGTTTTTGGTGATCCCAATGAACATTTCAAGATTATGATCAAGAGATTATGGAAATCAAGGGATATCAGAATAGAAATGTGAGGTTAATATAAATTTTAAGTGTGATCTTATTAAATGGACGAGAAGGCAAGGGGAACCACATGGCATACCTCTGCTCCGATTTCTTTTGTTCTAATGCTTTCGTGTACCTGCAGACCTTGTCTTTCTAACAGGTCATGGTGGTGGATTTGAAAGGTACTGTTGCAGAAGGCTTGAAAAGTACTGCAGTGCATCTTGTAAATGGTACACACCAATATTTCCCATAATTTCTCTCTATTGTGTGCAGCAACAACCTGTTCATTGCATTGTGCTGTCTCCTTAATTTTATCAAGTAGCCATCTATCGTAAAGGGATCTTAGTTATTTGTTGTGCGTTATGTTTTTTCTTGTGCGCTATGTCCAGATTGTCAAGTTGCAGTGCACTTTAGAGGAACACTGATAAACAGTATGATTGGTCAGGCAGTGAATGTTTCAAGTGATGAATGCAGTGCCAATAAACAGAACTGCTTTGCCTTGGATAATGGTGAGCCTTTGAACAGTGCTGGACCTATACTGATCAAGCCAAATAAATAATATTCTATCACACTCCTTATTTGTGCTTTGTTAGGTGGTAGTAAGGCTTTGGGGAGTCAAATGGTGAGCTAATTGAAACAGAATTCTTAGCCTTGTAGCTACAGTATTTGTATGACTGGATTAGTTTCACATCAATGATGAACCCAGGCTATTGATGCCATTAATGTCAAAAGGAAGTGATTCCACTCTCTCTCTTGTTGGAAAGAGTAATACTCTGTCACTCATGGACGACTACATCATCTGAGGAGTTTTGGGTGGATCTGAGTCACTCTGCAATCATCAAATACTACTAATTCTGGTAGATAGAAGGAACCATTTTCCTCAGATCTCTTCTGTTTCTTTTGCCAGACACTCCAAATTGGGTACTTGATCTTTCACCACTGAGAACAGCTCTTCTTCTTGAACTCTGCCTAGACCCCTCATGATTTTGAACACCACTATCAAATCTCCTTTCAACCTTCTCTTTCCCAAGTAGAACACTGCCAGCCTGCACAATCTATCTGTGTAACTGAAGTGCTTCCTCCCTAGAAACAGTCATCGAGTCATGGAGATATACAGCACGGAAACAGACCCTTCAATCCAACTCGCACATGCTGACCAGAAATCCTAAATAAATCTAGTCCCATTTGCCAGCATTTGGCCCATATCCCTTTAAACCCTTCCTATTCATATACCAATCCCAATGCCATTTTAAATGTTGTAATTGTACCAGTCCCCATCACTTCCTCTGGCAGGTCATTACATACAGGCACCACCCTCTGCTTGAAAAAGTTGCCCCCAAGTCTGTTTTCAATTTTTCCCCTCTCACCTTAGATCCATGCCCTCTAGTTTTGCATTCCCCCACCCAGGGAAAATACCTTGTCTATTTACACTATCCATGCCCCTCATGATTTTATAAACCTCTATAAGGTAGCCTCTTAGCCTCTGAGGCTCCAGGGAAAACAGCCCCAGCCAATTCAACCTCTCCCTATAGCTCAAACCCTCCAACCCTGGCAACATCCTTGTAAACCTTTTCCGGCCCCTTTCAAGTTTCACAAAATCCTTCCTCTAGCAGGAAGACCAGAATTACATGCAGTATGTCAAGAGTACCCTAACCAATGTCCTGTACAGCCGCAACATGACCTTCCAATTCCTATACTTAGTGCACGGTCAAATAAAGGCAAAAATACCAAATCTTTTTCACTATCCTGTCTACCAGCGACTCCACTTACACAGAACTATGAACCTGTATTCCAAAGATTCTTTGTTCAGCAACACTCCCCAAGACCTTACCATTAAGTGTATCAGCCCTGATTTGCTTTTCCAAAATGCAGCACCTCATATTTATCTAAATTAAATTCCATCTGCCACCTATTGGCCCATTTAATCAAGATCCTGTTGTAACCTTCTGAGGTAACCTTCTTCACTGTCCACTACACCTCCAATTTTGGTGTCTTCTGCAAACTTACTCACCATACCTCCTATGTTCACACCCAAAGCATTTATATAAATGATGAAAAGCAGTGGACTCAGCACTGATCCTTGTGGCACACAACTGGTCACAAGCCTACAGTCTGAAAAGCAACCTTCCAAAACCACCTTCTGTCTATCATCGAGTCAGTCCTATATCCAATTAGCTAGTTCTCCATCTATTCGATGTGATATAACCTTGCCTACCAGTCTACCATGAGAAATCTTGTCAAACACCTTACTGAAGTCCATGTAGATCAGGTCCACTGCTCTGCTCTCATCAATCCTCTTTGTTACTTCTTCAAAAAACTCAATCAAGTTTGTGACACATGATTTCCCACCCACAAAGCCATGCTGACTATCCCTAATCAGTCCTTGCCTTTCCAAATACATGTAAGTCCTTTTACTTTATCATCTTTCTTAAACAGTGGCACCACGTTAGCCAACCTCCAGTCTTCTGGCACCTCGCCTGCGACTATTGAAGATACGAATATCTCAGCAAGGGGCCCAGCAATCACTTCCCCAACTTCCCACAGAGTTATAGGGTACACCTGATCAGGTCTTGAGGATTTATCCATCTTTATGCAGTTTAAGACATCCAGCATCACTACCTCTGTAATATGGACATTTGTTAAGAGATCACTACTTATTTCCGCATGTTCTCTATCTTCCATATCCTTCTCCACAGCAAACACTGATGAAAAGTATGTATTTAGTATCTCCCCCATTTTCTGCAATTCCACACATAGGCAGCCTTGCTGATTTTTGAGGGGCACTATTCTCTCCCTAGTTACCCTTTTGTCCTTAATGTATTTCTGGAATCCCTTTGGATTCGCATTAACCCTATTTGCCAAAGCTATCCCATGTCCCCTTTTTGCCCTGCTGACTCCCCTCTTAAGTATATTCCTACTGCCTTTATACTCTTCTGGGGAATCACTTGATCTCTGCTGTCTATACCTGACATATGCTTCTTTCTTATTCTTGACCAAAACCTCAATTGCTCTAGTCATTCAGCATTCCCTACACTTACCATTCTTGCCCTTCAGAGTCCGGATTAGAGTGGTGCTGGAAAAGCACAGCAGACCAGGCAGCATCCAAAGAGCAGGAAAATCAACATTTTAGGCAAAAGCCCTTCAACAGGAGTGAGGTGATTCATCAGATTTTGCCCATTCTTGCCCTTCACCCTATCAGGAACAAATTGTCATTATCTCATTTTGAAAGCTTCCCAATTTCCAGCCATCCCTTTACCTGCAAACATCTGCCCCGAATCAACCTTTGAAAGTTCTTGCCTCATACTGTCAAAATTAGCCTTCCTCCAATTTAGAACTTTAACTTTCAGATCCAGTCTATCATTTTCCATCATTATTTTAAACTAATAGAATTATGGTCAGTGGCCCCATTGTCATCTCAGTCACCTGCCCTACCTTATTTCTCAAAAGTAGGTCAAATTTTGCACTTTCTCTAGTAGGTACATCCACATAGTGAATCAGAAAATCTTATTGTAGATACTCAACAAATTCTACTGCATTCAAGCCCTTAGCACTATGGTAGTCCCAGTCCATGTTTGAAAAATTAAAGCCCTAAAGAAGGGCTTATGCCCGAAACATCGATTCTCCTGTTCCTTGGATGCTGCCTGACCTGCTGCGCTTTTCCAGCAACACATTTTCAGCTCTGATCTCCAGCATCTGCAGTCCTCACTTTCTCCTGAAAAATTAAAATGCCCTACCATAACTACCTTAATATTATTCTTACAGATAACTGAGATTTCCTTACAAGTGTGTTACTCAATTTCCTGCAGACTATTGGGGGTGATCTACAGTACAATCCCAATGAAGTGATCATCCCTTTATTTCTCAGTTCCACCTAAATAACTTCCCTGGATGTATTCCCAGGAATATCTTCCCTAAACACAGCCATAGTGTTATCCCCAATCAAAAATGCCACCCCCACCTTCTCTCTTGTCCCCCCTTTCGATCTTCCTATAGCATCTATACCCTGGAACATTAAGCTGCCAATCCTGTCCATCCCTGAACCACATCTCTGTAATTGCTATGATATCCCAGTTCCATGTTCCTAACCATGCCCTGTGTTCACCTGCCTTACCTGCTAAGCTTACTGCGTTGAAATAAATTCAGTTTTATTTATCAGTCCTACTTGTTCTGCACTTTGTTCCTGCCTGTCCTTAATGTTTGACTTACTTCTGTCCCCAAATGCACCAGTTCCAGACTGATCTCTTTCCTCACTATCTCCCTGGGTCCCAAACCCCAATTTTACTGGTTTAAATCCTCCTGAGCAGCTCTAGCAAATCTATAATAATCAGTAACATGGAAGCTCTCCCTAATCTCCCACATCCAACAGGAAGAGCACATCATTCTACTAAAGGCCATCTTTGCATCCTTGGTTCTATAAATAATACAGCAAGTACTAAAGCAAAGAAGTTATGATGAACCTATACGAAATATTATAAACTCAGCAAGAATATTGTGTCCTTAATGTATTTGTAGAATCCATTTGGATTCGCTTTAACCCTACTTGCCAAAGCTATCTCATATCCCCTTTTTGTCCTCCGAACTTCCCTCTTAAATATATTCCTACTGCCGTTATACTTTTCTGGGGAATCACTCGATCTCTGCTGTCTATACCTGACATATGCTTCCTTCTTATTCTTGACAAAACCTCAATTGCTTTAGTCATCCAGACTTTAGGAAAGTGAGACAGAATTCGGGAGAGTTTCTATATTACTGATGGCTATGTCTACAAGAAATAAGTTTGGTTGCAAAACCAATTGGATTGCATGGATCGGTTGGAGCGGCAGTTAGATGCAATGAGGAATTTACAGGAGTTAGGGGTGTGATGAATGGCAGTTGCAAGGGGGAAATAAATCAAAGGTACAGAAAGGTAGATGAGTAACCTCCAGAAACCCTTTTCCAAGCTGCCCTACTGGCATTTTAGTAATTTGTACACATCCCTAGGTTTTGTGGTGCTTGTTATTTTATCTTGGCTGTCCTCATCCATCCAACAAAAATGTATGACTTCACACACCTCAGCACTGAATTTCATCTGCCACCTGTCTGCCAATTCACAAACTTGTTCATATTCTCTTGAAGTCTATAGCAGTGATTCCAAAATTCTTCAATATCAAGAAACACTTAAATGAAACAATTCCACGGCACATCCACTTTTTCAGAAGAATTGATTGCTCATGAACATTATATTTACATGTATTTACTATTGTTATGACCTTACTAGGGAAGTTTGCAACATAGTCCACACAACTGACTAAAAAAGGATCAAAAAGAATTATTGTTTCAAATTCACTGGCAAAAATATGCGATCGGCAACTGCTAGCACGGACATACGTTCAAAATCTGTTCAACTCAAGTATTTCTACTGTGCATAAGCAATGGATCAGAGCCAAACACAACATGAAATAAATTCCCATGGGTTTGTGGGAAATCTAGGCCTGTCGGTGTGCATGGAGACTTTTGATCCAAGTGGAATTGATGAGAAGGCCACGTGCAAACCTTGCTCCACTAAACACTGCTCCTACACTTATTGCCTTTCATGTAAGGCAGGGCTGAAAATACCAGCTCACCGAGGTATGCTGTCATAAACAGCAAGTGTACAGCAAACAACATGGTCAAGGATTGTCAGATATTCAGGTACCGCAGTCAGCTAAAACACTTCAAAGACACCCCTCCAAACTTCAGCTTCATTGTGTGATCCATTGTGTCTCTCTACAAATTCCTCTTTTTCTCTCAACATTAGCTTTTCTGCTCAATTAGAAGATAGTGAACCAAATGGATTGCATACCCAGTATTAGCCTTCCAAATTTCAAACTTTTCAAACTTTTCTTGCAGTGCTTTGAGATGTTTGAATATGAGTTTGTGCACTTTACAGCTGTGTCTGCTGCTTCCGATGTTAATGAAAAGATGTCAAGTGAATCTTTTGCCACTGTCGCTAACCAAAGGCCCAGTTTTGACGTGAAACCTCGAAGTTTAACTGAATTAAATTGAATTTATTGTCACATGTACTGAGGCACAGTGAAAAGCTTTGTCTTGCGAGCAATACAGGCAGATCACAGAGTTAAGTAGCACAGATAAGTAAATAATAGGTAAACAGCGGCAAAAACACAGGTACAGGCGAATGTTAAGAGCTTGTGAGTCCATTCAGTATTCTAACAACATTGGGGTCAAAACTGTTTCAAAACTGGCTGGTGCGTGTGTTCAGGCTTCTGTACCTTCTCTCCGATGGTAGAGGTTGTAGAAAAACATTGCCAGGGTGGGATGGATCTTTGAGAATACTGGCGGCCTTTCCTTGACAGTGGGCCTGGTAGATAAATTCTACAGATGGGAGGTTGGCCTTTGTGATTGTCCGGGCCGAGTTCACCACTCTATGCATCTGCCTCCGATCTTGAATGGTACAGTTGCCGTACCAGGTAGTGATACATCCAGACAGAATGCTCTTGATGACGCACCTATAAAAGTTGGCAACGGTATTCGCCATCATGCCAAATTTCCTCAGCTGACAGAGGAAGAAGAGACATTGTTGGGCCTTTGGAACCAATGTGTCCATATGAAGAGTCCAAGAAAGCTTGTTGTGGATAACCACCCCCAGGAGCTTGACACATTCCACTCGTTCCACCTCTATGCTGTTAATATGTAAGGGGGGGGAGGGCATGAGTAACATCCTGCTGAAAGTCAATACTGTATTCCTTGGTTTTGCTGGCATCGAGAGCTAGGTTGTTCTCAGTGCACCATTTTTCCAGGTCTTCCACCTCCCGTCTGTAGTCTGTTTCATTGCCATCTGAGATTCGACCAACTATGGTGGTGTCATCAGCAAACTTGTAAATGGCATTAATCTGGTATTTGGCGTCGCAGTCATGGGTATACAGTGAGTAAAGTAGGGGGCTGAGTACTCACCTGTGGGGGACTCCAATGTTGAGTCTTCGTGAGGATGAAATATTATCCCCAATTCTTCACTGATTGTGGCCTGTGGGTCAGGAAACTGAGGATCCAGTTGCAGAGAGTGGGGCTTAATCCGAGATCACTAAGTTTAGTAATCAGTCTCGAGGGGATAATAGTGTTGAAGGCTGAACTGTAGTCAATGAGTAGGATTCTTACGTAGCTATTCTTGGTGTCAAGATGTTCTAGGGAGGAGTGAAGGACAAGTGATATGGCATCTGACGTGGATCTGTTGGTCCGATGGGCAAATTGGAGTGGGTCAAGAGTAGTGGGGAGACTGGAGTTGATTAATGCCATGGACAGCACTTCATTAACAGTGAAGTTAGGGCCATTGGGCGGTAGTCATTGAGACATGCTGAATGATCCTTCTTAGGCACAGGGATGATGTTGGCCCTCTTGAAACAGGCAGGGACAGTGGCCTGCTGCAGGGAGAGATTGAAGATGTCGAGAAGACATCTGCCAGTTGTTCTGCGCAGTGCACGGCCTGCTACTCTGTTTGGTCCCATCGCTTTCCTTGGATTCACACGAAGGAAAACTGATCTGACCACTGATGCAGTGACTGTTGGGATAGGTTCATCAGGACTTGTCTGAATAGGTGTTACTCTCCGCCGAAATTCTGCTCAAAGCAAGCTCAGAAGGTGTTGAGACGATCTGGAAGGGAAGTGTCATCATCTAGTATTTTGCACTGCCTCTTTTTAGAACCTGTGATGTCATTCAGTCTTTGTCATAGTTGCCGGGTATCTGTCTGGGTCTCTAGTTTGGATCGGTATTCATCTGAAGGCCTCACACCTGGTTTTTAGCAGGTTCCTGATGTCCTGATTCATCAAGGATTTCCTGTTGGGGAACACCCAGATTGACTTTCTCGGTATACAGTCCTCCACACACTTACTGATAAAGTCTGTGACGGTGGTGGTGTACTCGTCCAAGGTACCTGCGGATTGTTTGAACATGGCCCAATCAGCCGATTCCAGACAGCACCGGAGTTTATCCTCTGCCTCCTCCGACCAGCACTGGGCCTGTATCTGCGAGGGGGTCTCCTGCTTGAGCTTTTGCCTGTAACCAGGAGAAGAAACATGGCATTGTGGTCGGAGTTCCCGGTATGAGGGTGGGGGGTGGAGTGGTAGGCATCCTTCACAGTGGTGTAGCAGTGGTCAAAAATGTTTGGGCCCCTGGTGGGGCAGGTAATGTTCTGGTGGTAGCTGCATCGTAATGGTCAGGATAGCCTCATTCGTTATCTGAATTTCAGTATTCAGCTTAGTCAGAAGGCAGAAAATGTCAGCGAGATGTGCCAGCTTAGCCCACCAGTAATCACCAAGCAACTCTTCATAAGGCAGTTTGTGCATTGCTGAAAACTCTGATAGTTCTCTCTCGAGCTCATGAACACGGGAGAGAACTCTCTCCCATGATAACCATCACATCTGGGTGTATAACAGTAATTCTAATGCTAGACTCCCATCTCTGTATACAAAATAGTGAACAAGCGTAATTTCAATGACCACGATTTCATGTAATTCATGATTTTGATGACTTGCTCTAATACTGCAGCCAACTCTGCTGGCATCCTTTTGGCTACAAGGGTTTCATGGTGGACGATGCAATGGATTATCCAAATGTCAGGACCTTGTTTTTTCACATTACTGGTAAATCTGTCAATTTTCTGATCATAGAGGCTGCTCCGTCCGTGTAAATGCTGCAACACAAGGCCGACGTAAGTTTATTTCCTCTTAAGAACATATCTATTACCCAAAATATTTCTTCACCAGTTGTATGACTTGGTAGCTCCTTTCAAAAGAAAAACTTCTGAATGTGGTTCCTATCAGCAGACCAAGTGTTGGCCAGCAGCTGGCATTGTATGGTTTTAGTGGTGGACTCCTCAATTGCAAAGCAAACTGCCCACTAGTAGTGAACTTCACATGCAGGACCTTCTCAATATCTGCTACCATAAAGTCAATTTGCTGTTTGACTATTATCAGAGAGTGGACTTTTGCTGATTTCTTTTACAGCACACTTTTTTTTTAACGTGGAGGTATAATTAGAGTTTTAACAATGTATGGGGCTTCATTGATTTTGTTACTGTTTCAGCAAACAGGTAATGAACCTCTTGAGCTTTGTCTGATACCTGCACAACTACATCAGAAGTTGGGTCTCCTTGACATTTTATTCTCTCAAGCTCTAGAAGTACTGAACGTGTTTGTTTGCAAGAGGTGGATGTTTTGTCTCTCAATGGCATCTCAACTTACCATTGAATGCTTTCTCTGCAGGTGAGACATTCAGGTAAGGGGCAAGTGGCATCTTCAATCCATGAAAACAAAGGCCATACAGTCCCATTGTACTGTCTCTGAAGACTTCTTGCATCTTCCTTTAGGTTCAGATGTTTCATGGACTGAATTAGCAGAGGAATTGCCTCTTTTGACAAGAAACTTGCCCATTTCTTCTTAGGATCCAAGACTTAGATAGGTAGACAGGTGCTGCCTTTTCACAGGTATTGAATCTCTGTGTGTGCACGGTATCAAAATCTGCTCACAAAATGGTGCTGCTCCTGAAGATTCATTACACACTACTCACACCTTGCCACAACACAAACACTGGTCTGTAGCTATCCTCCTCACAGTTCATGGTGCTTCCAAGCTTTGTATCATCTGAACATTTTGTAATTTTACACTGTCCATCCAAGTTTAGGTTATGAATATATATTGAAGAAAAGCAGCAGCTCTAAGATTGACTCCTGGGAAGCCTTTGTATGCCTTCCTCCAGTCTGAAAACCAACAGTTAATGCAACTTTGTTTCCTGTCATGCAACCAACTTCATAACCCTACTTCCACTATCCTTTTATTCCATGTGTTCCAGCTCTTTGCAGGAAGCCACTTTATTAAGCATATTTTGGAGGTCTATTGGGGCTTGAATTTGCTACACTGACATCAAACCAAAGTCTCTGTCCATTACTGGTGCTGAAAGGACCAAACTGAAAGCACACACCAAGGCTATTCACAGGGTTCTATGAAATTATTGCCATTGAGTTACTTACAATATACGGCATAGAGTGAGCCATTTGTCCTAACTAATCTGTGCTAGTATATTTATTCTACTTAAGGCTTCTCCCTCATTCTGAGAACTTCATCTCCACATTTCAGCTTGATTTTCTATTTCCTCATGTCTCATGTATTCATCTATATCCCTTTTGAAAACACCTCAGCTAGTTGCTTCAACCATTTTCTATGGTAACATGTACCGCGTTCTAAAAGTGCATTAAGAAATTTATCTTTGTTTCCCTATTGGATTTATTATTAACTATCTTATATATATGACCCATAGTTTTGAATTCTCCAAATAAGTGAAACAAATCTGTCCACCTTTACCTTGTCCAGCCTTTCCATGATTTCTTCTCAATAGCTGTAAATTCTCAGTTCTGAAACTAATGTTCTAAATTTCAGTTGCATTTTTCACCAGTGCTTCCATGTCCTTCTACAGTACAGAGGTCAGAACTAGGCAAAGCGTTCAAAAAGTAGCCTGATCAGCACAATATACAGGTTTAGTGGTCCTACTATTTCCCCGAGAAATAAATTCCAACTCTAATTTAAAATTTCTAAAGACTTTGCTGACCTCTGATACTATCCTGAACGATGCAACCAAAGATTCCTTTGCTTTCCTTCCCCATTTAGTTTCTTATTTTCTCAGGGGTAAATGATATTTCTATTTTCTGATCAATGTGACCTATTTTATACTTATATACATTGAAGCCCACTCTGCAAATTTTCTGATGCCTCCTTATATAATGTTGCATTCTTTCTCACAATAGGAATGCTTTGTTGGCAGGAATGACTTGTGACGTTTACACTATTTCTACAGCAGCAGACATAATTAAGAGCAGATTTAATAGAAGCTCTTTTTTAAATTATGAGATGCTTTGATAAAGATTTTTGTTGAATTGAGTAGTAGATGGTGAGGGGTATTCAATTCAATCTTATTATACGGGGAGACACATTAGCAGAGAAATGTCAGGAGAAAACTTTACACATTCTTTAAGAGAAAATTAGATGGATTTTTGAAGCAGAGGAAGATGCAGAGCTTTGGAAGAGAACGAAGCTGTGGGATTACTTTTGGATTGCTGAAGCAAAGATCTGGCCAGATAAAATGGACTGAATGACCTCCATTTGTTTCTGGAAATGTTAATGGCTCAACTTTAAAGTATTTTTATAAAGTAATTAATCTTGTGTTAGGCTCCCCAGTGGCTCAATCACACTTTTGTTCCAAATCCACACTGTGTTAGCTCATCTGTCGGGGTATTGTAGGGCATTGTACTTGATTTAACATCTTTGCTTAATGTCTCACTTCTGATCGTATGTGGGAAGAAAGGTCATTGGCATTAGGTGAAGTCAAGATCAGATTCAATGGAAATAACCTCCATTAGCGATTAAGATCCAGATATAATGACTAAATCTAAACTTGATAAATCGCTGTATTTATGTGGCACCAGACATCCCAATGAAACCACCTTTCACAATGGATAACCCTTGAGTGGAGAGGGATAGAATGATGGGAAATGACATTGGAATTTTACAAGCTCAAGTGGTTGGGGCTTTGGAACTTGTCAATGTTTCATATTGCTGGGAACAAATTTCAGGATGCCCGATCGTACTAACGACACCATTAACATATTATTTTCGGAAAAGAAACAGCATAATAAATACACCACTTAAAGCAGCAAATTTCTTAAGGAACTGGAAAGTCTACCTTCTTCCACCAAAAAACAGTGTGCACTGCAGAAATCTGTGCCAAGAAGCAAGGTGAAAAGAATTCGGCATATGAATTTTCACAGAGCTTTACCGTTCCTATATCCTTCAAAATCTTTAAATATTCACTAGGCTTTTATTTTAGCGGTGATTGGGAAGTCATCGTGGTTTCGTATCAACCTGAAGTAAGTAGGAAACAGGGTTGGGGTTCGGGTTGCCCAAAGGGATGCAATTTTAACAAATTTTGTTTTTCCTGATTGGGCTACAAATGCTCCTCTCGGCTACACAAGGTTTACAGTTCCCTGATTCAGGCTTCCTGCCTTCCAGGATCCTCCTTAATACACTTTCCTGTGACTATCTAACATTGTTGGAGCCAGCTCTTTTTGTTTCTGCTGGTGGTCTCCTAGGAGAAAGTAAGGACTGCTGGTAGTCTCCTGCTTTTCAACTTTCCACCACATTAAGTGACTAACTAACCAGGTCATGCAGATACATTCAGGAGTAAAATCACCACGGCCTAGCATTGCCAATGGCAGGGAGCTTATTGCTCACCATAGCCTCCAACCTGAATTAAAGTGGAGAGGGGCTAAGTTCAGTTTTCACAACCCTTTGATTTTTGTTAGCAGAAAGATTATTTTTGAAGGCTGAGATACAGACACAGCTATCTTAAAACAAAATGCCTTGAAACCATGGTGGAATAGTTTGATGATGGGCACTATCAGGTGAGAGCCAAAATGAGAAACTAAAATGATCAGTCACTCACAATGATCTTGTAGTCAGTTTCTGTATGCAATCATCAACATTTGAGTCATGTTGAAACAGTGACTGTAAATAGACTCTTGTAGCTGCCAGATACTTGAGATAATGGTCATGTAATTAAATGGTTTGATGAGCTCATTGGATAAATACACCATGTGTTGTAACACTGAGCTATCCTAAGCAACTAGCAGGATCTTAGATCTGATCCCGGTAAAACACAGTTTAAAGATCGTGGTACAGTTGTTAATTTGTGGTTTGCCTATGAGTGTTTAATTGGTCAAATAGTTTGCTGGTACTCATTTACCAATCCTGCACAAGAAGAATACATGTTAGTTATTAGCTTCGAGCAAAATACTGTGGAATTAATATTATTACAGGGTGGGGAAGGGTGGCAAGCGTTTTGAAAATGTTAAACCAGAATCAAAAACTAGATGATGACAACAATGCGATGATTGGATTTTAATTAGAAATGAAATTTCATTGGAATTTAACATTTGGGAATGGATTCTCCGTGTTTCCAGAATGAATTTAAGAGAAGCTGACATCAGGTGTGATTTTTTTACTCCACACTATCAAAATTGAGTTGCACTCTTCCTCAAAAATGAGGCTTTTCTGCTAATGATTCAATACACACCTCACAAAACAAACCCCAGCTGGCTCTGCAGCGTTGAAAAGTTTTTGACTGTAGTGCAGCCAACAGACCATGCCAAATTTTTTGCTCTAAGCTCCACCTGTTCCTTTCAATCTGCTACAGGCGATGGAAAAGCTTACCAAAGCTTGGCTCACATCACACTTGGCTGGGAATGTAAAATCTGGTATTCGAGCAGTTCTTAAATGGCATAACTCACCAAAAGAAAAAAGGAAGTTAGTTAATCATTTACAATTCCATAGTGACATGAATAGGCAACACCACTCCCTTTGACCTGAGCAGTTGGAGTTCTCACTGCAAGAGGTGCACCAAAAAAAGAGTAGTTCTACCAGGGCCTGAAGACCACCTTGCAATACCTATACAGGAGACAGTAATTACCGAATCCACTCAGTCATGTAGATCCTTTGTATCTGGCTGCAAATAGCAGAAGAGCGGCGCTCCGATAGCTAGTGCTTCCAATTAAACCTGTTGGACTATAACCTGGTGTTGTGTTATTTTTAACTTTGTACAACCCAGTCTAACATCGTTATCTCCAAATCATAGATTTCTTCTGTGTCTGTTTGTTGATCCTCATCTAACATTTCTGCATTCAAGAAAGTGGGTTTTGCTGATATTAGGACAGTGGTAAATGTAACAGTACTCTTCAGTTTTACTCTAACTTATTGTGGTGTTCCATCACGCAGGTAGAACCCAAAGTTGGCAACTCAAGTCCTTTAACAAAATAATTTCTGGAGCACTCACACATATTCTTGCATTGTGCCTAAATTGCTTAAACTTTCTCAGTGGGATCAGCAATCACAGACATACAGCCCTTTCAGTCATACAGTGAAATCACTGCACAGAGGCCAGTATCCCATCACCAAGTCACCCTTTATTTAATTGTGCTCAGTAAACTGGCTGTGGCCAGCCAGCTTGGAGTCAGTTGCCTGAACTGAGGAGAGTCTAAATCTCCTGTTAATATTGGTCAGCCAGGGCTTTCCTGATTCAAACTGGGTTGACTATGAGGTCATTGATTGATTGGGTTTGTTAACCTGGTCCAATCAGTATATCCCTGGTGATATAGGTCTGATCTTTCTCTTCTGGCTTTTCTTGTGACGTTTTCACTCCAGGTCCAGTTCCTCTGACTTGGACCCTGACATAGGCAGTGTGTATCGGACCATAGCCCATCTTTTCTGTCCAGAACATCTGGCTGGAGTTTCCTTCTCTTCTTCCGGTGGTAACAGTATCGAGGTTGCATCCGTCTCGGACTCTGAGAATTCCTGAACACTAGCAGGGGGAGAACCTATGGTTTCTGACAAGCCTTCTGGCTGTTCTGAGGGGCTAGGTATGTCCAGCTCTTGCCCGTTTGCAAGGTAATGGCTTTCAGGTGGTCCACGTGTTTGTTCAGGGGACTGTATCACCTACCCGATCTTTGTACATGACAGGACCTGACCTCGCAACAACCTTGCCTGATACCCATACAGATTTATTTCCATATTTCTGGCACTAAACCTTATCCCCTGAATTAAGTGGTCTCTCTTGTTGAGAGGAGGCATGTGGCCGGCATTGGCGTTCCTGCTGCTGTTTCACCCTCCAGATCTGGGAATACTGGTTTAACCTGGTGTGGAGTCCTCTCCCCATCAGCAACCTTGCTGGATCTATCCCTGTTCTATCATGTGGAGTGGTCCAATAATTGAACAGGAACCTGGACAGATTGGTATCAACTGACGCTGTAGGCTGCTTCTTTAAACCTGCTTTCAATGTTTGGATTGCTCCTTCTGTGAGACCATTGGATGATGGATGGTATGGAGCTGTCCTTATGTGCTGAATGCCATTTGACTTTAGGAAATAATCAAAGTCCCTGCTGGTTAATGATATCCCATTGTCCGTGACCAATATTTCCAGCGGACTGTGGATCACAAAAGATGCTCACAGCTTCTCAATTGTCATCCCAGAGTTTGTTGAGTGAACTTTATATACATCTGACCACTTTGAATGGGTATTCACAATGACCGGGAACATTGAGCCCATGAAAGGACTGGCATATTTGAAATGCAACTGAATCCAGGGTTTCCCTGGCCATTCCCATGAATGTGGGGCCACTGTTGGTGGCAATTTTTGTCCCTGTTGGCACTCTGGGCATTACCCCCCAAGACAGTTATGTTGGCATCCAACCCTGGCCACTAGACATGGCTTCTTGCTGGCATCTTCATCTTGGAAACCCCTGGATGACCCTGGTGGAGTTTAGCCAGTATCTGACAGTGACCTTTACTCGGGACAATCACCCTTGCTCCCCATAGTAGTATGCCGTCCTGTAGGTTGAACTGGTCTTGCCAGGTCCAGAAAAGTTTCAATTCTGTTTCCTCTATTACCACCAGCTGTTTTAGTTTCACTAGGACAGGATCTTTTTGTGTCCACAGTTGAATATTGTTAACAGTGACTGGAAGGGTGTCCAGGAAATTTAAAACCAAAAGGGACTCTTCTAGGGGAGGCACCATTGGTAGAGTATCTGCTAGTGAGAGGTGGTTCTAGGTATCCACATTAGCTACTTGGTTTCCTGTTTAATGTTCCAACTTGTATTTATACACGCTGAGTATAAGGGCCCACCGCTAAATTATACCGGGAGCCATGGGGACACTGCCTTGTGTGCCTTCAGTAGCCCAGCAGGGGTTTGTAATCTGTTACTTTGACAAATTACCTTTCATGAAGGAACTGGTGGAACTTCCTCACACTGAAGATGGCTGCCAAACCATCCTTCTGTATCTGGGCATATATATTTGCATTTGGCATTAGTCAAAGTCCAGGAAGCATACACTATTGGTTATTCATCTCCATTGGGTCACTAGTGAGCCAACACTATCCCGATACCATACAGGGAGGTATCGCATGTCAGTACTACTCCCACTTCGGATCATAGTAGGCCAACACCTTAGATAACAATAGCTGCTTTTTCACTTCCCTAAAGGCTACTTCATGGCTATGTGACCTTTTCAAGGCTGACCCTTTTTCAGTTTCAGGTGTAAGGGTGCCAAGATGGAGGCCAGGTTACGTATGAACTTTCTGTAATAATTCACTAACCCAAGGGAAGACCTAAGTTCCAACAGAAGCAGGGACTCCTTTGATCACCTTCACTCTATCTTCCAAAAGGTGAAAACCTGGCATGTCGACCCTGTAACCCAAGTAGGTCAATTGGGGTGCCTGAAACACACATTTTTCCCTTCAAAGCGGTATGCCTGCCTGGGAGAAAGGTTTAAGCTCTATGTCCATGTTCTCCAAGTGTTCTTTATTGGTCTTCCCTGTTATTAGTATGTCATCCAAATAAATGGAATCCTGGGTTAGCCCTTGTAAAATGTTCTCCATGGTGTGCTGGAAAAGGGCACAGGTTGATGATACCCCAAATGATAGTCTTGTATTGTGATACAAACCCTTATGGGTATTTATTGTAGAGTATTTGGGACTCCTCATTCAGTCGTAGTTTCAGGTAGGCGTGGCTCATATTTGTAAAGGGCAGCCCCCCCCATAGACTTCACCGGGGCAGCCATTTTCTGATCAAAAAATGTTGAGCCAATCTAGGTGAATCTTTCTCAACCAATTCCGCCCAAATAAGCTTGGGTGCAAGCCTTTTACTACCGTCTATTGTAACTGCACCAACTGCTTCTCATAGGAGACTGGAACCAAAGTCAATTTGTTAATCTGCAACAGTTTACCATTGTATGTTCTCAGTCTGGCTGAAGTCTTGTGCAAACTTAGGGATTGGAGTCCCAAGCAAATCTTGTTAAAGACAGATTCTGCAACCACAAGTATCGTTGTGTTAATATTGACCTCCATGGAAACTGGGTGACCATTTAACCAAACATTAATTTTAATCAGTTCCGATTTGGATGTCGCAAAGCAATTTAATTGTTCCAACCCACATGTAGGGTGACTTTCCAGGGTGGGCACTATCCCAGCTACCAGCCTACGATACTTCTTACTCAAGGCAGGCCTTTGCTATCTCGAGTCTGTTTACCGGCAGCAACTACAATGGCTTGCCGGCCCAGATCCTGAAGAACTTTATAGCCACTTGGCCAAGACTTGGCTTTGTTGTAGGGTCATGCTGTGGGCTGGTCCAGGGCCCCTCTGCTCAGGATACACCACACATGACACTCTGTGATTGCCTCACTCAAGTAATATTCCCCAAGCTCAGTCAGACAGATGAGGGTGTCCACTTCCATTGGGATGCCCTTTAGCTCCCATGCTGCACTTGCTGCATTTTCTAATGACAAAGCCAGTTGCAGTGCCTGTTTGAAATCCAGTTGGACTTCAGCTAGTAGGCACTTCTGCATGGTCACGTAATTAATCCCATACACCAAATGGTCCCTCAGCATCTCATTTAATGTTAACCCAAAATCACAGGCTTCTGCCAGCTATCTTAACCTTGTCAAAAATCCCAATATGATCTCCACTGGTTCTTCATCAGCCAAATAAAACCAATAGTGTCTCAGAATTAGAGGTGGTTTGGAGTCATAATATTCCTTGACCAACTCCTGGAAGGTTTTACTACCAGGTGCCTCTGGGAAAGTGAAGCCCCATATAACTGGAAATGCTGCAGATCTGCAAGCAGTCGTAAGGATTACTTGTTGCTTCTCAATGTCATTTGCCCAGAAAAAATATTGCATTCTTTCTATGTACTGCTCAACAAAAGAATCAAACGCGTCAAGCTTCCCAGATAAAGGAATGATGCCAGAAATGCTTACCCCCATCTCTAAGATGACTTTTGCAAGTGAATGTTCTTCAGGCACGTCCTGTTTTTTTCAGGTCCCCACTGAAATAACTGCACAGAGGCCAATATCCCATCACCAAGTCACCCTATATTTACTCGTTCTGTGGCCATTGAGCTCACAGTCAGTTTTATTAGTCAGCAAGTGTTTTCCTGATTTGGGTTAGAATTATCATAGAATCCTTATAGTGTGGAAACAGGCCATTTGGCCCAACAAGTCCACACAGAAGAGTAACCCACCAAGACCCATTCCCCTAGCCTGTTACTCTCCATTTCCCCCTGACTAATGTACCTAACCTACACATCCCTGAACACTATGGGAGATTTAGCATGGCCAATTCACCTAACGCGCACATCTTTGGATTGTGGGAGGAAACTGGAGCATCCAGAGGAAACCCACGCAGACACAGGGAGAATGTGCAAACGCCACACAGACAGCAACCCGAGGCTGGAGTCGAACCCATGTCCCTGGTGCTGTGAGGCAGTAGTGCTAACCACTGAGCTACCATGTCACCCATTGTTGTTAACGTGGGCCAATCAATGACCTCATAGTCAACGAGATCAACCTAGTTCCAATCACTACATATAGTCAGTGAAAACTGTGGATCCTTAGCAGTTGATACAGTCTTCCACAGGTAAAATGATTAAGGAGTCCAGTTGCAAATGGTTGTCACTTTCATGTTAAAAATAATAAAATTAGCTGCTTGGGGTGCATTGCCCAGCTGTTTCATACCTGCAGAGTAACTAGTTGAAATCAGATTCTCCGGTCAATAATCAAGTCTTTGAGCTCCGGGTAAAAGGCACATCATATCCTTATGCTGACACGGATTGCTTTTATGTGAAAGAACAGATTGAGCTCTTCCAATGATACCATTGGTAAGCGCACTGCCAAAAATGAAACAGCTATACACAGCAGGAAGATCCCAAATTAATTGGTCACAGCCAGACAAATGGCAGAGAAGCTTTAATTCCTTTAGGCTAGGGAGTGAGAAATAAAATCAGCCAAAATTCTGATTCTGTGAACCCTGCAGGAAAGTCCACAAGTACTAGTTGACATATGCTGGTATTCAATTGTGTTTTCCCTACCCTCACAACAAAATCATCATATGACAATTAAAAGGCTGAGCAAAATTTCTCTTGGGATAATTACCACGAGACAACCAACAATGAACATATATCCTGGCATGAGTCAGCATTTTCAAGAAGGAACAGGGAGTACTTGGAATTTGGGGACAGAGGAAGTGAATATAAGGAAAACGTCAAGGCACTTCAAAGTGCTTTGAAAAGGTAAGAAGTCCAAATAGGGTCAGAATGTAGATGCTTTTAAAGAACTTAAATACGGCTCAACTTAAGTCATTTGGGATTCAGTGAGCAGATCCAGCCCTCATCACTTTTGTTTGACACAACAGAGCTTAGTAATAAAACTACTGGGCTTACATCCACAATAAACACACTAAGGCAGCACGCATCAGGAGGTTTTACATTTTAAGAGAGACTCACTTCCAAAGGGTCAGTAAACCAACACTAGGCCATTACAAGTATCCAAAATCTGAGATTCTGGGAGGAGACCAAGCACAACAGAACCAGTAATACTCTCCTGGCTCAGGCCCCATTTTTGTAAGCACATACCTTTGGCCTATTATTGCACTTCAATTTTTCTTATTTGAATAGAATGCAGATGCTCAAATAACGGTTTGGATGTGAAAAATATCCTGTGCATTTCTTCCAGTTGTTCTTATTTCATAGTTATAATCTAATGCTAATCACATACGGGTCAGTTAAACTGTAAGTCTGCTTTGATTGTCTCACGTAATTAAATAATACATGGTAAACCTTAGTGTAGGACAGGAAACTGGCAGCGGATCAGCGACATGTTATATTGTCTTCAGTGTGGAGGAAAATCTGTTGCTGTTGCCAAAAAGTTAAAACCAGCTCATTTCTGTTGTGACAAGTGTAACCTCAGTCAAGTTATATTTTTAAGATAATTAACATACCTTAATAAGGTTGAATGGTGAATACAGTGATATGGTAGAACCTAGTCATAATGACCAGAGAGGTACAGGTTGGTTCATGGGTGTATTAGCTGATCTCAACTGCAAATGGTGGGGGTGTGCAATCATTAATACTCAGCAGCTTTGGGCTTTTTAGTTTCTGATTTTGTCCACTTGCTCATCTTGGAAAGTAAATCCTAAATTGAAAATAAGGCTGGAATCAGCCATCACAGCTTTTTCTGTTTAACAACATGTTAATATTTATTGTCCTTACTCCTGCATCAAGAGCTAATTGGTGATATATGAGGTAATATGTACGGTTTGTATGACATCAGTCATCCTTTCAGTGCTGAAGGATATAGGATGGAGAAAATGCAGCAATTTTTGAAATTTGCATCTCATCATTTCAAAGACAATTGCTTTCAACACAACATCAGTACAAATTACTAAGTTGTACAAAAATTAGTATACATCAGAAAATAATTTGCATATAAATTACATAAATGGTCGAGAGTCAAAGGTGCAATTATTTGGATATTTAATTGTTAATACAGTGATTTTTCTTTTCAATGATTGCTACAAAGCAAAACACTCTGGACTTAGTCATCTTCTAATCACTGTATTTAGAAAAGATATTAGCTTATTAGTTAACACAATTTCCTTGCCGAGAGTGTGTTGCTGGAAAAGCATAGCAGGTCAGGCAGCATCCGAGGAGCAGGAGAATCGACGTTTTAGGCCAGAGCCCTTCCTTCTTGCCCTTTTCTGAGGGAAGAATACATCTCCTGAGCTGGGGCTTCTATTGTCCTTGTACAAGTATTTTCTCCGAAAAAGTGATCATGGAATAATTCTTAATTTACACTTCATCCAATCCCAAAGACCTCCATCTCAGACTCAGGGTTCCTGTTCTCTGCTGGTTCACTTTGAATCTGACCTTGACAAAAAGGTCAAGGGCATGAGAGATGTAGAAGGAAACATAAAGAAACTCATAGGGGGCACATAAAGAGTCCAGAAGTGAAAGATCAGCGGACAGTGAAATTGAGAAAAGTTTTCTTGCTTATGGACAATGCCGTAGATGATTCTTCAAAATATATTTACTCTGTGAATATAGCATTTGATGGAAACTGTTTCTGGCTTTGTATCAACATTAAACCTGTGTAGCATAAATCAGGAGATATTGACTTCGAACAAAGCCAAGAGGGATTTCCACCTTCAGGGTGTCTAATTTCATTTTGCTCTGATGCCAGTTCAGGCCATAACTTTGGTTTAAGCCGCTGCCTACATTATAACTAATTCATCTAAACTGCCTCTGGTTTCAGACAGCCACTCATTCAAACTAGTATAGCAATTTGACAAAGGGTCAGTTAGACTCGAAACATCAGCTCTTTTCTCTCCTTACAGAAGCTGCCAGACCTGCTGAGATTTTCCAGCATTTTCTCTTTTGGTCTACTATTACCTTCGTTGAGTCAACTAAGTCAGTACAGACTGGAGACCAAACCTGGGTTTTCCCAGTCTGTATAGCTCAGTTACCCACAGGAAAAACCCAAGGTTTCAGAAAAAAATGAATCTGTACACTCGTCAAATCAGAAATTCAGTATGGAAATGTCAGAGGAAATCCTTCGGGTTTCAGAGAGATCTAGGCCAGGTTCACCATCTCAGAATCAGACATTTACATGTTGCCACAAAAGCAATGAAGCATTTAAGTGCGACCAGTCAATGCGCTATGCCTGTGGGAAAGTCAGTCGTGTACATGGGGCATGCTGTAATACAGGAAACAGTAATGTTCCAGGAAAAGGTAAAGTTTCAGGTTGCAACCATGCACCAGGTCGAGGTCCTAGTAGATCTAACTATATGCAGGAGTCTGTAAGTCCTCAGACATGCTTATGATAAGTACGAAAACTAAAGCTGAAGTTATGAAGCAGGAAGGTTTAGAACATAGAACAATACAACGCAGAACAGGCCCTTCGGCCCTCGATATTGCGCCAACCTGTGAACTATTCTCAGCTCGTCCTCCTACACTATCCCAAAATCATCCATGTGCTTATCTAAGGATTGTTTAAATCTCCCTAATCTGGCTGAGTTGACTACATTAGCAGGTAGGGCATTCCACGCCCTTACGGCTCTCTGCGTAAAGAACCTGCCTCTGACATCTGTCTTAAATCTATCACCCCTCAATTTGTAGTTATGCCCTCTCGTACAAGCTGATGTCATCATTCTAGGAAAAAGTATTTCACTGTCTACCCTATCTAATCTTCTGATCATCTTGTACGTCTCTATCAAATCCTCCATTAGCCTTCTTCTTTCCAATGAGAACAGACCCAAGTCTCTCAGCCTTTCCTCATAAGACCTTCCCTCCAGACCAGGCAACATCCTGGTAAATCTCCTCTGCACCTTTTCCAATGCTTCCACATCTTTCCTGTAATGGGGTGACCAGAACTGTACACAATATTCCAAGTGTGGCCGCACTAGTGTTTTGTATAGTTGCAGCATGATATTGCAGTTCCGGAACTCAATCCCTCTACCAATGAAACCTAACACACAGTATGTCTTCTTCACAGCACTATCCGCCTGGGTGGCAACTTTCAGGGATCTATGCACATGGACTCCAAGATTCCTCTGCACATCCACACTACCAAGAATCTTTCCACTGATCCAGTATTCTGCCTTCCTGTTATTCTTCCCAAAGTACATCATCTCACAGTTAGCTGCATTGAACTCCATTTGCCACCTCTCAGCCCAATTCTGCAGTTTATCCAAGTCCTCCTGCAACCTATAACATTCTGCCACACTGTCCACTACTCCACCGACTTTAGTGTCATCTGCAAATTTACTAATTCATCCACCTATGCCTGCGTCTAAGTCATTTATAAAAATGACAAACAGCAGTGGTCCCAAAACTGATCCTTGTGGCACACTTCTAGTAACTGGACTCCAGATTGAATAGTTTCCATCAACCACTACTCGCTACCTTCTTCCAGAAAGCCAGTTTCTAATCCAAACTGCTAAATCACCCTCAATTCCATGCCTCTGCATTTTCTCCAACAGCCTACCATGTGGAACCTTATCAAAGGCTTTACTGAAGTCCATGTATACTATGCCCTATACTAATCTACATGCTTGGTTACCTTCTCAAAAAATTCAGTCAGAGAATAAGAATAATAATTCTTGGAAGATAAGAGAAAATGGACTGAAAATATAATTCCAGTGTCCAGACTTAAAATTTCAAGTTAGAGAGTCACAATTTACTCTCATTGTTGATAAAGTTGTAACCTGCCTGTGAGGCCCAGCAACTTTTATTGTCCTGTCAACAAACTTGCCTCATTAACACCCTACCCGCCCTAATGCATCCCTTACATCCAATTTCCACCCCATTTTACCATACACTGTGCCTGGAATAGATTGCCACACTTGGGATATTGTTCTCAAGGTGGTAAAAATAGCTCTTGTGCCGAGAGATCAAGGAGTATGGGGGAAGGGCAAGATTAAGGTATTGAGCTCTGTGATCAGCCAGAATCACATTGAATAGAAGAGCAGGCTTGAGAGGTTGAATGGCCTACCCCTTTCTTCCATGTTTCTGTGATATCCTGCAATGAGCTGCCAATCCTGGCACTGCTTCATCTTTAAAAGCCCATTGTGCACCCAGACAAACATGGAGTCTGGGGATTCAATGTACTGTTCCTGACATTTATTTGCCCTAAATATGGGGGAGATCAGTGCCCAGCTTTAAGGTCAGGGACCTCCAGTCCCGCTAGACAGGATATTTATACAGCCAGGGCTGCCTTTTCCCCCATGACCAACAGAGAAGGCCATGATCCCAAACTATGCCAGCCTAGTCCAAAATTGTAACCCATGTAAACCAGTCTCAGCCATCTGGAGGAATGCCAAGCAGTGTATGACAAAGGTCAATGATATTCTCCATCCTTCCACATCAACCGTCACCATCTTCCCTCAGATACTTCACATTCACTCTATTTTGATACCCAACTCCCACAAAGACACATGCTCTACCACTTATCATTGCCTGCTACTCTTTCTTCACATGCAATGACTCATCGCAAACCCTTATATCACTAAGCCTGCAAGCCCACTGTGCTGCTTCGTCACTGACTTGGGACACCTCTTCACCTGCGCAAACAGTAACAGTGATGCCACTCACTTTTGTCATGAAGTAATGCGTGTCCCTCTCTCATTTCAGATGGAAAACATCCCACAATAAGACATCAAAATGGGTGATGGGTTGCTCAAAATTCAGCTCCTTACTGTGTATATGGGGACATTCTGACTCCTGACTGCCCTGAGTGGCCTATTAACTGTCCAAACTCTATGGACTGGCACTGGAGGCTGCCATTGACTTACTATGCTGGGATCCCTTATGTGAAAGCTATCCCTGTTGACTTGATTGCAGCAGCTGACAGTCTTGAACAGCTTGCTTTTATGACTCCGTTAAACAGAAGTAGGACAGAAGTACTATGAGGCTCGTATCCCTAGCTAAGGGGTTAAACGCACAAAGACAAGGCAATGCAAAGCAGGAATGCTGTCGGCATCCAGGTAGACCCGCAGTCATTTTGCATTTTGATGGAAGTGACATTCCAGCAGTCAGCTAAGTACAAAAATAAAGAGTTAAAAAAAAGAGACCTTGGAATGCAAGTTCATAGCCCCTTGAAAGTGGAGTTGCAGGTAGAAATGGTAGTGAAGGAGGCGTTTGATATGCTTTCCTTTATTGGTCAGAGTATTGAGTACAGGAGTGGGAGGTCATGTTGCAGCTGTACAATACATTGGTTAGGCCACTGTTGGAATATTGCATGCAATTCTGGTCTCCTTCCTATCAGAAAGATGTTGTGAAACTTGAAAAGGTTCAAAAAAGATTTCCAATGATGTTGCCAGGGTTGGAGATTTTGAACTATAGGGAGAGGTTGAATAGGCTGGGGCTGTTTTCCCTGGAGCGTTGGAGGCTGAGGGGCAACCTTATAGAGGTTTATAAGATCATGAGGGGCATGGATAGGATAAACAAAGTCTTTTCCCTGGTGGGGGAGTCCAGAACTAGAGGGCATAGGTTCAGGGTGAGAGGGGAAAGATATAAAAGAGACCTAAGGGGCAATGTTTTCACGCAGAGGGTGGTACGTGTATGGAATGAGCTGCCAGAGGAAGTGGTGGAGGCTGGTACAATTGCAACATTTAAAAGACATCTGGATGGATATACGAATAGGAAGGGTTTGGAGGGATATGGGCCAGGTGCTGGCAGGTGGGATTAGATTGGGTTGGGATATCTGGTCAGCATGGACGAGTTGGACCGAAGGATCTATTTCCGTGCTGTACGTCTTGATGACTCTATGACTCTGTGAGAGAAGTAACAATTCCTTTTGATGACAGAACGATCATTTTAAATCAATTTTGATCAACTTTGCAATCATTTGCAACTTATTGAAAGGAAAATACTTGAGGATGAGGTGGTGAAACACATGCTCAATTTTTTTTTATTCACCTTGTCTTCAATGGTAAATGATTTCAGGAGGAGAGACAGTGCCACGCTACTATACTGTCTGCATTTCAGATATGAATCGGGTGAGACTTGAGAACAAATCTGTAGGAAAGGCATGGTTTGTAAAACGAGAAATGGATATAAAGTGCTAGAAAATAATAAGGAGTTCTCTAATTCAATAGTTTCTGTTATGATAATTTACATATGGTATTAATGTTATTGATATAACTAATTTTCTGGAAATATAACTAATTTTCTGGAAATATTTTGTTTTCAGAGCCAATCAGGTAATGATACAAAGTCTTCGACATATTGGGGATTAATTATTTTGAAGAATAGCAGTGAAACTTAAAATGACATGTAATTAAAATGTTGGTAGTTGGTTCTGCTAATGCTTGTTTTACCAAAAATAAAATAAATGTTCTGATGAAAGATCATCAACCAGAAACATTAATTCTCTTTATCTCTTTCCAAAGAAGCTGTCAGTCCTGCTTTTTATATCCAGTATTTCTGTTGTTATTGAAACCACGTAACTGTAGTTGCTACTGCCCTGCCATCTTATTCTTTAGTGTTAATACTCTCCATCTTCCTCTCTCCTTTCCTGAAAGCACTGGTGTTGAGGTTCTACAGGGACCAAGCCCTTTATTAAGCTTTGAGCCTTGTGTGAGTCTTGATGGCACTGGGTATTCAACCAATTGGCATCATAATTCACCCTCAAATGTTCCCTCACCCGGTGTTCACAAACACAAGTTGTATGTTTATCTGGAAATACAGCTCTGATCTTGATTAATTTTCCCTTCCCTACCCCAAGGATGTTAGGGACAATTTCAATGCCCCATTGAGATCAGTTAGCACTGTAGATCAAAGCTTATCAAAGAACAAAATTTATTCTTTTTAGCATAAAAACGACAATTCAAAGTATCATGATTGTCTGGGTTGTGGGGAGTTAATTGTTCTTTGAAACATCAGAGATTAAAATATTCTTGCTGCCACAGGCACTTAACAGTTACCAGAAATAACATTGACACGGGAATCTTTGAACCTTGCAGCATTCACTCACTTATGCCACCCACACAATACATAAAGCATTTCCTTACTAATTATATATTTATAACGTGAACTGTTAGTCTTCAAAGTAAATGACATACATATAGCATGGTTTCAAAGACAATTTTAAATTGTGGTTTTGGAACCTCCTTTGCTTAGCTCTGGCACTGCAACTGCAATTTCTCAACCATGACATTTAATGCCTAGATATAAATCACTCAGCAGGCCTGAGTTTCCCCAAGAGTGTGGACAAGAATTTTGCCATGCTGTGTTTAATATTCAGGAGAATTTTTACTGCAAACAATACTGATAGAAATGTATTTTTGACTGGTAAATGAGTATCAGAGTACATATTCAACCAAATACAATAGGTTCCTAATTCTTAACTATCTTAAAACTTCACAAATTTGTTTACAATCATTCCCTGTAGATTCTTTCAGAATGAGAGGTGGAATTAGTATCCACTATGAACACATTATAATAGTGACCCTATATTTATGACCAGCCGTGTGCCTCAGTTTGCTTGTAAAAAGTCCAAAGAAGTAGTTGATCTTGAACATAAAAGCCTCCACCGTAACATCCTAAAGTTATAAACCTTCTTCGATTGAAAGGGATAAAGTGGTTCAGAAGCTTAATTCACATTTAAGTGATGATTCATTCCCAGTTTACTGAAAGTTTGTTTTGGATTCATGAATTGGGTGTTCATCAAAATGAGAGATTATGACACCAGAAATGAATGTTCTATAACATTTTAAAGGAATTAAATAATTTTTCAAGCATTACACAATTGGGCTTGAGCCCTCTCAAATCAGATAACACAGCAGATAAATCCAGATTTAAGATTCAACACTGTCACAATTTATTAAAGGGGTTTCTTCCAACGTTTCAACTTTTGACAAGCCCAAATGTTAAAGGGTGCAGGATGGTCAGTCCACACTTGGAGACTTGACCTAGCCATTAGTTCTTTTAGGAGGCTAGCAGGTGGCTGGGAGAACACAGCAAGCCTGGCAGCATCTGGAGGCGGAGAAGTCAACATTTCGGGTGTAACTCTTCTTCATAATTAGGATTAGGGATAAGGGGAGCTGCAGATAAAGGAGTTGATGGGGGGAGTTGGATGCAGGGTGGTAATGTGAGGATAGGTGTAGACAGGTAGAGGGTACAACCTGGTTGGTCAATAGGAGGAATGAATCCGGTAGTGGCTGAGAGGAATAGAAGGGAGAAGGAGGGGAGGGGCTGGAGAGCGAGTTGCAGAAAGGGAAGGAAGGTTATTTGAAATTGGAGAATTCAATGTTGATTCCTTTGGGCTGTAGGGTTGCCCAGGCCGAAGATGAGGTACTGTTCCTCTAGTTTGTGGTTTGTTTCATTGTGACGATGGAGGAGGACAAGGATGGTCATGTTGGAAAGGGAGTGGGAAGGGGAATTAAAATGGGCGATGACTGGGAGGTCCGGTCAGTCCCATGGGTCTGGCTGAGGTGCTTGGCGAAACATTGCTTTAGTTTATGTTCGGTCTCCCTGATGTAGAGAAGATCACATTGGGAGCACCTTGATGCAGTAAACTAGGTTGGAGGAGAGGCAGGTTTAACTTTTGTCTCACCTGGAAGGACTCTTTGGGGCCCTGGATGGAGATGAGCGGGATGGTGTGCCGGCTAGTTTTGCATCTTTTACGGTTGCAGGGGGAGGTACCTGGGGGTTTGAGGGGGGGGGGGGTTGGTTGGGAGAGTGGCATGAACCAAGGATTGGCAGTGGGAACGGTCCTTGCAGAAGGCAGAGAGGGGTAGGGATGGGAAGATGTCTTTTGTGGTGGGGTCTAGTTGGAGTTAGTGGAAGTGTTTAAGGATAATGTATCGGATACGGAGACTGGTGGGATTGTAGGTGAGGACAAGGGGGACTGTGACTTCATTGCGTTTGGGGGGGCGTTGTTTAGAGCAGTGGAGCTGAGAATGGGGGTGGTGCGGTGGAGGGCTGTCTGAATGACAGATGGAGGAAAAGCATGTTATTCAAAATAGGTGGACATGAAAGGGTTCAGAAAAGATTTACAAAGATGTTGCCAGAGTTGGAGGATTTGAGCTATAGGGAGAGGCTGAACAGGCCGGGGCTGTTTTCTCTGGAGTGTCGGAGGCTGAGGGGTGACCTTATAGAGGTTTACAAAATTATGAGGGGCATGGATAGGGAAAATAGACAAAGTCTTTTCCCTGGAGTGGGGGAGTCCAGAACTAGAGGGCATAGGTTTAGGGTGAGAGGGGAAAGATATAAAAAAGACCAAAGGGGCAACGTTTTCACGCAGAGGGTGGTACGTTTATGGAATGAGCTGATAGAGGAAATGGTGGAGGCTGGTGCAATTGCAACATTTAAGAGGCATTTGGATGGGTATATGAATAGGAAGGGTTTGGAGGGATATGGGCTGGGTGCTGGCAGGTGGGACTAGATTGGGTTGGGATATCTGGTCGGCATGGACAGGTTGGACCGAAGGGTCTGTTTCCATGCTGTACATCTCTATGACTCTATGACTCGATCTGGGATGCTTGGGATTGGAATGTCTCCTTGTCTGAGCAGATGAGGGAGAGCGAGGAATTGGGAAAAGGGGATAGAGTTCTTGCAGGATACTCAGTGGGAAGAGGTGTAGTCCAGGTAGTTATGAGAGTCTGTGGGTTTATAGTAAACGTCCATCTGGACACTGTCACTAGACATGGAAATGGAGATATCAAGAAAGGGGAGGGAGGTGTTAGAAATGGACCAAGTGAATTTGAGGGTAGGTGGAAGTTGTGGGCCAAATCGATTAACTGCTCCAGTTTAGCCCGGGTACAGGACTGATGCAGTCATCGATGTAATGGCGGAAGAGTTGGGCATAGTGCCTATGTAGGTACTGAAGAGGGACTGTTTGACGTAGTCGACAAAGAGGCAGGAGTAGCTGGGGCCCATCCGAGTGTCCATGGCCACCCCCTGCATTTGGAGGAAATGGGAGGAATTAAAGGAAAAGTTATTAAGGGTGAGGACGAGTTTGGCGAGGTGGAGGAAGGTATTGGTCGAGGAGGACTGGATAGATCTGTTGGAGAGGTAGAAGCTGACAGCCTGAAGGCCATCCTTCTGGGGTATGGATGTGTACAAGAACTGCACATCCATAGTAAAGATAAATCTGAGGATTCTCTGGGAAGCTGGGGAGGAGGTGTTGGGAGTCTTTGGCTTTGATCTTTGAGTCGTCAATATCTACAGGTTTAGTACCAGAGGACTTGAGGATTGCAAATGTTGTGCCCTTATTCAAGAAGGGCAGTAGAGATGACCCAGGTAATTATACACCAGTGAGCCTTACATCTGTGGTAGGATATGTTTTGGAAAGGATTATAAGAGATAGGATTTTTAATCATCTAGCAAGCAACAATTTGATTGCAGATTGTCAACATAGTTTTGTCAAGGGCAGGTCATGTCTCACAAACCTCATTGAGGTTTTTGAGAAGGTGACCAAGCATGTAGATGAGGATAGGACAGCTAATGTGATGTACATGGACTTCAGTAAAGCCTTTGATAAGGTTCCACATAGTAGGCTGTTGGAGAAAGAGACATGGGATTGTAGAGGATTGAGCAGTTTGGATTAGAAACTGGCTTTCTGTAAAAAGGCAGAGAGTGGTGGTTGCTGAAAAATATTCAGCCTGGAGTCCGGTTACTAGTGGTGTGCCACAAGGATCTGATTTGGGACCACTGCTGTTTGTCATTTTTATAAATGACTTAGACGCAGGCATAGATAGATGGGTTAGTAAGTTTGCAGATGACACTTAAGTCGGTGGAGTAGTGGACATGTGGAGGAATGTTGCAGGCAGACTTAGTAGACTGCAGAATTGGGCTGAGAGGTTGCAAATGGAGTTCAATTCAGATAAATGTGAGGTGATCCACTTTGGGATCCTCTCTCTCATCATCTAATCTTTCTCTCTCCCTGATTTACTGTATATACCTGATTGTACATTGCGTTTAATATTTAACTGGTTCTTATTGCTCCACTCATTGACAATGATGGAAGTTAATTAAGGAATAACAGGAAGGCAGAATACTGGATCAATGAAAAGATTCTTGGTAGTGTGGATGTGCATAGGGATCGTGTAGTCCATGTACATAGATCCCTGAAAGTTGGCCCCAGGGTGATAGTGCTGTTAAGAAGGCATACGCTGTGTTAGGTTTTATTGGTAGAGAGATTGAGTTCTGGAGCCGTAATATTATGCTGCAACTATACAAAATGCAAGTGCAGCTGCACTTGGAATATTGTGTACAGTTCTGATCGCCCCATTACAGGAAGGATGTGAAAGCATCAGAAAAGATGCACAGGAGATTTATCAGGATGTTTCCTGGTCTGGAGGGAAGGTCCTCTCAGAAAGGCTGAGAGACTTGGGTCTGTTCTCATTGGAAAGAAGAAGTCTTAGAGGGGATTTGATAGAGACATACAAGATGATCAGAGGATTAGATAGGATAGACAGTGACAGTCTTTTTCCTAGGATGATGACATCAGCTTGTACAAGGGAGCACAGCTACAATTGGAGGGGTGATAGATTTAAGACATATGTCAGCGGCACATTCCTTACTCAGAGACTGGTAAGGGCATGTAATGTCCTGCCTGCCAATGTAGTTAACTCAGCCACATAAGGAAGATTTAAACAATCCTTGGATAAGCACATGGATGATAATGGGATAGTGTAGGGGGATGGGCTTAGATTAGTTCAAAGGTCGGCGCAATCTCGAGGGTCTAAGAGCCTGTTCTGCACTGTATTGTTCAATGTTCTAAATTGCTGGGGGCTGGGGAACTGGAAGTTACTGAAGAGATGGAGGGTGTGGATGGTGTCACGGATGTAGATGGGAAGTGTCTGAACAAAGGGGGAGAGGATGGAGTCGAGATAGAACGAGATGAAACTTAAAATTAAAATTAATTCAAAGACTTAAAATATAGGTTACACTTTATGACACAGATTATCGTTCTGGTCTGGCGTGATATTAGTGTAAACCAAACGATATTTAATCACAGATCTCCCCACCTCCCAACCCCAAATTCTATATGATTGTCCATATGAACTGTGATGTATCTGAACCTTTAAATTTCTCTGCCCCTTTTAAAATGTTACCATTTGAATCACTTAATTTATACCAAATGTCATCCCACCACAATCAGTGAGTGGCTTCTATTCATCAATGTCAAGGTTCAGAGTCTTTGAGTGGCCAGTGTCTACCTGGTCATCCATCTGGAACATTTATGGTTTAAATAGATCAATTTCACATTGGGTGGTGGCAAACAAATTATCAGGGTAGCTTTCTGGTGATTATTATAAATGTAAATGTAAACCATTTAAAAACTATCATCAGCAATCTGATAACCTCAAGCTACTAAACTGTTCTGAATGGACAGTGATGAATACAGAACCTCTTCAGAAGGCAGTCATTTCAAGCCATTCCAATATTTGTTTAAAAACATTAGTTGAAGAAAAGCCTTTTGTGTTGGATTTCTGGGCTTTCAAATCTTAGAACATAAATGATATGCTTAACTGCAGTTTCAAGGCTACAATGCTTTCTTTAGAGTGTTTATGATGTCTCTCTGTGATATATAAAGACAAACTAAACGTTCTGGTGCCAGAAGTGATCCATCTGTTCAAGTACAATAGAACTCACTACTGATGAGGTTAAACAAAAATATGTTCTACAACCCACCCATTGTTACTTTGGGGGAAAATTATACAGTGAAAAAAAACAACATTGTTGCTCTTATCAAAGAGATTAAATCAACAATTTCAGCTTAGTTTGTGAAATGTTGATCAGAATTTTTAGCATTGACCATTTAGGAGGTAAGGAGAAGAATAGCCAGTAGGAATTCAGATGTTCATCTGAATGTAGTGTAGGTCTTTGAGAAAAAATGAAAAGATCCCAATCAGGACACAGTTTAGACTGTCTAAAAGCATGATTAGACTGATCTCTTGTATCAGAAGTGAGCATTATGAAGATCACTGCAACTTCCAAGTGGAGGTTAATGAAAGTGAACCTGAGAGATGTATAATAGAAATCTAAATTATTGCTTTAACTTTAGCAAGCACTAATTCATGGAAAGAGTGATTGAAAGTTAAAATGGTCTTTCAGAGCAGTGGCATAGTGGTTAGCACTACTGGCTCACAGCATCAGGGTCCTGGGTTCGGTTCTAACCTTGGGCGACTGTCTCTGAAGTCTGCATGTGTTTCCACTGTGTGCTCCTTACAGTCCAAAGATGTGCAGGCTAGGTGAATTAGCCATGATGTAATTGGGGTTATGAGGATGAGGCAGGGATGGATCTGGGTGGGATGCTCTACGGAGGTTTGGTGCAGACTCAGTGGGCTGAATGGCGTCAACCTGCACTGTAGGGGTTCGATGATTTCCAGTGGAATATTGGAGGCAAGTACCCTACAATCATTCAGTAACCACCAAGATGCTGTAATAGGGTGATCCTCGGATTTTGTGGCAGATTAAGCTGGATGGTTTGAAAAGCATTCCCGATCTGCACATATTTTATATTTTTATGTTGTATTTCAAAATGTGTCCTTCTCTGAAGTTTTTCTTTTAATATGCTTAATTCATGCTAGCTGGCACGACTCCACAAACTATGGGGCGGTGGGATTTTTGAGGTAAGTTGTTCTAGGCATACAGGAGGAGTGTAATATTGTACAGCCACAAAAATGCATTTTCATCCATTGGCAATGATGGCATAAATATCACAAAATAAATGTTAAATACATGGATATGACGATTTTTAAATGTAAATCTGCCAGCAAACTAGCATGTCGAAATACATAAATCCCAATGTTGCTGCCCATGATGCCCTTTTCCTCAAAAAGCTGCATTTGGTCATTTTATCTCAATCAGAGGCTTGTTAATGAAACAGATGCATCAATGTGAAATCACTGAACTTGCCTGATAGATAATCACCAAACCTAGAATATATCGAACTTGTCCATTCTCATGTAAGTACCTCTTTAACAATGTGATAAGACTTAATTACTGTCAACTAAACTTTTTCTTAGCACCAAAATATAAGTTGTGTTGAGTCTCATTCTTAATATACTAATTATAGTTGGATTTTTTAAAAAATATATTTTTTGCTTACTTTTCAAACAGACCTCTTTTTTTAAAATCTTCTCTCTCATAATCTCTCCCTGATTTGCTGTATATACCCGACTGTTCATTGCATTTAATATTTAGCTGGTTCTTATTACTACACTCATTGACAATGATGGAAGCTAATTAAGGAAATAACTTGTTTGCTGTGGTCCCAGTAACCCTGTGGAGAGTGTTGCATTGCTTTGATAGCTGACTGTCAGAAGCATTGAGAATTCATATGCAAGAACGGCTGCTGATCATAAAATCAGACTTCATAATTCCCCTCTCTCAATCTCTAACTTATGAATATGGAGACATGTGAGTTATTCCACCCTGTAACTGAACACAAATCCTAAGCACTGGATAGTACGGGTCACTTCCTACTGTTGTTGAATATATAACTGGTATAAAAAGTAATAATTGAATTTGATAGGTATCAAGTGTGATGGGCAGAAAGGTAAATGTAAAATCAGTTATTCAATTGATGTTTGACTCATCTCAGAATTACCTTGATCTGATGTACCAATATCTGATGTAGTTTTTAGTTGTAGCTAAAGACAAAATGAAATTGAAAAATAAAGATAGCATTGAGAATTCTCAGTTGGCCCAACTGTCAACACTTTGTTCTACAGCAACCAACATTTGAATCTTTACAACATCCCACAAGGGAACAAAACTGTAAAATTCCCTTCGTCCCTAATGGATAATGTGTTTGCTAACAAACCTTAATTTGCCTATCAGCTATTTGCTGCTGTTTTTAAGCAAAATGCAGTCCACTTAAGATTACATTTTCAGCAGGAAAGCTGATATTAAGTAGGATTTTATCTTCAGGGATTTGTAATTTCCTTATTGTTATGAAAGCAGAGGCTGGCACAATGCCTAGCCTCCTTTCTACTATCTGACTTTGCTGGCATATTTGCAAAATACCATGTTGGTATCTATCTCAAGGTCATTATAATGGTAAGTCAAAACAGACTAATAAAACTCATTGATAGAGCCACATTTAGAACACCGTGTATTTAAAGGGATGTTGATGTATGCATGAGAGATCCAAAAAACAATTCAATTACTTAAATTCCTAAGTTATAAGAAAGCTGATCAAAGTAAGCTTGTTCTTTTTGTATAAGATGGTAGAATGACATATTTAAAAAGGTGGGGATGTTAATAATGTAAATGCAAGGAAAGTAGAATTGAATTCAGTGCTTGAAGGTGAGAATATAGAAGTAGCATGTTCAAACTGGACTAGAAATTACAAGTTGAAAAAAAATGCCTGCAGTAAAGTAGACAGATGAAATACTTGCTAGTCAAAAGAAGTTAATGCAATATTAATTAAACCTTTGAAAAAGGAGCAGGACAAATATTTAGTTAATAATGAAATTGATTGCAAGGAAAATATTTTAGGCATTACGTTTCTTGGAAGCATGGTTTTATTGTCCATAGAAGACACTTGGTTATTTGCTTATTTTCGTCAAAGCTACAGTGGAAGGAGTAAATTTGCCTCTCTAAGGTTCCTGAATTTGGGGAGGGAATGTTCAATTAATGTCCTCCCTATTGATCATTATCCAGTGAAATCTACTGCAAAAATATACCTGTGTAAATGGTGGGTGTGTACAAGAGAACTGTATATAACTGTGATGGTTCCATGATGAAATATCCTGTGCGGTTTAGCCACACAAAAATATGGTAAATTTTATACAGCAGTGACAGAATTGTTTGTGAAAGATTGAGTAGTAGAAAACTGTTTAAAATTAGTGTTATCATGGTAACCAGATTTATTCTTGTCTGGGGCTATTTTATTGGGGTTTCAACTCTTCTATTGATCGTAATGTTTGAGGACTCTGGGTCTATACTTGATGGAGTTTAGAAGGATCAGGGGGACTATCTATTATAAACTTATAGAATATTGAATGGCCTGGACAGGGTGGATGTTGGGAAGATGTTTCCATTGGTAGGAGAGACTAGGACCCAAGGGCACAGCCTAGAGTAAAGGGAAGACCTTTTAGAACGGACATTAGGAGAAACGTCTTCAGCCAGAGAGTAGTGAATTTATGGAATTCATTGCCACAGAAGGCTGTGGAGGCCAGGTCATTCAGTATATTTAAGACTGAGATAGATAGGTTCTTGATTGTCAAGGGGATTAATGGTTACAGGGAGAAAGTGGGAGAATGGGGTTGAGAAATTTATCAGCCATGTTTGAATGATGGAGCAGACTAGATGGACTGAAAGGCCTAATTTCTGCTTCTATGTCTTATGGTCTTTTTAATGGGGACTTGACTGGAAGGAGAGCATAAGTACATAACAATGAGAGATATACAGCATGTGTTAGTGATAATGGAACTGTGCTGTACAGTTATAAAATCTGTTGTCAAGCCAGAACACAGCAAAGTTCATGAGGGTATTAGATGCACTAATGCTTCATCCCTTAATGACTTCATGTGGGACCAGTGAAGCATTACCAATACCCTCAACCATTCTTAGATGATAAATGGGACTGAATATTAAAGGAATTCTTTATTGGCTGTGCTCTGCAATCTCTATGTAGCTGTCTTTTATGTGTCAGCTCTCAAATCAAGTCCATAGTATGGGCAGGAGAAGATAGTTATTTGCTCTCCATTCAAAGCACTATGGTTATCCTCCTTGTTCTTTTTAATATTTAGAAAGAGACTGTTTGGATTTCAGTGCAAACTGAGATTTTACTCTGCAGTCATAGTGACAAGAGTAATTTCCCTTTGATAGAAGTCAGAGCATGATTCAGTTGCTAGCAGGGCACAACCTTCAAATTCAGCAAGACAAAGACAACATAAGAAAACAAAAAGCCATTTCAAGAGCTCGACAACTTAAATCAAACAAACTTCAAGAACGAAGAAATGAGTAGGACAAGTCCTCGCTCTGTAGTATTGCCATAGTGATGAGCATAGTTGGTAATCACAAAATGTCCCAGGAGTTAACTCTTACATCTCTTCAAAGAAATTGGATGTACTAAAATCTGATGTACTATCCATTTACTTTGACAGTATGGAAATCACTCACACACAGCTTATTCCTGACCTGCCTACGGTAATTACTCATTGAACACAGAACCCAGTTCTCAATTCTAGTCTCTGCTAAGTTAACTCTAAGCAGCAGAGGTAGTACAGGAAACGCAAATGAACCTGATGCTATCATATTGCTTGTGGAAATAATCCATTTATTATTGGTTATTATTTATTCAAGTGTACAAGTGTAACTATTAGAGAAAGACAAGATGAAACTCGGCTATTGAATAGCCAACTAACACTCAAAATGTAAAGAATTATCATTGAAGGTGTATCATTGTACCACAGGAGACAATAACTTCAGGATACAAAGTCAGAGAAATTGAACAAAAACAAACATGAATCATTAAGATAACTCATTCTTGGATCAAAAGCAACAGAGCCATTTTTCCAAAGATGTTGATTGCCCCATATCCAGATAATTGATGATAGATGAGAATTGGAGACCATTATGTGGTGCTCTTGGTATATAATACATTGCATGCTACAAGTCCCATTTGGGAACTGGAGCCATTGCAATATTGCCTTTTTTTCAAAACCAGGTGGGGGATACAACCTGTCATACAGGATTTGTCAATTTGACAAACAAATTAAATGTGCAAGAAAAGAGACAACTTTATATTAAGGAATAGGCCATCAAGAACTAAATCCTTTCTTTCCAATAGCCTTGACTATAAAACCCATTCCAAATAAGTGAGCAGCATATAGATTGCCATTAAAATGCACTGGGTACATTATGGAACGACATCCTAATCTGAAAAGAATTTAAAACCATTGTCTATCAAGTACACTGTTTGAGTGGGTTTATTATCTCCCTGGTATGGACTGGAAGGTTTGTATAATTGGATTGGATGGAATAGGGTGGAGATCCTATTGTCTCCCGACTCCATTGATTTAATCTGGTTGTTCCTGGTCTTCTTGCCCCAAAACATTTTGAAATCCTTAAGTGTCTAAGTAATGAGCATTTGTCCTGGGTGGAGATGGATTATCACGTATATCTTTGTTACTGCCTCTGGCCTTGGGGGCTATCCTTGATTGGGCACGCCATGTCCAAAGCAGGTCCTTCTCAACAGGAAATACTGCCACAAGCCTCTGTTGGGCTAAACAACTCCCATGAGCTATACCCTTCCCTCTTGCTGTGACTTGTCTGCATGGCTTTATTGAACCTGGTGCACTACCTTCTTTTTGGGTCCTCATCTACTGTCCTGAGGCTTGTTGCAGTCCCAAGGAGTGAACAGCTGTCAAGTCTCTGATTTTCCTCAGTTTATGAAGGAAGAAGTTTTGCCTTGAAAACTATGGGACCCTGGAAGGCACTTCACAAATTTCCTGAGAGGAATTTAATCCAACTGGGGCTGTCGGAGCTCTTTGTGTTCAGGTTTCCAATTCACCGTGATGACTGGGTCCAAATGTAGCGATCAAGTTCCTGAAATCAACAAATCAGATTTTCTGGGAAATAGTAATTCATGTTTAATATTATATATCGACCTGATTGGCCTAGCAGTCAGAAAGCCAATTTTCTTCAACATTCTAATGGCTTGTTGAAGTCGGACTGGATATGTGCTCTTCCTGCCACAACCTGATTTTTCTGCTTTCTGGTCTTTTGTACACACTCTGTTATTTCCTCAGTGCTGACCTCCATCTTGGAAGGAGGTTGCATACAGATCAGGTGAAGAATTCTGATTGCTGCTATCGGCCTGAAGAAGTCATGACAATGGGTTGTCGAGATGTTGGTCATTGACAGCAGGCAGGACTTGACATCCTCTTGGGTTCTTGGAAAAAAGGTTCCAGCTCTCTTGTCAATTTCTATCAATCTAGAAATTTTCAGATACTCTGACCAAAACTAAGCTGTGAGAAACTCATAACAGCATGTTGCTCAATATGCTGTCCAGATAGGGAAAGTCAGCTAGCTTACAGAGTGCATAATGAAACAGGATATATTGTCATATGACTTCCACCTTACTAAAATAGAATTGTAATGGTTACCCTCCCTCTAGAAGTGGCCATCCAAGAAAATCCCAGAAATTCAGGAACATTAGGAAGGGGATTGAAGCTGTGATCAAGATGTTATTTCTGAGATTTGGAATCCAACAGTGGAACCACTTCCAGGTTCCAACTTATAACTGAGAGTGAAATAGTCAAACAGACCAATGACTTTCACTAGCATCAACAGCCTATTAGCTGGTTGGTGGGCCATATGGTGTCCAATTAGTACCAGTGGGTGCAGAATTGAAGCAAGGGCGAGCATGATCTGGAGACATTATTGCAGCCATCACTGTGGCAAGCCTCAGCTCACTAGGAGGAGAGGCAGAGACTTGAAACGTGTGGCACGGTTGGCCCAAGATGAGGTGCTGTTGAAGGCAGTGAAAGAGAGGTGCGAGCTCTTGTTTGGGGAAGGTTTCAGGAGCAGGCTATTCAGCAAAATCAAGCAGGCCTGGCTGGAGGTGGCAGCAATTGCCAGTCATTGAAGTGCCATCCTGAGGATCCAGGTGCAGTGACATAACAGTTTTAACTAATGTCTTCAGTTTTGAAAAATGAGCATAACGCTAGAGCCAGAAGACAGAGTTCTAGGTTTGCAGCTATCAGGAGATTCACTAGCAGATCCGCCTTAAGGTGCATCCTGGGAACACATTTTCCCAGGTTCAGATCACTGGCCCATAATACATACATCCCAGAACATATCAAACTAACACAAATTATCTGGAGAATCAATGGGATCATTACATTCATTATTTTTAAGTATCACATTTTTCTTAATTGATGTTTCCCTCTGGGCTGTTGCAGATCTGGCAACACTGATACATGAAATCTCTTACTGAAATGTGCCATTGGCATTGGTCAGAGAAGTCAGCCTTGTCTTAGCTCTGTCTTGTATTTGCAGGAAAAAAGGGTTTGCTTTAAAGTTGGGGGAAAGACATGCCCAGGAGCAAGAGTGCTGCAGCTCACCATCCTCATAATCATAGATTGGAATCAGTGTCACCAGGCTGTCCCACTATGACAGCTGCTGGACAGAGAGAGAGAGAGAGACAGGAATACCTAGAAGAGAGGGTGAAAAATCACTAGGTGAAGAGGATAGATGTTCTCCTCTCTGCCTGACAGCACACTAATGCCTCAACTGGACGAGAAACCTCCTGACTGCAGAGGCTGCTCTTATCACAGTAACGTTCACCTGACCTCTTTGTCTTTCCTACAGGATCAGTTGTGGAGGGAAGCATGGAAGTGTCATAGTATCACCTAGCATCTCTGAAATATCGGAAACGCTGTCTCATTATACAAGCATACCATCCACAGTGCAGATACACTTACACCGGTGGGCTCTTGCACATGAAGAATGGCACTAGGTGACCAGCAGGGGGTGAGAGAGGCAGAGGAAACTGTGGGCTGTCTTTTCTCAGAGAATGGAAGGAAGTTCCAGCCGGGCTTAGCCTACTGATGGTAGATGATCTCAACAGTCATGAGAAACAAGCTCCACATTGATCAGTAGCAAGACTTGTATCCTCACATGGTGAATTCCCTGAGGCAATGTGGGGTCATGGACCAAGAATGGAGGAGTCCATCCAAGACTTACTGTGGATCAGAGCTTTGAACTCATGATCTCCTCTATTGAGAGGATGGCCAACTTCATTGAGAATCATACATGGCAGCACTTACAGTAGATGTAGGAGTACTGCAATGACATGCACAGATTGGATGCTACACAGTGCAACATTGAACAATGAAGCTGATGATACAAAGATACATAAGATGGATGCCATTTGGTGGTTTCCTCCTATAATCCTCATCACCCAAAGTGATGGAGACAACCAACAAAGAGGGTGATGGAGCAATCCCTCATGGAAGCAAACATCATCATTGACCTCCTTGGCCACTTTGACAGGGATTATCAATGCAGCAGAGACATGTAATAAAAGCTTCGTTTGCATTGATATCAGTGCAGGAATCTCTGCAAGAGCTCACTGTTGCATCTCAATGACAAGAAACTGCCAGGGGAACTTGAGTCACAAGCCAAATCAAACAAATAGGCTGCCTCCATTTTAACTGTAGCCACAGGGAATACTGCATAGATATGGTCAAGAATGACAGTCAGTATCTCAGTTACAGCTCAGAGTGGTTTAACACATTTAATTCACTTGAAAAGATGTACTTGTAATTTCTAATTGCATTGCAAGTGTTCATAGCTTAGACACCTACTTGTAACAAACTGGCATGTGGTGGCCATCTTTACATTGATCAGTGTACTCAGTAATGAATATCTCATATGAAATGGGAACGATTTCCTAGGATGTTTGGAAATTAAATCAAAATCATTAGAGAGCCTTTCTGAAGTTATGCTGAAGACAGCTGGAGCACCAACCTAGAAAGAAGGCAAGGGTAAAAATGTGTGGCTCCGGAGTGACAGCTTGACGAGAGACTTATGACTGTTCTTGTGCTGCTTTAGAACAATGTCACAGGAGACTGTGGCAAGGCAAAGAAAGAACGGAGCATGGCAGGATTCAAGAAGCTGAGAAAATGTCAAACCTCCACAGAGTTTGACCTGCATGTCTTGCTGGATGAAATAGCTTGCGGGAAACCTGCCAAAAATCTTACTCATTGAACGAAATGGAAATGGCGCTGACTTCCAACTCTCTCACCCCCAAGACTGCAAACTGGTGCCAGAGAAAACTCCATGACCTGACCACAGCAGGCAAGGGCATTTATTTGCCACTCTCTCTTTTCTTGCTTTGGCACCCTGGACACCAGGGCAATCTTCACAGTCTCAAGGTTACAACTGAAAAATCAACCCTTCATATTGAACTCCAGTCAAGTAGATTTCTGACCCAAGATCTTACTGTGTGATGCCCTACATTTTCCTTGAAACAACCACTTGTGCATACTATATGAAACATCTTCTATTTTACCAAGGCATTATAAACTACACATCTTAAATCACACTTGCATACTGCTTGGTGCATAGTCCTCAATTGCTCGCATTCAGATCATTTGCTGTTGAAAGTGAAATGGCACAATTCAAAAAATAAGGAGTCTCCAAGACAGAGATGAGGACTGATTTATTTTCTCACAGAATTCTTTTCCACAGAAAGCAGTGGAGTCTGGATCACTGAATATATTCAAGGCTGAGTTTAATAAGAGAGTTAAGGGTTCTGGGGAACCTGCAGAAAAGTGGCGTTAAGGCTGCGAGGTCAGCCATGATCTTAATCTGTTGTACAGCAAGCTTGATGAACTGAATTGGTTACTCTTGCTCATATTTTTGATCATCTTATGTTTCTGCCCCTTTTCTCTACGAAGGAATGGTTCTCTCTTGGTATACACTGAAATTGAACTGATAACAGAACAGAATTGTACAATACACTTACAGTTCAAATGGTTGTCCTGCAGGTGTATGCTCAACTTCATAGCCTGCTTGCCTTAAGACATCAATCACTGTATTGTTCCCAAGGAAATGACCTACAATAGAAAATACAATTTGTTTTTATAACATTGCTGTTGGAGTCATCAAAACATCTCATCACACAGGATCAATTTCTGTTCCTTGATAATACAAGTTTTCATAGTTTGTATTAAGATTCATTATTCATAAAATATTATCATAATGCCTGGCAGCATTTCAAAATGCTACTGTAAGAATGCTTTGCCTGTTTATATTGAGTTACAGTGTTGAAAGCAATAAAAGACTACATTTCCACATTCAAAGTTAAACATGTCAATGTACACAACTGCTTTAATATTAATTGCTAAATGATTACTGTAATGTCAGGTTGTGGGTAAGGCTAATAGAACTCTTGTCTTACTGTACACTATACAATTCATCACAGGTGTAAGAGATTATTTGAAAAGTGAGTGCTGTGTTTTAAGCAAGGTCAAAAACTTTTTTTGCAAATTTGTGTTGTACTAATTGTATGCTAAAGCTCTGAAACAAAAGCGCACACTATAGAAATGCATTTTAATTTGTTCTGGTGTCAGATCACACCCTAACATTTGAACTTTAACTTATAGTACTGGTTTGGAGCAGAGCCATGTTTCCACTGCAAATGTATCTGTACTCAGATTTAAAATTAGCCATTCAGAAACATGAGAACTTTTTAATATCAGTTAAAGAAATGTATGTTTTTTAAATGTAAGAGTAATGGATCTTGAGATTTCTTCAAAAGCGTTCCATGCTGCTGGCACTTAAAGTCTTACACCTGCCAGCAGCCTCTAAAATTTCCTGAGTCTGCCTAATACTGCAGGTGTTCTGGTTTAAGCAGCTGAATTACATCCTTTGAAAAGTCAGTTCAGCTTACACCCCTTAACAGCTGTCAAAATATGTGGCGCTGGAAAAGCACAGCCGGTTAGGCAGCATCCGAGAAGTGGGAGAGTTGACATTTCTAGCATAAGTTCTACATCAGGAATGTGAATGGTAGGGGGAGTGACCCAAGGGGGCTGAGAGACAAATGGGAGGAGGGTGGGGCAGGGGGAAAAGTAGCTGGGAATGCAATAGATAAATGAAGGTGGAAGGTGACTGTGATAGATGGGAGTTGAGGGTGGAGCGGATAGATGTGAAGGAAGATGGACAGGTGGGACAGTTCAAGAGGGTAGTGCTGAGTTGAAGGGTTGGATCTGGGATAAGGTGGGGGGAGGGGAAATGAGGAAACTGGTGAAATTGACACTGATTCAGAGTGTTTGGAAGGTCCAAGGTGGAAGATGAGGTGTTCTTCCTCCAGTCGTCGGGTGGCTAGGATTTGGCAATGGACGAGACACAGGATTTGCATGTCCTTGGCGGAGGGGGAGGTGGAGTTTAAGTGTTCGGCCACAGGGTGGTGGAGTTGTTTGATGCATGCGTCCCGGAAATGTTCCGCAGACTGGGTACAAACAGGTAATGCAGGAAAAATGTATGTTACTTCACTGGATAATTTTAGGAATTTTTTAATTGAACTTGCCCATGATTATGACACTTGCATAGCAACAAGCCAAAGATAGCAAAAGTGAGGGAACCAGAGTTTAGATCAGAGTGGTGCTGGAAAAGCACAGCAGGTCAGGCAGCATCTGAGGAGCAGGAAAATTGACATTTCGGGCAAAAGCCCTTCATTAGGAATAGAGGCTAATGAAGGCCTTTTGCCCGGAAGGTTGATTTTCCTGCTCCTCAGATACTGCCTGACCTGCTGTGCTTTTCCAGCACCACTCTGATCTAAACAAGCCAAAGATGCCAATTAACACCTTCAAAAGGCTCCTGGAATAAATTTGCATTGATTTTGCATCTTCTGCAACTTTAAGATAACCCAATATACTTAAATCCAACAATGTAATTTTTATAATGTAGCCAGTTTACAATGTAGGATAATGTGGCAGCCATTTTATATGTGGCAAGGTCTCACAAGCAGCAATGTGATAAAAATGTGATGATATGTTTTAGTGATGAATATTGGCCAGGAATGCCCCTGTTCTTTTTTCTTTCAATTGTATCACAGGACTGTTTACATCTCCCCAAGTTAGCAAGCAAGGCTTTGATTTAACATTTGATTTGAAACATCCTGTCAGACTGTTCCATTTTCCCTTCCTACTGCTCTGAAATACCAGGCTGGACTATGTGCTCAAGAGTTTAACTTGAGAACACGTGGCTCTCTGACTCAGATGCAACAATGCCACCAAATGAGCTGCAGCTGACAAATGGAATCAACTGAAGGCAGGCTAAACAGATTTCTAGGTGTAAGGTCACCTGACAGGAGACCCTATCTGCCACGCCCCTCAATCTCAGGAAAATCTCACATAAGCTGCTCATTCTTAACAGGGTAGGAAAGCTAACACACTGTACACTTAGTTAAGGGCTGCTCAAATACAGCATCCTGCCCTATCTCCTCCTAAACTCATCTCAGCAATTACTAACTTGTATCTAAATATCTTCCCCCAAGTTAATAGCTTCATGTCCACACGTCTCTTACCCTCCCTCACCTATCACTTGGCATTCTCAACTGTTAACTTGACACTCCTTCATTCCTTCTTGCAGGGAGAATTAGCACACAATGCCTCTTACAAGTAGGACGTTGAAGGAAGGCTTCTCAACCTTAAAATATCTCAAGGACTGACTATGGAACTCAGAGGAAAGTTTTAGCTCTTATTGTTGATGGCTAAATCAATGGCATCTTGTTGGCAGCATTATTGAATGAATACCTACACGATCACAACGGCATAGCTATTAAACACCAAGTAACCAATACCTTCATCAGTCTCCCTAATCCTTAGGTGAGTAAAGCTTCTCTAATCTATCTTTCTTTACTATGGATCCACCACAGCAGTATGTGGTACATAAGGAGGAAGATAAATTGATGCTGAGGAGTACATTGAAGAGGACCCTGTAACCCAAGAGTCAGACCTGCATAAAAGTGACATCTCTCATGGTGGAATACATGTCACAACTCCAGTGATTCCCCCTTAGCACCATAGCAATGGATCGGAAGAGCACAACAGTAAACAGACATTTCCTTTCCATGACGCTTTTAGACAGCATAAGCAGCCAACTAGCTTCCGTAAGTCTGGTCTTCAACGATACCCAAGAGGAACATGTGAATAGTTAGCCCAAGAGAATGCTATACTTGTTCCTGAAAAGTCTTTACAGTGGGTAAGTGGTTTGTATCTGAAAAATTCAAAGTGAGGAACATCTCAAATGCAGGTATTTGTCGGCAGAAAGCAAAAACAAAAAGACTTGGATGGTGGACAATAGGTAAGATGCTGAAACAAGATACTGCTTATAGGAAACCCTATAAAGTCTGAAAGGTTTTTTTGCCTTCCCGATACAGTTCCTTGATGTATTTATTTAATTAGTGGACAGCAAACAGGGAGAAAATGTACAACCTAGATCTTCATTTCCGACTCAAGTAAAACATGCTCAAAACCATTGTTATAACTTCAGCTCATGTCAAAATGGATTTCAATGAATTGAAGATGTCAGGAATTATGGTAAAAAATTGAATTAACAATCATAAGTGATTCAGTCATCATTCAGTTAGCTCAGTTGCCTGGATGGCTGGTTTGCAATACAGAGTGATGCCAACAGCGTGGGTTCAATTCCCCCACCAGCTGGGATTACCTGAAGGATTCCTCTTTTCTATTTTGCCCCTTGCCTGAGACCTATCCTTTAATGAGACAGGAGTTCTATGAGAGCACTCTGGTAGAACTATGGTGACTATCTTTACATTTATGTCACTGTAAAGGAACGATTCAGCTGAGACCACTCTTTCAAACATTAGGAAAAATCTTGTCAGACTTTATGTCTCTCTTGTCTTCCTATTCTGAGTGTTATACAGCGACTCTTATACAGTGACACAGTGAGTGTGCGTAGATGCTAGGTGAGCACAGGATTGAGCCCAAAGGTGATGTTCACCATAGTTAATTATCCTGACAATACTCACTGTAAAAGCTCTCAGGCAAAGATTACCTATGTGTACCAGCTACCAGAGGGCTGCAACCACTTACGCATTAATACCTCATCACCGACAAGAGAATAGTGAATATTAAAAGGGAAAGCAATTGGAGTTGTGCAATGACAAAATCTTGCATTCATATTGAGTTGATAACATAACATAAAGTTGACATGAAGTCACATCAGGCAATATTAAGACAGATAGTCAAAGTTCTTTGTGGATGCTTTGGGGCAGGTAAAGGTTTGATAAAAATATTTTAAGCAGCTTGTGGTTTGACTCTACCATCACTTTCTCTCTCTCAAACTTGTATTGATTAAAATGTTAACAAGCATGGACAATATCCAGGCACTCTTCCTCAATCCATTTGCAGCATTGTTCAGTTTGTATTAATACCCTGGATATAAACACAAATGGTTGTCCTTGCTCTGTCAGCACTGCTCCAAGCCCCGAATCACTGGTATCACACAGCAAGTTGACTTCATCATTGAAATTGTGGTACCTTAATACTTTCCTACAAACCTTGATCTTGTCAGTATCTGGATAATGTCCTTTTCCTGTCAATCAATACTTGATTTGTGCAATTGGCTTCAGACACCTTCGTTGGATTTTTGTTCAGTTTCAGCTTTAAGTGGGGAGCTCTCTATAGTGGTTGCACTAGAATTTTATTGTGATCTGTGATGGCATCTTCCACTGTACCTTCACATCAGTCGTTTAGTTGATCATCTAGAATAGCTTCTGTCCCAGGAAGATCACTGACTATCTTATGATATTTACATACTTCTGGAGCAGTGGAAATGCCAAATTGCTGCATAACCATCTGTATCTTCCAAATCGTGTCCAGGAAATTTGAAAACTGTGCTTTCATGCAGCTTCCCTTCCCATACATTCTGCACATTTAGGGTAGGAAAGACCTGTACTGTGAAAAATTGTAGAAACAGGTCTTCATTCTTGGCATGAGGTAGTGAGATTTCTTCAAAGCTCTATAGGTGTGATCCTTTGGACCTAAAATACTTCCAGCTTTCCAGTTTTGTTTTCACTGCTACCATGCTGCTTATCCAGTCTGTTGGAGTTGTCACTTTCTTGACTACTCCCTCCTTTCCAGTTCCTCTACTTTGTCTTTTGGATTGGACTTGAGAGCAACTGGAACACTCCTGAACTGATGCCACATTTGGTTTCACACTCTCATGCACTTCCAGTTGATATTCACCAACAGCACATGCAACTTTGACTGACATCGCATCGGTCTGTGAAACTTGTAATGTTCCAGAAAGCACTGGTGCCTATCTCTTCACATTTTCTTGATGCTGTTCTGTTGCAGTCATAATTCTAAGAGTCACAAACCATGTCCCTTTGAGATTAAACAGTGCCAAACCATTCAATCAAACAGAATGATGCATTAGAATCACTGTTAGATATCTCTCCTAAAGCTGTCTTTATAGTTTTACTTTGTTTCTCTCTCACCAACATTTGTGCACAAAGTGAATCAGCTTCTTGCAGTTAGACCACTTCTTTGCTGACCCTGGGCACGCTTCCTTTCCATTTTTCTGCTGCAATATTGATGTCCTATACCCTGGCCTTAAACTTTCTGCTGTGCTTTCTGCAAATATTAATTTTTATTTTCGTGTCATTTGTTCCTATTAAGGCTGTAATGTGTAAGGTCCTGTCCACTGTCCCATCAACATCCTCGAGCTGATGACTCGCAACATCATAGTTTCTGCATTCCAAAAGCTTTATTGTACTAACTTTCCCTTCTCTCACAGTAGAATCTCTTTGGCTGCAACATTGACAATAACAATGTGAAACCTTGACTAAAACTCTTGTTCTCTTTCTGACAGTCAGTGAGTAAGTGTCAGTTCAGGATGGGAGTTCTTAGCATTTCTGAAGATGGTGAAGGGAATGAGATCATCCTTGGGTTAGTGCCTCCAGTAGAGACACTAGCAACGCAGTAATACATGTCCTTAAGACCATAAGACATAGGAGTGGAGGTAAGGCTATTCGACCCATCGAGTCCATTCTGCCATTTAATCATGGCTGATGGGCATTTCAACTTCACTTACCCGCACTCTCTCCATAACCATTAATTCCTTACGGTATCAAGAATTTATCAATCTCCGACTTGAAAACATTTAATGTTCTGGCCTCTACTGCACTCCATGGCAATGAGTTCCACAGCCCACCATCCTCTGGTCAAGAAACATCTCCTTATTTCCATTCTAAATTGACGCCCTCTAATTCTAAGGCTGTGCCCATGGGTCCTAGTCTCTCTGCCTAACAGAAACAACTTCCTAGCATCCACCCTTTCTAAGCTATGCATTATCTTGTAAGTTTTTATTAAATCTCCCCTCAACCTTCTAAACTCTAATGAATACAATCCCAGGATCCTCAGCTGTTCATCATATGTTATGCCTACCATTCCAGGGATCATCCGTGTGAATCTCCAGTGCCAGTATGTCCTGCCAGAGGTGTGGGGCCCAAAACTGGGTACAGTATTCTAAATAGGGTCTAACTAGAGTTTTATTAAATCTCAATAGCAGTTGCTGCTTTTACGTTCCAACCCTCTTGAGATAACTGATAACATTACATTTGCTTTCTTAACCATGGACTCAACCTGCAAGTTAGCCTTTAAGAATGTTGGACTAGCACTTCCAGATCCCTTTGTACTTTGGCTTTATGAATTTCCTCACCGTTTAGAATATAATCCATGCATGTATTCTTTTTTCCAAAGTGCAAGAACTTGCATTTGCTCACGTTGAATTTCATTAGCTATTTCCTTGATCACTCTCCTAAACTGTCTAAATCTTTCTGCAGCCTCCCCACCTCCTCAGTATTACCTGCCTGTCCACCTATCTTCATATCATCGGCAAACTTCACCAGAATGCCCCCGGTCCCTTCATCCAGAACTTTAATATATAAAGTGAACAGCTGCTGCCCCAACATTGAACCCCGTGGGACATCACTTGTCATTGGCTGCCATTCTGAAAAAGAACCTTTTGTCCCAACTTTCTGCCTTCTGTCAGACAGCCAATCCTCAATACGTGCTAGTAGCTCACCTTGAACACCATGGGCCCTCACCTTACTCAGCAGTCCTTGGCTTCGTCTTGACAGTATTTTATACTTCCTTATCTACCATAGCACTTTTAACTATTCTCGCATCCTCTCTGCATCAAATCACTTCTCTAAGATATCTCCCTTTGTCTCTGACTAATACCATATCTGCCATTTAGTATTCCTTCCAAGCACTGCACAGATCATTCTATTTCTTATCCTTCAGTGTTTCTTTTGTTCCTTTTCCAATTCCTCCTTTGCTTGTTGTTTCCCTTTTCAAATGCTACTCAACTGTTACATCTAAATATAGAGGAGAGGTTTAAGACTGAAACGTGAACTGCTGATTTTCCACAGTTGACTGTGCGCTACTAAATATTTCCAGCCTTCTCTATTTTCATTTTGCAGAATATCTAGCTGGCCAACTTCAGAGGTACTGAGGACAACTCTGGTGCTATGGCTAATTATCCAATGAGATTAGCTAATATTCTAATTAGTTAATGCCATCTCGACTACTCTGCAGTATAATTGCAGACTGCCAATAAAACCCATTATCATAGTTGTGGGCCTGCAATCTTTATTTATGCACCACCAGCAGGATATCATTTCAACAACAACATATCTTTGAGATCAAACTTTTGAATTTATGTTTATTCATTAATTATACTTGAAAAAGTGGAGTTATATTCCTTGAACAACCGTTCTCTGTGCATAAGAAACGTTGTCTCAAAATAGGCACCTGAGCATTTTAAAATATATTGTCACTAATATCTCTCAACATGATAATACAAGCTCCAGAGCCTTTCCAAACCCGATAATTTGCTTCCATGACAAACACCTTTTCTTACAAATATGATATTCCCTTATCAATGAAGTAAACTGTAGTGTAACTGAGCATGGTTACACACATGCTTTATTGCAGTGATGACAGAATAGCAATCAAAAGCAGGAACTCTGGTTAATATTTCAATCCATCGTTCAGCAGCCAATTGCAGTGCCTCAAGTGTTGTCCTGACTGAGAATAGCTAACTCAGTATAGGTCAGGAATGAATTCTGTGAATCTATCAGCTGTCTGGCTTTGTGTTTCACTAAAAGCTGCCTTTAGTTACTAGTTTGTGAAGTTTTTTTTGTCAAGTTCTGTTGTAGTTTTCATGTTTTCTGAAAAGAGGCTGCTATTTTAATGAAATTGGAGGGATACAAGGAAGTCAAATCCATGTTAAAGACAAGGTGATGAATTCTCAGCCTATCAGCATCAAAACTGATGTTTCACATCATATATTAGAACTGTTAATGAAGTTAATTAATTGAAAATGATAGAAGCAACGAAAGCTTTTTTGTACATTTTCAGCAATTGAACTTGTATCAGCTTTTTCAGTTAGGTTAACATGCTACTTTAACTAAATTTGTTAAACTGTCATCTGTGATACTGGCCAGATCTAAGATCCCTGCATTTAAAGTATATGTTAAAATGATCGATAGAGTGAAGGGAAAAATTGTTTCAGTTCACTGACCCAAACTAACTCAGAAAAAGATGTCCACATCTGGTCAAGCTTGATCTTAATGTGTGTTTAGAGAAACTCTGGTTTCACACCACACCCCCACCCCCCTCCAGCCAAGCTCAGTCTTTGTTCCCAATTTAGATTAATCCAGGAACAAATCCAAAACCTATTATATTAATTTATTGTGACGGCTGGTGAAAGCTGTGGCTTAGGAAAGGTCAGTATGACTCCCTGCCTGGGTTTGTCTATACATTTCTGATAAATGAGCACAGAACAACAGGCTGGATAGTACAACGACCTGCGTCACAACTGGCTCTGCCATGTAGGGATGAATCACTCTGCTGGCTCCGGCTTTTATTGTTCTCCAGCCTGGCAGAACACAGAAGGACAAAGGACACTGAAAAATGCTCACATCAAAGGCCATTGCGAACCCCTCTTTGAAGTTGAACTGAAACTAAGCTAGGCGATTTGGTGAGATGCAACTGAAAACTGAACCACATTTAAAGCCACACTACTTTCTGCACAATTAGTCATAAAAAGACAAACATAAACATAGTCAGGAGGTCTCTGGTTTATCGCATTGCTTACACAATGGATCAAACACATAATGCTCTTACCAATAAAGCTGGGTATAGACCTCAGACCTTGCCAGTTTCTTTCCTGGCTCCTCCTATCGGTGCTTATATATGCCAAGAATGTGCATGCATGGTGCTTTTCTAAAGTCTTGACAAGATTATGCAACAGCAGAAGAGTATAAAGACTTTCCTTCTCTTGTGAAATGAAAAAGAAACCTGATGATACATGGGGGGAAAAATTACTGGAAACACAAAGACTTTAGTCGAACAGTCAGTGAAATGTATTGTGAATCTATTTTTGAAGTTTTAGACATTGCATTTTTATGGTATGAAAATCAAACTTACTCTCAAAACCCATCATCGGTAAAATGGTGATCAAGAATAAAATATCTGCTTATCAGACTTGATATCATTCTTTGAAGACACTTTGGGTTAGGATTTTGATCTTGTTGGATTCATTTCACATGAATGTTGTTTTGCATTCTCTGTTTCATATGACAAAATTAATCCAAAAAAACTTATCAAATCTGTAGTTTTCTCAGTCTTTGCTGCAGATTGTAAGATTGGTGAGTTTATAAATGACCTTTGGAATCACTATTCCACTTCTGCCCTGCATCTGTTGGAAAACAATGCCAGATAGAAGTACAAATAAGGATAGAGGCAGCAAGTGGAATGGTGCAGCATCAAGCTCCCTGCTGTGGACACAAGATCAGAATTTTGTGAATTGCCGAATACAAACACACACACACACACACACATGCACACAATCTCTTGAACACCAATTTGCAATGATGTCTATGAATTAACAGAATCACTGCAGCTACTGTAATAACGTCACAAATATTCAGCTGACATTCTCACTGCTAGTGAAGAATTATCTTAAACAGTGCCATGAAACTAAAAATAATCAGTAATTTAACATGTTCAATTTGTCTCACCCCAGCTACACAATGGAAATGTACACAACTCAGTCAGCATGATACAGACCCATACTGAACATTCCAGGTTCACCTCCTGGTCAACTGGCCTGACGTTTTGCAAACTTGGGAAGATGATCAGCCAAATTTCCCATTCTCAACTGGTAATCAGCAAATCTTGCTAAAAGGTTTCAGTGGACACATGTGGATAACAAATCAAAACTGTAACCCTCCTTGCAGTTGAATAACCTCTAACACTCAAATTTCAGGCTCACACATGAAGAATAACATAACATGGTCAAGATACTGTGGAACTGTGCTTTCTGTGGAGGAGAGAAAGGGAAGAGAACAAAACCAAACAATAAAATATACCTCAGTTCAAAATCAGGACAGCACACATTACACTTTCACCATGTATTGATAATAGTGAGAGAAATATTGAAGTCAGTTCCTTAGTGATTAACATGCAGGTCATTGAATGCAGGACTTAGTAGTATAAGAAACAGTTTGGGACAGGCCTCACCAATATCTGCAACACCACTGCTGCAGGCATCCTGTGTGATGTCAATGTCATTTGAGTCACAGACCTGCTTATTCTGAGCTGCTGTTTTGATTTTTCAAAAAAGAGCAGATAATAGGTAACACTGAGCCAGACTGACCTTTCACTGTAAATTGTACATGCCAGCTATTGTGAAGTTTTAAAAGAATGCAGTACCCTGTTGCCCTTAGCAGCTGTGGAAATGATGGGGAATCTGAGATTCTGAATATTTTAAAAATGCTTTGAAATGAACACATTTGTGCAGTCCTTTTGAAATACCTTGACTAACCTTTGTTATATCAAGTGCTGGATTATGTTCATCTATTTTCAGCAGCATACTTGATTTGTTTTGCTTTTGTTACTCACCGTCAGCCTGCCAGCTTTGAAAAGGATCTCACAGACAATTATTTTGAATGATATTACAGACAAGATGATGATGGGTGAAATTCTACTGATCACGTGACAGCACTTAATAATAAATACAGCTCACCTCACAGCATGTGGCACTGAGAAACAATCTCAAAAGTGAAAACAAAAGTAATTCCACTCTTTTCACTTTACAAGTTCCTCAGCTTCTCTGATAAAGACACCTGCAGTGCCTTCCCGTCAGGTAATCAGGAAAATGAGACTGGAAACTAAGTATACATTTTGCTGCCACATTTGCAGGCTTCTGTTCGGCTGCACCTTTGTAGACAAAGGCACTTCCCCCAGGAGATACCCAGAAATCCACAGCGCTGGCTTTGCTCTCATTTATCCCGCCTTCACCCCAGGCAATTGGAAGTTTCCCTATGGGCAAATGTTCCAAAAATCAACAGGAGCTTCTTCAAGAGATAACCAGCAAATAGAAATTCTTTTAGCCACACAAAGTTAAAAATCACACAACACCAGGTTATAGTCCAACAGGTTTAATTGGAAGCACACTAGCTTTCGGAACGATGCTCCTTCATCAGGTGATAGTGGAGGGCTCGATCGTAACACAGAATTTATAGCAAAAGTTTGCAGTGTGATGTAACTGAAATTATACATTGAAAAATTGATTGTCTGTTAAGCCTTTCATCTGTTAGAATACAGTGATAGTTTCACTTCTAACATCGCTCCGAAAGCTAGTGTGCTTCCAATTAAACCTGTTGGACTATAACCTGGTGTTGTGTGATTTTTAACTTTGTACATCCCAGTCCAACACCGACATCTCCAAATCATTTTAGCCACACAGACATTAAAAGAGAAGTACAAAATGAAGCAACGCACAAGGTACTGAGCTAAAGGAATAGGATTTCAATTAAACAAAATTTCACAGTGATACTTTTCTAGGTGATTAAGGAAAAGAAATGTAGAGATCCAATGTGATGCAGAGGTTATTCTAACATTACATTAAATTATGAAATAATATTTTTCCACTTCATCCCTGAAAGTGTTGGCTTGTCTTGCCTTTCTTTCACCCTACTCTACTCTCCTCATTTAAGACACTCTTTAAATCTTATGTAACTGACCAAGCTTTTGATAATCTTACATCTCCTTATGGGGCTCAGTCTCAGATATGATTTTAATATTGTTTTTGCAAAACATCTAGGGACTTTTTCTGACAGTAAAGGCACTGAATAAAATAAAAGGTGTTTTAGTTATTGATGCATGAATCTCCTAGTCCATGTATCTTGACCAAGTGGTACTTCTTTATATTTAGACATGACCATGGGGTGTGATCATCCATGCTATGAAAGCGAAACCTGAAAAGGTCTTTATTGAGCATTCATATACACATAATTCCACCAGGGGTCACTGAACAATGATTTTTAACTGGCTTTTCTGATCTGTAGGCCAGCTGAAGTCAACTGTGTCACATCCTTGGCTAAAATCAGCTAATTCAGCAAATAGCAGGGATTAAACCTCTGACCTTTCTGCTCTGTATAGCTTAGCTACTCAAAGAATAAACTAGCTCAACCACCAGAGAAGATAATGCTGTAGTTCTGACAAAATTTAATTTATACTTTGTCCTCCAGACAAGAATGTAAACAGAGTGGCTCTCTGTTGATATCTTGAGAGATGAGTTGTGGACTGGTCTGTTTCAATATATGCCAGATAGTAACTGCCGTGGACTAAATACATCTTGGCCTTGGTCTTCCAAGCAGAAATCATCGTTCAGTTTCCACTGTGCTCATAAATCCCCGATTCCACACTGTTAAGCACTTGCACTAAGATTTTCCAAACCCACCAGAACTCTGCAGTACAGTATCGATTAGGAAACTCTGGAAGCAGAGTAAAATTGGGGCACAACAAGGCATGCCCCTTTTCTATGGTGCTAGCTGCAATTTCATGGGTTTAAATGTTGAGTCTAAATGTCAGTGAGTGGAAGATTAAATGAGGATGAATGTGAGAGGATGAGAGGGTGAGAGGATGAATGTGTGACACCTCCTCCTCAGAGTCTGAGACACTCCCAGCAGCTGGGTAGTTGCCCATTAAAAATGGAAACCTCTGGGGCAATTCTGACATAGGTCCTCATGTCATTACTTCCACAGCGTCCCAGTACAAATCTTCAACCATAGGTGTGGTTTCTTGTTACAATTATGAGGGTTTGTAACAACATCAAACTATTTATGATTAGACACCCTACAGTGTGGAAACAGGCCCTTTGGCCCAACAAGTCCACACCAACCCTCCAAAGAGTAACCCACCCAGACCCATTTCCCTCTGACTAATGTATCTAACACGATGGGCAATTTAGCACAGCCAATTCAACTGACCTGCCCATCTTTGAACTGTGGGAGGAAACCGGAGCACCCGGAGGAAACCCACGCAGACAAGGGGAGAATGTGCAAACTCCACACAGACAGTCGTCTTAGGCTGGAATCGAAGCCAGGGACCTGGCACTGTGAGGCAGCAGTACTAACCACTGAGCCACCGTGCTGGAATGTTTTAGAACTATCCATTAAATTTAGGGTAGAAAGGAAGGGATGTCGTGTCATCCATGCGGCAGTCTACCTGACAACATGTTTGAGTGATTGAGCTGCTAAAGATGAAGGTCCAGACATTGTTTTACTGGGAAAAAGGTATCACAGATGGCTTGCATATCACAACCTTGCAGATAAGGCAGCTGTGATGTTGCCGAACAGACTGAGAGTCTCCAAATTCCTGGAAAGCAGTACAAATTTCAAGTTATAGTACAGTATCTGTAGAACTGCCGATTTGATTCAAGGATTGGATAGAGTTGAGGTCTAAAGAATTGATTCTCACTGCCAATGGGGGAGGATACAGAGGAAGCCATTGTGAGAAGTGGCTTAGAAGCTCTTTCAATATCAACGGACATGTGCCAGGGCAGAAAGGGCAGCTAGGGGCCAAATGTTTTGTGGTTCACTCTGCTAGAATGTGAATTGGGAAACATGCTCAAACAGAAAAGACCAGATTTGTGAGGGGTTGAAACAAGGCTGAGAGCTTCACCTATTGTATGCTGGAGGGATGATCGCCAGTAATACTCTCACTCTGAAGGGTAGTTCTCAGGTTACAATTTACCTGGCTGAGAAAGAAATGGAACAGAAACAAACCCTTGGGAGCAATGGATCACTTTGGACTGATTTTTGGAAAACTAAATGCCCATGGAGAGGACAATGTAATGTATACTTGTGAACTGTGCTCTCTTGTTTGTGCTAAATTAAAAAGGAAGGGTGATTTGCTTCGCGGTTTGAAATACAAGTTGCCTGCAAAGATTTCTTTAGTCAAAAGAGCTTTTAATCTTTTGGTATTAGTAAACATCTTAAAACAGAAAATTTTGTCCTGTCATTCCTTCAGCTGTAACTGAAAGTTGGAATATATTTCAAATATAAAAATTTTCCAAGGGGATTGTGACAATTTCAATTGTCTTGGGAGCTCTCCACAGATAAGCATCAGCAGTCTCAGATAGACTAGTTTGTTGAAATGAACACACATGATTTTCTCAGATCTTTGTCTGTGATCCTTGAGAATAATGGATGGGTTTTCCTCTGCATTCTTCCCGCAATTGATTGGCAGAGGTTTAAAATTGGACAGTCAGCCTTGCCACCATCTCTAAAATCAAATTCGAATTACCCTCCTCATGGCCATGGCTGTTGGGATCACCAGTGTCTGCACTTCTCATATCCCTGTAACTTGCAGTGTAGAACTCTGGACCCAAGCAGACTCAGTGAATGACCCAAAGGCATCAAATGGAACAAAGAGCCTTGTAGCAGCTTCCTCTCATACTGATCAGTTATCTGTTAAAGACTATTGGTTTAGCAAAGGCTTTCAGTGGATTTTCAATCTATCTTTTGAGCCCTGTCTGTGTTCAACACTTTTCTGTATCAATGGCCCTACTGTGCTGTGTTAATCTTCCTCATGGTTGCTGGTGGTCTCCTGTTTGTTGGTGGGAATCCACCAGGATTGTTACATGAATACCTCACAACCCAGTATATTTGATTGGAATCAAAGTAGTTTGAAGGATGATATTATCAACGTAACTTCCACCATAGCCCTGTAGAAGTTCGACAGATTTAAATGAAATATCCAAGATATTCGGTGCATTTAATAGGTTATTGGTATCAAGTATAGAGAATCAAATTGACTGATGTTTGACAACTTTGATAACAAAGATCTCAGGAGGACACCAAGGTGACTTCTGGCCAAAAATGTTTATAAATGTTTTAGCCCCGTCTTACATTTATATGCTGGACTCCATCCTTCGTCCATTAATTGTTTCATTGTTAATCACTGCTCATGACCAGGTGTGGCATGCCTGCAGATCTAATCATTGATCAATTAGAGGAATCAATTAGTTTTATCTGATTATTTGAATGATGATTCTTTGGTTTAGCATGTGTATAATCAGTGATGGCCTTCTCCTCTGCTATAACTATTCTATGATATCTAACTTGTAGGTATAACTGGTGCTGCTCTTGGTATGCTCTCTCATACTCAGTTTAAAGACAAGACTGCTTTCACAAGAGGTTGTAGTCACTCCAGCAAATACTATTATAGATAGAAGCACTTGCAGCAGATAGTGAGGATGAGGTCAAGTAGGCTTTATCTTCGTGTTGGATCTCTCGTATTTCCTCAAAATATGTTAACAAATGAACATACTGATGAAACTGTTGAACTATGACCTGCTGTCATAGAGGTGCCGGTGTTGGACAGGGCTGGACAAAGGAGGAAGTCACATGATACCAGGTTATAATCCAACAGGTTTATTTGAAATCACAAACATTTGGAGCACTAGTCTTCTGTCAGGGGAAGCCTTCACTTGACAAAGTAATGGTGGATGCAAAAAGATATGGGCTGAACTTTTTACCAGGAATTGGCGAAGTGTCAATTTTGGAGTTTTATAGAGGGCTTCTTTTCACGTGACCTAGTGAGCATTGTTACATTATCATCCCAAATGTATCTCATTCCTTGCACCATCCCCATATGGCACTCATTCACGGTTTTCTCCAAACTGCCACAAACTGAAGTACTAACTACTGCTGGGACCTTCCAGGATTCCTGACACCAGTGCCATCTTCAGAGCTCCGCCATGCAGCTGGTAAAGCACTGGCAGTTCACAAGTACCCGGTATGGTTCCAGTAAATCATCTCAGACATGTCAGGCAGAGGGAAATTGCTAGGCAGAAGTGGGTACTGCAGATGCTGGAGATTAGAGTCAAGACTAGAGTGGTGCTAGAAAAGCACAGCGGGTCAGGCAGCATCCGAGGAGCAGGGAAATCGATGATTTGGGCAAAAGCCCTTCATCAGAGGAAAATTGCTACCTGTCCATGCTGACAGGGAGTTGGGGTGCAGGCAGTCACTGGGGTGTTGCCAAGACTGAAGGCCAAAGGAAAAAACTGCGAGCTGAAGTCACTGCTCTAACTTTCATATCGTGAAGGCATCATAGAATCCCAAAAATTGGAAGCAGACCAACCCTCTGAAGAGCATTCCACCAGTCCCACCCCGCCAGCTTATCCCTACAACCCTGTATGTCCCATGACTAATTCATCTCACCTGCACCTCCCTGGACACTATGGGCAATTTAGCATGGCCCAATCCTGCACATCTTTCTGACTGTGGGAGGAGACTGGAGCACCTGGAAGAAACCAACACACACTGGGAGAATGTGCAAACTCCACACAGATAGTCGCTCAAGCATGGAATTGAACCTGGGAGCCTGGTGTTGTGAGGCAGCAGTGCTAACCACTGAGCCACCCTGTGTCACCAGCTAGCTTCAGTCTAGTGGGTGGAACAATAGGGAACAGCAAATGAATAGGTGAGATGATGAATGATGAGATGGTAATGCCTGTAAGTAGGCATTTCACCGCTTGTTGGTGAGAATCTTGCCTTGCAGTTCAACACTGGGTTGAAAATGGGACTTTGTTCTCTCCCTGTCAGGATGCTCTTCGCTGGCCATGATACAATGATTCTCCAAACTTGCTTGCCATTGCCCACTTCATGCAGAAGATTCTGCCCTATGTCCTGTTAAGTACCAATTTTTGTTGCTCCCTCCAAAAATCTCAAAAATGAAAACAATTTGCTTCATTTTGTTTTATATTTGACCATTATGATTCATTTTTAACACACAAGTCATTTGCACCTTGGCCAAACATTGTTGGGCTACAAACACAATGGAAGCAAAAGCAGTCATTATTAAACTCATTTCCACCAAGATTCAATTCAATCTGTTATTTATTTAACTGAATCTAATCAGGTTAATGCTTTGTTAGTCAGTGGCAATGTTCAGACTTTCATTGTTTACTAGCATAAAGGCAGACAAATAACCTGAATGGCAAAAATTATATTACGTACATGAATTATATTAAGTTTAATTATATTAAAGCTCAGGTCAGTTGAGAAAGGAAAGGTGCTAGAGCTGCTGGTAAAACTACTCTGAATGGAAATGTTAAAAAAAAGATATACAGTAGACGGTTCCGGAACTGAATGCTATATATAGTCATATCTGAATGAACAGAAGAAAATTCCCAGTGAAGCTGCATTGAAACGTCAGGTGCATGCTTTGTGCATGTTTGGAAACACTGTCTAGAGTGAGCCAGAGCTCATGGATAGCCACGTCGCCTGAGTAACAAGCTGGATTTTCTGAGGAGTGGAAATCACACATATGTTGCAGCACTGCTTTTTTTAATATAACAACAGAGCTCCACATTTCTGATAGGGGATTCTGATTAGGATTTGTTCAGGAATGTCAAACTGTATCATCATTCTGACATGTGCCTCATAGTTGGATCTCCTCTGTTTACTTGCCTCGACTGAATTTTAACGTTAGGCCACTGTGTAAATAACGGAGTCTACAGAACATGATATAAAGAGATAGGAACTTTTTGACCTCTGAAATGAAATATGCAGAAGGTTTTGGTTTCAATTTAAACAGGCTCATGGCTTTTATATCACTTCACATCATTACATGCATAGTTTATTCTTCCATTTTGAGTGCATAAGAACAGACTTCCCAAAAGAAAAAAAAAGCAGTGTATTTTAATACTTACAGAATGTTGATCAACTTACATTTGCAGAACAGATTTCTGCTTGCAAGGTCACTCTTCACACCCTTAATCTGGGGACATAAGAATCCCATACAGCAAGAGTAAGGACAGTAATCACAGAATCGGTTTAAGTCTGTCATTTTTAATTTCTTGTCTCTGTTCCAATATAGGCAGGGGCATGAAAATTCAGACTGTGGACATAGAATGTATGTCAGCGCATGATGGCATTTAGAAGTGAGTAGAATATGAAGAGGATGAAATATAAAAAGACTCACACTTGTAAAGCACATTCAGATGATCAGACACTTTCAGACATCTTAAAGCACTTTGCAGCCAATGAAGTATACTTGACGCATCGTCTCTGTTGTAATGCTAGAAACTAATGCTGCAAAAAGCAAACTCTTAAAGCTGTAATGTGGTATTGATGAGATAATTTGTTCTGTGTAACACTGGTTGTGGGATAAATATTAGCCAAGGTTCTGGGGACAACTCCACCACTCTTCTGCAAAATACCACCATGGTATCTTTTGACATCCAACAAGTAGATACAGCTTCAATTTAATTTCTCATCCAAAAGGTGGATTCTGCAGCATTGCAACCATTGCACAGTACTGCACTCATGTGTCACCCCTGATCTTTGTGCTTCGGTCCTGGAGTGGGTCTTGAATCTAAAGCATTGTGACTCAGTGCTCCTAACTGAGCCATAGTTAATAGTCCTGGGGATTGGAGACAGTGGGAGAGACAACTACTTAGAATGAAACCAGGGGCTGAAAAATAAATCTGTGATACAAATGCACTGTATTTGTGGGGATGGATACATAGGATTACGCAGGAAACAGATGATTCAGTACAACCAGTCCATACCAATATTTATACTCCATTTGATCCTCCTTTCAACTTTTCTGATCTAAACCTATCACTGTAACTATCTGTTCTCTTCATCAAGTAAACTTAGGGGTTTCCAGGATTTTAATTCTGTGACAATGAAGAATTGGTGATATATTTACAAAATTGGAATAATGTGTTAGAGATCAACTTGCAGGTATAGTTTCCTATCTGCTTACTTGCATTGTTGCTGTAGGTAGCTGAGATTCCAGGTTTGCAAGGTGCTGTTAAGAAAGAAGCCTTGTTCGTAACTGTTGAATTTACCTCAGGTGCTGTAGGGCATGTATGCCTGTACAGCAAATCCCATGCTTATTTCAATATTCTCATTTCTACAACAAATATATGGCTTTAAACTGTATTTGCTATAGAGGAGCACATAATACTGGTTACACTTCAGTGCCTTACTGACAGAATGCTGTATTGTCGCAGTAAGAAACCCAAATTCCATCTGTCTGTTCAGGTAGATGTAAAAACTCCCATGACACTATTCAAAGGTTATGGTGGCTTGTTGTATCCTGGCCAGCAATCAACCCTCAATCAGCAGTACCAGAATTAAATTAACTGATCATTCCCTCGTTTGTTTTTGTGGGATCTGGCTGCGTGCAAATTGTTTGCTCTGTTTGACTGCATAACAACAATGCCAGCACTTCAAAAGATTGTTACTCACTGATGTGAAGGACTTTTAAGAAATTGCAAAGATACGATAAAGCATGTCATAAATACTAGTGCTATCTTTTCAGGACAGAAAAGTAGGAAGTTGAACAAAAAGAAATTCACAATTTGTCAGTTTATGAAACAGACCAGACTGCTTTTTTTATTGTGCATTTTTGCCATCAAATAAGCAATGCCGTATCTCAAAAGAATGATTCCAAATCTTAAACAGATGTTACCACCAACATGTACAAATATTTACAGTCTACTGAAAGATTTCACTGAATCAAATAGCAAACCTCTTATTTCTACATGTCATGGCAAGATCTATGCTGTCTTCCATGTGTCTATTCAAGTCATACTGTATATCGAAAAATGTTTATCGTAAAAGTTTAGGGCTGGTTTTAGCTGTCAGTTGAAGGAATATGCTAGATTTAAACTTTTATTTGAACAAATGTTTAACCTGTATAAGCTTTTAAGCATCTGACAGAAGAGTTCACCATCAGCGCTCATCTTTTCCATATTTGTCAGTAGAATATTTCAGTCAGCTGCACAGAATCTCCGGACTATTTCAATTTATTAGATCATTTATTTTAATTTAGGATTTTACCATATTAAAACAAAGTGGTTATTTCATAGATGCCTCAAAATGTTTCTTAAAGATTCAGTTCTACTTCTTACATGCTGATGTCTGTTCTTCAGGAAATCGTCATGACTCTTTGTGATCATACCTGCCCTGAAAACCCAAAAGTCACGTTTCAGGATGGTTGTTTGATGATCAGGGTTAGTCTTTGTTGTCAGGACTAATGACTGCATTAAGACTTCAGCAGTCAGAGGAACATATTAGACAGACAGGTTCACAGTATTATAGGCAGTGCAATAAAGTAGGCTATAAAGGCTTATTTTAGGTGGCTGGAAAATTGGGTCAAGTTCGAGATAACAGCTGCAATTTCCAGAAGCAGTAAAGCTTGCTCCTTCAGGAGACCAAAGTGAATGATAATAATGGTGATGTAGAAAGAACTAAACCCTCAGGTATAATTATGTTGAACAGGAAAGTGAAGACATAAGATTCTTCAGCCTGATAATATGCACCAGTGATTTTAGCAAGCACAAGTTTATGCACCGAAAAATAACTCTCTTCACACTTTCCTGTCCTTTCGGCCATAACTCTTACAATGGGCATGACTACAGTTCATTTCTTTCCTAAGACAAAAGTCTCAATATCCTTGATCATAATGCCATTAAAAAAAATCTCAACACAAATGTTTACTTTACTTACAATGTTCACCAACGCATGTTTATTTTCAAGAACAACATTAACCAAAAGGTAGGATTGATTTATACACTGTATCTATAACTACTTAATACTGGTCTACTCTTCGTGCTAACCAGTCTCGTTCTCTGGTTCTTAACCAATGAAGAGATGCTGTTCAAGCGTGATGAAGTTGGGCCATCAGTAGGTAGCTCAGAAAATTCCCTGACATTTTCAAATCTTTCGATGCTGCTGCTCTTAGAGAAGGAGTTGCTTCAGAGGGACCAGCATTGAGTAGGCTTTGTCTTGTAAGTGTCAATGAGTATTGGGGCCTGTCAGATGCTACCTTTCAGGAGATGTCGCAACACTTGTAATCACTTCTTGCAGCCTTCTGGTAAGGAACATTGAGTCATAGTTTTAAACATAGCAAACAAAGGGCTGAAGGACTTCTTCTGGCCATGCCAATCATTAAGCGCATATCTGTAGCCTTGTTTACTATGGCTCATCAAACAATTATCTAAATACTTCTTCAATGTTGCAATGATCCCCACCTCTATCATTCTTTCAGGCAAAGGGTTCCAGATATCTTTGAGCCAAAAATGTCTACCTGCCATCCTTTCTAACCTCCTGCCTTTTACCTTAAATCTATATTCCTGGCTATTGGTCCCTCTACTGAGGGGAAATGTTTCTTCTTAATTACTTTATCTATGCCCCTCATAATTTTGTTCACTCAGATCAGGTCCCTTCTCTGCTCTAAGGAAAACAACCTCAACTTATCCAGCCTTTCTTCCAAGCTGAAACACTATTAGCCCAGGCAGCATCTTAGTGACTCTCTTCTGCATTCTCGCTGGTACCATTACATCTTTCCAAAGTGTGGCAACCAGACATTGTCCAAAAAAGGAACTATATGCCAGTGTGTCTAACGTCCAGTGGTAAGGAGATTACTGGGGAACTAAAAGGGACAGAATTGAACTCCACTTAAAGCTGGACACAGCACTCCAGCTTTGGCCAAACTGACATTTTGTGTAACTCCACCATTACTTCCCTGCTGTTGTACTCAAATGTCTGACTAATAAAGTCAAATATCCAATTTTCCATCTTAATTACCTTAGTCATCTCTCGTGTTGCTTCACCGAGTGTGGACATTCACACTACGGTTAGTGTGATTCTCTGGATTTCCTTGGGTCCTACCAGAAATCTTTTACTGCCTTGCCTTATTATTCCTCCCAAAATTCATTAGCTCACATATTTAGATTAAATTTCTTTTGCCACTATTCAGCCCAACTGGCCATGCTGTAGTCTAAGGCTTTCCTCGTCACTATTACCACACCACCAATTTTCATGTCATCTGCAAACTTATTGGTCGAATCTTCTACATCCATATTGAGATCATTGAATTACACTACAAACAGCAAGAGACACAGCACTGAATCCTGAAGTAAGCCGTTGGACATACGCACGAACTCTGAAAAAAACAGCCTTCGACCATATAGTCTGCTTCCAGCCTTTAAGTCCTGAAGAAGGGTTACACCTGAAACATCGACCTCTCCACCTCATGAAGCTGCCTGGCTTGCTGTGTTCTTCCAGCCTCCCACCTGTCTACTTTGGATTCCAGCGTCTGCAGTCTTTTTGTCTCCAGCCATTAAGCCAATTTTGGATCCAATATGTCAAATTGCTCTGGATCCTGTGAGCTGGTACAAGCTCATTTGGATCATCCACTTGGCACTTGTAGCTGAGAGTTTTTGTAAATCCTTGTCTTTTTCAGGTTCTGGATTCCACTGTGATGAGGATGTTCATGGATTATACAGCAATCTTGGTAAACAGATGAAGCAGTACAGCAAAGTGTTGATTTGATCTGTTGCTTATAGGATTGCTGAACTGTATTTTTGTCAATTTTTCTAAATTGTTTGGAATTCAATGAATCCTGGGTTGTAGATACAGCACATTGGCACCTCATTTACAAATGCTTTTGACATGTAGTATTACAGTCCTCTGTGAATTATGGTAATGTTGCAGTAAAAAAATATGCTTGGCCAAAGTTGTAGTGAAATATAGTTCTGCTCATGCTGATAGCTGACAGTGCAAGAATAATATTTAGAGCTGCTGGATTTGTTCTCAATAAATCCAGTTTAACACAATAGTAGGGCCACACAAATGGTCACTTTTAACAACACTACCATGGAAGAATGGCTCCACAACAGTTGGAATTAGGAGGACAAATAGATTATTTCCTCATCTTGGTTCTATCACCACCTGCTGTCTAGTCAGGCACTATCCTTCAAGTCTCTATCAGCAGTACGGCTACTGAGCCCCACTTGGCATTGAACATTGAAGTCCCTTAGCCAGAATAAACCCTTTCCAAACTCAATGTTTCTTCCGAATGCTGTTCACCATGGAGGGGTATGGATTAATCAGCTGTGTGGTAATCAGGACATTTCCTTGCCTATGTTTGACTTGATGCAATGAAATTTCATGGGGCATTTCTGAAATTAGTGCTGCAAACTACTTCGGGGGAGTAAGGTGCAAATGTTTAGAACAAGGTAGGCTATAACAGTAATTGGCAGAAGATGTTATAGAGACATAGAAATAAGGTGTAGTCGACAGCCATTTGGTCCTTCAAACCTGTTCTGCCATTCAACATTTTTCCCAAACCCCTTGATGCCTTTAATATCTGAAAATGTAACTCTTTCTTGAATATACTCAGTGACTTGGCCTTCCCAGCGTTCTGTGGTAGACAATTCCACAGATTCACTACCCTAGTGAAGTTTTTCCCCATCTGAATTCTTAACAGCCTACCTTGTATCCTGAAACTGAAATCCCAGATTCTAGACTCCCCAACCAGGGAAAATATCCTCCCTGCAGCTAGACTGTCTAGTCCTGTTAGAATTTTGTACATTTCAGTCAGATCATCTCATCCAAATACAATCCAGTGCTGCAGGCCCAGTTGAACCAATCTCTCTTCATTAGGACAGTTTGCAATCCTTGGTATTAACCTAGTGAACCTTGACCACACTCAATCTATGGTAAATATGTCCTTTCTTACATAGGCGAAGTCCTGAACTAGAGGGCATAGGTTTAGGATGAGAGGGGAAAGATTTAAAAGGGACCTAGGATGCGACTTTTTAACGCAGAGGGTGGTGTGTGTATGGAATGAGCTGCCAGATGAAATGGTGGAGGCTGGTACAGTTATACCATTTAAATGGCATCTGGATAGGTTCATGATTGGGAAGGGTTTACAGGGATTTGGGCAAAATACTGGCAAATGGGACTAGATTAATTAATCCTAGATTAATTTCGGATATCTGGTCAGCATGGACGAGTTTGACTGAAGGGTCTGTTTCCATGCTGTACACCTCTATGACTCTATTATCCTCTCAAATAATCTCCCATGCAAGATCTTACCAAAAGCCTTACTGAAATACATGTAGACCATATCTTCCATACTACCCTCATCCATTGATCTAGTCATGTTCTCAGAAAAAGGATCAAACCTGTCAGACATCATGTCTCCCTGACAAATACATAGCGACTATTCTTGATTAATCTAAAACAAAGAACAGCAGATGCTGAAAATCTGAAATACAAACAGAAATTACTGGAGCAACTCAGCAGATTTGGAAGCATTTATGGACAGAAAGCAAAGTTAACCTTTTGGGTCCAGTTCTGAAGTGTCACTGGACCTGAAGCTTTAACTTCGCTTTCTCTGGTGCTGCCAGACCTGCTGACTTTGTCCCACAATTTCTGTTTTTTATCCTTGATTAATCCTTGCCTCTCTAAGTGACGTTTAATCTGTCACTCAGAATATCTTCTAATAACTTCTCTACTACTGATGTTGGAATCTATAATTGCTATTTAGTTCACTGGTTTAACTCTACCATCCCTCAAACACAGTTGCTCCCCCTGCCCCCACACCCCCACCAACTTACTTTAAAGAGATCTGTATCTTAAGACTTGTTTTTTCAAAGATGTACAATCCTTGTGTTCTGTTTGGTCTTTATCCAATATTAAATCTTTGTGATGTTATTTCTCTGGTCATGTCTTCTTATTGTGATTATTTACTCTTCTTTTAAATTCTGCATTACCTATATGTTGTGGTAATTTTGATCTTAAAGCTGTAAATCTTGCAGTCACTCAACGTTGTTTTCTGTCTTTGTTTGGAAACTTCTACTTCTATAAATTGCAGTGTTTTTTTTGTCTTACTATGTTTTAAACTGTGCAATATAGCAATGCTGTACCTTGGTTTTCTTTCAGAGCTTTAAGTTATGTGTTATAGCATTGCTATGGCATTTCTTTTAATGAAGTTTCCAATTCTGCATTGCATACTGTGGTCCTCCTGCTCTTTTAGTCAAAATGAGAGTTTCCCACCTTTTCTAGGCAAGATGGAAGTTTTACACTTTTCTGAAAGCAAATTGGACATTTTCCCAGCTTTAATGACCCAATGTACAAAATGAATTTCCAATACAGTCTTAATTAAACTTTCCACCAAAATTGTAGCTTAAATTATTTATCTCCCATTCTTATTAGTCTTAACAGACATCCAGTTTTGTCCATCAGACTTTTGAGTTTTTATGTTTTATCACATTAAGTGTGTCCCACAATGTGCTGCAGCTTTGATATAAATTAAATCTATGACTTTACTGTAGCAAGGCTTTCTGGTATGTTTGCACTATGGTGGTAATGCTTATTATGAATGGTAAGTACAGAACAACCTCAGTAATCTGATCGTCAGTTATCCGAATTTCGGATTATCCGAACAAGATCTCGAGGTCCCATAAAACGTTATCCGTTATACAAATAATCAGTTATCTGAACAAAATATTCCTCGCCCATCTCATTCAGATAATCGAGGTTTTTCTGTACTTCTTTTTTGACTACCTTTTCCTGGTCCTGGTCCTTTCGCTGTTAGTTTACAATTTCTGCCCTGGCCTAACTGGGATTTTTTATCTGTCCATTATCCAGCACTATCCTGATAAAATGGTTGCATCCTAGCTAACCTTGAATTGGGACTGCTTCTCAAGAACCTTCTTCATGACAGCTCACTCTCTGCCAAGTGTGACAAGCCTTTCAAGCTCTTATTAGTTCACATTGTTGCTCCTGTAATCCTTACCAGCTCTGAAGTGAAGTTATAGCCTGGAGTGCTGTTTCTGCTTTGTTGCTCCCTCCATGGCTTCTTGTTTGTTCAAGTGCTCGCAGTTACAGACTGGTTGAACATTCTTAAAGTGCTACATTCTTTCAACTAATAAATTTATTTGTCTTCTGATTTCTATTTCATCTAGATCCAATGGATTTTTTTCCACTAATGATACCTTGTGGCATTAAAGCAACAATGCCCACTGCAGATTACCATGTGGTTTATGTAATGGAACCAACCACTCCCAACTAATAGTTGGGCAAAGTGCTGAATACCAATCATCCTTTCTGTACTGAATCAAAGGGCCTGTCTACTTTGTTAACAGAGGAGGAGAATGAACCACAAGAGTCTTAAATAGAAGAGGCCCTTGTCATAACAAGATATGGCTTATTGCATAATGGCAATGAGTACAAGTTACCTTAGCTCATTAGATGTTAGAACTAGCAGGAGACATATCTTGGTTCTCGAGCTAGACTTCTCTTTCCCACACTCAGGAGTGCATGATATCATCAGATTGAACATTTGTCTTTAATATGAAACCTTTCTAATCAATTAGTTTATATAGCAGTCCTTATTGCTGATAGAATGCTTGGTCAAGTACACACATCAGCCATGAGGCTATCTTTGTGTTTGGTCTGATTTCAGTGAAATGAATATCGTGCAGGTTCTCCAATTGCTGGGTGATTCACTCTATCAGATTACCACTAATGTGCTGCAATTCTTAAAGGGTGGGATATGGTAGATACAGAGATGTTGTTTGAGGAATCTAAAAAGAGGAAACAATCTCAAGGTAAAGGCCTGATTATTTATGATAGAGGCTGTGGGAGAAAGGTAGGGATTCTTTGGAATATCTACACTAAAATGCTCTGGGTGCTTCATTGTTCAGAATGTTTAAGTCTGAGGTAAACATATTTTTGGTTTATACGGGATACAAGGAGCATGAGGAGCGGGCAGAAAAGTGGAGTTGAAGAAGCAGATCATCCATAATTGAATGGTAGAGAAGGCTCAAAGTATCATTTGGTCAATTCTTGCTTCTACTTCATGTGTTCTTATGAAGTTCTAAGTTATCCTCAGAATTTGTGAACATACTGGTCAGCGCTATTGATCTACATAATCATTTCAGTAAGATGTGCTCTCTTAAATGCAAAGGGTTTGAAACTAAAATGTAAGCACCATGTTTCTAGTTGCTTCACGTCTAATGAATGAATGATTGATTTGACTATAACATTATTTTTCTTTTTCAAAGCCAAAAACATTTTCCAAATATTTCTCAATGTTAAAATGCTGCCTGCTCTTATTCTGCTTAAGGATTGCTAAATGAAATTGTCTATGCAAACACAGTATGGAGCATGAAGATGGTAAAGTGTTAACTTACTTTGAAAGCAACAGAAATAGGTATACGAATTTTACATTTAATTCCCAGGTTGAAGTTACTGGAAAAATCAGTATTCTAGGTGTAACAGGACTTTGTTTAAAGCGTGATTAATTAGCAACAGTGTTAGCAACATTTCCATCTGGAGTCTCTGGTGTGCACTTTGCAGAGAATAGTAAAACTACCATGTCAATCTGTAAATACAAAGAAGTAACTCAGTGCATTATTAGATTATTAAAGTTGTCCATTATCCAGCACTATCCTGATAAATCTTTGAATAAATCTATCACAAATTCAGCCATTTAAGGGAGGAAAATGTAGCTTTGATCCTTAGTCTGTGCTGAATTAATTAATCTCAGCATGAAGAATGATGGGGTAAGTATAGGTTTCCGATTTGTCTGTGATTCTCCCCATGGTCTGATAGATGAATCCATGATTGGATTAGATACTTAAGGAGTTAGCCATAGATCTAGATTTTTTTTAAAATCGACCTGCTCAGGCACATTGTGACACTCGGGCAAGTGGGATTTGAACTCGGACTTTCTGGCCCAGGATGGTATGGACACTTCCATTATACCACAAGGATTCTAAATAGAGTCATAGTCATAGAGATGTATACAGACCCTTCGGTCCAACCCGTTCATGCCGACCAGATATCCCAACCCAATCTAGTCCCACCTGCCAGCACCCGGCCCATATCCCTCCAAACCCTTCCTATTCATATACCCATCCAAATGCCTCTTAAATGTTGCAATTGTACCAGCCCCCACCACATCCTCTGGCAGCTCATTCCATACACGTACCAGCCCTCTCACCCTAACCTATGCCCTCTAGTTCTGGACTCCCCAACCCCAGGGAAAAGACTTTGTCTATTTATGCACCTCATAATTTTGTAAACCTTGATAAGGTCACCCCTCAGTCTCTGATGCTGCAGGGAAAACAGCCCCAGCCTGTTCAGCCTCTCCCTATAGCTCAAATCCTCCAACCCTGGCAACATCCTTGTAAATCTTTTCTGAACCCTTTCAAGTTTCACAACATCTTTCCGATAGGAAGGAGACCAGAATTGCATGCAATATTCCAACAGTGGCCTAACCAATGTCCTGTGAAGCCACAACATGACCTCCCAACTCCTGTACTCAATGCTCTGACCAATAAAGGAAAGCATACCAAACGTCTTCTTCACTATCCCATCTACCTGCGACTCCACTTTCAAGGAGCTATGAAACTGCACTCCAAGGTCTCTTTGTTCAGCAACACTCCCTAGGACCTTACCATTAAGTGTATAAGTCCTGCTAAGATTTGCATTTATCTGAATTAAACTCAATCTGCCACTTCTCAGCCCATTGGCCCATCTGGTTCAGATCCTGTTGTAATCTGAGGTAACCCTCTTCGCTGTCCACTACACCTCCAATTTTGGTGTCATCTGCAAACTTACTAACTGTACCTCTTATGCTCACATCCAAATCATTAATGTAAATGACAAAAAGTAGAGGGCTCAGCACCTGTATTCCATTTACTGATATAATGTTGCTGTGGTTATTGTAAGCAACCTGTTCAAACATATTGTTACCCACAGCCGGGGCAGGTACGACTTGAACTGGACCTTCTAGCCAGAGGTCAGGACGCTTTCATTGCACCATAAGAACCCTATCAGTCATAGGCTGATGCACTCATAGGGGTGCAGAAGAGAACATTAAGAGCAAAGTTAATTCTCGCCATTCACTTTCAATTGAGCTTCTCATCCATAAAAACCTGGGGTAATTTTAAATTGCCTGACAGGAAATGGATGAGATGGAATGCGTCACCTGTTTTACCTTCAGAGGGTGAGGAACGTCCTGCACTAGAACTGCCAAAGGGGGAAAGTGTGTGGCAGTTATGTTATGTTCCCTGGTTCCCTTTTGGAGGACTGTTCTGCAGTTGAGCACGACAAAGTTGGAAACCAGTAATACCTCACTTTAAACTAAATCTTTCGAAAGTTTCCTGTTTCTCCTGTGATCCACTTAAACCAACAGGATTTACAAATACATCTCTGTGACATTGTGGTACCTTCACCCTTGCCTCGATGTCATCCTCCACCTACTTCCTTACCCGTTATTCTTCTCTGTGTTAAACCTGCTTATAAAGTCCAAAGAATAGTCATGAGACATCTAACTAAGCAAGGTGATAGATTTACTAAACTTTGCACAGTTTTGTTTATTAGCTACCACTCCCCTAACCTACTCGGGCAATTTTCAGCTAAAACTAAAAGATGATAGAATATTCGAAATTCATGCTGCATTTTAATTTCCATGTCATTGCTACTACACATGAATCTAAAGACAATACTCAGTTGATGAACTCAGCTGTACAATTCTGGTGTAAAGACTTCTCTAAGACAATAGGCAAGTTCAACCCATTTTCCATTGATGTAACAGCAGTATATCTTCCCACCTGTAATTTCTTATATTTATATTTAGACCATGAAAGCCAGTGATCTGGCTTGTCTGTTTCCAATGGCTCTCCATTAAGTCTTGAAAAGAAATGTGTGCAAGCCTCCCCAGGCTTGTCATGCTGAGGTGACATTCACTGCTGAAGTTCACTCATAAAGACTGCACATTCAATAGAAGAAACAGAAAGCTGCTGATGGTTGTAAATAAGCCATCATCTCAAATCAGATGGTGTTGAAAGCAATAAGTCATTGAAAATAACTCACTTAATTAAACGTTACAGAGTGACTAATTTTATGGCACACAATGTATGAAATAACCAGACTAATTAGAAGCAGGACAGAAGAAATTATATTTGTACTCTAGAAATCAATTAAGCCAAACATTATGCTGATATGTGTCTCTAGTGCCTTACTGTGCCTATTAGTTATTCTAATTAGTATTTAAAACATCAGTTTCATTTATTTTTAGACCACATTTAGGAAACATTACAGCTAATTGTGGCATAACAAAATTAACGTAAAGTCCATAGCTACGAGATCATTACTTTTTCAAAACATTTCACTAAACACAAAGTAATGCTATAAAGCATTTTTGTGCTTCCTTATTCCTCACTTACAATTTATAATCTTGTATATATTTATCATACTATTAAAAAAGTAACAAAATGCTTTCACCATCACCTTGAATTTTTGGGACAGGCAACTGACCTGTAGGTAAGACTGTCATCTAAAATCAATCCATGCAGTTTTTTGTTTATAGCAATCAGCACAGGGGTGATCAGCGAGCAGATAACACTACTACAGAAATCACTGAAGATCAGAGATAAAAGTTTGGAGGGCCATTTCCTGGTGTGCTGTCTGATGACAATTCATTTTGTTTGTAGTTAGGTAAGATTTACAAGTCTACAGTGAAACATGAGGTGGCACACTCAAGTCATTCAGCATTTCTCAAGTCATTTCTGTTGCCTCTGAAGTGGAGCAGCGTATATATTTGCTGCTTTGAAAACTAGCCAAATAATCTGTGAATTCTGATTTTCCACTTTTAACATGGTAATTTGTTGAGAATTTCTTCCTTGCAGTGCTGAGTCCAAGATTATGGAAAGGATGTTGACATTTTAGATAGGATCCACACAAATTCATTATAATGTTGCCTGGAATAAGGAAATACAAACAGAAAGAAAGGACTTTTTCATAGAACAGCAAAGGTTCTGGGACAATATGACAAAAGTGCTTAGTGTTATGAATGGATGACAGAAGCTAGATAGTAAATCATTCCCAGATGTTGAAAGATCCAGAACCAAGACTCACAGATGTATATGATTTTTATTAAAAAAGTGAACAAAAGAAACATCTTGAGAGAGAGTTAGGATGTTGTGGTATTTGTTCTCTGGCTTTGTGGTTGATGCAGAAATTCTTGTCCAAAGCTTCTTGACAGCAGACCTCTTAACACACATTTCTAGATGAATGGCAAGAGATAGGTATGTCAATGGAATTCTTGCCCAACTTTTTCAGCTGATTTACCGTAGTGGAGGAGCACATGCTTTATGAAGATTCTTTACCGAAGTCAACATTCCAGAACGTAAATGTCATAATGGCTATTTGATTGCATGTTTGTTCATTGCTAAAGTAGACTGCTCCGTCAGTCTGTTTCTGTGCTGATAGCTATAAAACAAAAAACTGCATGGATTGATTTTAGATGACAGTCTTACCTACAGGTCAGTTGCCTATCCCAAAAATTCAAGGTGATGGTGAAAGCATTTTGTTACTTTTTTAATAGTATGATAAATATATACAAGATTATAAATTGTAATTAAGGAATGAGGAAGCACAAAAATGCTTTATAGCATTACTTTGTGTTTAGTGAAATGTTTTGAAAAAGTAATGATCTGTTTCTTCGTATTTACATACTATGACATGTCGATTCTTCAGAATGTTTGGAATTATTGATTTCTTCCAGCCAAACGTTCAAACTAATTATCCTCAAATCAACATCAAAAAATTTATAATGACTTATTTTTGCAATATTTTTGTAGGGATATGGGTTTATCTACTAATTGAGTCCCAGTGTGAGAACCCAACACCTTAACATGGAGACAAAGTTACTTTAAAGGAATCAGGTCATTTAACAGTAATATATGTTAAAATGGAATAATGTTGATCTGGTTAATATAAAATGAGGATTGCTTGTACTGGCAAATCACATACTTAGAGTTGGCTTTAAAATAAATAGTTGTGAGGGAGGGATTGCTGGAAGGGTTAATGGGAGGGGAGATTTAGTGCAGGGTAGTACTATGGTTGATGATAAACATAATTTAACCATCAGGGATAGATCATATAAACATAAATGTTCAAAAAAATGTTATAATAGGAACAACACAACTATGAGCTCTTCATCTGAATTTATATAGCATTCATAACCGGTTTTATGAATTAATAGGAGAAATAGAAATAAATGGTCTAATTAAGTAGCCATTACAAAATGACCAAGGCTGGGGACTAGATATTCAAAGGTATTTGCTGAATTCCTGAAGAAGGGCTTATGCCCGAAACATCGATTCTCCTGCTCCTTGGATGCTGCCTGACCTACTGTGCTTTTCCAGCAGCACATTTTTCAGCTCTGATCTCCAGCATCTGCAGTCCTCACTTTCTCCAAGGTATTTGCTAGTTTGGAAGGACACAAATAAAGGAAAAGAAAAGTAGGGTGTGTCTGTTAATAAAGGGTGAGATCAATACAGTTGTGTGAAATGGTTTGGAAGATCAAGATAAACAATCAATTGGGAAAAGTAAGAAATGGCAAGGGGAAGAAGTCACTGGTGAAACTGGTTTCAGGCCCCCATGACTATCATCGCTGTAGAACAAAGTATGAATGAAGAATTAATGGGGGCTTGTAAGAAAGATACAGTAATAACCATTCTCATCAATATATAGATTGGATAAATAAAATTGGCAAGAGTAGCTTGGGAGGTGAGCTCATAGAATGTACTTGGGCAATTTCTTAGAATGATATGGTCTGGAATCAGCCAAGAAATAAGCTATTTTAGACCTGGTAGTGTCTAATGAGACAGGATGGATTGATCACCTTTTAGTAAAGGATCCTCTAGGTAACAGTGATCATAACATCGTAAAATTTCACATTTAGTTTGAGGGTGAGAAATAGGAGTCCGAACCTCGTGTCTTAAACTTCAATATAGAGAATTACAAGAGTGAGAAGACGCAGTTGGCAATAATGGAATGAGAAAATTGCATAATAGGTAAGATTGTAGACAATCAGTTGCAGCTATGTAAGGGAGATATTTCAAAGATATATTCCATTGAATGAACAATTTAACAAGCAAGATGCAGTACCTAACTGCAGATAAACATCCCAGAATAATTATAAAAACAAGGAGCAGAGGGAGAAAAGTACTTTAAACAATCATGATTGATGAAAAGCAATACTGAAAAAAAGCTATTACAACAACCAAATGCTGATAGCCTTGATGGCCTTCATCGTAGGGTCTTAAAGAAATGATAGCAAGCAGCACAGATAAAAAGAAACTTCAATGTGTACTTTATTTAAATTTCCAAAAGGCATTTGTAAGGTGTCATGCAAAAAGGTTACTGCATATGCTAAAAATAAATCATAGTATCGGTGATGATAGATAGCATGGATCATGGATTGGCTAGCCAACAGGAAACAGAGTCAGAATAAATGGGTAATTTTCAGGTTGCCAAATGGAATCTGGTGAAGTACCACAATAGTTATGACTAGAGTCTCAACTCATGATTAATATGAATAACTTGGATGAAGGAGCTGACCATATTGATTGAAATTTGGAGATAATACAAAGATGGGTAGGAAAGCAAGTTGTGAAAGGGTGCAATGAGACACAAAGGGATACACATGGGTTAAGTAAGTGATCAATGATCTAGCAGATGAACTAGAACAGGGAAAATGTAACATTATCCACTTTTGACATGAAGATTATTGAAATGGAGAGAGAGAGAGCGATAGAGAAAGTACACAATATGTTGTCCAGATGGATTGGATTGTGCTTTTACATGAATCTCCAAAGATTGGCATGCAAGTATGACAAGTAATTAATTAGAAAGAAAATTGGATTGGTGGATTTTCTTGCAAATAGAATGTAGGATGGACTATAAATGTAGAGAGGTCTTGCTTTAATTGCACAAGAATCAGAGAGACCGCACCTAGAGTTTTAGTTTCCTTATCTAAGGAAGGATATGTTTGTATCGAAAGACTAAGAAAATGTCATGGCATACGACTAAAAGGTTAGTCGAAGAGGTAGATTTTAAGTAGCGGAAGGGAAGAGTGAAGATATCTCAGAAGGTTAGACAGTCAGAGACAGCAAAGGGGATGAGGGTCAAGGTCATGTACTGGTGTAATAATAAGGCTGACACTTGTTTAAGTGAGAGCAAATGTAGGTCATTGATGTGCAAATGGGATTGATATATGCAGAACCTTTGATGATGTCAGGTTTATGGAAAGAGATCAGCAATGAATAGCAATAGTCAAGTCTCGGGGATACAACGACATAGAAAAGGGTTTTAGAAAAAGATGAGGTGAAGCAGGTACAGAGTCAGGTGATGTTATAGAGATGGAAATGCAGGGTCTTAGTGATGGGCATTCTCAGGTAGCTAGAAGCTCACCTTTTGGCATATTTTACTGGGTCAAATGATGCAAACGGAGTATGGTACAAATTGTAGACAGCTGTCAAGAAGAGAATGTGTGTCCCTAACCAGGTAGTGAAGATTGTGGTCTGCGCCAAAGCACCGTTATTGATCTTCCCACTATTCATAGAACATAGAACAGTGCAGCACAGAACAGGCCCTTCACCCATGATGTTGTGCCGACCATTGATCCTTATGTAAGGTAAACCTAATGTATGAACCTTCAAATTTCTGTGACCATATGCATGTCCAGCAGTCTCTTAAATATCCCCAATGACCTCGCTTCTACAACTGCTGCTGGCAACGCATTCCATGCTCTCACAACTCTCTGCGTAAAGGACCCACCTCTGACATCCCCTCTATACTATCCGCCAAACAGCTTAAAACTATGACCCCTCATGTTAACAATTTCTGCCCTGGGAAAAAGTCTCTGGCTATCAACTCTATCTATGCCTCTCATTATCTTGTACACCTCAATTGGGTCCCCTCTCTTCCTTCTTTTTTCCAATAAAGGTCCGAGCTCAGTCAACCTATCTTCATAAGATAAGCCCTCCATTCCAGGCAGCCTCCTGATAAACCTCCTCTGAACCTTCTCCAAAGCATCTTTCCTTTAATAGGGCGACCAGAACTGGACACAGTATTCCAAGTGCGGTCTAACCAAAGTTTTATAGAGCTGCAACAAGATCTCATGGCTCTTAAACTTAATCCCCCTGTTAATGAAAGCCAAAACACCATATGCTTTCTTAACAACCCTGTCCACTTGGGTGGCAATTTTAAGGGGTCTATGTACCTGCACACCAAGATCCCGCTGTTCCTCCCCATTGCCAAGGATCCTGTCTTTAATCCTGTACTCAACTTTCAAGTTTGACCTTCCAAAATGCATCACTTCGCATTTATCCAGGTTGAACTCCATCTGCCACCTCTCAGCCCACCTCTCACCACTGACTACCAGGCAGAATATTTTCCTTCTACTACCACTCGCTGTCTTCTGTTGGCCAGCCAATTCTGTATCCAGACAGCTACATTTCCCTGTATCCCATTCCTCCTAACCTTCTGTACAAGCCTACCATGGGGAACCTTATCAAATTCTTTGCTGAAGTCCACATACACCACATCCACTGCTTGACCCTCATCAACTTGTCTAGAAACATCCTCAGAGAACTCAATAAGATTTGTGAGGCATGACCTGCCCCTCACAAAGCCGTGCTGACTGCATTTAATCAAGCTATGCTCTTCCAGATGGTCATAAATCCTATCCCTCAGAATCCTTTCTAACACCTTGCATACGACAGACGTGAGACTGACTGGTTTGTAATTGCCGGGGATTTCCCTATTTCCTTTCTTGAAGAGAGGAATTACATTTGCCTCCCTCCAGTTCTCAGGTACGACTCCGGTGGAGAGCGAGGATGCAAAAATCTTCGCAACCGGTGAAGCAACCGCATTTCTCGCTTCCCAAAGCAGCCGAGGACAAATCTGGTATATTCAGTTGACAAAAATGTTCATCTCCTTGTGGGAGAGATAGAGATCTTTTTCTTTGTTGTTTGTCCTACTGGTGAAGTCAAGGTCTCCAACTTAATCTGTTAACCATCCTGAATTAGTTCAATGCATCATCTTGCTTCATGATACAAAGTATTGTCTTGAGGCACATAAACTATCCATTGAATTGGCTCAGATCAATTTTCAACCTTTAAATTGTCCCACCACGTGGGTCAGTTAGCATCTGTGTGAGGCCAAGAGTTTACTACTTCACATAATCCTCAACAAAAGTAAATAATTACTGATAAAAGGATGGTAATTCTACAAAGGTGCCAGTAGAATATTTTGTCAAAGAAGCAGTTTTCATGTACTCCAATCAGCAGGAACCATGCAACATCAAAGTCATGTGGAGAGATCTTTTTGTTGTGGCTCTTCCAAGACTAAATTTGAAAGGTTGTCAAGTGTTCACCTCAGAGTTTAACAGACCTGGGCATAAGAGATTTGAATTTAATGGACTCAAAAGGTTTTAACTGCAGAGGACAATTTATAAAATATTTTGCCTTAAAATGACAGGATTCTATGGGGTAATAACAGCTCAATGTTTGTTTCTAAAAGGTTACAAATTCTCATTGAAGGAGGCAATTCATTCTGGGGTTTATTTATCAGGTGATGTCAACTCTTCAATACTTCAACTAAATGCCCATTTTCAGTGCCATTTCACACAGTAGATAGAAGTAAGCTTGTTGACTGCATTACATTGAAGTCTAATTCTGCGGGTATACTGATGTCCACATTTTCATTTTCCAGCAGGGGTCACTGCATGTTGACCAGCAGAAGGTCTGACTGATTTTTGCCTTCCTCAGCTATGCATTGGCTACGTGGAATTGTTACAGTAATCGACCTGCCTACCAGAGTTCATGAGACCAAGTCACTGAGGGTAGTTTGTAAACTGAACCAAGACCCCTGTGGATCTTTCTGATGTAATACCACTGGAGTGAGGTATTCATGCACTGAGTCATGAGCTGGAAAGGAAACTGATTGCTAAGATTTTCAGATCTCTGGGCCGTTATTATCTGAGAAAAAGATATTTAAATCATGCAGCACCATCTGGCAAACGTTTATTTCACAACTTCCTGAATGGGATCCAGTTGTTTGACTAACATAAAGTAGAAAAGACTGAACCAGACTCAAATGTTGTCTAATGCACATAACACTATCTAAATGTCATCAACAGTCAACCAGACGATTTAGTTCTCAGACAGACTGAAATCACTGTTTTGAGAAATACCACTTATTCCAAGAGTTAATAATGCAAAGTTGCAAAGTGTCCAAAACCTATAAATCTTGTAAGAAAATGATTAACTATTAACTCACCTTTACTGAATAACAATGTAAATTATAATGGAAAACAATATAAGCTACAATTGTTAAGTCCAGACATTTTCATTTCAGCTGGGAAACACCGTTCTGTGAGAAAGTGCCAACTGAGTGGGCCTTGACCTTAAGGCAGCATTTATACAGTGTGGAACAAGTCATCTTTACACTGATACAGGAGTTATAGATTAAATACAATTGATATGTCCACTCCAAAGGGGATAGTATTTGGATATTGTTATGCAGTATGCACCACAACATGGCCTTAAGCCCCAATATCTTGGTCCGAAGTGTCAAATTGATGTTATTAAATGTATGGTTTGAGAGTTGGTCAAAACTGCCAACAGCTTTCCCCAGGCATGTACCAAATTCTGTAATAAGAAATAATGCCCTGAAAAGCTGAAAGATAATATCCTGAGGTACTTTTGCAAAAAGGGAAATTTCATTGTACTTGAGGATGTGAGGAGGGGTACCCACCACTGCCTGATTCAATCAGAAACGCGTAGGCTCATGCCAATCAGTCTTATCCTGGCAACACTAGCATTGAACTGACAGTGGGCGGAGGTCATCATATAGGAAGCAGGAAAATACAAGGGTGATGGAGTTTCAAGCGGGATCAGACATCAGAAAATGGGAGGTTTCTACTTTTGGTGTGGTTGGACAGATGTCCCAAGTGAATGACAAGGCACTGCAGATAATATGCAAGGTTGGTGGTGTCAAGGGTTCGGATTGGCAACAGCAAGTGAGGAAGATGTTCCAGGCAATAGTGAGAGTAATAGAGCATCTGCTCTTGGTGGGTATTAGATACAGTCATAGAGAGAAAATGAGTGTAAGCTATCAAAAAAGTGGAGGTGGCACTTAGATTGGTATAGTAGAGAAGGGCTTCGATCTTCTTCCTAACTGCTGGGCATTCTTCCAGGCAGCTGAGACTGTTCTAACCCAGTTGAAAACCTCAGACCGAATTGGGATGGCCTGGTGTCCTGGCATCTGGTCCTGGGGGAGAATAACGTCCCATTACCTGCACCAACCTGTCCAGTAAGGCCTTGAGGTTCCTGCCCATGAAAAGGGACACCAATTTCCCCTGACTATTGTATCCAGGGTAAATGTCAGAAAATGTGCAGAGCAGTTCCAGTCTGACAGTTCATGTCTGGGTTCACAATGGCCTTTTAAAGATGGCATGGGCAGAAGGGATGCTGGTCCTTTGGTGGATAACTGGTCAGTGGCAAGTTGCTCTGGGAACAGAGTATGGTAAGATGAAGCTAGAATTGAATGTGAGGGACACCACAGGGGTGGAATAAGTAGTTAATGAGACAAGGTTGGTAAGATACAATGTGAAATCTTGCGATGCCTCATAGCAAGAATACCTCAGTAAAACTCCATGGAGCCCGTACGCAGCCAATAAAAATCCTTTCAGATTCAGCCTTATAATCTTGTACAGTCCTGCATTGCTGATTGTGTTGATACTTCAGTATGATCTACAATATGACTATCTTGGTCTGCTCTGTTCACTTCGAACTAGTCTGTGGAGAAGTTGACTCCTCAGATTAAAAGGCTGATTAATGAGGCCTGTGCTGTCTGTGGTATTGCTGTGAAACAAGGGCACTTCAAACTGTCAAGAAAGGAAGCTCGCCAAACTGCATTTTAATTGGTTGTAGCACATTCTTGACAACTCATAAAAGGGCAAAATTACAAAGATGGCAGTCCTTGCAAAGGCAAATCTGGCAGTGATGTTAGCACTCATCAAGCAAAATGACTTCACTGACCTGGCATGTTTGCAGGATGGAAAACAGTTGCTTAGCCAAGTTTCTGTACGGCAAGATAACCAAAGCCAGCCATTAGTAGGACACACAAAACTCTACTTCAAGTATGGTTGCAGGTGTGACATGAAGGCCCTAAACAGGATCATGGACACAAATCACAGACACTAGTGCTGCTCCTGATGTGAGCCCCAACCCCAGCCCCTGGACTTCAGCACAGCTGCCCCACTCTATTGATTCAAGCAGAGTGGGCCCTAATTATTAAGCCCTGAGTTAAACCCCTGTCTTGGGACCTGGTGACAACTGATAGCTAATTTACATTCACCAACTGTGACTGGACCTACTTCTTCCAAATTGATCATTTGCGCCAACAACAAAAGTGCATCATATGAAGAAATCTTGAACCTGACAGGTTTGATTTCCACCATGTTACATAGATTGAAGCAGATGATGAGGGAGCTACTAGACTAGTAAGCTGGAGGCCAGGACTAATGATGGAAAAACATAATTTCAAACCCTAGGAATATGATTTGAAAATGTAATTTTGTTCTGAATTCTGGACATGAAAATAATTATGATGAGGCTGCTAAATTACTATAAAATGACAACTGGTTTCCTCATGTCCTTGAGAGATTCCAATCCCACATCAACATGGCTGACTTTTACATGATCTCCTGACGTGGCCAAGCAAGCCACAAAGTTGTACCAAAAATGCTACTGGTTAGTTTTAAAAAGCAGCCCACCATATTGACAGTAATAAATGATGGCGAAGATGAGGACTGCAGATGCTGGAGATTAGAGTCGAGAGTGTGTTGCTGGAAAAACACAGCAGATCAAGCAGCATCCGAGGATTAGGAAAATCGACATTTTGACGGGCAAAATTGACGTTTCGGGCAAAAGCCCTTCATCATTCCTGCTGCCTGACTTGTGCCATGCCAGCACCACACTCTCGACAATAATAAATGATGGCCATGCCAGGAGTAGCCACATCCTGACAATAAGTTTTTTTAAAAATCCCAGCAGCGCTTCAGTTTCCCCATTTACAATCCTTCCAACATGATTCTGGTCCCTTAGATGTGACTCAATGAGAAAATTCAATTAAATAACAGACAAATAGAAAGATCATGATTATCTAAGGATATTGTGTGCACTCATTGTCTTTTGAGATTAGCTGGCAAGGCTATAGAAATGGCACAGTAGCATTAACATGCCAACTTGTTTGTGCCTCTACATAAATATCAAATTCTACTTTATAATGCATATTTATAAAATGCCTTTCATGTCATAAAATTTCCCAAAATGTTTCATGGGCGAGATATGTCAACAAGAGGCAAAATCATTAAGGAATGTGTCGCAAAGCTTGAAAAATATAACACAAAAATTTTTTAAAGTAGGCAGGATGTACCAAGTGGAATGGGTTGAGGATACGTAACCCCCCCTCCAAAAAACAGTCATTAAACTCCAGACATTAACACTGTTTCTCTCTCCATAGACCTGATGAGTTTCTCATGCACTTTTACTTTGAGATCTCTAATCGAAATCTGCAGTATTTTGCTTTTAAATTTGAACCTCGTTCAAAGTGAGGGTATGTACTCTTCCCTAAAAACTGCATCCATTCCAATTTCAACTGTTTGTCACAATATGATCTTGATTGTGCTTTTCCAGAATCAAGAATTTTAGGAATAAACACAGAGATAAAACGAAGCAGGTCGCTGGTATATTTTCTCCAGTAGAAACTCTGCAGGTTAGGCAGTGTCTGGTTTGTTTCAAATTTCCAGCATCTGCAGTATTTTGCTTTTATCTTAAAACTTTCAGGGCTCCTCTATTGACACTGACCACAATGGAGAACCAATGCACATTTTTGGTTGTATGCACAACTCCCTACCAGAGATTCTGATTTCAACTGGGTTACTAAGCAATATCTCTTGTCCTTCACTAAATCAAGCAGGAGAGGGGAAAGGAAGACAAAGTATATTAGTTAATCTCAAACAAAGTTTGACTGGGTATGACAAATGCTACCACAGCTCCTTAATTTTAAAAGTGCCTGACAGCATATACCTGCAATCTTCCTGAAACTGGAATTTTAAGGTTTGCTCTTCATGTTGAAAAACTTTAAACAAAATCTAACTGGAAGAATCCACTAAGCATACAGCAAACAGTTTTAGCATTTAAAAAATTGCATAGGTTTTAAAGAGGATGAATATTGTACTTTGGCTGAAAATCCTTTTTAAACCAGATCCACTTTACCATTCAATTAGCAGCATTTGTCCAGGTTCACAGGCAAAGGACTTCAAGAAACAAAATCCTTTTATCAAGGCCAATTAGCTTGAAACCAGAGCATTTTGTATGTGAATAAATTTTTCTTAAACTAAAAACACTATTTCATTAAAGCAGGGAGGCTGTGACGAGAGTCCGGCAAAGGCTGCAGGATGAAAGGCACTCTTGGAATATGTTTAAGTCATGTCGAATGCTCAATGAGCTGAGAGTCTAAAGCATCAATTGTGGCATTAAGTCCGCTCCTTGATCAAACAGAAGAAGCATGCAGTGCCACACCCTCCCTATATATTCCTGGCATTCTCTGTTCACCAGCCTCTTCAGCTTTCTTTCACCACTAAATAGTGGAAAAATTACATTGATTTACACTTCACAGAGTAGGCAACAAGAGAGGGAGCCAAAGATGAAACACATTCCAAAACCGCATTGCTTTGAAATCAGTTGTGTGTCGACATTCTACTTTCCTTCCAAGAAACCTTCCTTTGAAAAAATGTCTCAGAGTTCTTTCTGCTGCATATAACTCATATCTGCCCTTAAGAGACAAGACTCTTGCAGTATTTTGGAAAGCACTAAGGGGGCCCATCAAAAGCTTCCCTAAAACAAGTAAAAACAAAGCAGTGTCTATACCTCAGACAGATTAAACTTTTACTGGAGTTGGAAGCTGTATTTAATTTCAGCAAGCTGTGAAAGTGTCTGCCTATTTGGATTCTTCTGGAATCCTATGTCATTCCTCTGCACCTGTTTCTCTCTTTTTTTCTAAAATTTAATGCAGGAAAGATCATTTGTTCTATTGGATAAAAAACATTAATTCTTGGGCTGGAATTTTTCAAATGTAGCAAAGGGTTGCACTGAGGGGGCAGAAACAGGGAGCGAACTCACTATGGCAGGACCTGGCACTGCATGTTAATGGCAGTGTTAAATTAAGGGGCTACTGCCAGGGCTGCCATCTTATTGAGGATGCCTGCACCATTCCCAAAATATTCCCATTTTGGCAAAAACACACGGGAGCATAAATGCCTGACCAATGTATGAACCATTTTGTCAGCCTTCCCACCTCCTAGCCCATATCCAAAGACCAAGTAAAATTTCACTCCTGATGCTTAACCATTACTTGTATCATTTAGAGTTCACACAGAATTTTACAAAGCTAAACTTCCTCACTGCTGAACCCTCTTATTGAATGTCTGGTCACATGAACATAAGAAACAGGAGCAAGTGTAGGCCATTTGGCCCTTTGAATCTGCTTCACATTCAATAAGATTATGGCTGCCTTTTACTTGGTTGTCTGTGACCCATAATCATTAACTCTCTTGTCAACTAAAAAATTGTCTTACTCAGCATGAAAGTATTCAATGACTCAGCATCCACGGCTCTCTGGTGTAAAGAATTCCAAAGATGAAAGAATTTTATGGGCTTAGTTTTCTGCTTCTCCTCCGGGAAATTCACAATGCTAAGCTGGCTCTGATCTGTTTTTGCTCATTCCCAATTGTTTTCAGTCTGCTCCTGCACTAAATATCCTTTTGATTTTGTTTCTACTGGCTGTCTTTCCCTTCAATTCAATTTCCTAGGTTGGATCACCTCTTCAAACTCTAACTGCTACTCCAATCTTTCTTACTCCTGTGCCTCGGCACATATCTCTTATCTGTGACACCACAGAATAATCTTACATCTTCTTTTCATTACCTCTTTGCTGTTTTTAGCTTTTGGTTTGAGTCTCAAAGTCCTCTCTCCTTCTGAATGAAGCCCTTGTCAATTTAATGCTTGTTATGGAAAACTACATTGAACTCTCCAGCGATCCTGAGTCATTCAATGTCATTCTCAGTTTTCATTTGCCTCTCTTCTCAAGTTTCACTGCCTTCCTCTCCTCCTAAACCTTTCACTCCTTAAAACTCTCATGGCCACCTGCTTGACCTTGATATCTCACAAGAGTTCTCTATGCCTACAATCTCAATTAATAGACTCATACAGAGTCAGAGAGGATGGAAACAGACGCTTCGGTCCAAACAGCCTATGCTGACCATGTTCCCAAACTAACCTAGTTCTACCTGCTTACGTTTGGCCCATATCCCTTCAAACCTTTCCTATTCATGAAGTTACCCAAATATCTTTTAAATGTTGTAACTGTAACTGCATCCACTATTTTCTCTGGCAATTCATTCCACACATGACCACTCTCCATGTAAAAATGTTGCCCCTTTTGTCCTTTTAAACTCTTTCTCCTCTCTCCGTAAAAGAATGCCCCTTTGTTTTGAACTCACCGACCTGAGGAAAAAGACCCTTATCATTCATCTTTTCTCTGCACGTCATGATTTTATAAATCTCTATAAGGTCACCTCTCAACCTCCTCCACTCCACTGAAAAAAGTCCCAGCCTTTCCACTCTAGGTTTTATCTCAAACCCTCCAATCCAAGCAACACCTTTTCCTGAATGCTCTCCAGTTTAATAATATCCTTCCAGAGCTGCGCATGGTACTCCAGAAGAGGCCTTACCAATGTCTTTACAACCTCAACATGATGTCCCAACTCCTATACGTAAAGGTCTGAGCAATGAAGGCAAGCTTACTAAATGCCTTCTTAACCACCCTATCCTACCTGTGATGCAAATTTTAAAGAATTGTGTATTTCGACCCTTTGGTCTCTCAGTTCTACAACTCTACCCAGGGCCTTACCATTAATTATATAAGTCCTGTCCTTGTTTATTTGACCAAAATGACCAATTATCCAAATTAAGTTCAGATTGCTACTCCTCAACCCATTGACCTAATTGATTAAGATCTCTTAAGAGTCTTTGATAATATTCATCATTTGCCACTATACCACCGATTCTGGTCTCACCTGCAAGCTTACTAACCTTGCCTCCTACACACTACTTCTTTGAATCCCTCAGTTGCCACTTATCTCTACCACTTCACAAACTCACTTTCTTCTAAATCCTCTCCAAGAAAAAAATGTACTCTCCATAGTTACTTCCAACTAGAGTTCCAAACTCTTTATTTCCTAAACTTTAGCCGAGTATTGAAAATGGAACCTCCTATCTATGATCAGTTCAAACCCTTTCTCTCCTCCACCATTGTTGCCCTTGCCTCCATTAAAATATTAACATCCTTCATTCCTGGCTGTTCTCCTGGGCCATATTATTGTGTAGCCCATCAGTGGAAACTCAAACCTATTTGGCAAGCAACTGATTTAACACAATGTCGAGAAACAAAGACCAGTGATTTATGAAGGACATAAACTGCCCAGCTCCTTGGTGTGGCATTGCCTTCAGACGCAACAGGAGCAAGAGAACAAAATTCTGAAGAGAGCTCTTCAGCCTTAAACATTTAAAGGAAATGACTGTACAAAGATGTTACAGCAATCTTTGTTGAAATTAATGCTGTAGTTATTGTGTGATAAAACTGGGCTTTGTCTTCTGCAGGATGAGGTGGTGTCAGGAAATCATAATTCATTGGGTTGGACTTAAAGACCTAATGGCACAGGAGTGGTTGGGTGTGAAACTGGGTGCCACGGCAAGGGTACAATCATAACGCTCACCCACCTGCCCCAGTCATACAGTAATTTTAATTGTGGCGAGGGATGTATCAGGAGGCTACATAAAGGTCTCCTCTCATCACCTCTGGCATGTGACCCTCAACATGGTGGTGCCACTGTCCAGCTGGTGGCAGACCAGGGTGGTGGGCCTCCTTTAGGCAATGTCCTTCGCCATCAGCAGTGTCTGCATCCTGACCACCGAGGACCAATTCTCATTATCTGTTGCCGTTGCCCAGGTTAACTGGGCTTTGTTTGTCACCAGAATTGTCTATTCCACTCCAGTTTACTCAGCAATGCAAAAAAGTTCAGGGCTGCCTTCCTTGAAAAGCCTCATTTATTTTCATTTTCAGATTGTGTTTGAACAATTGACATTTTCAGCTTGAATCTTGATGTTAAACTCGCAGGTGTTTCTCAACTCCAAATGGGAGAAGTATCCAGCCTTTCACTGAGAAGTCTGGCTGAACATGCCCGGGCGCAGCTGAACCTGTCCACCACCTTCCACAGAGCTGCCTGGGGTCGTTCACAGGTGGGCACCATCCAGATACCTCATTAAGTATGGTTGGCAGACACCCTGAATCACTCAATCATCTGTCATTGGCCAGAGGTTGGTTTTTTACTGGCTCACAGGAGGTCCTGGGTTAACTGATAAGAGGTCAAATCACCCCCATGAACGAACATAAATTAATCAGAACAACACCCATCAGTTTGCTTCATGGCTTCCTCATTTGCCCCATCTGTGGAATGTCTGTTTGGCCAATTTCTGACAAACATGGCTATTTAAGACCCTCAAAAACAAAGGAATCAGGGCTTGGAAAACAAATATGATGCCCACGAGAAGGATTCCCTCCTCGTGTGTGTGCACTGGTCAGCACTCCAATTCTTGGGTTGTAGTCTGAGTCTTTTTGGGTCTGCTGACAGTAAACAGAATTCGGTTAAAGGGGATAAGCCTCAAGGAAGCTGAAAATTGGGACATATGAACAATCTGGAGAAAACTGTCATTTAGCGAAAAACTGGTCATTCCTGGTCACCATAAACTTACTGCAGGATGTGTAAAGCCATTTTTAAGTTGCATATCCGGTAATACACATTGCATGGCAATAGATTGAACTTATAAAATTTATTTCATGCTGCTAATACAAAGATCAAAGTCTGAACTTTATATCAGTACCAAGAAATCTGTTTAAAAAGTTTCCATTTGAGGTATGTACTAATTCATGAACATCAGAAGTTTGGCAATGACAGTGCAGTGTGTGTGTGGCCAGTGTCTTCAGATATCTCGGGTTACGTCAGGAATCCACAATGACTGCTCTTTTCATTGCTGTGTATCTGTTCGAATCTCCAAGAAACCAAGGAGTGTATCGTACAGAGGAAATTAAGTTTAATTCTCCAGTTCACTAGCCAAATGTCTAATACATCTAATCCAACTAATACTTCCCTCCATTAAGTAGATTGCAGAACAATAGAAACAGAGAGTGAAGAAGGCTGGAGAATATGTCTGTGTTATTCTTAGGGACAATAGATGTTGTATCAGAATAGTGTAAGATGCCCAAACCTAAGGTCAGAAAAACATCATAAATAGATGGGTCTCTTCCTTTAGAAATGGAACCCATAAAGGCAATTATCTGAGAGCTTGTCATGAAGGAAAGCATTAAGATTATAAGCAGATAAAGATAGAACATAGAACTGTACAGCACATGAACAGACCCTTCAGCCCATGATGTTGTGCCAGACATGACGCCAAATGAAACTAATCCCCTCTGCCTGCCCTTGGTCCATATCTCTCCATTCCTTGCATATTCATGTGCTTATCTAAAAGTCTCTTAAATGCCCCTATTGTATCTGCCTCCACTATCATCCCTGGCAGCACATTCCAGACTCCTACCACTGTGTATAAAACGTGCCTGTCACTTCTCCTTTGAACTTTCCCTCTCTCAAGTTAAATACATGGCCCATACTTTTAGACATTTCAACTCTGGGAAAATTCTGACTGTCAGCTCTATCTATGCACCTCATAATTTTATAGATTTCTATCAATTCTCCCGTCGTCTCCAGAGAAAACAAGCTGAGTTTTTCTAGCCTCTCCTTTTAATTCATAGCCTCTAATCCAGGCAGCGTCCTGGTAAACCTCACTCCAAAGCTTCCACATCCTTTGTGTAATGTGGCAACCAAAATTGAATGCAGAACTCTAAGTGTGGCCTACCAAAGTCTTATAAAGCTGCAACATGACATCCTGACTCTTTTATTCAATTCCTCAGCCAATAAAGGCAAGCATGCCATACGCTTTCTTTCTCATCTTATCTATTTGCGTGGCCACTTCCAGGGAGCTATGGACTTGAACCCCAAGATACCTCTGTACATCAATGGTGTTCAGAGTCCTGCCATTAACTGTTTACTTTTCATTAACATTTGACCTCCCAAAATGCAGCACCTCACACTTGCCCTGATTAACCTCCATCTGCCATTTCTCTGCCCATATCTGCAACTGATCTACATCCCACTGTATCCTTTGACAACCTTCTACATTATCTACAATTTCACCAATCTTTGTTATCAACAGCAAACTTACTAACCCACCCATCTACATTTGCATCCAAGGCATTTATATATATCACAAACAGCAGAGGTCCCAGTTCGGATCTCTGTGAAACACTGCAAGTCATAGGTCTCTAGTCTGAAAAACAACCTTCCACCCCTATCCTCTGCCTTCTATGGTCAAGCCAGTTCTGAATCCATGCAGACAAGTCATCATGGATCCCATACATTTTAATCTTCTGGATGAGCCTACCATGAGAGACCATGTTGAAAGCATTACTAAAATCCACTGCTCCACTCTCATCGATTACCTTTGTCACCTCGCGAAAAATTCAATCATGTTAGTAAGGCATGACCTGCTCTGTACAAAGCCATGCTGACTTTCCTTAATAGGCCACGCTCTTCCAAATGCACATATATCCTATCCTTAAGAGTTTTCTCTAATAGCATCCCAACCACTGATGTGAGACTTACAGCTCTATAGTTTCCTGCATTATCCTATTTCCTTTCTTGAAGAGAGGAACAACATTAGCTACTCGCCAGTCCTGCAGGACTTCTCCAGTGGCTGATGAGGATACAAAGATCTTGGTCAAGGTCCCAGTAATCTCTGTAGCCTCTCTCAATAAACTGGGGTAGAAATCATCGGGCTCTGGGGACCTATCCACCTTAATGCTCTTCAAGGGACCCAACACCACTTCTTTCTTGATCTCAAAATGCCTCCACACAAAGCTCACTATTCACCATATCTTTCTCCCGGGTGAATACTGATGAAAAGTACTCATTTCGGATCTCACCCACATTCTCTGCTTCCCCAAGCATAAGTTCCCTCCTTTATCTTTGAGTGGTCCTAGTTATCCACTTGTTTTTAGTATGTGCATAGAATGCCTTGGGATTCCCCTAAACCCTACTTGCCAAAGTCATGTCATGGCCCCTTCTTGCTCTCCTAAATTCTCTGCTTGAGTTCATTCCTCATGGGCTGTGTCCGATTTTAGTTTCTTAGATAATTAAAAGCTCCCAGAGTAATGACAAGTACTTGTTCATTTGGCAAGTCTTCTACACCAAAGGTAAATCCTGTAAATGAGGAGGACCTCAAGAGAACGAATTTGGGGGAAAGCTTAATACTTAACAACATTTTGGCTGATGATCCATTAAATTTAGCTAATACTGCCATCAACGATCATTACGTCATACTTCACTGTCTCTCTTTGCACATATAGAGAAAGTGAGGGCTGCAGATGCTGGAGAGTCAAGAGTCGAAAAGTGTGGTGCTGGAAAAGCACAGCAGCTCAGGCAGCATCCGAGGAGCAGGAGAGACGACGTTTCAGGCATAAGCCCTTTAACCTTTCCCAGCGCCACAATTTCAACTCTCTTTACACATATGTCAACTGAATGTCCAGAGAATGACAATGACAAAATCCATGGCTCTTTGAATTCCATTGTAAAATCTGAGGACATGATGTCACCTCCTGATAGATACTGTGTCCCAAAACTCTTAGGAGAGAGGTAAACCAGAAAAAGATGATTTCTGTTGGAAGAGATGGAACGGACAATCAGCACAATGGCACAGACCATATTGTGCCCACAAAACATTATTTGAGAACTCCTACACCTGGTACAAAGCTAAAATGAATTAGTACCCAAACCTGTTTTGCAATTTTAGCAAAAAACAGTAATTGCAATAATACATTAGCTTCTGGGGTTGTAATGTGCTCCCATATGCTATCCCATATTCAATCCATTCTGCACTAACAAATGGTTCTGAGCCAGAAAAAAGTTTTGTATCTGATATGACTTTTTTTAATCCTCTGGCAACACTGTGGAGAAAACCAGTTTCAAAAAGAAAAGTGGCTTAATGTTTAAGGTACAAGCATCAAGGGCATTGTCAAAATAGTTACTACCCATCAAAATCAGAAGTAAAATCTATATAATTATGGTGTATTTGTTGTGTTTCTAACAGCAACAATCGACACAATTTACATTGTTCCAAATGCCTGAGGTCAAGTTATTTTGCAATGCACTAAAGCCATTTTTTCCATTACCAGCTTTGAATCTGAAAAACAAATCCGGCATGAAATAACAGATGTGTGGCAATTAGTAAATGCTCCATTTTTTAGAAACCTATCTCTTTTGGGAAACGCAGCTTCTGAAATACACCATGAAAGACACTTCTAGCCCACTATATTGCTGATGGCCTTTTAAAAAATACAAATGAGAAAAATGTGTTTTGTATTTGATAATGTATTTTCATGGCCTGATAGATACATTGGATCACAAAAGCTGCTGGAAAGCTGTGATAAGTTGATGTGGAAAATCTCATAAATTCTATTGTTTTAACAAAAGTAAGTTTACGACAAGGGTTGCCAATTCTTGTTGGATGAATTCCTGGAGATTTCATCACATGGTTTCCCACATCCAACCAGTGTTCTTCGGCCTCACGCTAGACATCAGCAAACACTTCTATCCCAATGTGCATCAGTTTGCCACATTAATCGGAATCAAACAGACTCTGTTACCCAAAAGGGTGGTGCTTGACTGTCAGTTAAAGAGGGATTTTTTTCAAAGACCTATTTTCAGTTTTGTTTTCAAGTAAAATGAAAAATATCATGCAATCATCCTGACCTGGGACAGGTATTAGCTCTGAATTCAAAAAGAGTCAACATTTTAGAACATGCCTTTATGTAAAATGGATGACCGTAGCAATTTTAACTAATAAAAGAGGGAACTTGCATTATAGACTCTCGTTTTCTGAGGTAATAAGGCTTGGAGTTGTGGGGATAGATGGGGTAACGGTAAGGGAGTTACACAGAACAATCCATCTGTTATACAAAGCCAAGTTTGGGAGAGAATTGTGTTCTATCAAGGGTGTGTTGTACAATGCTCTCATTAAGCATATATCAATATAGTTGACAAAACATGGCCAGTAGACTTTTAACACTGGATTAAACAGACTGTGGAATGGTAAGTGATATAAGGTGAGCTGCTACGTTAGCTATCAGATGCAATCACTTTGAAATGTCAACATTTGGTGATTGTATCACTTAGATGTACTGGAGCAGCATGAGCTATTTGGCTGGTCTTGACTGCCAAGTTAATGGACAACATACCCAATTTGGATTATAGTGCAATGTTATAAAGAATTTCAATACAGTGTTCAGTCAATTTCTATCAATGCCAAAGTCTAATTTTCCCCAGATTCTGGTTGTAATTAAAGTTTTAAACAGCTACTTTGTTCTGTGTGATTCCATTTTTTTCTTCAGGACTTTGCTGAACCACAAAGGCTTGGACACTCAAGTGCTAACCCAGCATGAGCAAATGGCACCAGTCAAAACTGCTACGGGCACTCACACCAAACATAACAGTGAGTTCAGGAGCCGAAAGTAGCTTCAGAGAGTAAATAGCTGACCATGTAATGTGGTAGCCTGAGGGACAAAGGAAAGAACAAAGGAATCTCCTCTTCTCTTAAAATATTGTAACACCTGAAGGGCAATGAGGAAAAGGCAATAAATTCAGCAATCAAAATGCCCAGGTTCAAAATAAAGTTGCAGATCTAACTTTACATAAAGCTCCTATATATGAATAAACAAAATCACTGAGCCAATCAATATCTACAACAAATATTTATAATGTAGCTTTTATAACGAGAAGAATAAATATGATCCAAAATTAACATTCAGGTCTTGAGCCAAGGTGCATATTGAGTAAACCTCTGACAAGTGAACAATAACCTCTATTGCAAAGAAGGATTAGAAACATAAAATTACCAAGAACTAATTCACCAACTAAAATTGAGATTTGATGAAACTAGCATCATCATTGTGTTTCACACATTTAAAAATAACACCACAAATGTTGCATTATTTGAGACATGATCAGAAGGTATACCCTCTAAGACAAGCTTTAAAATATGTGCTATCGACAATTTTCCAATATGCATTGAAGATTGGTGAGAGGTCCTTACTACCTGTTGTCAATTACATAGTTAGTGTCTCCATGTTGTTGGATAAGGTAATGGTTCTGAAGGAGTTGAAGTTGATACTGCTTTAAGTTCTACCCAATCTGATGATGTTAAATGGTCTTTGGGTGAAGAAGCAGCAGTATCCAATGAAGTTTAAAGAAAACAGATGTCATCTTAAGCTCCTGACAATCTTTGCGATTATACCCAACTATTATTGTATCCATTGCTCTCATGCAATAAACTACGCCTTATTGTATAAGTGCCTCTTCTCATTAAAATTCAATAAAGGTTTATCCCCTAACACTGATAATTAGATTAAAAACTGAAAGAACTAGCTCTGAGGAAGGGTTACTCGAACCAAAATGTTTACTCTTGATTCCTCTCCACAGATGTTGCCAGACCTGCTGAGCTTTTACAGTAATTACTATTTTTGTTACTGATAATTAGGTATGTCCTTTTGACATAGAAATGACAGTTGGTTGCAGTACTCTATCGAAAACACAAGCCACAAGTAATCAGTATTGCCGCATTAAGAACAGCAGTCAGTGGTGGAATGGTTGCATAAATTCTTCAAGATAACGATGAAAAAAATTTACTTGACCTCGGATTAAAAAAAAACTTTCAGAAGGTAGGTATGTTTACCACTTCAAGGATAGTACCACTTTAAGGATACATGGAAAGTCAACAGCAACAAGTGTACAAATTGACAAGTAATTCATGGAGACAGCAGTAGGGTGAAAACAGCACTACAGAAGAAATCCTTCATCTCCAAGCTGATAAAGAAGCACAGGTGCGAAATGAAAGGATGGGCTAGGAAGAGAGTAATAACTACTCACACTGGGAAGTGATGGAGACCTTACAGAAGGAGGATCTGTGGGAGCAGTTTGGGGAGCCATGACTAAAGTTAGAAATTCTTATTTGCAATGGAGGAAAATATAATTAAAGTAATGGCAGAAAAGAACAGTGTGGGAAGGACTGAAAGTGAAAAGAAGCACTCAAACTTCAAAATGAGCATCACAACATATACAATGCACAGCTACAGCAGACAGAGCAAGGGCCATTAATAAATACCAGGGTAACACTATCAGAAAAGTTGCATGGAACAATTAAGGCAACAGAAGCAATTTAAAATATTGAAGACAGAATCTAAAGGAAGAGAACAGTTATACAAATGTTAAGATTATGAGAATTAATTTAAATGGTGATTTTGGCAGGAAGATTTATTGAAGCTGCAGCCAGAAAGGTTAAGTTTAAAAAACTGGGTAAGGGGACATGCTTTGTATTTTATGTTGTGAAAGGTAGGAAAACATTCAATTTGCCCTTGAAGCAGTTTACCTGCAGAAGGTGAAGAAATCTCCAAATGACGGAATCCACCATTCTGATCAGGTGAAAGGTGGGAAAATCCCTATTAAGCAGTACAGAGGTTGTTGGGAAAAAAAGCTTCACTTTTAAATTTAAAAGCAGTAATCCCGCAATATCATCATTATACAAAATCTAAAGATTTATTAGAAAATATCACAGCATTACTATAATGCAGAATCTTAAAATGTGAAGACAAATTACTCCAACATTGTTTTTTTTTACCAAATTTACATCTAAAAGAGGTTTTAAGAAAAGAGAATTAAACAGCATTGATTTAATATGAATTAATTAATCAGAATTAATCTTTTACAGTATCATTAAACCTTTAAGGACAAGCAGCATTGAGATGCTACAGTTAAAACACCATTGAGGTGCTACATATATTAAACATAAATGCATTAATAATAAAGGCAATCACATTCAAATGAAATGGCAAGAAAAATAACAATATCATCACAATATGTCAGAAATAGACCAAACAGAACACAAATTTAAGTATTTTGGAAAAAATGTTCTATAGATAGTTATTTCAACATCAGTACTAAATCTCAAACTGAACAAACATATTGTATTCAGTTGATCCTACAGCAGATGATATTATAAATCAACAAAATATAAAATAAAATACAGATAACATTCAAGACATTCAAGCAACGTTTGATAATTGCTTTAATCAGAATAAACAAAATCTGTGAAAGCACTAGATTTATCAAAAAGAATTCAGCATCCAGCAAATCCACATATAATTTCATTAATTAATTCCACAGATTACTGGAAAACTGTGATAATTGAACTTTGAAAATCAGAATTCATTAGAAACAGAATTGTTGTTAGAGTAATTGAGGAGTCTCTGTCAAATTCAAGGATGATCTGACTTTGAAGAAATTATTCAAATTGTGGTGGAAACAAATAATTCAGAAATAATTCTTAAGAAGGAAGGGCAAACTTAACAAAATTTAGCAAAAGTGAGTACTGCAGATGCTGGAGATCAGAGTCAAGATTGGAGTAGTGCTGGAAAAGCACAGCAGGTCAGGTAGCATCCAAGGAGCAGGAAAATCGACATTCAGGCAAAAGCACTTCATCAGGAATTCATTTCGGCTTTTGCCCAAAACGTCGATGTTCCTACTCCTTGGATGCTGCCTGATCTGCTGTGCTTTTCTAGCACCACTCTAATCTTAACACAGAACGTCATTTCTAAGGGATGTGCAGAAGTAATGCAGTTTCAGAGCAGCAAAAAAGCCGAGTGCTTACTCATACAAAAGGTGAATGCGGCAGAATCTCCTGCTTGGGAAAGATACCCATATTGGACAATATCCCTCCCTTTAGAAAAGATATTGGAAGTATTCCTAGGAGAAATTGGTGATACAATTGATTTGAATTTGACAGAAATTGTGTGTGTCAGTGCACATCTCATTAATTTTAAAATTGATACAACATGACGATCAGATGAAATAGCATGGCTGATAAAAAGCTCTCAAGAGTAAAATATGCTACAAGTCACACTTAAAACAAAGTGCAAAAGAGATTTAATATATCTGTAATTCGTAATCAACACCTCTCACTTTTGAGTCGAAAAGTGTGGTGTTAGAAAAGCACAGCAGGTCAGGCAGCATCCGAGGAACAGGAGAATAGACATTTCGGGCATTAGCCCTTTATCAAGAATGTGATGAAGGGCTTATGCCCAAAATGTCAATTCTCCTGATCCTCCGATGTTGCCTGACCAGCTGTGCTTTTGCAGTGCCACACTTTTTGACTATGATCGCCAGCATCTGCTGTCCTCATTTTCTCCACATCTCGCTTTTGAACCTGCATTTGTCTCCTGATCTCAAAATCTTTGCGGTAGCAAAGGGAGTGCAACTAGGTTCCAAGAGAAAAACTAGTCCAGAATGAAACCATTATGATCTAACTGGTCAAGGCCCAACCAGTATAAGTTTTTGTTGGGTGTCCATTCCAATCATCACTGATAAAATTTCACAGATCAAAAATAAGCAAAGTTTTCCAGAAGAAGCTGATACTGAGAACAAGAATGAGCAATCCACTTGAGCTCAGTGATGAATTTTTCACTGAAGTAAAACAGCCTGCTGAACAAATTTGTGCAGCCGATTTGATTTTGATGCCAATGCTGAGCTGACAAACTCAAATGCAAAATTTCAATTCCTCATCTATCAAAATTAAAAATCACACAACACCAGGTTATAGTCCAACAGGTTAACTTGGAAGCACTAGCTTTCAGAGCGTGGTTCCTTCATCAGGTGGTTGTGGAGTATAAGATCATAAGACAGAATTTATAGCAAAACTTTACAGTGTGATGCAACTGAAATGATATATTGAAAAAGACCAGGATTATTTGTTAAGTCTCTCATCTTTTACAATGACCATGTTGGTTTTGGTTCTTTCATATGTAACTCCCAGAACTTTTTTAAAAAGTTACGTTCTCAAGTGAACTTTAACAATAGGTGTCATGTCAGCACAGGTAATGCATTGAAGGTGTGAGGTGCCCTGTGTGAGGCTGTCTGTGCCCCAATGTTCAGACTGATGTTATTTCAAAAAAAAAGGATTTACAGAATCTTACATGGATTCATGCAGTTTTTGAGCAAAATAAAATGTAATTCTGTAAGATTTTTAACTTTGTACACCCCAGTTCAACACAGGCACCTCCAAATCATCTATCAAAGATTGACAAAATTTACATTAAGTAGTAGTCCTCCAATCACATGACTGAGGATGTGAAAATATCTGGTTTATGAAAAAGACAGCACAGGGGGAAAAATGAAGATGCCCAGCCTGATCAGCGGGTTGAAGAGCTTACAGAGATATTAAAAGACTGAGACTAAAATCGAGACAAGCTGCATGCAAGTTCATGGAGGCCAAACCAACGTGCAGAGATGCAGAACATGGTTAAGAGGAAATCAAGCATATTCCAAGGATCAAAGTACCTTTTCAACAGAGCAGCCATCTTCCCTAATGGACAATCATGAGATTAAATGTTCTTTTAGATTAGATAATGGAGCAATGACCTGGTTTAGCATGGAAGAGTTCCCCTGTGAAGGGAATTCAGCAGATTACATGTCCTCCAGAGAAGGTAATGAGCCAGCAACTGTGTCTAGCAGGAACAACATCATTTTTGAAGGGCACATGAGAGATATAAGATCGCCATGTTAAGAAATTAGTTGCAGAAGGTCAGAAGGGCAACAGTCCCCAAGTCCAAGACCTTCCATTGTCCATGTCTAAAGAGTGTATTCTGGCGGAATTGTGAAACCTCCACACCACCTGAGTTCCTGAAGTCAGAAATGGGACAGTGGTGAGTGTATATGTAGGTGTATACTTTAATGTAAACCTGAATGTATAAATGTCAACTATGAGGAAAGAAAAATTGGGGGAGAGGTTGAATAAAATTATGGCTTTGAAAGAGTTACTGTTGAGGTTGCATTAAGCTTCATTCAAACTTATGATATCAGACTTACTTTGGCTGAAAAAGCAGTCTAGCATAAGATCCTGATGGAAATATGACAGGTCATCTCTGGCTCCTGATAGGTTTTACAATTATGCCTAACTAGTCAACGCAATTTGTACCTATTGTACTCAATTTCATTTATGATGCAGTCCAATATACTATTTATCATGAGTGGAATGTTCTGGGCTCATTGATCGACAGACAATAACAAAGAAATTAGAAGATTGGTGCAGAGGAAGAACAAATAGATTTATAGATAGATTCATACAATGCAGAAAAGGCCCTTCAACCCATCGGGTTTGCACTTTCATAACTACCATTAAAGTTGCACTAATCACAATTTCTGCACTTGTCCTATATCCTTGAATGTTATTATATTTGAAGTGCTCATCCAAAAATCTTCTAAATTTGTGGGTAAGGTTTCTGGCCTCCTCTACCTTACCAGGCAGAGCTTGCCAGATTCATACCACCTTCTGAATCTATTGCCCCTGACCCTAAAACTATGGTCTCTACTGATTGACCCCTCAACCAAGGGAACAGCTCCTGTCTATTCACCCTGTCCAAACTCCTCATAGTCTTACAAACCTCAATCTTCTCTGCTCTGAAGAAAACAATCCAAGACTATCTGGTCTCTCCTTATAGCCCAATTTCTCCATCCCAGGCAACACCCTGGTCAACCACATCTATACCCCCTCTAGTGTATCCCATCCTTCCTGTAGTGCAGTGACCAGAACTGCATACAATACTCCAGCTGTGGCCTGATCAATGCTCCGTAGAACTCCAATATTACTTCCTTGCTCTTATACTCTATGCCACAACAGATGAAAGCAAGTACTTCATACACCTTCTTAACTATCCTATTCACGTGCCCTGCCAATTTCAGCGATCTATGAATAATTACCCTCAAGATCTCTCTGTTCTTTTAAGCTACTCAGTGTCCTGCCATTCATTAAATATTCTCTCAGCTTGCTTCTTCTTCCACAGTGCATCACCTCACACTTATAAGGGTTAAATACCATCTCTTCCTGAAACCTACAACCACCTTCTTCACTGTCAACCACTCTACCAACCTTGGTGTCATCTGCAAATGTGCTTAACACTCCCCCAATATTTTCATCTGTAGCATTTATGTATATAACAAATAATATGGGTCCCAGTACTAATGCTTGTGGTACGCCGCTGGACACCAGCCTCCAGTCAGTCAAACAGCCTTTTACCACTACCATTTGTGTCCTGTTATTAAGCCAGTTTCTTATTCATCTCACCAAGTTTCCCTCAATTCCATGTGCCTTAACTTTCTCAATCAGTCTGCCATGTGAGACCTGGTCAAAAGCTTTGCTAAAATCCATGTAAATACATCAAATGGATTTCCATCACACTTGATCACATTTTTAAAAATTTGAACAAATTCTGACAAACTTATGCTGACTATCCCTAATTAATCTGCATGGCTTTGTCAGAGGGATGCTGACATCCTGAGACAGATAATAGATTATTGTTTCATGGAGTCCTTGGCTGGGACTTTTTCACTGGGGAGTGTAGGAGGCTGAAGGGTGACCATATAGAGGCTTAGAAAATCATGAGAGGTATAGATGAGGTGAATACCAAAGGTCTTTCCTCTCGAGTGAGGGAGTTCAAAACATGGGAGGCATATTTTTAAGATGGGAGGCAGAAGATTTAAAAGGGACTTGAAGGGCAACCTTTTCATATGAAGGTGGTTTGTATGTGGAATCAACTGCCAGAGGAAGTGGTGGGTGCAGTTACAGTCACAACAATTAAAAGATAACCGAACAGGTACATGAATAGGCAAGGTTATGAGGTATATAGGCCAAACACAGGCAAGTGGGACTAGTTTAGTTTGGGAAACTTGGTCAGCATGGACGAGTTGGGTCAAAGGGTCTGTTTCTGTGCTGTGTGACTCTAGATACTGCTTGCACTGCAAAGAAAGTTGCAACATAGTTGAGTCTACAAATGTGGAATTGGCCATCACTCTATGTTAAAAAGAACAAACTCCAAACTATGCACAAAGTGCGTGTCAAGCTGGTGATGGATTTCTTGACATTGAAAACAGGCTTTCTGGAAGGCACCTTGGGGCATCAAACACAGCATTGTGTATAGCCACTGGTCTTCTTCTGTAAGTTTCCCCATCCCCCTCCTCTGACTCCTCTGCAATAGAACAGTGTGCTAACATTTTCTCTGTCAAGTTGGCAACTGTGTTATTTTTGCTAATTGTCCTGATTACATGCCGCTCTTACCCACAGTTTCCATCCCTTCCCATCTCTAACATATATTTTACACAGTTCCTGTATTCAAGTAGATAGCTGAAAGTGTAAAACCAAGTAATCGTGTAGCATCTTCATTACAAATCTCGTGTTCCTCCACTGCTTGGCCAGATTAAATCTACTGAGTATCATAAAGGTTAAAGCTACGAGCATATATTTATGGTGTGTGGAGCAGTGGGGACAGCTGTGACTGTGGATATGCATGCTTAAACTATCTGTATCTATTAAATAGAAAAGAAAGGGATGTGATAAGCAGGATTAGGTTTGCGAATTATGGGGTTTTCTATGCTTTGAACCCTCCAATGACCATTGTGTGAGCAATGAGCATTGCAATAATGCCCACCATGATCTCTGCCAGCCAGTTTGCACATGTAGGTACACCTCTGTTTAGTCCTTGCTGCTTTTTGTTATGTGCTATCATATCCTGAAAGAGAATGGGAGGGATGTCAATGAGTGTTGTGCTATCTTCTCTTCTTCAGAACAGAAGAGCCATTGGATTCAAAATGATAGTTCTGTTCCTCTTTTCAAAGAAACTGCCAGACCTGCTGAATTTCTCTAGTACTTTCTGTTTTCATTCCTATTTAAAGAGATGTGGACTAGATTTAAGCAAGGTAGACTTCAATTGACAATAGCTACTGACTGTGTTTGCTTCTTGAAGATGATACAATCGATGAACAACATGGTTAGTAATGGCTGTGTGTGGCATTCGTTATGGAGCTGGTCAATTATGAATTGCAATCCTCGGCTTGTTTTGGAGGGGGGTGCATTCCAGTTTAGCTTCTTCCTCCTGCCTCCACTGAAATACACGTACTTGGCATGTTCACATAGACAGCAGGACTGCCTGTCGAGAATAGCATGCTGTTTGACTTTTAATTAGTGCAAATTTCAGTGCAAAAACCTATAGAGTTTTTGCAGGCAAGTGTAAATGTAACATGAACACAATGAACAGCTCATGTCAGTTCTTCACTGCTGATTATAAAACTTGAACCATTGTTTTCAATAATGCACAACTGTTAAGATTGTTATAAAGCTGATATTAATGCTAGTTCTGGCATCTTATTTTGTCTGAAGTCAGTGATGTTGTGCAGAAATGCTTCTGTTGACCCTGAAAGGTTAAGTGACTCTAGTTGTTTCCCATTGAATTGATGGTTAAGAAACATGTTAGAAATAAGAATATTGTACAACCAACAGTTACAATGAGAATATCTGGGCCATGAAGTTTAATGATTAGATTAAAAGCACGAGCTGCCCACAAACTCCATAAGGATTTCAAACTCTTAACACCACTTGGGTCCAATAATTACTTTCTGATAGTTTAGAACTTTTGTTAAGAACTGTAATTCTTTAGCTAAATGACTAGATCAGACATTGCAAACATTTTATTTGTAATATTTTCAATATGCCTTCTTATCAAAGCATTATATACACGCACAGAAATACCTGGAGAAACTCAACAGGTCTGGCAGCATTTGTGGGAGGAAATCAGAATAAATGTTTTGAATCCGGTGACTCTTCATCAGAACTGTTACCAGCTAGGAAAAAGTGGTATTTACACTGAAACCGAAGTTGGTGGGGGGGGTCGCAGAGGGAAGGTTGGTGGTGATGAGGGGGTGGGGAAGGTGAGTGGATAGGTAGAGATTGGAAGACAAAACGTGGGCTGGACGATCGCTTTGCAGATCACCTAATTACTGTCTAGAAGAATGACCCCAAGCTTCCAGTTGCTTGCCATTTCAACAATGGAACATGTTCCCATGCCAACATTTCTGTTGCAGGCCTGCTCCAGTGTTCCAGCTAACTTCAGTGCAAACTTGAAGAATGACATCTCATTTTCTGCTCAGGACCCGTGCAGTGAGGATCAACATCAAACTCAATAACTTTAGAGCCTGATTCCATCCTTTCATGATTTTTGGCAACCCTACACTTAGTCCTGTTATGACATGGTTGCTCTCAGCACAGTCACCCATTCTCATGTACTCCTAGGCCTATTATCACATTATGTGGGTTGCACATTCAGTGTAGTTCACCTACTTTTTCCTACTCTTCATGCCTTATTATCACTTATTTAGCTTTTCTTCTGTCCTGGCCTGATATCCATAATCTCCTTGCTCTCTGGGCTCCATCTCCATCAATCTGCTCATCCCTCCCCTTCCCAGACACCAGGCTCAAAACATTAACTCTGCTTTCTTCCCACAGATGCTGCCAGACCTGCTGAAATTCTCCACAGAAAATTGCACTTTTGTTTCAGATCTCTGGCATCTGCAATTCTTTGTTTTACTATATACACGCATTTCCTTCACTCTGACTTTCCGGTTGTGACTCCTTTTCAAGAACAGGGTTATTTTTTTTAAGGTGAAAGTGAGGACTGCAGATGCTGGAGATCAGAGTCAAGATTAGTGTGGTGCTGGAAAAGCACGACAGGTCAGGCAGCATCCGAAGAACAGGAAAATCGATGTTTCGGGCAGGAACTCTTCATCAGGAATGAGGTGGTGCTTTTCCAGCACCACTCTTTATTATTTTTTAGCTTGCTTATGAGTTATTGAGGTCATTGGTCATGTTAGCCTTTACTGCTCATCCCTAATTTCCCTTGACTTGAATGGCTTGCGAGGCCATTTCAGAGGACAGTTAGAGTCACCTGTGGGTCTGGAGTCGCATGGAGGCTAAACACAAGTAAGGACAGAAGATCCTTCTCAGGACATGAGTGAACCAGATTGGTTTTTACAACAATTGATGATAGTTTCATGGTCATTATTACTGAACTAACTTTATAGCCCAGATTTTGATTGTTGAATTTAAATTCGACCAGTTGCCATTGTCCTCAAGGAGGTGGTAATGAGGTGGTAAACCCTTCTTGAATCACTGCAGGTACAGTTGTAATGCCGGCAAAAAAAATAAATTCATGATTTTCAACGAGCGACATTGGATCAATAGTTTGCATAGGTGGTATAGGTTAATGACACGGTAGTGTGTGTGATATTATTCCAGATAATCACTGCAGGCACCTTGTGGTATTTGCCTCCCCTGCCAGTATGCAGTACTGTGTAAAGCTAGTTCATCTCATGTCTTTTTCTTGAGCCTATATAGTGATTAATAGCAGAGGTAGACCAATATAGAGTTCCTACGGGAGAGGCACTATTTTCAAATGGCAATAATTTCATTTGGTCAGGCACAATTGCTAGGACTTTACTGCTTTGGTACAAATACACCTACTCCCTTTGAAGAACTCCTTATCTCTACCGATACACTATACTGTGTATAGCCACCAGAATACACGAGCATCAACTAACCACCAAAAGACATGACCATCTATCACTAGTATCCTTACACACAGACGAAGAAGGACTTCGACTGGGACAACACATCCATCCTAAGACAGGCTAAACAGAGACACGCATGGGAATTCCAGGAGGCCTGGAATTCAAACCGGAACTCCACCAATAAAAAACATCGATTTAGACCCCATTTACCAACCTCTTAGAAAAAGAGCTGGAAATGATATCACCCACCTTAATAGACCAAGACACATAAATAGAAAGTGGGACAGAACACCAGTGCTTCAACAGAGGCTGAGTGATGATGTTACGTAGAATGGTGACAAAACGTCTGAGAACAAACCTCCGAGGTTAGTGAGCAAGCCTACAACCTGAACCTCAACCTGAGCTCCAAATCTTCTCAAAAATCACTCTGTACTGTATTTGAATCAGTAGAATTGGTGCAATGAATATACCATGAATATTAACTCCTTCAGATCATTACCTTTACAACGGTTGGATGGGAATTTGCAAGTGACAGTAGAGGCTGGAGGTGAAGGTGCCTTGGCTAGTTGCTGCAGTTTCTTGTTGTAGATTGGAGACACTGCCGTCACTGAGCACTGGTGATGGAAGCAATACACTTTGAAGATAGTGGATGGGAAGCCAATCAAGCAAGTGCTTTGTGTTGAGTGCTTAGAATTGTATTTATCCAACAAATGGAGAGTATTCCTTCACATTCCTGAATTTGCCTAGTAGCCTGTTAGCAGGCTTTTGAAATTCAGGAGGTGAATTAATAGCAAAGGAATTTCCACTCCTTTGCCTGCTCTTGTAGCTACTGTTACTTATTTGGCTGGTCTAATTCAGGTTACAAGCAACAATAAACCCCAGGGTGTTGCTGCTGGGGAATTCAACAGCAAAAGCCAACATTCATATTTATATAGGACCGCTAACATAATGAAACAAAATAAAGCTCTTCACAGGGGCAGGGTTTGTTGTAAATTACACTAAGCCACATAAGGAGATAGTAGTCAGTTTTAAGGAGCATCTTAAAGAAAGAAAGGTGGAGAAGTGTAGAGAGGGTGTTTTAAAGAGTACACATCTGACAGCATAAGCACAAATGTGCAGCAGGTAAAACTGAGGATGTGCAAGAGGCCACAATTTAAGGATAGCAGATATCTTTGGTTGTGGGGGATGGAGATTACGAAGAAAAGGAATGGGAAGGTCATGAGGAGACCTTTCAATTCATTATTATATATTTAATGCAAATCCCTTTAACATTCCCCTAACTTTTTTACACATATTTCTTCTTCAAGTATTCACAAACTGACTTTTAGAAACTTATTCAATGTGTTTCCAATAGTCCAACAGCCCTCGGTGTAAACAAAAGAAAAATCTTAATTTTGCCTTGCTTTTTTTTTGATAATGATTTTAAATCTACATGTCCCAGTTTGCACTCATTAGCCAATGAAAAATTTTTACTTTATCTAAACATTTAAAATTTCTTTATGACTTGTCTCACCATCCTAGACACCTTATTGTCTTGATTTGGATTCATACATGAAGAATGATCAGTTGGTCAGTTATTAGACGGGTGCAGATATCCACAGAACTAAATCCCAGCATGTAGAATCTTTAGTGCCTTCCAAGCTGATATCAGTTAATTCAGCCCAGAACAGGGACTGAACAGCAATTTCTCACTTGCAAGTTTGAATTACTACCATAAATGCCTTTAAACTGGCCTAACATGAGATACAATTCCCATGTTTCTAACATGATTAAAAAAAATTCATTCAAAAATAAATGGATACATTCTGATAGGTATTAACATCCCATAAACCATGCTCCCTATGTTTAAAATAAAATACATTTTGAAATCCATCATCCCTTGCAAAATAACTCTTATTTGTAATATTTTTGTGATGAATATCTTAAAGCCATCAAGAACAATTAATAGCATACAGCGCAGTCAAGTCCACTTTCACATAAATCTGATAGCAGAAAATTGCTGGCAAATGCCAGATTCCTATTTCCGTTGTGTTTATGTAAGTGTGGTTTAGATTGTGAGATGCAGCTGTTTATTATTCATAGTGTAGAGGGACTGTAACATTACAGAAATCTCACAGCTTCGATAACACAAAGAACTCTGCAAATTTTATCATTACAATTTATTTCCTGATGTTCTTTTTAATGAATTTGCACCCCTCCTTTTAGGTTCTTCCAGTTAGATGTCAATCCAATGAGTAGTTAAACACTTTGCTTTCATAGTTCTCCTGCTGTTCAACTTTAAAACTATGCAAGTCTCACACTCTAATTCTTTCTCCACCCTCTATCTTGAACAAATTGTTATTTGGGAAGCTGATCTGCAATAAGCCAAGAACATTCCACAGCCAGGAAACATTTCCACAAAGTCACTATTTATGAACCAGATACATCCGCAGCACCGATACCTATAGTAAAGTCTAAGGGTCTGAATTTGTATTTGCTTCAAAGCTGGTCCATTGTTCCATTAGAGTGCAATTATTCTGGCTACACTTATGTAAAGTTAAAAATAACACCATCTGGCTGTCCCAACCTATTTTGTGTATCAGAATTAAACTGTACAGGTTTCTCCACAGGAAACAAAAGAGGAAAGAGCACTTTATCAGTGACAGTGATGGTATAGCCATCTGCCACATGTGTTACCATATACGCTGTCAAGCAGAATTACAGCTTTCTATAGATACAGCAGTCAACCACCCTTTTTCACTAGTAATGTCAATCCAAACAGAAAACAGAAGTTTGCTGCAGAGAATTGCTACTTTTGTACAACAGATGGGAGTAGGTAGAAATTGTAGGAGTGCCATTACATTGCTGGAAATACAGCAGAGCACAACTTTTGCATCCTTGGAATTGTCTGGGAATTGGGTCAGTGAACTATTAAAACTGGATGAAAGTGAGTACTGCAGATGCTGGAGGTTAGAGTCGAGAGTGCAGTGCTAGAAAAGCACAGCAGTTCAGGCAGCATCCAAGGAGCAGGAGAATCGACATTTCAGGCAAAAGCCCTTCATCAGGAATCATTATTAAACCTGTTTCCTGAAGCAATGTAAGAGGACTGTTCACCCACTGTTACCAGTTGAATTTCAGAATAGCCACTGACAGGGATGGTGTCTTTTTTGATTCATTCACAGGATATGGGCATTGCCAGCTGGCCCAGCATGAATTACCCAATCCTTAGTCGCTCACGAGAAGGTGGTTGCGTTAGGGGAGAAAAACAAGCATTGTTAGGCCAAAGACAAAAGATAACATCTAAGCATTTATTTTGATCCAATGCCGCCAGACAGTGAATCAAACAGCAATCAGTCCCTCAGGAATCAACTGGGAATTGACTGTTTCCTTCTGGGGTTTACATAGGCCTGAGAATCTCATTTGTCTGCAGACTTCAATACTATTGAACTTATTGGAGGATGTTTTGAGAGGTCCAGGGTCACCATATCATCAACTGTTCTCAGAGTATGAAGGGATGGGAGCAGAGCCATACCAATACCACCTCAGAATTTACTGTTCTTTAACTTAAGGGCTGTAAAGCTGGTGCATTTGTGTTCTCTGGCGAATTCCACTGTAGTCACTTCTGTTGCACATATATTCCACCCAGGAAGGGACAGAATTGCTGGGCTGGCACATTTGAATGTTTTTTTGGCATGTATGAGGAAAAAAAACTAATCTAAATTTTAAGTATTATTTTAGATTTTATATTTATGTTCTCATAGCAAGGCATCTTAAATCATTTGGTTTCAGAATTGTTCAGCATAAATTTTGTTTGGCACGTAAAATGCAAGCTTTGATTACATTATTGCCAGATGTATTTATAAATTGAGGTACAAAGCTTTTCTTAGTAATCTTATAGGCTTAATCAAGATGAAGATTAATATTCAGGCAAGAAAAAACAAATTGGTAGCACTGTAGAAACTTACCTTGTGATGGCAAATATGAGAGTATCATTGCTGTGCATCAATCTAGAATAGAATTTATACTCTCTAAAAAGATCTCTGTCAATATAGAATAGGGATGCAAGAAAATACCTGTACAGATCATATGCAATAAGCAACTTCTTTCAAGCAATCTCACAAAATGTACAAGAATATTATGGTTAGCACTGCTGTCTCATAGCACCAGGGTCCCAGGTTCAATTCCAGCCTCGGATGACTGTCTGTGTGGGGTTTGCACATTCTCCCCGTGTCTGCGTGGATTTCCTCCAGGTGCTCTGGTTTCCTCCCACAATCCAAAGATGTGCAGGTCAGGTGAATTGGCCATGCTTAATTGCCCATAGTGTTAGGTGCATTAGTCAGGGGTAAATGTAGGGGAATGAGTCTGGGTGGGTAACTCTTCGGAGGGTCGGTGTGGACTTGTTGGCCGAAGGGCCTGTTTCCACACTGTAGGGAATCTAATCTAATCTAATATTAATTGGATAGATAATCTTACACAATTAGGTTTAAATTAGGCAAAATGTCAATGGAATTTTGTAGTGCAGATTGCTGACCTATAGCTGATTGAGGTCATAAAAGATCACATTGACAAAGCTGTCAAAAAACAATATGCAACCCCTGTGTGTTATAAATGAAGGTAAAAAGTGCAAAAGCAAATAAGATTTTAAATCTTTCTAAGTTACTCGTTAGACTTCAGGAAGGATGTCAAGGCCTTGGCAGAATTGATAGTTTGGTAGCAATTATTTAGGGAGACCTGATAAGTAAGACATAAGGAAACAATTGACGGTTGGAAAGAGGTCAGATTAAGTACATAAACAACAGAGGAGTGCACATTAAGATTGAAAATAAAGTGATTAGGGAAAGAAAAAAATAGGAAGGCAACAAGGAAATTAACTTGCCATAAAATGTAAGACCAAATAGTAATATATTTTATATGTATACAATTGTTTTTTAAAAATCAGTGCTTTGATAGGAATAGAACCCTTAATGTACAGACAGGATAATATCACATAAAGAGCTGGCAGAAGAATGGAATAATAATTTTGCTTTGATATTTATCAGTGAGAAAACACATTGAATGGTGAGATGAGCAATGAAATAAATGCATTTAAAATAAAAAAATGAATGTAATGAATAAAACTAAACAAAGAGGATAAAAGTCCTGGTCCAGATGAATTGCATCTCTGCATTTTAAAACAGGGAAGAAATAGCAGAGACATTACCACATTTTTTTTTAAATTGCTAGAAAAACGGGTAATGCCAGAAAATGTTAAAATTCTTATCATTAAAAAAATGATACGAAACAATTCCTGGAAAATTATAAACCAGTCAGTGTTACATCAATAGTGGGAAAAGTAATACAATCTCTACTGAAGGATAGAATGGAAGAACATTAGAAATGAGAAATAAAATAATGAATAGTCATTTTTTAAGCCCAGCACTAATACTAGGCATTATGCCAAAGACTACTTGTTACAATTTTGCCAGAATATCCAGTTGTCCTTTGATACAGGGACTGCTAGGGGAATGTATGAAAGGATCAAAGAGGCAGCACTCAGCAAAGAAATTCGGTAAATTCAAGAAATGGGAAGGTCATCACTGACTGCAATAAAAACCGAGTGATGGGTGGAACACAACCTGAGTTATACTCTCGGAGAAAGGGTCACCAAAGAAGTTGCAAAGACCAGAGAAGATTTACCTGTCATAACAGGGATGAATATGAAATCCACAATGGGGACAGGGAATCAAAGCTACTGACCTGCATGCCATAGGTGAAGCTCCAACTCCTGATGCTCCGCCACTTGAACTCATCCGCCATGTGAAATTGGCCCTCCTGCAGCATCTGCATGACCCTCTCTGTTTCTGCCGGGGCAGTGCCCAAAATATACTGAGTGCAAAGACTGTGACCCTGTACAAGACCTTAGAAATTGCAACAAACTATCGAGGCATATCCCTGCTGACCACTGTGTGAAAGGTATTAGCTCATGTGCCCTTGTGAGACTGCAGATCCTGGTTGAATGTAACCACCCCAAATCCCAGTATAGTTCAGTTGACCATCAACATCGGAAAGACAAACAAATAAACGCTTAGCAGTACAAAACTCTAAACAATGCTAAGAGACAAGGAGAAGTTGAAGCTTTTTGTCTTGCACACGTTAGAATTAGGATGGAAGACACTGCTATGAGAAAGAAGAGACATCATGTTTTACAGTATGAGAAGAGGGTATTGACTGTTTGGACCACCGCTGGCATGACGATGCAACAAACATTTCAATGAGAATTTACTGAAGTTCTAACAGGGAAACAATGGCAATGGTGATTTATTTAGATTTTCAAAAGGCCTTTGATGAGGTGCCCAGAGTAGAAAACGTAAATAAAGTTAGAGAGTGTCGACAAGTCAAGGGACAGGTAGCAGGGTGGATTACTTGTTGGCTGTAAGACCACAAGCAGAGAGTAATAGCAACTGGCAATTACTCAGAGTAGCATACAGTGAGGAGTGGTTTCCAGTGCTGGAGTCATTACAGTTCACAATTTACATTAAGGATGTGGACTTTGGAATCAAAAACAGAATTTGTAAATTTGTGGATGACACCAATTGTTTTGCGGGAAAAGGAGGTAGGGAGTTAGGAGAATGACAAAATATTATATCAATTTAAAAACTTACAGAACTGTCAAATAATGGGAACATTAATGTCAATTCAGATTAAAGTGAGGTAGTACCTTTTGTGGAAGATTGTAATGCACAAATTGGCTATTACTTTGCTACATGAAAACAATGTCAAACCTCAATAGTGTAAAGTGTATTGGGATAGTCCTGAAATCATAAAAGCTGCTAAATACGTTGATTATTAACCTAGATTCTACCACACCTAGAGTTGCTTTAGAAAATGAATATAATAATGACAAATTACTAGTAATGTATTCGCTAAACAAGAATATTCTCAAATAGAGTGACTTGCATAAGGAAGTGATATTGATGACATATCTAACCCTGCAGAATTTGAGACACTATGAGCCGGTTACTAACAGTTATTCAAAACAAACCAATCAGACAAATCTGTTGAATTATTCCTACAGAACCTGAAATGAAATGGTCCAGCAAAAGCAGCATGTAATCCTTGTTAGAATTACATGAAGTGCAAGCTTACGAAGATTAATTCTTCCCTGTGTTCCTTGGCCAGATACAGCTATAATACTTAAAACCAAACTTTGTTTGCCTGCTTTTTCTTGCAGATCCAGCAGAGCCCCCTACTCCAGATAGGATACAGATTGAAGCCCTAGGGTCAGTTTCTTATATCATCCCAGCATTTCAACAGCCAACAGACAGACAAAAGAGAGATAAAGCAGAAGGCTGGGAATTCCCCAGGCACACAATTAACATTATTAAATTTAAGCTATCACCAATTCCAGCTGTTGTATTCAGCTGGAAAAGCTCAGGTGATCCTGTAACTGGACTATCTTACATATGCTCCAAACAGACCTGAAGTTCACGAGGTGGCTACGCCAACTGTTGGAAACCACTGTCATGACCTTTTTCAGGTATGGACTTTATCTGAATATAAATGCCCAGCTCTGGGCACTGATACTTTCTAAAATCCAATGAAACATAAGAAAGCCATTTGGTACCCTGACGAGCTATCCATTTAGTACCATTCACCACCTCTTTCCTTATAAACCAGCAATTTTTCCTTTTCAAATACATATCCAATATCATTTGAAAGCTATTGCTGAAACTGTAGGTCAGAGTCTTGCATAATCATTTTAGCCATTTCTAATTGAGGAATAAATGTTTCCTGAAGCACACAAAGAATACCTGACCTCTTCTTCAAATAGTACAATGGTTAATCACATGTTCACCTAAAGGCTTCAGTTTAACATTATATCTGAAAAACTGATTTCTCACACAACAAAGCACTGCCTCAGTTATTCTCTGGAATGTCAGCCTCAAGTGAGTTGAACCCACAATTTCTGAATCATACATAAAAGTAGTACCGACTAAGTTAGTGCTGAGCCTTTTGTTTTTCATTTTACAGCTCAAAAATATCATTACAGCCTCTAGTAACAATATGTTTAAATACTTACTTAAAACTGAATGAAGTAAAGAGAAAATATAGAGGGAGAAAATCCTTTTTTGCTACAGTTATTTTTTCGGCTCTATCTGTGGTCAGTGGCAAAAAATTATCCTGCCCACAAATTAAGGTCCTTGAAAATATTGTGAAAATAATAACTGATCCAAGAACAAACTTACATTTGTCAAACTTGGTATAAATGTACATTTCAAATAATTTCTTCTTTGACAGCATGTCCTCTGGGGATAATTAATACATGTTAAAACAACATAACGCTCATAATGGATTTCTTTAAGGGTTATATTTAAACTCTCCTCCAGTGATTAATAATCCAGTTACCCCCAGTAACCTAATATTAGGTTACTGGGGGTAATCATATTCACTTTTATCCAGTCCCATACTTTGGGCTATCTGTAACACTGCTGTGTAAGAAAGAATACATAAATAGTGTACATCCATTCTTTTACATGATACTTATTTTGAAGATCAGTTTTAAATGCTTTCTTAAATAACATATTTAGTTTGAGTTAGTGATCAGGGATTCTAATTTCTTTTATCTTTCCAATTACTTTTCACCCAGAAATCACTATGGATACATCAAAAAGGAATGCCCCCAAACATGCTACAAACTGGTAGTTCCTTACAACGCTTTGCTGAAGATTTCATCATTATCTTAAAAAAAAGCAAAAACTTGGCAGTTCCGGGTTTTGGCCAAAATTTCTTGCACTGAGTCCTTTCTGCACCAGCTTTGTCAAAATGCCTTTGTGGATGCTGCCTCCATTGCTCTTTCTTTGACTTGGTCTCTGGTTTACAGTAGTAGAGGAACAACCACTAGTGAGTATTAATCAGAAGAGGCTCAAGTTGTCATTAGTTGCATGACAGCAATTAGGATGGATAAACAGTGGAGCTGGAAAAAGCACAGCAGGTCAAGCAGTATCAGAGGAGAGGGGCAGTTGATGTTTCAGATTGGAACCTTTTATCAGTTACAAGTTAGACTATAAGCTAGTTAGACATAGACATAGTCATCATAGAATCCCTACAGTGTGGAATCTGGCCTCCTGAGTCCACAGACCCTCTGAAAAGCATAAATAGCCAGAAGGATAATAGTCAAGATACCAGGAAACACTAGTTAAAAGTGTTAATGAGACCTAGAAATTTTAAGTAAAAATAATTTTCAGTCAGGCACAGCAGATTATTGGCTGATAATATCCAATGCTGAATTAATTTGGTTTTCATGTCACTAGAATTATAGAGGTAACAACATAAACCAAAAAATACTAGCACTCTCAGCCAAACTGTTGATTCAACTTTTCTTCTGTGAATGACTTGCATTTAACTGTCTTTATACCAAAGTACATTTAGTTTGCAAATGATTTTATGCTCTTCAAACCTGAAATTAAAAGCATAATCTGGATAATTATTCTATGGTGGTGCCAACTGCAAGTCTCAGTAAGTATTTGAAAAGTTAAATCAGGGTCAACAATTTCTGGATACAACTGATAACACTGCACTGGGAACAACACTTCAATTAAAATATGGAGGAGAACATAAGTTTTGGGGAAAAAAAATTAAATCAGAAATATACATTTTTAAAATGTTAAAAATTAATTTACCAAAATTATTAGAGCAGAGGTTTTAAAATTGATCTCAAATCTTTGGCTGAGGAGAGAAATTCCATCAAGTTATTCACTCTTGTTTACTCATTATAATGAGTAACCAAGATGGTGCTGGTTACATCGGTGAAGTTGAGATGGTGCCAAACAGTGGTGACTTTATTTCCAGCGGCGGCAGCGTGGTGAAGGGGACATATGCCTGGCCACCAGGCCCGTGATGGAGCACTTAATAAGGAGGACAGTAAAGTTGGACACTTTCTTTGTTTCTTCATTTTTCTACCTTTGTACTCAATGTTTTGGTTTATTTTTCTATTTTAAGATGGTATTGGAGAGTGGTGACACTATACAACATTTTTCACTGTATTTTGTAACAAGATACACTTGACAATAAATACATCGAATCAATAAATCAAATCAAATCATTGCCTAGCAATTATTGTTGGGCGTGTAGATGTGTGAACATCATATGACGATACTCTCAACAACTGCCACAAAGAGCAGGAGGAGCTTTAATGTAATGAAGTGTTCTCAGCTACAGTTCAGAAGCAGTGGTAGCACAAGAAGATAGACAAAATGCCTGAAATAAAATTAAAAATACAGATTGTGAAAGTATGTTTGTGGGAACACAGTGAAATATGAAGCTTTAGGAAAGATGATCCAGAGTGCATAGTCTTAGCTGAAACACTTGCATCCAATAGTCAGCTTTGAGGAAGACTTTGAGCCCCAAGCAGACTGGAGTTAGAGAGAACATATCATTTGCAACACTGTAGGACTAAAGGACATGTTCAAGCAGGCGTGCAGTGAAGGCACATAAAGATTGAAGGTAAAACAAGGATTCTGAAGTTGGATCATTAGAATAAAGCAAAACTAGTGGGTCAGGTAATGGCTGGGGTAATGTATGTGTCATCGAATTCTAGAATAGTTGGCGTTTGTGTGGGTTGGTGTGGTGAAACCAGGGCGTAGACCATTGGGAATAAACAAGCTTCTAAGTGACAAATATATGGCCAAGGACTTCAGGTGTCATGGGACAAGGGAAGTACAATAGATGGTAAATGGCAGTAAATCTGAAAGATTAATTAAAATTAAATTCAAACAGGACGACTTGGAACACAGGTTAAAACTAAGTATAGTACACTGATAGCATCCCCACAAACAGACCAGAAAAGCCTGGGTTCAAGTCCCACCTCCCTGAAGGTTTGTCATAACATACCCTACATTAATGATTGACTAAATATTTGAACAGGTTGATTAAAAATCTCAAACTGGCAAAATATAAAAGTTTAAAGGGTGATCAGCATATGGAACACACTTCAAAAAAGGCAGCAAAAGCATACCAAGAGTCTGGAATAATGTGTGGAATAGTTGAGTGCTATTGTTTCTTTTACAAAATATTAGCTAAAATGATTAAATTGCTTTCCTGAAGCAAATCCCTCTTGTGATCTCTTTCCAAGAAGAACAAATAATATACACCGTATTCAGTCGAACCAATATCCATCCAAATTGCTCCTGGGATCAGAGCTTTAATGATTTCGGTCAGAAACAATGCATGAGTGTCTTTGGCCTTCTTTTAATTATATTTGTTCTCTCCTGCTAATTAGAATTTGAGAAATGACAAATTACCTTCCAGCACCTTTCCTGAATTTTCAGTTTTCATTTGTCAGTTTGAGTACATCTGTAGTCTTTGGACAGGACAGCCGAATCCAGGCTTCTGTGTATCTGCGTGCCCCTGCAGTTGTCACTGGATGGCAATTAGTGGAGGGCATCTGTTACCTTCCCCCAACTGAAAGTGCTAAGGCTCACTAACTACTAACCCATTCAGATCAGCTAACAACACAGATCAGACACAGAATATAGGCTGCTGTAGTCTGGGAGATCTGTCTTTTCATCATAAAACATGACAGAAAATCCTGTTGCCCTTCATCACTCCTCTTTGCTTCTGCATTTGCTAATCAGTGGTGGTGTTTGATTGAGTCAAAACACAATGAAAGGAAAGAATCTCTCTGGTGAACATACTGTTAATACAAGATTGTTTGAAGTTCTGAGCTTCCTAAGAATGGTCTGAGTAACTGACCTCCAAGATCTCTGGGTATGTTTCACATTATTTTGTAAAAAAGAATATCCTGCATTTTGTTGCCACAAATTTCCGAAGTATGTCATTTATATATTTTGGGTCACAGTTCAGTAATTGTTGGTTTTATCTCAGTAACCTTTCTTCGTTCCAAATCCATTTGCAATCACCATAAATTAGAAACATAAAGCAAACTTAAAGAGACTGGCTGAACTTATTTGTATGGTAATTAAATCAAATCTTCATACAGCACTATAATAAATTGGCTGTGTCTTGAGCCAAAACATAGAGAACTGTCATAAATTCCAGGACTTACACCACAAACCACACATTTATATTTCCAAGAAGTTGCCTCATATGCATCACGCAGGGGGTCAAATGTGATAAGATTACCTCATTCCAAGAATCCATCATAAACAAGCTTTGAGGTTAAATGGAATATCTTGTGTTCCATTTGTAAATAAAAGGAGCACCGGCAAAATAAATGATAGAGATAAGATGAGGAATGGGCAAGAATTAAGTCTTGTGAACCTTTTAAAAATATTTGTGCTTGGCTGTTGAGTGTCCAATCAGGAGATCTGACTAGGGGCAGTAAATGAGCCCAGAAGGGTTCCAAACAAAATCAGTGACTAAGTCACATTTCTCTACAATAATAGACACTGCATTTCAAAAGTAATTTGGTATGTGTGAAGCAATTTTAAACATTTCCTAAGAGATATCATTCGAGTATGGTTATCACTTGTATTAAACTATGTCACTCAAAGATTTCTCATGGTATGGTGAATGGGTCCAGAATGAGGGAGCCTTAAGTCAAGCATGTGCATATAAAAGAATCATCCTGTTTTACAAATCTCCCAGTTCTTTGCCCTCTGGGAATAGTAAGACCACATTTCAAAGCTTAGCAGGCTGATTATCAACCTGTTGAACCACGTCATGAATACTGTTTTTGCGGCCAACTATCTAGGAGCATATCTCCAACCAAAAGCTTCAAGCTTAGAGGCAAAAAAAGCTGCAACATCCCCTACTCTGGATTTCAGCTGACGGGGAATTAGTGTGCAGGACATTGACCTAGAATACAGAGAATGTAATTCAGACAAAATGTTAAAATTCACATTCTGGTCTCCTTCCTATTGGAAAGATGTTGAAAGGGTTCAGAAAAGATTTACAAGGATGTTGCCAGGGTTGGAGGATTTGAGCTATATGGAGAGGCTGAACAGGCTGGCGCTGTTTTCCCTGGAGCGTCAGAGGCTGAGGGGTGACCTTATAGAGGTTTACAAAATTATGAGGGGCATGGATAGGGTAAATAGGCAAAGTCTTTTCCCTGGCGTTGGGGAGTCCAGAACTAAAGGGCATAGGTTTAAGGTGAAAGGGGAAAGTTATAAAAGAGACCTAAGGGCAACTTTTTCACGCAGAGGGTGGTATGTGTATGGAATGAGCTACCGGAGGAAGTGGTGGAGGCTGGTACAATTGCAACATTTAAGAGGCATTTGGATGGGTATATGAACAGGAAGGGTTTGGAAAGATATGGGCTGGGTGCTGGCAGGTGGGACTAGATTGGGTTGGGATATCTGGTCGGCATTGATGGGTTGGACTGAAGAGTCTGTTTCCATGCTGTACATCTCTATGACTCTATCCTGACCAGCACCACACTCTCGACTCTAATCTCCAGCAAGTGCAGTCCTCACTTTCGCCTAAACCTTTCCCTTTGGTCTCTTTTAAATCTTTCTCCTCTCATCTTAAACCCATACCCTCAAGTTTTGGATTCCACTACTCTGGGGAAAACCTATCCAAGTCCCCCCCATGATTTTATAAACTTCTGAAAGGTCACCCTCAGCCTCTGAATTTCCCAGGGAAAATAGCCCCAGCCTACTCAGCCTCTCCTTATAGCTCAAACCCTCCAACCCCAGCAACATCCTTGTAAATCTTTTCTGAACCCTTTCAAATTTCACAACACTCTTCCTATAGCAGAAAGACCAGAATTGAACACAGTATTCCAAAAGTGGCCTATCTGCTACTAAATTTTTAAAAATCATGATTGTAGTATATATCTGTCTAGCGTCAAGTAGCCACAGCAGCTCTGTACCAACATCGCTGTTTGAATTCACAAATAGGATCTTCAAAGCATTATAAAATAGACAAAACTCCTTAATCAGTATAACCATTCATTAGATATTTAGTCCATTCCTTCTATAAACAAATCTGTTATTTTGAAGCGATCAAGAATCAGATTTACTACTTTCAAAGGGTATTTAAGTTTGCTTAACTGCTTTTAATCAGAATGTGCATGTAGGAAACACAGGAAAAAAAGTACATTCCTGCAGTTGCAAACGCTCTTTCTCAACAATGGTTTTCATTACAATTATCTTTAAATTTACTTCACAACAACCTCCAAATAAGGTTTCTTTCCTAGTACCATCAAAAATATTGTCAAATTAATTCATGAAAAACTAATTTTCTTTTTTTTCTGGAGCATATTTCCGAGTCAAAGCTGTGTAATGTTAAAAAAAAGGCTTGTTTTCTGTATAAGTTAATCTGACAAGTGATGTTGTAATAAAAAAATGTTACTTCCAAAAATGGCATTCAATGCACTAGTTCAGATTTGCAGTTCACAGTGTGTGTCAATTAGTTCAGCATGCAATCAGCTCTTTTGGAGACATGCTGACATTATATGTTTAGAAATGAAAACAAGTATTTCGCACACTTAACAGAATGGTGAAATAGTCAAATGGGCTGATTTTTAGAATGCATTACTCAATTACTGTGTGCCAGTTTGGCTTTTTGATGCACCAACATCTAATGTTCCAGGGGCTTTTGTTGAAAATAGAAATAAATTAGTGAATATGTGATCGAAAGGAGCGATTATGTGACTAAAATAGAAAATACTGTCAGTTTCACAGAATAGTAATTGAAATATTCATTGGCAGGTGGGACTAGATTGGGTTGGGATATCTGGTCGGCATGGACGGGTTGGACTGAAGGGTCTGTTTCCATGCTGTACATCTCTATGACTCTATCCTGACCTAATGCTAGCAAAATTCGTCTTGAAATGGACAAGAACTAATCATTGGTAAGTTTTACACACTGCCCAATCATCTTTTCCAGTTCTGAAGAGGGTTAACTGGACCAGAAACATTGACTCTGCTTTCTCTCCACAGATGCTGCAAGACCTGTTGAGTTTTTCCAGCAATTTCTATTCTTGTTTTGCTCCTGGATAATTGGCTGCAAAAACAGTATTCATGATGTGGTTCAACAGGTTGATAATCAGCCTGCTAAGCTTTGAAATGTGGTCTTACTATTCCCAGAGGGCAAAGAACTGGGAGATTTGTAAAACAGGATGATTCTTTTATATGCACATGCTTGACACTTAAGGCTCCCTCACTCTGGACCCATTCACCATACCATGAGAAATCTTTGAGTGACATAGTTTAATACAAGTGATAACCATACTCGAATGATATCTCTTGGGAAATGTTTAAAACTGCTTCACACATACCAAATTACTTTTGAAATGCAGTGTCTATTATTGTAGAGAAATGTGACTTAGTCACTGATTTTGTTTGGAACCCTTCTGGGCTCATTTACTGCCCCACAGATGCTACCTGACCTATTGAGTATTTCCAGAACTTTTCTCAATGTCAAATGTTAGTTTCACTGACTGATAGTTTCCTGCTTTCCATTCCCCTGTTTTGATTAAGAGTGTCATATATATGTAATTTTCCAATATGCCAAAATCTTTGCAGAATCTAAAAAAAATGTTTGAAATTTCCAACCAGTGCATCCATTATCACTGCAAGCATTTATTTTAAGATACTGGCATACAAGCCATCAGGTCAAGGGCAATGCTCAACCTTTAGTTTCATTAGTTTTCAAGTTTTTTTCAGTTACAATGTCTGTTCCAAGTTCCTCCCTCCCTCTTCTACCTTGATGTTACACTAATTGAAGTTTACACTATAAGGACTTCAGTAAGGCATTCGACAAGATTCCACATGGGAGACTGGTTAGCAAGGTTAGATCTCACAGAATACAGGGAGAACTAGCCACCTGGATACAGAACTGGCTCAAAGGTAGAAGGCAGAAGGTGGTGGTGGAGGATTGTTTTTCAGACTGGAGGCCTATGACCACTGGAGTGCCACAAGGATCAGTGCTGGGTCCACTACTTTTCATCATTTATATGAATGATTTAGATGTGAGCATAAGAGGTACAGTTAGTAAGGTTGCAGGCGACCAAAATTGGAGGTGTAGTGGACAGCAAACAAGGTTACCTCAGATTACAAAGGGATCTTGATCAAATGGGCCAATGGGCTGAGAAGTGTCAGATGGAGTTTAATTTAGATAAATGCGAGGGGCTGCATTTTGGGAAAGCAAATCTTAGCAGGACTTATACACTTAATGGTAAGGTCCTATGGAGTGTTGCTGAACAAAGAGACCTTGGAGTGCAGATTCATAGCTCCTTGAAAGTGGAGTCGCAGGCAGATAGGATAATGAAGAAGGCGTTTAGTATGCTTTCCTTTATTGGTCAGAGTATTGAGTACAGGAGTTGGGTGATCATGTTGCGGTTGTACAGGACATTGGTTAGGCCACTGTTGGAATATTGTGTGCAGTTCTGGTCTCCTTCCTATCGGAAAGATGTTGTGAAACTTGAAAGGGTACAGAAAAGATTTACAAGGATGTTGCCAGGGATGGAGAATTTGAGCTATATGCAGAGGTTGAATAGGCTAGGACTGTTTTCCCTGGAGTGTCGGAGGGTGAGGGGTGATCTTATCTAGGTTTATGAAGTCATGAGGGGCATGGATAGGATTAAATAGACAAAGTCTTTTCCCTAGGGTGGGGGAGTCCAGAACTAGAGGGCATAGGTTTAGGGTGTGATAGGAAAAATATAAAAGAGACCTCAGTGGCAACCTTTTCATGCAGAGGGTAATACATGTATGGAATGAGCTGCCAGAGGAAGTGGTGGAGGCTAGTACAATTGCAACATTTAAAAGGCATCTGAATGGGTATATGAATAGGAAGGGTTTGGAGGGACATGGGCCAGGTGCTGACAGGTGGGACTAGATTGGGTTTGGATATCTGGTTGGCATGGACAAGTTAGACTGAAAGGCCTGCTTCTGTGCTGTACATCTCTATGACTCTATGACTCTGACCTTCACATGTTTTTTGTGTCTTGTACTATGAAGATATAAAATGTTTGCTCAATGTCTCAGTTCCCATTTTTAATTCAGAAGTTTCTGAGAAATCAATAATTACTTTGTCTACTCCCTCATTTTATATGTAGAAGTTTTTATTATCTGATTTTACATTTCTTGCTGGGTTTACTCCTATATCCTAATTTTTCCCATTTGTCCCCTCCTTTATTGTGTCACTCTTTGCTAATTTTTAAAATGTTCCCAATCTTCTGGCCTACCAGTAATCCTTGCAGTATTGTTTGTCTTTCTAGCAAACTTGATGCCCTTCTGAACTTCATTAGTTATCTATACATGTCACATCCTTCTCAATCTTTGTTCAGAATCATGAAACATCTTCTGAAATTCCTGTGGCTACCTATCTACAACTTAGTTTTTAAATCAATTTTCCCCATCTACTTTCGCCAACCTTTTTTCCATACTACTGAACAGCCTTTCATTAATTGTAAAGTAGTAATTTCAGCTAAATGTTCTTTATCACCCTCAAACTAAATTTACAAAAAACCTTCATGTTATGCTCACTCGTCCCATGAGGGTCCTTTGAGATCACTCATTAATCCTTTCACATATTACTAAAAACCTGTCCTGAAGACACAATGAATGAGTCCTCATTGCTGCCTTCACCTAGTCCTATTTTAAATACTGCTGAAGTTTAGAGAAAGTAAAAGTGAAACTCATTAATCACATACCTGCTCTTCCAATTTATATCTTGAGAACTCACCTCACAGATCTCCCAGCCTCTTACTCCTTCTCTCAAACTTTTATATGTCTTAGAAAAGGCAGTGCTGTGATTTTTTTTACCCCAGTGCAGTCAATTCCCTTGTTCAGCAGTTCATCACCAAATTTCTCAATGAAGTATGCTGTACAAGCAATACTTCACTCAACTGGCCCCTGGGCCTCATATAAGTTGGGTTGGTGGGAAAAGTTCTGAATTGGAAATGCTTAAATAAGAAAGAAACAATTTCCTCCCGGCCCACAGAAAAACTTTTAAAACAAGGTGAATAATGCCTCCTACACCAACATGGAAGCTATCATTGTTCCCCAGCTCAGGCCTCATGAGAAAGTGATCAGGCCCTAATGATGTCATTGGACCTCAACCTGCATATTTAAAAAGGGCCGCATCAGCTTTGAACAGCTGTCCATGAACCTTCTTTTTAAAATTGCTGTTAAATTAGAACAGGAAGAAAGCAGTTAAGCCTTTACCCACACGTTCACAAACCCAACCCCCACCTCGACTGCTTTTTAAAAAGATCCTCCACTGTTTCCATCAGATTTGAGCAGTTTAAGTTGAGATCCTTAGTTTCAATTATGTCAAAAGTTATTCCATTTTGTTGTGCCAACCTTGCTCTCAGGAACTCATGGCAGAATTTCCTGTGGAGTTTGTTTTCCCATGGCAGAACATAAACACAGTGTAATTCAAGTGGAAATGCAATATCACCGATAGGATAAATGCAAAGGAGGCTCCTGCCTTCTGTCACAACTCTTCTGAGCTCGAACTGTTCTTCCTCCACCATTAAGGTGCAGCAGGACAGCTTACACATTGGCAAAGTTCTTTCAATCGATCCTGAGCAAATGGTGGGTGGAAGATGGGAAGTGATTCTCCAAATAATTTTGGGTGCAGAAACTGAAAGCGCTTTGTTTAAGTATGCAACTAATCTCAATAAGAAATATTTACAAAATGAACCCTGAAGCGAATCATCACCAACTTTCAGAATACTCAGTTATACTGAAATCAAGAGACATCAGACTCTACAGTGCCCACATTTGTGGGTCTAATCCAATTTGGTATATTACCAATATAAACATGGGTAAACTTGGCCTTTTATATGTGGGGTGGGAGACAATACCATGTAGGTGAACAATGAAGAATTTTGGTGGATATATCCTGAATATAGTGCAAAATATTTAGGGAACTTGGGGGGTAACAAAACTTCAGACAAAAAGCCCATGAACTTCCTCCCAAAAAGAAAATAGCTTTATGTAGTAGTTACACCAAAAAGTTTCAGAATCATCTCTGCCATTGTCTGAAAGCCATCAAACAGCAGGGATGTAATTATAAATCATTTATATTACTAAAGAAAGAAAATTGGTCTTAATGTTTCGAAAAGATTAAGTCAATTATTCCAGGCAGGTTATTAAAAAATAATTGTCAGAAGCTGGTTTAATCCTCCACACAGACTTCATTTGTGAGCAGTGATAAGGAGGGGGAGGGGATTGTAGAGAACTAAAATCTATTTTGTCTATTGGCCTTCGTTTTAGATTGTTTTTAAGGAAAGCATTAACAATTGATAGTACATCTAGTAACTGCGAAAAATTATGCTGTTGAAAAGATCTTAATAAATGCTGTAAGATGAACAGCATACATTTATTTTTGGAGTCAACAATTTCAAACAGGCATTATGTAATTGCAACGCATGAAAGCCCTTTTGTGCTCTAGTCACAGTGGTATCAGATGGGAAATGTACATGGAGAAAGGCCCTTGTCTACTCTATAAAGATATTTCAGCTTCTCACACTGTGACCGGTGGTTAAAGCAACAAACCCAGGTCATAGGTACAAAGCTTGGACTGATCGTTTTGTTAAATTACTAATACTGGAAAGTTACTGTTTACGTACTGAGGCCAAACTAACAAATGTACCCTCTCCCTTATGGAAAAAAAAGCAGAAGCTAGGAGTGGTGAGAGCATGGCCAATAAGTATGCCTCCCAACTGGAGCTTATTTTTTCATTCCTTGACCCTGAATCTCAACTCGCCATGCATCACCATGCAGAAGTTGGGCAGACTGAATTGAAATGTATGTGTTGATATTAAAAAAATTAATAATACACTGGAAATCTTAAGGGAAAATATGGAAAGCAAGCGAGAATAATCACTTACAAACTCCGCCTAATAACATTGCTGATAGTATAAACTTGCAGTGAGCAAGCCTATCTTACCGGCTCTTGTATACAGTTAAGTTCAATTAAAAGCCTGTTAAGTGTGAACTCATCTAAGTAGATCTGTTTTTACTGCAGGGTGGCAATAGTGTCTATACTCATGGAGAAAGAGGCAAGTGGCAGACAGTGCCTGAATTGAAATGGGGGTGACAGTGTAGTGCAAGAGGAGAAGGACAAGGCCTGCGCAGCCATCTGACTATGGCAGTGTGAAAATCTCCTGAAGCACAACCCAGTGGCGGTATTATGCTGCCGGGTAAGGAATTCAAGCCTCACCTTCAGAACCGGCCCACAGAGAGGGAAAACCCACGCAACGCTGTCAAAGTGCAGGAGACGTCTGTAGCGAGGAATATGGCGAGCTTCAATAGACAACCAACCACAGGAAGGGACAGGTGTTTTTAAGATCATGGGTGTCATAGAGATGAGAAAGAAAAGCGCACTCAAAATCCGCCTGCGGTGAGGATCCAATGAAACAGATCATGGTTGATGCCACTAAAGCATCGTCCAGCAGCAGCTCTTCCAAGCTGGTATTACAGAGGGTCATTAGTGCCAAGACCAATTCAAAGCTGGATCAGAACTGAAATTCAAACACGTACCACTAAAGCCTGTACGTGGATGCCAAGAAGCAGGATGAATTTTGGTTGGGGTGGCAGGGAAAGGGAGGGTGAGTGTATTTAACTTCAGGATTTCAAGTTCCCCTGATTTTGCAGAATCACATGATGAATACTTTATGCAGAGATCAATCTTAGTTGCAATGAAACAAATTTTAAGTTGAATACAGAAGGTGATGTTTTTCTTCTTTTAGATACATAACCATAATTGAGTCCTCTGACCATCTTCCATTCAACTTTGGAGTACAGAAGTTATTAAAATCAAGAGTGAGGGGGCAAATGTTACATTTTAGGGAAGAAAGATCACAGAAACCTTGTATGTCATCCGTAATCTTTACTCTTCTTTACTAAGTGAAAATATATCTGTCTGGCTTTGAATATTCTTCATCCAAGAATCATAGAAGACACTGAAGTTAACTCAGTGCACCAGAGATCACACTTCACTACAGAAGTTGCATCCCTAGAACTACACGAAAATAATGCAGATCCTTTCTTTCAAAAATAGGGCTGAAACCATGGGGGAAAAGGTGCCAGAGACAAAGGCACCATCCACAAGAGGGCATTCTAGACCTGAGTTTGTTCTTTGGGATGCAGATGGAGAATGAACCAATTACTCATCTATGGGAATTGGAAGGGGAATTGATTCCTGATGAAGGGCTCTGGCCTGAAACATCGATTTTCCTGCTCCTCAGATGCTGCCTGACATAGAACATAGAACATAGAAAAATACAGCGCAGTACAGGCCCTTTGGCCCTCGATGTTGCGCCGATCCAAGCCCACCTAACCTACACTAGCCCACTATCCTCCGTATGCCTATCCAATGCCCGTTTAAATGCCCATAAAGAGGGAGAGTCCACCACTGCGACTGGCAGGGCATTCCATGAACTCATGACCTGCTGTGCTTTTCCAGCAACACAATCTCAACCCTGTTCTCCAGCATTTGCAGATCTCACTGTCTCCTCGGGGAATTGGAAGCCTTAGAACTTCCTATACTTTTAGGAGTCAGGCAGTATCTTTTATGCCTCTGATGTCTCTTCTGAAGAAAACCATCACTTTGTTCTGGAAGGCAAATGTGTCTTCTTATTCCACTGAAATGGTGAAGGACATGAAACAACAGCCACAACTGCAACCACAATGAGATGAATAAATTATTCTCTGCCATGAAGGTCAGAGCACTACAGGAAAACAGAAAGGGACCGACACTTCTTTAAAATAAAAACAAAATCACTCATGGGATGTGGACATCATTGGCTGGGACAGCATTTATTGCCAGTCCCTACTTGCCCTTGAGAAGGTAGGGGGGAGCTGCAACATGAACTCAGCACTACCATATCCATTACAAGTGAATAGGACCTGGGTAGAGTCACAGACAATGTAGCTGAGATAACGTGTTGCAGGCTGAATGCAATAAACAGGTATATTTGGTATTCAGTACAAGACATTGGTAAGGCCACATTTGGAGTCCTGCATAAAGTTCTCGTCTGCTTGCCAAAGGAAGGAGATTAGTAACCCGGAAAGGGTGAATAAAAAGATCTACAAGGAGGTTACCAGGACTGGAGGGTTTGAGTTACAAGGAGAGGCTGAATAGGCTGGGACCTTTTTTCCTGGAGGGTCAGAGGATGAGGGGTGACCTTAGAGAAGTTTATAGAATCATGAAGGGCACAGATAAGGTGAATGGCTAAGGTCTTTTCCCCAGGATAAGTGAATCCAAAACTAGAGGGCATAAGTTTAAGGTGAGAGGGGTAAGATTTAAAAGGGACTTGAGGGGCAACTTTTCACACAGAGGGTATATGGAACAAACTACCAGAGTAAGTAATAGAACAATTACAAAATTTAAAAGACATTTGGACGATATGTGTATAGGAAAATTATAGTGGGATATGAGCCAAATGGGACTAGTTCAGTTTAGGAAATGATGTGAGCAAGTTGGACTGAAGGGTCTGCTTCTGTGCTGTATGTCTCTATGACACTGTGGTAGATATCCTAACAGCTCAACAACCAGAGAGATTACAGTAGTTCAATCACAAATGAACATGAGAGGAGTTCAAAAGCATTCTACAGCTAAATGACCACCACATAGAGTCATTGAGATGTAAAGCAAGAAAACAGACTCTTCAGTCCAACTTGTCCATACCAACCAGATATACTAACCTATACTAATCCAGTCCCATTTGTCAGCACTTGGCCCATATCCCTCTAAACTCCTACTATTCATATTCCCATCCAGATGCCTTTCAAATGCTGTAATAGTACCAGCCTCCACCACTTCCTCTGGCAGCTCATTCCATGCACAGGCCATCCTTTGCATGAAAAGATTGCCCCTTAGGTTTCTTTTAAATTTTCCCCCCTCACCCTAAACCTTTGCCCTCTAGTTCTGGACTCCCTCACTCCTGGGAAAACATCTTGATTATTCGCACTATCCATGCCCCTCATGATTTTATAAACCTCTGTAAGGTCATCCCTCAGCCTCTGACACTCCAGGGAAAACAGCCCCAGCCTATTCAGCCTCTCTCTATAGCTCAAATCCTCCAACGCTGGAATCATCATTGTAAATCTTTTCTTCTGATAATTAAAGAGCAATAAAGAGATTTTAAATAATGCATACAGAAGTCTCAGGGCTCCAATATAGATTCAGGGACACGAGAGCTTCAGGTGAGCTTCAGGCCAGGGTAGAGAATGCCATACTCTTATTAACAGAATTCAACTGAATGTTGCACATCTCTACGGGCATATCCAAGGAACACTGGGATGAATTGGAACTTTCACAGAAAAGCTTTCATAATTGGGTGGCACAGTGGTTAGCACTGCTGCCTCATAGTGCCTGAGACCTGGGTTCGATTCCAGCCTCAGGTGACTGTTTGTACATTCTCCCTGTGTCTGTGTGGATTTGCTCTGGTTTCCTTTCACAATCCAAAGATGTGCAGGTCAGGTGAAATGGCCATGCTAAATTGCTTGTAATGTTAGTTGCATTAGTCAGGGGTAAAATCTAAAGGCCAACCTCCCATCTACCAGGCCTGCTGTCAAGGAAAGGCTGTCAGTGTTCTCAAAGATCCATCCCACCCTGGCAATGTTTTTCTACAACTGCTACCATCGGGGAGAAGGTACAGAAACCTGAACACATGCACCAGCCAGTTTTGTAACAGGTTCTACCCTACTGTTGTTAGAATACTGAATGGACTCACAAACTCTTAACATTCGCCTGCACCTGTGCTTTTGTTTTTGCCGCTGTTTACCTATTGCTTACTTATCTATGCTACTTAACTCTGTGATCTGCCTGTATGCTTGCAAGACAAAGCTTTTCACTGTGCCTCGGTATACGTGACAATAAATTCAATTCAATTCAATATAGTGTAGGGGAGCGGATCTGGATGGTCACTTCAGAGGGTCAGTGTGGACTTTTTGGGCTGAAGGGTCTGTTTCCACACTGTAGGGAATTTAATCTAATCAGAAACAGCCCATCCAACGGTCGTTCCATAACTGCATGTGGCTGAGAACAGACTATCCAGGAGAAACCATAAGCTGAAGTTCAGGGTGGATTATACCAACATTCAACTTTCAGGAATTATTAGGCCACATTAGTGGCAGCTGGAGTCAGCAACTCAGGCTCATCAACAACCCATGGAAATAGTCCAGTGCTTTATTGGTAAATAATCTGCAGACCTTCTGGAGATGGAGAAGCTTAAGCTTAGTATCAACAAGAAGCTGAACAAGATTTGGAGTAGTCAAACTGGCTGAAAGAAACTGCTGTCTGAAAAACCCATATTATCGGCACTGAGAGAGGAAAGATTACTGAAGATTTCCATAAGGTTTGTCAGAGACAGCCAGTGATCATAAGCAATTCACACAAGAGAGAATGTGAATGGCGGGTAACAGTCTCTCCATTGATTAAATATTCACTCTTGAAGATCATTGTTTTCCTCAGCTAAAAATGTACATTCTGCCTTAATCAATGTGTCTTGATTTTAGATATGAAAAAAAAGTCTTGAGAGAGAACACAAATATTTAATTAAGTTTGCAGAAAAATATCATGCACAAACAAGTCCTTGATAATGATAGGTATCACTTGCAGACTGATGGTGATCTTTGTTTTAAGGAAGAATTAAAATAGGAATGACAATATAGAACTTAAGCACACATCATCTTACTGGCTCAAACATTTGCTTGAAATTATGACAAGCAAGCAGGTGATTAACTCTGGACCATCTGCTTTCGCCCAATTTTCCATTCAGCCTGCAGAACACAGTGCTACACAGGACCTTCTTATGGATCTGGTCCAGAAGTTCATGTCCTTGTTGATGATGGTACGTTGCTGCTTTCCGATGGCATTTTGGAGACCTTCTTGCCGACTGAGAAATGGTGTCATGGTGAAACAGAATTGATACCATCCCCTACAGAAAGTGAAATTCCTCCCATTAGAAAAGTAATGAAGTCCTCATTTCCTCACCAGCAGAAATATCATTTGACTACTCTTCATTCTTCTTTTCACCGACTAGATATATTCTTGTCTCTAAATGTGCCAAAGATAGGAGTTATGATAGTTTGAGTATTAAAGGAATACTTCAGCAAACAGTTGTCCCTTGTTTGGCCTTTATAGTTGTAAGCCCAGGAACCAGCTATCATGAGAAGCTGCCATCCTTGCCACCAAAACGAATGTCTTCTAAGATTAGGGAGAATATATGTAATATATGTCTGCCAAGAGGGTTGAGAATATAGTTGGAGATTGGTTTCTCAAATGAAAGTGACTTGGTCAAGGGAGGCTGGGGAGGAAGTGGTACTAATAGGCTGAATCATATGCTTCTTTTGGTTAAGTCCAGTTGCATTGAGTTTTTCTGAAGGGATTTCTGCCACAAGGTGTAGAGCTTTACTTGCTGTACCTTACCAAGCCAGTCACATTAACTATCTATCCCATCCCTCAGGCACCCATCATGTCAAGACCTGGCCCCATCTTGCGCTATTTCCAGAACAAGAATTCATCAGCATCTGTTGAGTGCATGTCATTTTTAAAAGGCCTTTCTGCAGCTGTCAGTTTGCAACTGCTCTGCACAGGCCCTGACATTTGCTGTAGCCATGGCAAACAGGGCAATATTAGCATCATGCTATCCAGTCAAAGGGCCTGCACGTTCTGCTGGGTGGAATGGTGCAGAGATGGAACTTCGTCCTCTCCAGGACCAGTAGTGGAGACTATAACACCAGACCCCATCATCCTGGTCCAAAGATACCAGCCGGTTCAGTCAGTCTCAGCTTTCTTAAGGACTGTCCAGCACTGCAGGAAGAAGGTCAATGGCTTTCACCACTCTGCCAGTGTATGTTTTCCCTCTGCTATCTCACACTCTCTCTCTCTCTATTACTGCACCCAACTTCCACCAAAATCATGCTCTAACATTCTCATTAATGATAGCACCATCTCCCTCCACTCAACGTCACTCATCCTAACCCCCATATGTTCTCTGATCTGCCTACTCACTCATTTGGGACATCTACCCACCTGACCCAACAGTCACAGCTGCTCCAACCATTTTTACTGCCCTAAATACCTGGTTCTCTGATATAAAGAGTGGGGTGGCATGGGGGGTTGGGGTGTGTGCATCTGGGTGGGATGCTTTTCGGACAGTTGGTGTGAACTTGTTGGGTTGAGTGGCCTGTTCCACACTGTGGAGATTCTATTAAAAAAAAGACAAGAAGCAGCCACAAGTAAGGAAGAAAGACTCAAGATAAGTGATGAGCTGCTGACATTCAGTTCCTTTAAGGAAAGCATCTTGACTCTGATGCTTTGAGTGACCATTTCCAAGCTCCTGAACTGATATTGGAGGCTGCCCTTGACTTATTGTGACAGGACTCCTTATTGAAAACCAGGCCCCTTGACATGACTGAAGCCTGCTGTCAATTGTGATAAGTATCCTGGTTTTATATTTGTACTAAATTGTGGGGTTAAAGAGAACTAATATAAGACTTTTAACTCTGGCTAAGGAAACATAGCACAAGAAGGCAAGGCAAGGCAAGGATGTTGTAAGCCTCCAGTTGACTGGGTGATTGTACATTGTGACAGCAAGTGATGAACCCAGAGATACAGCCTGGTTCAGTCCATGAGCAGGTTTGAGTGCAAGTGGATAGTGTTCTGACTGCAGCTTTACAATTATAGGTACTGGTGCAGCATTGAGGTGCCAAAGTATCCTGTAAGTAAACTGGAGATGTACCATGACAATTCTTCAAGGCTAGCACATACCGGATGCTAATATTGGTGGGGTGCATGTTACCGATTCCAAAGAAACATGTTGAAGGCCGAACTTGCCTCATTGACATTCAGCATTCTAACTTACCAAAGTCACCAAACAAAGTAGATGATGAACATTTATGTGACTATGGTGCAGTATTGCTATCCTTACCTTTAGACTTCAAAGATCTGGGTTCAAGTTTCACCTGCCCCTTAAGTGCGCCTGAATATATCTGAACAAATCGACTAAAAGAGGAAATGAGATATCCTTGACATCAAGATTGGCATTGCCAGGCTTCTCATTCTGCCACTAATCTCTCAATAGCCACCTAGCTACTATAAGAATCCAGCCATGAAGTTAAATATTAATAAGTAAATAGGGTACCACAACAGTACTTGGGGGAGTTAAGGGTTAACAATAACTTTACTTTAGGAATAGCTACAGAGCATATGTGCAAGGCACTGTGTTACAGTCACATCAGATCCTATGTAACCAGAGCCATCTCTTGTATATTGTTATGTGCAACAAAGCTCATTAGTGTTCACTCATCTGAGTGTAAAACTGATCTTGCTACATTTCATGTGTTAAAATGTTTAACATGGATTAAAGAATGTTTACTTTTTGTGATAAACATTTTTAGCTACATTAGTCAAAGTTTACTAAGTTACCAGTCAAGCACAAGAGGGAATACATTTAAAGCAATATTCACTTTTGAAAAGAAATCACTTCTTGAAGCATTGATTAACTGCATGATCCATGGCGATTTTGATTTACAAATTAATTTAAGCAAAACTTAGTGTGGGGATAATACTTTTCTGAACACACTATTTGTCCAAAGTCTCCTCCTTTTTTTGTGGAATTTATTCATTTTCTGTTCCTCCCCTGTCCTTTGTTTTGTTCTGTGAGTATTGTATGAATGATTTTTGAAGACAATTTACCTATACGGATAGTTGTGCACGATAACAAAAGATTGGCATTTTCTTCTGGAAGGATGCGGGTACCTCTGATTGATATAAACATTACGTATTGAGGGTATGTCACTGAGATTGTACACAATGAGATATGTAATGTGACAAACTCTGCCAAAATGACCAGTCACCTAGATGTTTGTAGAAATCACCTGCATCATTTTTGTTTTGTGCAGCTGCTTCGTGGGTGCTACCACATGAGCCGAGGAGCTCATTGTTGCAGCTAGGCAGACAGGATACTGCCACCTGCACATCATTACAGTCCTTGATGATCAAAATGTTTTCCAGCTCAATAAATTGTTATAATCCGTTTATGTGGAATTGCCAATAAACTATACCAAACTTGATTTTAGAACTGTACTGAGCCTTTAAATACTTTGTGGTATTAAGGCAAAGCTCAATGCTTGCAGACCAATGGTAACTGTAAGTAAACAGGCTGGTTGTGAGGGTGGTTGTGGTCCAGTGCTAGTGACCCTATCTCTGAGCCAGGAGACCTGGGTTCAAGTCCCACTTGCTCCAGAAGTGTATGATAACATTTCTGAATTGGGTTGACTGAAAGTATCTACGCTTGGTTGAGGCAAAGATGGCAGAAAATGCAATGTGAGTTCACCATTTCAAATAGTACCACTGACTCTGCCATGGACAGTGAGGTGAGCAAAAAGTCCTGCCTCTTGTGCTTCGTGAATAAGTTTTAGTAAGGGCAAGGATTATTCTTGCCATATTAAAACTAGCTCCTTAAATATTATGCCATCTACATTCACAATTTGGCTGCTGTAATACACTCTTAAGGCACAATGCTTTAGAAACCGCAGTGTGCCAATAACAGAACACAGTCCCAGTGTACAGTGTGCTACACCTGACCAGTACAGGAGCACGGTAATAGTTCTGCTGGGTGATTAGGATACTTAATGCCAGAGAACCGCAGGTGCCACTGGCTTGGGTGGGTTAGCTCATCTGGTTCAGAAATAGGAAAACTGATAGGGTGTACATGGTTTTGGCTATATTGGTTTGATTCCTCATTTATACAAAGTTGATTTTCAGCAAAATATATTTCCGTTTCTTCTTGAAACTTCATTCGCCATTCCAGGATATCTGATGAATGAGTTAAATGACAAATATGCAGCAATGCATATTTGCAACTCTTTTGCAAACTTGGAACAAAACATAAGAGTGCAAACCCAGATAAGTTATCATTGTGGTTACAATGTCTGAGACAATCAGTTTTCAACAACAATCAGCTCAACTCTCAAAGACTGCTAGTGCCACACAAGTAGAATTGTGCAGATTACACCCGTTTTTTAAAAATAGATCATCTTAGTGATACAAGGTTCTGAACTTGAGTGAAAGAATAAGTTGCTGCAAGTTTTTTGTTTTCTCATTGTATCTTTTTCTGTCAATAGGATTCCACCTTCCCTGCTCTTGTGAACATAATGTTTTCATGAATCAGTGAGAATCACTTGGATTCAGTGAACACTCTGTAAAGTCATGTCCACTTTTAAGCTTTAACCCTAACGATTGGTATACTATTAAAAATGGAAACTGGCAAGAGTAGTGGTCTAACATTGTTCCCTTTAGGGTGAAACGTAACAGCAACAAGCCCAGAGAATCCTGGATGTCTAGGAATATTCAGGATTGGTTAAGATGAAAAAGAGAGGAACAAAGGGAACAAATCAATGGAGGGTCTATTGGAGAATGCAATGAGCAGAGGGGAAATTTAAGAAACTAATTAAGGAGGGCAAAGAGAGAGCATGAAACCAACATGGTGGGGTAAGATTAGGGACAGTCCTAAGGAGATCCCAGGATATCAAGGGAAAGAGGATAACCACAAAAACAGTAGGGCCTGTTAGGGACTGATGGAGCTATCTGTGCGTGGAGCTGGAGGACATTAGTCGAGTGTTCAATGAGCACTTCACTTCTAGTCTCATTTGCAAGGAAGAAAGATGTCAGTACAGAATTCAGGAATAGGGACTGAGAGGTTCTTGAGCAGTATGACACAGGGAGTGAAAAGATATTGGCGGTTTTGACTTAAAAGTGGACAAATACCCAGTTCCAAATGAGTTGTATCCCAGGCTGCTGTGTGAGACGAGGGAGGAAGTTACAGGTGCTCTGACCCAAATTTTTACAGTAATTCCTTTCGGGCCACGGGGGAGGTGTCAGAAGACTGGAGGGCACCTAATGGAGTCCGACTTTTCAAGAAGGGCGGTTGATATAAACCAAAGTTACAGTTCAGTGTGTCTCACATCAGTTTACTGGAAAATTTTTAGGCAAAATTCTAAAGGAGAAAATCAATCTCTGCTTAAAGAGGCAAGGTTTGATCAGGGACAGTCAGCATGGTTTTGCCATAGGTAGGTCCTGCCTAACAAATTATATTAATTTGTTTGAGGTGGTGGCCAGGTGTGTAAATAAGGGTAGTGAATTTCAGCAAAGTCTTTGACAGGGTTATACATAGAAGATTGATGAACTTCGTAACATGGGATCCAAAGTAACATGGCACAGAGGACTGGTTATGTGACTGCAGGCTGGTGTCCAGTAGCGTACCACAGGGATTAGTTCTAAGTCTCTTATTGTTCATGATACATACAAATGTTAGATGGTCAAATTGGTGCCAGATGCAATTTAACCCAGATACATGTGAGGTGATGCACTTTGAAAGAAGTAACAAGACAAGGGAGTACACAATGAGTAGCAGGAGAGTAGGAAGCTCAGAGGAACAGAGGGATCTTGGGATACTTGTTCACAGATCCCTTAAGGTGGCAGGAGTGTTTAATAGGGTAGTTGAAAAGATATGTGGTAGACTTGCCTTTATCGGGGGGGTGGGGGAAGGGCTGATGAAAGGCTTATGCTCAAAACGTCGATTCTCCTGCTCCTTGGATGCTACCTGACCTGCTGTGCTTTTCCAGCACCACTCTTAACTTGCCTTTATCAATCAAGGCATAGCTTTTAAGAGCAGGGAGGTTATAGTGGAGCTGTGCAGGTCTTTGGTGAGGACACAGTTGGAGTACTGAGAGCAGTTCTGGTCACATAGGTTATGATTGCACTGGAGGGGGTGTAGAGGAGATTCATCCGAATTTGCCTGGATGGAGCAGTTTAGCTGTGAAGGGGAGACTGGATTCGCTCGGGTTGTATTCCTTACAGCAGACAGAGGACCAAACCAGTCCACACCGACCCTCCGAAGAGTAACCCACCCAGACCCACTTCCCTCTGACTAATGCACCTCACACTATGGACAATTTAACATGGCCAATTCACCTGACCTGCACATCTTTGGACTGTGGGAGGAAACTGGACCACCCAGAGGAAACCCACACAGACACGAGGAGAATGTGCAAACTCCACACAGACAGTCGCCAGAGACTGTAATCAAACCTGGGACCTTGGCGCTGTGGGGCAGCAGTGCTAACCACTGTGCCACCATGCCGCCCTGTAGATAAGATTATGATTGGTGGATAAGAAGGAGCTGGTCCCTTTGGTTGAAGGCTCAATGACAAGGGGCATAATTTTAACATGAAAGGTAGGAGGCTTACAGGGAATTCGAGGAAAACATTATTCACACAGCGGGTAATGGGGGTTTTGAGTGCACTTCCTGGTAGGACTGTTAAGGTGGGAAATCTCAGAACTTTAAACAATCAAGATTCGGAGATGCCGGTGTTGGACTGGGGTGTACAAAGTTAAAAATCACACAACACCAGGTTATAGTCCAACAGGTTTAATTGGAAGCACACTAGCTTTTGGAGCAACGCTCCTTCATCAGGTGATTGTGGAGGGCTCGATCGTAACACAGAATTTATAGCAAAAATTTGCAGTGTGATGTAACTGAAATTATACATTGAAGAATTGATTGTCTGTTAAGCCTTTCATCTGTTAGAATACAGTGATAGTTTCACTTCTTTCATGTGTAAATCACAAAACCCTTTTTTTTAAAGTTGCATTCTCGGGTTAGCTGTTAACAATGGTGATAGCTAGACAATATGTTGAAGGTGTTAGCCCCCTGTGTTCTCTGTCTATGACCTGATGTTTAGATTGATTCCAATCTAAAAAGTGAAATAACAGAGTTTTACATAAATTCATGCAGTTTTTGAGCTCAGAGTTCGACATGAATCTATGTGGTTTTTGAGCAAAGTGCAATGTAACTCTGAAAGTACCAAAAAAATTCACCACCATGTGTGCATGTGGGTCTTTGTCTGTCTGTGTGTGTGTCTGTCTGGGGTGGGGGTTGTGAGTGTGAGAAAGTGTGTGTGTGTGTGTAGTGAGTGCAGAGTGTCTTAAGTCTGTGAGGGGGTGCGTGTGTGGGAGTATGTGTGTCTATAAGGGTGTGTGTGGTGTGTCTGTGTGCGCGTCTGTGTGTATCTGTGTCGTGTGCATGTGAGAGTGTGTGTGTGTGTAGGAATATCTGTGTGTGTGCGTGTAGTGCAATGGTGATCACCTGTAATGTGACATGAACCCAAGGTACAATCAAGGCATAGCTTGCAATGTTATAACATATAAAGCATTGTGACAGTGCTGGAAAGTGGAATTCATGTAAGTTAGAGTAATTATTTGTCAGTGCAGACTCGATGGGCCGAAGGGCCTCTTTTATACCGGATGATTTTTATAATTCCATTCAACCACAAGGGGCATCATAGCCAAGCCTTTTCTTGTCAGTGAGATTGTGACATGTGTGCTTTCAACAAAGCTCACACTTCAGTGATCAATTACCAACCTTTACCGCACTAGACCTTTATGAAGTACCACTTCGTAAGGAATCCAATTGCTTGAAAGATACAACTGGTAAATTTGACAAACAATTTTTTTTAATTGTTGGGACTTAATATTAACATCATTTTAACATTTGCAGAGTAGGCCATCCAGTGAGCTGCATTAAATCTTAAAATGTAACTGATATTTTGATATGGGTGAACAATACTCTATGTACACAGCCTTCCCCATGTTCGTCTAATCACACAACCATGTGGGAGGGACCATGTAACTTGGATTGACAAAATCTCATTGCTCTAAGTGCCATCCCCACTTTATGTATCTGATACAAATGCAGACATTTTCACTTTAGAAGTATTATAATAGCAGACAGTTTGTTTGTAAGTGATCATCAATCAGATAAAACATTTCTGGTGGAATTACTGTATTTTCCTTTAATTTAAGAAAAACATTTCCTTCCAGGGTAATTGACTGACTACAGTTAACTACTCTGCTGCCTGAGTGAATAATCACCCCAGTACATTAAAAAACAAAAGAGCACAGTCCAATATTTCAGTTCCCTTTGATGGTTCCGTAATGTCTATTAGTAATAGCTGCAAAACTTATTAGGTGGGAAAACATTTTTCTTCAACTGGAAAACTCTCAGTTATTGAGTAGGTGCAGTGAATATACAGTGATTAGTCTGCAAAGACTCTGCCCATTACCTCACTTTCTCTGCTTCTGAAACCCTCACTCATGCTTTTGTAACCTCTAGACATGACTATGTCAATGCATTCCTGGTTAATCTCCCACATTCTGTCTGCCATAAATTTACAGTCAGTGAAAACTCTGCTGCTTGTGTCGCAATATCAAGCAGTGTTCACGAAATCACTCCTGTGTTTGGTGAACTGTTTTTGCTCTCATTTAAGCAGTGACTTGATGATGGAATTTTCATCTTAGTTTTTAACTCTTTTCATGGCTTCATCCTTCCCTATTTCTGTCATCACTTCCAGTCCCACAATCTTCTAAGCAATCAGTGCTCCTCAATTCTAGCCTCTTAAACATTCTCTAAGGTGATCACATATTTTTGATCCACCTGATTAGAAGTGTTATGACACACCCCTAAAGAAGATGGAACATGCACATGGGTCTCCTGGTTCAGAGATAGTCACTGTACCACAAAAACCTTTCCTTCTACTATCTGGGCTCTAAGTTATTGAATTTCCTCCCTAAATATCCCTTTTCTCTACTTTCCTCTTTACAACTTAACTTGCTAATTACACTTTGGTCATCTGCCCTTATATATCCTATGTCAAATTCTGTTCTGATGCATTCCCATGTAGTTTTTCAGGACCTATTACAAAAGATACACCATATTAACATAAATTATTGATTTATTTAAAGGAAAGCTGTGAACCTTCAGTAAAGTTAAAATAACATCTTCTTTTAAGGTGTTATCCCTGGGATGATCTCTTTATATCATTGATTACACAAATTGAGAAATTATGTTATAGAAACAAAAACGGGACAAGTGATGTCGAAGAAAGCATGCTGATGAAGAATGCTGGGAAAGAGCTGCTAGTCACAGGGCGTTAATGGCACCGTACTCTATAAAATCAAAAGGTGAACTTTAAACCTCTATCAAGATCAGGGATTAGCACTTTGTCAGCTTCAAAAACAAAAAAAACCTGAAAAAATTATAGAACAGGTCAGTTAGCCCACAACGTTATGCTGAACACGATGCCAAATTAAACTAATCCCTTCTGCTTGCCCTTGTTCCATATCCCTCCATCTCTTGCATGCTCATCTGTTTATCTGAAAGCCTCTTAAACATCCTATCATATCTGCCTCCATCACTACCCCGGTAGCATGTTCCAGACTCCTACCACTCTCTGTGTAAAAGTCATGAACCTCACATCTGCTTTGAACTTGCCCCTTCTCACCTTAAATGCATGCCCCTTAATTTTAGACATTTCAACTCTGGGAGAAAGATTCTGACTGTCAGCCCTATGTATGCATCACATAATTTGATAGGTTTCTATCAAGTTTCCCTAAGCCTCCTTCACTCCTGAGAAAACAACCCTAGTTTTTCTAGCCTCTCCTTATAACTCCTGCCCTCTAATCAAGGCAGCATCCTGGTGAACCTCTTTTGCATCCTCTTCAAAGCCTTTACAATCATCTTGTAATGTGGAAACCAAAACTGAACACAATTCTAAGTGCAGCTTAATCAAAGTCTTATAAAGCTGCAACGTGACATCCTGACTCTTGTATTTAATGCCTTGACCAATAAAGGCATGCATGCTATATGCTTTCTTTATCACCCTATCTACTTGTGTGGCCACTTTCAGGGAGCTATGGACTTGAACCCCAAGATCCCTCTGGACATCAATACTGTTCCCCCTCTGGACATCAATCCTGCCATTATATATGTTTCCTTAACGCTTCATCTCACAAAGTGCAGCACTTTTGGTCTTCCCAATCGCATTAATAAAATTAAAGCAGGAAAAGATGATGGCTATGTGTTCTATGTCTCTCCGTACAATATTGCCATTGCGCCACTCCTGTCTCTCTCTGTTGACCATAATCCTTTGCACAAAGGAGCTAAGGTCCCTTTTTTCACTGGGTGGTTGTAGTCTGGTATACGTGAGGAGGCACTCAAGACTTATTATATTGTTTGAGTTATTGTAGAAAGGTATATAAAAACACACTCATTGAATTCCAGCCTCAATGTAAAATTAGAAAAGTGGCAAATAAATATTCTTCCAAAACAGGACTTAGTGTCAAACACAAATTTAAAATATCCTCCTTTTCTACTTTGTGCAGAACATATGACTGTTAAGTGACAAAGCTTCCAGGCTCAAAAGGAGAACTGACATTTTCCTCAGGTAGTGTGTTATTATCGTTTGTTTTCATTTTTTCCCCCTGTAATCCTAGTGGATACAGAAAGGTTTAACCATTAAGCAACAAACAAAAGCATAATACCAATCAGAAAGTCATTAAAAATAATTTGGTCTGTTAACACATACAGTCTTTATACACAAAAATATAATTACTCACGTACTTGATGCACTATTTATAGCATTAAGGCTGCTTGTTAATAGCTGTTTAGCCTAACCTAATAAACACAGATGGATCATAGTAATTAAGTCAATTAGGTGTTGAAATATTTACCTTTTAAGTATTTAGGAAGATAAATAAGCATTAAAAGTGCTGTTAACAAACAGGAAGCACCAAAATTAAAACCACTTTCTAACAGTGAACGTATGGAATATTTTTGAGTAAGATTGAAAACATGCACCAAAACATTGCTGTCACTATCCATGTATCATTGTTTACAGCAACAGTAAGGAAAGAATTTGTTTATGACTGTATCATAGAACAGCTGCAGCCCAGGACAAGACCTTTTGGCTGATCGTGTCAGTATTGACTCTTTGGAGGATCCACTCCTACTCATTCTACCTTTCCTCGTAACCCTGCAAGCTTTTTCTCTTCAACTGTTGATCCAATTCCTTTCTGAAAGCCAAGACTGTATCTGTCTGACACACTCCCAGGAAGGGGAGATCCAAAGTATTTCCTGGTTAAAAAAGAGATTTTTTTCTCAAGTCATCTATTATCTTCCTCTAAACCTTTTAAAATCTGTGTTCTCTAGTTCTCAACCCTTCCACTAAAGGGAGCTGTATCTGTTGTCTTTTGTCTTATGTCCCACAAACAGTAGGTCAATAAACTTTAAGAGACATGTTCATGATATTATCATTGTTTCATCATGTTATCTTTGGGTATCACTGTCACAAAATTGCCCAAAGTAAACATATGCCCCTTAAAGAGGCAGGCTGGGGAAATAATAATGGGAAACCAGGAAATGGCAGAGGAGTTGAATAAATACTTTGCTTCAGCCTTCACAGTAGAAAATGATAATGACATGACAAAAGTATGAAACAATCAATGGACAAAGGCAGGAGAGGAAATAAATTCAATAACTATCACTAGACTGCCAGATAGACTAATGGGCTAAAGACCAATAAGTCTCTGGGCCTGATGGGATACATCCTAGGTTATTGAAAGGAGTAGCTAGAGAGAAAGTGGATGCACTGCCAGTAACCTTGCAAAAATCCTTAAAATCTAGACAAGTCCCAGAGGATTGGAAAATTGCCAATTTAACAGCTTCACTTACAAAGGGAAGGAGAGAAAAAACAGCTAACTGTAGGCCCATCAACTTAACGTTTTTTACTGGGAAAATATTAGAGTCTATTATAAAAAAATTAAATAGCAGAGCATTTAGAAATACACAATAATACCAAAGAGTCAGCATGGCTCTACAAAGGGGAAATCATGTCTGACACATTTACTAGAATTCTTTGTGGCGATGACAAGTGGGACAGATAAAGGAGAAGCACAGGTCTAATATATTTGGATTATCAGAAGGCATTTGATAAGGCACCACACTTTACATTACAGCAAACTTTGTTTCAACCGAAAAACTCACTAAACTGGCAAAAGGTATATACCTGAATTATCGTAAATTTATTGTATTATCATGATCTCAATGGCTGGGTAATCAGTTGAGGGTGCGAGTGAGAAGGCTCTCTGCTGCTAAATTTTATTTAGGAAAATTGCATTATTATTTAAGTTATTTACGCTGTAAATAAAGTAGAATAGTGATGGATATACCCTCTGCATTATGTTTCTATTACTGAGTGTGTATTTTTACATTAATTATGTGGATCTTTTGATCAATAGAGTATTGATCAGCCAGTACACTTCTGATCCCATATGTGCTAGTTTAATAAGACGTTTGCTGTATTTGATAAGAGCTTTTGATGTTGGAGATAGTATATTGACATGGATAGAAGATTAGCTAACTGATAGAAGACACTGAGTGGGAATTAAGGGATACTTTCAGGATGGCAACGTGTAACTAGTGCAGTACCTCAGGTTTCTGTGTTGGAACTACAATTACTTACAATATATATTAAGGACTTGCACGATAAGAGTGAATGCACAATAGCCAAGTATCCAATGACAAAATTAAATGGGGGCAGAAGCATAATGTAAATTAAGCAAATGAATAATCAGAAGACCCAATAACATCACAGTTGCACTTGGAGTTCGGGCTCTAATGGTACAATATCCATGAAAGCAATAAATAATCACATTCGCTGAGCCAGCTCAAGCAGACTAGAAGAGAAATCAGTTCATAATACAGCCAGTAACAAACTGGTAGCATCAGAGTCAGGTCAGGAAATGTCACCACTTCAAAGTAGAAAGGACTTTGAATGAATCGTTTGCCATCATAATTCTAAGGACACAAGAACAACAGCAATCTGACTGAGCTAGAAAGAGCAGAAAAATAAATCCATCCATTTTCACTGCCAGTATGCCCTGCTGGAAAAGGTGCACATGTGGAGATTGGGTGAAGACAGAATGATGCTTCGTTGTGATCACCCCCTGATAGAATAGCCTGTTCGCCCTTTCAGTGAAAAGGTCAGGAACGGTCATTTGGAATACATGCCAGAAAGTGTGTAACTGCACCCATTAAGTGTCAGGTTCGAAAGAGGAGAAGCAATTGACAACAAAAGTATGCTTTCCCAAAAATGATCGAAGTTTCAAACAGTATTCCCATGTAACTCAGTGCTGTTGATGCTGCAGCCAGTAATAAAAGTAATTTGCGTAGTCTAGGAAGTGTCTGTGACTCATAAGCATTACAATTCAATTTAGTGTTCAGGGTCCATTGGGGGAGGGAAGGAAATCAACCAGGTTTCCTGTTTTTAAAAAGTACAAACATGTGGAATATCAGTCGAGGGCTAAGGGGGTGATTTAGGGCACCCTCTCATAACACACATCTGATAGTATCAAGGACCACCCAGTGCAACTGCTGACACTTATGAAACTGTACCTAAAGAAAATTAGCACCTTTAGACATGATGAAAAGAATAATAAGAAAATTAGATGAGAATAGAGATGTTAGGATCTATGGTAATGTGATGATAACTAGGATCCCAAATCATAATCAGACTTTTATGATACATATCTTTTAACAAATTATTTTACTCCTTTTTTGTCACCTTTTCTGTATTTCGCCAGACTGTATGCACACAGTATTCAAGGGAAACACTTCAGTGTGTCATACTTACGTAATATTAACTTATGGACAATACGTATGCACTATTAAGTACAAACTTGAAGTGGACACTTTAATCAAACACAAAATTGAGTTGAGAGGTCAGATGGCCCTTCTTACTGCTGATATGTCAAGAAAATAATTTTCTTGACATTAAAATACGAGTGACCTTCGTATAATAATGACTGCACTTCTCAAATTAATTAAAAAGACTGACTTCATGGTACTGTTGTGGCCATTGTAACTCCAAACTTGAAATCCAGAAACAACAAGTGTGAAAATGTTTATTTTATCAACATGGAATGTGGTTGAGTGATGTCAGCATTCCACTCGCTGACATTGGCCTCACCATCAAAAACTATTTATGAGGACAATGAGAAGAGCTGCTCTGGTCACATGACAGAGTTAAGGTTTCGTAGAATCCCTTCAGTGCAGGTGCAGGCCATTTGGCCCATCGAGTCCAAACCAACCCTCTGAACAGCATTCCACCCACACCCCCACCCAACCTCGTACCTAATCCCTGTATTTCCCATGGCTAGTCCACCTAACTTGCATATCCCTGGACACTATGGGCAATTCAGCATAGCTAATTCACTTAACCTGCACATATTTGGACTGTGGGAAGAAACCAGAGCACCTGGTGGAAACCATGCAGACACGGGGAGAATGGACAAACTCCACACAGACAGTCACCCAAGGTTGGGATTGAATCTGGGTCCCTGGTGCAGTGAGGCAGCATTACTAACCACTGTGCCACCGTGCTGCCTGAAAAGGATTTCAATAAAGCATATTTCAGTCAGACTGGCAGGAATGTTTGAATGGGAAGGATCCTGTCTAAGACCACGGGCGCTTAAGCCACAAGTAGGCAGCAACTTGATTTGCCTTGAACTCCTTACTGGAGGAGTAATACTTGGGCTCCACTATTTCATCTTGACTGCAGCATAAGAAAATCTGCCACTCAGAACATAATACAACAGTGAATATATCCTTCTAAACTACCGTAGCATTCTTCATCGGGACAAAGGATTGCAGACATGCATCAAGAAGAGAGGGGGTGTGTGAGTATAAAAACATGGGAACAGTTGTGTAAATTCAGGTGTTGAACAATAAATGTTTATAGTCAACTTTTACAACTTATGAAAACTTGTAATTTGCCTGTTCCAACCCTCAAAACACTCAGGAGTTGAAACATCTTTGTTTGAAACCCGCTCTCTTCGTTCAGTAGGACAGGTTGAGGTGGGGGGCGTGGCAGGGGCTGACCTATTGTTTCTCGTCTGTCTGTAACAATTAAGTACAAGTCTGTACCATTAACGACATAATTTTTCACCCTAGCTATGCTTCCTTCTACCAAACTGTTGATATTCCTTTTGCTAAAGGTTCAGGTCATGTGGTGTGAATGTCTGATTAACATGTTCTAGACATGATATTTAATAATGCATCTACACCCAGGTGAGCATAGAAAAAGATCCACATTGTACACAGAGGAACCTCAATTATCCAAAAGAAACGGGGAGGCAGTATTTTGTTCAGTTAATTGAATTCCGGATAATCGAATGCTGGATAACATAATTTAGCCGAGGATCGAAACCTTGCGATCTTGCCAGATAATCGAATGCTGGATAATTTACAGAGCTTCCTCTGTAAATGTTCTCCCAAAATTGTGACAAATAGATGTCTGTAAGTGGGACTAACCTTCTGAAGATAGGAGAGTATGTAGGGAAACCATCCATAAGGACATCTTTTATAAAGGACCATAAAACTGCTGGTACTGAATGGACTGGCCAATTGCTTGAAAATCAACATTCTCAAGTTGGTATATCGAGGGTATATTGTTCAATCTGTGGATACTCATTCTGACCAAATATTGAGGTCTCATCAGAATGGAATCAATAGGAATCAAGCTAATACTCTGTCTTCATTTATATCAAAGGATTAAAAGAATAATAGAGAATTAAAAGTATTCTCAGACACTTAGTGGCACAATTTAACAGTCACCTACAGCTTTTCAGTAATATCCTGATACAGATATTGACTTTGCAGACTAAGAAAAACAAAATTGCTTCATACGTCTTTCCCCATCGTTAAATATCACTATCAACCAGTATGTTTCCCATTTTCTCTTGGACAGTATATTCCATACAGAAAGAACCAGGTGTCTTGAGAATACCTTTTTCCACGTATGGAGTCAGCTATTACGAGGGGGCATAGCTTTAAATTAAGGGGTGGTAGGTATAGGACAGATGTTAGGGGTAGATTCTTTACTCAGCGAGTCTTGAGTTCATGGAATGCCCTGCCAGTAACAGTGGTAGACTCTCCCTCTTTATGGGCATTTAAACGGGCATTGGATAGGCATATGGAGGATAGTGGGCTAGTGTAGGTTAGGTGGGCTTGGATCGGCGCAACATCGAGGGCCAAAGGGCCTGTACTGTGCTGTATTTTTCTATGTTCTATGTTCTATGTTCAGTTTCCCCATTATTGGTTGTGTGACTTACATTTTATAAGCTACCAGACAAGCGAATAAATGCTAGACAATTCATCTTAACATCTATAACTCTGGATGAGACACCCCAAACTCATTACAAAATCTGTTGAACCATCATCTTACTAGTTATGCTGCAGTTGAATTCATGCCCAGCGCTTAATGGCACAATTTAACAGTCACCTACAGCTTTTCAGTAATATCCTGATACAGATATTGACTTTGCAGACTAAGAAAAACAAAATTGCTTCATACCTCTTTCCCCATCGTTAAATATCACTATCAACCAGTATGTTTCCCATTTTCTCTTGGACAGTATGTTCCATACAGAAAGAACCAGGTGTCTTGCACAAATGTCTCCAACCTTCTAGAATTTCTATTTTTGTTTTAAAAAGTGCACAAAACTTGCCTTTTCAAAAAGATATTTGAGATGTAAAGGGAATATCAAATGAACTTTCAATGCCATCAGAAAATCCCTTACCCCTCTTAAATCTTCGCATTTTCAACCCAAAGTCTCTCTTTTTATTAAGTAACATGTGCCTTCTGGGTATTAATCTTCTCCATCTCTTTCAATGTTATCATTTATCAAACCCCTACTGCAAGCTAGACTTGTGTTTCAGTGAAATAGTAATTGATGTGCTTTCAAGAATCAACAGATTTAAAATACCCACTTGAATTAAATCAGAGAATCAATGCCCAACCCTATTTTTCTGAAACATAATGTGAGGAAGCATACATTCTCTGTTACAATATTTTATGAAAATATAATTCAAATAAGTTATTTTAAAATATGTCTGGCAAATGCAGTTTCTTGTCTGACAGCAGCTTGCAAAAAAATTATGGAAATGCTAACCTTAGTCCCAGTGCCAGTCAGTAAAACATTCCTTAATTCAAGTGACAGCCCTGAATTAAACCCTAATAAATATTTGTGTTGGTTCACATCTGGAGTCCCTCCCACACTTACATGTTTTGGCAACAGCTTCAGCCTTCAAGATGTATTCATTTATGAAATGTTGATTGCAATGCTACATTTCAATTAAATATGGATTACTCAAGCAATTTTATTACATGCGTATGATACATCCCAGGTTAGAAATATACAAGACAGTGCTTATATTGCAGAAGTACAGCAATAAATCAAATAGACTACTTTCTGAGGGCAGGTGACTTAAAATTCCCTTTGCAATCTCTGGAGGATTGTAGGCCCATCTCTTCATCAAAAATAGTCACTTCCAAAGTAATCAGCTGCCATTTTCTTACCTGCAAATAGCTGAGTGCTTAAATCTTGTATGCTCCTATAGAGACATGTGATTAAGACAGTTCCTACACCAGTTGAAAATGGGGGTAAATAGAAATGCAAATTCCAATACACAATTTGCTGCAATCCACACTGTTTCCAAGAGAGTTGTTGACTTTCCCTCACAAAATAAATTATGCACATTCCACAGTACTGGCAACAGGCATTGTTCTTGATCCATAGCAAGCAGCATTGATTCCATTGTATAAGTGTGGTACTGAGCAAGAGTGAGTGCTTTATTTTGTTTATTCCCTCTTTGTATTGTAAATTAACTAATGTACTTTCAATTCAAAACTCTTTCTACCAAAATATGTCCATCCCACATTTATCACAAATGTACCCATTCTTTTAATAATGTTAGAAGTACACATTGCTTGTCTTCCCATCTCTTGTATTACTTTCGAAAGACATTTAATTAATATTAATGGATCACAAGCTTAATTTCCTCCCCATGTCATTGGACAGGAAAATCCTTGTCTGCTGAATGACTTGAAAGGGAAATCTTTCATTAAAATGTTTAATTTCAAACCTTCTATAATTTGGAATATAGTTTCCTGATCCAAGCAAGGGTTACAGAAAAGTAGCAGCTAAACACACAATACGATCTAAGAGGAAATTGACAACGTGAATATATTGATACACAGCAAATCATGTCCAAATCATTCAGGTTTATCTTGAGCTCTGTAGAAATGCTCCTGCTCAGTAATATCAATCTGGCTCACTTTACAGAGAGGGATGTTACAATAACTCCTTGAAACACCCTTCACTGTCACTAATAACAACAGTGGTGTCAAACATAGCAGCAAACCACAGGTAACAATTAATTATTACAACATTCCCAGAGGACGTAGCTGAGAGTCTTTTAACTATAAATTCTCCACGGAAAAGTGTTTGGCAAACATGTTATGTAAACCATAATAAAATGGAAGATTGTGTCACTTGCATGTGGCATAAACACACGTGGGACTATCCACAAGGGAAAAGTTTTCTGAAAAGGTGTTGCACTACAATCCCACATTGTACCCATTACTGGGGAAGGAACAGTATCATTTCAACAGGAGCACTTATCCAAATTCCAGGTTGCCAGACAAGCTTTACTTCTTTTTTCCTTTAATTTCATATGATTCAACTTCAAGAAAGGAACTCAATTTGAATGATGACTCAAATTAATCAACAGTTATTGACCTATTTTTGAGCATTTCTGTGCAGCATTCATGGGATCTTCCCCTTAAAACCTTCCGCCACCTGCTTCAATTATATGATCAAAAACTAACAGTGAGAAACAAAATTCCTGGTCAAAATTTTATTTATAACCTTTTTAGAAAATTAATCTTTAAAAGCTCACAATTCTGGTACATTAAAAGTGATCTGAATAAGAAGACGATCAATAAATTACAGTTTGCTTCCATGTTTAACACAGTTATGCAAGAGAAATCGTTATAAAAAGAGATTTGCTTTCTATAGAAATTTCTGATTATACATCTTTAAAAAAAGTGACAAAGTGCTTTATACTATCTGGATGAGGCAAAGCCCCTGAGGGACAATAGATCACTCTACATACCTGCTCCAAATGCAAAGAAAAAGCTTTTATCTGGATTTGCCTCCAGAAGAGCTGTCACCCTTTTGCCCATTCTTTCATTCCTCTTGTAGATTAACTCCTGGCGGAAATAGTTGTCTATCTCCTGAGCTGTCACCTGCTCATGTGGCGGGAGGGTGGTGTTGATAAAGTTAGGCATCTGTGAGAAGAACAAGCCAAGTGATTATTATTTTAAGAATGGCTCCTAGATATATCTGACACAGGATTACAGTTTCTCATGCTTTACTGTCGAGATAAGACAGATTTATTTAAATTGAGCTGAGGTGCAATAATCACTCAGCTGTTAAATCAAACTGATAAACCAGACACACTCAATGTTTGACTGCATTTTAGACTTATTTCTGTTTTGTACACATTATCCAAAAAGCAAAATATTATTTGATTGCCAATATACAGGCTCAACAAATTCAACAAGATCAGTCATCAAGTAATGTATCTGAGAATTAACTCTTTCCTTTGCTGAGTTAGCGGATCTCTGCTGCTGGAATGATTTGAGGCATTACATTTGGCTCTTTCTGGCAATATATATTTGTGTGGTCAATCAATAAAGACAGGACTAGCCTTGTCTGTGATTTTTCCTACAGACAAAGCTGTAACTCTCAAGTCACTCACTCTGGAATAATGATTACTTTGGCAAGGTGAGATAGAGTAACTGGTGTCTTTTATACTGAACTCGAAATAAGCAATGCCATAAAGACTGGAAGGGAACAGAAGAAAACAAAGCACAAAAAAAGTGGAGAAAAAAATGAAAGCACGATGTAATGTGAAAAGCAAATACATGGAAGTGGGGTGGTCATCATTGGCAAATTTGCAATTTTTGATTTCTGAAGAGCTGGGGACAATGTTCCTGAAATTTTCATCGAAGGAAGTCTGGAAGTTTTCATGATTGAGTCCATTACAACAGTGATTACACATCAGAAGTACCTTATTGGTTGTAAAAAGCACTTTGGAATGCCTTGATATCATAGAAGATAAGAAATAATTGGAAAGATTTCTTCCTTTAGAGCTGGACAAAAATCAATGATACTTTATTCATAAAAAATCAGCACACTGCTTTTTCAGTGTAACATTTCCTTTGTGCAATCATGTAAAGCAGGTCATAGCTTGGCCACCAGTTTCATAGAGGAGAAAGTGAGGTCTGCAGATGCTGGAGATCAAAGTTGAAACTTTATTGCTGGAACAGCACAGCAGGTCAGGCAGCATCCAGGGAACAGGAGATTCGATGTTTCGGGCACAGGCCCTTCTTCAGGAATGACCAGTTTCATATCTGTTCCAATTTTTATTTGCAGCAACTTGCTCCAAAATCAAGAGATCTACTGAACATGTATTGATTCACTTAACGCCTATTTTATGGTGATTGCACAAAATCAATGTTATACCTAATCTGTTTTAATGGACAATCCTATAGAGTCAAAAAAATTCTTCCAAGTTATACACATAATTTAAAAACCGCTGTCTTGTTGCTTCTGTATCCATTGCAGAGTACTGTTGGTCCTTCTCAGAAGCTATCTTCAGTGCTGTAGACTGCAAATCATGCGTTTGTGAAGTGGTTTATTTGGAGGCAGCTTAAGAGAAACAACCACAAGTCCCCTTTGACAATATTTGAAGAAATTTTGCAAAGTCTCCACAAAGCCACGAACAACCATTTTCCTACCACAGAGAAGAAATGAACCTTGGCCCTCTGCTTACTACCAACTGTAAACCTGCTCCATGATTCCTTAAGTAAAAGGAGAAGCAGATCACATTGCCCCACCCACTACCTATTCCAAACTCTTCATATCCACAGTTCGTTCCTTCTACTTTTACATTCTGCAGCACTGTTGTCTTACTAAGTTTCCACCCTGACACAGAATACAGGAATATTTAGTAATTCACAATAACACATATTAATTCAGATAACGGATTCATTCAATCAGCTTGAAGCTCACTATCATGCAAATCACAGTTTCTGGCAAGAGACTAAATTTTAATTTCAACACAAATTTCAGAAAAGAAATACTGAGGTGCTTTTGAGAAGGCGGTGGCCAAATTGTACAATGCACAGATGAGTTTACCCAGGTACCCAGGACCTTTTGAAAGTAGAGCCGGTGGTACTTCTCCAGTGCTGTGAGGTGCCGACTGTAGGTTGTCCAAGTTTCTAAAGTCTGTGGGAGCACTCCCTAAATCTCTTTACTAATCCGCAGCTTTCGTCATTAAGATGCTTTGTAAAACTTCTTTGATCAAGCATTTGACCATCAAATTTGAATATTTCCTTTCATAATTTGGTGTCAAATTTTGTTCTAGAGGAGTCCCATGAAGTGCCTTAGAAATTTTATCTTATTCAATGCACTATACAAATGCAAGTTGTTATGACAACTGTTATGTGTACACAGGGATTATTATTGGAAAAAGTGCAAAAGGCAAGTGTACTGACAGGAAGTGTGCACAGGTGGAAGATATTAGAATTTCTTAACTAGATAAAGATGACAGATGCTGTATTGAACTAACCATCAGGCAGTACTCAGATGGAGAAAGATGGGAGAGAAAATCCCAGGGTGCAGTGCACAGAGGTTAGGGTGGAAACAATCTGGGCTAGAATTTATTTGTGATGGGGGATGAAAGTAAACATTCCTCCAACCTCTACAAAAATCTTGATTAATTCATTGAATATGGGAGTTACTTGCAAGGCAGACACTTAGTTCCTATCCTAATTGTCCTTGAGACAGGGTATTATACCACCTTCTTGAACCACTGTTTTCTATCCAGTATGTCTACTTTCACATGCTCCAATAGATGTTAGAAATTTGGACAACCTTATTGCCTGCATTTCAAAGCACTGCAGAAGTACCACCAGCTATAGCTTCAGTCGAACAGCAGTATCATCTCCTCAGCCAACACAGTCAGCAACAACTCAAGAACCACTCCAAATCAGCTGTGTTCTGCAGGAAATATCATTTGGTTGCCAGACACCACAATGAAACAACTGCACTACTCAGAACTCAACTATGGTAGCAAACTCTGAGGGAGGTCAATGGAAAAGCTTTAGGGGTGTACTCAAAGCATCTCTGAGGAAACCAAACATCCCCAGCGACAGTTTGGGAGTCCCTGGCCTTTGTCCAACCAAAATGGAAATGGTTCATTCAAGAAGGCGCCAAATATATGTGCACTCACACCCACATGCACACACTCATATGCACACTCAATCTGTCGCTCCTACATGTGCACACATATAATTTTTGCAGAATTACCTTTTTTTTGCACAAAAACTGCATGAATCCATGTAAAAGTCTGTAAAACTATAGAGAGGATTGGTCAGTCTGACATAGCATTGGGACACAGACAGACCTCACATGTAATGTTTAAAAAGTTGAGCTAACTTGAGAATGTAATTTAGAGGAAGTTCCAGGATTTACATATCAAAGAACAGAAACCAGCATTTTCCATTCTAAAAGATGAAGGTTTAATCTAAATTTGGAGGTGCCAGCGTTGGACTGGGGTGGACAAAGTTAAAAATCACACAACACCAGGTTATAGTCCAACAGGTTTATTTTGGAATCACTAACTTTCGAAGTGCTGCTCCTTCATCAGGTGGATGAAGAAGCAGTGCTTTGAAAGCTAGTGCTTCTAAGTAAACCTGTTGGACTCTAACCTGGTGTTATTTGATTTTTAACTTTAGTTTTCATCTAAGATTGTTTACTGTATCACATTTTCATGACACTGGACTCTTTTGGCTATAAAATCTGTGAGCATAATCTTAACCTCCACAACCACCTGATGAAGGAGCGGTGCTCTGAAAGCTAGTGCTTCCAAATAAACCTGTTGGACTATAACCTGGTGTTGTGTGATTTTTAACCAAATATATTGAGTGACTTTGTCACGAACACATTGTGGCAAAAGTTGAGACTTTGGAGAGTGCACACAAACTCACAACTCAACTACCTGACTCTACAAGCACCACCTGCCCACCATGCAGCCATGTTTGTATGTGGTGTTTTGGATTTATCAATATGTAGGATTACATCAAGCTGCTACTTGATCATTCTTGTAAGAGATTTCTCAATTTTAGTACAACTACTCAGACATTAATGGAGAGACCTTAACAGCTTTGACTGGACAGGGTATACATTTGTCATATCTGGATCAATGCCAGTTATTTGATTTGATAAGTTGATTTATTTAGATTGCTTGTAGCTGTCACATACAGGGAGAATGTAATCCCAGTGAAGAAGGGCTTTACCCATCAGCTAATTACTCAGTGAAAGTCTTTTGTCATTTGTATCAGGGAAGGCTGTCCGTAATGCACTTATGAAGCCACCATTGGCACTTCTCTGGGATTAAGAATGCTGGAGTCAGAAAACCTATCCCTCAAAAGTTGCTGACCAATCAGGGACCAGCTATTTTCATTGTAGGCAGCATTATAAACAAAATGGCCTGCACCAGGAGCAAAAGATCAACAATGGATCCAAGGCCGAAGCTATGTGAGGACAGGATGAGGGTCACAGGTTGAGGATCAGCAGAGGGGGAAATCAGAGGCAGAAGCAGGGTTGTGGACTTGTTTTCAATGAACTCCTTCTCCCTATGATGAGTCCCTCAACCAGGTAGAGTGCCTTTAGATGAGGGACCTCTCCAGCAGCCCACAGTGAACCCCAAGAAGGGTTTATTTTCAGGGCAACCCGAAGCAGCACTTTTTCACCCGACTCTGGCTGAATACCAACAGTGGAATGATGCCCTTAATTGGGCAATAATTGTTGATTTGAGAACCTCAATTCGCATCCAGATGGAAAGATGGCCAATCTCACCATCAGACAGGGACAGTCTTTACATTCTGCCCATATTTACATACAGGAGGACTAGCTAAAGCAGGCTGATTTCCTATGGAATTTATTAACCAACCATATAACTACTGAAAATCTTTCAAAGAAAACAGCAAAACGTATTGTTTCTGAGCAGCCTGAATTGCTTTTAAGGGTTAGACAATTCAATGCCTGGAAGATCGACATCTAAAGTTCTCTTTTCCTGCTCTTCCCCTGTTTCCTTTAAATTGTAACTGTCCTGGAAGCAATACTATTGTAGTTAAACACTGGATGTAAATAAAATTAGACAGAAATATGGGTGCCCATAATGCCCATCGTGTGCTAACTGACAATTCATCAAGCGAGAAACAGGCAACTAGCAGTTGAATATTTTCCACACCTAGTGCAAAACAGCACCAATTTCATTTTCTCAAATATTTGTGAAATTATTTCGATCAAGAGCCAACAAAGTCACAATTAATTTGGAGTTTTATATATACAACATTCTTTTCCTTGTCACTGTTATGTCTACAACAGCTCAAAGAAAATATTACACTGTAAAATTCATCTATCACATCAAGAAAAGACAGTCTCTCCTTCTTCTTTCCAATGTTTTGGACATTAAACACTAACTTGTTTATTGTCTACCTTATTTCTATTTTTCTTTGATTATTTGTAACATGCAACACCTTCCATAGCAAGGCATCCTTCTAGTGATTTATGTTATAATGAATCACCTTTACCAAGGGAGGTCGGGTAATGATCGCAGTAAACCTTGCCACTCAATTATCAAGTTGTTTCCTCCAGCTATTCTCATCAATTTTCCAGAACTCTGCTTCAAAACGTTTAAGAGCCAGGCACCCTTTCCTTCATGATTTATAGCAGATGAAGTTATTATCGTCCCATCAGACCTCAAGGTCAGCCGCAAAGGAATTATAGACATGAAGCTTACCCCTTTACATCAATCGCATATCAAAAGTACTTATCATGTTCCTTCACAATAATGTAATTAACTCATATCATAATCTTTATCCACATTCCTGATCTTATCCTTTCACAAAATTGGATTTGAAAATCTCCTGCTTATAATTATGCATAAGGCAGGAAGATATTTTACATGTACTATTTATCTAAATGAACGTGCATAAACAAACTGTTCAAATTTTTTTCAACACTTTTCAGGAGGTTTTACAGTTAAACCTGCTTTCTTTATGTGAGGCATTCCATTAATATTTGCTTCTGATTTGTTGTTTGATATTTTGAGAGCTTTAACTTTACCCTATTTAGTACTACCATCCACCATCACATATACTGTATCAGTAGGGCAAGGTGATTTGGGTTTTCTGCTTCTACATAACAGTTAGTCCTTGTCTGCTTCACAGGAAATGCCCTTTCCGTAATGACATGAACCTCAGACTTGTCTTTTGTTTTAAAATCAAGCCCAGGCCTGGACTTTCATCCAAGTGTCAGGCAGGTGGAGCTGAGAGGACTCCAGCTTTGTGAACCTCTCCTTTAAAAATGGCTATGCAAGCCTCTGGTTTTCAGTTTGGTGTGTGGGGTGGCAGTGGGGTGGTGCACTAGATCAGCAGTTTGGGACCAGCTACTTCAGAAATAGTGAGGGGGTCAGAGGTGAGCCTGCCATGAGTTGGGCAACTCAAGCACATATGAAAAGTGAAAACCAAAAGAACTGCAGATGCTGTAAATCAGAAACAAAAACAGAAGTTCCTGGAAAAGCTCAGCAGGTCTGGCAACACCTGTGAAGAGAAATCAAAGTTAACGTTTCGGGTCCAGTGATCCTTCCTCAGAACTGATGGTGGTTGGGAAAACGTTAGTTTAAATGTAGCAGATAGGATGGTGGGAGGGGGGTAAGGAATAAACAAGACGTAGGGAGAGAGCCCAAAGAGAGAAAAGTTCAGTTGGACAGACAAAGGAGTTGCTAATGATCTGGTTTGCAGGGTGAATAGCTGTTAATGGAGACTGTTAGTAGTGTAGAATGGCAGATTATAACTAGGCCTCGTGTGTGTGATAGGGGGCGAGGACATGGGGAGTTCAGGCCCTAAAATTATTGAACTTGATATTGAAACCAGAGGGCTGCTGGGTCCCCAAGTGGAAAATGAGGAGTTGTTCTCCCAGCCTGCACTGAGCTTCGCTGGAGCACTGCAGCAAACCTGAGACAGAGATATTGGCCAGGGAACAGGGTGATCTATTAAAGTAGTTCGGCAACTGGAAGCCCAAGGTCTTTTTTGTGGGTAGAACATAGATGTTCTGCAAAGCGGTCACCCAGTCTACGTTTCGTTTCCCTAATGTAGAGGATACCGCATTATGAGCAGTGAATACAGTAGACTAATTGTGAGAACTGCTGGTAAAGTGCTGCTTCACCTGGAAGATGGGTTTGGTCCCTTGGATACTGAAGGGGGAGGAGGTAAGTGGCAGGTATTACACCTTTGGCAGTTGCAGGGTGAAGTGCAGTAGGGCTGTGAAGTGGGGGAGTTGTTGCGAGTGAAGGAAGAGTGGACCACAATATTCCAGAGGGAACAGTCCCTGTGGAAGGCGGTCAAGGGAGCCGAGGGGAATGTGTGTTTAGTAGTGGCGGATATGGCAGCTGGTGATCTTCTGGATGTGGATACTGGTGGGATGGTAGGTAAGGACAAGGGGGACCCTATCGCTGTTGCTGGAGGGAAGAGAGGGGGTGAGGCTGGAAATGCAGGAGATGGGTCGGATCCTGTTGAGGTCAATGGTGCTGGGGAATCCTCAGTTGAGGAAGAAGGTGGACATTGCAAAGGCTCCCTTGTCGAATTTGGCCTCATTGGATTGTGCATGATGGAGACGGAGGAACTGGGGGAATGGAATAGTTTTCAGGAAACAGGGTGCAAGGATGTATAGCCCAGGTAATGGTGGGTGTTTTGATTAGATTCCCTACAGTGTGGAAACAGGCCCTTCAGCCCAACTAGGCCACACTAACCCTCTGATGAGTAACCCACCCAGACCCATTCCCTGTAACTAACGCACCTAACTCTACGGGCAATTTAGCATGACCAATTCACCTAACCTGCACATCTTTGGACAGTGGGAGGAAACTGGAGTCCCCGGAGGAAACCCATGCAGACACAGGGAGAATGTGCAAACTCCACATCTACAGTCGCCTGAGGCTGGAATCGAACCTGGTTCTTTGGCTCTGTGAGGCAACAGTGCTAACCACTGAGCCACGGTGCTGTAGGTTTATGGGCGGGTTTATGGGTGGGTTTATAGTGGATATTTGTGGCCAGTCTATCCCCAGAAATGGAAACAGAGATGTCGAGGAAGGGAAGTGAGGAGTCAGGGATCGACCAGGTGAAAGTGAGGGCGGTGGGGAAGTCAGAAGTCTTTTCCAATTCCAAAAAGAAGACCTTTCCAACTCTGGACAAAAGAGGGAAGCAGCTCCGATGATATCGTTGATATATCGGAGAGTTGTGGGTGGGGCCAGGATAGGACTGGAACAGGGAATGTTGCAGGCATAACTGGGGGGGCCCTATCACCACCCCTCTGACCTGCAGAAAATGAGAGGAGTTAAAAGAGAAGTTGTTGAGGGTAAGGATGAGCTCAGCCAAACGGAGGAGGGAGGTGGTGGAAGGGGATGGTTCAGGCCTTTGCTCCAGGAAGAAGTGGAGAGCCCTGAGACCATCCTGGTGGGGGATAGACATGTAATGGAATTGCACATCCATGGTAAAGAGGAGGTGGCTGGAGCCTGCAAACTCAAAATTCTGGAACTGGCGTAAAGCGTGACAGGAATCACATGTGAAATGTGCTCCATCCAAAAGTTGCATTTGAGAGCCGTTTTATATTTATATCAAAGCTGTAAATGTTCTTAAATATTAGCTGACCCTGGAATGGATCCTGGGCCTTCGCTGTGGGAGAATTCTCATTGCCGTTGCCTGATCAAAAGGAACTATAGTGCACCACCGAAAAGATACAATGAATTCTCAAGCACAACCATGGAGATGGTATAGTCTTATTGATGTTATGTGGTGGTGGGAGTTAGCTGGCTAGACTCAGTGGATGACTGGTGAATAGTTCCATGCTCATTACCTCATCCATTTGTCCCTCTTTCCACCCATCAATCAGGGTGTGCCCAAACTTTGACCTGTGACCAGAAGTCTAACATCTGCACAGTGTAGCAGTGTAACTAAGAGGGAGCAAGCCAGTGGGGCTGTCAGGGATCACTGAGTGAGACAAACCACTTCGAAGGGATACCTATAACACAAGTAGCACAAAGCACTTATGCTGAGCCACTCTCTCCACCGCAATGTTAACAGTATTTATTAATGAAATGATGAAAATGGTTGGGACATGTGAATGACAGAAATGTAACTGCTCATCATCTTTTTCACCTTATATTTTTATTCAAAGAATATCACAGAGGAACAGCATGGGAAAGGTTGCAGCCAGTTGCCCTGTCCTCAGGTGAAGGAGCACAGAGGGATATAACATTCACTTAACAATCTACCTTACACAAGCAAGAAGCCTAGATACAACATCTGGCTGTGATGATCACAGCTGGAGACCACCAGCATTTGTGGAGTCATTGCTGGAAGAAATTCAGAGACATGTTGCACATTAGCACATTGAGTATCTGGACTCATCCACATAGGGGATCAAGGGAAGGCTCACATCTGCATCCTGTAGAGATAGTGTGAGACATCATGCACACCTCTGCTTGTAAGCAGCTCATATAATCTGTGCACAGAAGAGGTGAGACTGGGCACAGTGAAGCACAGACAATAATGCAATATTCTGCCATGCACTATATAAGGCTCACATTACTTCTCGTTCATGCAGAACAAAAGAATGTTTCAGAGATGTGCCAGGCGAGGCATAGGGTCAGCCTTCCTGAGGGTCAGCCTTCCTGTGGACCAAGTGGATATGGTGACCACCAAGTGATGCTAATTGCCAGTAGCAGATGATAATGATTGAGATCACCCTGGCAGATAACAGTAATGATTGAGGCAATGCTGTCACTTCACTGAGTATTATGGAGCATTGCAGAAAAGCAAATACGAGGATGTGTATGCATCATCAATGCAGTGGGAGTTTGGTTGAAGCATAGGTAAGAAGCGCAACATGCTTTTACTGGGGAAAAAGGTTCCACCTAAATAGCTCCTTGATTTTGTCCCACACCAGTCCTGGATCTGTGCACGTTGTCCCCATGCCGAGGTTAGATCATTCTTCAGGTATGAAGATGAACAGCTTCAGTGCTACATCCCATTTTACCAATACACGCAGAACAAGGTGTCAGTGTCAGAGATATTAGTCCCTCTCAGAGTGAACAGGAAAACTGATTATAGTAGTGGTCCAGTGGGCAGGAATATGGAACCTCAGGAGTCACTGTTTGGGGCACAATATTTGGACAATAAGCAATAGATGTCTGGATATCTGATGAAATTCCTGAGATGATGAAAGCTCACACAGAATCAAATAAGTACATTTGCCGTCATGAACTTGTGGGTTTAACTGCACGAACTCTGGCCATTGTCAATCTTCTAGAGAGACACGTGCAGCAACACTCAGAGTGGAGCAAGTGCAATGTCTCAATCAGGAAAGAGTGAAATCTCCCCCAATAGCCTGGAACACCACACTGCCCAGATCTATCTCTTACCCAAAATTCACAAACCTGACTGCCCCGGTCGACCCATCGTCTCAGCCTGGTTCTGCCCCACCAAACTTATCTCCACATACCTTGACACTGTTCTGTTCCCCTTGGACCAGGATCTCCCCACATACATTTGAGACACCACCCATGCCCTCCACCTCCTCCATGACTTTCAGTTCCCTGGCTCCCTATGCCTTATCTTCACCATGGACACCCAGTATCTATACACATCTATCTATCATGATGAAGGCCACCAAGCCCTCCATTTCTTCCTCTCCTGCCGACCCAACCCATACCCTTCACCGACACACTCATTCAATTGGCTGAACTGGTCCTCACTCTCAACAATTTCTCCTTCAAATCCTCCGACTTCCTCCAGACCAAAGGAGTAGCCATGGGCAGCTGCATGGGCCCCAGCTATGCCTGCCTCTTTGTCAGCTAACCGACACCATTCCCATCTTTTCCTCCGCTACATGGGTGTTACGTCGTGCTCCCACGAGGAGGTTGAACAGCTCATCAACTGCACAAACACCTTCCACCCTCATCTGGACCATCTTAGACACCTCCCTTCCTGGATCTCTCCATCTCCGATGACCGACTCAGCATGGACATCCACTTCAAACCCACTGACTCCTACAGCTATCTGGACTATACCTTTGCTTACCCTACCCCCTGTAAAAACACTATCCCCTACTCCCAATTTCTTTGCCTCCACTGCATCTGTTCCCTGGAGGACCAATTCCACATTAGAACATCCTTCTTCAAGGACAACATATTCCCCTCTCACGTGGTCAGTGATGCCCTCCAGTGCATCTCCTCCACTTCCCGAACCTCCGCCCTTGAACTCCACCCCTCCAATCGCAAAAAGGACAGAACCAACCCCCCACCCCCGGTCCTCACCTTCCACCCCACCAACCTCTGAATACAATGCATCATCCTCTGCCATTTCCACCACCTACAAAACAGACCCCACTACTAGGGATATATTTCCCACCCCAGCCCTTTCTGCATTCTGTAAAGATCATTCCCTCCGTGACTCCCTTGTTAAGTCCACGCTCCTCCCACCAATCCACCCTCCACTCCTAGCAGCTTCCTTTGCCACTGCAAGAGGTATAAAACCTGTGCCTGGCAGTGATTTTCCTGCACCTCCACACATATCTCTGTGTCTGTTGCTCTCGATGTGGTCCCCTCTACATTGGGGAGACAGGACGCCAACATGCAGAATGTTTCAGAGAACATCTCTGGGACTCATGCACTAAACAACCCCACCACCCTGTGGCCGAACATTTCAACTCCCCCTCCCTATCCGCCAAGGACATGCAAGTCCTGGGCCTCCTCCACTACCAAACTCTAGCCACCTGATGCCTGGAGGAAGAACACCTCATCTACCACCTTGGGACCCTCCAACCACATGGGATCCATGTGGATTTCACCAGTTTCCTCACCTCCCCTCTCCACCTTATCCCAGATCCACCTCTCCAACCTGGCACCGCCCTCTTGAATTTTCCTATCTGTCCATCTTCTTTCCCACCTATCCACTCCACCCTCAGCTCCGACCTATCACTATCATACTCCAACTTCATCCACCTATCGCATTCCCAGCTACCTTCCGCCCAGCCCCACCCCACCATTTATCTCTCCCCTCTCCCTTGGGCCTTCCCCACATTCCTAATGAAGAACTAATGATTGAAATGTCGATTTTCCTGCTCCTCGGATGCTGCCTGACCTGCTGTGCTTTTCCAGCACCACATCTTTTGACTCTGATCTCCAGCATCTGTAGTCCTCACTTTCTCCAAATAGCCTCGAGCAGTTCACTCAAAACATGAGCGCTGTCATCTCTGGAACACACACGGAGCTGTATAACCTAGACAGAGAAGTTGCACTGTTGGCAAAGACATTGTTGAATGAAAAACTGCTGTGCACCAGCAGCCAGCACGATCAGTCTCAACCAAAGGCACATCTCGGTTTATGGAGGTGTCTGAGGAGGCTAAAAGTACAAAGAACTCCTAAACATTTTCCTCCTACCTCCTACCTCTCCAGTACCTCTCCAATAGCCACAGGTGCTGTTGCCCGCAGCTGCCCATGTAGGGATGCAGAGACCTCAGTCTGAAGGAAGCCCAAAATGGGTGCCAATGACCATGCACCTCATTGTTGTAAATTCATTTATAGTGAGAGCGGGCAGCCTGCTTTCACCTGCCTGGATGTAACAATGATTTGGGGAGGGCACCTTGGCACTTATTAGGAGTGTGAGAGACAACAAGGCATCATCTCACCTACAGTACCAATGGGTCCACCTTGGGCCCACTTTTCACATTGTGTAGATCACGTCTGAGCACTCTTAAATGTATTTACTTGCACTTGTACATGCCTTGGTCTATGCTCAGCTGAGCTCAGAAGCAATGATAAAATTAGGAAAGTGCTTCTTATCAGTAATAACAAGGTGGGCATCCAGATCTATCTCGACATGTTGCCAACAATGTGGCCATATTTGAGAAACTTTGAACAGACACTTCTTTGTTGAATCACCTAAGAATCCATAAGTCAAAGGTTGAAGTATCCAGATGCTCTTTGAATTGTTCTTTGTCCGTCTAAATTTGTCTTTAAAAAATTAGGAACCACACAAACAGCAAGCTCATCTGAAGCATCAGTGATGGATGTAGGGCATTTATTGCACTGCAGTGCTCCATTCTGGTGTAGGTGTACGGAGGCAAAGTATTGTCTAGATAACATTGGTTCTCTATTATTACCAGTACTTTGTTAATATTTTTAATGTAGGTCACAGGAAGTGCTTTGCATGTTAAGTAGATGTATATGAAAATCAGGAACTTTGCGTGTAGTTACATTCCAGAGAAAAGGACTACTGGCCAGAATAGAGTTGCAAAACTTTGTTCACAGAGTTCTTCTCATGGAGTGGTGCAGTTGTGCGAATTTTATTCATTCAGGAATATGAGCTTCACTGGTTGGAACCGTATTTATTGCCTATGCCAGGTGGCACAAACAGTGCTGAACATTGCAGAGTCATCAGTGAACAGCCTCATTCCTGACGTTATGATAGAGAGAAGGTCATGAATGAAGCAGTTTAGGATGGTTGAACCGAGGACATTACCCTAAGGAAGTCCGGCAGAGATGTCAGAAAGCAGTTGATGGAGAATCTTTAAATATTAATGGGCAGAAGCAGACATATTCTTGATTACCAAATTACTCGGGGGGGATGTGCAGCAAAGTAGAGCAGAGATTAAAATCAGATTAGTCGGGTTAGTACTGAATGGCAGGAAAGGCTCAAAAAGCTGAGTGACCTATTCTTGTTCCTTTATTCCTGATGAAGGGCTTTTGCCCGAAACGTCGATTTTGCCTGTCCTCGGATGCTGCCTGAATTGCTGTGCTCTTCCAGCACCACTGATCCAGTATTCTTGTTCCTTGTCCATATGTCCTGGAGCTGAGATGACTGTATCCAACAACTGTCTTTCTTTGTTTTCGATATGATGACAATCAAAAGAGAATTTTCTGCAATTCCCTGTCATTCTAGTTTTGCTAGGACTTATTGATCCACATTCAAGTAGTGTAGCCCTGATGTCAAGGACAATAATTCTCATCTCATCTTTGGAATTCAGCTCTTTTGTCCATATTTGAACCAAGGCTGCACTGAAGTCAGGAGCGGAGTTATCTGGCAGAACCAAACTGAGCATCAGTCAGCAGATAATTGCAAAGCAAGGGCTGCTTAATAGCACTGTTGATAATCCTTCCATAAATTTGTTGATGATCGAGAATATACTGATAGGGCTGTACTTGGCTCAGTTAGCTCTGTCCTGCATTTTGTATACAGGACATACCTGGGCAATTTTGCACATTGTCGGATAGATTCCAGTATTGTAGCTGTGATCGAACAGCTTGGCTAGGGGTATGGCTAGTTCTGAAACATGTCTTTATTTCCAGAATCTTGTCAGGGCTCATAACTTCTGCAGTATCATCAGGGGTGAGATGCCATATCAGTGTGTGTTACAACATAAAACCTTACCCACAGCATTGTAAATCACTCTCTGAAATTGGCCATAGTTTGATTCTGATCAAGTTGACAGAATGAGTCTCTTACTTACGTGCAATGTGAAGGGGCCAGACTTGGCTATTTGACCAAACACAGCAAGTTCAGAGTTGGGTTTCATGTACTGGATGTAAAAGCTCAAGTGAATGCAGGCAGTGAATGACAAGAGTGAATGATACCTCTAGGAATCAGGCATGTACAAAAATGGTGTATCTCCATGAAACCAGGTGAGACTTGCAATTTCTGAATTTGATCAGGTCTTTATCATGGCAAGAATCCAGATCCCTATTTTCTTCGCGCTGCTTTTCCATCCAGCTCCCACCAAATCTTATTCTGCACTCCTGGCTTTAAGGTGATCACCGGAAGCAAGCCAATTTTTTTTTAACCCAATCCCAATCCTTTAATAGAGGAATGCACTTTATTTTCCAGATTGGTGAGGACACATGCAGGACCACTGCAATCTGAGATCACAAAACCACATTGTATTATTTCCTAAATGGTACTTCTTCATTATATTTTGAAGCTAGATGTGCCTTTTCTCTTTCTGCAGAGATGTACAGTTAATGTTGACCACATGGTTACTCATTAATACACCAATGAGCAGGAGAAGAAGGCTGCTGAGTCTCTCAAGCCTGCTCCATCATTCAATAAAGATGATGTCTGAGCTTCTTACTCTATATTCCCACCTATATATCAAGAAGCTTTCGCCCTCTTGGGTATCAGGAATCTATCGACCAGTGCCTTAAAAATATTCAAGGAATCTACTTCCACCACCTTTCAAGAAGAGTTCCAACGCTTTCATGCATCTGTGAGAAAGAAATTCTCTCCTTTTCTGGCTTACATGGCCAACCCCTTATTTTGAACAGTGACCCCCAGTTCATGATTCTCGCACAACAGGAATACAAAAACTGTCAAGAGGCCTCAGAATCTTATTTTTGATCAACTTATCTCTTACTCTTCTAAACTCCAGCTTATCCAATCTTTCCAAATAAGACACTTGTCCAATTCAGGTATTTGTCCAATAATGCTTCTTTGACTACATCCAACACACTTGCATCATTTCATAAATGAGGAGACTAATATAGTACACACTATATTAAACGTGCAATAATCAATGCCATGTATGGCTTGCATAAACTTCCTAGTTTTGTATTCAATTCCTCTTGCAAATAACAATACATTCTTTGAGCTTTCCTAATTACTTTCTATATCTGCACACTAAACTTTCATGATTCACGCACCAGAACACCCAGGTCCCTTTGCATCTCGGAACTTTGTAATCTCTCGCCATTTAGGTAATGTGCTTCTTTTTAATCTTTCTGCCAAAATTGACAATGTCAGATTTTCCCACATTATTCTCCATTTGCCAAATTTTTACTCACTTATCTAACCTATCTAAATCCCTTTGAAGCCTCCCTATGTATTGTTCACAACTTACTTTCCTACTTATATTTTAGTCACCGGCAAAATATGGTAACCACACCTTTGGTCTCCTAACCCAAGTCACTTACATAAATTGTAAAATATTGAGGCCCCAGCATTGACCCTGTGATACACCACTCATTACATCTTGTTAACCAGAAAATGACACATTTATACCTACTTGATCCAATTGCAATTTCAAAAGTAGTTTGGAGGGCTGCAAGTCTGTTTGGTACTTCCCACCCAAAATAATTATATGAGTTCAGCTAAAAAAAGCTCACAAAGCTTCTACAGATACAACTGCTGATCACCACCACCACTCCCCATTTTCTTAGATAGGAGAAACATCCTTTCTGAATGTGCTCAATTAATGTTCACTGTTTCACAGAATTTACAGTTTGGCTGTGAGAGAGGATGTTTCTTGCAAATTGCCTGTTCTGCAGTGCTATTGTATAGCAGTAACTTTTGTTGGAGTATTTCTGTCTATTCAGGCCCCCTAAAGCTCCTGGCTTCCCAGCTGCAGACTTCAAAGGCCCCCCAGGCTGCTTCTGAACTCACTCTCTGAGGGCAGTTAAGCATATGGATGTCAATAGAGACTGTGATTCATACTCACTGATTCTAGCTCGAAGTCATGCAGTGTTCCAGTGTTACAGCCAACTGGGTCAGCCTGGAATAAGTTCAGGTTTACTCAACCTCATGAAATCACTACTTTATGATATATAAAAAATAATAAATAAATGTAATTTTTAGTTTTCTTTTAAAACATCAGAAACCTTTCGCCACAAGGAACACCATGTTATAGCTGTATCATTCATTTCTTCTCAATAAGCCAAAAGCTCTAATCTCGTCCACTGAATAGTCAGTTCTTTGGCAGCACAAAAGGTTAAAAGTCAAACAATCAAGTCATTTAAAATGTAACTTTATGTACAGAAAATGACAAACTGTCGACAATAAATGCCTCCATAATATTTTGAAAAGATAATTTAAAAGGTCCCATTATATTTCCACAATATTTTACAATCATTTTGTTCTATAGGAACACAATTTCTGTGTAAATGAACTCACATCGAACAAGACAGTGTCGAAGTAGCTTTTTTTTGTAATTCCAGGTAATTAAAAAGGTTATAAGCACAATCACCTGATGAAGGAGCGTCGCTCTGAAAGCTAGTGTGCTTCCAATTAAACCTGTTGCACTATAACCTGGTGTTGTGTGATTTTTAACCAGGTAAATGTAGGCATCTTTAATGTTGAACTACTTCATGAGAAAAGCAAATTAGCAAAGCCATCATTACAGCACTAAAAATAATTCATTGAAATAACAAAAGCACTCCCACCAATTCACAAATAATATCAGATTAACCTACACTGGCTATTTTCTGATCTCACAGTAAATTGGAATAATGGTTTCAACACCAAAATATCCTGCCCATCCTATTTATCTTATACCATCTCCCCAAAGAAGAAATCACCCAAACTCCCCCACAGTGAAAACATCTATAGCACCATCCTTAGAGTCATACAGTACAGAAAAGGCCCTTCAGTGACACTGCCACCTACACTACGCCCACTTTCTCTCGCTAGGTCTTTAGCCTTGAATGCTGTGACACTTCAAGTGTTCGTTAACTGCATATAAAGTTGCCAGGTTACCCACCTTAACTACCCATCGAGACCGCACCACCTTCTGAGTGAAACACTTTTTTCTTCAAATCCCCTCTAAAACCTCTTTTATGTACCATCTTGTCCTTGACTCTTCAACTGAGGGGAACAGTTGCTTTCTTTTCAACCTGTCCATGCCCATATAATCTGATACACATCAATCAGGTTTCCCCGCAACATTTTCTACTCCAAAGAAAACAACCCAGACTTCTCCAGCCTTTCTCCATAGCTGAAATGGTCCATCCCAGACAACATCCTGGTGAATCTCCTCTGCATCTCTGTCCAATGCAATCATCCTTCCTGTACGATGGTAACCAAACTTGCATAAAGCACTCCAGCTGTGCCATGACCAAAATTCTGTGCAGCTCCGATATAACAATCTCTGTTCTTATAACCCATGCCCCACCTGATAAAGGAGAAAATGAGGACTGCAGATGCTGGAGATCAGAGCTTAAAAATGTGTTGCTGGAAAAGCGCAGCAGGTCAGGCAGCATCAAAGGAACAGGAGAATCGATGTTTTGGGCATAAGCCCTTCTTCAGCTGCCTGACTGCTGCGCTTTTCCAGCAACACATTTTTAAGCTCACCTGATAAAGGCCAGCTGTCCAGATGCCTTCTCAACTATGCTATTAACCTGTCCAGTCACTGTTAGGGATCTGTGGACAATCACCCTAAGATCCGTCTGTTCTTCTGAGCTTCCTAGTGTGCTGCCAGTCATTGAGTATTCTCTTGCCTTGTTACTTCTTCCAAAATGCATCTTCTCACACTTTTCAGGGTTAAGTTGTATCTGCTACCAATCTGCCCACCTACCCAACCCGTCTATATTTTCCTGGAACCCAAGACTTTCCTTCTCACTATCAACCCTCAATCAATTGTTGTGTCATCCATAAACCTACTTTATCATCACCACCCCCAGCATATTCTCATCAACATCATTTATGAATGTCACATATATTATCCTTCTGCTGGATAATGTATAGCATTTTTAAGTAAGTCACCCTAAAAAGATATGGAATTCAGCAAATGAAGTCAGTTCAAGGAAATAATAAAGGTTAATTTATTCCAATAGCTTAGACCCAGTCTCAAATATCAATTTTGAATGAGACTATTTTCAATTATCCCCACAATTATTTATTGCTATATCACAACGTCTACAACTCACAATATCTATTCTGGAATTTATGTTGTATCAATAATTACTGAAGCCACATAAGAGTATCTATAGGTTGAAGAAATGGTTGTCAAATAACAGAAAATGTTTGTTGGATTTTTAAAAAAAATTCAGTCATGGGACGTGAGCATCACTGCCATCCTTAATTCCCCTTGAGATGATGGTGGTGAGCTGCCTTCTCGAACCATTGCTGTGCATGGGATATAGGCATACCCACAGTGCTGTCAGAGAGAGAGAGTTCCAAGATTTCAACATAATGACAGTGAAGGAAAGACAAAATTGGTCCAATCCCAGTCAGAACAGTTCGCGGCTTGGACTGGATCTTGCAGGTGGTGGGGTTTCCCATTGTCTGCTTCCCATGTTGATCTAAGTAGTAGGTGTTGTAGGTTTAGAAAGAGTTGTTGATGTAGCGTCAGCAAGCTGCTGCAGTGCATCTCGTCACTGGTTCACACAGCTGCCGTGCTGCAGTGGTGGTGAAATTAATGAAGGTTTAACGTGGTTAACTGGCTGCCAATCAAGGGATAATGTTGAGCTCTATGCATGTCGCTGGAGCTGTTCTCATCAAGTAAATAACTTCTGGGAATTTTCCACAGAATACCTGCCCTCTGTTCTGCAGTCACAGTATTTATGTGGTTTGTCCAGCTAAGCTTTTGGTCATAAGTGATCTCAGGTCATTGCTGGTGGGGGGATTTAGTAATAGTAATGACATTTATAGTCAATAAATCATGGTTAGACATGCTCTTGTTAGAGATCATCACTGAGAGGCATTTTGTGGCACAATTATTATTGTCACTTAATAGCCTGAATGTCGTCCAGGTCTTGATGGATATAGGCACGGATTACTTCCATATCTGTGGGAATTTGAATGCAACTGAATACTGTAAAATCATCAGTGAACATCCTCTCTTCTGACTCCTGACATTATGGAAGAAAGTCAGTGATGAAGCAGCTGAAGATGTTGGGTTTAGGCCCCTATCCTAAGGAACGTTTGCACCAGTATACTGGAACTTGTCAATTTTCTAAATCATCAATTTCACTGCTGTACTGGAACATCTTGGCTAGAGGTTTAAAAATAATGGAACAGAGGTCTTCAAACATTATAATTGGAATGTTGTCTGGACCATAACTTTTGCTATATCCAGTCACCCAACTCTTTTTGATATCACATGTGGTGGATAGACTTGGCTGAAGAGTGGTACTTACAATGCAGCTGACTTCAGCAAGAAGCCAGGATGCATCATGCAGCCAGCACATCTGGCCTAAAATTTGCAAATACTTGACTTTTGCATTCATTTGGTGGGCTCTGTCACTGGAAATCTGGCTGTTCAGGAAGGCTCAAATTTTGTGGACAACATTTTGGTGATTTATTTTCAGTCAAAAAGAATATAATTAGTTGCTGTATCTGACTCAAAGCAATTTTACATTGTATGGAATCATAAAGTCATAGAGATGTACAGCATGGAAACAGACCCTTCGGTCCAACCCGTCCATGCCGATCAGATATCCCATCCCAATCTAGCCCCACCTGCTAGCACCCGGCCCATATCCCTCCAAAACGTTCCTATTCATATACCCATCCAAATGCCTCTAAAATGTTGCAATTGTACCAGCCTCCACCACTTCCTCTGGCAGCTCATTCCGTACACATACCACCCTCTGTGTGAAAACGTTGCTCCTTAGGTCTCTTTGATATCTTTCCCCTCTCATCCTAAACCTATGCCCTCTAGTTCTGGACTCCCCGACCCCAGGGAAAAGACTTTGCCTATTTATCCTATCCATGCCCCTCGTAATTTTGTAAACCTCCATAAGGTCACCCCTTAGCCTCCGACGCTCCAGGGAAAACAGCCCCAGCCTGTTCAGCCTCTCCGATAGCTCAAATCCTCCAACCCTGGCAACATCCTTGTAAATCTTTTCTGAACCCTTTCAAGTTTCACAACATCTTTCCAATAGGGAGGAGACCAGAATTGCATGCAATATTCCAACAGTGGCCGAACCAATGTCATGTACAGCTGCAACTTGACCTCCCAACCCCTGTACTCAATACTCTGACCAATAAAAGAAAGCATACCAAACGCCTTCTTCGCTATCCTATCTACCTGTGACTCCACTTTCAAGGAGCTATGAACCTGCACTCCAAGGTCTCTTTGTTCAGCAACACTCCCTAGGACCTTACCATTAAGCTTATAAGTCCTGGTAAGATTTGCTTTCCCAAAATGCAGCACCTTGCATTTCATAGAGTCATAGAGATGTACAGCACGGAAACAGACCCTTCCGTCCAACCTGTCCATGCCGACCAGATATCCCAACTCTTCCACTTCTCAGCCCATTGGCGTGTCTGGTCAAGATCCTGTTGTAATCTGAGTTAACCCACTTCACTGTCCACTACACCTCCAATTTTGGTGTCATCTGCAAACTTACTAACTATACCTCTTATGCTCGCATCCAAATCATTTATGTGAATGACAAAAAGTAGAGGACCCAGCACCGATCCTTGTGGCACTCTACTGGTCACAGGCCTCCAGTCTGAAAAACAACCCTCCACCACCACCCTCTGTCTTCTACCTTTGAGCCAGTTCTGTATCCCAATGGCTAGTTCTCCCTGTATTCTGTGAAATCTAACCTTGCTAATCAGTCTCCCATGGGGAACCTTGTCGAACACCTTACTTAAGTCCATATATTTCACATCTACCGCTCTGCCCTCATCAATCTTCTTTGTTATTTCTCCAAAAAACTCAATCAAGTTTGTGAGACATGAGTTCCCACACACAAAGCCATGTTGACTATCCATAATCAATCCTTGCCTTTCCAAATACATGTACATCCTGTCCCTCAGGATTCCTTCCAACAACTTTCCCACCACCGAGGTCAGGCTCACTGGTCTCTAGTTCCCTGGCTTGTCCTTACCATCCTTCTTAAATGTTAGCCAACCTCCAGTCTTCCAGCACCTCACCTGTGACTATCGATGATACAAATACCTCAGCAAGAGGCCCACCAGTCACTTCCCTAGCTTCCCACAGAGTTCTTGGGTACACCTGATCGGGTCCTGGGGATTTATCCACCTTTACCTGTTTCAAGACATCCAGCACTTCTTCCTCTGTAATCTGGACATTTTGAATCCTTTGATCAAAACTTCTCTTTCCCTATCCTTTCATTCATAACCTCCATTCCTGTACCCCATTCCTTCACCTTGTCTCTCTCTGCTCTTTCATTGAGTCCTAAACATTTGTCTGTGGATTTTCCTCCTCCATAAGGTCTCACACTCTAACCTTTAAATTCCTTGTTGTCAGCTTTCACTTTCTCATTTTTTTTCTCTCCCTGTTATAACTTCTTCCCTGTGTTTGCCTTTGCAACTTTGGTGAGGGAGAGACAGTAACTGCAGAGTTCACACAAGTTGATGTGTTCGAGAATGCAACAGCCCAGCCAGCTGTATAGAAATGGGAGGAAGGCTCAGTGGGAACCCTGTCAAATGCTGAGATACAGCCTTAAACATCGATGAGCAAGGAGGAAACAGAAATGCAATCATTTTCAGACTTACTGTGTCTGAACAAGAACACTCAGTTCTTCCAAGGTGGAGTAAGCAACTGTTGCTGGAAACATTCTTCAATTACTCTTTCAGTCCAAGTTGAGAAAAACAAATAAATCACAATGCAACGTGGACATTATTAAGAAAAAGCCTTCATCTCTGGAGGTTTTGAGAATTAAAAAGAAATCACAAAATACCAAAGCCAGATTTCTCACATGTGTCTTCTTTCTTCAGTTGGACCCTTCCAAAGGAATTCGGCTAACATTTGGTCTCAACTAAAGGAAAGCAATGTTGCTGGGAGCAGGAAGAACATGTCAACCCGGTGTAATGCTGCTGAGATCGCTATCTTCACCCCCTGTGAGTCTTCTAAATTCCTGTAATCTGGCAGGTCAACTATTTCTACCAGCAGGAGGGGTGACCTAAAGCATTCAGCTCTAATGAGCTAGATAACATGGAGAACTGGGTCATAAGACTGAATAAACTCAGTAAAAACTGACCAATTGTTGCTGCCTCCAGCAACAATCTTCACCATTAATCCAGAAAAACAAACTTCTGCAGATGCTGAAAGTCTGAAACAAACACACAGAATGCTGGAGAAACTAAGCAGGTTTGGCAGCATCTACAGACAGAGAGGAACAGAATTACCACTTTAAGTCCAGAATGACTCTTCCTTAAAACTGAACGTTTGTCCTGATGAGCTTCTCCAGCATCTAATCATCTTTGTAGAACAAATCCCAATTCCACAGGCTCTTAACCAGTTATACAGGAACCATCTTCAGTAAATAGGTTTGGGACTTATGCTTTTTGACTAAGTACAAGATGCGTTGAGTTCTTTGGACAGTTTTTGACCATGAGGCCTTGTAAGTTTTCTCACCATTTCGTACTATTTTGACCTCATTAACTACTTGTTCCATACATATGGCATCTCTCACACCCAATTCCAAACCCAACTTACCATGCATCTATCCTAGAGCAACTCAACACTTAGCAGATATCCCAGGATTCACTGGCATTACTTGTGCCCTTGTTACCTTTACAAGGCTATTGCACTCCCAGGCAAGCACCGTCAAAGGAGCTGCCCAAGCATGGTTCCTGTCACTTGCAACAGGGGCATCATAGACAGGAAGAAATCAATACCCCACTTCATTGGAGCACCTGGATGTCCTGGTAGATGAGTGACACAAAGATGGGGCATCCTGGTCTTGGGGGACCATTGTGGAGATCATGCCAGTCTGTCTGAAGTTGCTCCCCCACATCAGTGCAGTCTCAGCTATCTGAAGGAAGGCTGTAGGAACAAGGTCAATGACCTTCACCACTCTGCCATCATGAATGCTACATCTTCTCTCTGATTCTTAACACTCACTCTCTTTGCTGCTGCACCCACATACAACCAATGCTCAAGATCTACCACTCTGACTATCTTCCACTATGCCTCTCACTCACCCCAATCCCCAACACCACTAACTCAGCATGCACTCACATTCCCTAAGCACTGATTCATACCAACTCCCCCTGCACCAAAAATAACAGCTGTGCTACCATTTAAACCTCCCTTAATAACTGCCTCTCTTGCATTCCAGGAGGAAAACAGCTTCCAATGGGGCAGAAAGAATCAAGATGGGTGGTGGGCTATCTGCCAATTCAACTCCTCATTTCTCATCTGGAGGGAATTCTGATTCCAACTGCCCTGAATGGTTCGTTCATCTCACCAAAGTCCTCATCATTCAGACCCTTATTGGATCCCACCCATTGTCAGAGTCATAGAGGTATAGCACAGAAACAGACCCTTCAGTCTAAATTGTATTTTTCTATTGTCTATATTTCACTTCAATGGCTTATATGGCCTTTACTTATACTGTTGTGATAAAATGAAAACATTTGCAGTAGAAGATAGTGAAGATTATAAACTTGTTATGAAAATACGGAAGATGGTCATGAGTCACTGTGGCTACACATTATTTTGATAATGTTACTCACCTTGGACCACTGGAGGTCTTCATGTTGCACACAAATACATTTAAACATGTGGAAAATATCAAGATATTTTGATCCTAGCCTTCCACACTATATCCTTAAATCTACAGTGTTCAGATTCTTAACTACTTCATTGCTAAAGGGATGACCTTGTGACTAGGCTACAGCCACTGTTTGAAGAACTGTACTCCAAGTAAGAACAGCAAGAGAAAAAATACTTGCAAGGAAAAGAAACTCAAAATTCTATGAATGCAATAGTGAAAGTAGGACTCTGATTTTTCAGAAAATATAGATGAAATTGGGGGCATATATGAAATAAGTAATAGAAAACAGTCAAATGATAATGAGAAAGCTTGATGCCTTGATAGGCACAGGGAATGTTTGTTAGAAACAAACTTGGTTGGCTGGTGGGATTTCCCTAAGTTCTTACAGTTCATAAGCTGTGGCCAGGACTGCTTTCCAATACTGTACAGAGGTCCAGCAGAACACAGGTCAAATCAGATGACTGAGGCACTGCCAGTAAAGTTTGTTGAAACCTTCTTTGACCTACAGGGCTTCTTCCTTTGGCAGCAGGGAGGCTGCAGGACTGCCATTCATCCAGTTACCACTGCAGGTTCTTACAGCAAATCCAATAAGAGGAGACAGCTTACCCCCTCATTCCCCTTTGAGTGCAACCATTTGAGTACAATGATTCATTATGAAGTTTAGGGTCAAAATCTGGTGAGCACATCACTGACACAGGTCCACAACTGACAGAGAAAGCAACACCTGAGAGGTTCATGACACTCAGACAGTTCACATGCAGACCCATGATGAGACTCGGGAATCTCTGATAGAGGTCTTCAGGGTAAAGTCTGGCAGAGATGCTGAAGCCCATATGCAGAAAAGAATGCAGGGACATGTCTAAGTTGCTGTTGTGGCTCTGGTGTGTAAATGCCTGGCTGCCACCAGATTCAACACAACATGCAGTAGCTGCTGGATATGTGTTCAGGCATTCACTCCAATATGCTGGACACAGATGCAGTGCCGCATTGGCAAGTGGACAGAGGGAGTAAGGACTCTACAAGATGTCATTGAGCACCATCAGATAGGATTAAGGGCAGCCAGGCAGCCCAAGGACTTCATCATAGGATACTCAAAGGTAGCCTACACTCCACTCATCTCTCCCAGTGAGCCTATTGCCTCCAGCAGGGCTGGTTGGAGAGGGTACATGTGTGCTTTTGCAAGAGAAATTTGGTAAAAAGTCCCCCAGCAGCTGGCTCCACATCCTCTGTGGATGGTGCTGTTGTGCTCAGACAAGAACAATTAAGAGGTGACAAAAGGCACAAAGGACAGCTATTGAGCATTGTATAGAAAAATACATTTTAAATTACATTTAATTCCACTTTAAGCACATTTATTGTATTTTTGTTTTGTCATTTGTTACTGCAATGGTTATGTGCACTCAGAAGTATTGCACCTCATTCCCAACAAGTTTCCCATGGTCACGGAAATGTGTAGACAGCAGTGGAAATATACAGTGATATACAGATCATGTCCTGGACTTGTTCACACAGATGATGCAATGGTATCAAAGTAGCACATTTAGCACAAGTGCAAGGCTCATTATATCAACTTGGCTAGTACACAGAATCACAAAGCCAGCCATTTTAGACTGAAAATGTAAAAGGTAATGTAGCCTGCCTCTTAGTATTGCACTGTTTTGTGCACGGACTTGTCTGTGTTTCATTGGTTACATCATCTTTTCCAAGGTGAGGTCTCCCTTAGATTGCAATATGTCTGAGATTCATTGGTAAGGCCTATAACATCTGTTCGATCGCTTATTAATTTTGCATTAAGATCTCCATTTTGTCATCCATCAACCAGCCTGAAGAGGCTATTAATTAAAATAGCTTCTAGTCCATCAGTTTCCAGACCATTTTGTTAATTTTGGCTCTCTCCAGAATTTTACTTTGAGTTGAAATAGTTGTTGAAAGCTTTTAAAACTTCAGATGTAGCTAACGTTTCATTAATACCTTTCCTTTCAATAACATAATCTGCTTCTGCTCCTTTGGAGTTATGTATTCAATTATTCAGTTTCAGATTTGCTGTGAAATCTTGAAGTAATTCTACGGTTCAAGAATCTTTTTTTCCAGTTTTAAATTTCTTTGGTTCTTCCATGAACCTTCTCAGGCAGCATATATTTAGCATCCATGATTTCTCTAAATCTTTGGGAATTTGCTTGATGTTTTAAGTTTTCCTTTCAGCATTTGAAAGTTTTCTCACTCGGTTCTGCATCTCACTGACTCCTGCTGTAGAAATGGTACTGCTGTGGATAATCTCTCTGCGAGATTAGGCTTGTTTTTCTTAAATAATGGAAAAACCATTGAAAACTGCTTTACTGAAATTCATTTCAATCTTTCATTTCTGGAGCATCAAATATTTGCAACAAATTTCTACCTTGCGGTCCCACATATAATGAAATTGACCTCAATTTTTTTTAAAGAAATTGTAAGATAAACTGGATTTCCTCTTGCTGCCTGTCCATTGCTACAGCTATTGATTCTTCACCCTGCATGAAGGGCTGTTTACCAGATCTCCAGTTTCCAGGTTCTCTGACTTGAAGGTTATAATTGCTGGTTTGTGATTTTCTTCACAGTCCAGCACAGCGCTGCGATGCAGTAGGAATGATTCTGTAAGTTGATGTCTTGACTTGCTTTGCATCTACTTTGTCCCTGGAGCAAATTTGGACATCTTCCACTGTATCTTTCCGAGCTCTGCAAGTTAGCACTGCAGTCTTCAGTCTTATTTAAAGTTGAATTAGATATTCTCTGGAGTTCGGGCTCAGGCACAAGGCCTTCCTTTTGCTTGATGTCAGGAAGCTGACTATTGGCCTCTCGCAAAATTACATTCTCCTTCCCGCCAAGCTTCCTGCTCCTAGGAGCAGCACAAGATTCCACCAACTAGGCATTTATTCCTGATGAAGGGCTTTTGCCCGAAACGTCGATTTTGCCTGTCCTCGGATGCTGCCTGAATTGCTGTGCTCTTCCAGCACCACTGATCCAGAATCTGGTTTCCAGCATCTGCAGTCATTGTTTTTACCTCATTGATCCACCCACCACTGCAAAATAATACTGGCCTGGTAAAATTATCCTCAATGGGACATGTGGATGAGTTATTATGCTTATCCTGTAAGCCTGTATGAAGCCAGTGTTCCCATTGATCAAGTTCCCTGATGGCAAGGTAAGGTTGGGGAACCAACCTGCCACGGCACCCCAGTATTTTTATGCACACCTACCCCACCATGATCCCACTTTGAGTGGGCTCATAAAATTCTCCTGAGACTTGACTGAAAACTCAAGACTCACTCAGTATTTTTTAATGCTAGGCCAAGGACTTGCACATAACAATTAAATGTTGGTGGAACTATGATTGGTAATGCAAATGTTTCTATGCAATACAGTCAATTACCCAAACACCTTTTGATGATTGTTCAGTAAAACTAAAACAGATAAGGAAGACAGGCATACAGCATGGAAACAGACCCTTCAATCCAACTTGTCCATGTCAACTATGTTTCCCAAACTAAATCAGTTCCATTTGCCTGTGTTTGGTCCATATCCCTCAAAATCTTTCCTATTTATGAACCTGTCCAAAGTTTGTTTGTTAAATGCTGCAATTGTACCTGCATCTACAACTTCCTCTGACAGTTCATTTCATTTACCTATCACCTTCTGTGTGAAAAGGTGCCCCCCTCAGAATTTTTTTAAATCTTCCCCTCTCACCTTAAATCTATACCCTCTAGTTTGAACTCCCCTACCCAAGGGAAAGACCTTTGCGATTCACCTTATCTTTGATTTTATAATCTTCTGTAAGTCCACCCCTATGTTCCAGGAAAAGAAATCCTAGCTTATGCAGCCTCTGCTTATAATTCAAACCCACCAATCCCAGCAACATCCTTCTCAATCTTTTCTGCATCCTTTCCAATTTAATAATATCCTTCCTATAGCAGGGCATCTTGAACTGTACTCAGTACTCCCAAAGTAGCCTCACTAATGTCCTGTACAGCCACAATATGACATCCCACCTCTTATACTCAAGTGCTCTGACTGATTAAGGCAAGTGTGCCAAATGTCTTCTTCACACCCCTGACTACCTGTGACACCACTTTCAAGGAATTATGTACCTGAATCCTTATGTCTCTCCATTCAACAACACTCCCCATGGCCCTACCATATGTCCTGACCTTGCTTGTCTTAGCAAAATGCAAGAACTTATCTAAATTAAACACCATGTGCTGCTCCTCAGCTCATTCGCCCAGTTAATCAGGTACTGTTGTACTCTTAGATAACCTTCTTCACTTTCCACTATCCAACCAATTTTGGTGTCATTCACAAACTTACAAACCATGCTTCCTATATTCTCATCCAAATTATTTATAAAAATGACAAACAACAGTGGATCCAGCACCAATCCTTGTGGCACACGGCTGGTCACAGGCCTCCAGTCCAAAAAGCAACCTTCTATTAACAGCTTCTGTCTTCTACTCTCAAGTCAATTTTGTCCCCAACTGGCAAGCCCTCTTGTGATCTAACTTCACTAACCAGCTTACAATGAGGAACCCTGTCAAACGCTTTGCTGAAGTCCATTTAGATAACATCTGCCGCTCTGCCTTCACTAATCTTCTTTAACTTTTCCTTGATTTTTAACTTTGTACACCCCGGACCAACATTGAATTTCAAAATTCAAAAGATTCTGCAATAATCACAATTTAAAAGGAATGCATCAGCTGGACATCCAGAAAATTGATGAAAACACAGCTTTATAAATTCAAAAGGCTTGTGAAAATACAAAACTTGTCAGATCTGATTATAAAACAGACTCTGAAAGAAGTACTAAAATTTTCCACTAACTACTTTCTTAAGCCTGAAAGTCAGGAACGGAATTAGCAGAATCTGATTCGTTTTTATAATTATTTTTTTAAAATGTAAAATCTTACAAGTTACTAGAGCAACTGGCTGGCAAATCTTTCTTAACAGTAAGAGAAATTGGATGTCGCAAAGATGTTACTACAGTTGTTATGGGGGATTTCAACATGCAGTAGACTGGGAGAATCAGGATGGTATTGGACCTCAAGAAAGAGACTTTGTGGAGTGCCTCCGAGATGGATTCTTAGAACAGCTGGTGCTGTAGTCGACCAGGGAGAAGGCAATTCTGGATCTGGTATTGTGCAACGAACCAGAATTGGTCAGGGACCTTGAAGTGAAGGAGCCATTGGGAAGTAGTGACCATAATACAATAAGCTTCAATCTGCAATTTGAGAAGGAGAGGGTACAATCGGAAGTGACAATATTTCTGTTGAATAAAGGAAACTATGGAGCTATGAGGGAGGAGCTGGCCAAAGTTCAATGGTGCAATACTTTAGCAGGATGACCGTGGAGGAACAATGGCAGATATTTCTGGGTATAATGCAGAAGTTGCAGGATCAGTTCATTCCAAAAAAGAAGAAAGATCCTATGAGGAGGCAAGGATGGCCGTGGCTGGCGAGGGAAGTTAAGAAACATATAAAGTTAAAAGAGAAAAAGTATAACATAGCAAAGATAAGTGGGAAAACGGAGGACTGGGAAGCTTTTAAAGAACAACAGAGGATTACTAAGAAGGAAATACGCAGAGAAAAAAATGAGGTACGAAGGTAAACTGGCCAATAATATAAAGGAGGATAGTAAAAGATTTTTTAGGTATGTGAAAGGCAAAAAATGGTTAAGACTAAAATTGGGCCCTTGAAGACAGAAACAGGGGAATATATTACAGGGAACAAAGAAATGGCAGAAGAATTGAATTGGTACTTCAGATCTGTGTTCACTGGGGAAGACACAAGCAATCTCCCTGAGGTAACAGTGGCTGAAGGACCTGCACGTAAGGGAATTTATATTTGCCAGGAATTGGTGTTGGAGAGACTCTTAGGTCTGAAGGTTGATAAGTCCGCCGGGCCTGATGGTCTACATCCCAGGGTACTGAAGGAGGTGGCTCAAGAAATCGTGGATGTGTTGGTGATTATTTTCCAGAGTCGATAGATTCGAGATCAGTTCCTGCGGATTGGAGGGTGGCTAATGTTGTACCACTTTTTAAGAAAGGTGGGAGAGAGAAAACAGGAAATTATAGCTCAGTTAGTCTGACCTCAATGGTGGGAAAGATGCTGGAGTCAATTATAAAGGATGAAATTACGACACATCTCGATAGTAGTAACAGGTTAGGTCAGAGTCAGCATGAATCTATGAAGGGGAAATCATGCTTGACTAATCTTCTGGAATTTTTTGAGGATGTAACTCTGAAGATGGACGAGGGAGATCCAGTAGATGTAGTGTACCTGAACTTTCAGAAACCTTTTGATAAAGTCCCACATAGGAGGTTAGTGAGCAAAATTAGGGTGCATGGTATTGGGGGCAAAGTACTGACTTGGATTGAAAGCTGGTTGGCTGATAGGAAACAAAGAGTAGTGATAAATGGCTCCATTTCGGAATGGCAGGCAGTGACCAGTGGGGTACCGCAGGGATCAGTACTGGAACTGCAGCTTTTTACAATATATGGTAATTATATAGAAGATGGTATTAGTAATAACATTAGCAAATTTGCTGATGATACTAAGCTGGGTGGCAGGGTGAAATGTGATGAGGATGTTAGGAGATTACAGGGTGACCTGGACAAGTTAGGTGAGTGGTCAGATGCATGGCAGATGCAGTTTAATGTGGATAAATGTATGGTTATCCATTTTGGTGGCAAGAACAGGAAGGCAGATTACTACGTAAATGGAATCAATTTAGGTAAAGGGGCAGTACAGTAAGCATGCAGGTACAGTAGGTAGTGAAGAAGGCTAATCGCATGCCGGCCTTCATAACAAGACGGATTGAGTATAGAAGCAAAAAGGTTCTTCTGCAGCTGTACACGGCCCTGGTGAGATCACACCTGGAGTATTGTGTGTACTTCTGGTCTCCAAATTTGAGGAAAGACATTCTGGCTATTGAGGGAGTGCAGCATAGGTTCACGAGGTCAATTCCTGGAATGGTGGGATTACCTTACACTGAAAGACTGGAGCGACTGGGCTTGTAGACCCTTGAGTTTAGAAGACTGAGAGGGGATCTGATTGAGACATATAAGATTATTAAAGGATTGGACACTCTGGAGGCAGGAAACATGTTTCCGCTGATGGGTGAGTGCCGAACCAGAGGACACAGCTTAAAAATACGGGGTAGACCATTTAGGACAGAGATGAGGAGAAACTTCTTCACCCAGAGAGTGGTGGCTGTGTGGAATGCTCTGTCCCAGAGGGCAGTGGAGGCCCAGTCTCTGGATTCATTTAAGAAAGAGTTGGATAGAGCTCTCAAGGATTGTGGAATGAAGGGTTATGGAGATCAGGCAGGAACAGGATACTGATTAAGGATGATCAGCCATGATCATACTGAATGGTGGTGCAGGCTCAAAGGGCAGAATGGCCTACTCCTGCACCTATTGTCTATTGTCTGTTGTCTGTTGATTGGGTTTAGATGTAGCAATAGTTGCATTGTAAGTTCCAGGAATGGCATTCTGATCCACCACACAGACCAAATAGAGACAAAACCCATTTACAATAGTTTAGCATCTCAGCCAGAGTTTACTTCATATTTCCTTCCCCATTGCTTCCTAAATTCATAATAAGCTGCAAATATTTTTTCCATGTAAGCAGAGGAGCAAGAAGTTAGCGAAAATGTGTATTTTTTGGAGCTGACCAAAATCTCAGAAACAGGGTCGGGGCAGTCTCCTGAATTGGTACATCTGAGCATCCAACAGCCACAATCGTTTTATAATTATAATGTTACAAAAGGCCATTAATGAACTTTTTATGAAGAAAAAGAATCTTATCTTTAAAAAAAATGACATAAACAAACTTTTTTCCACAGTCTTCAAAGGATTTAAGGCATGCTCCTAAATTGCAATTGACAGCAAGCACTAAAGACAGAGCACAGTGCCAGAGCATACAGTAATCTAATCAGAAACCATGCTGGCTTGGCTAAGCTCCACTAACTCATGTAACGTTTGTTAGGCCGTTGTCCAATTTCTCTGAAATCCTGTAAATATTATTCAAAAACCAACAAGTTTCTGAGGGCTCGACCAGTGCCAACTTCACATTAATTTCATTTACGATAATAATGGGTGCACATTTAGTGACACAGCAGCCATGTCAAAAACAGCCTATGGTTTACATGAGTCTGTTTCATTAAGCTAACTCAAAATGAACCAAAAGATTATGATTCCATTCAAAGTACGTAGAGAAAAAAAATGCAAAACTGACTTGACATGCTTCTATACTTAGCCATGCCTTTTTATACTCTAGAATAAACTTGCAATTAGCTGCTATAAAACTTTTAAAATAACCTGGAACCTTTCCCCCATCTCAATTGACCCCTTTCTCTGCACTCATTTTGACAAGATTGAAAATGTCAACAAAATAACAGCTACGGTTCCTTACTTGGGATGTATCATGATTAAAGATGACAGCATTCAAGTCCCCACAGTTGTAGTGTTTGATGAGGTCCTCTGTTGTGTAAGGGGCTTGCAAACTGCCGGCTCGGAGGCTTTCATGTTGCAGCAGAGTTTGGTTTAAAGCAAAGAGGACCTGTAATGACATAAGAATAAAACAATTGTGAAGAATACTACAAGTTGGAAACAGATGGAATTTAGAACAGCATGGATTTGGGGCACATAACAATTTAGGCACAGACACATCCCCATGCAGGGTTTAATAATGAAGCTGTGTTTCTATTTTAACTAGGTTAAATATTATGCATGATGTGAAATGTTATGCAAGGAATGAATCAATTCAGGAATCATTTTCCTTTTCTCTTCTCTTTATCAAAAGATGATGAACACTGTCCATTTCTTTTTATACCATCCAGGCATTAATTTTTCAAAGGTGAGCCCAGGAGGGGAGATGCTACTAGATTCTGTGATGTCAGACAGATCCATTTGCTGTCTGCACCAAATAATGACCAACTGGCTGATTTATTATAACATCCTATCTTGACAGTTGCTGAGCATATTATTGCAGAACACCCTATCATTCTGTAAAGAAATGTATATAATAGATGCTCGACAATGTCTTCAATAACATATAAGAGGAGATTTAGGTCCTAAAATTTCTACAACACAACTAAAGCAGAGAGAGAGAGAGAGAGAGAGACCTCTATCCAGAGTCAGGCAGCTGACTCCACCAAACTTTGCAGGTTCATCTAAGTTAGATAGGCAGACCTTTGTATGCTATTTAAATGCAGCTTTTTGACAACATATCTAATACAATAGTGGGTTATAATGTAATGCAGCTGCAAAACGAAGGTCCTAAATTATCCATGAACAGAAGGTAGCTAGAAATTAGCTGGTGGGCAAACTAAAGGGGCAAAGTAATAGAAAGCTAAGGGAATTAGCTGGAAGATATTTAGAATAAAATAGTATAGAATATCCTTTATTGTCACTTTGGAAGAGAAGCCAGAGATAGGATAAAACAAAAAATAAAATTATTTGTGATTAAAGGGGAAATGCAGTACTCGAGGAAGCAGGCAATATTTGGAACAAGGATGACAATCAGTTTGAAGAAATGAATTCTGAAATTTCAGGCATCCAACCCAACTTGTCCTTCTGAAAAAGATTAGGATCAAGAGAAAGATGGTGTTTGAAAACCCTTCTGTGGGTCTGCCAAAAATGTGCTATACATACACTCTTTGTAGGTGGTTATTTTGGCAGTGAGTGCCACTTCTTCAACTCTCAGGACAGCTTTACAGCACAAGAAAAAAAAAGCTAAATGCTTCAGCAGGACAGCCAAGGTAAGCCCCATATATATGTTACTTTCATTCATTATCCTCCTGGGACTAGGAGAGTCAGACTTGAAAGTAGGAGGTGATAATCGGAAACAGATGTTCCAGTCCATGGCTCCCAAATTTACTGACTCACCTTGTTAACGCCACACTTGTATTAGGAGGATTCTAGGTGCACATTATATTTACAGAGAGGCACCAAGGAACCATTTGAAAAGATCACGGACACATAGCCCTATATAATTTGGATTCCCAAGAACCAAGAAGGATTCAAACTGCAACTTTGGTGTCGTCCCCTAAATTTCAGTATCTAGAATCAGAACCTCAACATTTTTGTACCAAAATTGTGTTGAAATTAAAGATCCTGATACTTTATGTCAAAGATAAGATTTTCAAGAGTTTTTTTTTTAAAATAGTGCTTTGCTTGGAGTTTGTTACTGAGAGATGTTATTCTAGTTAAGTTTCTTTATGCTTTCTGAAGATCTTTGATGGTTCAAATGTTTTTCACTGCACTACTGAGTGTAAAACTTCAGGTTCAATTTCCCAAGTCATTTCATCTTCTTTTTGGCTCAACACATTGTCAGACTTCCAGGGCAACAATCTTCAGGTTGTTCCTTAAGGTCAGTCGTATGTTGCCACCATCTTCAGTTTATTAACGGGCCTTTTAACCCTCAGCTCTGAGCACTTTTAGTCACTTCATTGACCTTGCTTTCTTTTGCACTTCTTGTTACATCTCTTGCATGTAGTTTATGCTTCACGTCAAATACTATTTTCACAAAGCTAACAGTGTGTGGATGAAAGAATAAACAAATCAGAACAAAATCAAACAAAGCACTATCTTGACACTTAAAAGAGGTGTCTGGGATATTGCCCGAGAACGTCACTGTTGTGGATTGTCCCTTTCATTCTGTAGGCCAGATAAATGCAAGACAACAAGCAAGTAATTCAGCACAACACTCCTCAAATGGTACATGGTCGGAGGCATTTATGTGAAGTAAACTTCACTAATAGATGGAGAAGGTTCATAAGTACTTCTAAACACTTTGGAAACTTGGCCAACCTGTAGCAAGCCATTCAAAACACTGTAGTACCACCAGCAGTACCTTCAAAAATTCCTCCAAATCTAAAAAACAAGAAATGTGGTTTGACACCAGCATCCCCTCCCAAGTCAAAATGTAGAGCATTAAGGCAATCATCACTCCAAATCAGCCCTACTGCAGTTCATACACTTGACACCAGACTCCCAAAGCAGTTGCTTCACTCAGATCTTCATTGGAACAGGGGACTTCCAGGAAAACAATAGAAGCACTTTTAGGATGACCTCAATGTATTGCTGAGGAAATCAAATATTCTAGTTGACTCATGGGTGTCTTTGGCTTATAACTGATCAAGGTGAGAATGTTCATTCTGGATGATGTTGTACGAGGTGATGGTTCTGAAAGGGTTAATATTGGAGATTGCAATACAGTCCAACCAATCGAGTGACGTCATATGGCAGTGGGTTGGAGGGGGAAAGAATTTTGGAGAGAACAGCCCTGGGACAGATGTTTCATATATATTTCCCATTGCCTCAGTAACAATACCTAACTAGCTAATATAACTTGTAGATAATTGCTATATGCAACAAACTACATCTCACTAAGAAGTGCTCTGCTACCACTGTAACCTTTTACACAGTCAAGGAAAGAAGACTGGTCATAGCGGCGCCCAGCTGGGAAACAGACCCTAAGGTTCAACCCGCCCATACCAATCAGATATCCCAACCCAATCTAGTCCCACCTGCCAACACCCGGCCCATATCCCTCCAAACCTTTCCTATTCGTATACCTAGCCAAATGCCTTTTAAATGTTGCAATTGTTCGAGCCTCCACCACTTCCTCTGGCAGCTCATTCCATACATGTACTACCCTTTGCATGAAAAAGTTGCCCCTTAGGTCTCTTTTATATCTTTCCCCCCTCACCCTACAATACCTGAATTCAAACAGCAAAGGCAGCAACTGTGTAGGTTCACTGCTCTGTCAGTTTCTTTCTCTCTCTCTCTCCTGCACAGAACTCACCATGTACTTCCTTTGTCTGTTCCTCTCCCTTTTAAAACTGCTGTTGTTTTAACTTCTTTTTCCTCCAAAGTTCCAAAACAATGCAACAGCTGATGGAATCTTTTACCCATAGATATCACAGATGGCAACAAACACATCAAAAGACTTTTGTCAGGAAACACACAGAGATGAAGTTGATGAGTTAAATAAGAGCACAAATCTCCCTTAAATTTGTCTCCTCGGCCCTTCAAACACCATCAGACCACATGTGGCAAAGTCTTCAGATTGTGCATAAGTCAGCATCTCAGACCTATCATACTGGAGTGGAGGCAAATCATTGTCGATCCCAATGTGGTGGCTGCCAAGGAAGAATTACTGTTGTAACTTGGAAATGGTATAAGTTTAGCTGAAGGACATTAGGGCATCTTGGGAAGAGCTGCAGTGGACTGCTTTTCCTTGAAGGATTTTAGCAGAATAGGCAATGTGCAATGCTTTGGAGGCATAATGCAGCCTTCCTAGTCTGTAAACAATCCCATCCCTATAGTTAGAGAGAAGCTGTATGACCACTAGTCCTGATTCTGCCAGTTGCGCTGTGTTGTGGGAAGAGATTTGTTCTTTCTGGGATTTGCCCAGATACTATGCATTTGTAAAGTTAATTCTGATAATGGGAAATGCCTTGCAAGCATTCTAGGTCTACCTTCCATCTTGGTAAAAAACGAGGACTGCAGATGCTGGAAACCTGAGTCTGGATTAGAGTGGTGCTGGAAAAGCAGAGCAAGTCAGGCAGCATCCAAGGAGCAGGAAAATACCATGATATTCTTGATGAAGGGCTTTTGCCCGAAACATCGATTTTCCTGCTCCGTGGATGCTGCCTGACCTGCTGTGCTTTTCCAGCTCTACCTTCCATCTTCACAAGTTTAAATGATACATTTAGCTTCTCAAATCTCCAACATAATCACGCAAGGTGGATGTACATCCAACACAAAGCTATCAGAGGTTTGCTGAATCACTGGTATACTGCTCCTGTGGGCTGATATATGTTCCAGAAATTAAACTGCGTTATCTGATTCATAACATTGACATTCACCACATCATTGCCAATGAGGAAAAAAGTCATCTGCCTTGTTTAAGCTTTGCAGATTTATTTAATTTAATCACTGGTCTTGAAGCATTTAAAAGAAAACAAGGCCCAAAACTTTTCTCAACTTGAACAAACATTTCATCATTTGTTTATAAAGCTTGAGAGAGGACTTTCAAACATACTATGAGACTTTATTCAATTATGATGGATAGCTATTGAAAGGCAGGAAATCACTGGTAAAATCGAATTGAAGCTGTTTAAATTTGTGAAAACAGTTTGCAATGTCCAAAGACTTTTGAAAAATGCCCAAAATTTCTCGGGTAGTCCATTGAAGTGAATTGATCTCCTGTTTAACTCTGATCGAGATCAGCAAAATCCAAAAGAAGTTACAGAGTCAAAGTTACAGCAGGCCTCCTCCATCAGGAACTGTATCACTACAAGCTTTGGGCTCCAGATTAGGCAAGCAGCTTCAACTTTCTGTCAAGATGAGGACTCGAACAGGAGTGTACAGGTTCAGGGGGAAGGGGGGGGGCACTGACTGGTGAGGTTGCAAATCCTGTAATAACCACAACTCCTTCAGTGGCAAGACAGTTTTGAAAAAATCTTTGGTAGAAATTGCTCAAAACTCCCTTAGGAAAATAATGCAAACAATCACATTTAGTCTTCAGCTCTATTTCTTTGAGAATTCCACAAGTTTCACATTTGAGATTGGCAGAATACCACCTGACCCCAAGGAATTTCATGACCTATGCATATAAAATTCATTGTTTAAATGTATCTTAACAGTCAGGTTGTTGCTTTTTAATTAACTTCCCTTTGAGGAGCTAAATATTCGAATTTCTATTTCAGGAATGTATTATGTTATTTTTCTTCTTCTTGTTAAGTACACTTGCTTAAATTTAGACATAACCTAATGTGATACTCTACTATATCCCAAGAGCAAGCTGGATCCCATTGAGCCAGTGGTTAACGCCAGTAGGTGAAATAATTAACAAAAAAGATTATTCTTCTAATTAGTAGAGGCATAATGCTGAAAGCTCATCTAGTTACCATGGTTGGTGAAAATATTCCCAAGAGGCACCAAAAGTCAGGGTTCACTTGCCAATTAAAAAGGGCTGATTCACAAAGAATTAAAACAATTTAACTTTGTGGCATTTCATTTCACTTTTTGTTTTACCTCCAATTATTTTCCTTTCTTCTACAGGAGGTTTTTTTTTGTTAGTGTATAGTTCCACCAGCCCTTGCAGCCTTCCAGAACCATATCCAAGTCATTGTTCTTCGCAGACATAGAATTACAGAGAATATCCAGCAAAAGACAGTCAACACAGACAGTCCATGCTCCACCCAAGCTGTCTCCCATCCATGTTTATCTAACTCCATAAGCAGAATCTTCCACTCACTTCTCCCTCATTTTGTTACAATGCTGAGACAAGACCAGTGACTTCTTTTAAAAGTAGAAGAAAGCCAAAATCCAATTTATTTTACTAGAAAGATGAAGTCACAAGAATTTTTTTGTTTAGAACAAAATAGATTTTACTAGACGAGAGTCATAAATGGCAAATACTAGATTCTCTCTTAGATAACTATCAATACATAAAAGCCCAGAATCAACACAAGTCAAACAGGCAAATTGAGGTCAATTATAAACTTTCAATCACAGGAGCAAATGGCAGATATAACCAAGATGAACCTTACAAACTGTGGACCTCAGCTATCCGCTTACCATATCACTTATCTTAATCATGAAACATTACCTTCCTTACACAGAATTTCAACTTCCCTTTTTCTTAGGATTCAACTTGACCTTCATCCAATTTGTAAGATGAGGTCTAACCTCTGAGTGGTAAACTGTAACGTACTTTATGAAACATATCTATTTTCTGGAAGTCTACAGGCTCAGGCGCCAGTTCCATATGGTCTGACATCAATATAACAAAGCTCCTTTTACACATACTCTGCTGTTATTCTTGAAATCAATGCATAATTAATTCTTTACTCGAGAGATGACAGCAAGGACAACCTATGTTCCAGTGGCGCATTCGTCATCAAAGATTCCACGTCCCAGAACCTCCTCAATTCTACCTGTAAAGGTTTGGATGGCATAAATCAACTTTAACCCTCAGTAACAAAAACAGCTGCAGCAATTTATCTTTGTTTATTCTGAGTTTCTGAACCAAGATGGTGCACTCATCTTTGGTACTGCAACCACTGGATTCATAATCTATTGAGCTCTGATGTCTCTCAGTTTTCAATTAGGATGTTTCAAAAGATTCAAGTTTTGCCCACAGACTTCATCACAATATGCTTATACAGCTTCTCCGTATTCACATCTATCTTATTTGCCTCGACTATCAGTACTCTCTGTGGTTGTGAAATCCATGCTGTAGCTAATCTCTAGTGATTTCACCTGATTTATTTCTTGTTGACTATTTTATTTTATTTTGCTCTATCTTAGAAGATAGAGCAAAATAAAATTTACTCCCTCTATGCCTAGATTATCAAAACCTTCACAATTTTAAAGATTTTTAATAGGTCACCCCTTGGCCTTCTCTTTGAAGACAAAGTCTAGCCTGTTTATCCTTTCCTGATGGGTATAACTTCACTGGCCTTGCATGCTTGTAAACTTGCACTCTCTCTAGTTCCTCCAAGTGCTTTTTGCCTTACAAGGGTGACCAGAATTGTACAATACAGTCAATGTGTGGCCTAACTAAGGTTTAATATAGGTTTAGCATAACCCTACTTTTCAAATCTATCCCTCCAGGAATAATTTCTAATGCTTTGCTTGTTTTTTTTTGTGTGATTTTATTAACCTGCATTGCTACTTTTAGGAATTTGTGTATTTGCAATCCCAGATCCCTTTGCTCCCCTACCCCATTCAGATTAATATATTCTGAGTAAAAGCTATTTCTATTTTTTTTCACATGCATCACATTTATGTATTGAAACTCATCAACTGTTGATTTATTGATGATTAGTATTGACTATCCCTCTTACTTAGTATCATCTGCAAATTTAGAAATTATATTTTTGATTTCTGGTGATTGGGGCCAATGAACATCTGAACAAATAAATTAGAAGTGCAATGTTAACTAAAAAAATCAACAATGGAAAACATCATTGCCAAAATTGACCGGTTTCCACCTGGGGAAGAGGGGTATAAAACATTTCCTGTGTCAAAACAAGAGAACTTCTGAGTGAGGTTCATTAAATTGAAGATGAATTGGGATGGTCTTTCCCCTATCTCGGCTATGGAGCTAACGGCTGCAGGGGCTTATGTCCCTTTACTGCACGCCATTTTACACAGCCCAATCTGAAATCAAAACTCAAGACCTTCCTAGTGTGCATGGCTCAGGACTACACATGGAACAGCTTATTACAATTTATTTTATTCTCTCCATCTTCACCATGGATGGCAGCTTTCCGGTGATAGCTTGACCAAGTGGGATTCATTACCCAAAGTGCTACTTTGTCAAATATTGCTGCAATGTGTTGACTGGGAAATTCAGTCAGCAGGGAAGCAGAATGAAAGTAAAACATTTCCCCACCCACCTGGTGAAAAATTCCATTTTACAAGCTGTGTTGTTCCATGACTGGCTCAAAACCCCGGACAGACGGATTTGCTTAATGCAAGGAAACCATTGGCATTCATCATTTTTTCCCCAAGCTGTTGACTCCTTTTAAACTATTCAGTACATCTGAATTTGTTTTAAAATATGCAGATTCAACTGACCAATGCCTTTGATTGTAACTGAAAATAGTATTCTAGTTTGAACATAACTTTTACTTGTCTGTGGAATCTAGAACCAATGACTGTTCTAATCATCAAGTTCTTAATACATTTACAGATTCTGCTTGCGCGACAGAATAATATTTAATATGTTTGTACTTTCAGGAAAAAGAACCTGTTTCATTCAAGACCGTCTTCAAATCTTACAGCACAGAGAAAGCCATTCAGCCTATCAAGAGTGTTGTTGTGCATGTGTGTATTTAGGTTCTTTGAAAGGACTACGGAATTAATCACTGTCCTCTGCTTGTTTCCAATAGTATATAACCTATTCCGTTGTTAACATTATTATTGAATCTGCTTCAGCATTATTTCCAGGTGGTGTCAATGTTTTCATTTTAGTTAGAACTGTAATGGAGGTGCAGCAGAACATTAGTTCAAGCCAATAATAAGTTGAGTAATGTAAATCACCAACTATTTTTAAAAACTGATTTATTCCTCTACCCAAAAACCAAACTCTCATAAGATTTAAAATAGGAATCCATAAACTTCTTCAATGGCTTCTTGGCTGAATGTGCAATATGCTGTGCCATTTACCAAGACAGGTTAGACAATGCTAGGTCACATTCTTGTTTGTTGTAATTTATCTGAAGCAGTCAGACAGTATGGCATAGCCCATCTAAGTACACTTTCCAATTGTTGGACATAGATAATGCTTTTGTCTTTTGTGTGAAAGTTGGCAAGAATGATGTCTTATCAAACCCCAAGGAACAATATGGGTTTATTAACTGCTACCTCAGTTTACTTAAATCAGAGATGAGTAAGTACAGCTAGAAAGATCATGCACAGAAGGGCATACAAATACAGGTCCTAATAGCAAGTTCATTCCTCTAGATCTCATGAATTAGCTAAATCAGTTGATCTTCAATAATACCCGGTGAATCTGCTTGGCGAAGCCACACAGATGTGAAAAGAAGATATACAGTCAGATCAGGAATAGCTCTAAACATTTTGCTCACCGTGTTAAGTCCATAATCCCATTCAGTATGTACACTACAAAATGAATTATTCAAACACTGGATGCTGTTCAGGAAACCACAACACAGATGAATCCTGGAAATTTAAGCAATTGTATTGCTGCACCACTGTGTAAAGACCATTAATTATTTGCCATTCCATGTTCCTTTGCAGTCTGGGCCACTTTACTGATGAATATTTTTAATCAACCTGTTCAGACATGTCTGGGGCAGGTGGGATGTGAACCTGGACCTTCTGGCCAGAGATCAGGACACTACCATTGTGTCACAACAACCCAGTCCACTTTATTGATACCCTTGCTAAAATGACCCTAAAAGGAAATTATCATGGCCCTGGCCCCATTAAAATCAATGGCAATTGTGCTTTTCCTGCATTTAATCAGTTCTCCCACTGCTGCCACTTAGACTGAAACAATGTACTGATGACCTTACAGCAGTGTGATTTATAGACTTTAAATGTGGTCACTGATTGCATTTAAATGATGTGTTAACATGTTTCTGATCAGAGTTTGTTGAAAGACAAGTCCTCAAAATTATTGCATCATTATGGCAAAAAAAAATCACAAATGTATTTTATAAACTACATTTCTTTATAAAGTTTGGTGTTTAAGAGTTGTACAACTTTGAAATTTTGACAGAGAATCCTACACAAACAAGCTGAGCTGGGGAGTACAGAAAGCTATTACAAAGATTGTTGGCCCATAAATGCAAAAAACTGAAGGATTCTTTGATAATATTGGCCCCAGTTATTTCCTCATATTTCGGGTGACTCATCTGAAATGTTGGCTTTATGAATTTGTTCACCTGGTTATTGTTTTACCCAACATTAGAAAAACAATGAAACTAACCGAAATTACAATTTTGTAGGTTTCTTTTCAACTCGTTAACTGTACAGATGAAAATATTCTGGGAGATTCCAGTCACTATTTCAAGCAGTTAACCTCTGCTAAAGCTGATACTCATTATCTTGGATAATAACAAAGAATAGGTAATTGAGTGAGGCAGGGCTGCTAAATCTTAATAAGGAAGTGCCTACAAAGAAAGGAAAACAGATATTTTTGGTTAAAATAAAGAATAACATGGTCTGGAGAATGTTATAAAATTACCAAAAGCGCCTGAAACAGTTAAGATGCAGAATGAGTAAAATGCTTTTTTAGTAGCTTCCTGTTTTGCCCACCTGACCTTCAATAATATGCTAGAAGTAAAAGATTGGTCACAATGGTAGTGAGTGATGAGTTAATTAGCACATATCTCCAATGATGCAAAAGAAATCCAATATCTTTAGATTCAAACAGGCAACTAAACTTCTGGTGCAGTCCTGTCACAGTAGTAATGGGAGTGCAGCAGGTAAACAAATCCTTACATTGTTATAGGAGGTATTTGTCCCAAAAAGAATGCCCATATTAGAAGAGGTGACTATTGGGCTTGAAATGTTAGGTACAAGAATTTGTAGGACTTTAGCAAACATCTGCATTTTCTTTTCTTTTTATCCAAAGTATCTGTAAGAGAAGAGCAAGTAGTCATCAGTGGAATAATGTGGAAGGCAGTAAAAGCTTGCTTTGAAACCACAACTTTCTATATTTTTACACAGATAATGTGACAAAGCACAGAAAGGTCATGTACAGGAAGGAAGTGCACTCCAAGAGCCCAAGAAGAACAATATGGAGTAGGTTAACTCTGTGTCTAGTGTCCACCACAGCTGCAAGAATATCCAAGAAAAATTGTCAGACCTAAAGAAATGTACAATGCAAGACTAGCAAATATAAGTGAAGTAGAGGAAGAAACCATAAGTTCACACCATAACAAGTTCCAGATGGTCAATGCATTATACTCTGTAGTTCTGAAATACTAACTAGAAGCTTGGAAAGGAGGTACTCGTAAGGCACCACAAAGTTGAAATTAATTAATCTTTTTCAAGTATTCTAAGTTGTACAGAAGAAAGCAACAAAAACTGTCTTTGTAGCCTTCACCTCTTCAAGACACCACTTTACCTTGTTACACAGGGACAGGTTGAATGATCTCTCAAACCTAATCAAGACAAGTCAAGACAAGCTTGCCAATCCAGATCTCCCATCATTCATACAGTTTTCACTCACCTCCTTATCAATCAAGTCCTTATATATCATACTCTTTCTCTTTCAACACTTCAGTGTTAAAGAAACTGTCTTATGCAAATTAACCTCCTAAAGTCAGAGTCAATCCCTGGCTTTACTCAAAATCACATTGGTAACAGCTCACACTACCTGTCAGAATGTGTTTGCTCCTTTTCAAGGATTTTTCATTTAAGTTTAAAATAAATCTCCACTCCTCATAGCCATAGGATGCATGTGCTCAGATGGAGGAAAGGAACTATGCCACATACATGCCTCACTTCTTTCCTTCCAAAGTCAGAGTTAAACAATAACATATGAGAAGAGAAATGCACCCAGGATGAATTCTATCATGGAAAAACAGTGAGTGTGCATGAGAATGAAGTACATAAAATCGTAGAGATGGAGCAAGCTTTTCTGAATTTTATGTCATGGCACAGCTTTACATGAAGAGGTAAGTCACTCCAATAACCGCTCAAGTATTTTGAAGGCAGAACAGGGCGGCATGGTGGCTCAGTGGTTAGCACTGCTGCCTCACAGCACCAGCGTCCCACGTTCAATTCCAGCCTTGAAGTTTGTGTGAAGTTTGCACATTCTCCCTGTGTCTGCGTGGGTTTCCTCCAGGTGCTCCGGTTTCCTCCCACAGTCCAAAAATGTGTAGGAGAGGTGAATTGGCCATGCTAAATTGCCTGTAGTTGCATTAGTCAGAAGGAAGTGGGTCTGGGTGGTTACTCTTTGGAGGGTCGGTGTGGACTTATTGGGCCGAAGGGCCTGTTTCCACACTGTATGGAATCTACATAGAACATAGGACATTACAGTGCAGTACAGGCCCCTTCGGCCCTCGATGTTGCGCCACCCTGTCATACTAATCTGAAGCCCATTTAACCTACACTATTCCATGTACATCCATATGCCTGTCCAATGACAACTTAAATGTACTTACAGTTGGCGAATCTACTACCATAGCAGGCAAAGCATTCCATACCCTTACTACTCTCTGAGTAAAGAAACTACCTCTGACATCTGTCTTATACCTATCTCCCCTCACTTTAAAGTTGTTTGCTGTCCCCATACTTGGAAAAAGGCTCTCCCTGTCCACCCTGTCTAACTCTCTGATTATCTTGTATGTCTCTATTAAGTCACCTCTCAACCTTCTTCTCTCTAACGAGAACAACCTCAAGGCCCTCAGCCTTTCCTCGTAAGACATTCCTTCCATATCAGGCAACATCCTAGTAAATCTCCTCTGCACCCTTTCCAAAGCTTCCACATCCTTCTTATAATGCGGTGACCCAGAACTGTACACAATCTAATCTAATCTAATCTCATCGAACCTTCAAAATATTAAAGACAACGAACTGCTGACAAAGAAACCTCAAAACGGGAGCAGCAATAAAAGAAACAACCTCAATATTCAATGCATTTAACTGCCACACTTGTGTAGTTACATTCTCTTGCAATACAGGCCTATAACTTTGTTCAATGAAACTTAAATATCGGCTCAAGTAACAGTACCTCAGCCTTTGATTAGGCATTTTACAGCCTTGAGGACTCGACACTGTATTCAAAAATTTCAGACCGTAAACTCATAAGCCCAGTTTTGTTTCCTTCACTTTGCGTGTTTCAGTTTTGCTTTTAGGAAGTAGCACAGCAGCTCTCAGCACATCATTTCTTTCTTTGTATTTTTCTTACGCCATCAACATTTCTTTTGATGCTAAGACGAATTCTCCTGATCGTTGAGATCCTTCAGAAAAAGTTTTCAACTCTGAGTTAGAATTGGATTCTTTGGGGATATAATGACATGCTTATCTGGATCATTACGATGGAAATGTTAAATAGAAAAATCTTGTCTCATGCCTGAGTAATGACACAACTGGCCCCTAATTCTCCCATTGATCACCATCTCGCCATCACAATCTCCCTCCTAGACCCTCCCCCTCCTGACCTGACAGACCCACCAACTGATTACCCTCTCCCAAACACACCTAATTAGCCCCCGCCACTTGATGACCACCATCTGACTTGACATACTCACAATCTGACAACTGCACCAAATCTCACCCATCTATAAACCTACCATTATACCCAGCTACCAGTTCACCTCTGCCACTCTACTAGTTACTAATACTCACCACATCATACATCTACTTACCACATCCACAACACCCATTCCCAAATATTAATCCACTCAGCCATTCAGTAACATTCACACTGAACATTTGAATTTAGCTTACGGCAACTTGTGACACAGAGAGGGGTGCATATTCTGCAATGATTCTCTTCACTGTTCCATGCATGGATTCTTTCAGAAAATCATATTTAGATAAGAGGGCACTTTACCGTATGATCAGCATTGGACTATTTAGACCACAAACTCAGTTTCTCTCGAAAGAAAGATACCCCAACCTGCTATGTATCTCTAATATTTTCTGCTTTTATTTCAGGTTTCCAGCAACGACAGTATTCTTCTTTTCAAGGTGTGTAACTTTTCAGGGTGTGCAAGAAAACTAGGGTTTATGTTGTTAGGTCGGTTTGCTGAGCCGGTTGATTTTGTTGCAAACATTTCGTTTCACTCCTGGGTGACATTTTCAATGATGCAGAGCCTCCGGATGAAGCGCTGTTATTGTGATCTTCCCAGATTTTATACGGTTCTGGCTGTCATTGGGGATGGTTCCATTTCCGGTTTTGTACTGTAGTAGTCTGTTGATGGGGTCTATTTCAACATGTTTGTTTATCGCCCAGGATCGTAACGTTGTCCCAGTTGAATTGGTATCCTTCATCGTCAGTGTGTATTGACATGAGGGGAAATGGTCATGTTGTTCTGTTGCAAGCTGATGTTCATGTTTTCTGGTGGAAGTTTCCTGCCCATTTGTCCTGTGTAATGTTTCTCACAGTTGCTGCATGGTGTTTTGTACATCACAATTGTCCTGCATGTTGTGGGTATGAAGTCTTTTATCTTGGATATAACTGGCAGAGTGTGGCTGTTGGTGTGTGCTGTCATTATTCCTATAGGACGTAGGAATCTTGTAGTTAGTTCTGAGACATTTCTAATATAGCGTAGGGTGGTCAGTGTGTTGGGACACACAACTACTATCCAAGACAAAGGATCCCATACCCACAACATGCAAGACAAGTGTGATGTACAAAATACCATGCAGCAATTGTGAGAAAACTACACAGGACAAATGGGCAGGAAACTCGCCACCAGAATACATGAGCATCAGCTTGCAACGAAAAGACATGACCAGTTCTCCCTCATGGCAGAAGTGGGTTCTGCAGATGCTGGAGATCAGAGTCAAGATTAGAGTGGTGCTGGAAAAGCACAGCAGGTCAGGCAGCATCCGAGGAGCAGGAAAGTCGATATTTCGGGCAAAAGCCCTTCATCAGGAATGGTTTAAGGTTCATCAGTTCTCCCTCAATACACACTGACAATGAAGGACCCCAATTTAACTGGGACAACGTTACAACACTGGGACAGGCAAAACAAAGGCAACCTCAGCAATTCCTGGAGGTCTGGTAGTCACCCACTAGTTCCATAAACAAACATATTGAAATAGACCCTATCTACGGACCACTACAGCACAAAACTGGAAATGGAACCACCCACTATGACAACCAGAACCGTATAAAATCTGGGCAGATCACAACAACAACGCTTCAGCTGGAGGCTACACAGCATTGAAGATGTCACCCAGCCGGGTTCAGCAAAACCACCCAACAACTCCAACCACGACCCGTGCTACAGATCATCACAGAAACCTTAAACCAGGGTTTACGTTCATGTGGGCATAAATTAATGGGTCTTGATGAATCAGCTGACCTTCCCTTCAGAGAATAAAGAGAAAGTTTTAAAGAAGAATAACGACAGGTATATTAGCTTGTGTAGGTGGGCATAAAGCTGGTGAGAGCCTAACATCTTTTTGGTTGGAAAAAAACTGAACAAAACGCAACGGGCAACATACATTACCTTCTCCAATTATGTAGCAAATGATATCTGATCTGTTTGGACTTTAATTACTGCCTTGACACTGTGCCAATAAAAGTTTTGTCACCAACAATTGACATCAAGTTTGAATATGTGTAGGTCTGACATGGATCATAGATATCCTGCAAAACACTGAAACACAAGTTTCTCAAAGTCTGCTAATGCTCCAAAATCTGCCAAGAACAGTGGTACTAAACTGCAGTAAACATTAAATCATTTCCCAGTGATTACATCCCTCTGCTGTAACTGCATATAACTAGCCTTTTTATTTGAAAACTGAGTGTTGCATCAGTGCTATAAACCCTGGCCTCTAACCTCATTTTACATGAGCTTTACAGGGTAGGTGACCTCACGACCCCTTTTCTTTAGCTTGTTTTCCACTTAATGTTTCCCATCGGTTTCTGAGGCTACCACAGAACGAAAGTCAAAAGCAAACATACTTAAAATTTAATACCCAAATAGATGCTGAATTAATGGCCATCATTATTTTAGTTTTCCGCTTTACTGCATAAATAATGTTTTTTATTTGTGGAAATCAATAGCATTTCCAAGAAAATATAAGCTTAGATTTTTTCTCAAGTTAAGAGGCAACCTTGAATCTGTAAGTTGCTAAGTTCATTTTTACTGACTTTCGTATTTCTCATTATTTTCTAGAGACATTAGCCGTGAGAAAATAAAGTTTATTATTTAATTGATAAACATCGTGGAACATTATCTCCTGAAGCAATTTATTTTTAAAACTGGATAGACAAAAATGACTGGTTGCAAAAATAAAGACTGAAAGGATTTGTCACCTGAATAAATGTTGCCAACATCATTCACAGCACAGACGTCCGTGATCAGCTTTCCAGATTTCCATGTGATGAAGGATAAAGGACACAGTGTCCCAATAAATCATAAAAGTTAACTTTAGTGGAGAATTCTTCAGGGATTTTCCCAATCGCCAATCACAACTCAGACAGCGCCCTGTAAAAACACAATTTTTCTGCTGCTTGCATCATTTCTACAGGAGTTGCACTGATGTTCTGGAGGCCATTGGAAAAATTTACATGGCAATTTCAGGCACATATCACTTAAGTTGTCTCTACAGCTTCCTAATTAAAGCACTAATGTTGTATTGAGCCACTCAAACCATTAAATTCCAAGGTTTGTTTTCCAGTTAGTACTGAGTTAGCAGATCATAGGGCAGAAATTGTCACAAGAGCTTCTGAGTTAGGGAAGGGCAAGACAAACTAGTGGTCATTGTTTTCTCTCACCTCTATGTACATGGATAGTGTAACCAACTGCAAGAGGGCTTTCTATGATCAGGATTTACTGCACATTTTTGAGGAAGATTTACCATGCTGCACCATTCATGATCTCAGGACATATCTAAGTATTTCACTGCCAAGTAAGTATTGTTGAAGCATAGTCACTGATGTGATGTAGGAAGTGCCTCAACTCATTTGCACATCATGTCCCAAATGACAGGATTTTAATGATGAGAGAATCTGTATCAGTGATGTTGGTTGTCAGATCAATTTTTAGTTAGGACATTGTGGAGAACTTCTCTGTTTTTTATCAGACAGCACGATCAGATCTTTTACACCTACCCAAAAGGACAGGTGGGGCTTCAACTCAATGCCTCACCTGAAACATGCCACTTCAGATGGTGCACTCCTGCTTTGGTGTCCAGCTCTCTGGAATGGGATTTGAATTTACAATGTTGCGCCTCACCCGTGAGTCCTAGCTGGGACCTAAATTTTTTAAATTTTGTAGGAGCGCTGTATCAAGTGAGCTAACTCCTTAAAAATAAAGCTGTGGAATACTGCAGTGAAGTCAGAAAGGATCGTCGAAATCTGGACTGTCTCACCCAAAATGCTGTTAAGGTTAGGTAAATTGAAACATTCAAAACAGAGATCTGTATGAGTGATGCACCATCTGAAGGTGGCATGTTTCAGGTGAGGCATTAAGTTGAAGTCCCACCTGTCCTTTTGGGTAGGTGTAAAAAATCTGATCGTGCTGTCTGATAAAAAGCAGAGAAGTTCTCCACAATGTCCTAACCAAATTTTTGTTCAGTGGCATGAAATCAAGATGAACAGATATAACAAAGATTCACATTAGCCATGATCTAATATCAATAGCAGTACAGAACCAAGAGATTAAATAACCTACTACGTTTCCTATATTCAAATGCAGCCAAATATGTTTTACTTTCAATATATGTTCCAAGTATAAATAATTTGAAAATACATTTCTATTTGATATGCACAGTGCCTGTCCATTGTATGAACTAACCTAATCACTAAAGTTCCCACAAGGTGATTTCTGAGTATTACAAGAGAGAAAGGGAGCAAATGGGGGTCTTTCAGGACACATGCAACCCTTGTCTTAATGAATTTTCATTCCCAAGTGTTCCACTTCTGGTACACTTTGGCTTGTAATGCCCAAAGGTTTGAGTCCAGAGCTCACTCATGTGCTGCTAATGAAAGAGGTCTTACGGAAATAGACTTGTCACCACTCTCGTGACAGTAGCCATATCGGTTATCACTCTTTGCAGCTATCTAGCACTGCACAGATGCTCTGTCATGCGAAAACATAATATTCTCAAGTAGGAACTGTGACTTTAAAATTGCTATGTTACGGTTATTCCTAAAGTCACATTTTGAAGCATAGGTACAGTAGTGTTCCCTCTAAGAGACATCTATGTTCCTCTTCCTAGTGCCTTGAAGCTGTATACATTTCTAGGAATCCCACATTCTCCATGGTGGACTATCTGATAGAAAATAACTTCCCACGCTGCTTGATGATGCATATATAATCTTAAACATAGACAATAAAATCATCATCATGATGTGCGTTTAAGAATTATGGGTCAGATGTTCTGAGGCTTGACAATCACATAGCAGATTTCCACTCTGCTCCATCTCTTTTTATGAACTGAAAGAGCTCCACATTTCTGACAGGAGATTCTGATCGAGCTCCATCAGAAACGTGGAACTGTCCTAAATGGACAGGTCTATGTAGTGCATAACAGTTGAGAGAAGGCAAACTATGGGCCCCTCATCACAGCACTTCCTGATGAAGGGCTTTTGCCCGAAATGTCAATTTTCCTGCTCCTCAGATGCTGACTGACCTGCTGTGCTTTTCTAGTACCACTCTAATCTTGACTCTAATTTCCAGCATCTTCAGTACTCACTTTCGCCTTTATCACAGCAGTCAGTAGCCATATTCTGTGATTTAAAGATCACAGGCAGCCACTTTGTGAAAGGGTAAATACATAAAGTAAGTGTGAGATTAGGTGCCAGGTCAGGGGTCAGGTAAAGTGCCAGGTTGGTAATGTAGGATGCCAGATAAGGTGCTCAGTGAGTTGGAGTAGGGAGCTAGGTGGGTTAGTTGCTGAGTGGGTGTTGAATTGGGTGCTGTCAGGTTGCATAGTGCCAGATGACTAGGGTGCCAAATAAATAGGTGCCAGGGTGCAAGGTGGGAAGTGAGCCAGGTAAGCCATGGAGTATATGAAGGGTATGTCAGGGTTGTTGGGAAATATTGAGTTGAGCAGGGGGTGAGGGTTGGTTATGTTGGGTCTGATAGCAAGAGTAGATGGTCAGCTCACAGGGTGGAGTGGAGGTGCATGTGTCCAAAAAGAGGAAGGGGGTTGTTTAGGATCTAGTGGCAGTGATTGTCGGGCCCCAGGTTAGCATCAGGAACTACAAGTGTAAGGAGCTTTGGGAAAGTGTAGGAGAGAGTAAACGAGGTAGTTTGGAGTCAGTTTGATTGTTAATTAGGAGTTGGATCAGGTATGTAATCATCTAACTTTAGATTAGATTAGATTAGATTACCTACAGTGTGGAAACAGGCCCTTCAGCCCAACCAGTCCACACCGACCCTCCGAAGAGTAACCCACCCAGACCCATTTCACTCTGACTAATACACTTAACACTGTGGGCAATTTAGCATGGCCAATTCACTTGATCTGCACATCTTTGGACCGTGGGAGGAAACCGGAGCACCTGGAGGGAACCCATGCAGACACGGGGAGAACATGCAAACTCTACACAGACAGTTGCCAGTGGCTGGAATCAAACCTGGCTCCCTGGTGTTGTGAGGAAGCAATGCTGACCACTGTGCCATTGGGTAGATTAGATTAGATTCCCTATAGTGTGGAAACAGGTCCTTTGGCCCAACCAGTCCACACTGACCCTCCGAAGTGTAACCCTCCCAGATCCAATTCCCTCTGACTAATGCACCTAACACTACGGGCAATTCAGCATGGCCAATTCACCTGACCTGCACATCTTTGGACTGTGGGGGGAAACCGGAGGAAACTTCTCCTAAGTAGCTATTTATTTAACTGCAGTGGAACTCTTTAAATTCTCTAATGTAAATGGATAGTCATCAAGATCTACTGCACAGTAAAAGACTCTTCTGCCCATCGAGTCTTCATTCAAAAACAACCACCTAACTATTCTAGTCCCATATCCCAACACATGGCTCATAGCTTTGTATGCCTTGGATGCTTTGAATGCCTTGATTCTAAGCATAGCACACTTGCCCAGAAGAACCTACAGTTTTCCAGCAAGCTCCTTCAGAGATGGCTATTCTGGGGGTTTTGTCGAGTTCTGATTCACAAATCCAATTGATGTTTCAAGTCTGATTATCTGGCCATCAAAAAGTCCAGGCCTAAATTCCCTAATCTCTGATCATTTGAAGACTAGTACTTGGCTCCCTATGTCCTACAGCTGAGAGCTGCATGGTAGACTTTTTTCCAAATTATGAACAGATTTGAAAAACAGATATTGTATAAATGTCATGGTAATTTATAGAACCGCAACAAGTAATGAGGTAAAATGACTGAAGAAATCTTACGATTTATAGTTTCCAATGTTACGTTCAACGCAAATGAAATCAAAAATGATCACAGACGGTTCCTAATACCACTTAGTTCTCTACATTATTCCTCTCTTTAGGCCAAGGTCATTTGTAAATCCTGAAACCTCTGGGTAACACTCAGTAAATCTTAAAATAATACAATTCCAATTATTTTGATTCTAAAGTACAACTTGGAGGGGTTCCAACAATCAACATTTGAAGTGTTCTACAGTCGCAAAATCATTCAACTATCCACAGCAGTGATAATTCTGGGTGCGCTCCCTCTGGGAATTTTGTGGTTTGAGTCTCATGTGTGTTCAAGGCTTTACAATGATATTTAATACATCTGGCAACCTTTATACCCATTCAAAAGCAGACATATATCAACAGCATAAGTGCCTATCTTTTATACATCAGCAGAAATCATACAATGTTGCTCATGGAGTCTGAAAAAATATTGAAATGGCACCTGAAATGTCAAGTGAATTGTGACGGGAAAAGCATTTGGGAAGTTTCTTTCTCCCCTTCAATTTGTGCTCAGGCTCATTTCCATATCTCCGAGCATAAAGTCAGCCATGGACCAGCACAATCAGGTAATTTTTTAAAATATCCTTTCATATTTTCAAAAGTGATATATAGATACCACATGGTGAATGCTAGTGGAGCGAGTTTATCAAAAATCAATACAACATTTTAATTAGTGTTAATCTTAATTACTTCAAAAAGAATTCAGGAACATATTTATACCCATTCAGGATATGTAGCCACTTTCTTGGCAAATTGAAAGAAAATCCAAAAGTTTTTAAAATGTATTTATTCGTATCCTTGCCTGCAAAAGGTTTCAGCTTCATTTTAAAGCTTGTCAACCGCCTGCAAACCATCTGCAGTAAATAGAAACTCTCAATGGTGATCAATGCACCTTGGGGGATGGGCAGTTAGATGGGTGGGGCCTGTTTTTAGTGCAATGTTTTTAAACTAGTACAAAAAGTTATAGAAAGTTGCAATTTGCCAAAAGAAAGCACTAGGACTGAGCGGATGCTCCAGGCTTAGACTTCTGACGAATTCCTGGCAAATTGCCCATGCCATATTCCATGGTCACTAAGTTTGTTGGCAGAAAAAAAACTAAAACTTTTCTTTTTCTCAGTATTTCAATGTAAACCATGAAATAAAAATTGACAGTCGAACAAATTATTACGGTTCATGCTATTCACCCAGGAAAAGATTTTTATGAGACACTTTGATGTTGAACTCATACATTTCAGACAATGCCAGTTAAGTTTAGATTACAGGAACATCAGAAAATGCTCCAGGTTTCAGATGACCACGAACAATGTCTCACAAAATCTACCAATGGTTTGCAAATGCAGTACCTCAGTTTTAATATCCATTGCATTCTCATTTTCACAGTGCACAGCACCTACAATTCCCTGCAATCTCTCCTTTTCTGAATGAAATCCCTTGTACACCCCACATCCTTTTTTGTCCCATCATTAGCACAGCAGTCAGGGATTCACACCCTCTTTGCCAAGCTAATATTTCCTTCTTTCAGTTTCATGTTCATTTTTTCATTATATCTCTATGAAGTCCTCTGTGAGATGCTGCACATTAATAGGCAGCTTACATGAAAAGTACTGCTGTTATTTTCTATGAAGTATTATTTCTAGGAAACCTTTTTTGGCCAAATCATTTCACATTAATTCTAACCATTGTTAAAATGTTATCCTTTCAGTCATATAACCACAATGAAAGTGGTTAGTTGTGTTAACACAAGTTCTAATGGTTTGGTTCCAAGATAAAAGTTGGAAAATTGCACTTGGCATTGCTAATTCCCAGGAGTTGCAACCTTGTAATCCACTCACAGCAATTATTTTGTCATTCTGAAAGATGTTAGGAATACGACACGGGAAATTGTTAATTGCAAGTCCTGTATTTAACCCACATGGACAATGTATTATGGTTTCATATTGTTATGTTAAAATCATCTTAATAAAGGGCTTCTCTGTTCAAAGAGTTTATCCAGCAAAAGCCCGAGCTATGGAAACCAGAAAGGTCCCACTTCATTCTACAGTGTGTGCTGAGTTAACTGACTCACAGCCAGTAATGTTAGCTGTGTCACTATAATTGGCTTTACCATTTGTTGATTTGAGATGACTGCATCAGACAGACTACCTACTCATGTTATCTAGATTATACTTAGATAAAGCTCAAGTCTCCATGTGGTTGAAAAGCTTGTTGCTATTCTAGCCCCAGCACATAAACCAGGTGTGCAACCAAACCTGCCATGTTACTGCTGGACAGGTTAAGTTAAAACCAAGGCTTCTATGGCCAGGCTCACAAATGAAAATGGCCACTTTAGACAAGGGACTAGGGTAGCTGATGACCAATACCATTCAGGGTTCAGGGGAATAACAGAAAATAGAGAACTTATTTAAAAAGTTCCTCTTACGATTTCACAATGAAAGCAAGTAAACTCAAGTCTATTTTTCCCTATACACTGGCTACCAAATCCTGCTGAGACCATAGCAGATAAACAGACAAGAGAAAATAAGGGGAGAAAAATTTAAGTCAACGTATTTCATGATCTCAGTAATATCAGCAGAGATTCAAGAACACCTTACAGGTGTACTGGAGTGATTTAAAATAAAGGAACTCATATTTCATGTACGTCATGGCTCGACCGAACAAAGAGCAGAAAAAAGATGACTTGTTAATAGAAAATTAAGGTTCATATAAACATGCACCAAAATAAATTGGTCCATTTTAACCATCTGACATTTCCAGACCGAAGTTCAATTTTTCCTATCACCAGCTTTGTTTACAGTCAAACCTTTCTTGTTAAAAACAAAGAATGCCTGACTAGACTGGCAGATTGTATTTAGGGAGTGGGGGTCGGGGGCACGAGATTGGAGGGGGGAGCAGGGCAGGGACACCTTCAAACACATGCAGATCTAACTTTCCATTGCTATGTATCAACCCACCAATCAAGCGACTAGTGAACCTAAAAGATTTTAAAGGACTTTTCTTCTAGCTATGAAGGCAGAGGTCAAATGAAAAGTGCTCAAGAGACCAGTGGAGCCCTGCTGCATCTGAGAGGAGATGAGCATTCATCTGATCACCCCATTGACACAATCACGCCATTGTATCCAACAGGCCCTTTGCCTTTTCAGAACCCATGGAGAGAACTTTAACCCCTCCACAGTTCCATTTTCACTTTGCAATGTGATGCATTTTATTCGTTTGTTTTGAATAGCCTTTTATCTGGGAAGCCGGTGTTATGATCCATTGGGATACCAATGTGCCAAAGCATGGAGTGGAGGACTAAAAGGTTTCATGCACAGTGAATTCAGGATCTCAGCCTGAGCTGTCATAATAAACTTCAGCATCGCATTTCAAGAAAGAAAATTCTGCCTTATCAGCTGAATCTGGAGGTGGATTTGAGGAATGTCTGATTCACAGAGCTGATTGCTTGATGAGCCATTCAAACCAACTCACAGTGATAAGGCAGAGTATTTGGAAGAATTGTACAACAATAAACTACATCAATGTTTTAACATTGATCCAGAAAGAATGAGTCCATGCTTACTATTGCATTGCATTTTGTTATTTTGCTGATCGCCTTTCACTTTACTACAATCACAGGGTACTGGGGAGGCAACCCTTCTCAGGGTTTTCCTGGAGGCTTCATTTACTGCCTCTAACTACCACAACCATACAAACAACCTTATTTCCCATTTTCTCTCGCGGTAAGGGACGGTGGCTCAGTGGTTAGCACTGCTTCCTCACAGCGCTAGGGACACAGGTTCGATTCCAGCCTCGGGTGACTATCTGTGTGGAGTTTGCACATTCTCCCAGTGTCTGCATGTTTCCTCCCACAATCCAAAAGATGTGTAGGTCAGGTGAATTGGCCATGCTAAATTGCCCATAGTGTTCGGTGCATTAGTCAGAGGGAAACAGGTCTGGGTGGATTACTCTTTAGAGGGCCAGTGTGGACTTGTTGGGCTGAAGGGCCTGTTTCCACACTGTAGAGAATCTAATCTAATGTCAAAAAATGAAAAGGTACATCATTTTTCAAAAAGTCTTCTCTGATCTTTTACCTGAGGTCCTTGTAGCAATGTCTGGGAGGATACCTAAGTGATGGACTGAAAGACATCATCCTAGAAGGTTTCAATCCTAAATCTAGGGTGCCTAGAATATTAATGTGTATTAATCATGGTCAGGGATGTGATAACAAAAGAGGATTAATTCTTCATTTATAACAAACCGTCTCTTATTGTACATATGTTTCTCCTAAATTTCTCTCTTGCTTTCTTGATGGCATTGACATATACAGAAGCTAACATCCAGAGACACTGGCATTCTTCTGGTACCTCACCACACACAAGGAACGGTAATTTTGATCTTATGCAGTGAATGTCAGCAAACTGATAGTTGAAGTGATGGGGCAAGCTAAAGGGAACGAGTGGATGGTGGGATACCTCACAGCTGAGCCTGATCTTGCCTTCGCCAGATTATCATGCGTGTGTGGATAGTGATTACAAATGGGGCCCATGGCAGGTTCAGTTTCCTCTGTCTAGCCCAGGAATACTGAAGCCAGCCAACTGTTGTATTTCACAATGTTATTCCCGAGATGAGTAACTGGACATAGATCAAACCTTAAGATTTTTCTGGACCATATAGCACAATGCAAGCAAGTGATGTCTTTTCCCACTGTTGCTTTAGAATTGCCCAGTTTTATAGATTTTTGGAAGGGCTAATCTTTGCTAATGTCAAAGATATGTTCATTATCCCCAGTGGATGGAGGGGAATATGTTAAGTCTCATGTACAGAGGCCCTGCAGACAAATCCAAAATATAACTGAAGGGAGTGTAGTCACATTTTCTGGATCCCTGGGAATACTCTCTAATTAAAGGAAGAGGACAAATATTAACATTTTAAAATCCACCCTTCTGAATATATATACTTACACTTTTCAGAAAGATTTCTAGCCATCATTAACACTCCTCACTGAGAACATCACAAAACTCTTTGTTTTGTAATAGGTTCTGAGACTTAAAATAGCAGCATTTTGTAATTCAATATAGGAAGCATGTCATCACCTTCCACGCATATTGCAGTCTTAGCCTTTTCTCATTATTCTTATTTTGTTTGTAAGGGAATATGTTCTAGCACAAACAAATTTCCACACCACCGCATCATTGCTTTCATAGTTACAATGTTTTCATTTACAAAGCGTAATCAGTGCGGCTGAAATGCAAGACCTTTGTGGCACAGTGTGCGTGTTTACTTATTCCATGCATCTTTATGTCCAGTTACAAACAGTTATCTTGCAATCAACCCTACTTACCGTAAGAAAGCCACCAAGGTCCTTGACCGCGTCGTTGCTTTACATTGTGAAGCCGCCAGGCATAAAAGCAGGACAAAAGATGAAAAGCACCACTTCTTATTTGCAGCATTCGAATTTATGGGAGAGGACCTCATTAATCAGTGTCAACCCTGCCTTCCCTTTCTTGTTTATGTAGGTGGAATTTGTTGAAAGACTCTGCGCATGAGAGGGACAGGATAAAACTGAAATGCTAAATGTACAGAGCAACAGCTTAGATGAAGAAACAATGCATTGGGGAAAAGACTGGACTGCTGTACAACATCGAACTATCACCGTGCACTTTATATGAAATAAAACATTCTGAGCATACATATCTAACTTTATCGAAACCATTATAAAAACAAAATCAGTGAGGGTGAGAGCAAAATCAGTTCTTAGCACCACATGCTGCATTGGAAATGATGGTATTGTGGTAATATCAGTGGACTAGTAATCAAGAGATCCAAATTAATGCTCTGGGCATATAATCTCAAATTCCACCACAACAGCCAACTCTGCACATCTTTTGGAAGTTCAAGACCCCTCTTCTCACTGAGGATACTTGCTATAGTGCTGCATGGACTATCACCACGCAAAATGAAGTAGACTAAGAACAGAGCTCACAATCAATTGATTAGGTCTAAGCTCTACAGTCTTGCCACAACCAGTTGTGAATGGGGATGGATAATTAAATAACCAAACTCCGGAAGTATCTGCAGTAACACAGTACTTTGATGCAAACGTACATGCACCCTCTTTCAAGTGGCTGATCTATCTCTGCCTCCTTCAGAGACTCTGGTATCTCCAGTGTTCAAACAACTTGATTCACTCCAAGTGATATTAAGAAACAGTTGAAAGCACTGAATATTGAAAAGGCTATGAGTCTTGACAACAACCTTGCAACACTGTAGTTGCAATGGTGCCATCTACCCAATAATTTGGAAAATTGTCCATGAGTCGTCTTTCCACAAAAACAGGACATATTCAACTCAGCTAATTATTGTTGCATCAATCTACTGTTAATCATCATCAGAGTATTGAACGTTGTCCTTAATAGTACAATGAAGCAGCAATGATTCAGCAAAAACCTGTTCAGTGACACTCAGTTTCGATTCTGTCAGGCAACTCAGCTCTTGACCTCAGTACAGCCTTAATGCAAACATGGACAAAAGGGCTGAATTCCAGAGGTAAGCTGAGAGTGACTGCCCTTGATACAAGGATATCATTTGACTGAGTCTGACATCAAGGAGTCTTAACAAAACTAGAGTCAATAGCAATCAAGTGGAAAATTCTGCTGGTTAGAGTCAAATCTAACACAAAGGAAAATTGTTGTGTTCGTTGCAGGTCAATTATCCCAATCACAAGATTTTGCTGCATGAGCTCCACATGGCAATGGCCAAGACCCAATGATCTTCAGCTCCTTCACCAAATGAACATTCCTTCCAGGAAAAGGCCAGACGGGGGATGTTTGTTAATGATTGCACAGTGTTGACCACCATACCAAACTCTAAAATACTGAAGCAACACCTGGACAAGAATGGGCTGATAAGTAGCAAAAAAAAATTAAACACCACCGAGTGCCAGGCAATGAGCACTTGTCAAGAGAATTTAAACTTCACCTCTTGACATTCAATGGCAATACTGTCATTGAATCACGATCTTGGGGGCTATCATCAACCAAACATTGAACTGGATCAGCCACATATATGTATATTTTTAGATTCCCTACAGTATGCAGGTTTTAATGGATGCTTAAAAAGTAAAAATTATTGTAAAAACGTTTGTTGTTAAAATAGGGCTGTCAATCATGAGTCTAAGTCCTAAGCCAGCAGTAAGTAACTACTAAGGATTGCTCAGAGAGATTCACTTTTTCCTCTAACGCAAGTTTCATTTTTTCTGTTGCCTCAAAGAGAACCATTGTAGGGAGGTTATTCAGTCATGAGAAGGGCTCATCAATATAAGCAGCACAATGCATTTGAATTGCAGCACAGAACCATCTGAATTAGATCAACACCTGTAATTTCCTCAGATATTAGACAGATTAGACAGAGATTAGACAGATTAGGCCTTTATTCTTTACTTTTTAGAAGGCTATGGGGTGATCGAATTGAAGTCTTCAAGATATTAACAGAGAAAGACAGTGTAAATAAAGATAAACTATTCCACTGGTTAAAGATTCTAGAACTAGGTGCAGGGTCTGAGAATTAAAGCCAGGTCATTCAGGAGAGATGTCAGAAAGCACTTCTACATGCAAACAGTCATGCAGCTTCGGAACCCTCTCCTCAAATGCCAATCAATGTTAACCCAATTGTTAAATTTAAATCGGAAATAAACAAATTATCAATGATCAAGGGCATCAAGGGATATGGGCCCAAGGCAAGCATATGGAGTTAGGCCACAGATCAGCTATGATTTTATTGAATAATACAGCAGGCTTGAAGGGCTGAATGGCCTACTCCTGTTCCTGATGAAAGGCTTCTATCTGAAACATCGACTCCCCTCCTCCTCCTCTGATGCTGCTAGACCTGCTGTGCTTTTTCCGGCTCTATTCTTTATCCACTCTAACCTCCAGCATCTGCAGTTCTCACTATCTCTAGGATATAATCCAAGACTTGCACATAGCATGAGGGCAAATTGCCCTTGATTAACCTCGTTCACTTGCCAACTTTGGATTTGGTCGGTATCACAAGGGTTTACAAGCAAACTAGCCACTCAATGTCTTGTCAAGAGACAGAACATGTTGCTGGGAAAGAGACGAGTGGAGAGAAAAAGTGATTTCAAATATATCCAAAGAAATACTTTTTCCTAGGAATCATACAAAAAAACTCAAAACCAAATTTACCTAATGGGCCGATGTCCAATATTAGTTTCCAATGAAGTGACCTAACCAGTGAGAAATCAGAAAATATCATCCCAAAACAGCTGGCAGATTCCCAAACAAGATTCCCTATATTTTATGAATGTACTGTACAGTTTTGTTCAACAGTGTTGTCATCAGAATTGTGATTTATGTGTGGCTGAATTGGGTGCTTCTGCTCTGTACCTGTCTGCCTCTAAGTTGAGCACGTTCGAATATTATCTGCTGAATATTAGCCAATCTCAACAATTTTTTAGAAACAGGAACCAGAATGCAAACCTGACATAACTGTCCTAATGTCTAGAAGTCCCCTTCCCCTTTAAAACTCAGTGCTAAACTCCAATTGCATCACCATTTAGCACTGAGATTTTTCAACAAACACTTTCAAAGTTTACTTACATAATACTATCGAATGTTGCGCACATTCTTCAGTTTGCTCAGCTGTGTTCTACACAATGACACAACATCAACGTAGTACTTTGTTGGCCAAGTTGTTTTGCAACAAAAAAAATGGCAGTAGACTATAGACAGACAGAACTTGAAATATCACCATACGATTGTATGCAATGACTGGGGATTAGCCCTAAATGACCCATTTCAGGATTCAGCTTAACTTTGAATGTTCTTCTTGTCAACTCTGTATTTTATCAAAGCTTTTCCTTCAGACTTTAATGTTTACACCAGCAGATGAAGGACAGTGAAGAATTACAAGTGCAAATTATTTGGCAGTTTTACATCAAGCTTTATTCTTCCTGAAGAAAAATTTCAATAGCTGCATGAGTGAGAAGTCATGGTCAAAGCTCCACAGTGGCCATTGCTGGCACAGAGTACATGACCCTATCTGGGATCCAGACTCCCACTTTTCAAATCCTTGTTCTACCTGAGAGGTTATGGGTATAAGATGGTGGATAGGGTTCCAATCAAGTGGGCTGCTCTGTTCTGTTTGTTATCAAGCTTTTCCACCATTGTTATAGAGTTATACAGCACAGAAATGGGCCTTTCTGTCTAACTCACCCACATTGACATTCCAATCTGACCTAGTCCCATTTGCCAGCATTGATCATATCCCTCTAAACCCTTCCTATTCATATACCCATCCATAAATCTTTTAAATGTTATAATTGTACCCACCACCACTACTTCCTCTGGCAGCTCATTCTATACAAATACCACCCTCTGTGTAAAGAGTTTTCCCCTCATGTCCTTTTTAAATCTTTCTCCTTTCACCTTAAACCTGTGCCCTCTAGTTTTGGATTCCCCTACCCTGGGGAAAAGACATTGTCTATTCACCCTATCTGTACCCCTCATAATTTTATAAACCTCTATAAGGTCACCCCTCAGCCTCCAACGCTCCAGGAAAAAAAAACTCAGCCTATTCAGCCTCTCTCTATGGCTCAAACCCTCCAGTCTCAGCAACATCTTTGTAAATCTTTTCTCCACCCCCTCAGGTTTAACATCATCCTTTCGAAAGAAGGGCGACCAGAATTGTATGCAGTATTCTATAAGTGACATCTCTGACGTCCTGTACAGCCCCAACATGACCATCCCAACTTCTATACTCAATGAATTGACCAATGAAGACAAGCATGCCAAATACCTTCTTCCACCACCTGCAACTCCACTTTCAAGGAAGTATACAGTGACACCCCTAGGTCTCATTGTTTAGCAACACTCTTCAGAGCCCTAACTATAAGTTAACTGTATACTTCTTGCCCTAATTTGCCTTACCAAAATGTAGTACCTCACATTTATCTGAATTAAACTCCATCTGCCACTTCTTGGCCCATTAGCCCATCTGATCAAGATCCCGTTGTACTCTGAGATAACCTTCTTCACTGTCCACTCTACCACCTATTTTGGTGTCATCTTCAAACTTACTAACTACACTTCCTATATTCACATTAAAATCATTTCAATAAATGACAAAAAGCAGTGGAGCAGTGATCTTTGTGGCACACTACTGGTCACCAGTCCAAGAAACAACCCTCCAGGTTGCAAATGGCATTGAGCATTGCACAATCATCAACTGGCAGTTATACTTGCAACCTTGAATCAAGGGAATAGCATTGACGAAGCAGTTGATGATCCTTGAGCCTTGTACACTACCCTGAGGAACTGCTGCAGCAACATCTTGGGACTGAGATGAGTGGACTATTGGACTCCAGTTTTGCTGGGACATTCAGTCAAATGTTACATTGATTTTAAGGGTAGTTACTCTCACCTCACCTACAGACTTCAGCTCTTGTCCATATTTGAACTGAAGCTGTAATGGAGTTAGGAGTTGAGCAGGCTTAGAGAGGCCAAATTGGCTAGGGTGTAATTAATTTGGTAGTACTAGTCTTCAGTACCAGTGCCAGAATGCTGTAGAGGGTCATAGTCTTGACAGCATCCAGTACTTTCAACCGTTTCTTGCTTTCTCATGGAATGAACCAAATTTCTGATGTTCATGACATCTGGAGAAGGCTGAAATGTTCATCCATTCAGCAATATTTCTTATCAAAGCATAATAATCTTAAATGGTTAATGCAGTTAATAATATTGTACTGAAAATGGTGGTGGCATCTTTCAATGTTCCTTGAATGCAGGTTTATCCTCTGTAAGTGGGTAACTCAGCCGGATAACTCCTGGTGCGTACACAGACCTTGCTGCACATACAAGAGAAGCTGTAGGGTGAGGTCCAGGTCAAATCAGCATAACACCATCCCCATTATTTAGAAATTGGCTGAGTATATTACCAGCTGGTTCCTGATTCACAATGTGTACCAAGTCACATACAGCACTGATTGTATGCTCTCATAAACTGTAAGTGGAAAATAGCATAGGAGGATTATATTTCTGATTTCACTTTATTTACTTTTTTACAGAACATAGGTGTCACTGATAAGATCAGTATTTGTTGCCTAATTACCCTGGAGTAGGTGGTGAGCTGCCTTCTTGAACTGTTACAGCTCACAGGGTGTAGGGATTCCCACAGCACTGTTAGGGAGGGAGTTCCAGGATTTTGGCCCAGAGACAATGAAGAATGGCAACGTTGTTCCAAATCAGGATGTTTCGTAGCTTGCAGAGGGACCTGTATATGGTGGTGTTCTCACGTATCTGCTGCTTTTCACCTTCCAGTTGGTCATGGGATGGGTAGGTGCTGTCAAATGAGCCTTTGGTGAGTTGATGTAGTGTATCATGTCAATACTATATGCTGCCACCATTCGTAACAGTCTGAGTGAATGAGAAAGGTGGTGGATGGGGTGCCAATCAACTGGGCTACTTTGTCTTGATGGTGTCAAGCTTCTTAAGTGACATTGTAATTGCACTCATCCAGCCTGCAGAAACTGTAACAAGAATTACAACTACCTGCCCAAGGCATTAATCATTTCTTCCATTCACAACAAAGCTAATTAAAATATCTCTGTTAGCCTGTTGCATTTAAATTGCTTAAACATCATAAAATAAATGGAGTTGATTTTATTTTTGAAGTTAGCCTCAGTGGGCTAAGAAAATGACAATGTGGTTAAATCTCCAGGACTCACTACGTAATTACCATCATTAGAGGTAATTTTAGAATATCACTGTTTACTTTGCAAGAGCAAAAAACAGAAAAACAATCTCTAAATATTATATAGAGCACATGCCCATTTCGAACATACATGTTGAACTGGACTTTAATTCTGGGGTCAGGGACCGAACTGGGCAGATTTTCATAGAACCAGAGAAATGATAACAATACAGAAAGCAGCCATTTGGCCCATCTTGTTAGTGCAATGACAAATTCCCAGAAGCCCTTTTTAATCCAATCCTCCTGCACACGGCCAATAGCCCCGCAGCTTACAGCACTTAAGGTGCAGATTCTAGCACTTTTTAGAGTCTCTGCCTCCACCACTAACTCAGGCAGTGAATTCCAGACACCTACCATCTTCTGCTTAAAAACATTTTGTCTTCACACGCCCTCTAATCCTTCTAGCCCTTAGCTTGAATCCAAAGTGTAGTAGCGCTTATTGTCCAACATGATCATATACAAACTGGCTGATTAGTGACCAGGCACGGCACACGTTACCTGATTAAGAATGGCAGGCAGGCCAATCCGTCAGGCTGGTGTGCCAACAGAAAGAGATTGGCAGAGCTATCCGTAAAGGTGGGAGCTGCCTAAGTTTCTTGAGAAAAGAAGTTCCCTCTATCTTGGGAACCTGAAGACCTTTTGGAAAGCTGAAGTTAAAACTGGCCATAGCTACCAGACCACCATTGCGGAGAGGTAACTTGAGGTGCAACTATGTCAATCATGCCCATTTGGGTGATAATTAGACAATGAGGCCATAGTTCAGAGTGTGGTGCTGAAAAAGCACAGCAGGTCAGGCAGCATCTGAAAAGGAAGAAAATCGATGTTTCGGGCAATAGCCCTTCATCAGGGATGAGGCTGGGAGCCTCAGGAGTGGAGAGATAAATGGAAGGGGGTGGGGCTGGGGAGAAGGTAGCTGAGAGTGCAATAGGTGGATGGAGGTGGGAGTAAAGGTGATAGGTCGGAGAGGAGGGTGGAGCGGATAGGTGGAAAGGAAGATTTGACAGGTAGGCTGCACATGAGGATGGTGCTGAGCTGGAAGTTTGGAACTGGGGTAAGGTGGTAGGAGGGGAAATGAGGAAACTGGTGAAGGCAACATTGATGCCCTGGGGTTGAAGGGTCCCCAGGCAGCAGATAAGGCATTCTTCCTCCAGGAGTCGGGTGGTGAGGGAGCAGCGATGGAGAAGGCCCAGGACCTGCATATCCTCAGCAGAGCGGGAGGGGGAGTTGAAATGTTCAGCCACAGGGGCGGTGGGGTTGGTTAGTGTGAGTGCCCTGGAAATGTTCTCTAAAGCGCTCTGCGAGAAGGCGTTCAGTCTCCCCAGTGTAGAGGAGACCGCATTGGGACCAGGGAGGCCATAGTATCCTTGTCGGGAGCTGGGAGGTCATATTTTGGAAGCATCTAGTTGGCATTGGCAGATTGGCCTTAAATGGTTCTCAGTAATGCCTAGTTTGTGATCTGTCACTTGGGGGAGACTACTCATATCTCCACAAAACTATTATGTACCAAAATGCCACTCAGGCAGGAACAAGTTGCCAAACCAGCAGGGCTGATGGTCTGAAAGTTGGGTTCATCTGCATCTGGTCATGCAACCACTGCCACTTAAAGGTATGGTCCCTTATTTGTGAAACCACTCGCAACAATGAAAGGACGTTTGGCAGCCTTGGTCCTCATAGGGACCTCTCTGTGTTATCAGTAAGAAAATCAGGGAATTGTACAGCACAGAAGGAAATCACTCTGCCCATTCAGCTTTTGCTGGCTCTTTGAAAGCCAAATCACTTAGTTACTGTATCTTATCCTTTGTCCACACTCAGACAGTTATTTTTAAGTTATCATCCAATTGCCTTTGAAAAATTACTAATCATTGCCCACACCCATGCAGCAGCACATTCCAGGTAATAACATGCTGCAGAGAAACACAAGTTTGTTTATTCCATCTTCTATGCAAATGTAACTCAAACTATGTACTGATTAATGGAAAAGTGAGATACCAGTTCAGAGGCACATGTTGCTTGAACTCCTACTACATAGATACTATGTGAAGGCATAGTGTGAATATTGCTCCTCACACCCAGGATATAGTGAAATAATCCATCTTATGGAAATATTTTTCTCTTTTCACCTCATCTGCAAAAGAATGACTTCTTAATGGAGTGTATTTTGACTTGCATGTAAATTTAAAGTAAAAATATCTCATTGAACAAATCAATAAATGTCTTAAACTTAATAATTTTTTGAACTTTACATCACTAATAATTCAGGAAAATGGGCACAGACATCTTGTCATGTTACCTTGTGTCCAAAAGGACTTTCAGCCAATACTGTTAAAGTGCAGTCTCTACGTCTGTGTATGCAAACACAGCCAAGTTGTATGTTAGAAATACCAAATGAGTATACAGCTGAGTAAAGCTAAATCTAATCGTTCTGCTTAATGGAAGAACTTCAGGAAAATTCCCTGTTTTCCATCAAATAAGACTTTGGTGTTTTGCATTCACCTGAGAATGGTAGATAAATTAGTTTTCCGTTCAAGAGGGCATTCCATCTGCACTATACTTACTCATCAACCGAAGGTATGTGCTCTAGTCTCTGGTGTCACCTTCTAGCCTACAGGTGACAGCGCTTTCAGCTGAGTTCTGTCAAAAGAGTGGAGCAGATGTACACATCAATGCCACTGAAAGTCAAAGAAATGTCTCATGGTCTGTGTAGCATGACTGATTATTTGCTCGATTTAATAGTGAAGGTAGAAGGGAGATGAGAAACTAAAAGCAAAACGAATGGAAAAAAGGAACATAATAATTAAATTGTATGTTAATTACTGGTGGTCCACCAACGATGTAATGAATAAATAAACTATAGGTTGTGTTAGTAAACCAGACTTACCAAGGGCATCAAAGGCTCAATCCTCTGAGCATGTTTCAGTCAGCAGCAAGATTGGTACAAACGAACATAATAACCTGGAGCCTGGGAGACTCCATTAAAGCAAAACTCCATGCATGAGCATGTGATTAATTCAGGATAGGGCTCCAGTGATGGCCTCCCTCTACAAAATAGGCTGCTGTGCACGATCAGGACTTTGTAAACTTTATTCATATGGTGTGAGCATTGCTGGCTAGGCCAACACTTATTGCCCATTCTTAATTGCCCAAAGGACTGTTAAGAGTGAACCAATTTGCTGCGGGTCTGGAGTCACATGTAGGCCAAACTAGTCAGTTTTGTCTTCCAAAAGACATCGCTGAAACAGATGAGTTTTTCCCACAATTGCCAATGCTTTCATGGTCACGATTAAACTCCAGATTCCATATTTTTGTTGAATTCAAATTCCACACAAAGACTTACACAAGGAGAATGGTAATTTTAACAGAAGAAAGTAGGCAGCAGGGACCTGTGGAACCATACCATTACATGCATCGGTGCCTTTCAGTGAGAGGGAAGAAAACTGTCAGGAAACCATAAAAGTGAAATCCATTGTAATTGTACCAAACAATCAATCAATCAGTCAGGCCTACTGACAGACAGACCAAGAAAAAAAAGCATTGATGATTGAAGTCAATTAAAACATCAATTGAACAGCTCGAACTAGAATATTAAATTAATCATTACTGACAGAATTATAAAGACAACGTGGTTCATGACTAAGAGACCCATTTAAATCTTATCTCAGAGACTGATTGTTAAAGGATGATATAAGTGGAGTACTTCTAAACTGCACTGTTTGCCTGCAGTTCCACACTCGGGAGTCATTCCAGTTTGGAGCTGGTTCAAGGGTATATGTAACCTAAGCTGATATTGACATAGACTTCAAACACCAACAATGAACAACAGGCTACTGACAATAATATTGAGAAACAACTTGAGAAACTAAATATTCCAACTTCACGCCTTCACCATTTATTGTTGCTAGGAAAAGAAACCTCCTAATTTATGTGACTTGTCGTACAGAAATATTTTAAAAATCACTTGCAAACACACAAAAATGAACATTATTTTTAATTCACCTCAATAAGAAGCTGCTTATATTGTAGCAATCCTCATCAAGATATCAGTGTTTTAATTATAAACAAAAACTTGATTATAGAACCAAGCAATGGCTCAATTAAAATTGTGCAAGATATACTCGCAGAGAAGTTCAAGCAGAACTTTCTCAGGCAATATACACTAAGGTCAATGTCCAATAATGTCAATATATATTAATGCCAAGCAGAGGGTTGAGGTTGTGGCATGCCTCAGGGAACAATTGAAATGTATTCCTTTATATTGGATGCAGAGCAAACATAGTGAGTAACTTTGGCAGATATATTAAGCTGCTGCTTTCTCAAATAGGCAGCAATCAGCCATGAGCTTTAAGAAATTCTTGATCCATCACACACATTTAGAAACCTATGTAATGCTATTAAGTTAATAAGAAATGAGAAGTGCATTTTGATCAAAGTGAATTTGAAATTCTAACATTTATTGAATACTTTCTTGGGAGTTTAAGGTGCATCATCTGACCATGTGGTATTTGTTACCAAATACAAACAAGGTTACTATGGTGGCATCATAAGCCCACAATGCCATGCACCACTGAAACTACTCTATTGCATGACAGGAGCTATCCAAAGTGCACAGACCTATACAGATTTGGCTGTAGCAGCAGCTGCACTGAGTCACAAATGATCAAGTAAGCACATACTGCGCCCTTCCATTCGTGTAGTCACCAGGCCAGCTTGCACATTATTCTCCAGGGTTACAAGAGTGCCGAGCCAGTTAATCTTCAATTCTGGAGGATTCCCAGATAATCTGGAAGAGTCTAAATCATTTCAAGAAGCAATCATGTGACAGCAGTGGCCCCAGTACAGAGAAGCTGCCTCATGTACATGGTGTATGGTTTCTACAGGCTTCGACAGTGATATAGTGTTAGAAACCTGGTTGGGCTGGGGAAGGTTTACACAAACCACCAATGTTATGATCATTGTTACCAGCATGCTTTTTCCATCAAACACACCAACTCCTTTGGTGGTTCACTGCATCTTTAGTAGCACAAACATCTATTTATTTATTTATTTATTTTCTTTACCTGGGTGGCCAGTGACAAACACTGCCCTTCGCATCAAAGGGTATAGCACTTTATTTATTTATTTATTTATTCTTTTTATTTTTTTAATTAACCCCCACACTACCACCTAAGTGCAGTAGTGCTTATTTTTTTCCCCAGCACCCATGGTGTGTGTGTGCAGGTGTGAGACACAGTGAAGGACACAAAGTGCACGAATCTTTATTCAAATTCCACCACCCGGAAGATAGGAAAACACCCGGGTGGCCAGTGACAAACACTGCCCTTCACTTCAAAGGGCAGTGATGTGTGATCAAAACAGTGAAGGGGAGGGTAGGGACTAAATCAAAATAGAGTTGGAGGGAGAAATGATGCACTCCACTCCCTGCGGTGCCCACCTCTCCCTGAACAACTCCAGGGTGTTGGTGGACACCGCGTGCTCCTTCTCCAAGGACACCCGGGCTCTAACGTAACCGCGGAAGAGGGGCAGGCAGTCGGCCCTAACGACCCCCTCCACGGCCCGCTGCTTGGACCTGTTAATGGCCAGTTTGGCCAGGCCCAGGAGCAGACCCACGAGGAGGTCTTCAGACCTGCCCTCCCTCCTCCGTACCGGGTGCCCAAAGATCAGGAGCGTGGGACTGAAGTGCAGCCAAAAACAGAGGAGAAGGTTTTTAAGAAAATCAAAAAGGGAGTGCAAACGCCCACACCCAATATACACGTGGTCCACGGACTCCACAGCGCCACAGAACAAGCAGTTGGGCTGGGAACATCCATTTATTTATCTTGCTGCTCAACCATTGACTCTATAATTGTCAAAGGAATATATTGGTTGCAGCAAAGGGCCCATTTACCAATTAAGGAGCCAATGGCCACCATGTCATTAGCCATTTCCAGGAACTCATTTGGAATAAATGCTAATTAGGCAGTCTGCTGGCTGCCACTTAGGCTTCTCGATCCACCAGCTTCAAAGCACAATCTGGGGCGGGGTGAATGTGCAGCCTCTGATCAGTGCTGGTCGATGAGAAGCCAGCCACTATCCAATACAGGCAGCATTGGCCCAGACAGTATACCTGGCAGTCCCCAAGGAGGATCATCAGCACTGGAGGCCCCAGATCATGCTGAATGGGCAAGAATCAGCGGTCAGACAGGGAGGCCTCAGTGAGGGATGGCAGACGGCGGTATCCTGTGGATCTCACCTTTTCAACTGGCAAGTCCCTCCATTTAGCATGGATGTTCGTCCCTTGCGACCTCACAGGTTTACCTGCCAGGGTTCAACCTTGTCTGCCCATAGAGCAAGGCCCACACCTGCCAATGGTCACTTCCAAGTTGCAAATGGCCTTCAGGAGGAAAGGCCACCCTTGAACTTTCTAATCCTTGGTGACAGGAACTGATACGATTTCTACCCTGCATCTTCTGGCTGACTTCTTGTGGCTCTTTCTGCCTCCTTGCCCATCTACAGGGAGCATTAAATTCTATCCAATTTTTGTTTTACTGAAGACCTTAATATTACATATCTGAATGGTAAAGTCTACATACGCCATGGCTAACAACTCAACTCAGTAAACAAAAATGAAAGTAGTCCCCATTTGTTATTTCCCTGTGCTTTTATCAAGTGAAACTGTCCACTCCAGTGCGTTCAACTATCTCAAGTTAACCTCCCTGAGGCTACAACGATCCTGTTACCTGTACATCCAACCAGTATTATATAAACTATTTTACTTTTCAACTTTAAAGCTCACAACCATTTCTATGGCTATTTCACAGTACCTTATCACATATGGATGAAGTAAGTAATTAAGCCCATCTTTCAGCATATTTTCACTGAATAATTGTGCCAACATGACTTGAACTAAGAAACATAAATAGCTCAGCAAGTCGGAATTCAGTTGAAAAACAAATCAGATTATTTGACATGACTGCACTGAAGTGCAACATATAAATACCTGAGAGTTATCCCAAATCGGGATCCAACTGTTTAGTCAATGAATGCATGGTTTTCACTTCCAGTACCTTATCTGGAAGTTTATTCCATATGTTAATTAACTGATGTGCAAAAAGCACCTACAATCAATCCGGATTTGTCTTTAATTAGTTTGAACCACAATCCTATTATTCTGCTTCAGGTTTATAAACATTAGTATTATTTACCATCAAACATACAGTTTATTCTCCAATAACATTACTTCTCAGTTGATTCCTTTCAAGATTGAAATATCTTATTCATCCATTGCCCATAATACTGTATACTTATCTGCATTCGGAAACTCCTGTGATTAACTCTTCATTTGGCTTTTTAGAGTCATAGAGTCATAGACTTGTACAGCACGGAAACAGACCCTTCGGTCCAATTCGTCCATGCCAACCAGATAGTCCAACCTAAGCTAGTCCCACTTGCCAGCACCTGGCCCATATCCCTCCAAACCCTTCCTATTCATATACACATCCAAATGCCTCTTAAATGTTGCAATTGTACCAGCCGCCAACACTTCCTCTGGCAGCTCATTCCATACACGTACCAGCCTCTGGGTGAAAAAGTTGCCCCGTAGGTCTCTTTTATATCTTTCCCCTCCCACCCTGAACCTATGCCCTCTAGTTCTGGACTCCCCGACCCCAGGGAAAAGACTGTGTCTATTTATCCTATCTGTGCCCCTCATGACTTTATAAACCTCTATAAGCTCATCCCTCAGTCTCCGACGCTCCAGGGAAAACAGCCCTAGCCTATTCAACCTCTCGCTATAACTCAAATCCTCCAACCCTGGCAACATCCTTCTAAATCTTTTCTGAATCCTCTCAAGTTTCCCAACATCCTTCCAATTGGAAAGAGACCAGAATTGCATGCAATATTTCAAAAGTGGCCTAATGCTACTTTCTCCCCACCCTCACCCTCCTCTCACTTATCTCTCCACCCTTCAGGCTGTCTGCCTGTATTCCTGATGAAGGGCTTTTGCCCGAAACGTCGATTTTACAGCTCCTCGAATGCTGCCTGAACTGCTGTACTCTTCCAGCACCACTAATCCAGAATCTGGTTTCCAGCATCTGCAGTCATTGTTTTTACCTAACCAATGTCCTGTACAGCTGCAACATGACCTCCCAACTCCTGTACTCAATACTCTGACCAATAAAGGAAAGCATACCAAACATCTTCTTCACGTCCCTATCTATCTTCGACTCTACTTTCAAGGATTAGATTAAATTAGTTTACATTACATTACAGTGTGGAAACAGGCCCTTCGGCCCAACAAGTCCACACCGACCCGCCGAAGCGCAACCCACCCATACATTTACCCCTTACCTAACACTACGGGCAATTTAGCATGGCCAATTCACCTGACCTGCACATCTTTGGACTGTGGGAGGAAACCGGAGCACCCGGAGGAAACCCACGCAGACACTGGGAGAACGTGCAAACTCCACACAGTTAGTCGCCTGAGGCGGGAATTGAACCCGGGTCTCCGGCGCTGTGAGGCAGCAATGCTAACCACTGTGCCACCGTGCCGCCCCAAGGAGCTATGAACCTGCACTCCAAGGTCTCTTTGTTCAGCAATACTCCCTCGGACCTTACCATTAAGTGTATAAGTCCTGCAAAGATTTGCTTTCCCAAAATGCAGTGCCTCGCCTTTATCTAAATTAAACTTCACCTACCACTCCTCAGCCCATTGGCCCATCTGATTAAGATCCTGTTGTAATCTGAGGTAACCTTCTTTGCTGTCCACTACACCTCTAATTTTGGTGCCATCTGCAAACTTACTGACTATACCTCTTATGCTCATAACCAAATCATTTATATAAATGATGAAAAGTAGTGGACCCAGCACTGATCCTTATGGCACTTCACTAGTCACAGGCCTCCAATCTGAAAAACAACCCTCCACCACCACCCTCTGTCTTCTACCTTTGAGCCAGTTTTGTACCCAAATGGCTAGTTCTCCCTGTATTCCATGCTAACCATGCTTTTCATTACAGAAGCTAATAATTTTTTATTTATTTCCAATTTATTGCACCTAGCTCCCTGTGCTTAATCGTTTGGCAAAAAAAAATCTTCATGGTCTTCACCCTACCCACACAGGCTCTATTGAAGTTTTGAAAATGCCCTGTATTTTTTCAAATAAGAAAATGAATTCTTCATCCCCCACCACCTCTGGGTACAGGTCCCTTGAATTTCTATCTGATATTTATCTTACCTGGCTCCATAAACAAAGCCAACTAGGAGAAAGTGAGGACTGCAGATGCTGGAGATCAGAGCTGAAAAATGTGTTGCTGGAAAAGCACAGCAGGTCAGGCAGGATCCAAGGAGCAGGAGAATCGACGTTTCGAGCATAAGCCCTTCTTCAGGAATGAGGAAGGTGTGCCAAGCAGGCTAAGATGAAAGGTAGGGAGGAGGGACTTGGGGGAGGGGCATTGGGAATGCGCATTCGAAACGTCGATTCTCCTGCTCCTTGGATGCTGCCTGACCTGCTGTGCTTTTCCGGCAACACATTCTCCATAAACAAAGCCTCCTTGTTACACCCCACCAATACGATAGCTGTGCTCCATTCTGAAGTTCACTTTGTAAATACTGACATGAACCATTTTCTGCTTGTAAATCCTTTGAACTGCCAATCAGATTATTTGTGGAAACTGTAGACAGTACAGGTAATAGGCTAATTATCAGCCAAGTAATTGAGGCTGTAATTTGAATTTGATTAATCTTTAATGATAATAGCTTGACATGTGGTCTAGTCACTAGTGGAGTCCTGCAGGGAACCATGTTGGGACTGTTGCTACTCATCATCTGTACTAGTTGTTTAAATGAAGGCCTCAGGAAACAATTCTTATGTTTGCTGATAACTCAAATGTATGTAGCAGTTAGATTTTAGATGACATAAACAAAATGTAGGCTGAACCAATAGGGTCACAAATATCCTTTGTCCATTAACATGGCTAAATACAATATGAGGCTTTTAGACTCCAGACATTAACCACTTAAAGCTGCAGAATAGAAAAAAACCTTAGGGTCATAATTCACAAAAAATGAACATCTATAATCAGTGTCACGAGGCTGCAATGAAGGAGAATAGAGTGCTTAGGTGGGGGTCTTAAATCCAAATTAAAAAGATATCACTTATTTTATACAAGACTTTAGTGTAGGCACATCAGAATGCAATGCTGAGCTTTGGTCCCTGCACATTATTGAAGAAACTATTAATGTCCCCGAAGGTGTTCCAGCGGAGCCCAACCAAGAAGATGTCGAGAATAACATGACTTTACAGCAATGTAATAGTTCTTTGCTGGAGCATTCAAATCTAAATCTCACTGTCTTACACTCTCATCTGAAATTTATAGCTTTCTTGCTTTAGATAATGATGTAATTTCACTTTGGGGTGCTCAATCATCCCCTGTGATAATCAATTATTGCTCTCAATAGCTTTTGAGTAGGGGTTTCTTCAATGCTCTCTCATATTCTTAGCAATAATTTGACGTTGATGACCCTGTGTCACTGACTCCAAAACAGAGCAGACTGTGTCCTTATTTACAACACCAAAACGCTTCAAAATATTCTCCTAAATCTCCTCTTTACTTTCTCTGTTCCAAAAACAGTCCTATTATTTCCTGTATGACTTTAAAACTAGAGTCCACACCGTATGCTTTCTAAGGCTTTAATGTACTTACTGCTTTTAAAAAAAAGTAGCAGAATTGCACATAATAATTGAGTTCTGGGAAAACCAGTGCTTAATATGAATTAGTAATTGCTACTTGATTATCAAACTCATATCCCTATTAATAAAATGTGAGTGTTATTTGGATTGGCACAGGGAGATGAAACTTTCCTCACTGGAATACCAAACTTTGGAGGTTGAGAGCTCTAAAATTATGAAGTAAATGTATTCCGGTTGAATTGATAATTGATAGCTAGTTTTGGAGGACACAACTAAAAAGGAATCAGAACAAGATACAAAAATATTGAGTCGGATTAGATGCCAAGAAGTATCTTAATTTGTCTGAATGTGTGATAAATATGTAAGGGAGCTAAATATGCAAAGGGAGCTAGAAAAATAATGGGTTTTAGAAGGCAGTTGGGGATTTGCTGGAATTAAGTGCCACCACTTGATACAGTCTCATTAAATTTATTTGACTACCTATGACACTGGAATTCTCCAAGTTATTTCCAAAACTGGTCTATATTTTCTCTTTTTGTCACAGGATTACCTGATCAGAAAATTAAGAAAATCAAAAGACCATTGGTTATTTTAAGCAAACCTTGAGAGATCCCTTTTTAGGATGGGTTGATAGTACATATCAGCTTACAATATCTAGAATATACAGGCAACATGGATGCATTTGTCTTTTCCTGGCCTCTCATGTCTGTAATAATGATTCATTTTTTCAGAAAGCAAAATCAGATGCCTCCTACTCAGTGGTAAAGAAATGGCTTGGATATCACTTTCTAGAATGCTTAATTCCTCCAATTTTCAACCTATGTTTTTCCTCTCTCCTCATGACGCACTGACCTACACTGGGGTTTGGAACTACAAGTACCTTCTGCTTTCTCAACCAAGTTGCCATAGAACCATCTGTCCAAAAGGCAAGGGCATCGAATTCAACTCGAATCCTCGTGATTTGTTAGAAAATTGTAGCTGATCTTTTCACTCCATAACTCAACAGTGCTGGAGCAAATTTTAACAATACTAACTTAACCTGGGTAAGGTTAGGTAACAGCGCACACCAGTAACTGAGTATGGAACTTTTCAAGTTTTATAATTATTTGTCACATTGAACAATACTCTTCACCCCTGAAGCAGCAGGCAAACTTATTAAATGCCTGAAAGTACAAAAATAGAACTAAAGGCACAAAGTAAATCTTAAATTATTTGTTAATTTGTAATATTCTCAAAAATGGAGAAATGAAGACATTGTTTGAATTTTAGCCTTGCTGAGTGGCCCCTACAGTTATTACCTCAAAGGGTTAAAGTTCAACAATCACCCCCCTGCAACCACCCCAGTCCTTGATGTTTCCATATATCATTAAAGCTCAGTTCCAGGCTTTGGTTCATTAAGCACACTTAAATGTTAATGTAAAACTCTAGACGGTATATAGTGGCAACATCCGCCACTTACAGAACCACTGGCATGCAAGTGAAAGGCAATTAATCAAAATGCTATAGCCAGAACTAACCAAAATTAATGCAAGCCACTTAACAGAAACTATTCACTGCTTCCAAGTCACTGCATAAAAGAACCTCACATGGGAATAAATTCTATGGACCAGTAACATGATGCAACTTGCACTACATCATGATTACTTGCTAATAATATTAATCAATGCATTTTAAGCACATACATACTTATATACTTCTCTTCGCCTACTTAAAGCCATTTTTATCCACATTTTAGAACACACTCCTGCTCATTTTACTACATATTAGTTTTGATATTGCCAAGTAGCTTCAAGCCTCAAGTGTAATGAATTATAAACACTAATGGGGTACAGACCACAGCTTACTGGGTGGCCCCCCCCCACACATATACACATCTAATTGCTGTCATATGAAGGACTAAAATTGTAACATAGAAATATCTAGCCAGCATCATATCCCTGTATATGTCAAGACAATTTTAATGAGATGAACAAAAAAAAATCAGATTGAAGCACTTGAGGAACAATTGTTAAATGTATTACTGACTGTTCGCAGTTTTGCCAAAATAAATGGAACAAAAAATCCAACAGACAAACATTTAAATTATCTACATGTTTGTCAGTAAACACATACAAGCAGTGGTACTAATATTGCACCAGGATACTTGCAGCTTGTGCAGATTCCATTCTACACCCGTTGCTTTTCTTGCTTCCTAAAAAGAATTCAAGTGACTGATACCTGGAGGCAGGTTTGTTTTTTCCTTCCTGTGTCTGGCCTCCACTTAGCAGAAATCAGAAGCTCAGTGAAAGCTTCCCTCAGGCAGTTTGCTGGTTTAGATTGTATAACTAACTTTGTGTTGATGGCCACAAACAATCACTCCCTATTACGGAACTTGAACATTGATGAAGAAAAAAAGATATATTGCCAAAGCTTTTCATTTTGCACTCATCAGGACAAATGCAAGAATGCCAAATTTCAAACAATCACGACAGTTTATAATACAGGAGAAGAGAGTGCTCACTGAACGCTAAGCCAACTCTGGCTCTCTGAAGCATTGCCATGCAGAAATCAAAAGACTCCCCATGCTCTCAGATACCCCAATAAAGATGGAAGACTTGACTATATTTCTGTTGTCTGCAAAGAGTAAGTTCCAGCATATGAACATAAATTGCTTCCAGCTGGCATCAACGAGTTACATCAAAAGCTTGATTGAATGCTATATATTTGATTGTTGATGTAACATTTCACATACCCATGATTGTTCAGCAAGTGCTACTGAATCAGAAGACATTTTATTTGGGTTTTGCAGCTGCCATCTGATTAATTAGGGTCTTTACTCTGCAAATCATGAACATTTGTTCAATGCGGAAACAACAGCTCCCTGTTTCTTTCTGCATGGCAACACTTTAGTCAATCAGCTCTTTTTCCTTTTGGTATAAATTGGTATATTTTCTTGAAATTTGGCATTCTTGAATTGTCATGATCGATAGAAGATGAATGGCTTCAATAACATATTATATGAAAAGATACCTATTGGATAAAATGACAACGGAGCACTAGATTTGCAATTAGGGTACTGTGGATCAAGATCCATTCTTTATGTTCAAACAAACCTTTCTATCTTCACATTAATGAAGTTTTGCCCAAAATAACTGATTCACTGGACAGAATACTTTGCAGGCAAGGCCACTCAGCGCTCTCAGTGAAAGATGATAGTCATGGACTATGGGAAATTAAATACATCACAACTTTTACTACAATCAATAGCCCTATTCAAGATAAACGCAATGTAACATAAACCTTGGTTAAATTTATTTAATCATTAAGGGCACATAACATTTTTTCAGTGGATTCAAAAATTCAACCTTTCAATTGTCTACTTCACTTATTCTTTACCTTTCCTGATTCCATGGACTTTTAAATTCATGATTATTTTCGCTTGAATTAAGTACAGTGGAACAGGGTGTGTAACAGAATTGAGATCTTGAATTAGAATTTGTACTTTTAGGATAGTGACAATTTTTAAAAATTAAAACAAATCATTATTTTAACATACTAATATTTAAAAAGAAGCTTTGTACTTCAATGAAAGAAATACACCCTCTATGGTAAGTGTAGAATGTACTTAATACACAAACATATTGCATAGAATAGATGAATATAGAAGAATATACAACACTAGCTCAGGTTAGGGAAGGTCCCGAGTGTGTACTCAGTCAGACTGATAACAGAAAAGAGTACAAACATGAGCTTCTTCTTTATGTTGACTGCACAACAATATTAGTAAGGGGTAATAGTTACAAATTGAAATTTTTACTTAGTTGGGAAGTTAGCAAAGTCTTTTTTAAAATTTATTCATTCACAGGATGAGGCCAGCCTGCTGGCCAACCACATTGCTGTGGGTCTGGAGTCACATGCAGGCCAGACCAGGTGAGGATGCCAGTTTCCTTCCCAAAAGGACATTAGTGAACAAGATACGTTTTTCTGACAATCGATGATGCATTCATGATCATCACTAGACTCTTAATTCCAGATTTTTATTGAATTATAATTCTCCCATCTGCCTGATGAGATTCGAACCCTGATTCCCAGAATATTACCTGAATTTCTGGTTTAACAGTCCAGTGATAATATCCATTGCTTCTCCTATAGTGGGGTGGGAAAGTGAGTTTCAATCTCCAGAACCTTGGTTCAATTACAAATCCAGTCCAGACTGATGAGATGTAAGTCTGTGGGTTGTAGAAGAGGGGTACAGGCAAGTACCACCTACAAGTATCCATCTTTGTGGATGTATCAGAGGTTTTACAAGATTCAGAGCATGAATGAAACTAGGAAGTAACCCGTACTAATGAATCAGCACACGGCATACAGGCTCCTCCATTAGATAGGTGACAAAGATACAATCTCTGCTACAATTAGCGCCAACGATCTTAGATAATACCTCCAGATACATATTCTGTGATGCAGCTGACATGGACTTTGAGCTGGATATTGGCTTGGAGTACGACTTTTATTATTTCATATTGGTACCAAACAAAAAGTCCAATTTTAGAATTTATATAATGTGAATGAAAAATTAGGTCGGTCATTAAATTATTTTGGACTCTATACAAATAGTATTCCCACAATACCACAGAGAACAATAATCCTTTAGCTCAGAAAACCATGAGGGCAGAGATTCGTCTTGGGAAGTTATGTATAATTAACAATAGCGAATTGCAAACCATTTTACAAACTATTCCATTGATGTCATTGGAAAAGAAAATCAAGAGAAGTGCAAAACAGGCAAAAGGCCGTGAACAGCCTGTTTTGCATCAGCATTCTGGACAAAATTGTACCCATGGATTAATTAAAGGAGACAGTACAGAGGCAGCTTGTACCTAACAAATTCAATAGCTATTTAAGGAAAATGATAGAATGTATTCATAAAGAAAATGCAGGACACACTGTGTATGAATTTTCAAGAGGCATTTAATATATTGTAGCGTAGGAAGCTTGGTGATTAACTTAAAGCAGCATGATTTGTAAGCTGTGCAAGTAGAAAATTGGTTAAATGAAAATACCTAGCAGCAGTTAATACTACTTCCAGCCTATCCTGTTCTGTGCTTCCATATACATCTGCTGAAACATTCATTCATTCTTTGGTTAAATAATCCCTTGGATATTCTTCTATCTCAATAATCATCAATTCACCCAAAACTGTGCTTACAATATCTTAAATAATAATTCAAGAACGTGGCTCATCACCACCTTCTCAAGGACAAATAAGCATCCATGAAGCTCAAAACTTGCGTATGATCCCATCATTAGGACCTTTCAAGAAAATTACAGATACGGAATCTCATTTGTTTCTCTTTTGTAACTTTATTAACTTGCTGTCTTACTATAATTTTTTTTGTCAGTTTTGTACAGAGGTGGTCAACCTGTCCCAAAGTCCAAAGTTCTGGTAGAAGCTCCAATGCAGGAATTGACTATGCAAATTAAAGGAAAACTATCATGCTCTGTAGGTAATACATTCCTGAAGGTAGATTTCTTTCTGATGAGACATTATATGAGGTTCTCTCTTCTTGCTCAAATCACGTAACTATTTTTTTCAAAAACTTTGCATGGCCTTGCTCTATGTAAATTCATTTCATGTTTGTGTGCAAACGAACAATATCTACTTCAAATTTTATTTATTATTTGGGAAACATTTTGGGAAACCCTAGGAATACGAAGGGTCTGACACAATTTCAAACTTGTGATTTCTAATAAACCTAAGCTAATAAATCTAATAACATCTGAGCCATTCCGCCTTCTAGAGTTTCATCACATATCAGAAAAGGTGACCCAAAGCTTTTGTTAATTCATCACGGCATACTGGCATCACTGGCCATACAAATGTTTGTTAAATATCCTTAAGTGTCACAAAGGAGGTGGTAGTGAGTCACTTTATTGAACTATTTCAGTCTGATGAAGAGTCATCTAGACTTGAAAAGTTGGCTTGCTTTCTGCCTATAGATGCTGCCTAGCCCACTATGATCGCCAGCACTTTTTGTTTTCAATTCAGATTCCAGCATCTGCAGTAGTTTGCTCCCACATTTCTGGGACAGGAAACATGGCAACTAACCTATGGACACCATCCACCCAGCCCCTCCCCTCACAATCCATAGCACCACTCACATGTGGTCCTGCGATGACAATAGAACTTGGACTGTGTCGGGATAAAAGAATCACTAGAGTAAGATTATGGTCAGTCAAGGGCAATAGTGGGAATTTGTACATGGAGTCCAAGGAGATAGTAGAGGCACTAAATACATATTTTTCATCAGTATTCATCCAGGAAAAGGACAATGTTGTTGAGGAGAATACTGAGATACAGGCTATTAGACTAGGTGGGACTGAGGTTCATAAGGAGGAAATGTTAGCAAGTCTGGGAAGTGTGAAAATAGATAAGTACCCTGGGCCAGATGGGATTTATCCGAGGATTCTCTGGGAAGCTAGGGAGGAGATTGAAGAGCCTTTGGTTTTGATCTTTATGTCGTCATTGTCTACAGGAGTAGTGCCAGAAGACTGATGGATAACAAATGTTATCCCCTTGTTCAAGAAGGGGAGTAGAGACAACCCTGGTAATTATAGAAAGGTGAGCCTTACTTCAGTTGTGGGTAAAGTGTTGGAAAGGGTTATAAGAAATAGGATTTATAATCATCAGACAGGAATAATTTGATGAGGGATAGGTAACACGGTTTTGTGAAGGGTAGGTCATGCCTCACAAACCTTATTGAGTACTTTTAGATGGTGACCAAACAAGTGGATGAGGGTAAAGCGGTTTATGCGATGTGTATGGATTTCAGTAAAGCACTTGATAAGTTTCCCACAGGTAGGCTATTGCAGAAAATATGGAGGCAAGGAATTGAGGGCAATTATGCGGTTTGAATTAGAAATTGGCTAGCTGAAAGAAGACAGATGGTGGTGGTTGAAAAATGTGTTGCTGAAAAAGCGCAAAAGGTAAGGCAGCATCCAAGGAGCAGGAGAATCGATGTTTTGGGCATAAGCCCTTCTTCAGGAATGAGGAAGGTGTGCCAAGCAGGCGAAGATAATAGGTAGAGAGGAGGGACTTGGGGGAGGGGCATTGGGAATGCGATAGGTGGAAGGAGGTTAAGGTGAGGGTGATAGGCCGGAGAGGGGGTGGGGGCGGAGAGGTTGGGAAGAAGATCGCAGGTCAAGAAGGCGGTGCTGAGTCCGAGGGTTGGGACTGAGATAAGGTGGGGGGAGGGGAAATGAGGAAGCTGAAGAGATCTGCATTCATCCCTTGTGGTTGGAGGGTTCCTAGGCAGAAGATGAGGCGCTCTTCCTCCAGACGTCGTGTTGCCACGGTCTGGTGATGGAGGAGGCCAAGGACCTGCATGTCCTTGGCGGAGTGGGAGGGGTAGTTAAAGTGTTCAGCCACGGGTTGGTTGGCTTGGTTGGTGTTCTCTGAAACGTTCCGCAAGTAGGCGGCCTGTCTCCCCAATGTAGAGGAGGACACATCGGGTGCAGCGGATGCAGTAAATGATGTGTGTGGAGGTGCAGGTGAATTTGTAACGGATATGGAAGGATCCCTTGGGGTCTTGGAGGGAAGTAAGGGGGGAGGTGTGGGCGCAAGTTTTGCATTTCTGGCAGTTGCAGGGGAAGGTGCCGGGAGTGGAGGTTGGGTTGGTGGGGGGTGTGGACCTGACGAGGGAGTTGCAGAGGGAGTGGTCTTTCCAGAACGCTGATAGGGGAGGGGAGGGAAATATATCCTTGGTGGTGGGGTCTGTTTGGAGGTGGCGAAAATGACGAAAGATGATACGATATATCTGGAGGTTGGTGGGGTGGTAGGTGAGGACCAGTGGGGTTTTGTCCTGGTGGTGATTGGAGGGGCGGGGTTCAAGGGCGGAGGACCGGGAAGTGGAGAAGATGCGGTGGAGAGCATCGTCAACTACGCCTGAGGGGAAATTGCGGTCTTTGAAGAAGGAGGCCATCTGGGTTGTTCTGTATTGGAATTGGTCCTCCTGGGAGCAGATACGGCGGAGGCAAAGGAATTGGGAATATGGGATGGCGTTTTCACAGGGGGCAGGGTGGGAGGAGGTGTAATCTAGGTAGCTGTGGGAGTCGGTGGTTGATGAAAAATGTTCATCCTGGAGTTCAGTTACAAGTGGAGTACCGCAAGGATCTTTTTTGGGGTCACTGCTGTTTGTCATTTTTATAAATGACCTGAATGAGGGAATAGAAGGATGAGCTAGTAAATTTCCGGATGACACTAAGGTAGGCGGAGTTGTGAACAGTGCAGAAGGATGTTGCAAGTAACAGAGGGACATAGGTAAGCTGCAGAGCTGGGCTGAGAAGTGGAAAATAGAGTTTAATGTGGAAAAGTGAGAGGTCATTCACATTGGAGGGAGTAACAGGAATACAGAGTACTAGGCTAATGGTAAGATTCTTGGTGGAGTGGATGAGCAGAGAGATCTTAGTGTCCGTGTGCATAGATCCCTGAAAGTTGCCACCCAGGTAGATAGGATTGCTAATAAGACGTACAATGTGTTAGCTTTTATTGGTAGAGGGATTGTGTTTCAGATCCATGAGGTCATGCTACAACTGTACAAAACTCTGGTGTGGCCACACTTGGACTATTGCATACAGTTCTGGTCGCCACATTATGGGAAGGATATGGAAGCACTGGAAAAGGTGCAGAGGAGATTTAGATTAGATTAGATTTAGATTACTTACAGTGTGGAAACAGGCCCTTCGGCCCAACAAGTCCACACCGACCCTCTGAAGAGCAACCTACCCATACCTATTCCCCTACACTTAACACTACGGGCAATTTAGCATGGCCAATTCACCTAACCTGCACATCTTTGGACTGTGGGAGGAAACCGGAGCACCCGGTGGAAACCCACGCAGACATGGGGAGAATGTGCAAACTCCACACCGACAGTCCCCCGAGGTGGGAATTGAACCCGGGTCTCTGGCACTGTGAGGCAGCAGTGCTAACCACTGTGCCACCGTGCCACCCCACCCTGGTATGGAGGGAAGATCTTATGAGGAAAGGCTGAGAGACTTGAGGCCGTTTTTATTAGATGAAAGAAGGTTGAGAGGTGACTTAATAGAGACATAAAGATGATCAGAGGACTAGAGAGGGTGGACAGTGAGAGCTTTTTCCTTGGATGGTGATGGGCTAGCACAAAAAGACATAGCTTTAAATTGAGGGGTGATAGATATAGGACAGATGTCAGAGGTAGGTTCTTTACTCAGGGAATAGTAAGGACATGGAACACCCTGCCCGCAATAGTAGATGTCTTGCCAACTTTTAGGCCATTTAAATGGTCATTAGATAAACATATGGATGATAATGGAATAGTGCAGGACAGATGGGCTTCAGATTGGTTTCACAGGTTGGCACGACATCGAGGGCCTATAATGTTCTCTGTTCTATCCTGGCAGTCAGCAGCAATTCACTGGTAGCACCGCTGTTCAATAGCTGCTGGTTTCTGACTGACTGGCAACTCTCAGTGGGCTAAACATCAATCTCAAGGGTCTTTGAACAGTATCCAAGCAAATGCCTGATAGCGCTTAAGTAAGCGGTGTTTCCCTAAAAGTGGTGATCTCAGGCTCCAAGCAGCCCTGTCATCTCCACTAAACCCAAGCCCATACTTTCCAAAGAATGCATAGCTAGCTTCTAACTCCTCACTTACTGTTACAACAAGAAAATATTGGGTAGCCAACATATGTGGAGAAACCAGCCAAGTTTACAATTTCAGGTGTAGACCATTTGTCAGAGCTGGAACACAAACTTGCCAGTTCCCTTCAGAGATGCTGATTACCTGCTGAGTGATTCCAGCAGGACTTTCATCTATATGAACAAAATTATTAGGTGATAGAGTACACCTAAAATTCCAAAATGAAAAACAATTATCACAATGACTTTTTGTCTGCTGCTTGTCAAATGCAGCATCAATTACTTAATATCAGCAGAAAGGCTGGAAAGAAAGACTACTTTTCAATCCTATCTACTGAAACAGCAGTCGTTCCTAACCTAGTGCAGATGTTATTGACTGATAAGTATAAACTAGCTGCATCAAGAAAGGAGCAATGTGTGACATGTGGTATGAAATGAAAGCCACAGACCAGATGATCGTTCTCAGATTGAGTCACATACACACCATCTGCATCATTAACAGGCAATAAAATTGTAGTTATTTTTATATCTGACTAAAAACTACTTCTCAATTAGCACCAGTTAGAGGTATTTAACACCATAATCCCTCTTAAACAACACTGACAAGAAATTCCATCCAGCAGAAATGAAGGTGGTTACTGACACTCCGACATTTAAATGTTTTAGTACTTGCCTGTCCCTTGGGGTAAGACTAAGTTATACGGAATTGTGCATATTTCTCATATGCCAGAGTTTGCCAATGGACGCAACAGCACAGAAACTTGACATTTCAAGAGGTGAGAGAAATCAAGCATTTCCAGAGAAATGCTATTCTGTGGAGCCTGTGTCATATTTCAAGATGTCAACTCAGTTAAGTTTAAAAGTTGGGACTGTGACCAAATGGCAGAATAGAAAAGTGCAACTCCCTCCTGTCACTTTTAGGAATAGAGACTGATGCAATCTGATGCTAAGAAAGTCACTCACAAATGAACAAGGCGTGGGAATAGACCATTCAGCCCTCAAGCCTGGACTACCATTTAATAGGATTATCTAATCATACCCTAATTGGTCACTTGCCAACAGAAATTGTCCACTTCTATCTCTTCATTCAGCCTGAAAGTCACAAAGACTCTCAACACTCTGAGAAAATCATTTGCCTCATTGCAATATAAGGCAATTTCTTATTTTTAAACAATTAACCATAGTCAAGATTCTCCCATAAGATCAAACCTTCTCTCCACATCTTCTTTGTCAAGGCCCTTCGTGATTTTCTATGTTCAATCAGTGATTGTGTTTCTTTCTGCCTTTTCTCTGACAGTGAGAAAGATCAGAAATTAGATTTTACGTTTGCTACTCAATTCCTCTGGCTACAAGTCAGAGCATGATTTGCCTAGATTTATGCTTTAATTACATCAAATTCATAATATTGTTGAGAGAATCCATAAAAATATTCGATATAATAAATGTAATTTAATTTAATCTGGAATGATAGGTTTGATCTATGAGAATTGGATAAAAAGTGCATCCTTCCCCACCTTAATGGATTCAGGAATTTCAAATTACTTACAATGGCAGATACCTCTTTATACTTTTGGAATCAATGTAACATCAATGAACTTTTCGCAATCATGTTCACTGGCAATGGTCTGCCCTATTTGCTCAAAATGTTTCTGTTTTCACAAACTAGTGAACCCTACGCATATACATTTAAAATTAATGAGCACATTTCTTACTGAAGTTAGCAATATTCACATGTAACAGAGGAATCTCGATTATCCAAACATCAATTATCCGAATTTCGGATTATCCGAACAAGATCTGAAGGTCTCATAAAAACATTAGATCAAAAGAGGTAAGTGTATTGGATTTACCTGTGCTGAAGAACATGTGAAAACGCTGGCAAAAACAAAGAAACACAAGCACCTCAAGCAATAACAAATGGATTTTTTTAAACTAAAGGTTAGTTACACAGTTCTATGCAAAAGTAAGTGCTTTATTCCTGTCACTTTACCGAGCCGTTCATGAAAAAATGGCAGAGAAAGTAAACGCATACACGAGGTGATAAAAAGTGCATCCTTCCCCACCTTAATAGATTCAGGAATTTCAAGGTATTACAGGTATTTCAGTACCTGTAATAAGAAAAGACCAGGAACTAGTTCAGGTTGCTCAGAACAGAAGCTTCTCTTTTTGTTTCAAGTTGCACTATCTACAGTTTTTACTTTTTGCATATGTTTAGTTGCATGCCCAGTAATTTGTATGATGTAGTATTCAATGAGTGCAGGACGGAGACTTGTGGACAATTCATACTCAATTGTCACTGTGCCTGCTGACTGGTGGTCTCAGCAATAGAAAGTAAACTGATAGTTGTTTATGTAATTATATTAGCAAATTGAAAAACAAATACTGCAAACAAAATATCAGCTAACAAGGCATAGTGCATAGATGATCAAATGCTTATATAGGTGATGAAATTTTTGGGGTTCCACAAAGGTAAAATGGAAGATTTCTACTGCAGGAAGGACAACTTATGCATAGGTGTTATAATGATGTTGGAATTCCTTCCTTATTAGATTCCAAAATGGGAACCATCTGGAGAATGCCATCTTCTTTATTAACTACATTTTGGCATTTCCTGTCATCAAAGATTTGTTGACAATCATCACCAGGTCTATTTGCTCTTACATCCCCTTTAAGGTTGCATATTAAGAAGGAATAATAAACTCACACTCGCTGAGAGCTAACCTTAGTTCCAAAAAGGACCTCATAAGGATCCAAACCTTCATCGATGAAATCAATCCCAGAGGAGCTATTATCTTACTAAGTATTCTTGTTTGCTCCATTGAAAGCAGAAAATTATAAAGAATGGGCATCAATGGAGAAGGTGACTGTTTCACCGAGTGATTTGCCGAGTAATAGCCATTCAGACTGGTTCCACTGAGGTTCAATGATATTAGCATCAATTTAGCATCAAAAGAAAACAAGAATCAGCTCAGATTGGTTCTGGGAATCATTTGCTGGTGATGCCACGCAATGGATTTAATTTCCTCTGGTATTTTCAGCACAGCAGTTAATTGGTGATGGTACAGTGAGCTCAGTCGTTAGCATTGCTGCCTCACAGCCCCAGGAATCTGGGTTTGATTCCATCCTCAATCGACCGTCTATGTGGAGTCTGCACATTCTCTCCGTGTTTGGGTGAGTTTCCTCTGGGTGCTCCAGTTTCCTCCCTCAGTCCAAAGATGTGCAAGCTCGGTGGATTGGCCAAGCTAATTTGCCCGTAGTGTTCACAGATGTGCTAGTTAGGTGGATTAGCCATGGGAAATGCTTTGTTACAGGGATAGAGTAGGGGGGTGGGTCTGGGTGTGATCCACTTTGGAGGGTTGGCTGAATGGCCTGCTTCCACATTCTGGGGATTCTGTCATTCAATGGTGTCTCTGTTATCTTCAGTTATTTAAAATTAATTGGCTAATGATAACATTTAAAACCAGGCAAAGTTTAAATGGACAGACATTAATCAGTGAAGAACAAAACATATGAAGAGGAAATTAAAGTGGCGTTCGTTTACCTCAAATGTTGATGTTTTAAAGTTCAGTCAGTTTTTGCCCTTTTGTTTATTTTTAAATAAAATATTACTTTCTGCTCCACAAAGACATGAATTCTTGAAGTTCTCAGTTAAATAGTACAATGTTCAACCATTTTCAATATTTAATTAAGAATCTCCGGTATGAAGATAGCAAGTCCAATAAGTCACTTTCATTCAAGAACATATTGACATCTGTTTTCTACCATGATGAGCAATAAGATTGAACAACTTCATGTAATCATCAGGACGGTAGATCTGACAATCCATGCTAGAGCACTGGTGCATTTTCAGGAAAAAAGTCTAATAGGTAGCTATGATGTTAGGAATGTGCCAGAACGTATTTCCTCACTCTGACAGCAAGTACTTTATGAATATAGATGAAAATAGAGATCTTTGCTATCAAGTAACTTATATCAAGATTGAAGTTGGCAGTACTGAAAAAAGACAATTATGGATCTATCACATCTTCCGTTGTCTTGCTAGAACAATTTGAAACTAATTACATTGCCTTGCTCTTGTTCCAAAAGCTCGTGCAGTCTCTGAATCATTCTTTTTCTAATTTTCTTGTAAAAATTAAAATGTTCTCAGCTTCATTCAATGGGCTAAATCATTCAATAATTTAACAACTTTTAGGGAAGAACTTTGTCTGATTTGTCTCAGCATTGTCATAATTGTAAATTTTCCAGTTGGGACAAGCAACCTATAACTTCATGCTGTCTGCTTATTTGCATGATTTCAGCATGCAGCCCAGTTGATCTTTGCTGTCTGTATTCTTAACAGGGCTTCTAAAATACCTGGACTTCAGGGGTCAAACTATATTGAGAGATTACGTAAAATATGAATGTTTTCTCTAGAATTTAGAAGGTTAAAGGATGATATGATCCAAATCTTCATGATATTAAAAGGAAAAAGCAGAGTAATGATAAACTGTTTCCACTGGTTAAGGATTCTTGAACTAAGAGCAGTTGGGCCAGACCATTCAAGAGAGACATTACGAAGCATTTCAACACTAAAAGATGGTAGATGTGGCAGTGGATATTGAATCAGCTGTTTATTTAAAACCTGAGGTAAATAATTTTTTTTAATTAAGCAAAGGTATTGAGGAACATGGAACAAAGGTTGGTGTCCAGAATCAGGCTAAAGATCAGCCCTGATCTCTTTGAATGACAGAACAGGTCAAGGTGCGAAATGGCCTCCTCTTGGACCTATGTCCCTATGTTTCTAAGTCTAGCCCATATGGCAGCTGGTTTTTGTCTCTTTAAAGCATTCTGCCCTTCTTAAAGAGAAGTTCATAGAAGGCTTCTGACTATCATTGGTGCAGACAGAGAGAAGAGAAAGAGAGCACCAGTAATGAAAGAAGAAACTCTCGGTGCGGTACTGGAGGCCTTAACCATGGAGATGAAAAGGAGGAGAGATGCCATCTTCTGTTCTTTGAAAGTTGTGGCAACAGGTCACCAGAGATCTCTGCATTTAACAAATCCACGCCAGCTGCCACTGAGTAACCCAAGCATTTCTAAATACTCATGAATTTGATTGCAAGTCATGAATTCTAAGAGGTCATTTCTGTCCCTGGGTTTTAATTAGGATTCGAGTCCCCTGGGTTTAATTGAGGTTCGAGGCCCCTGGGTTTAATTGGGGTTTGAGTCCCCTGCATTTAATTGGGGTTTGAGTCCCCTGGGTTTAATTGGGGTTCGAGGCCCCTGGGTTTAATTGGGGTTCGAGGCCCCTGGATTTAATTGGGGTTCGAGGCCATTGGATTTAATTGAGGTTTGAGTCCCCTGGGTTTTAATTGTGGTTAGAATCCCCCGGGTTTCAACTGGGGTTCGAGTCCCCTGGCTTTTAATTGAAGTTCGGGTCCCCTGGGTTTAATTGGAGTTAGAGACCCGAACATATGGAGTAAGAAAAGGGATTTGAGTTCCCATGAGAAGTAAAGTGAGAAAGGGGTTAAAGTCGTCTAAATAAAAGAGGGTTAAAGTCCCCGCGGTGAAAGGGAGTTAAAGTCCCTAGTGGCGAAAAATGAGGCTTCAGAGCAAAAAAATCATAAACTTGAACAAACAAAAACATCGAAACAAAATTTGATATTTGTTAAAGTTATTACGTTTATTCCCCACACCTCCCCTGAGAAGTACTTTTAGGACAACATGTGTCACTGGGAAAAAGGGGAGAAAGTGAAGGCTGTCTGCTCGGATCCCCACAGTGAAGTGCATTGACTGCCGGGGAAGCTTGGTCCGGGTTTCTGTTGTGGGCGTCTCAGTTTCTGGGCTGTGGACTCGACTTGGTGAGTCTTTCTTCTGGGGGAAGGGGTGGCATAGGCTGCAGTGCCATGTGGTCCACCGTGGGAACTTTCTCTTTTTATAAGTGTAATTTCATCAAGAGGATGTAGAAAAAAACCCAAGAAACACTGAAATTAAGGTTGTATTCATACTTGGGTTGATAAAGGACGTTTCAATGTAAATTGTGCCATGCTGAGAGTGTTTGATATTTAAATATTTTGGTTTGTTAAAATGCTGGTTCAGAAAATCTTTTTAAGTGACTGTTTTGCCTTATTTGAATTAGGATCTCAATTCAATGTGTTTTGTGGGTTATGTAATAGGGCAAATTTTGTTTTTCATTATTATACAACATTAGGTCCTTTTTAAAATTATCAAACATGTAACTTAAAAGCAAATTGATTGAGGACCTTGAGCTCCTGACTTGCCAGTGGCTCAGTGGTTAGCACTGCTGCCTCACAGTGCCAGGGACCCAGGGTGGAGTCCCGCCTCAGGCGACGGTCTGTGTGGAGTTTGCAATTCTCCCCGTGTCTGCGTGGGTTTCCTCCGGGTGCTCCAGTTTCCTCCCATGTTCTGAAAGATGTGCAGGTTAGATGAATTGGCCATGCTAAAGTGCCCATAATGTTAGGTGCATTAGTCAGGGGTAAATGTAGGGAAATGAGTCTGGATGCGTTACTCTTTGGAGGGTGGGTGTGGACTTGTTGGGCCAAGGGCCTGTTTCCACACAGTAGGGATTCTAATCTAAAAGAAAAGTGAATAAGTTGGTGTCTCCACTGCATTATGCATGAGGTTTCTTGAGCCTTATGGTCAACTAAAACTGCTTTTGTTCACTGATAAAGCTCTTGTAGTTGAACAGCTCTCCCTAGAAGTTTTCTTAAATTGAAAAAATGTTTTCTGGAAGACAATTTTAATTAAGCCAAAGTTCAGCATTATACCAAACAAAGCATTCACAAATGTAATAGCAAACTTGTGGCACACTAGGGTCATCTCACAATCTTCCATATTTCCTCCTTTCCCATGACTGGTTTACTTAGCACTAATAGTAATAAGCATTAGAATGGCTGAATAAAATTGAAACAATTTTCAATAGAACCAGTATTTGTCCCTGTGGGATGAATACATTTTTGCACTAACTACATTACAGGTGGAAGGGAAAAAAAAATTTGAAGGCAAGATAGCACCATTAATGTAATAGTAAATGTCCATATAAGAGATCTTTCAGATGACAGCCAGTTACATCTGGAGAGAGGTGAGACTTGCTTTCGTGACACAAATGGTGGGTGTTAACATTTAATATTCTACATTATAGCTAAATAGGGAGGGAAAAAAAAATCAAACCTCATTTCAGTGGAGCTGTAACATGCTGTGCAATGGAGAGCACGTTATGGGCATGTGCTAAAGATATTACACAAGGAGGGAAATGCTGATGCCAGCAATGTTAGGTGGGAGTGACATTAAGTGGAGGTTAGATATGGCCCCACTAAAAATCACGCAAGCTAAACAGCAGCACAGACTGAAAGCAGGCTTTGTGGTTTTCCTTGGACAGGGAATCCTTACTCAGTTGATATGAAACTTACAATGTGTCATCAGACTCTTGTGTTACACATTGCCATATCTATCATAAGAGTGTGTTGTTTAAGCATCATGCAGCCTTTTATTACTAGCAGATATTACTCAGACAAAGAGCAAGAGATTTGCAGGAGATGAGTCTTGTAATGCATTGAGATTCTACAAAGGCCCCAAACTTGCTGTTAATAAGACAAACAGTACTTGTCATTATTTTTAAACACAAATATCACAGCACATCAGACGAGAACAAATGGGCAATTAAGGGCAGAAACTGAGAGTCACATAGATATGATACGCTGATTTTGTGAAAATGGAATATCTGCCTGCTCTCCATTAAAAAGCATCGAGCAGCAGGATGTTCCAGTGCTTACATAGGCGATCCTCAGTAAACTCACTACAGAAAGTTAAATCAAGTTATTTCTACCCCAGTTCCTGTTTACTTTCTCTCTGGCTCTGAAAATTAACCTTACAAGCATGAAACTACATTCTTTAGGCTTTAATTATTATTGAAGATTTTAAGAATTGCTTCTAATTTCCTAGTTTCCCTTTCACCCTCTCCTCTTAATCCAATCTTTCTTTTTCACTCTTTTTCTGTTATTATCTCTTTCTGTATCATTGAGTTCACCTCCCTGAATATAAACTTCCTTCGCTAGACCTTGTGCTGTTCATTTCAGAACCTACTGTTAAGAAGGTAGGCACCTTATTCCTGGATGTCCTCAATAGGATGTCGTCTGATTCTACTTGTACTTCCAGCAACTTGTTGCATTAAATATCATGGAAATTAAAGACAAGGGCTGTTCGAACAATCTGTGGCTAATTATAGGAAGTTTTGAGTTATTATATCGCAGTCACATTCTTGGATCAGATGCAAAGAATATATCTTGAATTGAAAAGCAAACTACTTTGGGCAACATTATTTTGAAAATGCCACATCAAATCCATTGCACTTATAAACAAGAATGCTAAGTTTCTTTCTCTGTTCTACTTTTGTTGTTTGACTGGAGCTTTTGTGACATTATTAGAATATTATAACATATAGTGCTCAAATACCCAGCTACTTAAAGGCATTTGTGTTTCTTTAAGGTCATGAATTTAATTGCTGTAAATAGGGGACAATAGGGCTAATTAGAGGTCAATAGCTTAAAGACAAAATACTGTGGATTGTGCTACAATAGAACACATTGGAAGCACATCCATTCACAGTAACAGAGTATAAAGGACTTGTATCCAATTGCTATCTTGCAATAAATGATATATTTTCAAGATAAGAGCTTCTTCTTCTTGTTAACACTTACTAAGTTGATCTGAAATAAACACAGAGAATGCTGGAGAAACTCAGCGGGTCTGACAGCATCTGTGAAAAGAGAAAGAGTTAACCTTAAGTTCTGATTGAAAAATCAATTGTATCAATTAAAGAAGTTTTCTGACCTTCAATTTTCAGCTCCAGGCCAGGAGCAAATCTCAGAAAATGACATTTTTTTATAATACTATTGATATTCTGATAAACATTATGACCGCCTTAAGATGTCATATAGATTATTAAACACCTGACAACCACTAGAATTAGGAAAGATACCCAGTGCATTATTAGGGGAAACAGATCATCAAAATGACTTGACAAACAAAACCTGCTTATGTCAATGGACATCTCATTAATTTAAAGCTCGATACAGGAACAAGTGTGATTTGTCTTATCAGATTGGATACCATGACTGAAGAATGATTTGGAGGAGCCGGTTTTGGACTGGGGTGGACAAAGTTAAAAATCACACAACACCAGGAAATAAACCTGTTGGACTCTTACCTGGTGTTATGTGATTTTTTAACTATGACTGAAGAAGCACAACTTACAGCCGACAATAATTAAACAGGGGTGGCATGGTGGCTCCGTGGTTAGCACTGCTGCCCCACAGCACCAGGGTCCCAGGTTCGAATCTAGCCTCAGGCAACTGTCTGTGTTGAGTTTGCACATTCTTCCTGTGTCTGCCTGGGTTTCCTTCACGTGCTCTGGTTTCCTCCCACAATCCAAAGATGTGCAGGTCAGGTGAATTGGCCATGCTAAATTGCTCACTAGTGTTAGTGTTAGGAGGGAAGTGGGTCTGGGTGGGTTACTCTTTGGAGGGTTGGTGTGGACTAGTTGGGCCAAAGGGCCTGTTTCCACACTGTAAGGAATCTAATCTAATCTAAACTGCATGGTCCAAGTGACATAAATTTCAAAAATAAAGATTTGCTACAAACAATCCTGCAGAATTAAAAACATGAGAGAGTTGAGAATACATGTGTAATTTACAATCAGCACTTATCACTTTGTATGGCTTGATCTCAACAATTTCTGAGGTAGCAGAAGGTACCCCATCTAGTTCCAAGAGACAGCAAACAAGTCAAGAGAAACCGATCGATGCCAGATTATTTCTATAGCACTACTACCAGCTTGTGCTAATGTACAGATTTATTCTTTTTAAATGCATATTATATAGGGCTGCTACCCCCTTTTAAGAAACTTACTATCAAAGCAATGCTTCCATTAAACTGCATGAATGAATGTGTAGAGCTTTCACAAACAGGCAATAGTAGATGAAATCTCACAGTTCAGCTGCGGGACATCAGTTTAATATCCTCTATACTTTTATTCAGTTCATATATAATTTCTCACTTATTTAGGTCATGTAGGTCTAGTGTTTTTACTAACATTACTAACTTTAAAGACAAAAGGACTAACACCTCTTAATTATGAAAGGTCAGACCAGGCAGACATTCTAATTCCATCAGGAGTAACATCCAGCATTCACCAAGTGCTTAAACTATCTCCTGCTTCCCCATGACAGATGTCATGCAGAGATTAATTTAGGATATCTGGTTGACATGGACAAGTTGGACTCAAGGGTCTGTTTCCGTGCTGTACATCTCTATGACTCTATAACTTGTGTATAATAGATATAACTATGTGACACCATAGTGCTAAACTTTTATTGTATGTAAAAACAGTGTATAAAAGAGGCTACTGTACTTTGGATTCCATCACCACCTCAAACTGTGCAACTGTGAATGCTCAATAAAGAGATTATTTTCATACTCACCGATCTCGGTCACTGTTAAACACAGCTGACAGAAGTGAATTGTTTCATATTGGCAAACAAAAGAATATCTATAACTATACAGGAGCAGTGGAAATGTTTTCCATTCCTATCCTCACTGAAAAACTTTCACATGACAGAAGTTTTCAAGCAGAAGCAAATTCTAACAACAGTTTGAAGATGAACAACATCAATCCCATGGATACCAAACTGAAGTCCACAGGTTTAAGTCGTGTTCAAAACAAAATAACCTGGTTCAGAAAACCAGGGAACTGTAAAGAGAAAAATATTTTCTTCAACCAAGAAGGCAAAGTTCATGTTGGAAAATCATGAGAGTAAAGATCCTCCACATGTTTATAGGGCAACTATCTACTTCACCAGGGAAAAGATGCTCTGTGAAAGCAGAAGATTACGTGCCCCTCAGACAAGGTCATGGATAGCAGAAATTACATCCTCCATCAAGAACACAGAAATAATAAAAAGCCTTCCAGGTCACAAGCCCTCAGGTCAAAAGCTTATTCAAATTCAAAGTCCAAAGAGAATGCCCTTTTGAAGCACTGTGAAATCTGTAGACTGCCTGAATTTGTGAAGTCAGAGATCTGGAGTGTTGCGGTAGTTGTAAATGTGACTATTTTCATGAGTGGACAAACGCAATCTGTCAGATAAATGCTCGCTGTGAAGATGCTATATATAGATATGGTTCTGAAAGTGTTGACGCTGGAATCTGCTTGAAATTCCACTCAATCTGATGACACCATACTAGCCTGAGTGGGGATAAGGCAGAATATCTCTGGATCTCAGGGAGTGCAGATCTATAGCTATAGATCTACTCAAAGTCTTGGGTACAGGTTATGTTACTTCTCACAACTCAGCTGCAGGACATCAGTTTAATATCCTCTATACTTTTATTCAGTACATGTATAATTTCTCATTTATTTAGGTTACTGGCTGTTATCCTACAACAAACTACATCTTATTCTTGTTCACACCCAGGGTTGATTTTCTACCACTGTTACTATCACTGTATTCAGTGCTAGACCTAATCAAAGGAACAAGGATTGGGTGGCAGCATCCTTCCCAACCACAGACATCAGACCTGGATAACAGCATTAGTATCTTTAAATGATGAGATTTCTCTCTGCCATACCAATGTATCTCTCTGGTCCATATAGGGAGCCATTTAGACTGTGGAGTAGCATTTCTTCATCTACTGAATTGTTGCTACAGATAAGAAAACATTGAAGCTTACATTTAGATTTTAATTTTTCTTTCTGTCTCTTTCTTCTTTTTTTAATCTGTCCTTCCATCTTTTTCTTTCTCCTCTCTCTTTGCCTGATTTAACAACAATTCCACCCATCTTTTTCTCAATCTATACATATCATGGATAAACTGTTGATCCCATTAGCCAAGCTCCCAGAAGCCCCATTGCTCTCTCCAAGCCATTCTCAGCTCTCACTTCCAGCAGGTTACTGGGCAAAGTATTTTCCAGGTGAACAGTATGGAAAATGTTTAATGTGCAACAGTGCAAGATGCTCTGTTCCAGAGAAAACTAGGCCATTAAATTCTCAAAGAAAGAAAAATCTGGATAACACAGAACTAATACTTGATACATAGCCTGAAAACTAAACAAGAAAAGGCATTTCCTAACTTAACAGGCAATTTAACAAGGTTTAGAGAAGTACTGAGAGTGACAGTCCATTTAAGACCAGCATGTCAATGCTATCATTAAAATTGATGACAGGGGTCATTAAAGAAGTTCTACTATCATCAACCGCAATTTCCAGACCATAGCTTAATTTGTATTTTAAAGAAATTGTAAAAAGTAAAAATGATCCATGAGCTACACTTTTACAGCTCCATATTTTGGGTGTAGGGTGGTTGGTCATTACCTGAATTTTTGATCTTAAGGGCCAAACCAATTTCTCCCTGAACATTTCTTCTGAAACATAGGCCTCTCTGTGAAATAGCTTTTCACTTTTCCATGAATGTCACTTTCAAATCCCTAGAAAATCATTTTGAACCCATTTCTGCACAGTCATCATTAAAAATACTTGCTTTCAGCAATATTTTCATTTCCTAATTGGATAAATAAGAGCTATTTTGCCAAATGCAATAAAAAATGAACACCCTTTTCTGGTCAGTCCAGCTTACAGATGCTTCTTTGTAGGTTTGCCAAATAACTTGCCTTTAGTACAGAATGTGGTCAACTCTTTTAATGACACCAGTAACAGTAATGAGCATTAATAGGTAGAAAATAGGATCTTATTAAAAATGTATAAATTTTGTGAAAAGCTGAAGGAACACATTGATTGGCCAAGTTATCTAAACACTGGCATGGTCAAATTCTAGGTGTTTTCTTTAGCCACTGCTATGATTAGCTTTAATTCACACATGTTTTGTCACCTACAGAACACACTAACCATGATGGACACAGGTTGTTTGTACTGCTTTTAAGCTAAAAGTTACTACCTACTTAAAGCAGTGAATGATATAGATATACATTAACAACAGTTAGTATACTAAAGACTAAATACTAAACTTCCACATATCACAATTTCCTTTCATCTATTGTTATGATATCTTGCCTGTGTGGCATTCCGAATAAAAATCTGAACTTGGGATGGCAGACTAAACTCAATCGTGTCCTGACCAGACAAGAGCAGGAGATTTATCTGCTGTGGAGATAGGAGATCTATCTCAGTAGTTAGTACTGCTGCCCGATGTAGTGATTGTAATGAGGACAGCCAGGTGGAATTCATGCAATATGAGTTCTCTGATTGTGGCTGTTAACCTGAGCCAATCAGGGAGCCCTGGCTGACATATAAGAACTGTTTCTTATCTAACTGGATTGTCTTGTATGTATTTATTACTATTACTTTTGTGGTGATTGAAGATGGGATTTGAGGTTTGTCTTCATTTCCTGAAAAACTCGTTGAATAGTGGTGTTTGGGGTTTGGCTTTGCCAGTCCTCTCCCTTGTAAATTGCTGTTTCTCTGCATACAGCTGTTAATGTTAACTGTTTGTAAACTGTGTACTGTTTAATAAAAATTTTAAAAATAAAAAAAGAACAGGAATTTCAGACATCCTGTTCACTCTGAGAGCTGACTCTGAGGAAGTTGGATCAGTGTCCTGAACTCTTCATACGTAAATAAAGGGTATCTTGGTGATGGGATACCGGCCTCTGTAGAGTTACTTCACATCACTGTACCAGAGACCCAGGTTCAATTCCAGCCTTGGGTGACCATCTGTGTGGAGTTTGCATGTTCTCCCTTTGTCTGCGTGGGTTTCCTCCAGGTGCTCCAGTTTCTTCCCACAATGCAAAGATGTGCAAGTTAGATAGATCAGCCATGCTGAAATTGCCGGTATTGTTTAGGGATGTGTAAGTTATGTGGATTTACCATGGGAAATGAGGGGTTACAGAGAAATGGTAGGGGGCTGGGTCTGGGTGGAATACTTTTAGAAGGATTGCTGTGGACTCGATGGACCAAACAGCCTCCTTCCACACTGTAGAGATTCTGTGATCTATCACTTGATCCTCCTATTTTTCACCCCCATGCCACCTTTCAGCCACATCATCCAAACATATTGTGTCAATTTCTACTACTAACTGATGACACCCTCTCTATCTCACCTTCACTTATTTTGATGTCTCAACTGTATCCTATCAGATTGTTCTTTCAACATCTAATACTGGATGACCCAAAGTTTCCTCAAACTAAATATCCACAAGACTGAAGCCATTGTCTTTTCTCTCTACCATAAATTCCATTTTCTTGTCATCAAATCCATTCCTCTCCCTGGCAACTCTCTAAGGTTAAGCCAGACAGTTCACAACCTGGTGTCATATTTAATCCCAATATGAGCTTCTTACCATATATTGGCATAAATGTAAAAAAATGCGTATTCTAACCTGATAGCACTGCCAACATTAGCCTTGCTCAGCTCATCTGCTTCCCAAAATCTCATTCACGCCTTGGTTAACTCTTGTCTTGACTATTCCAATAATTTTCTGGCTGGCCTTCCACATTATACCCTCAGGAAACCCAAGGTCCCTTAAAATTCTGATGCCTGAGCCCCAACTCATCTCGTTCATCCACTGTCCTCATGGTCGTTATCTTCTATTGACTCATGAGTAGGTAACAATTTGTTTTCAAATCCCTCTCTGAACTCACCTTTCTCTTGCTCTGAGATCTCCTCCTCCTCTCCTCTGTGTATTCCTCCAATTCTGGCCTCTTGAATATCCCCAAATTTAACTGCCCCACCATAATTGACCTTGTGCTCAGCTGCTAAGATCCTAAGATCAGGAATACCTCCCTAAGTATCTCTGCCTTCCCATCTCTCTTTCCTTCTTCATACTACTATTTAAAATTTCTCTTTGACCAAGCTATTGATAACCTGCCCAAAGACTTATTATATGCTCCATGTCAAATTGAGTTTGATAATGCTGGTAAAATGTCTTGGATGTTTTATTGACAGTGCTATATAAATTCAAGCTGCCGTTGTTGCAGGAGTCATTGAAAGTAATGGTTAGAAACCCAAATTATCAGCTGAGTTTAAGTTCAGTTCAATAAAAAAAGACTCATTGATTAAGTAGCTAGCATCAAAGGATTACATACTGCCCACCAAGACATGCCGGTATTTCTGATGGAAGGGTCAGTCTGAACATTGAGTATAGGAAATGACCTGACTGATGCACTTCTTCTTTTACCTTTTTTTAGAACTGCTTAAGTTAACTTATATTCCTTTCTCTTTTCCCGATGTTACACAGATTGTCACAATACTGATTTTTTTTTAGATATATTAGCTGGTTTTATAGCCAGATGTCATTTCTGGTGCTAACCCCTCTCTAATCTGTGAAGCACCAGCTATGACAATCAACTTGCTTGCACCAGTGGCCCGGTTGTTTCAGAGTTAGTGAAGTGGGCTTGAATTCACAGTCTTTCAGCTCAACAGCAGCAGAACCACTTCAGCTCCCCATTTTAATGTTGTGGGCAGAAATCCTTAATATCCCTGAATTTACCCAACACATTGACATCGTGGGTCCATATTACCGTGTCTCTGACTGTGCTGAAGATGTGTTGTTACACCACGCATGGCAATGAACCATTCCTCTGTGACTCCTGTGCTGAGTTTGTTAATCTCAGTTGGATTGGCAACAATTAATCTCTGTGATGATGGCTAAGAAAAGGAAACAAGAAGAATGACTAAGGAGTCCACTCCTGTTTGCTATCCAGTGACCCCTGCTGCAAAGTGCACATGTAGACATCTGACAAGAATAAACAAGGCTCCCTGTTGTCAAAGAGGCAATTAATATTCACTGTTCAGATTCACATGAACAATACCAAGCAAGGCCACCCTGAACAATGTACTGCATGCCAACGTGTATAATTAATCAGCAGAATAAGGATAGAGGGTGCAGAATATTAGATTCAGACTTATTTTGTTTGGTTGTCTAGTTCATTTTGGTCAATAATGGAATCATGGGTAATTTAGAATTATGGAGTCTAACAACTGGTTGAAAGCTGCCCACAATCATTCCACACAGGACTTTAACAGTCAGCAAACAGTCAAAATATATCGTACTAACTTGCCATGAATTCAAATCTAGAGCCCATGATGAAAGGTCACTGTATTAACAAGTACCCTCATACTTATTAATTTAAGATATGATGTGCCAGACAACCAGACACAGGGCTCCAGTTTTCTTCATTGGTTTGAGTCATCACATTCCCAATGATTTGTTTTTGAAATCACCCAAACTGCTGATGACAGCTCATTATAATGTTGAAAGAGATAATTAGATTAGTGCCTGGCATGCATGATTATGCTGTAGAAATGTCAGCCGACAATAAGAGATCTGAAAGACCTTCACAAGTTTCATTTATTCTGAAGCAAAGCTGTTTGAACTTACATCTCTCACAGTTTTCTGTTAAAAAAAACCTTGGTTAATCATTACTTCCTGTACTTTACAAAGGGTCTTTAAAACTATAGATGGTATGACATTCACAATTTTTTGAACATTTAGAAAGTATAAATTATAATGGGAAACCTCAAAAAGATTGAAGCTTCCCACAAGTGGGATGCCCACATCCATGCTTTAAGTACTCAGTCACAGAATCATACAGTACAGAAGTCCTTCCGCCTATCAACTCTGTATAGCCAAAGCTAGACTAAGTCTACCCTAGTCCCACTGCCAATAACTAGACCCACAACCTTGAGTGTTATGACATATCAAATGCTCACCCAAACACTGCCTCAATTATCCTTCAAGTAAGTCACTGCATTCCAGAAACCCATGGCTCTCTGGGTGAAAAAAAACTTCCTTAAAATTTTCCTGCTTTATAGGCCTGGAAAATTAGTTAAACACTCCACTAGAGCTCCGGGAGTACTCACATTTTCCTCGCAAAATCCTAGAGCATTAATATATCGATTACAAAATGCTGGATACTGATATATTCCTACTGCCAGCTGAAATAAGCACATACCATTACTTCTGAAAGCTTTTACTCAGCATGAATACAAACTCTTGAAAATGTAATAATGAATGTTTTCAAGAAATCAAACACAAAAACCTTTATTTGTGTAAATACTGTGACTTGCTCTTTTGGTCCCAAATGCCTTTGTAAATATAGTGTCTACATAAGTATCTCTCTGTCCAATAGTCATGTGCTTAAAGGTTCCTTGATTTATAAGAGTTTTCAATGTTACTGCTGTTATGAAGCAAGTTTTTAATGTTTTAATCACAGAATGCTTAAAAATACCAAAACAATATTCCACTGACTGAAACCACAACTACTAAGATCATTTAATATTTCCATCACTGCACAAGTTAACTTCTGAAGTAATTAAAGAGAGACAACTGGTTTGGAAAAGCCCAGCACAGAAATTAGTTTTGTAATGGACCAGACCAAATCCCCTCAAAACACGTCAAGAAGATAACCTTGACTCCAACTTTTTTTTATTTTACAGGCAGGTGCCAGGCATTTCATTTCGGATGCAATTCGATGGGTCAAACTACCAGACTTGAAGCAAAGCACATTGTATTCTTACACAATAGTCAAAATACAGACAAAATAAAAGAAATGTATTAAATGTAACTCAATTCAAATACTTAACAAAATAATAAACTATTTGTTAACTGTTCCAATATAGTAACATCTCATACATATACCCTTGGCAAAGACAAAGTCAGTAAAGTAGTTTGTCTCATTTGCAATTTGAGCAGCAGGAAGAGAACCCCAGCTTTTAGCTGTAACAGAGAAAGAAAAAATAGTTTCCACATTCAGGTTCAAGACTCGAGCAGTTGTACTGAAAGCTAAAACTAAAATCTTGGTTCTGTAGGTGCTTGATCACACTCTTTCAGGCTGCTTCTACTGTTTCAACTTTTAAAAAAATCCCCAAGGCCTCACAAGCTTTAACTTTATTGGCTCGAAGCAGACCGTTCCCCTCCCCCTTCCCACCATGTGTCTCAAACTCTCTTCATAAAACAAAGGACAAAATATATCTCTTAAAGGCATAATATCATCACAATTTGAAGGGAAGGTGAATGGGATCATCTAATCTGCTCATAGAACAATTTAGACAATTATTTGTCCATCTGGAAAGCTTTAACTCTGTCAATCTATTCAGTATCCAGTAGCTGCTGCATACAGAGGAACAGATAAATCATTCAGAAACAAAAACAGAAACTGCTGTAAAAACTCAGCAGGTCGGCAGCATTTGAGGAGAAAAAGCAGAGTTAACATTTCAGGTCCAGTGACCCTTCTTCTGAATTGATTGTAGATAGGAAAAGGTTGGTGTATATGCTGTAGGTGGGGTAAGGAGAGGGAGATAGCTGGAGGTGTAGCCAATAGATTGAGGACCGCAATTGGGCAGACAAAGGAATCGATAGCAATCAGCCTGGGAGAATTATTACCTGGGATAATAATAATGGGAATTATTAGAAACTGACAATGGGGTTTGTTCTGGTAGTACACATATGATAATATGGCCTGGTGTGTGGGGATGGGGGTCAGGACATTAGAGAAACTACTCAGGCCGTGAAGTTATTGAACTTGATTTTGAGTCCTGGAGGCTACAGGGTCCCCAAGCGGAAAACGAGACACTGTTCTTCTAGCTAGTAATGTGCTTCGCTGGATCACTAAAACAAATCTGAGACAGAGCTGTTGGCCAAGGAACACGGTGGTATGTTAAAGCAGCAGGAAGCTCAGGGCCATTTTTGTAGGTGTTTTGAAAAGTGGTCTTCCAGTCTGTGTTTCATCCCTCCAATGCAGAGAAAACCAAATACAGTCAGTTGATTGATAAAGCTACATTGATAAATCATTCACCATTATCTTTACATCTTTAAGCTGAAACTGGAAGTACTGCTGAGATCAGCCTGGATTACCGGACCTTGAAATAATATTTAATCTATTATCCCACTCTATAACGTACTGGTGGATGCACAAAGGATTTTTATCAATTAGGTACAATGAATTCCATTCCGTTTTCCTTCTTAAAAAGAATCTCAAAACAAAATGTGTTTGAGTGTGTCTTCTATAGGCATGACACATACAGTTAAATATTCACTGACTGTGCGTGTAAATCCTCTTTTTAAAAAAATCTGCAAAAGTGGCCCAAGTTCTCACCTGATTGCAGCACTGTGTATGCTGATATTCATTACCTGCAGTCTGAGGTAGTCTTGTGGTACAATGATATCTGCCCTGCTTCTGATTCAGAGGCACCAAGTTCATGTCCTACTCCACAACTTGATGATGGCAAGGAGGATTAGTAGCAAAACACACCAGCCAACCAGGTGAGGCAAAATTTGTAAATCCATCCTACGTGAGCCAATGGCAGACAGTAAGTGTAGGACAGATTCCAGGTCAGCATTTGATGCAACTTCAGTTTTATTTTGCTTCTTTAAAAAAACATACAGCTTCCACAGTGTACCCGAGAATCGGTTTACTCCAGTTGTGGGATCTAATACTTAAAACAATGTTTTAATGTCTATCACATACACGGAATATATTGATCCTAGAAAACCCATCATTGTAAGCTGTGCATTACATAAGTTTTCTCATTGATTAATTTTATTTTCCCCAGATTCTGGAGTGTTTCCATGTTTCACTTTATTATTGCTTTTACACAGCCATATGCAGTGGGATTTTGTTTCCTTTTCAATCAGTATTTTTTCTTATGAGGTAGCTATATCATAAAACTCTTCAGAAAATTGTGCACCCTACAAAATCTCAGACATAGGTTGAGATGAGACAACTCATGAGCATACTTAGCAGAAATTATACCTAAAACAAGAGAAAGTCAAAGCGATGCAGTATCTTGCTAGTCTCTGTTAAAAAACAGTTTGCCAGCCTCGGAAAAGTACATCTTCATTCCAGATTATGTCAACAGGATTCTGACAAAAGGCAGAAGTAGCTGGGGTACACCCATGGAAACGCAATTAAACTGAAGAGGTTTATTGACATTTTGGCATTAACCACACTGTTGTACTCATGGCCTCAGCAATAACTGAAAGCAAAGACATTCACTGACCTGACACAGCTTCTCCCACTGGAAATGGGAAATGTAATTAATAAACTCTTTGCTGTCACATTCACTCCACACCAACACAAGTCGCCTTTCAAAGCTGTAATCCAAGACTCTTTGAAAGAGGTATTTACTGTGATTTTAGAAAGCCAAGCATAGTACTGGTTGCAATAGAGAATGGGACAGCAAGGTGGTGAGGGGGAGGAAGGAGAATCAGAATGGGGAAACACAAAAGTATCAGTTCAACAACCAGTCAAAGTGGTGTTTTCAGGAATTAAAACATCTGAGGGAAAGGGACAGCAATAGAAAGAGCTACTGGATGTATTTTCTAGCCTTTTTGTTTTAATGTTTTAGAGTGTAGTCAAACACTTTAGGGTATTTTTTGTCAAACAGCAAATAACATCTGTGAATGAAACCATGACCCAGCTTTTAAATTTTGTTTGGGATATATTGAAATGCATGGAGGGTCTCATGTCTTTCCTCTCTGTGCTATTTCTGAGCATCAATTCGAAGGTAGCTTCAATTAAAGTACAGTTTCAGTTTTCATCTCTGAGGGTTCTTTCTCTGGGCTTGTTTGGGTGGGAACATGCAAAACTCATTGTTCAATAACATAACTTGATATTTGTTTGGCCAAAATTTTCAAGTGGCCCGACCTTTTTCTTTCTATTTCAATCTTTTTTTGTATTCCATCAATGCTACTATAATTATGGGTCCTCTGGCCTCATTTTTCTTGTTCCTCCATATTTCACATACGCTTTCTTAGACCCTTTGCTGAAATCAACACTCCACACATAAGGTGGAGGAGCAGAGGGATCTTGGGGTCTATGTTCATAGATCTTTGAAAGTTGCCACTCAGGTGGATAGAGCTTGTAAGAAGGCCTATGGTGTATTAGCGTTCATTCGCAGACGGATTGAATTCAATGGTCGTGAGGTGATGTTGCAGCTGTACAGGACCTTGGTAAGGCCACATTTGCAGTACTGTGTGCGGTTCTGGTCGCCTCACTTTAGGAAAGATGTGGAAGCTTTGTAGAGGGTGCAGAGGAGATTTACCAGGATGTTGCCTGGAATGGAGAATAGGTCATATGAGGATAGGTCGAGAGTGCTCGGCCTTTTCTCATTGGAACGGCGAAGGATGAGGGGTGACTTGATAGAGGTTTATAAGATGATCAGGGGAATAGATAGTGTAGACAGTCAGAGACTTTTTCCCTGGGTACAACAGAGTGTTACAAGGGGACATAAATTTAAGGTGAAGGGTGGAAGGTATAGGGGGGATGTCAGGGATAGGTTCTTTACCCAGAGAGTGGTGGGGGCATGGAATGTGCTGCCTGTGGGAGTGGCAGAGTCAGAATCATTGGTGACCATTAAGCGGCAATTGGATAGGTACATGGATAGGTGCTTACATACCATGTTGCATCTACCTCAAACTTATCCAATACTGGATGGGGTTGGGATTCTTGAGTCATGAACTTCCATCTCAACAAGTATAAAAATTCTGTCTCGTGCCAAAGATGAGGAAAATGTTCAGCAGGAGAAACTGAGTCTGAAATCAGGGTTTGTGAGGCCAACAGAAAATCTACAAACTATTTAATAACAAGGGTAAACATGAAACAAGATGTACAAGGATTGCTTTTTGCTCATTGGAAAAGTTATGAGTGGACAATGAGTGAGGCCTCACCCAGACGGAGTTAGTAATTATGGCCATCAACCAGGCAGATTGGACAAGCAGCATTGGTGACAGCAAAGTTTTTTGCCATGCTCAGCAGAGTATCCTGCTTATTATTTGTGATTTTCTGTTTCTTCAAGCAATTCCACATTTAAACAGCATGACAACTTAATGCTGTCAATTGTTTGCTACCAAGATTTACAGTTACGTTGATCACCATCCTTCTGTCTATCTCTCTCTCTCTCATCACCCACTCCCTCCTTCCACGTTTCCAGGTCTATCTTAATAAATTATTTAGAATGGTCAATACCTGGCACAAAGTAAGATGACTGAACTGCACAGTGGGTGTTGCTTACCCACATGGATTACGGATTCAAGGAGGCAGTTCAGCAGCACATTCTCAAATACTAAATATGAACTGGAAGTAATTGGTTGCTTGCCGTCAGTGTCCACATTCCATGAACAAAATTTTCAAATTTAAACACAGCCATCTCAATGGGTGCTCAACGTCCCACAGCAATATTCAATGAAAGGAAATGGATAATTGAAAGGATTCTGGGTAATCCAAGATGGAAGACGGGAAAAATTTCTGGCTGTAAGAGCGGCTCTTTTTTTGAGGTATTTCAGGTGGAGGTGATGTCCTTGAATTCCAGGAGTAGAAATTACTGTTTTATATGCTGTTGTATTCTTTTGGAACTTTGGAAAAAAAAAGTCAAAAGTTAAACAGCAGTTTTAAAAGGGAGAAGAACAGATAAAGGAAGCACATGGTGAGGACAGTGCAGGAGAGAGAGAGAGAAAGAGAAAGAAAAAGAAAGAAAGAAAACAAACCTGCACAGTTAGCACTGGTACCTCACAGCGCCAGAGACCCAGGTTCAATTCCCGCCTCTGGCGACTCTCTGTGTGGAGTTTGCACATTCTCCCCGTGTCTGCGTGGGTTTCCTCCGGGTGCTCCGGTTTCCTCCCACAATCCAAAAATGTGCAGGTTAGGTGAATTGGCTATGCTAAATTCCCCGTAGTGTTAGGTAAAGAGGTAAATATGGGGAATGGGCCAAAGGGCCTGTTTCCACACTGTAAGTCATCTAATCTTATTGCCTTTGCTGTTTTTGAACTCATGGGTCACTGGACATTGGAGTGCATCTGGGAAAATTAATAAACAGTGAATTTCACAACTAATCTTGGAGGAACCGGTTTGGGCGAAGTTCACAACACAGAATCAGATAAGTTAATTGTTGTTTTAAGTCTGTCCAAGAGAAAGGCTGTATTAGTGAGTACAGTGGGTTCTTTCTTGATTATATGTTTTTGGAGATAAGTCTCTTGATTAAACTTAAAATATAAGCCATAGCTCTTAATTTAACCTAGTGCAGTGTTTTGTAGAGGAATAAGACGGTGTTATTTTCTGGGTCTGTAGATTGTGAAGGAGCAAAAATGGCCTTTGCAGTGATATGTACTTCTTGTCAGATGTGGGAGTTTAAAGAGAATTTAAGGGTTACTGCGGATTATATCTGCCATAAATGCTGTTGGATGCAAATCTTATCAGATCGAGTGGATCGGTTGGAGAGACAGATAGAAGCAATGAGGAATTTGCAACAGCTATAAATGTGATGGATGGCAGTTATAGGAAGGGGGGAAAGTTTCAGATACAGTCACATAGATGGGTTAACTCCATGAAGGGTAAGAGAGGTCGGCACCTAGGGCAGGAGTCTTTTGTGGATATATCCATTTCAAACAGGTATGCTGTTTTGGAAAATGTAGGGGGTGATGGATTCTCAGGGGAACGTAGCACAAACAGCCACGTTTCTGGTATTGAGACTGGCTCTAATGCAACAAGGGGTACATTGACTTCCAAGAGATCAATTGTGTTAGGGGATTCTGTAGTCCGAGGTATAGACAGATGTTTCTGTGGCCAGCAGAGAAAAAGCAGAATGGTGTGTTGTTTCCCTGGTGCCAGGATCAAGGATGTCTCAGAGAGGGTGCAGAATGTTCTCAGGGGGGAGAGAGGCCAGCAGGAGGTCATTGTCCACATTGGAACCAACGACATTGGAAGGGAAAAAGTTGAGATTCTGAAGGGAGATTACAGAGAGTTAGGCAGAAATTTAAAAAGGAGGTCCTCAAGGGTAGTAATATCTGGATTACTCCCACTGCTACGAGCTAGTGAGGGCAGGAATAGGAGGATAGAGCAGATGAACGCATGGCTGAGGAGCTGGTGTATGGGAGAAGGATTCACATTGTTGGATCATTGGAATCTCTTTTGGGGTAGATGTGATCTGTACAAGAAGGACGGATTGCACCTAAATTGGAAGGGGACGAATATACTGGCAGGGAAATTTGCTAGAACTGCTTGGGAGGATTTAAACTAGCAAGGAGGGGGTGTGGGAGATAGTGAGGAAAGAGATCAATCTGAGACTGGTACAGTTGAGAACAGAAGTGAATCAAACAGTCAGGGCACGCAGGGACAAGGTAGGACTAATAAATTAAACTGCATTTATTTCAATGCAAGGGGCCTAACAGAGAAGGCAGATGAACTCAGGGCATGGTTAGGAACATGGGACTGGGATATCATAGCAATTACAAAAACATGCTCAGGGATGGGCAGGACTGGCAGCTTAATGTTACAGGATACAAATACTACAGGAAGGATAGAAAGGGAGGCAAGAGAGGAGGGGGAGTGGCATTTTTGATAAGGGATAGCATTACAGCTGTGCTGAGGGAAGATATTCCTGGAAATACATCCAGGGAAGTGATTTGGGTGGAACTGAGAAATAAGAAAGGGACGATCACCTTATTGGGATTGTATTATAGACTCCCCAATAGTCAGAGGGAAATTGAGAAACAAACTTGTAAGGAGATCTCAGCTATCTGTAAAAATAATAGGGTAGTTATGGTAGGGGATTTTAACTTTCCAAACATCGACTGGGACTGCCATAGTGTTAAAGGTTTAAATGGAGAGGAATTTCTTAAGTGCGTACAAGACAATTTTCTGATTCAGTATGTGGGTGTACCTACTAGAGAAGGTGCAAAACTTGACCTACTCTTCGGAAATAAGGCAGAGCAGGTGACTGAGGTGTCAGTGGGGAGCACTTTGAGGCCAGCGACCATAATTCTATTCGTTTTAAAATGGTGATGGAAAAGGCTAGACCAGATCTAAAAGTTGAAGTTCTAAATTGGAGAAAGGCCAATTTTGACGGTAATAGGCAAGAACTTTCGAAAGCTGATTGGAGGCAGATGTTCGCAGGTAAAGGGACGGCTGGAAAATGGGAAGCCTTCAGAAATGAGATAACAAGATTCAAGAGAAAGTATATTCCTGTCAGGGTGAAAGGGAAGGCTGGTAGGTATAGGGAATGCTGGATGACGAAAGAAATTGAGGGTTTGGTCAAGAAAATGAAGGAAGCATATGTCAGATATAGACAGGATAGATCGAGTGAATCCTTAGAAGAGTATAAAGGAAGTAGGAGTGCACTTAAGAGGGAAATCAGGAGGGCAAAAAGGGGACATGAGATAACATTGGCAAATAGAAATAAGGAGAATCCAAAAGGTTTTTACAAATATATTAAGGACAAAAGGGTAACTAGGGAGAGAATAGGGCCCTCAAAGATCAGCAAGGCAGCCTTTGTGTGGAGCCACAGAAAATGGGGGAGATACTAAATGAATATTTTGCATCAGTATTTACTGTGGAAAAGGATATGGAAAATATAGACTATCGGGAAATAGATGGTGACATCTTGCAAAATGTCCAGATTACAGAGGAGGAAGTGCTGGATGTCTTGAAACGGTTAAAGGTGGATAAATCCCCAGGTCCTGATCAGGTGTACCCGAGAACTCTGTGGGAAGCTAGAGAAGTGATTGCTGGACCTCTTGCTGAGATATTTGTATCATCGATATTCGCAGGTGAGGTGCCGGAAGACTGGAGGTTGGCAAACGTGGTGCCACTGTTTAAAAAAGGCGGTACAGACAAGCCAGGGAACTCTCGACCGGTGAGCCTGATCTTAATGGTGGGCAAGTTGTTGGAGGGAATCCTGAGGGACAGGATGTACATGTATTTGGAAAGGCAAGGACTGATTAGTTAGTCAACATGGCTTTGTGCGTGGGAAATCATGTCTCACAAACTTGATTGAGGTTTTTGAAGAAGTAACAAAGAAGATTGATGAGGACAGAGCAGTAGATGTGATCTATATGGATTTCAGTAAGGCGTTCAACATGGGAGACTGATTAGCAAGGTTAGATCTCATGGCATAAATGGAGAACTAGCCATTTGGATACAGAACTAGCCATTTGGCTCAAAGGTAGAAGACAGAGGGTGGTGGTGGAGGGTTGTTTTTCAGACTGGAGGCCTGTGACCAGTGGAATGCCACAAGGATCGGTGCTGGGCCCTCTACTTTTTGTCATTTACATAAATGATTTGGATGTGAGCATAAGAGGTACAGTTAGTAAGTTTGCAGATGACACCAAAATTGAAGGTGTCGTGTACAGCGAAGCGGGTTACCTCAGATTACAACAAGATCTGGACCAGATGAGCCAATGGGCTGAGAAGTGGCAGATGGAGTTTAATTCAGATAAATGCGAGGCTGCATTTTGGGAAAGCAAATCTTAGCAGGACTTATACACTTAATGGTAACGTCTTAGGGAGTGTTGCTGAACAAAGAGACCTTGGAGTGCAGATTCATAGCTCCTTGAAAGTGGAGTTGCAGGTAGATAGGATAGTGAAGAAGGTGCTTGTATGCTTTCCTTTATTGGGGTCAGAGTATTGAGTACAGGAGTTGGGAGGCCATGTTGCGGCTGTACAGGACATTGGTTAGGTCACTGTTGGAATATTGCGTGCAATTTTGGTCTCCTTCCTATCGAAAAGATGTTGTGAAACTTGAAAGGGTTCAGAAAAGATTTACAAGGATGTTGCCAGGGTTGGAGAATTTGAGCTATAGGGAGAGGCTGAACAGGCTGGGGCTGTTTTCCCTGGAGCGTCGGAGGCTGAGGGGTGTCTTTATAGAGGTTTACAAAATTATGACAAAGTCTTTTGCCTGAGGTGGGGGAGTCCAGAACTAGAGGGCATAAGTTTAGGGTGAGAGGGGAAAGAAAGAAAAGCGAACTATGGGGCAACCATTTCACGCAGAGGATGGTACATGTATAGAATGAGCTGCCAGAGGATGTGATGGAGGCTGGTACAATTGCAACATTTAAGAGGCATCTGGATGGGTATATGAATAGGAAGGGTTTGGAGGGACATGGGTTGGGTGATGGCAGGTGGGACTAGATTGGGTTGGGATATCTAGTCGGCGTGGACAGGTTGGACTGAAGGGTCTGTTTCCGTGCTGTACATCTCTCTGACTCTATGTTCAGATTCTCAGCTGCTGCACTTCCTGACAATTTCAGAAGTACTGCATTGATTGTTAAACACTTTGGAAAGTCAAAACATCTGCTACATAAATGCAAGTTCTTTCTTTCTCAGTTGAAAAATTCCAACAGAATGACTCAGAGAGAAATCTAGCCAGTTAAATAGCACGCACATATCAATGAAATGAGTGCATGCAGGTGGGTGCTTTTGAAAATAACATTTCCTATTTTGGTTTCTCATCTACTCTGCCCAGCACTGCTCCAGTTTTGTGGTAAATTTAAGCAACTTAACTCAGCTTCAAATCAAGAGGAATGCAGCCGCGCATTGGCTAGGAGCAGGAGCTGTGTCAAATGGAGCACAAGCATTTTAGGACATCTATCACCCCATTCCTGACAGGCAGTGCATGGAAAAATCAGCCAAACGATGTGCTAAGCTGTGTGAGTGCAACTCCAGTCCTTACTAAAGAAAGGCTAATTCCGTATTATACAAATGTGCTCAAGTTTCAAGGAAGACTATTGGTTGTAACAACTCAATGTAAGAGGAATGCATATCCTGTGCTAGCATGCAACTTTGATCATATAGGCTTTCTTTCTTGGGTCAAAACTATTGTAAGTATATGTTTATAAATGTCTAAAGACATTTACCAATTTCCTCTCCTTGTTTTTTACTTTATTACTTTCATCATGATTTAGAAAATTACTAAGCAAATATCAATGCATTATTTTTTTTGCATCAAATGCATAAAGACATTTTAATCTAAAAACGCAAGTTTAGCTGGAATTAAAGGGAACCTTTATGATCTAAACAATCAGACACCTGCCATGTCTGACTGTAATTGTGGCTAAAATTAGCAACCTCTCTCCAAGGAAGCAGACTGATATTTTAAATATGGTAGTGAGGCTGTGGACCACATTGTTATTTGATTTTCCAACTTTAACTCTGGTTGTCCAGGTTTTCCCAAGCATTGGGGAACTGTATCAAGGTGAGGATCTGCAGATCCCTTGAATTTAGCAAGCCAGATTGAGGAAACTCCATGTTCAAACCCCACACTCACTTAAAGATAATGTTCTCTGATGCACCTCTCATAGCCCCCGATTCTAACCCCATCCCTCAACCTCCACATCCATGACCCCACTTCTGGACCCAATAGCCCAAGACACATGTTTCTCACCACCCATATGCAAGGCCACAGTCGCTCACTAACACTAGCAATGCACCTCCAACCATCCAATCTGCTTAACCCTTCGATCTACCCCAACCCCTGCAGGCTCACAATCACCACCATACTCTCCTCATTCCCCGAAACTCTGCATGAATGTATTTCATCATCTAGCCTTCACCCACTGGCTCCCCAGCAACCTGAAGCCTGTCATTCAGGTTTGGCTTCTGGGCAGGGAGTTTCCAGTGACGATCTTGTGAATCTGTTCTGAAGTTGAAATCCCACTACAGTCAGGGATATAATTTCTCCTGGATTCCCCATGATCTTCAGAGTCACTCCCCACCTCCTCACTCCATCGCCCCCAAACCACAGCATTAGATATTTCTGCGAAGTAAAAATATGGCCTATTTGAAAACATAGAATTGCTGCTGCACAGTTTTTGACCTGTTTCCTTGATTCAAAGTTTTATTCCAGATTCTAGCTATTTTTGCCAGTATAAAACAAAGCAGTGGACTGCCTGCCTCTACACTTCCATCCTGGTTGGCTTAAACATGGGGATAGGAGCTGATCCCTCCACCCTGCAGCACAACTCGTCTCACAATATTTGCGGAGTTTGGTCCTTTCTGTCAGTACACCCAGTTCAATGCACATCAGTGCAATCATGAACCACAGGAAAAACGCATTTCCAAGTGGGAAACAAAAACAACGCCACCTGCTGCTGGAATTTTTTCACTAATTGTCTTTGAAACATAAAGAAAAAAGATTCAGTTTCAATACATAGGTCGAGGTGTTCCATTGGGGTCATAATCTGGAGATGTGTGTCAGGACCACCTAGAAGTTCTGATGGATAAGACCACTGTGGGATGTTTAAACTTCCAATGGCCAGTTTCTTGGCATCTGGAAGTTACAAAAATATCTCCAACTCTGAGTTAAGATTTGGGGAGTCTGGAAGGCACAATTCACTTACCTCAATAGTCATCCAGGAAATATTAGAGGAATTAAAACCAGCTGTGAAACCCAGGTAACTATATAACTGACACTACCCCTCCCCTTCAATGACCACTAACCAACCTCCAGATACCCACTTCCCTCCCCTGAAGCTCCTTCCCACCCCTTTAAGTAATCAATGGACTGCTCTGACCCAACTCACTGTCCATCCTGCCTAAATTCCTACTCAACTTCCTACCCTCTGCCTCACATGCCACTCTACTCTCTACCCAGCTGCCACACTATCGAGATGCCCGTCTGCCCAGGTACTACCCTACTGCTTAGTTACACTCATTTACTGACAGCCATTAAACACTTTGTTTTAAAACAATCATTACAAGTTTCATTAACAAGGAACGGTTTCAAAGAAATAAAGTTGTAACATTTTGTCAATAACACTAAATGTTTAAAATAAATAGATAAAATAACAAAGCAATGTAATACCTAAAAAAAAACTCTACAGATGTTTAAATAAATTCATCCTGCAGTTTGCGTTATCTGACCTATACTGTCGGCCACTGCCATTATGGAACATTCTCAGCCTCCCTGGTAACATGATAGGGAAGTAGCTTCACTTCCCCAGGGCTGTACTGAAGCTTATGTAGCCTGCGAAGGTGGGGAGTCCAGTGAGTGAGCAGCTTCTGAAGACTGGCCACTGTGAATGGACAGTAAGTGGGTAGTTTTTCCAACGATTAGCATTGGTCGGAACAATTCCAAAGTCAATCAGAGGGCCAGGAACACAGATGCAGGTTGCACGTTATATGTGTTTATATTGCAGTAAGTGATCATATGATGCAAAGTTGCATATTACATTGATCAACATTTTGCATTTGAGTACATTTCCCATTGGGAAATGTGCTACCATGCCTTCAAAACTGCTTGGGAACACAGATGGCAGGATTTTCATTGGAGTATGGAAACTCGACAGTGACCTCAAAATGGTGGTTAAACTCTTAGTCTAGAAGACACACCCACATTTTGGACAGATAACATTTACATTGACAGGAAAAAGAAGTCAACTGTGATTTGGACGAGAAACTTTCTGACTCAATGCTGTGTTCAAACAGACTTAATCTACAGTATGAACTTTTGGAGCAGATGTAAAACATTTTGAAGCATGGATAAGATCTGTAGAAGAATCTAGCTGTAAAGCTATTAAGACACAAGCCTTTTCAATATCAAAAGTATATCATATCAGAGAAGTTTTAAAAAATTACAAACTGTCAAATTATAAAAATCTCCAGGTCTTTAATTTTTTAAAAAATAGGCTGTATGTATCAATAAGACCTGGAAAAGTCTGGTCTCACAGTTACAATGTCTATTTGGTAACATAAGCGCACGGACTTGTTATTTTGTCATTATTTCTGCTTTGCTGCTTTTTACAATCTATACTTACCATCAATAAGGAGGTCTAAGTTCACAATGTAATTGACATTTCCAAAAGATATCAAATAATTAACTCTGTGGTTATTAATATAGTCCAATTGTTTTCATTAGGAATTAAGAACTTGAGGGAACTTTCTGATCTTGGATTGTTCATAGACGTGAGGATTGATAGCTATGCAAGACTTATTGCCCATTCCTAGTTGCTGGTCATCTGCCTTCTTGGATCTCACAGACTTTAAATGTTTTGAATGGGTTTTTATGAATGGGAGCACTTTGTTTAAAACAATGAAGGTTGTAATAGAGATTTAAACCTTTGATTTCATCGCAGCATAGCTTCAGAGGTATGCAATGATGGAAACTAAGAAATTTAGCATGGAGGGTGTTATGGGCAAACCAATTTCAGATGGTTGGCATTAGATCGGCAATAAACTGCCATGGAAGCTATAAGAGGTCATTAAATTTTAACAGGGCATGGGAAGTGGATGAGGAGAGGGAAGGTGAGCAATAAGGCTAGAGGGATTTAATAAAAGAATTGGGACAAACTCCCAGAGAACCAACAATAGGTAATCTGCATCCCCAATCTGCATCTGGGAAGGGTGGATTTGACTTTATTTAAGCCCTTAAAATGAAGATATCAATGTTCAGGTCAGATCTTTCCAGGTGATTTCCTAGCTTCCACAACAGAACATGGAAACAAAAATCCAGGCCCTTCACAATCTGAAGTGACAAAACATGTTTGAAAAAAAACTAGCCTGCACCTCTTACTAAGAGAAGAATGTAAAAAAAAACATGTTCTTAGATTGTATTGCTTTACAGGCCATCTGGTATGGTTGGGAGAGAGCCAAAGCCATTTGTTTTTGCAGTTCATTCAATCTCATTTTTTCCATTTGGCAGAGTTTCCCTTACACTGTTGTGACACTATGAATGCTTGGCCCAGTTTCAAAAGTTACAGAACCATTTGTCAATCAAACTGTCTGCACAGCCTGGTAGTGTTTTAAAGGTGATTGAAGCATGATCTATCTTTGATGTGATTACTGAATAGATTTTTTAAAAAAAGCACAGATTGATAACTTGTAGAATTTAACTTTATTTTGAATGGTTTCTTTGAAAACTTTTCAGGGTGAAGTATGTTGGAGTCTTAGCTAATTAGATTCTAAGTTATCTTTCTTTATGTCCACTTCAAAGACATGGTTCTTGAGAATTTCACACAATGGATACTGGGTGAGTGGCTGTGGAGAATACAGGGAGGCATGGAGAGAGAATGGATGGGGACACCTGGGTTTGGTTAAAAGGGCTTGAGCAATAAGATTTTTGAAGACGCAGTATTCATTATGACCCTGCAGCTGAGTTACCCAGCTGACCAGCCTCGCCATTCTCACTGCCACTTGTCGACCAAAGAGGCAGTGGGCACAATTCCACTCTGTGTCCACCTCCCCAAAACAAATCTGCCAAATTGCAAAGAACCATTTTGCAATTCAACCTTCCCACCATTCTCCATGAAAACCTAGCGTAACAAACCCATTACTAATAAATTACCATAAATAATTATAATAGTGGTAGATGGAACCAGGAAGCCAAGAATTGACTATATTTTTAGTCGCAGTGATTTATATTTCTACTGCTGCTTAAAAAAATGAAAAAGCAATATCATATGCAACTAGGAATAACTTCTTTATTTGCTGACCTACAGATTGCTACTTTGAATGAGCTGCGGCATTCATTACCTGAGCCAAACAATGCCTTTGGAACATTACTTTGAGTGGTAGAGTTAAATAATGAGATTGCATACTTTGTGGTGCCCAGTATTTCATGTCTTGGCTTTGACTTCTCTAACTACGCTGGGTATTTACAAAATAAATCCCAAGGGTCAGGATCTCAACCTTCAAAAGTGATCACTAACTCATCTTACAATTAACTCAAAGCATAAGGTACAGATGATATTTTAAAACAAATCCAAATGTAACCTCTGCTGAGAAAAACAGCGAACATTTTATGCATAAAACACTTGAGGACATAGAATTCTTCAAGCAGAAAGAGATCTTGATATTGAAGTGATGTTTTTAAGTTCCAACTTATTCTAGTTTCAAAGAGCAAGTTGAATACTGCAGGATTAATAAAGACAAATCTATCTCAAATCAGTCTTTATAATATTAAATATTCCTGTCAAAAATGTAGCCAGACTTATTTTTAAATTCTAGGAGATTATATAAACTGGTGAGACACTTTGATCTGTGGTCCACAGGAAGCACTCCACACTTCCTAACCCCAACAGCACATGTTGCATTGCCTCATATTGTTGGGTCTCCACTGACACAAGACAAACATCACAAGGTCACAGAATCTAGGCTGGAACTAAATTACAAACACACGCTCAAACTGAAGATCAGAGGGTGATTGAGGGATGAAATATGCTGTACTTTGAAATGTCAACTTATATCTTCTTATATGTCATGCAATACATATAATGTTGATTAAATTCTTAAGTTCACGTGTTGTCAACACTCTTGCCTCATCAAGACAAGTATACTGTACACTGCTGTTTCTACGCTGTTCACAATCATTTGTGCTCACAGAGCTTCATGGCGTTAACAGTATTTGTGCAGGTTACAGAGTCAGATTCAACAGGGTCATGGTGTCAGGTAAATGAAAAGACACATATGTATGATCTGTGAACATCTGATATGTATCCATTTGCTGTTCTGTGTGAACACTGATGTGCCTTTTCCCCCAAGATTCCATCTGCGAAAATTGTCATGACATATGAAATAAAAGAACCAGCAAGGAGACTGCTGCAGGTGGACATTCATTTGACAGTATTCAATGCTTTCTATAATAAAACTGTTCAGCCAAGTTATGACACATTTCTGGAGCAGCTGAGTCTATTGTCTGACCAATGCTTAATTTGCAATTTGCTTAATTGCTGCTGAACCACACAAGCTAAGGGGCTTCCTGTTCTTTCTGATTTGGGTCCAAGCTGAATGATCTCAGCTGGAATAACAATGAGCATTACAACTTTGATAGGTGGGGTTGATTTTCAATTCGGGGTCAGGAGCCTGGTATCCAAATAGTGTCTCAGTCCTGACTGTACCTGACATCTTTGTGACTCAAGCGTCACTATCTTTAAACATAAATTGCCCAAGTGGGTGCTGGGTATTAGCAGGAGGCAGCAGCTGTTGCAGAGTACGTGTGACATTGGCATACAGCAGCCACCAACAGGGCAGAACATCAGAGGGCCAGTATAACAAACACATGAAAATAGCCCAAGTAAGGTATTGCACAAAACCTGGCTTAAGATCCCCCTCCAGCTGCTGAGATTTTTCACTTTGCATAAAAAATGTTAACTCCAACCGCTGTGCAATTAAACGTGCCTCAGATTTTTCGAGTTCGTTGATATCCACATTACAACCTGGAGCTCCAACATCCTTGGCATATGAACAAGCTCCTCAAGGAGCTTAACTGCCCATTAATTGAAGGGGTATGAGTTCCTGATTCCCATACTTGCCCTCACTTTGTTCCTGAGGCATCTGTAACCAGATGGCCTTTCAGGAACATGATTTTCAAATTATTTCTGCACCCATCAGCAAGTGAAAATCTCAGAGTCCATGTAATTTTATTGCTATTAACTCCAGCTCCCTGACTAACTATAGTCCCCCTTGACTAGATTAAGGACGAAGGTCTTTTGGACATGTCCATCTGGTTGAAGTACATGAAGTGTACTTACTGCGTAAGTGTTTGCCATTGAAGAAAGATGATCCATTAAAATAATAGCTGTGGATTCACTGTGATTTTTGAAATAATTGAATTGACGACACAAGCCTTTGAGCAAATTTAAGACATTTGTTTAACTGAAATGATAGCAGACTCCATGGATTATTTCCACTTTATATTCCCTTAGCCTGGCTTCTCTAGATTTGACCATGTTATCAGACATGGCTTTTCTGAAGGATTAAAGTATACTTTCTTGAGAAAATATGTCTCCAAATTTAAAAGCTCATGTCTTGTATAGGAAGTCCAGCAGTGACTGTTTTCCATTATCAGTCCAGCAGTTAAAGAATTCCATGCTTAACTGGGTTAGTGAAATCTGTATCATAAGCAAGAATTACAGGGAAAACTCAGCAGGTCTGGCAGCACCTGTGGAAAGAAACAAAGTTAACGTTTCTGGTCCAGTGACCTTTCTTCAGAAGAGATATTATGAGGGTCACCGGACCTGAAACGTTAACTTTGTTTTCTCTGCACTAATACTGCTAGATCTGCTGAGTTTTCCCAGCAATTTCTGTTTCTGTTCCTGATTTCCAGCATCTGCATTTCTTTGGATTTTTTATGGTGTAGTAAGATCTGTGCTTTGGGACAGGGTTATTTTTATCACTTCATTAATTGGATTTGTTGGCTTATTTAGCAGATTGTGTCAATATTTTATTATCTCACTGGAAATCATGATTTCTTTTAGACTTCCTAGATGACATGCTAAGAATGTTCCCATTGTGAGAATACATGTCATTAATTATAGAATAATCCACTCATACTCTCCAAACTTTAATACACCAGCTAAATTCAGAAAACTTACCTAGCTATAAATTGAGATGAACTATTTTATAAATGCACACTTCGTACTTCCACATTCCCAAGGCTTTTATACTGAACATAAACGTATGTAATTTAACCAGTTCATGTTCCTCAATGGTACACAAAGTGGAAATGAACCACATAAATTTGGAATATCCCAGGTCCAAACCCTAGCTTGAAGTGAGTTTTCTGATTGTAATGTTGCTATAGTTGACCTCAAAGAAGGGTGAGGGTGAGCAACAGACATGATTTCACTGACTGAGGAACTGGCCTGTGTGGATACTGGGTAAAGATCTGGTTGAGTTCAATGGGGTTTCATCTTTGTTCAAGTAACTTGCTACCACTCAGATGAAGAATGGCAATTTGGGAAATGTGGAAGCATAGCTGACCAGTTTGCATTAGAGAACTTTCTTTAAGGCTGTGGGAGCATTGCAGGAGAAGTTAAGAATGCACTGAGACAGCATAGTAATATCTGCAGGACAAGTGTTTCGCTGGAGTTGCTCGTTTTGATCGATACTTCAACATAGGTTTCATATGCTCATATACTTGAAATGAGTTCACATTGAATAGTACGCATTATTCAGGAATTCTGCTGACCAGATACCATTCTCCATGTCAGGCCAATGAGCCTGTTTTGAATAAAGTGGGGCATCCTGATGATGCGTTAAGAGGTTATATAAATTTATTGTGGCGCGACACAAGTAAAAGTAATTTGTGGATACCGTAAGATATAGGAGCAGAGTTATGCCATTCACCCTTTTGTACTGGCTTCTCCCCATATCCCTTGATCCTCTTACTAATCAAGAACCTCTCTCTGTCTTCAATACAATCTCAATGACTTGACCTCCACAGGCTTTTGTGGCAATGAGTTCCACAAGTTAGGTGGATTGGCCATGGGTCATGTGGGGTTGCAGGGATTGGAGGGGGGGTGAGTCTGGCTGGGTTGTTCTTTCGAGAATCGGTGTGGACTTGTTGGGCCAATGACCTGTTTCCACCCGTAGGGATTCAATGGATGTAATAGTCTCTCTACTCTCTCTATCAAAGGGCATGGCCTGACACTTCCCAACATTATATTCCATCTTTCTCTGCTTTTCCCACTCTCCTAGCCAGTCCAAGTCCTTCTGCAGCCTATCTGCTTCCTCAACACTACTTCTCTCTCCACCCATGGTTATGCCATCTGTAAACCTAGCAATGATACCATCAGTTCCTTTGTCAAGATCATGAATGCATAACATGAATAGTAGTGGTTCCAATACTGATCTTTGCGGAACTCCACTCATCATGGTTGACATCCTGAAAAAGACCCTTGTATTCCTACTTTCTGCCTTCAGTCAGTCAGTCAGTCCCTTATCCATGCCAGTACTTTGCCTGTAACACCGTGGGCTCTTGTCATATTTCACAGCCTCGTGTGTGACACCTTGTCAAAGGTCTTCTGGAAATAAAAAAAAATCACAACTTACTGGCTCTCATTGTCTAACTTGCTTGTCAAACTTTATTCAGAAAAAAATCAAAATAAGTGGGGATAAACAGACTGTCTTGGCCCAATATAAAAACAGAGCGTTATATTTGTGCAAGTAACAAAGCGTTCAGGATATAAAATAAGAGGAAAGAATTCTAAGAAGAAGAAAAATAGTTTTACCAATAGATCACCTGGGAGCAGTTATAACTGCATCCTTACATGAGCTCATACACGAGATAATACTTTGTTCATCTGGCATCACTTGTACAAATGAAAATCCTTGACCACACAAGTAGGCTCTCTCATACGAGTGGGGATTGGCTGATTTTATGAATCTTATAGGGTTTGAAATTCATTCCAGATAAAAATGTGTGACTGAGGTCTTAAATCCATTCATGGCCAAAATGAACTTTAACATCAAGTTCAGACTGTCAAATAGTCCCTTGAAAAAAGTGAACGCACAAAGATCAAAGCACTTTGCGTAATAATTTATGGATGACCAGATGAGGAAAACAAATGTGACTTCATCTATTTTAGAAAGCTAAAGTCAGAAATTTACAACAGTTTGACAAACTCTCCTTTATAGAAAACACACATTTATGAACTTCAAGGTATGTTTCAATAAGGCTATTTCCTGCATCATACTGACTGATATTAATTTTTCAATTAGCTGGTCCATTGAAGAGATCCACAAGTTTGCTCTAAGTTTTAATTTGTCATGGTTTTATTGAATCACACTAAAATAATAGGGTGGCTGACTGGAAATATCTCAAAGAAACAAAAAGGAAATATTTGGACTCAAAACAAAGAGGCATTAAACATCGATTTCAAAGTTTAAATTCCAAATTGAAATAGTGAGATAGTTTTGTTTTAAAAATCCAAAATTTTGGTCCAGTTGAGATTATTCGGATTCAAATGCATTCTTCTCTTCAGGAAATGATTTGAACAGAGACTGAATGTCCAGTTTGGATCTCTTCTCTCTCCCTTTAAATATATATACAAATAAAGACTGTAACTTGCTGAGCTAGCTATGTCAGCAGCTGGCTTAACATGTCATGGTGGAAAACAAACCTGAAATTTCCAATGAATTAGTGCCCAGAAACACACAGAATCACAAATCAAATATGTGTAAGGAGAAGCCTGGAACTATAGACCTTGTGAGTCTGACATCGGTGTTGAGGGTGATTCTGAAATTTAGGATTTAGATGCATTTGGAGAGGCAAGAACTGATTAAGGATAGTCAGCATGGCTTTGTGCAAGGGAAATTGTGTCTCACAAACTTGATTTCAATTTTTTGTAGCCGACGTTATTTATATAGGACTTAAGGAAAGTCTTTGGCAAGGTTCACATGGTACACTAATAAATGAAATTAGATTGCATGGGATTCAGAGAGAGCTTGCCAACTGAACACAAAATTGGTTTTATGGTGGGATGCAGAGGGTGGTGATGGAGGGTGGTTTTCGGACTGGACACTTATGACCAATGGTGTTCCACATGGATCAGTTCTGGATTTATATAAATAATTTGAATGAGGACTTAGGAAATATGTTTAGTAAGTTTGTAGATGTCAGCAAAATTGGTGGTATCGTGGGCAATGAAGGCAGTTATCTAAGATTACAAAGGGATCTTGATCAACTGGGTCAATGGGCTGAGGAATGGCAAATGGAGTTTAATTTGAATAAATGTGAGATATTGCATTTTAGTAAAACAAACAAGGGCAGGACTTATACAATTAATGGGCGGCACGGTGGCACAGTGGTTAGCACTGCTGCCTCACAGCGCCAGAGACCCGGGTTCAATTCCCGCCTCAGGCGACTGACTGTCTGGAGTTTGCACATTCTCCCCGTGTCTGCGTGGGTTTCCTCCGGGTACTCCGGTTTCCTCCCACAGTCCAAAAATGTGCAGGTCAGGTGAATTGGCCGTGCTAAATTGCCCATAGTGTTAGGTGCAGGGGTAAATGTAGGGGAATGGGTCTGGGTGGGTTGCGCTTCGGCGGGTCGGTGTGGACTTGTTGGGCCGAAGGGCCTGTTTCCACACTGTAACGTAATCTAAAGTAATCTAATCTAATCTAATGGTATGGCCTTGGGCAGTGTTGAAGAATAGAGAAACTTAGGGGTTCAGGTACATAATGTTTTGAAATTTGCATTACAGGTAGACAGGGTGGTTAAGAAGCCATTTAGCACGCTTGCTTTATCGATCAGACCTTTGCATATAGGAGTTGGGATGTTCATGTTGAGGTTGTACAGGACATTGGTGAGGCCTCTTCTAGAGTACTGTGTACAATTTTGGTTGCCCCGTTATAGGAAGGATATTATTAAATTGGAGAGGGTTCAGAAAAGATTTACCAGGACTTTGCTGGGAATGGAAGGCCTGAATTACAAAGAGAGGCTGCGTAGGTTGGGACTTTGTTCACTGGAGTGTAGGAGAGACACTGACCCAATAGAGGTTTATAAGTAATGCGAAGCATGGATAACGTGAATGGTAGGTGTCTTTTTCATAAGGTGAGGGAATTCAAAACTTGGGGACATATTTTTAAGGTGAGGGGGAAAGAGCAATGTTTTCACAAAGAGGAAGTTTGAAATATGGAATGAACTGCCAGGTGAAATGGTGGTTGCAGGTACAGTTACACCATTTAAAAGACATTTGGATAAGTATGTGAACAGAAAAGGTTTGGAGGGATGAGGACCAAATGTATGCAAGTGGGACGAGCTTGGTTTGGGAATGTGATCAGTATGGACTAGTTGGACCGAAGGTCTGTTTCCATGCTGTATGACACTATGGCTCTATGGCGCAGCATAAAAGATCGTGGAATTTTGGGCAATACCAATTTACTGATGAAAGGCCCGAATCTTTAGTGATTATATCTTCAAACCATCTACACCTCACCAGAATACCTGCTGAGGTATAGTTCTTGCAATTATACTTAGAGTCATAGAGATGTACAGCATAGAAACAGACCCTTCGGTCCAACCCCCATCAATGCCGACCAGATATCCCAACCCAATCTAGTCTGACCTGCCAGCACCCAGGTCAATATCCCTCCATGCCCTGCATATTCATATACCCATCCAAATGCCTTTTAAATGTTGTAATTGTACCAGTCGCCAACACTTCCTCTGGCAGCTCATTCCATACACGTACCACCCTCTGTGTGAAAAAGTTGCCCCTTAGGTCTCGTTTATATCTTTCCCCTCTCACCCTAATCCTATGCCCTCTAGTTCTGGACTCCCCCACCCCAAGGAAAATACTTGCTCCTCATAATTTTGTAAACCTCTATAAAGTCAGCCCTCAGCCTCCGACACTCCAGGGAAAACAGCCCCAGCCTGTTCAGACTCTCCCTATAGCTCAAATCCTCCAACCCTGGCAACATCCTTGTAAATCTTTTCTGAACCCTTTCAAGTTTCACAACATCTTTCCAATAGGAAGGAGACCAGAATTGCACGCAATATTCCAATAGTAGCCTAACTAATGTCCTGTACAGCCGCAATATGACCTCCCAACTCCTCTCCTCAATACTCTGACTGATAAAGGAAAGCATCCCAAACGCCTTCTTCACTATCCTATCTACATGTGACTTCACTTTCAAGGAGCTATGAACCTGCACTCCAAGGTCTCTTTAGATTTTTTTTAGATTACTTACAGTGTGGAAACAGGCCCTTCGGCCCAAGAACTCCACACCAACCCTCCGAAGAGCAACCCACCCAGACCCATTCCCCTACATTTACTCCTTCTCCTAACACTACGGGCAATTCTCCTAACCTGCACATTTTTTTGGACTGTGGGAGGAAACCGGAGTACCCAGAGGAAACCCACGTGGACACGAGGAGAATGTGCAAACTCCACACAGACAGTTCGCTCAGGCAACACTCCCTAGGACCTGACCATTAAGTGCATAAGTCCTGCTAAGATTTTATTTCCCAAAATGCAGCACCTCGCATTTATCTGAATTAAACTCCCTAATCAGAAGTTTTTCCTTAGATCAGATTAGATTCCCTACAGTGTGGAAACAGGCCCTTCAGCCCAACCAGTTCACACCAACCCTCCAAAGAGTAACCCACCCAGACCCATTTCCCTCTGAATGATGCACCTAACACTATGGGCAATTTAGCATCGCCAATTCACCTGACCTGCACATCTTTGGACTGTGGGAGGAAACCTACGCAAACACAGGGAGAATGTGCAAACTCCACACAGTCACCCGAGGCTGGAATCGCACCTGGGACCCTGGTGCTGTGAGGCAGCAGTGCTAACCACATAGCCACCGTGCAGCCCTCATCAATATTATAACCAGACTTTCAGATGAGAGGTAAAATTTTATTTTGATTGTTTTATTGTAATTTTTTTAATACTTTAAAAACACCCACGCTTGAGACCTGTTGTGTACAATTTGTTCCTTTAAGTAGACATTTATAACATAAATACAAGTAACGTCAAAATGTAAAATGCCTTTCAGCATGTAGATTTGTCAACATGCCTAATGTGGATGAAAAATGGTAAAATGTGTTAAAAATGTAATCTTCATCAGTTGCCCAAAATGTGCAATGATTATATTTGGCATAAGAATTAGCTTAACGACATCAGAAGCATAGATGCATTTTTCAGTCCAACTTCCTGGTTAAACCTGTAAAGGAAGTTCTCAGCCATGCCATTTAATAATAGATTAAGACAGATTTTTCATCAAAGGTATTTATTTTAGTATACACTAATGAACGAACTCCTAGAATGGAAGACCAGACCTTGGATTTCATTAGATTCAATGGAGCAGCTTCATTATCAATGTCGGATAACTACTGGTGCCACATGCTAGTAAGGTGTGGAATAGGGAGAGAGTGCAGCTAAACATGTGGCTGCAGGGCTGGTGCAGGATGGAGGGCTTCACATACGTAGATCATTGGGGTACCTTCTGGGGAAGTTGGGACCTGTACATGAAGAACAAGTTGCACTTAAACTGGAGGGGCACCAGTGTCCTGGGCGGGAGATTTGCTAGAGCACTTCAGGAGGGTTTAAACTAGTTTGGCAGGGATATGGAAACCAGAACAACAGATCAGAGAAAAGGGTAGTTGTTGAACAGGCAGAAATAGAATGCAGAGAGTCTGTCAGGAAGGATACACAATTGATATGGCAAAAGGGATGGGTTAAAGTGTGTCTGTTTCAATGCAAGGAGTGTCAGGAATAAGAGCGATGAAGTAGATCAGTACTTGGAACTACGATGTTGTGACCATAATGGAGACATGGATTTCAGAGGGGCAGGAATAGTTGCTGGATGTTCTAGGGTTCAAATCTTTTAAAAAGAACAGGGAGGGGGTAAAAGCGGAGGGGGAGTGGCATTATTAATTAGAAAGTGCATCACAGCTGCAGAAACGGAGGTTGCTAAGGAGGGCTTGTCTACAGAGTCAGTATGGGTAGAGGTCAGTAACAGGAAAGGAGCAGTCACTTTATTGGGTGTTTTCTATAGACTCCCCAATAGCAGCCGAGAGATTGAAGAACAAATTGGACAGCAGATCTTGGAACGATGTAGATATAACAGAGTTGTTTTTATGGGTGACTTCAACTTCCCCAATATTGATTGGAACCTCCTTAGTGCAGATGGTCTGGATGGAGCCGATTTTGTCAGGTATGTCGAGGAAGGATTCCTGACTCAATAAGTAGCTAGGCTGATTGGGGGGAGGCCATATTGGATTTGGTGCTTGGCAACGAGCCAGGCCAGGTGTCAAATTTCTTGGTGGGATTCCATTTTGATGACAGTGACCCCCCCCAAACTGCCTAACCTTTACCATAGTCATGGAGAGGGATAGGAACAGACAGTATGGGAGGTATTTAATGGGGGGAGGAGAAATTAAACCACTATTAGACAGGAGCTATGGAGTATAAATTGAGAACAATTGTTCGACATGAAATGCACAACAGAAATGTGGAGGCTGTTTAAGGAGCACTTGTTGTGACTGTTGGGTAACTTTGTCCCACTTAGACAGGCAAGGAATGGCAAGGTGAAATTACCTTGGATGAGAACAGAAGAGGAGCTTCTCATCAAGAGGAAGAAGGAAGCTTCCTTATGGTTGAGGAAGCAAGGATCTGGCACAGCTTTAGAGGATTACAGGGTAGCAAGGAAAGAACTCAGAAAGGAACTGAGGAGAGTTGGAGGAGGCACGAAAAAGCCTTGGCAGAAAGACTAGGGAAAACCCAAAGGCATTGTACACTTAGGTGAGGAATAAGAGATCGATCAGAGAGAGGGGGTGGCCGATCAGAGATAGTGGAGGGTGCTTATGCGTGGAGACTGAAGAGGTAGGGGAGGCCCTAAATGAGATGTTTGTTCAGTTTTCACTAGATAGAAGGACCTTGTTGATAATGAGAATACTTTGGACCAGGCAAATAGGCTTGAACAGATTGGTATCAAGAAAGTGGATGTCTAGAAATTCTGGGAAGCATCAAGGTAGATAAGTCCCCAGGGCCGGACCAGATATATCCAAGGTTATTATGGAAAACGAGGAATGAGATTGCTGTGCCTCTGGAGATGATCTTTGCATTCTCACTCTCCACGGAGTAGTACTGGATGATTAGAGGGAGGCAGATGTTGTTCCTCTGTTCAAGAATGGAAATAGGGAAATCCTTGGGAATTACTGACCAGTCAGTCTTACATCTGTGGTAAGCAAGGTACTGAAAGGATTCTGTCAGGTAGAATTTATGACTATTTAGAAAAACATAGTTTAATTAAAGATAGTCAGCATGGCTTTGTGAGAGGCAGGTCATGCCTCACAAACCTTATTGAGTTCTTTGAGGATGTGACGAGACAGGATGACGAAGGTCTAGCAGTGGATGTGGTGTTTCAGGTTTTCAGTAAGGCATTTGATAAGATTGCCCACAGTAGGCCCATTCACAAAAATTAGGAGGTGTGGAATATAGGGAAATTTGGCTGTCTGGGTACAGAATTGGCTGGCTGAAAGAAGACAGTGACTGGTAGTGGATGGAAAGTACTCTGCCTGGAGTTCAGTGACCAGTGGCATCCCGCAGGAATCTGTTCTTGGGCCTCTGCTCTTTGTAGCTTTTATATTTGACGTGGATGAAGAAACGGAAGGGTGAGTTAACAAATTTGCCAATGACATAAAGGTTGGTGGTATTGTAGATCATTTTGAGGGTTGTTGCAGGCTACAAGAAGACATTGACAGGATGCAGAGATGGGCTGAGAAAAGGCAGATGGAGTTCAACCCAGGAAAGTGTAAAGTGATTGATTTTGGAAGGTTGAATTTGAATGGTGAATACAGGGTTAGAGAAGGATTCTTGGCGGAACAGCAGGATCTTGGGGTCCATATAATAGATCCCTCAAGTTGATACGGTTGTCAAAAAGGCGTGTGGTGTTTTGACTTTCATTAACAGGTGGATTGAGTTTAAGAGCTGCGAGGTTTTACTGCAGCTGTATAAAACCCTGGTTAGACCACACTTGGAATATTGTGTCCAGTTCTGGTTGCCTCATCAAAGAAAGGATGCAGATACCCTAGAGAGAGTGGAGAGGAGATTTACCAGTATGCTACTTGGATTGGAGGGCATGTCTTATGAAGAGAGGTTGAGTGAGCTAGGGCTTTTCACATTGAAGAGGAGAAGAAAGAGAGGTGACTTGATAAAGGTGTACAAGGTAATGAGAGGCATAGATAGAATAGATAGCCAGAGACATTTCCCCAGGGCAGAAATGGCTGTCACTAGAGGTCATTATTTTAAGGTGATTGGAGGAAGGTACAGGGGAGATATCAGAGGTAGGTTTTTCACACAAATAGTGGTGTGGAATGCACTGCCAGTGATGGTAGTAAAGTAAGAAACAATTGGAACATTTAAGCGACTGCTGGACAAGCACATGGATGGCAGTAAATTGAGGGGTGTATAGAAAAGGTTGATCTTAGATTAAGATAAATGCTCGGCACAGGATTGTGGGCCAAAGGGCCTGTACTGTGTTGTACTGTTCAATTTTCTATGTTCTATGTAAATCCATCTAAAGCTATAAATTCCTACACAAAACTTACACAGAAAGTTAGTGTAACAACCAAAACTGTTGACTTATCAATGACTCAATAACTAAAATCGTAACATTCTGCATGTAACTAACTGGAGAAAAGAATCAGCAATGTTTTCCGTTCCTGGCATTCTTCCAGTAACCTTGTTATCCAGAAGGAAAAACCGCTAAGGTTTACGGATGACATATAATGGTCCAACTAATGTCCATCCCCAACAACATTTCAACTGAATAGGCCTCAAGGTCATTTCAGGGCAGTTAAGAGTCATTCACATTGCCATGAATCTGTTGTGGCATGTGGACTGGACCAGGTAAGGATGATAAGATTTCCTTCCCTAAAGGGTGTTAATTAACTAATAGGTTTTTATGATAATGATTACTTGGCTGCCACTAGACTAATTTTACTTTTAAGGAGAAAGTGAGGTCTGCAGATGCTGGAGATCAGAGCTGAAAATGTGTTGCTGGAAAAGCGCAGCAGGTCAGGCAGCATCTCCTGTTCCCTGGATGCTGCCTGACCTGCTACGCTTTTCCAGCAACACATTTTCAGCTCTAATTTTACTTTTAATTCCTGCAATGGTGAGATTCGAACCTATGTCCCTGTCATTATCACTACACCACCATTACCTCCTCTCAATTTTCCAATATTACTTGTTTTAAAAAAACTTTTATCCTTCTGGGTTGACAAGTCTAGGATACGATGAATTTGGCTTTGAAGCACTGTTGCCTGCCAGTATGCACTGTCTAAGCAAATAGATGAAAACCTTAAACAGGATACAAGAAGATCAATATAAGTGGATAGGAAAAATACAGCAATAAGAGACACCAAAGTTAATTGTACGCAAATGGTCAGCATTAATGGTCAGGAGATTCACTTGTGCTCCTATAAATAAATCCATCACCATCTGCAAGTTTTTGTCCAAGTCACACACCATCCTGACACAGAACTCTCTCACCATTCCTTCATTGTCGCTGAGTCAAGATCCTGAAATTCCCTTCCTAACAGCATTGTGAGTCCATCGAATGCACATGAACTGCAGTCATTTAAGAAGGTAGCTCACTGCTACTTTCTCCAGGTCATTTAGGAAGAGGTAATAAATGCTGGCCTAGCCAGACATATCCACGTCCCATGAGTGAATAAATAAAAGTATGGTTCCAGAGTTAGGACCTAAATGTTTATAATGTGTGGCTCTCTAAATAAGTACTGTACTTTTACAAATTAGCTCAAGCAATATCCTTCACTACATGGCATTTAGAATAAAACACAAAGAAGTTTCTATTTTGCTTTGCACACATGAACAAGCATTTTAAAATCAGACTTTGATATTCAAATTTATGTGCATCTCTAGAATATTTTAATTTACATATGCAGCCCAAAACCATTTTCAGTTGGACTTTGCTGCTGAATATTATAACCAGTTCCAAGAATACAAGATCTAAAATTGGTAAAGTACAGCCTCCGAGTCTTTCTTGAGACTGGAGTTGACAGCAAAATATTAAAACTAGAACAATTCCCAATGTTCCCGTGGCTGCAATACCAGCAGGACATCAGTGTAGGCAGCAATGTTAGGAGTATTCAGTCTTGACAGTTAATGATTGTCAATCAAGCTTTCAAAAAAGAAGCCACAAATGAGCAATTCTAACAACTCCTGGAATCTGACACAAATGAAAAATTGCAAACATAATTGTTATTAGATTGTGTGCACAGTAAGGTAGAAGAAGGCAATTTTAAGGAATGAATTATTTTATTACTGTTTGCTTCTACTGGTTGCATTTGGTACTTCCACAGCAAGTAAAGCACGGGTCCCGTATAAAGTCAGCTTCCTTTAAATAACCAATATGAATTGTGGGGCAAGACTTTCTCTGCAGACGTCTGAATCCCGCTGTCAGAATTAAATGTCGGTCAGATTACATCATTACATGGGAAACAATACTTAATGTGATTTTCCTGAGAACACCAATTAATGGTCAGATGGTAGCTTACCATCCAATTAATGGTGGCAGTTAGGGGGTGGGGAGTGGGGAGTGGGGTGGGGAGTGGGGTGGGGAGTGGGGAGTGGGGTGGGGGGGAGGGGTTCAAATCTGACAGCTAATGCCTTGAAAGCAGCAGCAGAATCCAGTGGAAGGTGAGGAAGAGAAGGAGACTTTCAGGCAATTTATTTTGTAGTTTTGATAAGAAATATGCTTTGCACCAGGTGATCATAGAGGGTTTGAGGGAACCCCTCTGTAGGGTGGCCAATGGTTGCAATTCCCCTCAGGCAATAAAGGATAGACTATAAACCCAAGGTGTTCTGCCAGGACACTGACTCTAACCAGCTGAATTGACTTTTCCCCCTTCTGGAAACCAAGAAACTAAAGGGAAAATCCCAGTTTGCTACATTTAATTTACTTAGTTAGCCTGCCACGAACAGGCAGATAGTCTTGCTGCTCCCCCCAGCTTCCACAAATCCAGTGCTGGGGCAAAATGGACACCCACCTCAGGATCGGGTTCAAAATGAAGCTCGTGGTAAAACATGTTGCACATAAACTTTCCAGATCAGCAGTTTAATCCATTTCTCCAACAAGTTTTCCAGATGACAGCTAAACTAAGTGTCAAGTTAAGCATAACCTTTGTGGTGTAGGCCTGGAAATACTGCAAACAGAATCACTGAAGCCCAGACTGATTCCACTAAAGGTGCTGACAGCAGAAAAAGTGACTTTCACATTACCGGTCTGTGCTGAAATCAAAGCCAGGTCTCAAAACGTGTAACAGCAATGCTCTATATTACCTTGCCACTCAGTCCTTTGGGTAAACATTATTAAAAGTCAAATGCAATGCTGCAACTAATATGGTACAGACACCAATCTTGTTATTTTAGAATAATTGAACAATAATGCAAAATGTTCAATTCTGTCTGGAACTATTGTGATTACCCTGCAAAACTACTGGTACAAGCCAGAAACTCAAAAGTTCGTGATCAGGGAATACTTTGATATTATGCAAAATATAGTGCACATTCTGAAACTGTAAAATACAGAGGGATCTTGATTATCTGAAGGACACGGGTGGAGAGTATTGCATATGGTTAATCGAATTCCAGATAATCGAATGCTGGATAACATGTTTTAGCCATGCATCGTGACCTTGTGATCTTGCCGGATAATCCGATATTCGGATAATCGAGGTTCCTCTGTAAAAGGAATTTGTCTCCCGCAGGGCTTTTCCTTGATCTGATGTGACAATGTTTACATTATTCTTTATGACACAAGATGAGGAACTCATCAATGAACAGTGCCACTGGTATCAATCTCCTGGCTTCTTTGGTGCAGGAAAGGATTAGTACTTTTGCAGTAAATGTTTCAAACAGAAATACTTTGCTGTAACCCAGAATCAGTAAATCAAGGGAATGCCATATGCTGAGACGATAAAGCAAATGTAAATTTGTCATGTGATGATACAAAACCTGAGTAATGCTTAAAATATACACAATTTATCATAATTTTTTGACTTATACTCTTCAGGATAACGTAGAGTTGAGGGAGAATTTTATTCAAACAATCTGAGGAGAGTGCTGATTGGTGAGCAAGTGACTCAGATTGGTGGAGGTGATGTCACAAGGATTGCAGCAGTTAATGACAATTGACAGTTAACTGACAAACTTTGTCAATCTGCTGGGTCTAAAATTGAACAATGATTGGTCAAGACATCACCCCTAGAAATGAACCAGTGCATGACTATAACATATTTTGTGAAGTTGATACAGGTGCAGTGTGTGTTTTTTATGCTTACAAATAATAGGGTCTTGTGTATTAATATATGTAGCTTCAAGTAGGTGGTAATGTGATGGACTGAGGGAAGGCACTGGATTTAAGCTTCAGTCTCTGTTGACTCGATGGTTTGAATCCCAATGAACTCTGTCTCTGGTGATAGCAGTTCAAATGAAAAAAAAATTACAATTGATTGAGTTGCAAAGGTGTTGTGCAGCTTCTCTGGTGATTTACTGGTCAGGATTTAATGCTATCACACTGTGTTCCGGGTCTTATTGTTAGTCATAAAATCCCAACAACACACGCAGGTCATTTGGCCCATTAAATCTACACTGACCCTCTGAGCAACATCACATCCAAAGGCACAACCAGCCCCACACTAGCCCAGCATTTCCCATGGCCAATCCACATAACCTGCACATCCTTGGACAGTGGAAGGAAACTGGAGCACCAGGAGGAAACCCATGCCGACACTGGGAGCATGTGCCATCGCCACGCCGTTGCCAGAGGATGGAATTGAACCCAAGTCACTGATGCTCTGAGGCAGCAGTGCTAAACAATTGGCCACTGTGTCGTTTCTCAGTCAGGGAATGATGAATTTTGAAGCTGGCTTATTAAGTATATGCATGGCTGAGTCAGACAGATTCTTAATCAGGTAGACTGAACACTTTTGAAGGGCCAAAAGTGATAGCATCAGGTCCTCCATGAGTTTGTACAATACACAGCAAGAAATGATTAGGGCAGCCATTTTCCTGAATGACGGGTTTGGTGTGCCCTATTTAGAGTCATAGAGACGTACAGCATGGAAACAGACCCTTCCATCCAACCTGTTCATGCCGACCAGATATCCTAACCCAATCTAGTCCCACCTGCCAGCACCCGACCCATATCCCTCCAAACTCTTCCTATTCATATACCCATCCAAATGCCTCTTAAATGTTGCAATTGTACCAGCCTCCACCACATCCTCTGGCAGTTCATTCCATACATGTACCACCCTTTGCATGAAAACGTTGCCCCTTAGGTCTCTTTTATATCTTTCCCCTCTCATCCTAAACCTATGCCCTCTAGTTCTGGACTCCCTGACCCCAGGGAAAAGACTTTGTCTATTTATCCTATCTATGCTCTTCATAATTTTGAAAAACCTCTATAAGGTCACCCCTCAGCCTCCAACGTTCCAGGGAAAACAGCCCCGGCCTGTTCAGCCTCTCCCTGTAGCTCAAATCCTCCAACCCTGGCAACATCCTTGTACACCTTTTCTGAACCCTTTCAAGTTTCACAACATCTTTCTGATAGGAAGGAGACCAGAATTGCACACAATATTCCAACAGTGGCCTAACCAATGTCCTGTACAGCCGCAGCATGACCTCCCAACTCCTGTACTCAATGCTCTGACCAATAAAGGAAAGCATACCAAACGCCTTCTTCATTATCCTATCTACCTGCGACTCCACTTTCAAGGAGCTATGAACCTGCACTCCAAGGTCTCTTTGTTCAGCAACACTCCTTAGGACCTTACCATTAAGTGTATAAGTCCTGCTAAGATTTGCTTTCCGAAAATGCAGCCTCGCATTTATCTGAATTAAACTCCATCTGCCATTTCTCAGCCCACTGGCCCATCTGGTCAAGATCCTCTTGTAATCTGAGGTAACCCTCTTCGCTGTCCACTACACCTCCAATTTTGGTGTCATCTACAAACTTACTAACTGTACCTCTTATGCTCTCATCCAAATCATTTATGTAAATGACAAAAAGTAGAGGGCTCAGCACCGATCCTTGTGGCACTCCACTGGTCACAGGCCTCCAGTCTGAAAAACAACCCTCCACCACCACCCTCTGTCTTCTACTTTTGAGCCAGTTCTGTACCCAAATGGCTAGTTCTCCCCGTATTCCATGAGATCTAACCTTGCTAATCAGTCTCCCATGGGGAACCTTGTCGAACGCCTTACTGAAGTCCATATAGATCACATCTACTGCTCTGTCCTCATCAATCTTCTTTGTTACTTCTTCAAACAACTCAATCAAGTTTGTGAGACATGATTTCCCATGCACAAAGCCATGTTGACGATCGCTAATCAGTGCTGAAAATGTGTTGCTGGAAAAGCGCAGCAGGTTCCTGAAGAAGGGCTCATGCCCGAAACGTCGATTCTCCTGCTCCTTGGATGCTGCCTGACCTGCTGCGCTTTTTCAGCTCTGAACTCCAGCATCTGCAGTCCTCACTTTCTCCTATTGCTAATCATTCCTTGCCTTTCCAAATACATGTACATCCTGTCCCTCACGATTCCCTCCAACAACTTGCCCACCACTGAGGTCAGGCTCACCGGTCTATAGTTCCCTGGCTTGTCTTTACTGCCCTTCTTAAGCAGTGGCACCACGTTTGCCAACCTCCAGTCTTCCGGCACCTCACCTGTGACTATTGATGATACAAAGATCTCAGCAAGAGGCCCAGCAATCACTTCTCTAGCTTCCCACAGAGTTCTCGGGTACACCTGATCAGGTCCTGGGGATTTATCCACCTTTAACCATTTCAAGACATCCAGCACTTCCTCCTCTGTAATCTGGACATTTTGCAAGTTGTCACCATCTATTTCCCTACAGTCTATATCTTCCATATCCTTTTCCACTGAAATACTGATGCAAAATATTCATTTAGTATCTCCCCATTTTCTGTGGCTCCACACAAGACCGCCTTGCTGATCTTTAAGGGGTCCTATTCTCTCCCTAGTTACCCTTTTGTCCTTAATATATTTGTTAAAACCCTTTGGATTCTCCTTAATTCTATTTGCCAAAGCTATCTAATGTCCCCTTTTTGTCCTCCTGATTTCCCTCTTAAGTATACTCCTACTTCCTTTATACTCTTCTAAGGATTCATTCGATCTATCCTGTCTATAACTGACATATGCTTCCTTCTTTTTCTTAACAGACCCTCAATTTCTTTAGTCATCCAGCATTCCCTATACCTACCAGCCTTCCCTTTCACCCTGACAGGAATATACTTTCTCTTGATTCTTGTTATCTCATTTCTGAAGGCTTCCCATTTTCCAACCATCCCTTTACCTGCGAATATCTGCCTCCAAAGAGCTTTTGAAAGTTCTTGCCTATTACCGTCAAAATTGGCCTTTCTCCAATTTAGAACTTCAACTTTTAGATCTGGTCTAGCCTTTTCCATCACTATTTTAAAACGAATAGAGATATGGTCGCTGGCCCCAAAGTGCTCCCCCACTGAAACCTCAGTCACCTGCCCTGCCTTATTTCCCAAGAGTAGATCAAGTTTTGCACCTTCTCTAGTAGGTACATCCACATACTGAATCAGAAAATTGTCTTGTACACACTTAAGAAATTCCTCTCCATCTAAACCTTTAACACTATGGCAGTCCCAGTCGATGTTTGGAAAGTTAAAATCCCTTACCATAACTACCCTATTATTCTTACAGATAGCTGAGATCTCCTTACAAGTTTGTTTCTCAATTTCCCTCTGACTACTGGGGAGTCTATAATACAATCCCAATAAGACGATCATCCCTTTCTTATTTCTCAGTTCCACCCAAATCACTTCCCTGGATCTATTTCCAGGAATATCCTCCCTCAGCACAGCTGTAATGCTGTGCCTTATCAAAAATACCACTCCCCCTCCTCTCTTGCTTCCCTTCCTATCCTTCCGGTAGCATTTGTATCCTGGAACATTAAGCTGCCAGTCCTGCCCATCCCTGAGCCATGTTTTTGTAATTGCTATGATATCCCAGTCTCATGTTCCTAACCGTGCCCTCAGTTCATGTGCCTTCCCTGTTAGGCCCCTTGAATTGAAATAAATGCAGGAGAAAGTGAAGACTGCAGATGCTGGAGATCAGAGCTGAAAATGTGTTCCTGGAAAAGTGCAGCGGGTCAGGCAGCATCCAAGGAGCAGGAGAATCGATGTTTCGGGCATGATCCCGAAAGAAGGGCTCATGTCCGAAACGTCGATTCTCCTGCTCCTTGGATGCTGCCTGACCTGCTGCACTTTTCCAGCAACACATTTTCAGCAGTTGAAATAAATGCAGTTTAATTTATTAGTCCTACCTTGTCCCTGCCTGCCCTGACTGTTTGACTCACTTCTGTTCTCAGCTGTACCCGTCTCAGATCGATCTTCTTCCTCACTATCTCCCTGGGTCCCACACCTCCACCTTACTAGTTTAAATCCTCCCAAGCAGTTCTAGCAAATTTCCCTGCCAGTATATTAGTTCCCTTCCAATTTAGGTGCAATCCGTCCTTCTTGTACAGGTCACTTCTACCCCAAAAGAGATTCCAATGATCCATAAATGTGAATCCTCCCATACACCAGCTCCTCAACCATGCATTCATCTGCTCTATCCTCCTATTCCTGCCCTCACTAGCTCATAGCACTGGGAGTAACCCTTGAGGACCTTGTTTTTAAATTTCTGCCTATTTCAACATCAAGTTAACACAGTGGACGAATGGCCTTATTTACAAGCTCGCTGGTAGCACTAACTTTGTCGTGCATGAAACTATAGGAACTGAACATATATACTGACCAGTGAAAGGAGGTTTGCAGTACACAGTAAGTCATCAGTAATTGGCCCCCTGGCCAACTTCTCAATTAGGACATCGTAAAGAGGGAGTTCACTTGACTGCTCCCTTTAATTAGATTACATACAGTGTGGAAACAGGCCCTTCGGCCCAACAAGTCCACTCCGACCCGCCGAAGCGCAACCCACCCATACCCCTGCATTTACTCCTTCACCTAACATTACGGGCAATTTAGCATGGCCAATTCACCTGACCTGCACATCTTTGGACTGTGGGAGGAAACCGGAGCACCCGGGGAGAATGTGCAAACTCCACACAGTCAGTCGACTGAGGCGGGAATTGAACCCAGGTCTCTGGCGCTATGAGGCAGCAGTGCTAACCACTGTGCCACTTAAACAAAATGAAAGCAGCTCTTTAAGATACGCAAGGAAATTCCAATATGCAGCTGTGAATGTGTCATTCCATCAGAGACATAGTTCTCACAGATCCCAAAAAAGATGCTTGCGACATCTGGGCATAGCGGGAATCCCATGGCACCTTCTATGCTCATACAGTATAAATGCTTCTTTTCCCCTTTACGTTGATTTTTTTTTTGCAAATTGCACTGACGAATGCAAGTGAAAATATTTGACAAAAATATGTCTTTTTTCTGCAATAGCGAATATACTTAATTAGAAATCTTGTTCAAATACATCTATTGAATTCCATGCAGGTACAAAGACCTGCAAGCTCCATATCAACTGTCAAGTACTGAGTGAGCAGGTAAACACAAGAGCCTTTAGGAACCAAGAAGCATGGCTTCAAACAAAGTTGTGCCTTCATTTTCATTTCATTGTTTAGCCCCAGTCATGATGTATGCAATAATACAGCCTCTATACAATGAATACAAAAGATCCTTGATGCAAAGAACATCTGTGTTTGAGCAGATACTACATGAGCTTATTAAACAAACAGCTGACACAGCCCGGAGGACCAGGAGCCTCTAATGCACACCATGTGTATTGGCCCATCTCAGGAAACATCATACAGGAAGATCAATCAACGGTCTATCTGTCTTTCAAGAGGTTTGTGTTGTACAAGTTGTGGAATGGCATCTTTCTGTAACTCAATGGATGATGTATGGAAGGGAAGCAAAACAGTTTTAGCAATCTAATTACTCATACTAATTCAATATTTACTCTATTCAATACTGAGCCAGCTGAAACACAAATTGCTCCCGATTGTGAAACAGGAATAGCTCTGAAATGAGGTTCATTTTCACTTAAAAGGAAATTAATCTTTCTGAGCAAACCAAATTAAGTTTATTGACAAATTTCTTTCTTCATTTAGTATTTGGAAGTTGACCTGTGGCTCAATACAGACAGCACAGCATCTTCCAAATGAGTGCATTTGAGAATTTGCCAGCAATGCTACAATTGTATTTAATTAATAGATTAACTATACAGCTTTTCACAAAGTTTTGACCTATTGAAAAGGGAGACAGATATTTTTATAAAACTAAACAAGGCAGCACAATCAATAAAGCAAAAGTGAGGACTGCAGATGCACAATCAATAAAATGAACAGTTATCAAGATTACACAAAAATTGTTCAGTACATTAAAAATAAAGCTTTCTGTCCAGATTCAAAGGCTTGACTGATAAACAGACTTTTAAATATAGAATTAATCTGTGTACCAGTAACTGATCAAATGACAAGATGTTTTCGCAAACTTCAACCAAACATAAATGTTAAACATAAATCAAATAAGAGTATAATTTCTGACCACTATTCAGGGATTCCTGGTCACCAAAGGAAGGTATTCAGTCCATGGAAACCAATGATACTTCCACCATATTATCTAGCTATATCTGGCTTAACTTGTCTTACTCCACTTGGTTAAAAATCATACACCAGGTCCAAATCATTACTCCACTTGATAATTTATACACTGATACAATATCTCTGACTATTTACCTCCTTTCAGGGCTGCAAGGCCTCGGTCTCAAACTGTTCCCATAAACCAGTGTTGTGACACCAAGGACCTGCCTTATGATATGTCTCTACACCACTCTCACACATGGACCTCAGAATGTGTGCCCAAAGCAAGATTACAGTTTAAGGAGATAAATAAGGGTAATTAATAGATGAAAAGGAACTATAGAGAGTTAGGATAGGGACAGGATTTTTGATTATGCAGTAAATAGATGTTCACCACTGGTGTGTAAAACCTGATGTGGCAGATTGTGCAACCCTTGTACAAACCACCAATTTTCAGTTCCATTTAGAGCATTGGAAATGAAAATCAATGACCTTCCATTGTTGATGGCCATCCTGTAATATCAAGTCTCCAATGACATTTTCTGCTTTTATTTCAAATGGTCAGGATTTCTATTCATGTTTTCAACTCACAGTCCAGGTTCGCACATTGTAAACTATAAATTAAATTAAGGACCAAATGGTTGATAGCAGGATTGAGCTGTACCTCAATTCAAAGGCGAGGGAAGCAATTAGAATTGGTAGTTATTCTAGAAATCCCCCTTTGGGGCAGTGTCTGTTTTACGTCACCTCTACTATCATAATCAATTCCTAACTTTTTTTTTGTTTTCTCTGACAGAAGTGCTTCTCTTTAGTTATTGCAATGATGCATCAATTCAACATGGTGCTTAAATATATAAAATGGGCTAAAAAACTCAAAGTCTGATAATGGTGTCCTGAGTAAACTAAAAGAATATGGAGGCAAACACACTAGAACATTATTTAATGCATGTTAGATTACTCTAGTTCTGCTCATTCAAGTAATGGTGCATTTTAGAATGGATTCTAGTTATAGTGTAAGAGCAGCTCCCAAAACAATGGCACAAAACCATAGAAATTGCAGGAAAAGCCGGCGCATGAGTTCCAAAGAAAGGTCACTCGACGCGAAACACCGAGTTCTCTTCACAGATGCTTCTAGACCTGCTAAGCTTTTCAAGTTCTGTTTTTTGTTTCTAATTTACAGCATCTGCAGTTCTTTCAGTTTTTAACAAAATGATGATGGAGGGAAATATTTTAAGAAAGCATGTTATACATTAGAAACAGGAAAGAACACATTCAAGTTCATAAATCCTGTAGTTTGTTTATCACGATTTACAATTAACTATCAATCACATGTTGTAATTAATAATCTGCACACAGTATCATTGACTCTGCAAAAAACAAGGACTTTGTCGAATGTGCAGAAATATTACCCTATTTTCTCGATCTTTTATACATGCTACATTATGCAGTTTGTGAAGTCAGTCAGGCAAGTTAACCATTCTCAGGTCCCTACCAGTGGCACAAATCACAAACCATGCAAAATGGCCTTGTGACAAGTGATCTCAGCTGGGACATAATAACTGGCCTAGGTGCTTTTGGGCTGGGAAACAAGAAACTAAAGTGGCTAGCATTCCCAATCAATATCCACACACAGATTGTCAATCCTGGGTCAGTTGTACAGAGACAACTCCAATTCCTTGAACATTGCAATTAAAAATGGGGGCATAAACATTATATTTTCATCTGGAAGTGGGAAAACTGAGTACAATTTGTTGCAGACAACCCCAGAAAAATCGAGGAGCCTCCCTGGTGGCATGGAACATCCTTCCATCATTCACCCACACAAATTTCCCATGCTCATCAATATCAACCCAACTACCACCATGGCCTTCAATGCCAAGATATGCCCCAAGCACCCCCTATTATACTTCATGCCCTCAATGCCAACTATATCCCTCCTTCTATCCTTAAGCCCTTGACAGCTCTATCTAAACTGTCATCATAACCCATTACCACCCCCTCTCCAACCTCCCCACCACCACAATCCACCACCTTTAGCTTACACTCACCTTACCAATTAAGCTGGTAACCATCATGGAGACTTCAGGACTCATTTTGAATCAATGAAAAAAATCCTATAAAATGCTATATGTCCACTGCAGGCTTCACTATATTCAAAAAAAGGAAGCACTTATCAAAATCTAATCACCACATTTAGATTTGCCAACTGGACAAACTAGTCCAACTAAATAAAACCTTATAACAAGCATTTCATTCATGTGCACAATCCTTTACAACAAGTACTGGAATTCACTGTCCCTCATCAAAGCGTTTATGACCACTTGCAACTGTCAATCAAACTGTAACAAGGCAAGCAACATACTGTCATAATGGAGAGTTGTGAAAGCAAACATGAGTTAATCCAATCAAGAAAACCCTCAGGCTTAAGTTAACAGATAGTGAAATGGCACACAGCTTTTTTTTTAAAAAAGACAACTTTTTGTTAAGGTTTAAAGGCCAGGAATTTAAAATACCTTGTCAGCTCCCTTTGCCAAGTGCCTTTGAAAACTCCCCTTGACAGGTCACTTTGGGAGGTCCTTTTTGACACTTTTGACAAATTCTTTCAAAGGTCTCTTGACGGGGCTTCTAACAGATTTGTCGACTGATTTTGACAAGTCAATTGACATTTATAATAACAATATGAGTTTGTGAACTTTAGATACATATTTATGCACACCAATTAATAATTCCAACGGGCACCCAACCTGTCCCAAATATACCTCAGGCTGTGATCCAATGGGGCACTTACTTCTCCAAAGATATGTGCTACGCTAAACCCAGTTGACGGAGATAACTATTTAAATGGCCAGCAGTCTCCATGAAACATTCTTGTGAAGGACTTAACACCATCCGATTCCCAGCCCCACAAAAATATGAAATAACGTGGTCGTGGAAAAGAGATTTGCAATTTCGGAGCTCATCCCCATTTTCACCAGGACAAAAGGACTCTCTGCCTTGGTGAAAATCTAGGCCCTGGAAAAATGTACAATGTCAACATAAATTGAAGACAGAACCAAACATTAGCTGCAGTACTCATCCTACTTGCACCCATTATTTAAACAACACATTTTATTTGATGCCCAACCACCAATTAACCTTATTTCACCTTGAATCTAGACACCCCAAAAGCAGGAAGAAAATTGAGAAAAAAGTGAATGGGCAGAAGCACAAGAAATCAAAAGAGAATATTTTATCCATTGTCAAATTGGCCACATACACCTTTAAATTCTTTGATTCTATACTATGTATAGAAAAATTGGAGGTGTAGTGGACAGCGAAGAAGGTTATCTTAGATTACAATGGCATCTTGATCCGATGGGCCAAAGGGCTGAGAAGTGGCAGATGAAGTTTAATTTAGATAAATGTGAGGTGCTGCATTTTTGGGAAGCAAATCTTAGCAGGACTTATACACTTAATGGTAAGGTCCTAGGGAGTGTTGCTGAACAATGAGACCTTGGAGTGCAGGTTCATAGTTCCTTGAAATAGAGTCACAAGTAGATAGAGTAGTAAAGAAGGCGTTTGGTACGCTTTCCTTTATTGGTCAGAGCATTGAGTAGAGGAGTTGGAAGGTCATTTTGTGGCTCTACAGGACATTGGTTAGACCACTTTTGGAATATTGCATGCAATTCTGGTCTCCCTCCTATCGGAAGGATATTGTGAAACTTGAAAGGGTTCAGAAAAGATGTACAAGGATGTTGTCAGGGTTGGAGGGCTTAAGCTATAGGGAGAGGATGAATAGGCTTGGGCTGTTTTCCCTGGAGTGTCAGAGACTGAGGGATTACCATATGGAGGTTTATAAAATCATGAGGGGCATGGATAGGATGAATAGATAAAGTCTTTCCCCGGGGGGTTGGTGGGAGAGGAGTCCAGAAACAGACGGTGAGAGGGGAAACATATAAAAGAAACCTAAGGAGGAACTTTTTCACGCAGACAGTGGTATGTGTATGGAATGAACTGTCAGAGGATGTGGTGGAGGCTAGTGCAATTGCAACATTTAAAAGGCATTTGGATGGGTATATGAATAGGAAGGGTTTGGAGGGATATAGGTCAGGTGCTGGCAGGTGGGACTAGATTAGGTTGGGATATCTGGTAGGCATGGACGAGTTGGACCAAATGGTCTGGTTCTGTACTATACATCTCTATGACTCTATAACTAATGATGCATCCAATAACAATGGAGAAGTGTTGAGATGCACTCCTACTCTTTGCTACTCGACTGTAGAGGTCAGAATTTTGCACAGTACCTTCACAAAGCTGAGCCCACTTTGGAGATTGGAGATCTGGTTCATGGCATCTCAGAGGAGTCACAGACTATGACAGAACCCCATTTTCCAAGTGGGGAACCAACAAAATTTAATCGAGTGTTCCTGGAATGTTGTCATTGGTTGTCTTTGAAATATAAAATAAAATCTCTTACTTCTGTTTCATTGGTTAAATGCTGAACTCTAGATTTGATCTGTTTAGAGTGCAGTGAACTCTTGGACTCGATCATTCAGAATCCACTTACTACCAATCCACGGTCTCTTCTGATGCAACATACTATGTAGTTCCCCTTTACACTGGTATTCTTGTGAATGTCCAGATGAGTTCAAGACACAAGTTTTGACAAAATGTATCTTGTTTTCAGTAATACGTTATCAAATATAATGTTTAAATGGAGACAAAAGGAGGGATCGTGATATTCAGCAGCATAGAATTTATAATATTACTATTCCTGGATGTAGGTTTGCTCACTGAGTTGGAACATTCATTTCCAAACGTTTCGTCACCCTACTAGGTAACATCTTCAGTAGGCCTCCGGGCGAAGCACTGCTGATGATTTCTGCTTTCTATTTATATGTTTGGGTTTCTTTGGATTGGTGATGTCATTTCCTGTGGTGATGTTATTTCCTGTTCTTTTTCTCAGGGGATGATAGATGGGGTCTAACTTGATGTGTTTGTTGATGGACTTCCGTTTGGAAAGCCATGCTTTTAGGAATTCTCATGCGGGTCTCTGAAGATGTTACCTAGTAGGGTGAGTAAATGTCTGGAAATGAACCTTCCAGATCAGTGAGCAAACCTACATCCAAAACCTCAACCTGAGCTACAAATCATCTCAAAACTCATTATTGCTATTCCTTCACGCTATGTAGGTATTACTGGCAATGCCAACATTTGTTACCTGTTCTTAATTGGCTGTGAACAAGTTCCCTTTGTTTGATAAGTAAGAGTCAGCCTTGTTGTTACGAGTCTAGAATGACATATTTTAAAATTAATTCATGGGATTTGGGCATCACTGGCTAAATCAGCATTTATTGCCCATTCCTAATTCCCTAGAGGTTGGTTAAGAGTCAGCCGCATTGCTGTGTCTGGAGTCACATGTAGACCAGATCAGGCAACCATGGCAGTTTCCTTTCCTAAAAGACATTAATGAACCAGATGGGTTTTTCTGACAATTGACAATGGATTCATGGTCATCAATAGACTCTTAATTCCAGATTTGTTTTCCAGTGAATTCAAATCCTGTCATCTGCTATAATGCCACTCGGCCAATGCCTCCCCCTAAATGTAGGCCAGGTCAGGTAAAAATGGCAGATTCTCTTCCCCAGGGTATTCTTGAACCAGATTTCTTTTTCAAAATGACAACATCTGATAGTTTCATGGTGCCCATTACAGTGATTAGCTTTGTATTCCAGATTTATTAGTTAATTTAAATTCCAACAGCTGATATGGTGGGATCAGAACCCATGTCCTTACAGCACTGGCTTGGATTTCTGGTTTGCAAGGGGGTCTGCAATACACATTGTCGCGACAGTGGTTGTTTTGCACTCACATTGTTGTCTTTTTGAGGAACTAAATGTGAAATTTCCCAACCTAAGTTTCAATACAGTTCAGCTTAGTATAGAAATCACATAACACACACCATATTGCACCTGTGCTGCCACTTTAGCATCAACTTGCTTCTGAGTCACACTGTATCCTCTCATGCAATTCGTAACAAGTCCTCATTTTAACTTTATCAGAAATTTTTGCTGCAAACCTTCAACACTGAGTAGCAAGTGCTGTGCTAGTGAAAGTGCAAGTGGGAGTATTAGGAAAGTTGTAACAGTGTCACACTAGATGTTAAATTAGAAGTGATAGTAGAAAAGGTGACTGTGTGGTTGATATTGGGCACGATTTGAATTTTTCTCCAATGAGTGTATCCATAATTATAACCAATGCTGAGCATTCAGAGGTTAAAATAACAAGGCAAAGGAATGTTATCATTGAAAGTTTATCACATTTAAGTTTCTACATTTTTTAAACACTAAAAATGGTTTTCTGTTTGAGTCATTGCTTAAAAATATCACAAATACATTTTCTATTACTGTAGAACAAGAAAATATTTTATAGGTGGTGTGTGCATATTGTGTTGTACAATATAGTGCATATAAGTATGTATTTTGGTAGCTAGGAATGAAACATTTCCCTAAGTTACAGTCCCTATTCCTACCATTGTTTCTTATGGGGGAAATAGGCCAGATATGAGTAACAGACATCGTTAACACTTTTTCATCCCTATCCCCCACATTTTGTTTAGATTTCCTACAGTGTGGAAACAAGCCCTTCAGCCCAACGAGTCCACACTAACCCTCCGAAGAGTAATCTACCCAGACCCATTTCCCTCTAACTAATGCACCTAACATCACGGACAATTTAGCATGGCCAATTCACCTGGTCTGCACATCTTTGGATTGTAGGAAGAAACCGGAGCAAACCCACGCAGACACGGGGAGAATGTGCAAACTCCACACAGACAGTCACCCGAGGCTGGAATCAAACCTGGGTCCATGGTGCTGTCAGGCAGCATTGAAAATCACTGAGCCACTGTGCCGGTCTGAATAATATTTATATTATTCTAATGGGGATTATTTTCTCAGTACCAAGTTGTTCTGATATAAACTGCATTTTTCTGGTACAAAACCCCAACATATATCGAGGACTCCCTATAGAACCTTTAACACCATCTACCTTATGGAAACTTTGCAGCACAGGTAAATAAAGTGATGATAAGTCAAATAAGATTCCTAGGTTTGTATGTGAAGGCAAACAGCTGGAGGTTTGATTGAGCACTGCCCATTTCTTGAACTCATAACCAAGTTGAAGGGTTCAATATGGCTGATGCACACTTGTTCAGTTCCAGAAGTGTGTTCCATGCCTCAATTAGGTACCCAGAAATCATCCAGGGTAACCACCTCAAAACATGAGTTAGCCTCATTGCTTATATAAATTCACAATCTCATGAGATGAACATAGGTTTGTGCTGATTTGTGATGTTGGAGTAGAACTGAGAGACAGTGAAGGTTGAGGTCATTTGAAAACGACGGTGAGAATTTTCAAATCAAATGCTACTTGACTGGGAGCCCATGTAGATCAGTAAGCACAGGAGTGATAATGTGAATGAGATTTATTGAAATTTAAAACTTCGGCAGCAGGACTTTGGATGACCTTAAATTCATGGCAGGATGAATATGGGAGATCAACCTGGTGTACTGGAATAGTCTAGTCTGGAGGTAACAGCAGCAGGTGAGCTGAGACAACAGGCAAAGTTGAACAATGTTACAGAGAGAAACACAGACAGCAGGTTAAATAATGGTACAATTGAAGTTGGAGGTTTATCTTAGGATGAAATGTGATTTGGTATCTGGGGAATTGAATTTGCAACAGATGCCAAAAATGTATTTAATCTCTGTAATATTTAATTAGAGGACATTTCTGCTCATCCTGTACTGCATTTCAGATAAGCAATCGGATAATTTAATAACAATGGAGGAGTCAAGAGAGGAAGTGGGAAGGTAGAGCTGATAGGTGTGAATACTGCGTCCTAGCATTGGGTATTTAGATGATGCTGCTGAATATTATAGACTGATCTGCCAGGAGAAGCAGCTGTATTTCTGCTCGAAATACAAATTTGAGAGAATTAGCAGGAAGGAAAGATTTCTTTCCCTTTGGTGACACAAATGATAGCTAGATTTAAACTGTATGTCACACGTCAGTATTGAAATAAACTGTAATAAATGGAAATTAGATTATTGGTTGAGAAAGGCAAAACTAAGAACTGCAGATGCTAGAAACCAGAGTTTAGATCAGAGTGGTGCTGGAAAAACACAGCAGGTCGGGCAGCATCTATAAGGAATATTCCTGATGAAGGGCTTTTGTTCGAAACATCGATTTTCCTGCTCCTCGGATGCTTGATTGAGAAAGATGAATTCAAAGTTGTATAAAAAGACAGCAGCAGTGAAGGTCATCTAAAAGAAAAACACTAGGACAGAGTTGATGTGCTAAATGGTGTGTTTCTTTGTTCTTTGTTGAGGGCAAAAGAGCGGGATGGATCAAGGAGAGAGAGAGAGAGAGAGAAATAAACAGATGGAGATAGGGGAGATACGGGAGTGGTTGGATAACTGAGCCAAAGTTCCCATTCCTGTACTCCCTATTGAAAATGTAAATGCTTGCACCCAGGTAAAAGTATAACTAAACACAACTCCTTGTTTAGTCAGCCCACTGAAACTCAAAAATCTTGAGTCACATCAGAATAGCAGCCATCTGGGTTACCAGAGCTGATGGAAATCAACACCATTGACTCAACTCATGAGTGGAGAAAAGGAAGGGGTAAATATAGTATAAAGAAAATATTTGAATGGTACAGCAGCTCATTCAAACAAGGCATCTGCAAGTAGCACAAAATATATCTGCCCTCAAGATCATAATATAATCCCAGTTTATGGAAAAGTCGACCTTTATTCACGTAAATATTTACCAAAAACTGTCCGATTAAATGAAAATAAATTGTACTTTTTGTATCACAGCAGCACAAATATCGTTCATTATTGAAGTCTTCAGGCAAGCCAAGATCAATTTGCCAACACATAAATATTGAAGCAATGTAGACCTCAGTAACAATCAGAGGAATGCAAAACAAGACAATTAATAATAATGAATGAATGGTTGGACACATTTGTAAATAATAAGCTTCAGGATTTGTTCAGTCATTTGGCTGTGCTTCATACACAAAAAAATTGATTCTGGTTTATATAATTACTGGCATGTAAGACACTCCAAAGAAACAAAACCAGAGATCAAGAAAAGTTCAGTAATTGTTATTTCCTGCATTGAGCATAACAGTTTACCATTCATGTAAACACCAATACACTAATGCACAACTGATTAGTTATCTCTGCCAGTGATCACTTTAAAGATATCCGAATGGACATCTTAAACCAATCAACAGACAGAAGCCCAGCGGTATAATGAGATTTCATTAACCCTAAAGCTGCAGAACAAATTACAAATGCTTGCAATTAACCTAACTAAAGGTTTGCCAATGTTTAAAGGCCACTTGGAGAGGAGTTTTCCTCACTGAACATCATACAAACTTATCTCAAGGTCTGAGGTGTAAAACAGCAGGACAGCAAAGGCAAGAACGTTTCTAATTTGCCTTTCTTTTCCTAAAGTCATCAACACGGGATGTAACTCCCCTAACACTTCATACACATATGCACAATTCAGGAATAAGATCAGACAATAAATGTTAACAAGGCTATTCAACTACTGTTAGCATCACAGGTGAGCCTGCCCTTCAGTTCAGCAGTGTATTTTTCAATGAGGGCTCATATGTCAAGGCAGAAAGCCAAGAAAACATGTTCCACTGACAACTTAAACATTCCCCCCCACAAAAGTTTCACTTGGGTCCATTGCACCTATTGGTTTACTGGTGTCACCTGTGAACTGAAATTGTAAATGCGTACACAACTAAATGAGTCAGTGAGAATACCAAATTAGCTATGGTTATAAGGTGTGCTCACTGCGTTTTCCATTTTAAAAAATGAAAAATACCACCCTGATGGTCCATTCAGTCTAAAACTCAAACTAATTGGCCAATTTATTTTCAAGCATGTCAAGTAAACGGAAGCAGAAACACACAGCAAGAAACCAGAGTATAATACTTGAAGTGACTTAATGTGTCTCAAAACAATAACAGAGTGCTGATTATTTTGAAGCTTATTCCAATTAGTTCGGAATACAAAAGACAAGTTCACCCAACAATCAGCATGTTGCGACGAGGAAATGTGGCCCACATCACTTCATGAACACCAGTAGCCACATAACCTTCTGAGAGAAGTTAAAAAAAATTTTAAAAGCACAAGAATGGTATAGAGGAAATATAATTCTGGAAATTTCCTCCAAAATTCCCAAAGATAATCAAAAGGAGCTCTAACAGTTAAATCTTTAAATGGACTCAGATCCTATCAGATGTCCTGCATTCAGTTTTAGATGCAAGGTTTCAGGAAAGAAATATTAGTTTTGGACAGGTCATTGTGTAGAGTGTTACTGGACTGATGCCAGTAGTTAAAGTATTAAGTTGGAAATAAAGGTTGCAGAAAGCTAGCCTATATTCCTTTAAGCTTTGCAGGTTGAAGTGTGGTGTTGGAAAAGCACAGCAGGTCAGGTAGCAGCTGAGAAGCAGGAGAGTCGACGTTTCGGGCATAAGCCCTTCATCAGGAATGTGGAGGGGGAAGGGGGCTGAAGAGTTCCCTGAAACATTCCGAGAGTTGGCATCCTGTCTCCCCAATCTACAGGAGACATCTATGGGACACACGCACCAAACAACCCCACCACGCTGTGGCCGAACACTTCAACTCTCCCTCCCACTCCGATAAGAACATGCAACTCCTGGGCCTCCTCCACCACCAAATCCAAGCACTGACAACTGGAGGAAGAACACCTCATCTTCTGCATCGGGACCTCCAACCATACGGCATCAACATCGACTTCACCAGCTTCCTTATCCCCCCTCCTCCAACCTCATCCCAGATCGAACCCTCCAACTCCGCACCTTGAACTGTCCTACCTGTCCATCTCCCTTCCTACCTACCTGCTCCATCCTCCCCTCTGACCTATCACTATCACACCTCCACTTGCATCTACCTACCTCCTTCACAGCTACCTTCCCTCTACCCCCTCCTATGTATCAATCAGCCCCCTTTCCCGCCAACCCACCCACACATTCCTGATGAAGGGTCTATGCCCAAAATGTCAACTCTCCTGTTCTTCGGATGCTGCCTGACCTGCTGTGCTTTCTAGTGCCACACTTTTCGACTGTGATCTCCGGCATCTGCAGTCCACATTTTCTCTCAGGATGAAGTGTAACCAAACTAGGGCCTTTAAATTGTTGAAGGAATTCAGTAGAGTAGACCATGAAAAATACAATTTCCTTTGGTGAACTTGAGAATAAAAACATCGAGCTAGATTTTACTAGAAAATGGCTAAGTATTAAGTTTGGCCTGGAGGGTAGTTCTTGGTGAGCCCCTGTGAGACTTCTCACACAATTCTCTGAAACTCATTACATTATCTTTGCAGCACACCTCAACGACTCCCCACCTGACCTATCCTACCTCTTTCTGGAGACAGAAGCAGTTGCCACTGCTTTGACCGCCAGGGTTCCCTGGCACTACTGCTACATTTAAAACATAGTTGTGTACCAGGTGAAGCACCATCAGTCCAGAGCTCTCCTGCCACAGTTCCTTCATATGAAGAATTGCCCAACTCTGATTTGTTGATAAGAACCTGGAGGTTCTGACAGATAGGGTGATGCAGAGGTCAGAGGAGAGCTGGCCATCAGATCCTGCCAGCATGGTCTGAAGTTGACACTAGGATCAATGCTGTTTCCAAGGCTTGGAGAAATGCTGAGCAATGCCACAAGGTTAATGATCTTTTATCCTCTGCTAGGGTAAATGCCACCATCTTCACTCCGCTACTGTGGACATTCTATTTTTGCAAGTATATCTACCTCTCACTAAGGCACGCGATCTATTACTCTTACTATTGCATGTGAACACCTTCCCTCATTGCTGTCACCCACCCATTCCCTCCACACCACTCACCTTGCATGACCTCTGTGATGCCTACTCACTTACTCAGGATATCTCACCTTTCCCTAACCTGCATTAACACTAACCACTGTGCCAGACACTTGCATCCAACTCAATCCTTCCCTTTGTCTCATACCAGGAAAAAAAGTCCAACAGGAAGAGCCAAAACAAGGGCTGGTGTACCCAACATTTATTTCCTCAACCACTAGGAGGACTGCATCCTTGCCCTACATTTGAAATCTCATGTGCTGGCAACCAAGTAAGTATCATTGTCCATTGCACAGAATGAGTTCGCTGATTGGGGATTTAAATCTGGTCCAATCAGGGAGCCCTGGCTGACAGATAAAAAGGGGAGTGTAGGGCAGGTCTGAAGACCTCCTCGTGGGTCTGCTCCTGGGCCTGGCCAAACTGGCCATTAACAGGTCCAGGCAGCGGGCCGTGGAGGGGGTCGTTAGGGCCGACTGCCTGCCCCTCTTCCGCGGTTACGTTAGGGCCCGGGTGTCCTTGGAGAAGGAGCACGCGGTGTCCACCAACACCCTGGAGTTGTTCAGGAAAAGGTGGGCGCCGCAGGGAGTGGAGTGCATTATTTCTCCCTCCAACTCTATTTTGATTTAGTCCCTACCCTCCCCTTCACTGTTTTGATCACACAGCACTGCCCTCTGATGTGAAGGGCAGTGTTTGTCACTGGCCACCCGGGTGTTTTCCTATCTTCCTGGTGGTGGAATTTGAATAAAGATGCGTGCACTTTGTGTCTTTCACTGTGTCTCACACCTGCACACACACACCATGGGTGCTGGGGAAAAAATAAGCACTATCGCACTTAGGTGGTAGTGTGGGGGTCAAAAAGAAAAAAAAATAAACGGGGGTTACGTTAGAGCCTGGGTGTCCTTAAAAAAAAAATGAATAGAAGACTTCCCTGCAAAAAAAAGAAAAAAAAACAAATAGTGTTGGCACCATGGGTGCTGGGGAAAAAAAAAGAAAAAAAAACAAATAGTGTTGGCACCATGGGTGCTGGGGAAAAAAAAAGAAAAAGAAAGAAAAAAAAAGGGGAGTGTAGAGCAGGTCTGAAGACCTCCTCGTGGGTCTGCTCCTGGTTCTGGCCAAACTGGCCATCAACAGGTCCAGGCAGCGGGATGTGGAGGGGGTCGTTAGGGCCGACTGCCTGCCCCTCTTCCGCGGTTAGGTTAGGCCCGGGTGTCCTTGGAGAAGAAGCACGCGGTCTCCACCAACACCCTGGAGTTGTTCAGGAAAAGGTGGGTGCCGCAGGGAGTGGAGTGCATTATTTCCCCCTCCAACTCTATTTTGATATAGTCCCAACCTCCCCTTCACTGTTTGATCACACAGCACTGCCCTTTGATGTGAAGGGCACTGCTTGTCACTGGCCATTCGGGTGTTTTCCTATCTTCCTGGTGGTGGAAATTGAATAAAGATTCATACACCTTGTGTCTCTCACTGTGTCTCACACCTGCACACACACACCATGGGTGCTGGGGGAAAAAGAAAAGCACTACCACAGTTAGGCAGTAGTGTGGGGGTTAGCAGAGAAAAAAATAAACAGGGAAGTATTTGAAGTTTAAAAAAAAGGGGAGTGTAGGGCAGGTCTGAAGACCTCCTCGTGGGTCTGCTCCTGGGCCTGGCCAAACTGGCCATCAACAGGTCGAGGCAGCGAGCCGTGGAGGGGGTCGTTAGGGCCGACTGCCTGCCCCTCTTCCGCGGTTATGTTAGGGCCCGGGTGTCCTTGGAGAAGGAGCACGCGGTCTCCACCAATACCCTGGAGTTGTTCAGGGAAAGGTTGGCGCCGCAGGGAGTGGAGTGCATTATTTCCCCCTCCAACTCTATTTTGATTTAGTCCCTACCCTCCCCTTCACTGTTTGATCACACAGCACTGCCCTTTGATGTGAAGGGCAGTGCTTGTCACTGGCCACTTGGGTGTTTTCCTTTCTTCCTAGTGGTGGAAACTGAATAAAGATTTGTGCACCTTGTGTCTTTCATTGTGTCTCACACCTGCACACACACAACATGGGTGCTGGGGAAAAAATAAAAAAAAGGGGAGTGTCAGAGATACTGATACTCTGGTAGCTGACTCTGTATGAGTAGCACTAAAGCTGAAAATGTGTTGCTGGAAAAGCGCAGCAGGTCAGGCAGCATCCAAGGAGCAGGAGAATCGATGTTTCGGGCATGAGCCCTTCTTTGGGAATGAGGAAAGTGTGCCAAGCAGGCTAAGATAAAAGGTAGGGAGGAGGGACTTGGGGGAGGGGCATTGGAAATGCGATAGGTGGAAGGAGGTCAAGGTGAGGGTGATAGGCCGGAGTGGGGGTGGGGGCTGAGAGGTCAGGAAGAAGATTGCAGGTTAGGAAGGTGGTGCTGAGTTCGAGGTTGGGACTGAGACAAGGTGGGGGAGGGGAAATGAGGAAACTGGAGAAATCTGAGTTCATCCCTTGTGGTTGGAGGGTTCCAAGGCGGAAGATGAGGCGCTCTTCCTCCATGTCCTTGCATGTCCTTGGTGGAGTGGGAGGGGGAGTTGAAGTGTTGAGCCACGGCGTGGTTAGGTTGGTTGGTCCGGGTGTCCCAGAGGTGTTCTCTGAAACGTTCCGCAAGTAGGCGGCCTGTCTCCCCAATGTAGAGGAGGCCACATTGGGTGCAGTGGATGCAGTAAATGATGTGTGTGGAGGTGCAGGTGAATTTGTGGCAGATATGGAAGGATCCCTTGGGGCCTTGGAAGGAAGTGAGGGGGGAGGTGTGGGCACAAGTTTTGCATTTCTTGCGGTTGCAGGGGAAGGTGGCGGGAGTGGAGGTTGGGTTGGTGGGTGGTGTGGACCTGACGAGGGAGTCGTGAAGGGAGGGAAGGGAAATATATCCCTGGTTGTGGGGTCTGTTTGGAGGTGGCTGAAATGATGACGGATGATACGATGGTGGTAGGTGAGGACCAGTGGGGTTCTGTCCTGGTAGCAATTGGAGGGGCGGAGCTCAAGGGCGGAGGAGCGGGAAGTGGAGGAGATGTGGTGGTGAGCATTGTAAATCACGTCCATGGGGAAATTGCGGTCTTTGAAGAAGGAGGCCATCTGGATTGTTCGGTCTTGGAATTTGTCCTCCTGGGAACAGATGCGGCGGAGATGAAGTAATTGGGAATATGGGATGGCGTTTTTACAGGGGGCAGGGTGGGAGGAGGTGTAGTCTAGGTAGCTGTGGGAGTCGGTCGGTTTATAGTAAATGTCCGTGTTGATTCGGTCACCCAAAATAGAAATGGAGAGGTCTAGGAAGGGAAGGGAGGAGTCTGAGACAGTCCAGGTAAATTTGAGGTCGGGGTGGAAGGTGTTGGTAAAGTGGGGAAGATGAGGCGCTCTTCCTCCAGCCGTCGTGTTGCTATGGTCTGGCGAGCAATGGTCTAACCTGCAATCTTCTTCCTGACCTCTCCGCCCCCACCCCCACTCCGGCCTATCACCCTCACCTTAACCTCCTTCCACCTATCACATTTCCAATGCCCCTCCCCCAAGTCCCTCCTCCCTACCTTTTATCTTAGCCTGCTTGGCACACCCCTCTCATTCCTGAAGAAGGGCTCATGCCCGAAACGTCGATTCTCCTGCTCCTTGGATGCTGCCTGACCTGCTGTGCTTTTCCAGCAACACATTTGCAGCTCTGATCTCCAGCATCTGCAGTCCTCACTTTCTCCTCTGAGTAGCACTAAAGTCAAGGTCTGTTCATGTGTAAATAAAGGGTGACATGGTGACAGATACCGGCCGTTGTGGAGTTATTTCAATCATGATATATTGTCAATTCTGTCTCTTGCAGGAACCAGTGGAATCTGCATACCTCTACCGTCATTCGTTCCTTCCACCTCCGGGGAAGAAGACACCTCAGAGGAAATACAGATAAGACTGGTATTGTGATGAATATTTCAGTTAGATTGGGGTCAGGAGCACACGCTGGTGAGCCTCAGCATCTTGTCTCTGCAGTAGTTTAATGGAAAAAGGCCAGAGTTTGTTGGCACTTGGAGCACTGCTAGACATGAGACTCCTGTGCAGCCCCAGGCAGGACACGTTCCCATGCTGACAGCAATTCACAAATGCATAAGCTGGCACAGAAGCAGCAGCAGGTTGATTTGGATTGTTGGAGCCATGGGCAAACTGGCTGAAAGTTTGGAGAACTCCACCAATGCTGTGTGTACCATGCTGGCTCTGGCATGTGAGTATCTGCTGCATCCATGGACAGGTTGTCAGCTGCCATGGAGAGCCAGGTCCAGTGGGCTCAGAGACTGTTGGATTTCCACACAGACCTGCGCTCCATCACTCTGGCCATTGGTGCTCAGCTGCAATGGCAAGGCGACAGAGGGATGCAGGACTTTGACATCACTCCCTGTGCCCATTCCTCACAAGGAGGCAAGGTGGTGCAAGTGGGCGCCCAGCCAGAGGAGCAACCACAGACAAGTCCCCAATAAGTTTCCATGCAGCACCCTCCAGAGCTGGCTGGGCCTTGCATCACTGCCTGAGCACCTCAATCCTGGGGGAGTTGAAGCCAAGAAGTGGGGGGACCTGGCTCTTGGCAGGACACCCTCAGCATGCTTGGACTCCTTAGTTAGAAATACTCTTGGGTCACTGGATCAAAACTCCAAATTGGCTCCATGCTAGGGCAGACTCTCTGCATTCCAACTGTGGACCCCAGGACAGTGCTGAGATAAAGTGGAATGGAAAGGAAGACCACCTTCTGAGGGTACACATGTGGCATGGGTGACATTTCATTGTAAAAATGTGATGATATTTATAAATATCAATTATCCTCTATACTTACCTTATGGTACAAGTTGTAAAGTGAGCAACTCCTGCATCATGTGCAGATTGTGGCTGCTACTTTGGCAACTAGAGTCCATCTTTCCATTTTGCAATACATTGCATGTACATCACAGCCATTAGTAGAATTGATTTATGATGTTGTACGATGTAATCGGGAGCCAGTATTTGAACTCCACTCAGTGGGTCAAAGTGTGAGGTTCGCACAGCATTTAGTAATAGCATGAGTCCTTTACCTGTACTGTGAGGGTGTCTGTTTAATGCTATCACCATAACAGAGAATGAAACACTTTCACTGCCCACTTCAGGTTTGATGGCAGCCATTTCTACCTCCATTGTGCAGTTACTTTTTTTAAAATTCCCTACAGTGTAGAAACAGGCCCTTCAGCCCAACCAGTCCACACTGACCTCCGAAGAGTAACTCACCCAGACACATTTCACACTGACAAATGCACCTAGCACTATGGGCAATTTAGCATGACCTGGCCTGCACATCCTTGGACTGTGGGAGGAAACCAGAGCACCCGGAGAAAACCCACAAAGAGACGGATAGAATGTGCAAACTCCACACAGACAGCCACCCAAGGCTGGAATCGAACCTGGGACCGTGGTGCTGTGAGGCAGCAGTGCTAACCACTGAACCATCATGCCACCCCAAATGGTGATGGAACGAAACAATGGGTTGCACTTCATTCAATCAGTCACATTGTCAGCCTCTCATACCCCCTCCAAATCTTTGTTTATTTTCACAATGAAGAAGAACTATGGATGCTGCAGAATGTCATGAAACATTAACTCTGCTTTCTCTCCATCGACCTGCTGAATTTCTCCAGCTTTTCTGTTTTCATATTTCCTTCTTTGTTTCACTCCTTGTCAACACCATCAGCTTTGATCTTCCGCATTTATTTATTTCCCATTTCTCCCCTGAGCCCCAAGCACACCATGTCATCATACCTGATACTGTCCACTCAAAGCCAGGATAGTGCTGAAAGCCAATGAAGTGCAGAACTGCATTGTAAATAGAATGGAGGTATACTATGAGGGTGCGGACAGGCTGGTTTGTGTTCAATACCAACATGTGGACAAGGGCAGTCACTGCCCATGCAGGGTGTCATGGAACATAGAATCTTACAGCACAGTACAGGCCCTTCATCCCTCAATGATGAACCCCAGTTAAAGATAAAGTAGTTACTTGTGTGAAAGCCAATGGAAAGAAACAAGTGTTTCTTCCAAATTTCTCATTACCTATCTGTTTCTTTAGTCTTTTTTCTTGCTACTCTTCATTATAACTTTGAAGCTGTAACACAGAGCATGCACATGTATAGTTGTTTTTCCACTTTAAAAGTGGGCAAAAAAGCAATTTCAATACTGAACCCAGGCAAATCTTTAATTTTGCAGTACTGTGCAAAGTGTCGAAGTTAATGATGACATCCTCATGCCAAAACAAAGACAATTAAATAAATTTGGCTAAGGCTTCCTTTCTGAAAACAGAATTTTTATCTGAATGCTTCACACCTGATCGCTTGAGAGGAATGTAGACAATGCTCTTTAAATTCGGAAAGTTTCAGGTCATAGTCAGTTCGCGCAATGCAACCAATAATGGACACAGCTTCTTCAGCAGACCTTCATCAGGAACACCACAAATCATGACTAAGTTTTAAATCACAAACCTTTTTAAATCACAAACCTTCTGCTCATCAACACTGCCATTCACACATCAGGGATTCACAGTTTGAATGTTCACTCAAAGTCAAAAATATATGAAACCTCAACAAATAAAAAGCCTAGGAAGCTGTAGTATGAGTTGGACTTGGCGATATGGTATGAAAAATGGCTTGAGGTTATGACACCCTGTATGCATCTGTTTATTATTCAATATAGACTTTCATGTTATAATGATGAATTGTTTCACTCTCCATATAACATTGTCCCCAGATGGCTTGTCTGGGTTCAACTTTTTTTTGCAGCATCTGCTTTTGATAGACAGAGCTCTAAATCCTTTGAATGACCAAGTTCATCAGACTACAGTTCCATATGAATTGGTTGTTAAAGCTTTCTTTTAAAAGGAACCTGACCATGAGTTTGACTATTTGCCTATAAGTTACAAAAAGTGAACAAATTTCACAAAACAGGACAACAATGTGTTGGAAGAGAATGAGCTTGTGTTGAAATTCTTTCATCCAATATTTGTCTTGAACAGAATATCACAAACTATCACACATCCTATCATCTCAGACCTGACATAGAATTCACTATCTTTTTACAATAAAAAACGCTGATTTTCCTCTTTTAAACTGATGCTAGTCAAAAATATTGTTCACGTAATCTTCAGAGTCTATTGCTACATATGCTCCCCTGTTAAATGTACTTTTTAAAATGGCATGACTGGAGGCATTGTTGTCATTCATAAGAAAATATTCTACAATTTTGTTTCGATTTTGTTGGCCATATTCAACAGCTACTGTTTTCAACAGCACAGATCCTGAACCAGATTTTTAAGACAGACACATTGAGCCATCTGTAAGAAATTATAGTTGTCTGTAGCCATGTGGTGGACCAAAATCACTGAAACATAACTGAATTGAAAGAAACACCACAGCCCAATAAGGCAGGAATTTTAAGTGTAATGTATTCAAACCAAATGCTGCCACTCAGTCCTAGCTATGTGGCAAAACTTAAACCAGAAACAAATTGACAGCCAGTGTACCTCTCCCTTTTGACTGTGAATGCATTCAAATGACATCTCTCTTCACAAAGATCCTAAAAACATATTCCCCCCTGCAAACAATATACAATAATCCAATGCACATTGGAAATTCAGTACAGAGGAACATTTCCATTATTCAAGTTACACAACATTCACCAATTGATAAGTAATGCATTGAAAGAGCAAAAGTATTGTTGAGTGGATTAGTGCTGAGACGTTTAGAACATTGTGATTCTCCACCTTCTCTTTGCTTTACATTGAAAGTGGCATTTTTGCCAGTACTGAGTTTGAAACTCTCCAACCCCATTTTTCACCCATGCTCCCTTCTCACATACAGGGTTTGAGCAATGCTCAGATCAGGTATCGCAAAGAAGTGAAATACTTTTGTGAGCACCTTGACAGAGGAGTATGTGCAGAGTCAAGATTAGAGTGGTGCTGGAGAAACACAGCAGGTCAGGCAGCATCCAAGGAGCAGGAAAATCGACGTTTCAGGCAAAAGCCCTTCATCAGGAATGAGGAACCCTTATTCCTGATGAAGAGCTTTTGCCCGAAACATCAATTGTCCTGCTCCTCAGATGCTGTCTGACCTGCTGTGTTTCTCCAGCACCACTCTAATCTTGATTCTAATCTCCAGCATCTACAATACTCACTTCCACCAAATGGTATATGTGCATGCTGTTTAACTTTGTAGGGATGATAAACAAAGCCAGTCCTTGTTTGTACATGGTGGTTCACTGGTGAGCATTGCTGCCTCACAGTGCCGGATTCAATTCCACTGACTGTGTGGAATTTGTACATTCTCCCCATGTTTGTGTAGGTTTCCTCCCACAGTCCAAATATACACAAGTTAGGGAGTTTGACTGTGCTAAATTGCCCATAGTTCCAGGGATGTGCAGATTAGGTAGATTAGCTTGGGGAAATGCAGGATGACAGGGATAAGGTGAGTCTGGGTAGGACGCTCCAGAGTCGGTATGGACTTGTTGGGCCGAATGGCCTGTTTCCACACTGTAGGGATTCCATGCTTCTCCAGTAATCAGGAGCGTAAAAACTGATGACGCATTTTCGCTCTTGCTCTACAAGAGGGCATCAGTGCCAATTGTAGCATCTTTATTACAGATTCAGCTGAGGTGAGTTTACTCAGGAATCTGTCAAATGTGTGACTTCTCTTGCTTTTTTGCTCAGTTCTATAAGACCATAAGACCATAAGACATAGGAGCAGAAAAAGGCCATTCAGCCGATTGAGTCTGCTCAACCATACAGTCATGACTGAAAAGTGGCTCAACCCCATTTACCCACTTTCTCCGTGTAACCCTTGATCCCCTTGATAACTCATGAGCCTTTCTATCTCAGTCATAAATATACTCAATGAACTGGCCTCCACATTTGGGGAGGGGCATTTCCAACGCCCCTCTCCCTTTCCTACACATCTTTTCTACCTCCTAGTTGCACCCCAACTCCTGACTACTATTTGGAGGAATGGACATAACTCCAATTTTTTTTTACCTTCAAGGTTCCTTACTCTACCACACAGATTGTATACCATCTGACCCCATTTTGTTTTGTACTGTTTATTTAATTTCATTTCTTACCAATAAGGCGACCCCTCTCCTTCTGCCCACCTGCCTATCTTTCCGATAGGATATAAATCCTTGAATATTCAGCTCCCAATCCTGATCCACTTGCAGCTACTTCTCCATGAGGCCCATCACGTTCAGCCTGCCAATTTTGATCTGTGCCACAAGCTCATTTACCTTATTCCTTATACTGCGTGCATTCAAATAGTTTACTTTTAGTCCTGTATTAACCATCCCTCTTCTCATTGTCACTCATTTGTCCAGTGTTTGATTGCTCACCCTTTCCATACACTCTGTCCTATTTTGGTCTATGCTGGAGATTTTAATGACCTCTCCTGAGTTCTACACTCTTCCGTTCAGTTTGGGTTATGTCCATATTGGACATTCTTTACTTAGGAATAGGGGACATAGGAAAATTTGGTTCCTCCTGTGCAGGTACCAGAAAGATAGATAATGAAAGAATTTCTCAACTACTGTACAGAACAGGACGGTTCAATCAAAGCATATTAAACATGGTACCCTCACCTTCATTTTTGTTAAATAACCCCACACTAAGATGTTATTATGATCACTTTTGATTATGTATGAGAAGAGGAATATTAGTTTACATGAGGCAACTGGCTGCCTTAAGATATGGTAACTGAAACGATTGAAGTTTCCTTTTAATTGTTTTTACCAGTAAATATTTTCAGTTAAGCTGATATTATTAATGGAACAATTGGCTGGCGCAATTGTTGAATCTGATAGTGTGAACAAGCTGCTATAAATACCTAATTTCAGTGATGTGATTGCTAAGACAGTGTTATATTGTTTAGTTTGAAAACTCCAATGCAGTCCCTCAAACAGTACAACCTGCACATGTTAAATCAATAATAAGGCAGAAGGAAACAAAGAATGTTTAAGTGAATAACGAGTGCTTCCCTTTCCAATTTCCTCTCATTCCTTTGGCTTCAGAAGTCAATGGTGTGTGACTCCAGGGTGATTGGTCATGCTCCATCATCATGCCCAAGTGATCATTACTCATGTGTGAACATTGATAGGGAATCTCAACAAACTATGTGACAGCAGAGGATTATAAAAGTTGAGACTGGTCTTGTCCTCATCTGATGTTCACAAGTATTCCCAATAGGATCAAGAACCTTAGCCAAACTTACATTCCTAACCCAAAGGCACTCTTACTGCTTCCCAACTAACATCAACTAGAATACCCTTTAATCGTTGCGTTTCATTAAGCAGGCATGCCAGTCAGCTATCCTTGCACCTTCAAACACAAGAGGTGGGAATTTCCTTGTGGTAGCTCCCACTCCTTCACTGCAACTTCTCTCCAAGTTTAAAACCCACTCAGAATGGGAACTACACAGTGGAAATTCTAGACCAATAAAATTAAAGATGTGTTGCTGTTATTCTGCCGTTTCCTTCCCCTGCTGAAGACACTAACTTGTTCTGATTAGGTTTTCATGAAATGGAAACCAGAACATTCCTAGACTGTGTAGCTCAAGCACATGACTACTGTGCTACTGTGAAGAGTTGACTTTTATTTATTGATTTAAAAATAAATCAATCTCTAAAAGGGTTAAATCAGTAATATTACCAACCAGGTGGACTCATATTCCACATACATCTGTAAACAAATTGGTAATTCCCTGGAATACTAGAATTATTTATATGAGGTCAGTTAGAAGCACTCTAATCAACAAAGCCAAAATATCTGAAGGTAAATTTGTTTAATACATACTATTAAATCAATTAGATCTTAGGAATCCTTGAAGGTGTAAAGTCCAGGCACCTATAAAAAGTTCAAACTACTCAAATGTAATTATCACTTCAGAAAACTGAAATCTCATCTTTGCTATACTAGTACACCCCCTGTTCCATTCTTCACAAAGAGACCATTCAAACATCAGGGTCTTTTAATGAGTTAAAATTGGACTCAGACCAATTCTGGGCCAGTGTCAGGGCTCTCTTTTGGCTTTAACTCATTTAAGTCACTTCCCATTTGTATCAAAGTTAATTTCTGATAGTTACAGTGCAAGGATTCAAACCTACAAGGATCCATCTAACTGGGGCTGGGATTCGCATACTGCCCACAAAACCACTAAAATGCTCAGCATTACCACTTATTAACTGAACTAGGAATAGTGCATTTTATTCTAACTGTAAAAATCGGCTTTCTAAAATCAATATGATGCTTCAAATCTTATTAAAACCTCAAAAAGAAAGATTGATATAATCTAATTTTAGTAGAAATAAAAGTAGCCTTCCCCCATCATTTGTTACTACAATCCATTTTGTATAAAACAAAGTAGACGGTAAAGGAAATAAGTATTGATGATACAGACAGCCATCATAGATATTCAATATGACTACTTCAAGATGACAATGAAGGAAATGTGGCAGGTGTAGTGTACCAGTTACCTCACCTAAATTACTATTTTATGTATTTGAACAGTCAGTGTCAGCATGTTGTTTATCTTCAGGGATGGGGGATGCAGAATGGGGATGAATGCTGTGAATTTAAGAATTGAGAATGTAAAACTGTCCAATTCTGTGCAGAATTCACCAAGTTTTTGGACTCTTATTCCAATAAGAGTCAATGGAGAGTTAACAATAATATAAATTTTGACTATTTTGTTTCATCTATACAACATAAGGCAACTGAAATCAATCACAACAACCAGCTGATTCAGTGTAGAGCAGGGATGGACACATAACCACCCAGGTCTGTGACAGTCACTTCCAAGGAAATCCTTTGATGCGATGTTGCAGGCCAGCAATTAACAGTGATCAAGAGAATTTGGTCAGTCTATTATTCCAAGAAGTAAGGATAAAACACAATATTTTAATTTATAGGAGCAGCAAAGGAAAGCAAAAAAGGACTTGTTCTTGTAGCATTTCTTATGTGAAATCCTAAAGCACATAATGAAATACTTTGTAAAGTTGTAATGCAGGAAATGTGACAGCCACTTTAATACAGGATGGTTCCACATACAGCAATGTGATAATGACCAGATTATGTTCCTTTGTGATGTGAATCAAGTGATAATTATCACTGGGATACCAGAGATTACGCCACTGTTCTTCCAAGATAATGTCGTCAGATCTTTTAGATCTGCCTGAGAGGTTACAGAAGGTATCCATTTCACATTTGCATTCAAAAGACAATGCAGCACTGCCTCAGTTCTGCACTGGAGTGTCAGCTTTGATATTTATGCTCATGTCTGGTGTGTAATTTAAAACCATAACCTCTTTATTCAGAGGCAAGAGTAATATAAATGAGCCACTCTGACACAAAGGTAATCACAGAAGTTCTTAAACTGAAATTCCGTGTGTTCATAAGTTTTTTTTTCCCTTTTGAAATCAGTGTAATTACTCAGTTAAGATCCAACTGGTAAGGGGGGAGGTGAGTTGGTTACCATTGGAAGTTGTAATAATACAAATGGTAATTCTAAGAAACTTCAGATTTTGAAAATAAAGTGTTATGCTTAGTTACATTTCTCCAAAGAATAATCAAACATCTCGTTGAAAATCTGTGCTAGGAAAGGTCCAATGGCATTGGCATAACATTTGGTTTATGACAAATAAACCGGTCTGATTTATAAGTAGAAGGTGAGGACTGCAGATGCTGGAGATCAGATTCACGAGTGCGGTGCTGGAAAGGCTCTTCAAATCCGAGGAGCAGGAAAATCATTGTTTCAAGCATTAGCTCTTCATTCCTGATGAAGGGCTTATGCTCGAAAACTCAATTCTCCTGCTTCTCAGATGCTGCCTGACCTGCTGTGCTTTTCCAGCATCATACTCTGAATAAATGATTTATAATCTGAGTGCATTAAGGTTACTGATGTGTCTTGGCAAAGATCAACAAACCCACTGCAAAGCCAGTATTAAAGCAAGTTCATTCCTGATCTGCAGTATATAGGTTAGTGTCACACACAGTATGCAAGAGACCAGGTGAGCCCGAGCATAAAGTCAGCTCAAAAATATTATGCTCTCATGAATGTTTATAACATTCAATTCAAAATAATTTGTGGAAGGGCAGAATACAACAGAATTTCATTTAGAAAATGTAAGTTGCTACTGTTAATAGTTACATAGTGCTTAGTGCTGAAAATAGAGCTCAGATAATCAACTCAACATTTTCCTGTTCTTGGCATATCAGTAGCATATTAGTGCCAAGAATAGATACCAGACATTTCCCTCAATTTTACAAAATTCCAAAACTGTCCTAAATTGGGAACTTATGGTAGCATTTTCTATAATTATCCAAATTTTGTGGCCATAACCCACACCCACCAGTATCCTGTAAGCAGTCATTGTAGACTTTAACTCTCTCTTTGCTGTATAATAAGAAAGTATAATCTTAGCTTAAAAGCAGTGACAATCACTTATAAGGAAAACATTTGACGTTACAATGCAGGTCAGCCATCACCCGCGACCAAATGTGAGGCAGAATTCACCAATTCAGCACTGGTATTAGGGAGACGTACACAAAGAAAATGCAGGTCAATACACTCATGTTAGTGTTGCAACTCTATCTCCTATCTGCACTCTTTTTCCTGCAAGAGAGCAGGATCACCAAATTTATAAACGACGTATTCATTCACGAGTAAAAGATACTTTGAGAAACTTCAAATTCTTATTCTGAATCCTTGTCATTGTTTGTAGTTATCTGATCATACAGGCTGTTTATTACAGGCACATTAGGACCATGAAGAACTTAAAATGACTGGATGGGTAAACAGGATGTGTATATTTGTATTCCTTATTTCTCAAATGCAATATAATTTTATTTTCTGTTAGTACAGACCGGTTTATTTCTCATCTCTACAACTGATTCCATTTCCTTCTCCCAACCCCAAGGCAGTGATTTATGCTAATGAAGTATTCACAACCTGTGACTGTATCCCTCCTCTTAGAATCACAATGAACACTTAAGGTCAAATGCTCTTAATTACACATGATTACAGCACATGAGGCAAGTAAACGTGTTGTGTCTGAGCTGACTCTTTTGCAAAGTCCCACATCCCTGCTTTTGTACATAGCTCAGTTAGTTGCTCCCTCTCAAGAACCCCCATCCAATTCCTTTCAGACGTATTTATGGATTTAGCTTCAATTTTTTCAGATCAATGCTAACTGAAAAAAAAATTCATTATTTTGCCTCTAACTTATTTTGAATCTATGGCCTCTAGTTGTTGATTCACTCACCAGAAGAAATTGTTCCATCAAAACCTCACAATCTCTACTGAGTCACCTTAGATTTCTCTGTTCAATGAGAAGAGTCCTAACTTTCCCATACCTGAAGTCACCCACGCCTGGCAGCATTCTGGTAAAACCTCTTTTCAATATACCTGAGGCCTTAAATCTGTCCTCAAGCACATTTCCCACGGTGGCTTAGTGGTTAGCACTGCTGCCTCCCAGGTTCGATTCCAGCCTTGGGCAACTGTCTGTGTGGAGTTTGCACATTCTTCCTGTATCTGCGTGGGTTTCCTCCGGGTGCTCTGGTTTCCTCCCACAGTCCAAAGATGTGCAGGTGAAGTGAATTGGGCATGCTAAATTACACATAGTGTTAGTTGCATTAGTCAGAGGGAAGTGGGTCTGGTTGGGTTACTCTTCGGAGGGTTGGTGTGGACTGGTTGGACCGAAGGGCCTGTTTCCACACTGTAGGGAATCTAATCTAAAAAAAACTTTACCCGAGGTGAAGTTCTAGTATCATCTTATGTTCTATTCTTTATTCATAAATCCAAGCAACACAGATTATTTAACCACCTTATCAACTTGCCTGCCACATTAAGGGTTTGTGTATGAACAACAAGATCTCGCCGATTGTTTATATTTTTCATTTATATCAAATTATTTTTCCATATCAGTCTTCCTAAAATGCAATACTTCCCACTTCCCACAATGAACTCCATCTGTCATGCCTCTGGTCTTTTTATCATTCTATTTAGAGCATAGATACAAGATCTACTACTTTGTTTCACATCATCTGCAAACATCGCAATGCTGCTCCCTTAGTCTTAGTCATTTAGAAAAATTAGGAAAAAGTGGTGACTGCAGATGCTGAAGAGTCAGAGTCGAAGGACTTATGAAGGGCTTATGCCGGACACATCAACTCTCTTGTTCCTTGAATGTCATTTAGAAAAATTGCCAATCCTTTGCTTCATAAACACCAATCCAATCTTCGACCATTCCTTTCTCCCTAAGGCTATTTGCTTCCACTTTCTGAGTAAGCCTCCTGTGTGACACTTTCTCAAAAAGGGCCATATTTAAAGGATATCTTTACTACCCTGATCAACTGTCTCTGTAATTTCAAAGAATTTAATTGTTGGTCAGACCTATTTTTTGGGTCGAGAGTGTGGTGCTGGAAAAGGATAGCAGGTCTGGCAGCATCTGAGGAGCAGGAGAATTGACGTTTCAAGCAAAGATCCTTCACCCTGACGAAGGACTTCTGCCCAAAACATCAATTCTCCTGCTCCTCGGATGTCGCCTGACCTGCTGTGCTTTTCCAGCATCACCCTCTCGACTCTGATCTCCAGCATCTGCAGTCCTCATTTTCTTCGAGACCTTTTTTACCTTTAACATACCCATGCTAAGCTAACACTCGTTGATGAATTCAAATGAAAGTTTAACTTGTCCCTAAAAATGGTTTCTATAACATCACCTCCACTATTTTTAGGCTGACTGGCCTTTATTATCCTGTGTAACCTTCTCCACTTTCCTGATCAGTAGATTAATGCCAGCAATCCTCAAGTTTTCTCACAATATTTTTAAATCCAATGAGAATCAGAAATTAATTTTTAAGTCTATAACTTACCTTGAAAAATACTGTTTATTTTCATGTGTATCTTAGGACACAAAATTAATGTTAATTTTGCGCAAGTAGTCAGTTAACAGTTTTACATTTTTCAGTAGTCTGTGAAATGCAAACTTAAACACTGATCACCACAATGTGATCCACTTGGTAGCTTCCTTTAAAGATTGCAGAAAGACTAAGGGAGGTAAGAAGTTCTACAGCTTTGAGTTCGAAGAAAGACAAACAAATTAGATTAGGAATTGATGCAGTTTTTAACTGCAATGCAATAATTCAAAACAGTTTGGATTTTATGGTAAGCACTGTACAAATGGCACTAACCACTCATTATAGTTGTCCACAGGCTTTCCATAGATTTTGTACTGGTTCATTTGGTGAATTGAAAGAACCAAAAACTGCAGCATCCTCTATACAGCATCTGGAATTTGTATGGACTGGGAAGCCAATGTGCATTTCCTTAATGAGTCAGATTGAAAAATCATTAATTAGAATTAGGTGTTATTGTCATGTGTACTCAAGTATAAAAGTACAGTGAAAAGTGTACAATATCACCATACATGGTACCCTGTTAGGCACAAAGTACCGAGTTACAAATGAGCTGAAGTGTCAGTTGGAATAGTAAACCTGATATTATCAGATATAGAAATTAAAATAAAAGAGATTTTTTAAGTGTTACTTTTTTAAAAAAATCAACAAAATCTGAAGCACTGAGACTGCGCATTTGAAAAGTTAAGTTTCAGTCTCAGAGGTTGTTTCATAGTATTTGAAACAAACCATGCCATTCAAAGAGTACCTACCCTGAAATGGACTGAACATTTTCCATTTTATGCTATCCTTACGAAAGAAATACAGCAACCTAATGTTGTTCAATATATTTGAATGATGAGTATCGTTGCAAATTTCCATTAACATCCAACTTTTGGAAAAGTCATGCAACTAGGATAGAAACTTCATATTTACCCATTCTATTGTGGTTGTGCGGTCACTGGAAATTATTGTCTAATTTCCACATTAATAATATTACCATTGTAAGTCTCTCAGTTATTTCTATCACTTAATTCAGCTCTTGAATAATGAAATGAAGATATTAAATAGCTTCCTGACAGCAAGATAAAAACAGTAAATTTGTGGAGCATCTTGTTGACTCAGTCCCAATTCCAGTTGGCCTGATACATTAAGAAAGGTGAGTGGTCAAAGGCAAGACTTCTAATTTAGGGGAGTGCAATCTGAGTTACAAGAGTTTATTGCTAAAGATATTCTGGTCAGACCACATTTGGATTATTGTGCGCAGTCTTCCGCCCCATATCTCAGGAAGGATGTGTTGGCCCTGGCGCGTGTTCAGAGAAGGTGTTCGAAATTGGTCCCAGAAATGAGAAGCTTAACATATGAGGAATGTTTGAGGACTCTGGCTTTATACTCAGTGGAGTTCAGAAGGATGAAGGGGGATCTAAGAGAAACTTACAGAATACTGAATAGCCTGGACAGAGAGATGTTGGGAAGATGTTTCCATTGGGAGGAGAGAGTAGGACCCAGGGGCGCAGCCTTAGAGTAAAGGGGATAAGGAGAAACTTCTTCAGCCAGAGAATGGTGAACCTATGGAATTCATTGCCACAGAAGGCTGTGGAGGCCAGGTCATTAGGTATATTTAAGACTGAGATGGATAGGTTCTTGAGTATCAAGGAGATCAAGGGTTATGGGGGAGAAAGTGGGAAAATGTGGTTGAGAAACTTATCAGCCATGACTGAATGATGGAGCAGACTCGATGGACTGAATGGCCTAATTTCTGCTCGTATGTCTTATGGTCATATGGTCTTATGATAGAAAGATGACTTTGGGATCGTGACCTAAATTCAAGTTCAGATGATTAAACTAAACAATAAATACTGACTTGGAAAATTCTATACATGCAGTAAGGTTCAGAACTGAGCTTTACATTTCCAAAGTCAATAGCCTGATGGTTTGACCTGATAATCTCCCTGGATAAGGTTAGCTAGCTCTATATTCTGCATTTCACATTTCTGGACTGATTGGATCAAAGCGTTTTGTGGATAAACATAGTTCTCCTGCACCACAAACATGTGCAGTTGTAAAATGCTTTAACAATAATTGTTGCTCAATGTGTCGCAGCTGGAGGAACCATCAGGACATGGCTAGCAGGAACAAGACTTGACATACAAATGTGCACTAGGACAGAATTAAGTATGGAGTTGAGTAGAGTGGAACAATGTGTCAGTGTGCCCAACTGTGAAACGATTGGTGAAATAATAACCATAACTCCAAGATACTAAAAGAGAAAATCTATATCTTTGTGAATCTTCATTTATATCATCTCATTTTTGCACTCAAACTTTTTCAGTGTTCTGAAAATACTAACTGCATTACAAGCATAGATCACCAAAGAGGGACCTTGCCCAATGCCAATTCTTCATGAGTGGGTCTAAGAACTGAATGGTACCAGGCCAACAATGAACTGGTCAAGATTCTGCCTGAAGAATAACAATGAGGCTAAGAACAACCTCAAAAAGTAAATCAGAGACTAGCCTCCAACATTCTCACACGAGAATTTAAATGTGGAAACTGAGATGTTGCTGTTGTCATAATTTTATCAGTTCCTCCAAAAAGTATGCTGCAACAATATTCACCAATAGGCTTGACATTTAAATCAACGTAATAATATATTTTAGGTACTTGTGGTTCTCAAGATACTTTAAAACTAAAGGTGTTGCTGTATTCAGGCGGTATTGAATCTAGGAATTAATATTTGATAATTACTGCATGGTCATGAAAAATTAATTTACAGTTGTGATGGTCTCATTCTTTCATAAGCAATTAAATAAGACTGTAAAAACAATTACAATAGGTTTTTAAAAAAACTCTCTACTGGTCTATCTCATTTAATACATTTGCTTTTTTTTAGATTCTCTACAGTGTGAAAACAGGCCCTTTGGCCCAACAAGTCCACTGACCCTCCGAAGAGCAACTCACCCAGACCCATTCCCCTACATTTTACTTCTGACTAATCCACCTAACACTATGGGCAATTTAGCATGGCCAATTCACCTAACCTGCACATCTTTGGACTGTGGGAGGAAACCCACCCTGACAGGGGGAGAATGTGCAAACTCCACACAGATAGTTGCCCGAGGCGGGAATTGAACACGGGTCCCTGGCGCTGTGAGGCAGCAGTGCTAACCACTGAGCAACTGTGCCCTCCCTTTATTCTGCTTGCTTGCAGGATTTCGAGATAATCTATTCTCCCTTTTCTCTACTCTTGCTTTAGCCTTGACAAACTGGATTTTCCCATTCGATGGGGGAATCAGGGGCAGGACTTTCATGGGGTCAAAGTCTTAATCACTGTGGAGACAGGTCTGTCACTCAATTTGCAGCAAGACAATTTGGGTGAGTGGGGATGGGACAGTAGGGAAAGGGAGCACCACCTGGTCCAAACTGCCTCTAATAGTTTTAAAGAAAATGAAAGGGTCTTCATCTTCAAAGTGGCATAGCAAGTGGTGAGCTGGGCCCTGGGACAGCATCGGGAAAGATTGGTTATTTAATTGTATTACTGCTCAGTTAATGTTTTGTCCAAACTTTCAGTATTTTTTTCATGAAATAAAACTGTTGCAACACTGCCAACCATGCCACCCATGTTCCTGCCAGGCTGTAGCTGATGGACCTTACAGAATTCCTAATGACTGACAACCTTCAAAAATATCAGGAAGCCACAGTGGAGGTTTTAAACTCCCTAACAACCTCCATGTCCCCAATTAACAAAGTGAGCAACTTCACGCCTGTCTGCACCACCCCTGCTCTGCTGGGCCTCCTGCAGCAGTCCCCAGTATCAGCAAGGAGAGTAGGAAATTGACATACAGGTCACTGGCACATTCTCTTTGCTGTCCTGTTTTGGTTCTGTCCCAGCTCAGGACAAGAAACTCTGGCCCTACGTGTTTTAGTAGGATTCTTCAGCCTGGTTGGTTGAAGAGCCTTGTTATTTTTTGTTCTGGGTCACAGACACCACAGATGACCTGTAGAGGGCACCTTGATTAGTCAGACGTCAGATGTGAACAAATCTTCACTTAAAAGTAGAATAACTGTAAGGGACCCTTCTTCAGAACATAAAACATTAACTCTTTCTCATTAACTGTTTCTTTCTCCATAGATGCTGTCAGACCTGCTGCGCTTCTCTAGCACTTTGTGTTCTTACTTCAGATTTCCAGCATTGGCATCATTTTGTTTTCAATTGCCAAGCAAATGCCTTTTGATAGCAATTTTGACGACATGCTCAATCATTTTGCTGATGAGTGAGAATAGACTGACAGAGCAATAAATGGCCAGATTGGATTTATCCTTTCTATGGACAGGGCATACCTGGACAACTTTCCACATTGTCATGTAAGTGCCAGTATTGCAGTTGTACTGAAACAGCTTTGCTTAGAGCAGAGCTAGTTCTATAGCACCCATTAATGACCGTCTCAAAAAAGAAATTCCTCTCCATCTCATCTTAATTAGGAGACCACATATTTTTAAACAGTGTTCCTTGGATCCTACATCCCCAAGAGTAAACATTCTCTCAGCAACTACTCTATCAAACCCACTCAGAATCTTATATACTTCAATAAGATTACATTTCATTCTTGCAAAGTCCATTGGACACGGGCCCAACTTTTCCCCATCAGACAATTCCTTTATTCCAAGAATCTGTCTGGTGAACCTTCTCTGAATTGCTTCTAAATGCAATTATATCCTTTGTAAAGTAAGAAGACAAAACCTGTATGCAGTATTCTAGATGTGGGCTCACCAATGCCTTATTCAATATCCTAGCAGAACTTGCCTCCTTTTATACTCCATCCTCACTGCAATAAAAAAAAATTTCCTCATGGCCTGATGGACCTGTGCACTAGCCTTTTGAGATTCATACACAAGGTCACCCAGACCTCTCAGTACTGTACACTCGATAGTATTATTTCTGCTTATCTGCTCTATTCTTCTGGCTAAAGTGGACTGCCTCAGATTTTCTGAAATTATCTACATCTGCCAATTTTCTATGCACACATTCACCTATCTTTATCTTTTTGCAGGCTCTTCACTACTTGGTATCATACCAATCTTTATATCACCAGCAAATATGGTCATAATACAGTCAGTCTCTTCCAGCACTGATTCCTGTGACACTCCATTAATTACAGTTTGTCAACCTTAAATTCACCCATTTATCATGACTTCCTGTTTCCTGTTAGCTAGCCAATCTTCTCTTAATGCTCAAATTATTGATTCCCAATACCACCAGCTCTTATATTTTTTGTGACACTTGACTGAAGTCCAAACATAATCTGTCTATTGCTCCTCTTCATCCACTCTGCTTGTCACATTCTCAATAAAAAATAATAAATTTATCAAAAACAATTTTTCTTTCACAAAACTATTTTTACTCTGCTGATCAAACAATATTTTGCGAAATTTCTTGCTACTAACTCCTTTATAATGGATTATGGCATTTTCTGAAAGACCTTTTTTCTCTCTGCTTTATAGCTTCATGCTTTCTGTCTCCTTCCTCAAGAATAGAGGTGATACATTTGCCACTTGCCAATTTGCTGAGACTTTTGCAGAATTCAGGGTTTTTTGGAAAGTTACAATCAATGCATTCATTACCCCTGCAGTCACTTCCTTTAAAGAAAGTTAGGATAGAGGCCTTCAGGTCCAGGAGACATGTGAGCTTTCAATCTCAAACTTTTCCAGTACTTTTGCTTCAGAGACCATGCTTGGAATCATAGAGCTGTGCAGCATGGAAACAGAACCTTCAATCCAACCTGTCCATGCTCGACCAGATATCCTAACCTAATCCAGTCCCATTTGCCAGCATTTAGCCAATCTTCCTCTAAACCCTTCCTATTCGTATACCCATCCAGATGCCTTTTAAATGCAGTAATTGTACCAACCTCCACCACGCCCTCAGGCAGCTCATTCCATACACACACCGCCCTGTTTTAAGTCCCTCTCTCCCCTTTGCACTCTATTATTTTAGATGTTTTTTTGCGTTTTCTGCTATGAAGACAGATACAAGCTACTTGTTCAAAGACTCTGCCATTACCTTTTGTCTCATTATTAACTCCACAGTCTCACCTTCTAAAGGATCAATTCTTACTTTAGCTATTCTTCCTTTCCATAAAGTTGTGGAAGCTTTCACTCTACGTTTTCATCTTTCTTACTATTTTCTCCCTATTTTCAGCTTAGAGTCATAGGCTCATAAGATGTATAGCCCATAAACAGACCCTTTAGTCCAACTCGACCATGCCAATCAGATATCCAGGATAAATCTAGTCCCATTTGCCAGCACCAAGCCCATATCCCTCTAAACCCTTCCTATTCATACACCAATCCAAATAACTTTTAAATGTTGTAATTGTACCAGCTTCCACCACCTCTTCTGGCAGCTCATTCCATACAGGCACCACCTTCTGCTTGAAAACGTAGCCCCTTAGGTCTCTTTTATACCTTTCTCCTCACACCTTAAACCTATGCCCTCTAGTTCTGGACTCCCCCACCCCAGGGAAAAGACTTTGTTTATTTACCCAATACACACCCCTCATGATTTTATAAATCATGCTAAAGGTCTCCCCTCAACCTCCAACAAATGTTAAAGGTTTAGATGGAGAGGAATTTCTTAAGTGTGAACAAGACAATTTTCTGATTCAGTATGTGGATGTACCTACTAGAAAAGGTGCAAAACTTGACTTACTCTTCGGAAATAAGGAAGGGCAGGTGACTGAGGTGTCAGTGGGGGAGCACTTTGCGGCCAGCGACCATAATTCTATTTGCTTTAAAATAGTGATGGAAAAGCATAGACCAGATCTAAAACTTGAAGTTCTAAATTGGAGAAAGGCCAATTTTGACGGTAGTTGGCAAGAACTTTCAAAAGCTGATTGGAGGCAGATGTTCGCAGGTAAAGGGACGGCTGGAAAATGGGAAGCCTTCAGAAATGAGATAACAAGAATCCAGAGAAAGTATAATCCTGGCAGGGCGAAAGGGAAGGCTGGTAGGTATAGGGACTGCTGGATGACTAAAGAAATTGAGAGTTTGGTCAAGAAAAAGGAAGCATATGTCAGGTATAGACAGGATAGATCGAGTGAATTCTTAGAAGAGTATAAAGAAAGTAGGCGTATACTTAAGAGGGAAATCAGGAGGGCAAAACGGGAACATGAGATAGCGTTGGCAAATAGAATTAAGGAGAATCCAAAGGGTTTTTACAAATATATAAAGGACAAAAAGGTAACTATGGAGAGAATAGGGCCCCTCAAAGATCAGCAAGGCAGCCGTTGTGTGGAGCCACAAAAAATGGGAGAGATACTAAATGAATATTTTGCATCAGTATTTACTGTGGAAAAGGATATGAAAGATATAGACTGTTGGGAAATAAATGGTGACATCTTACAAAATGTCCAGATTACAGAGGAGGAAGTGCTGGATGTCTTGAAATGGTTAAAAGTGGATAAATCCCCAGGACCTGATCAGGTCTATCCAAGAATTCTGTGGGAAGCTAGAGAAGTGATTGCTAGGCCTCTTGCTGAGATATTTGTATCATCGATAGTCACAGGTGAGGTGCCAAAGACTGGAGGTTGGCAAATGTATTGCCACTGTTTAAGAAGGGCGGTAAAGACAAGCCAGGGAACTGTAGGCCGGAGAGCCTGACCTCGGTGGTGGGCAATTGTTGGAGGGAGTCCTGAGGGACTGGATGTACATGCATTTGGAAAAGGCAAGGACTGATTCGGGATAGTCAACATGGCTTTGTGCGTGGGAAATCATGTCTCACAAACTTGATTGAGTTTTTTGAAGAAGTAACAAAGAAGATTGATGAGGGCAGAGTAGTAGATGTGATCTATATGGACTTCAGTAAGGTGTTCGACAAGGTTCCCCATGGGAGACTGATTAGCAAGGTTAGATCTCATGGAATACAGGGAGAACTAGCCATTTGGATACAGAACTGGCTCAAAGGTAGAAGACAGAGGGTGGTGGTGGAGGGTTGTTTTTCAGACTGGAGGCCTGTGACCAGTGGAGTGCCACAAGGATCGGAGCTGGGCCCTCTACTTTTTGTCATTTACATAAATGATTTGGATGCGAGCATAAGAGGTACAGTTAGTAAGTTTGCAGATGACACCAAAAATGGAGGTGTAGTGGACAGTGAACAGAGTCACCTCAGATTACAAGAGGATCTGGACCAGATGGGCCAGTGGGCTGAGAAATGGCAGATGGAGTTTAATTCTGATAAATGCAAGGTGCCACATTTTGGGAAAGCAAATCTTAGCAAGACCTATACACTTAATGGGACGGTCCTAGGGAGTGTTGCTGAACAAGGAGACCTTGGAGTGCAGGTTCATAACTCCTTGAAAGTGGAGTCACAGGTAGATAGGATAGTGAAGAAGGCGCTTGTATGCTTTCCTTTATTGGTCAGAGTATTGAGTACTGGAGTTGGGAGGTCATGTTGCGGCTGTACAGGACATTGGTTAGGGCACTGTTGGAATATTAAGTGCAATTCTGGTCTCCTTCCTATCGGAAAGATGTTGTGAAACTTGAAAGGGTTCAATAAAGATTTACAAGGATGTTGCCAAGGTGGGAGGATCTGAGCTACAGGGAGAGGCTGTACTGGCTGGGGCTGTTTTCCCTGGAGCGTCGGAGGCTGAGCGGTGACCTTATAGAGGTTTACAAAATTATGAGGGGTATGGATAGGATAAATAGACAAAGTCTTTTCCCTGGGGTCAGGGAGTCCAGAACTAGAGGGTACAGGTTTAGGGTGAGAGGGGAAAGATATAAAAGAGACCTAAGGGGCAACCTTTTCACACAGAGGGTGGTACGGGTATGGAATGAGCTGCCAGAGGATGTGGTGGAGGCTGGTACAATTGCAACATTTAAGAGGCAGTTGGATGGGTATATGAATAGGAAGGGTTTGGAGGGATATGGGCCGGGTGCTGGCTGGTGGGACTAGATTAGGTTGAGACATCTGGTCAGCATGGAAGGGTTGGACCGAAGGGTCTGTTTCCATGCTGTTCATCTCTGTGTCTCCAGGGAAAATAGCCCCAGCCTATTCAGTCCCTCCCTAAAGCTCAAACTCTCCAATCCTGGCAACAGCCTTGTAAATCTTTTCTGAACCCTTTCAAGTTTCACAATCACCTTCCTAAAGCAGGAAGACCAGAATTGCACACAATATTCCAAAAGTGGCCTAACTAATGTCCTGTATAGTTGTAACATGACCTCCCAACTCTTACACTCAATTCACCGACCAATAAAGCCAAGTATACCAAATGCCTTCTTCACTATCCTATCTACCTGTGACTCCACTGTCAAGGAGCTATGAATCTGCACACCAAGGTCTCTTTGTTTAGCAACACTCCCCAAGACCTTACCATTAAGTGTATAATTCCTGCCTTGATTTGGCCTCTCCGTTTTTTTAATAAAAAGATTATTCTTTATCTGGCTTTCCAACATTTTCTCAATTTTTCGTCCCACCATGAATCCTTGCAATATTATAATATGTCTCTACTTTCAATTTGACATATACTTCTTCAGATGTCTTTCTTTCTGAATGGAATATATTTTTGTTGAGTTTGTTGTGAAATTCTCCTTAAATGTTGGCCACTGTCTACTATATTATACATTAACTGAATTTCCCATTCCACTTTACCAAACTGTCTTCATGCCCTTGTAATTGTCCGTATTTGTTTTAAGACATTAGTTACAGACCCAGACTCATAAATTAAATGTGAAATTCTTCATGGTTTGATTGTTATTTCCTCGTGGATACTTACTAAGGTCATAATTCTGCTTATTACAATTCTCCAGTCTAAGATCGACTGTTTCTATTTGGTTCCAGAATATGTTGTTTGAATAAACTGTCCATAATTCAGTCTACAGATTGGATTTTTATGGTTGTAATTGGGACTGACATAGAGGTGGCACCAAGAACAAACAGAGGTCAGCTCCCAGGTCTGTAATTCCCACCTCCATTCCCAGCACCAGCTCATTTCAATGGAATTGGAATGGAGTTGGCTTGCAAACCCTAAACCGCCTGTTATTTCAAGTTGCTGACACCATTTTAAGTTGGCCGGTTCAGATCCCCTATGATTTCCATGGATGTCATTGATTGACGTCTGACGATTGAGGTCATGATCTGTAACCTAGAGGTGACCGGAATGTTTCCTGCTTCACAACTCATTAGGAAATGCCACAATCTGAAGTGTACGTATGTCACCCAGAGTCAGAGTCGGCAGGGCTTTGAATGGGGGATACTTCTCACTGAAATAGCACATTTAGGTAATTTTAAAACCTTTGTAGTTCTGTAGGCATTTGAAGGCCTTGCAACATTTTAAAATGGGACCAAAAGTGAACACTTGCGTAAATGCAAGGGGGGGATAAGGTTGAGTATGGGTTGAATGGATAAGGGGGAATAAAACTGATCCACATTTCTTTATTTATTTTCTTCAGCTAACAACGTCGTCATCCACAAAGGCATGCATTCAAATTGGTCTATATCAACACTGACTGCCTTTGCCTCTCTGGGCTCATTTCTGCCTCTAACTTGCCTCCAGAGATGGTAGGGCCATGTACACCTCCCTGACATGAAAATAAGGCAGATTGGCTACTCCAACACTGTAATTGGATCAAAGAGTTAGAAAAATTCCTGACTCCCAATATTCATCTCAACAACAAAACTCCAGGCTTTCATGAACATCCTCCATGCTACCTTTGCTATTTTAATTTATCTGACATATAAAGAAATTAAAATTACTCAACTATTGCTATAGCTTTCTTACAAACCACCATTACATCTTGATTTATGCTCTATTCAATAGCATTGTTGCTGTCAGGAGGCCTATAAACTATTGCCTATCTTATCTTTCTCTTTTTGGTTTGAAGGATTAAAATGTAGTATCAAGATAATTTCTCACTGCTGATTTTGTTCTTGATTAACAGAGCTCCCCATGTCATTTTGCGTTCTTCCTGTAACTCCAAAATTTTAAATACCCTTGAAAATCCTGATCCCAATATCACTTTGCAATCACATCTCTGTAATGGCAATCATTGTCCAGTTGTTAATTTCTATTTGTGTATGAATTTATCCAGTTACAAATGATGCATGCATTTCAATAAAGAGTCTTTAAGTTCTCTCATTTGACTATTTCTGCCTACGTCGGCCTGATTTGTTTGAGCATATTTTCTTCTGCATTTCTCTGTCATTTTCCAATTACCATTACCCACATCACTCCCTTGCGCTATTCCCTTGGCCTTTCTCTTTAACTTTCCAAATCTCCCCTCATATGGGTGCTCACTTCAACTAGTTAGTATAAAACCTTCTCTGTAGCCTGAGTCATACGGTACGTCTGTATGAACATAAACATACAAAATAAATAAATAAACCATTCAACCCCTCAAGATTACTCCAACATTCAATAAGATCATGGCTGATATGTTTGTGTTTCAAATTCAACATCCCCCTCTACCCACGATGGATTTTGATTTCCTTTCTGAACAAGAACTTATCCACCTCTCTCTTCAAAGTATTTAATGACTCTGCCTCGACCATCTTCTGAGGTAGACAGTTCCAATGTTGCATGTCCTTCCATGAAAGAAAGTTGCTCACCATCGCTGTCACAGAGTCATCGAACTGTTCAGCACGGAAACAGACCCTTTGGTCCAACTAGTCCATGCCAACCAGATATCCTAAATTAATCTAGTCCCATTTGCTAGCACTTAACCAATATCCCTCTAAACCCTTCCTATTCATATATCCATCTAGGTGCCTTTTAAATGCTGCAATTGTACCAGCCTCCATCACTTCTTCTGGCAGCTCATTCCATACACGCACAACGCTTTGCGTGAAAACGTTGTCCCTTAGATCCCTTTTAAAGTTTTGCCCTCACACCTTAAACCTATGCCCTCTAGTTTTGGTATCCCCCTTGTCTATTTATCCTATCCTTGCCACTCATGATTTTATAAGCGTCTATGAGAACACCTGTCCTGAAAGGGTGACCCCCAATTTTAAAATGGTGCCCTCCTTTTTCCAGACTGTCCCACAAGAGAGAACACCCTTTCCACATCCGCCTGGAAAAGACCATTCAGGATCTTATACACTTCGATTTAGTCACCGCTCACTCTTCTAAACTCCAGTGAAAATAAGGCGTGTCTGACCAACATATCCTCACTCTTCCCTGTGCAGTTGACATGACCGCTGCCTCAATGTTACATTGGAACTAATACCAGTAATGGAAGGACTGAAACTCATTCTGCTTTCAATCTTTGAGCTTTGCATTCAACTCATTGATCTTATTTACATTATTCCACTTTATTTGCAACTGAGGAATTAACCCAGTGATTACTATCTTGTGCTGTCCAATTTAGTCCCTAGCTGCCCATACTCATTCAACATAACCACTTTCTTAGTCCTATCTATGTCACTGGCACCCACTTAGACTATGACAACTGGATCCTTGCCTTCCTAGCCCTCTCCATGCTGACTGTTCACGCTGGTAAAAACAACAATCCCTCCATAAATTTCAGCAAAACAAAAGAGCTGGTCATTGAAACGGAGGGCATGCCCCTGACTGCATCAATGGTGCTGAGGTGGAGATGGTCAAAATTGTCACTTGGGAGTGATAATCACCAACAATCCATCCTGGTCCACCGAATTTGACACTACAGTCAAGAAAGCACAACAACAGTTCTACTTTCTCAGAAGTCAAAGGAAATTTGGCATGTCCATAGACTCTAACAATTTTTTTATAGATGCACCATAGGAAGCATCCTATCTGGATGCATCACAGCGTGGTATGGTAACTGCTGTTCCCAAGACCGAAAGAAACTACAGAGAGAAGTAAACACAGCCCAGTCCATCACGCGAACCAGCCTCCCATCCATTGACTTCATTTCTATTTCCTGCTGACTCAAGAAAACAACCAAAACAATTAAAGACCCCGCCCATCTTGGTTATACTCTCTTCCATTGGGCAGAAGATATAAAACTTTGGATACACGTACAAACAGATTCAAGAACAGCTTCTTCCCCATTGTTATTAGACTTTTGAATGGACCTCTTTAATATTAATGTTGATCTCTTTCTGCACCTTCTTAACAATGTATTCTGTACTCTGTTCTGTTACCCAGATTCACTTGTTTAGTGTGAACTGCCTGTAAAAGCATGTAAAACAACACTTTTCACTGCACCTCGGTACATGTGACAGTAATAAATCAAATCAAATCAAAAAATCAGCTTTTCAGGCTTGGTACTTAGCATGTCCTTGAAAATGGGTTTGCAGAGTTACTGCCTCCGAAAAGGATGAATAAGGAGAATATCTGCTTCATTGGCATCTTGGTAATACCACTGCTGTATGCACAATGAATTGATCTCAAAAAATAAGTATTCATTTCTCTCCAACTTCTAATGTTTGAAAGTACAAAAAATCTTGGAAAGTAACATCAAAAGCAGTTTTCCAAATTTGATCTGGACAGAAATCAGCTTTTATACATAAACAACTACTTCCCTAAAGCAAACTATTATGTTGCTAAGGCTTGTCTTTTCTGGGATTTAACTTTGCTTGCATTGTTTATGGTCTCGCAGCTAATAGATTCAACAGAAAATATGCACAAACACAAGCTTTATACAAATGGAACTCAATGTATTCATAAGGCAGAATAATACATAGGGGTGGAAAATTGGCTCTTATACCATGCATTTTCTGCACCCAACTGTCTGTCACACCTCAATTTTATGAGTTGGAAGTAAGGCATCAGGTTATTAAAGGCCACTTAGTGACCACTTACACTCCCATTACATTTTTTTTATTTGGTCAGACATACCTTGAGTATTGCAGAAAAAAAAAGACTGTTTCTTAAGGCTTTCTATCTTGCACCAATCAGGACAATTCATAAGAATACCAATGAAAGGAGAAAGCCAACATTTAGTACTGCATGAGAGGAGAGTGCTGATTGGAGGTTCACTGTCAGAGTCCATTTGCCCAATAATCAACAATTCTTTCATGCAGTACAAAATATTGGCTTTCTCCTTGAATTGGTATTCTTGTGAATTTCGCTGACGAGTGCAAAGTTCTCAAGTTTTTGACAACAGAGTCACAGACTCATAGAGATGTACAGCATGGAAACAGACCCTTCAGTCCAACCCATCCATGCCAACCAGATATCCCAACCCAATCTAGTCCCACCTGCCAGCACCCGACCCATATCCCTCCAAACCCTTCCTATTCATATACCCATCCAACTGCCTCTTAAATGTTGCAATTGTACCAGCCTCCACCACTTCCTCTGACAGCTCATTCCATGCACGTACCACCCTCTGTGTGAAAAAGTTGCTCCTTAGATCTCTTTTATATCTTTCCCCTCTCACCCTAAACCTATGCCCTCTAGTTCTGGACTCCCCGGCCCCAGGAAAAAGACTTTGTCTATTTACCCTATACATGCCCCTCATAATTTTGTAAACCTCTATAAGGTCACTCCTCAGCCTCCGACACTCCAGGGAAAACAGACGCAGATTGTTCAGCCTCACCCTGTAGCTCAAATCCTCCAACCCTGGCAACATCCTTGTAAATCTTTTCTGAACCTTTCAAGTTTCACAACATCTATCCGATAGAAAGGAGACCAGAATTATACGCAATATTCCAACAGTGGCCTAACCAATGTCCTGTACAGCCACAACATGACCTCCCAACTCCTGTACTGAATACTCTGACCAATAAAGGAAAGCATACCAAACGCCGCCTTCACTATCCTATCTATCTGCGACTCCACTTTCAAGGAGCTATGAACCTGTACTCCAAGATTAGATTCCCTACAGTGTGGAAACAGGCCGTTCGGCCCAACAAGTCCATACCGACCCTCCAAAGAATAACCCACCCAGACTCATTTCCCCCTGATTAATGCACCTAACACTATGGGCAATTTAGCATGGCCAATTCACCTGACCTGCACATCTTTGGACTGTGGGAGGGAGCCGAAGCACCCAGAGGAAACCCACGCAGACATGGGGAGAAGGTGCAAACTCCACACAGACAGTCATCCAAGGCTGGAATTGAACCTGGGACCCTGGTGCTGTGAGGCAACAGTGCTAACCACTGAGCCACCGTGCCGTCTCTTTGTTCAGCAACAGTCCCTAGGACCTTACCATTAAGGGTATAAGTCCTGCTAAGATTTGCTTTCCCAAAATGCAGCACGTCACATTTATCTGAATTAAACTCCATCTGCCACTTCTCAGCCCATTGGCCCATCTGATCAAGATCCTGTTGTAATCTGAGGTAACCTTCTTCACTGTGCACTACATCTCCAATTTTGGTGTCATCTGCAAACTTACTAACTGTACCTCTTATGCTCTCATCCAAATCATTTATGTAAATGACAAAAAGTAGAGGACCCAGCACCGATCCTTGTGGCACTCAATATGTCTTTTTCAGCAATACTCAAATTTTACCCACAGACATTCAAACATTTTCAATCTTTCCTCAGGTGCAGTGACCAGGGCAATGACTAATATTCAGATTGTGGCCTGATCTGAGCTTAAAAAAGGTTTAGAATAACTTGCCGGTTTTTGTACTCAATACCTCATTATGAAGTGCAGGGTCCCATATGCTTTGCTAACTGTTTTCTCAATACGATTCTCCTGGTCCTCAGATGCTGGCTGACCTGCTGTGCTTTTCCAGCACCACACTCTCGACTGTTTTCTCAAAAGATCTTGCAACCTTCAAGGAGTCAAGAACATGAACCCTCAGGTATGTCTATCCCTTTCCAGTCTTTTAGAATTGCTTTAGAATAAGTTTGTAGATAAATACATTTTATTTCAATAGAAATTGTGCATATCCTGAGAAAATGGAAATTAATTACATCCAACTACTTCCATGCTGCAGATTAACAGAAGGACAATAAGATGTGGCTTCAAGTGGACAGGGCCTGGGAAATGAATATTCAAGGCTATATGTGCTATCGTAAGGACAGACTGACGGGCAGAGGGGGTGGGGTGGCCCTGTTGGTAATGAATCATATTCAGTCCCTTGTGCTGGGGGACCTAGAATCAGGGGATGTAGAGTCAGTATGGATAGAGTTGAGAAATTCTAAGGGTAGAAAAATCCTAATGGGAGTTATCTACAGGCCTCCAAACAGTAGACTGGATGCAGTGTGTAAGTTGAATAAGGAGCTGAAATTGGCCTGTCGCAAAGATATTACCACAGTTGTTATGGGGGATTTCAACATGCAGGTAGACTGGGAGAATCAGGATGGTACTGGACCCCAAGGAAGGGAGTTTGTGCAGTGCCTCCGAGATGGATTCTTAGAATAGCTTGTGCTGGAGCCTACCAGGGAGAAGGCAATTCTGGATCTGGTGTTGTGCAACAAACTGGATTTAATCAGGGACCTCGAAGTAAAGGAGCCATTAGGAGGTAGTGACCACAATACAATAAGCTTTAATCTGCAGCTTGAAAGGGAAAGGGTGGAATCGGAAGTGACAATATTTCAGTTGAATAAGGGGAACTATGGAGTTATGAGGGAGGAGCTGGCCAAAGTTCAATGGTGTAATATCCTCGCAGGGATGGCAGTGGAACAATAATGGCAGATATTTCTGGGTATAATACAGAAGATGCAGGATCAGTTCATTCCAAAAAGGAAGAAAGATCCACAGGGGAGGCAGGGGTGGCCGTGGCTGACGAGGGAAGTTAAGGACCATATAAAGACAAAAAGGAAAAAGTATAACATAGCAAAGATGAATGGGAAATCGGAGGACTGGGAAGCTTTTAAAGAACAACAGAGTATAACTAAAAAGGAAATACGCAAAGAAAAAATAAGGTATGAAAGTAAACTGGCCAAAAATATAAAGGAGTATAGTAAAGGCTCTTTTACGTACGCGAAAAGAAAAAAAATGGTTAAGACTAAAATTGGGCCCTTGAAGACAGAAACAGAGGAATTTATGACGGGGAACAAAGAAATGGCAGAGGAGTTGAATTGGTACTTCAGATCTGTCTTCACTGGGGATAACACCAGCAATCTCCCAGATGTAATAGTGGCTGAAGGACCTGAACAGAAAGGAATTTATATTAAGCAGGAAATGGGTGTTGGAGAGACTGTTAGGTCTGAAGGCTGATAAGTCCCCAGGACCTGATGGTCTGCATCCCAGGGTACTGAAGGAGGTGGCTGTAGAAATCGTGGATGCATTGGTGATCATTTTCCAATGTTCTATAGATTCAGAATCAGTCCCTGCGGATTGGAGGGTGGCTAATGTTGTCCCACTTTTTAAGAAAGGAGGGAGAGAGAAAACAGAGAATTATAGCCCAGTTAGTCTGACCTCAGTGGTGGGAAAAATGATGGAGTCAATTATAAAGGACGAAATTACAACATATCTGGATAGCAGTAACAGGATAGGTCAGAGTCAGCATGGGTTCATGAAGGGGAAATCATGCTTGACTAATCTTCTGGAATTTTTTGAGGATGTAACTCTGAAGATAGACAAGGGAGATCCAGTGGATGTAATATACCTTGACTTTCAGAAAGCCTTTGATAAAGTCCCACATAGGAGGTTAGTGAGCAACATTAGGGCACATGGTATTAGGGGCAAAATACTGACATGGGTTGAAAATTGGTTGGCTGACAGGAAACAAAGATTAGTGATAATTGGCTCCCTTTTGGAATGGCAGGCGGTGACCAGTGGTGTGCCACAGGGATCAGTGCTGGGACCGCAGCTTTTTACAATGTACATTAATGATATAGATGAAGGTATTAAAAGTAATATTAGCAAATTTGCTGATGACACAAAGCTGGGTGGCAGGGTGAAATGTGAGGAGGATGTTAGGAGAATACAGGGTGACCTGGACAGGCTAGGTAAGTGGAGCGAGAGAGAAAGCAGGAAATTATAGATCAGTTAGTCTGACCTCAGTGGTGGGAAAGATGCTGGAGTCAATTACAAAGGATGAAATTACGACACATTTGGATAGCAGTAACAGGATAGGTTAGAGTCAGCATGGATTTATGAAGGGGAAAGCATGCCTGACTAATCTTCTGGAATGTTTTGAGGATGTAACTCTGAAGATGGACAGGGAGATCCAGTGGATGTAGTGTACCTGGACTTTCAGAAAGCCTTTGATAAAGTCTCACTTAGGAGGTTAGTGAGCAAAGTTAGGGCGCATGGTATTCGGGGCAAAGTACTAACTTGGATTGAAAATTGGTTGGCTGATAGGAAACAAAGAATAGTGATAAACGGCTCCCTTTCAGAATGGCAGGTGGTGACCAGTGGGGTACCGCAGGGATCAGTACTGGGACTGCAGCTTTTTACAATATATATTAATGATATAGAAGATGGTATTAATAGTAACATTAGCAAATTTGCTGATGATACAAACCTGGTTGCAGGGTGAAATGTGAGGAGGATGTTAGGAGATTACAGGGTGACCTGGACAGGTTAGGTGAACGGACAGATGCATGGCAGATGCAGTTTAATGTGGATAAATGTGTGGTTATCCACTTTGGTGGCAAGAACAGGAAGGCAGATTACTACTTAAATGGAGTCAAGTTAGGTAAAGGGGCAGTACAACGAGATCTAGGTGTTCTTGTACATCAGTCAATGAAAGTAAGCATGCAGGTACAGCAGTTAGTGAAGAAAGCTAATAGCATGCTGGCCTTCATAACAAGAGGAATTGAGTATAGAAGCAAAGAGGTCCTCTTGCAGCTGTACAGGGCCCTGGTGAGACCGCACCTGGAGTATTGTGCACAGTTTTGGTCTCCAAATTTGAGGAAAGACATTCTGGCTATTGAGGGAGTGCTGCGTAGGTTCACAAGGTCAATTCCCGGAATGGCGAGACTATCTTACGCTGAAAGATTGGAGCGACTGGGCTTGCATACACTTGAGTTTAGAAGGCTGAGAGGGGATCTGATTGAAATGTATAAGATTATTAAAGTATTGGACACTCTGGAGGCAGGAAGCTTGTTTCCGCTGATGGGTGAGTCCCGAACCAGAGGACACAGTTTAGAACAGAGTTGAGGAGAAACTTCTTCACCAGAGAGTGGTGGGTGTATGGAATGCTCTGCCCCAGAAGGCTGTGGAGGCCAAGTATCTGGATACTTTCAAGAAAGAGTTGGATAGAGCTCTTAAGGATAGTGGAATCAACGGTTATGGGGATAAGGCAGGAACAGGATACTGATTGAGGATGATCAGCCATGATCATAATGAATGGTGGTGCAGGCTCGAAGGGCAGAATGGCCTAGTCCTGCACCTATTGTCTATTGTCTATTGATGGTTCTTCTGGAATATTTCTGCCACAATTGTAGCAACTTGGCTGCAAAACAGGCCATAACTGTGACGTATCAAGGAAGGGATTATGCTATTGGTAGCCACTTCTCAGTCCACAAATACGACAATATTTTACAGTCTTAGAATCTCTCAAAGTAAATCAATTGTAAATACAGTGGGTGACACAGTGGCATAGTGGTTAGCACTGCTGCCTCACAGTACCAGAGACCCGGTTCAATTCCCGCCTCAGGCGACTGACTGTGTGGAGTTTGCACATTCTCCCCGTGTCTGCGTGGGTTTCCTCCGGGTGCTCCGGTTTCCTCCCACAGTCCCAGGATGTGCAGGTTAGGTGAATTGGCCATGCTAAAATTGCCCGTAGTGTTAGGTGAAGGAGTATATGTACGGGTGGGTTGCGCTTCGCCGGGTCGGTGTGGGGCCAAAAAAAGGGCCTGTTTCCACACTGTAAGTAATCTAATCTAAATCAATTGTAAACACAGTTCCATTTTAAATCAGCTTTTTAAAACACTCTGTAAGGACATGGATATGGGGAATGAAATACTGTTCTTAATTGTATTACTTCATGCCAACATTGACCAGAACATACATAACATGACAAGAGTACACTTGGCAATGTATTTTAAGTCTCAAGCTCAGAAGACTTATATTCAGCTTTAAAAAAATCTAGAAATTACAGCTTCAATCAAACACAGTTAACCTTTGCTGAAAAGAGAGACCTGTTACTGAAGCTTTTTGTCTTGCACTGATCAAGTACAATCACAAGAACCCCAAATTTCAAACAGTCTCACAACAATTTATACTGCAGGAAAGGGTGCTGATTGTTTAGCACATTGATTAACCGAGGCATTACCATGGAAAAAGCGATGGGGAACTATGAGTTCTCAAGCTCGCAGGTAATTATCGATAAAGGTGATCTTGATACTGCTGGAAAATTATACAATCTTAAAATCTTTTAAATTTAAAAAAAATTATGTCCCCAATGTTTCATTAAGTGGTTTAGTAAAGGAAATCCGTTGTGCTGATCCAATCTGACCTATGTGTTGCTCCTGACCCACAGCAATGTGATTGACTCTTAATTGTCCAATGAATGATATAACAATGAACATTTGTGTCAAACCATTATTAGCACACAGAGCACAGCAGTTCAAGAAGCAGGTTCATTAACACTTTTCAGGGTAATTAACAATTGGCAAATAAATGCTAGCCTTGCAGGCGACTCTGACATCACCCCAAGATTTAATTCTTAAAACCTTGCATTTCAGCAGAAGTTAAATTAAATAGTATCAGAACTTTGTGGGCATAGAAGGCAGAAACAAAATCAGTCCCAGATGACTTTTGTTTTGAACTAATTATTCAGTAGGACAGCCAATAAACACATTTAACTAAAAGCCGAGGTTAATAGTGTTAGTTAATAGCTTCCCAAAAGAACTGACCTCTGTTAGTGCACAATAATACTGAACCCAACTCAACGCTAGAAGAAAGGTTCATCATCGTTAATCAGACTCAACAAAAAAAGTTGATCATTGATATTTGGATCCACAAATAAACCCCTGAAACTTAGCTGAGAGTAAGTGGCATGTCTTATGTTCCTCATCCTGAGGATGAATCTTGAGGATATCAACTGAATTCATTAGCCTGTGATCTTCAACAATTTTCATTCTTTTTCTTGCAATCCAATTTTTCTAAACGTTAAACTCTAATTTGCAGGTCACTGTGCAAAGAATCAAATGTCTGCAAAATATATGTCCTCTAGCATTATTACGCTAATTGTAAAATGAAAATTAATCAACAGAGGCAATTCCAAAAATGAATTTAAAATTTCACTCTTCACTATTACTTTTCTAAAGGAATTGGTTTTCTTGAATTACCACTTCACTCTTTCATCATGACAAAGTGGAACTTGTAGCAAGTATTTATCACTTTTGGACTGCATTGTGATTTCATCAAACTGAATGCATACTTTCATACAGTGAATACCATTCTTCAGGTATCATTCTAACAGAAGATTATTGCTAACTTTGACATATAGATTTGATCTAAGTCGACAACACAAAGCATTGTCAATATTACTATTCTTTACAATTTTACTACAAGCTAAGTTTAACAATTACAATGCAATAAAACAGAAGTAAAATTCACAGTTATATTTGTAGCTAATACAATATACATTTATATATTACCTTACAAAATGTGACAGAAACATCACAAAGCACTTCACATAAAAAAGGGAAAGTGTGCTATTACTATTGTGTAAGCAAATCGAACAGCTACTATGCACAAATAAAATCCTACACACAATCAGGAGGATAATGACCAGTTAATCTGTTTTCGATAGTGTAGGTTGAGGTGGGAACAGTACACAGCATTGAACTATGTAATGTTCATTAAGAAGCTACGCTCGCTAGAATCAATACTATTCATAATTTCCACAACCAGAAACCAGAAAGAATGAGGAACATAAGAATTGCACTTACTCTCAACTAGGTTTCAGGGGTTTATGTATGGATCCAAATATCAATGATCAACTTTTTTTGTTCAGTCTGATTAATGATGATCAACCTTTCTTCTAATGTCGAGTTGGGTTCAGTATTATCGTGCACTACGCTTGCTTTGAGCAGAATTCCAGCGGAGAGGTAACACCTATTCTGACATGTCCTGATGAACCTATCCCAACAGTCACTGCATCAGAGGTCAGATCAGTTTTCCTTCGTGTGAATCCAAGGAAAGCGATGGGACCAGACAGAGTACCAGGCCGTGCACTCAGAGCATGTGCAGTTCAACTGGCAAAGGTCTTCTCGGACATCTTCAACCTCTCCCTGCAGCAGGCCACTGTCCCTACCTGTTTCAAGAGGGCCAACATCATCCCTGTGCCTAAAAAGGCTCATGCAGCATGTCTCAATGACTACTGCCCAGTGTCCCTAACTTTGGTGGTCATGAAATGTTTTGAAGGGCTAGTCATGGCATTAATCAATTCCAGCCTCCCTACTACTCTTGACCCACTCCAATTTGCCCATCGGACCAACAGATCCATGTGAGATGCCATTATCACTTGCTCTTCACTCCTCCCTAGAACATCTTGACACCAAGAACAGCTACATAAGAAATCTACTCTTCGACTACAGTTCGGCCTTCAACGCTGTTATCCCCTCGAGACTGATTACTAAACTTAGTAATCTCGGACTAAGCCCCACTCTCTGCAACTGGATCCTCGGTTTCCTGACCCACAGGCCACAATCAGTATAGATTGGGGACAATATTTCATCCTCACTAACACTCAACACTGGAGCCCCCCCCAGGGGTGCGTACTCAGCCCCCTACTGTACTCACTGTATACCCATGACTGCGTCGCCAAATGCCAGACTAATGCCATTTACAAGTTTGCTGATGATACCACCATAGTCGGTCGAATCTCAGATGGCGATGAAACAGACTACAGACGGGAAGACCTGGAAAAATGGTGCACTGAGAACAATCGAGCTCTCAATGCCGGCAAAACCAAGGTACTCATGATTGATTTTTGGCATGATGTTACTCATGCCCCCCTACACATTAACAGCACAGGGGTGGAACGAGTGGAGAATGTCAAGCTCCTGGGAGTGGTCATCCACAACAAAGCTTTCTTGGACTCTTCATGTGGATGCACTGGTTACAAAAGTTCAACAACATCTCTTCTTCCTCAGGCAGCTGAGCAAATTTGGCATGACAGCGAATACACTTGCCAACTTTTATAGGTGCGTCATTGAGAGCATTCTGTCTGGATGGATCACTACCTGGTATGGTAACTCTATCATTCAAGATTGGAGGCGGTTACAGAGAGTGGTGAACTTGGCCTGGACAATCACAAAGGCCAACCTCCCATCTATAGAATCCATCTACCAGGCCACCAGCATTCTCAAAGATCCATCCCACCCTGGCAATGATTTTCTACAACCTCTACCATCGGGGAGAAGGTACAGAAGCCTGAACACATGCACCAGCCGGTTTCGAAACAGTTTCTACCCTACTGTTGTTAGAATATCGAATGAACTCACAAACTCTTAGCATACGCCTGTACCTGTATTTTTGTTTTGCTACTGTTTACCTATTATTTACTTATCTATGCTATTTAACGATGTGATCTGCATGTATTGCTCGCAAGACAAAGCTTTTCACTGTGCCTCAGTACACGTGACAATAAATTCAATTCAATTCAATTCAAACCTCTACCAGCCTTTATCCCAGTGATTTCAGCTGGTTCTGAACTCAGACTGAAGTAATTAAACTTTTTTTTGTTTTAATCCTCTATCTAAACCTCTATTTCATGACATGTTCTATCTATTCATTAGAAGTTTTTTTTCAGAAACTGACTTCCAGAAAGAGGCATTTCAGCTCTGTAGAAAGGCAGATGGACTTGGTTTTACTCTCAGCCACAGGTCCCTCTGACATTATCACCAATAATGCATTGGAGTATGTGTTTATGTAACAGAATGAATTTGTCTGAGCAGGAACTGAGAAAGCTACAATGGAGGAAAGTTGACACACTCAAAACTTTGACATCTAACAGTTTTAAAAAGGTCACTTGAAAATAAATATGGTCATTTTCAGGTTGGGTACCTTGTCTGTGTATTATCAGCTATGTAAACCAATTCATTATTAAAAAGCTTTGCTGTCCACATTATTTTTATGGCTTTTGCATAGCATTGAAAATCAGGCATTTAGAGTCACAGAGACATAGAGATGTACAGCACGGAAACAGACCCTTCCGTCCAACCTGTCTATGCCAACCAGATATCCCAACCCAATCTAGTCCCACCTGCCAGCACCCGGCCCATATCCCTCCAAAACCTTCCTATTCATATACCTATCCAAATGCCCCTTAAATGTTGCAATTGTACCAGGTTCCACCACATCCTCTGGCAGCTCATTCCATAGACATACCATCCTCTGCGTGTAAACGTTGCCCCTTAGGTCTCTTTTATATCTTTCCCCTCTCACCCTAAACCTATGCCCTCTAGTTCTGGACTCCCCAACCCCAGGGAAAAGACTTTGCCTATTTATCCTATCCATGCCCCTCATAATTTTGTAAACCTCTATAAGGTCACCCCTCAGCCTCCAACGCTCCAGGGAAAACAGCCCCAGTCTGTTCAGCCTCTCCCTGTAGCTCAGATCCTCCAACCCTGGCAACATCCTTGTAAATCTTTTCTGAACCCTTTCAAGTTTCACAACATCTTTCCAATAGGAAGGATACCAGAATTGCACGCAATATTCCAACAGTGGCCTAACCAATGTCCTATACAGCCGCAACATGACCTCCCAACTCCTGTTCTCAATACTCTGACCAATAAAGGAAAGCATACCAAACGCCTCCTTCACTATCCTATCTATCTGCGACTCCACTTTCAAGGAACTATGAACCTGCACTCCAGGTTCAGCAACACTCCCTAGGACCTTACCATTAAGTGTATAAGTCCTGCTAAGATTTGCTTTCCCAAAATGCAGCACCTCGCATTTATCTGAATTAAACTCCATATGCCACTTCTCAGCCCATTGGCCCATCTGGTCCAGATCCTCTTGTAATCTGAGGTAACCCTCTTCGTTGTCCACTACACCTCCATTTTTGGTGTCATCTGCAAACTTACTAACTGTACCTCTTATGCTTGCAACCAAATTATTTCTATAAATGACAAAAAATAGAGGACCCAGCACCGATCCTTGTGGCACTCCACTGGTCACAGGCCTCCAATCTAAAAAACAACCCTCCACCACCACCACCCTCTGTTCTCTACCTTTGAGCCAGTTCTGTATCCAAATGTCTCCCTGTATTCCATGAGATCTAACCTTGCTAATCAGTCTCTCATGGGGAACCTTGTCGAATGCCTTACTGAAGTCCATATAGATCACATCTACTGCTCTGCCCTCATCAATCTTCTTTGTTACTTCTTCAAAAAACTCAATCAAGTTTGTCAGACATGATTTCCCACGCACAAAGCCATGTTGACTATCCAGAATCAGTCCTTGCTTTTCCTAATGCATGTACATCCTGTCCCTCACGATTCCCTCCAACAACTTGCCCACCACTGAGGTCCGGTTCACCGGTCTATAGTTCCCTTGCTTGTCTTTACCGCCTTTCTTAAACAGTGGCACCACGTTTATCAACCTCCAGTCTTCCGGCACCTCACCTGTGACTATCGATGATACAAATATCTCAGCAAGAGACCCAGCAATCACTTCTCTAGCTTCCCACAGAGTTCTCGGGTACACCTGATCAGGTCCTGGGGATTTATCCACCTTTGACCGTTTCAAGACATCCAGCACTTCCTTCTCTGTAATCTGGACATTTTGCAAGATGTCACCATCTATCTCCCTACAGTCTATATCTTCCATATCCTTTTCCTCAGTAAATTTTACAGTTCAACCATCAACTTTAATGTTAAAAATATCAACATTTATCTTTCATAAGCTGAGTGCGTCCTCCTCACAGTGGCTTATCATGTCATTCCAGAATCCATTTTGAACGTATGCTTTTAAAGGCAGAGAAATGAAAATTTTCCTCCCTATCCTTCAGTGACTTAGATTTGAGGTTATTAGAAACTAAGTCGCTTACCCTTCTCTTTCAAATCCTATAGCTTTTTTTAAAAATATAAGTAGATTCACAATACTTTTAAACTTGCAGAGACACTAGGTAATGAAAGACCTTTTTTAAAAAAAGCTGCCAAAGTTAACATTGCTAAGTTAATGGGGTCTGTAATCATGCTGAACATTACCAGATTCATTTTATTGTAGCTTCTGCTGTAATTGATGCCATACAATAAAACTACATTGAAGAAGTAGTGAATGAGTGAAGTGGTAATTCAAGAAAACCCATTTCTAAAGAAAAGTAATAGTGAAGAGATAATGATTTTAAATTCATTTTTTGAGATTGCCACTGTTAATTAATTTTCACTTAACAAATAGCGTAATAATGCTAGAGGACATATATATTGCAGACATTTGATTCTGTGCACAGTGATCTGTAAATTAGGGTTTAACATTCAGAAAAATTGGATTGCATGAAAAAGAATGAAAATTGTTGGAGATCACAGGCTAATGAATTCAGTTGATCTCCTCAAGATTCATCCTCAGGATGAGGAAAATAAGACTTGCCACTTACTCTCAGCTAAGTTTCAGGTGTTTATTTATGGACCCAAATATCAATGATCAACTTTTTTTCTTGAGTTTGATTAATGATGACGATCCATGATGAAATCCACTTTCTTCTGTTGAGTTGGGTTCAGTATTAGCATACACTAACAGAGGTCAGTTGTTTTGGGAAACTATTAACTAACATTATTAACCTCAAATGTCTTCTTTATTAGATTTCAGAACTATCAAATATTAGGATACTTTTCAAAATTCATCTCTTGTACAAAAGATGTGATTTGGTCTGTCTATTTTATGTCCTGTCCTTACAGTGATTTTGGAATTAGTGACCCTCTAGAATCTGCCTAGTTGCATGTTCTGCTGATTGCCTATTCGCCCATATTTATCCCAATGCAATAACTCATTATGCTAACTGTAAAATACAGGCAACCTCTAGGTGCTGGCTGGGAAGATCTTTTCAGTATTTTGAATTGAATGAATGCCAGATTCCTGCAAATAAGTTGATCCTAAACATTCTAAAAAGGCATTGTCGAATGATAAGTATATCCATTTTAGCAACTTATAATAAATTCACCTGCCCACTGGTGAAAAGTTCCCTTTTTTTGATGAGATTATTGTCAAATAAAAAAGGAAAGTTCAGCTAGTCAAATGGAATGAACAAAAATGGTAGTGTGCACAAAAAGGATCATTACTGAAAAATGTAAGTGCACATTTTTGTGCTCTTCACACAGGGTCTCACACGCTGAGATTGCATATTTGTAAATTGCCCACAAAGGATCACACATTTGTTCTGCAGCCCACTGCTTGTCCCACCATTAATTTTAATGCATAGAAAACCGCATGCGCTATGGGACAAGCATGCTGACCTCTGCCCAATATTCCAATGTGCATTACAATATGTGATGCACGAAGAAGCACAGAGAGTAAAATATTACTCCTGTCATGTTTTGACTATGGAGAGCACAGTGAGGACCAATTTTCACTGAAATCAACAGATAGAAGAGAATGCCTAGGTCTCCCAAAGGGCTGTACACGGTTGCAGTTTATATTTGGGACAACTATACCAAGGATAAGTTTGTGCAAATTTGCTAAGCCGACATATATTATCTCTGTATTTTGATTTCTTAGTTCTGGTAAACACATCTTTAGAATGTAACCATTAAGAATAACAGGAAAGATAGGACAACTAAAGAGAGACCTTATGAATACTCCAGGGCAGGAGAAGCTTACTTCACTTCATTCCAGAGTCAATTCTGGGCTTAACTCCAAATTTACACTTGAAAAATTTATCATCAGAGCTAAGTGAAACCACTTTTCTCCCATGTTATTGTTAAAGTGGAAATACACTTAATCAAGCAAAGATTCTCACTCATTTTAGCAACAGCGTGAACTTGCCCTTCTTCAAAAGATTCACATAATAGTTCTAACCATGTGTTAATAAACAACCATGAAAAAATGCTCATCAAACTCAAGAGATTTGAAAATAGTAGAATATTTACTCGGTTTTAAACAGGATACTATGGAAATTCCAAGTTTAGAGCTTTTGACCTACATCTCTTGGGTCTTTTTTGTTATTTCACACTTACATAAAGCATCAAGTTTGCAGATTTTTAAAATGCTGTTGCTGGTTTGACCTGTCATAAAGCATCATCGCTTTGCCAAGAAATATTTGCTTGGAACATGCTGTTACCAATATAAAATATTTGCAACGTTGTACTGTATCGGAACCCAGCCTGAGCTTAAAAGAACTGAATTATGTCAAGAGTTCTTTTACAAACAGTTGATGTGATCTTGACCTTCCTTCTTTCCATCGACTCATTTATTTCAGATTGAATAGGGATCTAATGACTACCTTTCTACATGACTGACGTACTTAGATTTATAACACTGTGTCTGCCAATTAACAAGAAAATTGTAAAAATTGCTACCTTTATATTTTCACTACCAGTTTGTCTAAGCAAATTATGGGTTTTTTTGCACTGCTGTGATCAATGAGTCCTCTGTCTGATATATGCTGCAGCTTGGTAAAATCCTTCTACAGTCACTTTCAAGAAAGACTTATCTGGCTAGCAGCCTTTGGCTGTCTTTGGCCTTTCATCACCCAGTCGTCTGCTCAGCTGTTACAATAAAACAGCATTCAGAGTGCTGTGACTTGAACACACAGTGAGCTGAGAGGCAATATGCTTTCTTATACAAGCTAGATTACCTGCTGTTTGATGTTACAGTTTCCTGGCACTATTCCATCAAGCCATTCACAAAATCAGAATTATATCAATGACCAACTGATAGCAAATATATTTCTGCATATGCCACACTGTTTTCTGGTACATAACTCATAGATAATGATCAGACAGCACTGTACAATAATCTAGACATGCGTGTATTAATGTATCACAAATTCATCAATAAGGCTTACCTGAAAGGATTTAATTTCTAAATTATTTAAGCGGAATCACTTGAATGTCATAGAGATGTACAGCATGAAAACAGATCCTTTGGTCCAACTTGTCCATGCCAACCAGATATCCCAACCTAATCTAGTCTCACTTGCCAGCACTTTGCCCATTTCCCTCCAAACCCTTCCTATTCATATACCCATCCAGATGCCTTTTAACTTTTGCAATTGTACCAGTCTCCACCACTTCCTCTGGCAGTTCATTCCATACACGTACCACCCTCTCTGTGAAAAAGTTGCCCCTTAGGTCTCTTTTATATCTTTCACCTCTCACCTTAAACCTAAGCCCTCTAGTTCTGGACTCCCCCACCCCAGGGAAAAGACTTTGTCTGTTTATTGTATCCATGACCCTCAAGATTTTATAAACCTCTATAGGTTACCCCCTCAGCCTCCGATGCTTCAGGGAAAACAGTCTAAGCCTATTCAACCTCTCCCTCTAGCTCAAAGTGTTCCTGAATTATTTAAAAAAAGCAATGTCAAAATTCATAAAAGAATTAAAACATTGTATGAATGAATAGAGCTAAATGTACAAAACCCAAAAGTATTTGAATTCCTATTTTAAAATTAATGCTAGAAAGTAAAATACATTGAGCCAAATGGTAACAGAAATAAAATTATGGCCCTCAACAATTTTGAAAAATTAAACATGCGAATTGTATGACCTACAAAATAAAAAGGATTATATAATGTACTTTCTCAGGGCAAAAGTATTTTCCTTTCAAAATGATGAACTTCATCTCTGCAATGAGAATAAATGTACAGGAAGTGAAAAAAAATCACTATCTCGAGGGCCAAAATAATAACAAAGTCTTGCCATTCTAATTCTCCCTATCAAAGCTGATGTCACTCCTCAATCTTTCATACAATTGGATTTCCACCAACTCAATTAATGTGTTTGTTTTTGAAAAAAATCTAGAAGAAAAGTTCTGCAGAACCTTACTTATCTTTGAAAGTTTAATTTGGAAACACAGTTTGAATATTGCTTATGGTGGTCTGGCGCCAGATGATAAAAAATACTGTTAGGATGCACTGCAACCTCTGAGCTTGTGTTTCTGAGTATCACATGCTGTGAGTGTGGATTGGAATATTGGGACAGTTCATGTTCTGATTGGGCAGGATCCTATTTATATTTCAGGCTCCTCTTTGGCTGAAACCTCAACTGTTGAATATACAGCTGGAAGGACTGGCCTTCCAAAATTAGAAATTGAAAAGTTTAGAGTTGGCTCCATTCTTGTCACGTTTTAATTAAGGTCAGGGTAGGGTGGGGGGGGGGGGCAACAAAAATGCCCACGCTGCCCCCTAACCCAAGTACTTTACAAATTAGATTGAAGACTGCAATCAATTTACACTCCATTGGGTGTCACACTGACAGGCATTGTTGTTGGTGTGGGGACTACAGTGACGTTTTATTGAGATCTGACCCTCAGATTAACATAGCAAAATTAGCATCAGTACCAAAGAGAAATTTATGCTAATTTGCATAAACTAATTAAAAATGATGACCAAATTGAGTCAGGCAAACTTTAAATAAATTTGGTCCTTTCCAAACAGCGGTAAAAGAAACACGAGAAAGCATCTATCTAGAAGGGAGGAGGCAAAGGCAGAAGGAACTACAGTGTTTCAGACACAGAGTAGTTGCCTTTGCAATCCCCAAATTCTCTTCACCCCATCACTCTACAGCTTGCTGATCTACATCAACTCTCAGTTGAAAGCAAGATTTTACAATACTCATTTTTGTTTCCCAATCCTTCCATGGCCTTGTTCCTCCTTATCGCTGTCATCTCCTTCCAATCCACAACACTACCTGTGCTCAGCCAATTCTGGCCTCCAATGTGCCCCATTTTAAACGCTCTTCCTTTGGCTGCTGTTCTTTCAGCTACCAAGACTACTTCTTCTGTAATTCCATCCCAAACATTATGGGCCCTCTTCCTCTTTTTCCTACCATAAGATACTCCTGAAAAATGATGTGTCATTGACCAAGCTTTTGGTAACCTGCCCTAATATCTCAGTCACTTGGCGTTATAAATTTTGCTTAATAATGCTCCTATGAAACACCTTTGAAAATTTTACTACATTAAAGCGATGGTGAATACAAATAACTGGGATTGTTCAACCTAATTTTGGTGGCTGTGCAGGAGTAAATGGTGTGCTCCAACATGTGTGTAGATGCCCAATGGAGCAGCTGATACAATTGGTGTCTTCAGAAGATCCAAAAGGACTAATTAATTGGTAGCACACTCCGGAAGAGAGGGATCTTAAAAATCAGCTGTGTGGACCTCAGTATTGAATTCCAGTTATGGGAAAACTCTCTATACTGGTTTTGGTCACGTTACATCAACATACATTTCAAAAAAGCCGAAGTGGACCCACTGGATTCCCATGATATTTTGTCGCACTCCTCTTGATTAAGCCGCTGCAAGTAAATTGAGCACTGGGAGGCCTGCAGGCTATGTATTTAAAAGTTCTACAATTTTCAGCTAAGTTGTCATATTAGTCAGGTTTGAATTCTGACAGCTGTTTCTGACTATAACTTTGTGCCTTTGAGCAAGTGTCTTTTCCCTTGCTGTTTCCTGTTGTTTTCCTTCAATTTAACACTTCTTTAACAGGAACATTCTTGTGCCACCAGTGCTAACAATACGGCTGTCAATGGTTGTGTTGTCTTCAAAGAACAAAGAGAAAATTTTGAGGATGAAGGATAGTTAAGTTGCTTGCATCCATCAAAACCTCATTCTAAAATTACATCCTGCAGGGACAATGACTTGGGGATGTTGGAAAACCTTACCTCAGCCATCTCCGCTTACTTTGTTTTCCAGAAGTTTTCACTCGTCCATATCCCAATGCATCAATTAATCCAACACAGCATTGCTTGCCAGGAGAAACATGTGTCATTTCCCAATGCAGAGTAGGTACAACTGAGAGAAGCTTTGGCACTTCTATCAGAGTTTCAAAAAGCAAAGGCCCTCTCTTATAGCACCCAGAGGTCATTACTGAGCCAGAAAGGTCCCCCCGTCATACATGAATCAAAAAATGCTTCCTTCAGTTGACAGACTACAAGAAAAGAAATATGCAGGCAACCTTTTTAAAAGAAAACTGATTCATAGGTTATGAGCATCACTGGATGGCTCAATTTTTATTGCCCATCCCTCAATGCCCTTGAGAAGGTGGTAGTGAGCTGTCTGCTTGAACCATTGCAGTTCCTGAGGAGGAGGGTGCTGCTAGGAAAGGATTGCCAGGATTATTGTGAGCAAGTCAGGATGGTTTGTGGCTTGAAGGTAAACCTGCAGGTAATGGTGTCTCATGAATCTACCACCTTGTCCTTCTAGTTGGTAAAAGTGCTGTCAAAACAACATTCGTGACCTGCGGGCTATCCAGGCAGCTGCCTTATACACTTCCATCTCATGATAATACGAGGTGACACAATAATTTGAAAGAGACTGTAAAATGAACTGAATTTTTGCGACAGGATCAGAAATATTCTCAACTGTCCAGAAGCTCTCTAAACTGTCATAAGAAAGTGCATAGATATACATTCTTGTGCCCAAACTTTTCTAGAAAGTACCACCCTATACACAAATCAAGGTGAGATCTTACCCCACAGAGTTGAGCAAAATCTGTTCTGTCCTGCAAAACCTCACCAGTAGAAGAGAAGCATCTGCTGTTAGATTATCTTGCAGCAAAGTTTCAGCTCAGAGGAGGAGGAAAAGGAGAATTTGAAAAAAGAGCAAGAAAATGTGCTAATAGCTGATATCCAGCAAGAATTCACTGGCTGGACTGGAATTTAAGTTATAAACAGCCCATGGCGTTAAGCAATTAACCACATACTGAGTCAAATCTCCCTTCACTGCTATCTTTGAGATAGCAGGCTCAAGGGACTGAAAAGCCTCTTTCTCTTCCTATTTCTATGGTTTTTCTACATGTTTGCAGCCACAGCTAGGTGTTCTTTTGGAAAGCAAATCAATACAAACCATTGTAAGTCTGGTGTAATCAGTTTATTTCTGTACCTGTCCCTGCACCAATGTTTGCTCCCTGAGAGCTTGCCTTTGAAAATCAACGATCGCATTGTCAACATCCGAATCTCTTAAGAGTGTAAGGAGTATGTAGGGTACAATGCTTCTACCCTTCACTGTCAATGACCTGTGAATTTCTTTCCTAGAGTTTAATAGCTGCTCCTGCTGGCCCCTCCCTTTTTTCCCTGGTTCACCGAGGGGACTGTCTAAGAAATAGCAGGTACATCCTTAGGTGGAGAGGTCACAAACACTTTGATACCTCAATGTAGGTTTAGAAGGTTCCAGCTCAGTGAGCAAACCTACATCCAGAACCTCAACCTGAGCTACAAATCTTCTCAAAACTCGCTCATTAACACCTCTTCCAGCCAACCTCTAGAAGCAGTGTATTTTTTACAGGTATCTGAGGATCTAGGTATGGCCAAACCCTTGGCTAAGACAATAAAGTGTGCTTTAGAAGTGATTCCTTAAACTCTTTTAGCCAGAAATTAGAGGGCAGTGTAAATTGGAGTCAAACATTTCAAGAACGGTAGACACGGTGTTGCAAATTACACAGTGCCCTCACCCACTGTTGTCCACAGACCCCTTGTAGGGCATTAACGTTTTCACTCATTCAGCAGACCACTGTCAAGTTTTTAAGCTTTTCACAAACCTACACAAGAGACATAGAATCACCAGTGCATGTTCTCCAAGACAGATTGGAGAAGACTTCGGAGAACCTGAAATAACGGTGTGAAGCTCTTGCTGATTAAGTGTGTGCAGTTCTTTGTGCCATATGCGTCAGTGCCAGCTCTTTGCAAGAGCAGATCAACTAGTTTCACACATCTGCCTAATTTTTTTTTGGTGCTTTTCTAATTCCTTTTCAAAGGCACAAGTGCATCTGCCTACCACCCTCTCAGATACTGCATTCCAAAATATAATGTTTCGCTGTATAAGTGAAACCTTCAGATGTTTCTCCTGAACAGGGAATTCTTGGAGATCCTTCAGCCATGTTGTCCATAACAAATGCTTCTTCTGCTTAAGAGTGAAGCACCCCGTAAGAAATACTGCATTCCCTGACCTCACTGGTGTCTGAACGCTTCCTGCATAGAAACATTTTAAGTTCAAAACTACTTCCATCTAGAAAGGGCAGGAGGCACATGGGAACACCACAATCTGCAAGTTCCCTCCAAGCCACTCACTATCCTGACATATCACTGTTCCTTCACTGCAGCTGGATCAAAGTCCTGGAATTCTCTCCCTAAGAACATTGGGGGTCAACCTACCACATGTGAATTGCAGGGATTCAAGGAGACAACTCGCCATCACTTTCTCAATGCAACTAGGGATGCATAATAAATACTGGCCCAGTCAGCAACATCCACATCCTGTGAAAATAAAAATAAGTTAAAGAACCTCAGCAGATCTGGCTGTATCTGTGGAGAGAAAACATTTTGAACCCAGTACCCCTCATTCAGAATAACTCTGCTCTCTCTCCATGGATGTTGCCAGATCTGCTGAGTTTCTCCAGCAAGCTCTGTTTTTGTTTCAGATTTCCAGCATCCATAGTTCTTTGCTTTATATTACTGAAGTTAGGCCTGGCTTCCATACAATTGTTGCAAGTGCTCCCTACAGCATGCTCCATTTCTTGGCTTAACCTTGGAATTAGGCTTTTAGTGTGCTGTGTGGATGGAAAGACATTGATCTTTATGAAATGTGGCTTATAGTCACACAGTATCTGCAAATCACTAAATCCTTTTCTGTTCACACACATTCTGTATTAAATAGTGATCTGGATGGCCACATAGAACTCAGGTGTTCTTTTCTGACATACTGCCGAGGTGTTATGCCTGAGAAGCTCTAACTCAGCTAGGAAACCACTTGCTTCTGAATGAATTTATGCCCAACTCCAAGTGGATTTCAAACACTTCACGGCATTTTCCACCGAGCTGGTTAACCCAGCTGTTCTGATCAATATTTATCCATCAGTCAACGTCAGAAATCATCTGGTCATTATCAAGTTGCATTGTGGGAGCTTTCTGTGTGCAAATAGACTGTGTCGCCAACTTTACAACAATGGCGACACTTCAGAAGTACTTCATCAGCTGCAGGGCACTGGACTGTTTTGATGTATCAGCCAAGATTGTTCGACACTTTGGAGCTGACTTAAATCCACAGCCTTCTAATTCTAAAGTGAGACAGCCATCACTGAGCAACAATTGAAAGGAAGGTCTATAAATCTGTATTTCTGTTGATTCTGCCAAATCCAGCAGAGAACCCAATTTAATTCTTTTCATCTCAGCATCCCTGCTGGCAGCTAGCTGGGTTAAATGGCTGGTTCATGAGTGAGAAAAACAGCTCTGTCAGTTCACAGTTGATAAGTGGAGACATCAGTAAGGAAGAGGAAAGTGGGCTGTGAATAGACTGAGAACCAAAGAGAGATTGTTCAGGGTGTGAGAGAGTCAGATATATGATTGGATTGGGGCAAAGGATGGAGGATGGGGCAGATAGAATGGGGAGTTAGCCTGAGCTTATAGGAGGGGGGCTATGGTGGAAAAAAGGACTGCTGCCCTTCAGGAATGAAGGATGATGGATCCAACTGCTCTTGGTTCTGAGTTCTGACAATCCAGCCCCCAGGGATTAATTATAAAGTATAGCCAAATCTTGACAAAAGCTGTCTCATATGTAACAAAAGAACAAAGATCTGTGGATGCTGGAAACCAGAAACAAAAAAAAATAGAAATTGCTGGAAAAACTCAGCAAGTTTGGCAGCATGTGTGGAGAGAAATCAGAGTTAACTTTTGGGTCCATAACCCTTATTCAGAATGTTAACTCTTCTTTCTCTGCACAGATGCTGCCAGACCTGTTGAGTTTTCGCAGCAATTTGTTTTGTATCCCGTGTAAATTAGACACCCACTGTGTTCCCAATGGACATTTCTCAAAGCCTTTCCCTCCTATCCTGGGCAATAGGAGTTTTCACGAAGGGTTAGAAACAAATAAAGAGTGGCACAACTCATTAAGAGAAATTCAGAATTAGATAACTGGTCTAACTAAGGTTCAATTCAATTTGGCAACACTTTTATATATTGGTATTCTATCCCTCAAAAAAATAATAAAACATAACACTAGGTTCATTTTTGTTTGCCGACCTTTAGCACAAACTTTATTAATCATTGTGCTTGTATTCGAGGTCCCTTCACTCCTTTACCCTACGTAGACTTGCACCTTCCAAGCAATGAGTGATCTCCCTATTAGTCTTGCCAAAATATATAAGCTCATATTTATCTGTGTTGAATCATTTGTCAATTATTTGCTCATTCTGCACATTTCTTTATGTTCTTCTAGAAAGTGTTGCAGCCCTTCTCAGTATTGACTATCAGAACCCTGAATTTCACATTATTTGCAAATTTAGATACGGTATTTATTGATTCCAAAGTCTAAACATTTGTGGTTTTAGAAATTAAACAATAACAAATCCTTTGCATTAAACAAAGTGAAACATTATACATTGAACACCCTTCATGAAACAGTGAGAAGTTAATTTTTGTCTTCATGTGGATCATGGAAAATAATCCTTGAATGTTTAACAAAGCGATCTATTGCTCACTAGGTGTTAACAGCTCTGTTAGAACATTGCTGTCAATTATTTACATGCCTTTCAGTTTGAAAAATACAGTCATACTATATATATATTTTGTTTAAAATAGCAAAGCAGAAGTGAATACAAGATTTGGCATCCATGTTATGCAATTCATGATGGTGTGAATGAAAATAGTGCAATCAAAATCCATTGGGTTGCAAATTTATAAATACTGTCATCCAAAGAAGCAGCAATGGTTTTACTTCTCCAATATCTAAACCATTGAGCTGCCAGACAAAGGATCATACAGGCCCAACTAGCTGAGGTAAGTCAAGAACTTTGAGAGAAAGTGAGGGCTGCAGATGCTGGAGATCAGAGCTGAAAATGTGTTGCTGGAAAAGCGCAGCAGGTCAGGCAGCATCCAAGGAACAGGAGAATCGACGTTTCGGGCATAAGCCCTTCTTCAGGAATCCTGAAAAAGGGCTTATGCCCGAAACGTCGATTCTCCTGTTCCTTGGATGCTGCGCTTTTCCAGCAACACATTTTCAGTAAGTCAAGAACTGAAAGACTCCCTGATCCCTCCATCAACATGCAACAGTTGTATCCTCAAATTTTTTTTAAAAAAGTACATATGCACATATGTCAACACAGCATGGCATATACGACGGTTAATGCTTTTCAGAGGGCAATTTTCTTAAATATTAGAAAACACAAATAATTCCCCTTCTGCACCATGGGTAGAATCGTGTGGCGGAAATGTAGGTTTCGCCTCCTGGAAAATGTGTTAGTGATAGGTCCCAGGGATCTATTCCCACACTGTCCCAGGTAGGCAGGTAGGACAAGTCCGGACAAGTCATGGGGACAGTGCTGAGCTGGAAGTTTGGAACTAGAGTGAGGTGGGGGAAGGGGAAATGAGGAAACTGTTGAAGTCCACATTGATGCCCTGGGCTTGAAGTGTTCCAAAGCGGAAGATGAGGCGTTCTTCCTCCAGGCGTCTGGTGGTGAGGGAGCGGCGGTGAAGGAGGCCCAGGACCTCCATGTCCTTGGCAGAGTGGGAGGGGGAGTTGAAATGTTGGGCCACGGGGCGGTGTGGTTGATTGGTGCAGGTGTCCCGGAGATGTTCCCTAAAGCGCTCTGCTAGGAGGCGCCCAGTCTCCCCAATGTAGAGGAGACCGCAGCGGGAGCAACGGATACAATAAATGATATTAGTGGATATGCAAGTAAAACTTTGATGGATGTGGAAGGCACCTTTAGGGCCTTGGATAGAGGTGAGGGAGGAGGTGTGAGCGCAAGTTTTACAGTTCCTGTGGTGGCAGGGGAAAGTGCCAGGATGGGAGGGTGGGTTGTAGGGGCTCGTGGACCTGACCAGTAGTCTACATCCCGCACCTCCGCCCTCAGACCCCACCACTCCAACCGCAACAAGGACAGAATGCCCCTGGTGCTCACCTTCCACCCTACCAACCTTCGCATAAACCAAATCATCCGCCGACATTTCTGCCACCTCCAAACAGACCCCACCACCAGGAATATATTTCCCTCCCCACCCCTTTCCGCCTTCCGCAAAGACCGTTCCTTCCGTGACTACCTGGTCAGGTCCATGCCCCCCCCCATTTCTCCTCATTTCTCCTTCCCCCACTTCACCCTAGTTCCAAACTTCCAGCTCAGCACTGTCCCCATGACTTGTCCTACCTGCCTATCTCCTTTTCCACCTATCCACTCCACTCTCTCCTCCCTGACCTCTCACCTTCATCCCCTCCCCCACTCACCCATTGTACTCTATGCTACTTTCTCCCCACCCCCACCTTCCTCTAGCTTATCTCTCCACACTTTATCTATTTAGCCTATCCATGCCCCTCATGATTTTATAAACCTCTATAAGGTCACCCCTCAGCCTTCGATGCTCCAGGGTAAACAGCCTCAGCCTATTTATGCCCTCCCTATAGCTCAAATCCTCCAACCCTGGCAACATCCTTGTAAATCTTTTCTGAACCCTTTCAAGTTTTACAATATCCTTCCGATAGGAAGGAGACCAGAATTGCACGCCAATGTCCTGTACAGTCGTATCATGACCGCCCAACTCCTGTACTCAATGCTCTGACCAATAAAGGAAAGCATACCAAATGCCTTCTTCACTATCCTATCTACCTGCGACTCCACTTTCAAGGAGCTATGAATCTGCACCCCAAGGTCTCTTTGTTCAGCAACACTCCCTAGGACCTTACTATTAAGTGTGTAAGTCCTGCTTTGATTCCTTGTAACATCACCCATCTCCATCCTTGCTTCAGCACATCTGCTGTTGAAACCCTCACCTGTCCCTTTGTTATCTCTAATCTAGTCAACTAATCCAGGACTCAAATGACTTGTCTCTCACATTGCACTTTGTACAGCTCATTGAAACTCTCACCGTTGCATGCATCAATTCACCTACTCACACATCATCACTGTGCTTGCTTATTCACATTAGTTCCCAGTCTGGTAACATCTTGACACTAAAATTCCGCTCATTTTCAAGCCTTTCCTTGGTCTCACTTTTCACTACTTCAGTAATCTCTTCTATCCCTACAAACTTCCAAGGTATCATGTTCCTCTCATCTAAACATTTACTGCTCCACCACTGACTGGCATGCCTTCAGCTGCCTAAGCCCTAAACTGTGGAATTTTCTTTCTACACCGTTCTTGTCCTTTCTGAAATTTCTTAATATCTCTCTAAGGAAGCATTTGATCTCCTGCCCTAATTTCTCCTTGTGAGACTTAGCACGAAGTTGCAATTAATAAAGCTTTTATGAAGTGCTTTGGGATGTTTTACTACTTTAAAGCAACTATGTAAACATAGGTTGTTGTTTTTGTTGTTCTGCTAATGGCAGAAATGGCTGCCAGGCTAGAAGCCATCTTTCCTTTATGTTCAATCCTGTTACTGAGACTACCCAGCTGCATAAAGACATTTCACCAAGAGGAAGTAGAAACTGGAAATCCTCAATGCCATTCAACAGGATTTTACTCAGCCTGTGCACACATTCCTCATTATAGAACGTTTATTTAGCTTGTTCAGATGGTCATTCTCTTTGTTTGAATATAAAATAGGCATTATGAAGCTATTCAGCTTTAGGAGTGTATCACAGATGTTTGCCACACCTCTGCCTACCTCAAACCAGTTCCCAATTAAGATCTTCCTTTCACATCTGAAATAATCCTGCCACTGGATGACATTTATTTCATCATTAACTCATTTTATTGAGTTTTTGATGTGGTTATGATTGAGGCCATCCTGCAGTCTGAAACAGAAAGCACAACTGTTCCACAGCAAGCTTCATCATCAGAATCAGACTAACTCAGTTTTGGCTTCTGTTTCATGACCTGAAACAAGGGGAGAAGGTTCAGGGTGGAAATAAACTGTACAGTTATAATAATGTCCTTTATTAGCTTTTCTCATTCATTGTGATGTTGACAATAAATTGGATGATACAGTGTTTTAGGTGAATTTTGAATAAACATTAACCCAAGTTAGCACACCCAGGATATTATAGTTTCTGCGTTTAACCACATCTGTCTTCTTTAGGTCACAAGATCTAATTGCTGTAAATCCGGAGGTCAATTAATGGTTAATTGCTGTCAGTGATCGAACTTTGCAGATTGACAGGTGCTCATAACTTTCTGCCTTCAGGTCAAAAGAAAGACTCTTTTATACTCTTGACAAAGTGTGATGCCTGAAGTGTGACTGATGCATAACAGACATGAGACATTCACACAGATAGCTATAGGGAGAAGATCTAGTTAGTGCAGAGAGGAAATTGGAAATATACTCACTTATAAAATATTCCACTAAGCAGACAAATGTAGTCTTCACTCAGAAACAATCTTTAAGATACTTTGCACTAATGTAACTTGAGTTTAAAAAGAGCAAATTGTTTCAAACAAGTTTAACTCAATCGCCACCGTGGCATACGTTTTGAATGGTCTAATATGGGACAGAAAACAAATAAAAGCTCTGAAAACAACAGCTCCTTCATATACTAAGTCCCTCATACAAGGTCAGTGGATGATCCTCAGCAGTAAAATGGGAAGAGGCTAGAACATAAAAACAGAGAACGCTGGAGAAACTCACCAGGTCTGGCAGTATGTGTGGAATGCGAAAGACAGTCAATGTTTTGTGTCTAAAGATCCTTCTTCAGAATTTTCAGTATCCACAAGGTTCTGTTTTTTTTCAGGTGTTACAGTTAAGGTGATTAAGGAACAAATAAAAGAGATAGATTCAGGGGAGACTTTAAAAGGAGATACAAGATTCCACAGGATGCAGCCATGATGGCTGAAGATCAGTCCACCAATGATGGAACAATGGGACAGGCTAACTAACACACAGCAGATCGTAGCATTTATCACACCAAGTATTTTCTCCACTCATATCCAAAATATCACCCAATGTATGGAATCAAATCTTGAGAATCACTATCATTTGTGGATGTAATTTTTCAGTTTTAATAGATTTTGAATACAAAAATCCCGAGTATTTGTCAAGAAAAACATAACACGGAATGAGCACTGAATGCAACTAATTTACAAACACACGTCATTCAGTCCCAATCGGTGGAAATATAGAAATAAGCCGGCATCCTTAACTGATCATGTCCAAAATGGGTGCTTTTTTTCTCAAGAAAATCTAAAATGGACACAGAAAAATAAATTGCTTTTCTAAGCTATTTAGTTGCAGAAAGGTCTAGATCTGATTTAGAGCTTGCAGCTTTTGATACCAATGGGGTATAGGCTCAAAGTTTCACACGCGTACCAATGCTGCCTGACCTGGTCTATACCTTCCTTTTCTCCCAAAGTCTTAAAAGAAGAATTCAAATTTAGAAGTTAATTGGTACCAGGGCCGTAAGCGAGAGAGAATGTAAGCATTAGCAGAATATGAAAACCTCAGGGTCAGCAGAAGAAGAAGAAAAAATATTTAAGAAATGACCAAAATGGGCCAAAATGGTTATTTACCGCCATCTTAAGTGTTGGGCATGTATTTCACATGTGTAGGTTTATGGATGGCTATCCTGCTTGGTTTAATATCAGGAAGTGATGGGCAGTATATCCATCCACATTCCAGAAGAAAAGACTGTTAAAGGTCAAGGGTATCGAAATTCCATTAAATCAAAATTGGAAAATCCAGGCTCTAGTCTATACGAAGTGAGTTTATTGCCACTAGACTACACATCCTTGGCACTGCCAGGCAGCCAGAATTAGAGCTCCTAATTGCTATTGTTTGAACATAGGAGGTATAGTTAGTAAGTTTGTAGATGACACCAAATTTGGAGGTACGTGGACAGCAAAGAAGGTTACCTCAAAATACAACTGGATCTTGATCAGATGAGCTAATGGACAGAGGAGTGGCAGATGAGCTTAATTTAAATAAATGTGAGGTGCTGCATTTTGGAAAGGCAAATCAGGGCAGGATTTATACACTTAATGGTAAGGTCCTGGGGCGCGTTGCTGAACAAAGAGACCTTGGAAGTAGAGTCGCAGGTAGATAATAGTGAAGAAGGCGTTTGGTATGCTTTCCTTTATTGGTCAGAGCTTTGAGTACATGAGTTGGGAGGTCATGTTGCAGCTGTACAGGACATTGGTTAGGCCACTTTTGGAATATTGTGTGCAATTCTGGTCTTCCTCCTAATGGAAGGGCGCTGTGAAACTTGAAAGGGTTCAGAAAAGATTTATAAGGATGTTGCCAGGGTTGGAGGGTATGAGCTAGAGGGAGACGTTGAATAGGTTGGGGCTATTTTCCCTGCAGCATCAGTGACTGAGGGGTGACCTTATAGAGGTTTATATAATCATGAGGGGCATGAATAGGGTAAATAGACAAGATCTTTTCTCTGGGGTGGGGGAGTCCAGAAATAGAGGGCATAGGATTAGGGTGAGAGGGGAAAGATTTAAAAGAAACCTATGGAGCAACTTGTTCACGCAGAGGCTGGTGCATGTATGGAATGAGCTGCCAGAGGAAGTGGTGGAGGCTGGTACAATTACAACAGTTAAAAGGCACATGGATGGGTATATGAATAGGAAGGGTTTAGAGGGATATGGGCCAAGTGCTGGCAAATTGGACTTGATTAATTTAGGATATTCGGTCGGCTTGGATGAGTTGGATCGAAGGGTCTGTTTCCGTGCTGTACATCTTTATGACTCAAAAAGATATTTGCAATGGATCATTATGAAACACAACTGTTGTGTCTGTTGTGCGTCCATTGTCCTAAAGGTTGGTTGACAATCACAGTCTAAATTCAGAGACAAAGGATGACCACTGAGTTAAAATACCAATGAACATCATCAGCATGGAACAGCAGTAGAACTCCTCTCCCTAAATCAACTCCTACAGCACAATTGAACCATACACATCAGGAATATTCAAGGTTCAATTCAAGCTTCTTTCAACTCAATGCAGTCTAAATAGCAATCATTAACATGCATCTTATTCTGTCTCTCAAAACAGAATAAGTCATGTCAGACATCATATGCAGGACAAACTGGACAATGTAGCACAAGATGGTTCATTTAAAAGGAGTCATATTAGGCAAAAAAATCAAATCAATACAATTTGATATATCACCTACAGTTAGATTAGATTAATTACAGTGTGGAAACAGGCCCTTCGGCCCAACAAGTGCACACCGACCCTCTGAAGAGCAACCCACCTAGACCCATTCCCCTACGTTTACCCCTTCACCTAACACTACGGGCAATTTAGCATGGCCAATTCACCTAACCTGCACATTTTTGGACTGTGGGAGGAAACCGGAGTAAACCCACGCAGACACGGGGAGAATGTGCAAACTCCACACAAACAGCTGCCTGAGGCGGGAATTGAACCCGGGTCTCTGGCCCTGTGAGGCTGCGGTGCTAACCATTGTGCCTCCTTGTCACCCACAGTGATACAATAATATCAAAAGTGATGGGAGTTTTGCCAAGAATTTCCATTTTACGTAATAACGTAAACTCGGAGCAGGAGTAGGCCTTCAAGCCTGCTCCACCATTCAATAAGGCCATGGCTGATCTTTTTGTGGCCTCAGCTCCATTTACCCGCCCTCTCACCATAACTCTTAATTCCTTCATTGTTCAAAAAAATGTCTATCATAGCTTTAAAAATATTTACTGAAGTAGTGTCAATACTTCACCGAGCAGGGAATTCCATAGATTCTCTAGCTGAAATGTCAGAGTGAGCATATTAACTCACTCTCTTCATCAATGAGAAACTTGCCAAATCAAACTTCAATAAGTTTGTGAAGAGTTTACCAATGAGCTTCTTGGCAAATCACAGGCCTCATCTCGCCTAAAGCTGTTGACTTCTTCTGGGTTCAAGACATTGCTGCTGGAGGCTTTATCATTAGAAGACTCAATGGCAAGAAAGTAAGTCGTTTTCTTTGGGTTTTGACGGGTGGGGATCCTGGAGTGAGAAGGTTGGAAGCAAAGGCAGGAGGATGACTTGCACTGGTCACCCCTTTTCCTCCCCCAATCCCTGTCCTAAGTGGCCACAGATTGGGGCAAATGGAGCTCCCCCACGCCCAATGAGACAGGAAGCCAGCTACATTTCTCTTCTACCCGGAATGCAAGTAATCAGAGGCCTGGTGACTTGGGACCCTCAAATAGCCATGAATTGACCAACTAAGGGACTTAATTGCTGGTCAGTTGAGAAGGTCCTTATTGGAGTAACTTTAAATTGACATACTGTCCACAGTGCAATCAAAGCATCGTAATCCCCACTCTAACTTTTGGGGAGTTATCTAATGTAATACTATTACTTACTTGGATGATTGCAGACCACTCTTGCCTGTTTGGCCAAATAACTAGTAGAGTCATAGAGATATACAGCATGGAAACAGACTCTTCAGTCCAACCCGTCCATGCCGAACAGATATCCCACCTAATCCCACCATTTGGCCCATACCTCTCTAAACTCTTTCTATTCATATATCCATACAGATGCCTTTTAACTGTTGTAACTGTACCAGCCTCCACCACTTCCTCTGGCAGCTCGTTCCATACATGTACCACCCTCCTTGTGAAAAAGTTGTCCCTTAGATCAGTTTTAAATCTTTCTCTTCTCACCCTAAATCTACGCCCTCTAGTTCGGGACTCCCCCAACCCAGGGAAAAGACCTTCTCTATTTATGCTATCCATGCCCCACATGATTTTATATACCTCTATAAGGTCACCCCTCAGTCTTCAATGCTCCAGTTCACCCTATGGTAAACTAATAGAGAAAGTGAAGTCACATGGTGTACAGGATTTTCTAGCTAGGTGGATAAATAACTGGTTGAGCAACAGGAGACAAGAGAGTAGTAGTTGAAGGGAATTTCTCGAAATGGAGAAAGGTGACCAGTGGTGTTCCACAGGGGTCAGTGCTGGGGCCACTGTTGTTTGTGATATATGTAAATGATTTGGAAGAGGGTACAGTTGGTATGATCAGCAATATTGCAGATGACACGAAGATTGATGGAGTAGCAGAAAGTATAGGGGACTGGCAAAAACTACAGGAGAATATAGATAGAATGGAGAGTTGGGCGGAGAAGTGGCAGATGGAGTTCAATCCAGACAAATGTGAGGTGATGCATTTTGGGAAGTCTAATTCTAGAGCGAATTATACAGTAAATGGAAGAGCTGAAAATGTGTTGCTGGAAAAGCGCAACAGGTCAGGCAGCATCCAAGGAGCAGGAGAATCGACGGTTCGGGCATGAGCCCTTTTTCAGGAATGAGGAGGCTAAGATAAAAGGTAGGGAGGAGGGACTTCTGGGAGGGGCGTTGGAAATGCAATAGGTGGAAGGAGGTCAAGGTGAGGGTGATAGGCCGGAGTGGGGGTGGGGGCGGAGAGGTCAGGAAGAAGATTGCAAGTTAGGAAGGCGGTGCTGAGTTCGAGGGATTTGACTGAGACAAGGTGGGGGGAGGGGAAATGAGGAAACTGGAGAAATCTGAGTTCATCCCTTGTGGTTGGAGGGTTCCTAGGCGGAAGATGAGGCGTTCTTCCTCCAACCGTCGTGTTGCTATGGTCTGGCGATGGAGGAGTCCAAGGACCTGCATGTCCTTGGTGGAGTGGGAGGGGGAGTTGGAAGTGTTGAGCCACGGGGTGGTTGGGTTGGTTGGTTCGGGTGTCCCAGAGGTGTTCTCTGAAACGTTCCGCAAATAGACGACCTGTCTTCCCAATATAGAGGAGGCCACATCGGGTGCAGCGGATGCAATAAATGATGTGTGTGGAGGTGCAGGTGAATTTGTGGCGGATATGGAAGGATCCCTTGGGACCTTGGAGGGAAGTAAGGGGGGAGGTGTGGGCGCAAGTTTTGCATTTCTTGCGGTTGCAGGGGAAGGTGCCGGGAGTGGAGGTTGGGTTGGTGGGGGGTGTGGACCTGACGATGGAGTCACGGAGGGAGTGGTCTTTTTGGAACGCTGATAGGGGAGGGGAGGGAAATATATCCCTGGTGGTGGGGTCCGTTTGGAGGTGGCGGAAATGACAGCGGATGATACGCTGTATCTGGAGGTTGGTGGGGTGGTAGGTGAGGACCAGTGGGGTTCTGTCCTGGTGGCGGTTGGAGGGGCGAGGCTCAAGGGCAGAGGAGCGGGAAGTGGAGGAGATGCGGTGAAGTACATCGTCCATCACGTCGGGGGGGAAATTGCGGTCCTTGAAGAAGGAGGCCATCTGGTTTTTACGGTATTGGAACTGGTCCTCCTGGGAGCAGATGCGGCGGAGACGAAGGAATTGGGAATATGGGATGGCATTTTTACAGGGGGCAGGGTGGGAGGAGGTGTAGTCTACGTAGCTGTGGGAGTCGGTCGGTTTAAAGTAAATGTCCGTGTTGATTCGGTCGCCCGAGATAGAAATGGAAAGGTCTAGGAAGGGGAGGGAGGAGTCTGAGACAGTCCAGGTGAATTTGAGGTCGGGGTGGAAGATGTTGGTAAAGTGGATGAACTGTTCAACCTCCTCGTGGGAGCACGAGGCAGTGCCGATACAGTCATCGATGTAGCGGAGGAAAAGGTGGGGGGTGGTGCCAGTGTAGCTGAGGAAGATGGACTGTTCCACATATCTTACAAAGAGACAGGCATAGCTGGGGCCCATGCGGGTGCCCATGGCTACTCCTTTGGTTTGGAGGAAGTGGGAGGATTGGAAAGAGAAGTTGTTCAGGTTGAGGACCAGTTCAGTCAGTCGAAGGAGGATGTCAGTGGAAGGGTAATGGTTGGTACGGCAGGAAAGGAAGAAGCGGAGGGCTTTGAGTCCTTCGTGATGGGGGATGGAGGTGTACAGGGACTGGATGTCCATGGTGAAGATAAGGCGTTGGGGACCAGGGAAGCGAAAATCATGGAGGAGGTGGAGGGTGTGGGTGGTGTCCCGAACGTAGGTGGGGAGTTCTTGGACTAAGGGGGACAGGACCGTGTCGAGGTATGCAGAGATGAGTTCGGTGTCTCAGCCTGCTCCTGCCCCACCGAATTCATCTCCGCATACCTCGACACGGTCCTGTCCCCCTTAGTCCAAGAACTCCCCACCTACGTTCGGGACACCACCCATGCCCTCCACCTCCTCCATGATTTTCGCTTCCCCGGTCCCCAACGCCTTATCTTCACCATGGACATCCAGTCCCTGTACACCTCCATCCCCCATCACGAAGGACTCAAAGCCCTCTGCTTCTTCCTTTCCCGCCGTACCAACCAGTACCCTTTCACTGACACCCTCCTTCGACTGACTGAACTGGTCCTCAACCTGAACAACTTCTCTTTCCAATCCGCCCACTTCCTCCAAACCAAAGGAGTAGCCATGGGCACCCGCATGGGCCCCAGCTATGCCTGCCTCTTTGTAGGATATGTGGAACAGTCCATCTTCCGCAGCTACACTGGCACCATCCCCCACCTTTTCCTCCGCTACATCGATGACTGTATCGGCGCCTGCCTCGTGCTCCCATGAGGAGGTTGAACAGTTCATCCACTTTACCAACACCTTCCACCCCGACCTCAAATTCACCTGGACCGTCTCAGACTCCTCCCTCCCCTTCCTAGACCTTTCCATTTCTATCTCGGGCGACCGAATCAACACGGACATTTACTATAAACCGACCGACTCCCACAGCTACTGAGACTACACCTCCTCCCACCCTGCCCCCTGTAAAAACGCCATCCCATATTCCCAATTCCTTCGTCTCCGCCGCATCTGCTCCCAGGAGGACCAGTTCCAATACCGTACAACCCAGATGGCCTCCATCTTCAAAGACCGCAATTTCCCCCCAGACATGATCGACGATGCCCTCCACCGCACCTCCTCCACTTCCCACTCCTCCGCCTTTGAGCCTCGCCCCTCCAACCGCCACCAGGACAGAACCGCACTGGTCCTCACCTACCACCCCACCAACCTCCAGATACAGCATATCATCCGCTGTCATTTCCGCCACCTCCAAGCGGACCCCACCACCAGGGATATATTTCCCTCCCCTCCCCTATCAGCGTTCCGAAAAGACCACTCCCTCCGTGACTCCATCGTCAGGTCCACACCCCCCACCAACCCAACCTCCACTCCCGGCACCTTCCCCTGCAAACGCAAGAAATGCAAAACTTGCGCCCACACCTCCCCCCTTACTTCCCTCCAAGGTCCCAAGGGATCATTCCATATCCGCCACAAATTCACCTGCACCTCCACACACATCATTTATTGCATCCGCTGCACCCAATGTGGCCTCCTCTATATTGGGGAGACAGGCCGTCTACTTGCGGAACGTTTCAGAGAACACCTCTGGGACACCCGGACCAACCAACTCAACCACCCCGTGGCTCAACACTTCAACTCCCCCTCCCACTCCACCAAGGACATGCAGGTCCTTGGACTCCTCCATCGCCAGACCATAGCAACACGACGGTTGGAGGAAGAACGCCTCATCTTCCACCTAGGAACCCTCCAACTACAAGGGATGAACTCAGATTTCTCCAGTTTCCTCATTTCCCCTCCCCCCACCTTGTCTCAGTCAAATCCCTCGAACTCAGCACCGCCTTCCTAACCTGCAATCTTCTTCCTGACCTCTCCGCCCCCACCCCCACTCTGGCCTATCACCCTCACCTTGACCTCCTTCCATCTATCGCATTTCGAACGCCCCTCCCAGAAGTCCCTCCTCCCTACCTTTTATCTTAGCCTGCTGGACACACTTTCCTTATTCCTGAAGAAGGGCTCATGCCCGAAACGTCGATTCTCCTGCTCCTTGGATGCTGCCTGACCTGCTGCGCTTTTCCAGCAACACATGTTCAGCTCTGATCTCCAGCATCTGCAGTCCTCACTTTCTCCCAGTAAATGGAAGAGCCTTGTGAAAAGTTGATGAGCTCAGAGATCTGGGAGTTCAGGTCCATTGTACTCTGAAGGTTGCTGCATAGATGGATAGAGTGTTCATGAAGGCATACGGTATGCTTGCCTTCATCGGACGGGGTATTGAGTATAAGAACTGGCAGGTCATGTTAAAATTGTGCACGACGTTGGTTCGGCCACATTAGAATACAGTGTACAGTTCTGGTTGCCACATTACCAAAAGGATGTGGATGCTTTGGCGATGGTGCTGAGAAGGTTTACAAGGATGTTGCCTGGTATGGAAGGTGCTAGCTATGAAGAGAGGTTGAGTAGGTTAGGTGTGCTTTCATTAGGAAAAAGGAGATTGAGGGGGGACCTGATTGAGGTCTGTAAAATCATGAAGGGTATAGACAGGGTGGATAGAAATAAGCTTTTTTCCAGGGTGAAGGATTCAATAATGAGAGGTCACACTTTCAAAGTGAAAGGTGAAAAGTTTAAGGGGATACACGCGGCAAGTACTTCACACAGAGGACGGTAGGTGCCTGGGACACGTTGCCAGTAGAGATAGTAAAGGCAGGCACAGTAGATTCATTTAAGATGCGGCTAGACAGATGCAGGAGTAGGTAGGGAGCAGAGGGGTACAGATGCTTAGGAACTGGGCAACAGGTTTCAACAGTAGATTTGGATCGGCACAGGCTTAAAGAGCCAAAGGGCCTGTTCCTGGGCTGTAAATTTTCTTTGTTCTTTGTTCTTTGAAAACAGCCCCAGCCTATTCAGCCTCTCCCTACAACCCAACCCTCCAACCCTGGCAACATCCTTGTAAATCTATTCTGAACCCTTTTAAGTTTCACAACGCCCTTAGGAAGGAAACCAGAATTGCACACAAAATTCCAAAAATGGCCTAACCAATGTCCTGTGCAGCTGTTGCATGACTTCCCAACTCCTATACTCGATGCTCTAACGCAAGCCCAAAGACAGGCTCATCCAACACCAAATCTTTCATGTAATCAGGAGTAAGAGTTGCGCTAGATTTTTCTTCCTCACCCAATCCAGAAGCATGAGGAATAAACTGTAGCATTTGGGGCAGTGCAGGAATTATGCCTGAAATCTGTCCATGTTACACTACACCCACATTATGTTTACTCATTGAGGTAACAAGGTTGACGATCCCCTACTGAAGATTGTCTGTTCTCTCAGCATCTTGGTGAAACATTCAGCACAAAAAGGAATATGAGCTGACTGTACATGGATCTAAATTACACACCTGAGGAAGACCACAAACCTTTCTTTAGCAACAATGCAAGTAGATGCAATGTAACTACAGCTTAACAATCACAATGCTGCATAAATACTGTCACATCAGCAGAATCAGATGCAGTTTAAAGATAAAAGCTGCTCCATGAGCTGTCAGTTTTACTGTTGCTTCCTATTGTACACGCTCTGCATTTATTGTAAAGTGATATTATTGTATAATAATTTAAAGACAGGTAAGTACATAATTTCACTTACGGAGTGACAAGTTTCACCAGTCTCTTATTTAGATGAAATTAAATGAGTATTCCACATGGTTGAGAAAGGGATAAGCAAAGGATGTAATACAAAAAATGTGACAGCAAACACCATTTTAAAAGGTTTAACCTTCACTCACTACAAATTACTAACACATGTTTCACAAAGTTCATGGACCTTTATAAACAGGTTATAGTTCTGCACTAAACAATTTGCTACACCGTTCTCAATTATAGTGATTTAATAACTTTATTGTAATGAACATACATTTACAAAAATATTGCACCTTGCTATCAGACAATTGGGGTTTATAATAGAGCAATTCAGCTCTGTGAAACAGGTAAGTGCTGATTTATAATGGACACTTAAAATGAAGTGTTACTTACTGAGCAAATCAGTGTAGAAAAAAACTCCAAAGACCAGAAAGCATGTTTAATGAAAATACGGATGTGCATTTCTGTTAAAATCATGCTGCCAGGTCACTGAACCCTAAGGAATTATAGTGATTGTAACAATGTGCTCTTGCATTGTAATTTTTGGGAGTCTTTCTTCCGGTAATAGACTATATCCTGCTGCCAGTCTACATAGAGCATAGCTAAGCTCAGGCAATTAGATGTGGGGTTTCCAATATCTAATAAATGTCAAAAGAGTGCACATAAAAAGCATTTTTTTAATCAAGCGAGCAAAAACCAGAGCATCTGGAAGTTCTTTCAATGGAAAGACACATTCCATTTTTTTTTCAAAAAGCATCTGAATGGTAGAATCATTATTAAAAATTGCTTTAAATCAGCAATTGGAACAATAAGATTGTCAAAATAAATATCCAGTCAGCTTATGAAAGAAAACAGGTTATTATTGAGATGACTTCTGCAAATGACTTTATATATGCATTAATGTAAAGTAACTTCTTGCAGAATGATTTATTTGCCAGCATTACATTGTTAGAATGGTTGGGTGAAATGGCTTAAGTGACATTTGTACTAGCAGATGACATGGACTTAGATCCTACTATTAAATTTTATTCCTAGAAATGAATAAGGCCCAGGGGTAGCCAATGGTTTTGTTTCTTTCAGTTCAGTCAAACACCATACTAAAGTTTTCAAGAACAGGAATAATGTTACATTTCTAATATCTTACTTCAAAGTATGTTGTATGAATAAAGAAGCATGACACTACCCTTGTTCAAATTGCTGTGGCAATAAGACATAGTGATACTCTGACCAGGAACTGGAAAAACTGAGGTGCTGAATGAGTCCCATATTTAGAACTGGTAGAAAATTGGAATTGAAAGGAAGCATAATTCAGATTAAAGTATAGCATTTGTACTGTATGCAGAGAGTGACAGGAGGGGTCAAGCAACAGTAGAATTAACAGCATCCCAACATAGTATTAGTTCACACGAATACTGACACATCTATCAAATGTATACTTATAAACAGTCGATTAAAATATTTTTCAACTAAAAATTACCATAAAAAAACTATTGAAACAGATAGCAACTTGCTTCACACATTGTGTAAAATCATTAATACTAATACATTCTTCACAATATTCATTGAAATATTGTGCAGTTATCACAAATGAAAACTATTCTGCAACTAATATTATTTAACTGCTGATATTAAAGAGTAAAAATGAATTGGCTAATGGCAAAGTTAAAGTAATACTACCTGTATTTGGAAAATCAAGTGTAAATCTAATTAAACCATTGAGATTTCACTTAGAAAGAGCAGCATGCCGAAAGAGTTTTCTCAAATTCAGTTCTTTCCTTCCAACATTTTGTCATTTACAAATTAGATCCCTTCTGTTAAGTTCTGTCTACATTTTCTGTAGTTTGCACAAAATTCTCCCTCAACTCCAATCATCCGGCTTCGTCTCATTTTGTTATGAGTCCTCTCCAAAGTGCTACTGACAAGTGCATTCCATTTTTAAACTTCAAATGGGCCAATTAAATGACTATAAGTATAGTGTGATTTATTACCTTTGGTTTCCAGGCATATGTATGAAGCTGGATGTACTATTTGGTACTTGTACCTACATTTCAATAAAATTGACTAACAGAAAAAATATTCCCTGAACTTTCCATACGAAAACAGTGTTCTCAATTATTCACTTCTTTAATAAAAAACTGTAAAGTAAATATGTTGAGTTAATTTATTGCATTTTTTTCTTATAAAATGGAGTTTGGTACAGAACTTGAACCCAGTCTGTACAAAGTAGGTTATTGCTCAGTTTTTGCCATGGATTGTGTTTAGACCGAATTACAGAATGAAGAATGGGTTGTGGCACAGACATAAGGATTTTCTATTTTTAACTGTAGTTTATAATAATCTTGATCCAACCATAACATTTACTGGCAAACCAGTCATTTGTTTACGAGTATTCAGCTGGATCAGCCTGTTATTACCAATACAAATACCCTTCTTGGCACCCAAGCTCGGCCCCTGTCCGAAAGAGCCTGCAGTTGGCAGACCTCCTTAATTGCATATACCATTTCAATGCAGCTATGAGTTTGGTATAATGATTCAAAAAGCTTATTTAATAGCTGCACTGATTTCAACTTTTGAAAAAGTTTATTTTCTCCTCTTTTCTGGCATCAGTTGCAGTACAATTACACGAATGTCAGCCATTCATCATGTGTAAGTAAAGATTGTTGGACATTGAATCATAAGGAAGAAGCTATATTCTATGTTTCCACACAACATTCATGCCCGACAGGAGTCACTTAATTGGGATTAAGATTTTAAATATTCGCTGCCTTATTTTCAATTTTGACACTAGGGATACCCAGATCAACTATCGCACAGCTATTGTTACCATAACTGACAGCAGAAAACTCAGCATAGACCATGTATCAATACTGGGACCTACACTGTGTGGCTAATATTTTGACTGAATTATTAGGAAAACTTTCAGCTTAACTGGCAGCATTACTGCCCACTAAGGTCAGCTAGGTTGCTTAATCATAGTCACTAAGTATTAGCTGCAGTGATTTCCAGCTTCTTTTGATTTTCAGCAAGGTGCAAGCTACAATTGTGTTAAAGTAATAAGAACTTTGTTTGATTTCACCAAGAGGAGTTTGAGGCACAATCGAGCATTTTTAAAAATTACAGGTATCATATATGTTTATTAGATTAGATTCCCTACAGTGTGGAAACAGACCCTTCGGCCCAACAAGTCCACACCGACCCTCCGGAGAGTAACCCACCCAGACCCATTTCCCTCGGACTAATACACCTAACACTGTGGGCAATTTAGCACGGCCAATTCACCTGGCCTGCACATCTTTGGATTGTGGAAGGAAACCGAAGCACCCGGAGGAAACCCACACAGGCATGGAGAGAATGTGCAAACTCCACACAGTTACCCGAGGCTGGAATTGAACCTGGGTCCCTGGTGCTGTGAGGCTGCAGTGCTAACCACTGTGCCACAATGCTGCCCATTTATTAGGTGCTTTTGTAACAACAGAATTGCTCTGTATACTTACAAGTCTTAAGTACATGCTGTAAGGCAAAATACCTATCCGTACCAGGACCAACCTTGATAGTCTCCTAGTGTAGGCAGAAATGAATCGTATCGTCAACTGAGTGAGAAACCAATATAGTAATTGTACATAAAAGTTAAAGTCTCATCTGAAATACTCAAAATGCATCAAGCAATTTAAAGGGTTTCATAATTCCAGAGAACCAGAACCGGAATAAAACCAGTAATTACAAAATGTCATATTTACATCTGCATAATGTTCAATATTTCAAAAACTTTACTCAGAAGGTGATGAACAGTAGTCCACCACAACATATGATTTGCATAGTTAAGGCCAATTCGATGTTTTGTGAGTGAGAACAATGTGGCCTCATCAGAACGCATCAATGGTCAGTGTAGAAATCATTTCTTCATCAGAAATTTGTGATCTGACAATGCAGATATGTGAAAACGATACCCCACTGATAGCAGGTCACACCTGTGGTGTAGCTATCCATTATGCTGGATATTAATCCGTCATTCTTTCAATGCATTCTATGTGTAAACATAAAACACAAAAATGAAATCTCTGGAGACAAAACTGTGCAAGGAGGCAGACAAAATTCACTGCGTAGCTGCCCATCTCTGCTCATTTTGATTATTTTTCAAGTATTGTATAGAGATTGGTGGGCAGAATTATCACTTCATGTAATGCAAAGTAATCAATGAATGTGAATTTTGGAATATTGTCCTGATTTAAACCATGGTTATAGAATTCACATTTTAGGACTGTTGCAAAATAAACCTGTAATAACACTCTGAGGACCAGCAGCATTTTGGCCTCCAAATGCATTTGCAACGGTGGCAAGTCTGGGCTTATGCATGAACTATACTTAAAGCAGTGAATCTGAAATATAGAAAATCTGTGCAGGAGTAGGCCATTCAGCCCTTCAACCCTGTTTTGCCATCCTATATGTTCATGGCTGATCATCAATATAATGATTATTCAATTGTTAAAGTGTTGCTAATTTCCACCATAGCTGCTCACATTTTGTGGAAAACCTGCCTCTGTACTTTGCTTTCCCCAGTTGGGAAAATAAATAGAATCTCAATCATAACCTGAAGTATAAGTCTCAGGCAACTGGGCTATCAAATCAGAAAGATTGGAAGAGAAATGATTTGATAATGTTAGACTGAGGTTCTAGCTACATGTTTTGGTGCTACAGGTAAATCATAATGACCACTTGCTTCCATCAGAACAAGCAATGGAATCAATTAATGTTAATTAGTTAATGCTATTCCCCTAAATGCCACAAAAAACTGGCTAACTGGCCACTGATCTCATTACTGGTTGTGCAATCTTTCTGTCTACAAGTTGTTGCCATATTTGCTTATAAAGGAGTTATTGTTGAAGAAATTCTCCAGACTCAGATCTTGAGCACTGACAAAGTTTATTACATGGTATCATAGGAAGCCCACCTGTCCATAAGAAAGAGATTGGTGTAACTTCAAAGCGTTACAGAATACAAGGGATTATATAATGCATAAAATGCGGAGCTAACAGTTGCTCAGTCAGACACAGAACCACAAGGTAGTTGCAGGATGGCCTATGTGAACATACACCAGACAAAGTTGAGATCTAGCCAAAACTATACATTAATGAGTTATTGTTCAACAGGTCTTGAACCGATGCACACTACATTTGCACGCTGATTAGCAGGTGTCTACAGATAAACAGTTCACAAGTTATGTGGGAAGAGCAGACTTTCTCATAGCTAAGGCCACCTGACAGCAATGGGCCAAACAAAGGCAAAAGCAGTACCATGACTGACTAAAAATGGCTGCAAACAGCCAGCAAAAAAAAAACTTTAACAGTTTACCCAGAGAATTCACTGCATGTAGTATTCTGCAAGGTTTTGAGAGATGGAATAACGAACTTTTTCTCTCTTCCAGCTCTGCTCACTGACCCTGTGTTTTTTAGTGATTGAAAACAGCTGATCAGCTAATCAGTTCTTCTCAATAATAAAACCTGAAAAATGGTATTCTGACAGGCTGTTTAAAAATGTTTGTAACTTTGAAAGCACAAATCCTTTTTGGCAATGTTTTCTACCTGCTGCTTTGTATCCTGTTTGAGACCACTTCATCTCTGTGCCTTCTAAGACATGGTTGGTGAAAAGCCCATTCCATACAATGAGCATAAATGTAACTGTTGTTCTAATGATAACCAAACAATATCTGCTGGCCATAAGGAATGTAAACAGAAACCACAAAATGCTTAATGTCCTAATTTTTTCAAGGACTTGAGTGCCGTGCTTCACAGAATTACATTATGCCTAAAAAATTCCATTTTACTTTGAAAAGTAATAGACAATTTAGGTTTAAGTACAAATAAATTATCATAGGACAAAAACAAATATCCATAACAATACCTTCAACTTATTTTATATCCTGGCAAATGGAGTACGTTAAATATGGGGTTACCCTGTTAAGACAGAAATGAGGAAACTTCTTTTCTTTCAGACTGTTGGGAGTCCTTGAAAATCCCTTTCTCAAAAGGCAATGGACACAGATTCTTTAAATATTTTTATGGCAGAGGTACATGGATTTTTGATTATCAAGGCAATAATACATTACCGGGATATGCAAAAACGTAGAGTTGGGTTGAAAACCAGATCAACCATGACCTTCTTGAGTGGCAGTGTCGGCTGAAAGGGCCAAGTTGCCCACTCTAGTTCATAGCTGAAAAATATATTGCTGGAAAAGCGCAGCAGGTCAGGCAGCATCCAAAGAGCAGGAGAATCGAAGTTTCGGGCATAAGCCCTTCTTCAGGAATGAGGAGGGTGTGCCAAGCAGGCTAAGATAAAAGGTAGGGAGGAGGGACTTGGGGGAGGGGCATTGGGAAGGCGATAGGTGGAAGGAGGTTAAGGTGAGGGTGAGAGGGTGGAGAGGGGGTGGGGGCGGAGAGGTCGGGAAGAAGATTGCAGGTCAAGAAGGCGGTGCTGAGACCGAGGGTTGGGACTGAGATAAGGTCGGGGGGAGGGGAAATGAGAAAGCTCGAGAAATCTGAGTTCATCCCTTGTGGTTGGAGGGTTCCTAGGCAGAAGATGAGGCACTCTTCCTCCAGGCGTCGTGTTGCCATGGTCTGGTGATGGAGGATGCCAAGGACCTGCATGTCCTTGGCGGAGTGGGAGGGGGAGTTAAAGTGTTCAGCCACAGGGCGATTGGGTTGGTTGGTGCGGGTGTCCCAGAAGTGTTCTCTGAAATGTTCCGCAAGTAGGTGGCCTGTCTCCCCAATGTAGAGGAGGCCACATCGGGTGCAGTGGATGCAGTAAATGATGTGTGTGGAGGTGCAGATGAATTTGTGACAGATATGGAAGGATCCCTTGGGGCCTTGGAGGGAAGTGAGGGGGGAGGTGTGGGCGCAAGTTTTGCATTTCTTGCGGTTGCTGGGAGTGGAGGTTGGATTGGTGGGGGGTGTGGATCTGACGAGGGAGTCGCGGAGGGGGTGGTCTTTCCGAAACGCTGATAGGGGAGGGGAGGGAAATATATCCTTGGTGGTGGGGTCTGTTTGGAGGTGGCGGAAATGACGAAAGATGATACGATGTATCTGGAGGTTGGTGGGGTGGTAGGTGAGGACCAGTGGGGTTCTGTCCTGGTGGCGATTGGAGGGGCGGGGTTCAAGGGTGGAGGAGCGGGAAGTGGAGGAGATGCAGTGGAGAGCATCGTCGACCATGTCTGAGGGGAAATTGCGGTCTTTGAAGAAGGAGGCTATCTGGGTTGTTCAGTATTGGAATTGGTCCTCCTGGGAGCAGATGCGGCGGAGGCGAAGGAATTGGGAATATGGGATGGCGTTTTTACAGGGGGCAGGGTGGGAGGAGGTGTAATCTAGGTAGCTGTGGGAGTCGGTCGGTTTATAGTGAATATCCGTGTTGAGTCGGTCACCCGAGATAGAAATGGAGAGTTCTAGGAAGGGGAGGGAGGAGTCTGAGACAGTCCAGGTAAATTTGAAGTCGGGGTGGAAGGTGTTAGTAAAGTTCAACCTGCTCGTGGGAACACGAGGTAGCGCCGATACAGTCATCAATGTAGCGGAGGAAAAGGTGGGGGGTGGTGCCAGTGTAGCTGTGGAAGATGGACTGTTCCACATATCCGACATATCTAGTTCATATGTACTGAAACTAGTGCTGCAATGTAATGTCATGGTTAGATTTGCCCACACAAAAAGACCCACATTCTCCTCTGTATTTTACATAATATTTGTGTCATCATGAAAATAAATTGTATGTAATCTGTAAATACCAAATTAGGTAAAGTAGGACCTATCCACTACTTGACATTACAAGGTATTAATGTCAGGTCGTGGATCACATCACACATTAAGGATGTTAAGCATGCATAAAATATAGCACCCAAAGTAGTCTGCAAACAACAGTATAAATCAAAACCATAGATCATGAGGGGGAGTTCAAGGCTGAAATCTAATCTGGAGGGTCAGATGATGGTTATAAACTTTGCACTGTCTTGCAAAGCTATTCATTAAGTTACAAATCATATTCCCAAAATTATCCATCATTTGCCATATACATCAACTAAAGTTCAGTTAAAAAAAAACTTAAGAACAAAAATGTTCAGAAATCAATAACAAGTATGTAGGATGTTTGTAAAATAACACTCTCAGCCAGTATCCCTCATAATTCATTTAGTACTTGAAGTTACACTTTCTTTCCTATGTGGTTTCAGTTAGTCACAGATATTAGCATGTACTAAAAATGTTAAAGGTTTACTCTTGACTACATTACCATTTCTTTTAAATACACCATGTATTTGTCTCACACATATTTAAGTCAAACTTTTTCTGAAATACTTTTTGAATTAGTTGGAAGTGAAAGGTCTATACATTTTTTGCCAATAGCCCTCAGGTGTTCATGGCAATAGCTCTATCAGACTGGAACATTTTGTAGCCAAACCGCTGGAGCTAATAAAAAAAATCAAAGAACCCTCAAACTTCACTCAGGAAGCTGGCAAGAATCAGTCTTCCTGTCAGGCTGTTAAAGCCACAAACTAACCCATGAGCCCAAACAGTCACACCCACTCACAAAATTGCGTACAATTTGCTAATGATTCCTCTTTCTAAATTAACTTAGAGCTTTACTTCAAATTTATTTGAATGATTCCACAGGGGACCACTGGTTGGAGTTAATGCGAATCTCCAGAATAAAACCACATCAGACTCCAAATGCAGCCTGACACAGCAGGTTAGTGAGTTTTCTAATTGTCAGAGTGAAAAACATTCACACGTGGCTTTAATTTGTTAAGTGTTTATAGCTATCACTCACTGAGTACTGGAATATCAACCTGCAAACAAAATAACAAAAACAAATGAGAGCCAGCAAGATAGAAAATGCAAGGTTATATTTCAAAACAAAAAGAATACCAATCATTCGGACCAATTCTGAAGAAAAATTTACATTCTCGATCAGTCACAGCTTTTTGAATTTCCTTCTTCATTACCAATCAGCTGCAAGTATTCTTAATAGAACACTTAATAAAACAGTAAAAGATGAATCACTTTTAAAATTTTAAAAACCGTACCTTAGTGACGCTTCAATCCCTCTCTTTCTAGAAATAGGTATGATTGGCAGTAGAATATAATCAGAATTCCACTTTCTACAGTCTCACTTTTCATCATCAAAGACAATCGTGATTTCTTTTTACCAGAGAAAATTAACAACTGTCTATCATTGGCACTAAATATGGTAATTCAAAAGAAACCATATGGTCTTGACGTTTTATGTACTGTGAATAACACTAAGGCCAAAATTGACTTTGGTGAAATGGGAAGTTTTAATATTAATGGTATCCCTACCTAAGATCCCACAAAGATTTGCATCTCCAGTGCACTGAAAAATGTTTGCCAAAAAGCAATGCAACAGGATCTACCAAAGACCATGGTGCACAAGGGTTTGAAGTTTTTTTAATTCCATCTGGACAAAGAATTTGGGACACTTTTCAATGTTAAAGACAGTACATAAATGTAATATCTTGCTGCTGCTATGTTGGAATACAAATGCAACAAAGCATATCTCAATAATAAAAAGATATTCGAGTGTGACTGAAAAAGACATTCTGTTGGAACTTTTCATCTTGTACTCATCTGGATAATTCACAAGAATAAAAACATGAGGGCGAAACTAACATTAAAACAGTATGAGAGCAGAATGCTGACTAGTTACCAAGTGGATGCTGCATAGCAGAGGTATTGTCATGGAGAATGTAGCAGTTAAGGATGACTGACAGTTAGCTACATGTCTTTGTTTAAATGTTATGTCAAAAACATATGCCTCTACCCATCTGAGTGCACTTGCCAATGAGTCAGCATTCTCCATTCATACTTTACAGATGACAGTTTTCCTCTTAAATTGGTCTTTCTTGCAAATGGTGCTGATGGGTGAGTGACAAAAAGCTTTGATAGAATGTTTCTTTCTAATATCAATACTGAACACACTACTGGCAGGCCCGTACTACAAATCACTATTAGAGCAATACAAATTAAGAACAAATTCAATGGATAAAAAAGTGGTGATTATTGTTTGTGAGGTTTGTCTATTGACCCAGTGAATAAATACGCTTTTTCATGCGGCAGAATTGTCCCTATACAGAGAGAAAATTAATTAGCTTTCTCTGCATTAAAGGGGAAAAAAACTTTGCCTGTGTTGTTAATTCAGATTATTGGTTGAAGAAGGATTGGACATACCAATGATTGTTTTTGTGCAAGCAACTTTGACCAAAATGACTCAGCAAGGCCATATGTGAAGAATAAGCACAGAATACATTCTAGGAGCTATTAATACTTGTGAAGTCATATTATTTTCAATGTTTACTCACTTAACAGTAATACCCTAAAGCACTGCACTTCTGTATAATTAATGAAGTGTGCTTGAAGTCTGGTTGCAAGTTGCTCATCTTTTCTGTTTTAATAAAATGCCAGAAGTCAAACAACACCAAGTTATAGTCCAACAGGTCTATTTGAAATCACAAGCTTCCAAAGCGCTGTTCTTTTATTGGGTGAAGTCCCTTCATCAGCTTGACTTCACCTGATGAAAGAGCAGTGCTCCAAAAGCTTGTGATTTCAAATAAACCTGTTGGATTGTAACCTGGTGTTGTGTGATTTCTGACTTTGTCCACCCCAGTCCAACACCGGCACCTCCACCTCATTAATAAAATGCAATTATGACCCACATTTACATTTTGTAATGGAAATTATGTTAAGAAATGTCAACTCGTGAAATAACATCAGTAGCCTAACAAAAAAGAAATGCACGATTTCAAGTTTTTTTCTTTTTTTTTGAAATCAGCTTTTATTAGGAAACAATAAAGCTCCCTCCCTGTAAATAACCGTACGTAAAATAGAGCTTTTGTTATTAATATGCCAGTGAACATTCAGATAATACACTCGCATCCATCATGCAGCCCAGTTGTATTTCCAAATAACTGCAATGTCAACAAATGGTATGGCTCTTATGATGAAACTTGTTAGCAATAGTGCATGGATCATTCCTTCCTTGTCAGAGGTCTTGAAGTTTGTCATAGTAGAAATGATCCTCTAAAATATACAGCTGTTCCTTCCTCATTTCATTTGAACTAATTGTGATATATCTCTGAAGCCCAACTCCTAATTTAGTCGATGAAATGATTGTCATAATCAGTATTATATACCTCCCTTAATACTGGTTGAGGAATGTGTTAGCTGATAGGAGGGCCATCCACTTTCCTTCAGATCACCAAAGGAGGCCATGGTGGCAGACATTGCCAGACTGGATGGAGGCATCCACTCCAATCAGTGCAGTGTCCCCAGTGTGGAAAACCATCCTGTATTGCTGAAAGGAAGTCAATGACCTTCTGCTCTCCTCAAGCGTAAGTGCTACCATCTTTTCTCCACTACCGCCCTCTCACCATAACTCTGCTACCACACACACTTTCTACAAAGGCTAATGGTTTGACACTATCACTACTAAATGTACCATTTTCCCTCAATGGCTCTCATCTCATCCTCCTAAACTGCTAAGCTTTCCTGCTCTCTGTGCTACCTACTCACTCAGAAGAAACTCCTTCCAATATCACTACTAACTGCTCTTCCAGCCACTTTCTTCTCACTCATTTCCTCCTTTAGGCAGGGTGGAGGTGACTTAGAAAAAGTCTCTCATGCTATACCAAATCCCACAATTATATTTGGAGTTGTTCTCTTTCACAGTCACTAACCCCCCTAAATCTTATTATAATAGTTGCAATTCCCCCACTTGTGTTTCCCATTTTTCCCAACACATCACACCTCAATAACCCTTTGACATTTACTGTCCAAACTCATCAGGCTGACTGTAGACAATCCACTGGAATAAAATTGGAGGATGCCCTTGACTGAGTGTAGTGGTAGCCCTTCACTGACGATAGTATCCCTTATCACAATGAAGGGCTACTCTGTAACCAACTTTCAGACATGGCTATTTAACTGAAGTACATGCAATGTATTTGTCACATAAGCTACTGCCACATGCTGGAACAATGTGTATCACAGCAACAATATCTACCTTTTGACCATTTTGTGCTGGCAAGTATTCTCTGGTTTTCTGTCTGCACTAAATGGCAAAATAAAGAGATGCTGTGGGCATCCACGAAAGTACAAAGTGTGTGAGCACTTAGAAAGCAAGTGAAGAGTCCTCAGATGCATCCTCTGCAGATACATGATAGCTGTGTAAATCCCTGCATACAGAGCAACCTGATAGCAGAGTTTTAGTGTAAGGTGTCAGTGATCTCCAAAGTGTAGTGGTAAAGACCTGACGTGTGTTCTGAGGTGGTCAGGGATCTGTCATAATGTTGGGGCTTTGCCAATGCTCACTTCTGTAGCCATTGAGCATGCCAAAAGCAGTTGGGGAATAATGACCATCATGGAAGTTCAGAGAAGACACTGGCAAACCACAGACTCCGGATAACCACTCTGATTGGCACCATCTAGTTTCTCACTAGTACCTGGGGAAATCAGAAATTGTGTAGAAATGTTGTTAGATAATGAGATGCTAATCAATGCAAATAGGGTCCACGCTGCATACTAGTTAAATTCTCATCCGACCATTGAAAGCTTAAAGGAAAAATTTGATTTTTTTTCTCAACATTGAAAATCTCATTTTTCCATTCTCACAACTTTTTCATCACTGCCCATACCACTTAAGGAAAATTTCAATGATATGAAATGGTACTGCGCTACATCACTGCAGGGACTCCTTTGTAACCTGGGTTCCCTCAGGGGAGAAATTAATCTTTACTTTTCTGCTACTTTTCCATTAAACGCTAAGCTCCGCATTGGGGCAATGCGCTGATGATGCACTCAGATCAAATCTTATGAATAATACGCAGTCAGGGCATTAATATGCTCCCAAGGGTTAAGTGTAAGTGTCTTTCAACTTTGACTATCATGTTTGATACTGCAAAATATTCCTAACATAGGTGAAATTAGAATGGTCCCCTTCCAAAAGACTGCAGCACCCAAAATTTATGGTCAGTTGTGGTCCTGTGTTTTCATTCGCCCATTCTTCTTCTTCTTCATGCTGAACTAATCCCCACTTCCTATGCCAAGGATTTTGTGGCTGCTCTTAATTACGTTATTAAAACTTGGTATACCACAAATTTCATACTAAATTTGTGCCCTCAGCATCGGAGATTTGATACAAAAAAAGTAGCGCACAGCAAGCCACACAGTGATTCAACTGTCTCCACCCAAACCAGGACCTGGAGGACAGCCCAGTGTAACAGCAGCACTTAACACAACACCACAGAATACTCCATGACATCACAACAAACACTGCAATTATCGGTGAAGAAATGCTCAAAGTCCTCTTGGAGAAACTGATCCTCTTGGGAGCTGGTATTGTGTGTGCACAGCCAGAGTGGTCACACATCATACCTTCACTCGCTCCATATAATCAGACAGTGTGTCTGATTTACATTGTTAAAGTATCTGTAACTTAGCTTTGTAGTCTAACAATCTGGAAATCAGTAACTTGGATGATGCAGCTTGCCGTGAGACGGGATTTTGTTGAGATCAGACTTCAGTGCATCTGGATTTGACATCACGGTATTAAGCAGTGACAAATTGCTGCTGCGCATTTCAATCAGTGTTGAATTATATGATGGTGAACCACAATAAATACTGGAAAAACTTAATAGTTTAGGTAGCATCTGTGAAAAAGAAACTGGACTTTTCATGGACACAACCTTTTAAATCAATACTGGGAAAAGTTAGAAATGTAACAGATGTTAGCACAGTGACAATGAGAATAATGGCTAAACAGCAGAAGTGATACAATGGAAGACACAAGAAATTAAATGACAAAACTGGTGCATGAGGACACCCAGGTCTCAATTCATCTCCCTGTTTCAAAATCTTTCACCATTCAGATAACAATCTGCCTTCATGCTTTACTACCAAAGCACAGTAGCCGGTACTGCAAAGCCAAAAAGGGTGGTAATATGACAAGGAAACAAAAGATATGCCAAGAGGAGGTGTAAATGGCAGAATGTTGAACAGCTGCCATCTAAAATTATTTACTATTCTGGATCAGTTTCTTGAATGGATGTGAAACTAAACCAAGTTGCCTAGTTCTCAAAACCCACGCTGACAATCACTGAATGGCTTTCTGGCACAGCTGCAATTTAGATTAGATTTTAATCTAACATTTAAAACTGTTACTTAATTCTGTTCTCTCTTCCTTTCCTAAAGATAGTTGCTTAATTCCAGTTCCACAGGCACTGGATTTTATAACCAATGCTAGACCTTCAGCTGAGAGCCAAGGCTAAAGTCTACAGGATACTTGACTGCAGGACAGCAATATCAGAAACATTGAACACAGAAGCATGAGGAGGCAATTCAGCCCTTCCAGCCTGTTCCATCATTCAACTCAGTACTGTTTCTGTTTTCTCCCCACAACTCCTTCTTGAAAACATTCAGTATTTTGGCCTCAACTACCTTCTGTGACAGGGAATTCTACAGGCTCACCACTCTCTAGGTGAAGAAACTTCTCATCTTAGTCCTAAGTGGCCTACCCCATACCCTTAGACTGTGCCCCTAGCAATGAACTCCCTGGTCATGAACGTTCTTCCTGCATTTATCTTACCTAGTCCTGTTAGAATTTTATAAGTTTCTCTGAGATCTCCCCTCATTCTTCTAAATTCCAGTGACGATAATCCTGACCAATTCAATCTCTCCAACCTCTCCTTATACGTCAGTCATGCTACCCCAGGAATCAATCAAATAAATCTTTGTTGTCCTTTCTCAAAAGACAGAACATCCTTCCTCAAATAAGGAGACTAAAGCCACACACAATACTGCAGGTGTGGTCTCACTGAAGCTCTGTATACAGAGGAACCTCGATTATCCGAAGGACACATGTGGGGAGTATTTCATTCAGTTAATCAAAATTCGGATAATCGAATGCCAGATAACATAGTTAGCCAAGCATCGGGACCTTGTGATCTTGCTGGATAATCCGAAATTCAGATAACTGAATGCCAGATAATTGAGGTTCCTCCGTAATTGCAGCAAGATAACCTTGCTCCTATACTTGAATCCTCTCACTATGAAGGCCAGCAAAGCATTTGCTTTCTTCATCACCTGCTGCACCTCCATGCTTACTTTCAGTTACTGGTGCACGAAGACACTCAAGTCTCAATTCATCTCCCCTTTCCAAATCTATGCTGTTCAAATAATAATCTGCCTTCATGTTTTGCTACCAAAGCAGATAACCTCACATTTATTGAAATTATACTTCCTCTACCATTTATTTGCCAGACTCACTCAACCTATCCAAAACACAATGAAGCATCTCTGCATCATCCTCACAGCTCACCCTCTCATCCAGCTTTGTGTCATCCTCAATCATTTAGTTTTCTCTTCTAAATCATTAACATATATTGTGAATAGCTAGGGTCCAAACAGTGATCCAGTCGCTGCTTGCCACTCTGAAAAAAGACTTATTTATTCTTATTTTTGCTTCCTACCTGCCAACTAGTTCTCTATCCAAACCAGTGCACTACCCCCCAATCCCATGTACTTTTATTTTGCATGTTGATCTCTTGTATGGGATCTTATCAAAAGCCTCTGAAAGTCCATGTAAACCACATCCACCAGCTCTCCCTTATCAACTCAATAGTTACATCCTCAAAACATTCCAGTAGGTTTATGAAGCATGACTTCCATTTCATAAATTCACACTGACTCAGTCTAATTCTGTCACTGTTTTACAGGTACTTTGCTTTAAATCATTTGTAATAGACTCTGGCATTTTCCCTACTATTAATGCAAGACTAATTGGTGTGTAATGCCCTTCTTTTCCGTCGACCTGCTTATTTAAATAGTGGGTTACATTAACGAGCCTCCAATCCATAGGAATAGAAGATATACATGTGCATACCTTCTAACATAAGTCACTGGGGGGGCTTAGAAACCTATCTTGAACAGTGACAAATAAAAAGACATAACTGATTTGTTTTGTGATATGCAATATCAGATATTCCTTTTGATTAACTTTGCCTACAGTCAGAGTATATAATGGGCTCCTGATGTTATTCCACCTATTTTACATCCCTACTCATGCCCAATTTTAGCCCAACTAAATTGCAGCCACTGATAGAACCTCCCATCTCTAAGTCAGCACTAACTGAAGCAGCATACTACCATTCAGGTACAGACCAACAAAACAGATGCCAGCTTAGATTAAATGACGAATCCTTCTGAAATGTGCAGGTGAATTTTATAGTGCATTTAGCAACCGAGCCCCTCAATTTCTGCATCTTCTCTTTACACCCCATGAGATTTACATGCTAAGATTACAGACGTCAATAGTAATAGAAATGCAAAGTTACACAGTGAATAACCTCCTACTGAGGTGTATTTGTCTTTTTTTCTCTTTACAGATGTTGATTGGTCTGATCAAAAAAACAAAGAACTGTGAATGCTGAAAATCTGAAACACAAACAGAAATAGCTTAAAAAATCAGGAAGGTCCGACAACATGTGTGGAGTGGAAGTAGAGTCAACTTTTCAGGTCCAGCGACCCTTGATCAGAACTCCAGTGTTCTGCAGGATCACTGGACCTGAAATGTTGACTCTGCTTCCACGCCACAAGTGCTAAAGTCCTGCTAATTTTCTCCAGCTATTCATGTGCTTGTGTTGGCTGATCTAATGTCCATTACGACCTTTGTTCCTTTCAGAAGTGTTTTCTTGTAAGTTAAAAGAGAATATGATGTTTCAAATAAAAATAAGATGTTACCACATTAAAAGTTTGTTTTTGCACTATTATTTGGCATTTCACCAGAGTAGAGAGACTGCATGAATACCAAAAATATTGGCAGACAGAAAACAAACAATAGGGTCAAACAAGTCTTTTTTCCAAGTGGCAGGCAGGGACTAATGGTGTACTGCTTGGATCCCAGCTATTCACAATATATATTATTGATTTATATCAGGAACCTATGTCATATCTCCAAATGTGCAGGTGACCCAAAGTTGGGTGGGAGAGTGAACAGTGAGGAGGATGCAGAGATGTTCAGTGTATTTGGACAAATACATGGCAGATGAAGTATATGTGGACAAATCTGCGTTTATCCACTATGTTAGCAAAAACAGAAAGGCAGATTATCTGAATGGTAATAATTTAGAGAAGGGCTGGCACAAAGAGACCTGGGTGTTCTCATGTGCCAGTCACTAAATGTCTTGCTGCTTCTGGGCATTGCACACATCTGGAGTTTTATCTGCTATTTTGGTCCCCTTACCTGAGGAAGGTTGTTCTAGCATTGTAGGGAGTGTGACAAAGGTTTACCAGACTGATTTCTGGGTTGGCAGGACTAACGTACAGGGAGAGACTGGATCAGTTGGAACTATATTCTGTAGAATTTAGAAGAGTGGGGATGATAAAATAGAGATCTATAAACCTCTAACAGGATTAGCCAGGGTAGATGCAGGAAGGGTATTCTCAATGACCAGAGAATATAGAACAAGGGGTCACAGTCTAAGGATAAGGGGGAGGATTTTTAGAACAGCAATGCAGAGGAATTTCTCCACCCAAAAGAACAGTGAGCCTGTGGAATTTTCTGCCACAGGACTCTGCTGAGGCCAAAACCTGGAAGACTTTCAAGAAAGATGCAGATATAGTTCTTAGGACTAAAGGACTTAAAGATTACGGACAGAAAGCAGGAACAGGATATTGAGTTGGATAACCATCCATGATTGTATTGAATGGCAGAGCAGGCTCAAAAGGCCAACTGGCTTACTCTGCTCCTCTGTTCTATGTTTCTATATAAAATATAATACTACCTACAATCAAGTACTGTCAACAAATATAGCAGTTCGGAGCTGCTGATCTTTTCCAACTTGCTTCCAAAATAGCCCGAGGTGATAATGCTCCAACCTCCAAAGAATGCTTTTCTTCACCAGTTACAATCCATATAAATTGCAACACAAAGTTTCAGCTCAAATTTTACAAATCAGCGCCTGATCAAAAGTAATCAGCAGTAACCACAGTTCTATCAGCAGGCAGGGATATCATCAATATAAAAATTGTTACAGACTTAGTAACACACTGACCACTGACACCAAAGAAAGGTTAACTGCAGTGACATAGAGGGCTGCAAATCAAGGTCAGGATGTAACCCACAAACCCCATTCCATCCTCCATAGCCAAGGAAACATAACAGTGTGAACAGTAAAATCACCAGGAACTTACTGAGTGAGATTTAAATTAACATTGATCAAAATCATGCAATGTTTTGAAAACTATACTGAAAATTTGAAGTTGTAAAACATGACTGTAAAAGTTATACATGGTAAACATGAGGCAGTTATAAGCTTAATGCACCTTTGAATACTTTTGAGACTGTACGAGTATCGTTAGAACTATGGGATGCCCTGAGGTGTAACAAGACACTATCTTTTTTCCCTCTAACGAATGATGAGTGGCTATTTGACATGGGGAGATGAACATGTGGCTGAACATACAATCACACATTCCAGCAGCATCACTAGATATCAATCAACAGGGGAATCCTTTTTCATAGAATAATTCATCCACCTGGGAATGGGGCAAGGGGCTAGGAAGATCAATTAGCTCAGTTGGCTAGACAGTCAGTGTGGATCAGGTTGGTCCCAACAGCATGGACATTAAGCTCTGTTTGACTGAGGTTGGTTTAGGACTTGTCTCCTTGCACTGTGGTGGAGGTTGCAGTATTGTGGGTTGGACTTGCTTCTGGACACAGAACAGAAGACAAAGGAGCCATCAGTTACTACTGCGTTTGTAGCCATGGCTGCAACCAGCTAACTGCAAAGATCCAGCATTTCTAACAGTTATTATTTTCCCAATCTCGCTCATCATACCTGTAAATTGCGGGTTTCGAAGCAACGGATCACAGTTAATAAATACTTAATAAAATCTTGAACAGTGTGGAATGCTAAAGACCAGGTACCATACTTGGAACCTACTTGAACACTGTGGTTCAAGGAGCATGAATTATACAATACACACATCTGTGAAGTGCAAGGGAAAGTTTTCTATGACAACTGCTAAATAAATATCAACTGTTATTGGTAACAAATGTTTTAAGAAGTACTGTTTTGTACCATCCTATATATCCATGACACTGTTTCTTCTAGAACACTGATGAACTTCTGCTTCACAGATGTAAATGACAATTAAACACATTAACTAAAGTTTCTATCCCCGAATAAAAGTTTATATCCTTATACATGGTTCATTGATGTCTTTTGATATGACACATCTATGTATAACTCAATAGCAAGAAATGCCAAGAGTGTCCCTATTGCTTCCCTCTTATGTAAATGAATAACCTCCTCCGACTACCTGCAAGACCTTTAGATTTACATGTTGCTGTTAGCACCTCATTCTAACAATGTGGTTCTTTCATCCTCCTCCTGTTGCTAGCACAGTCAGGTCATTCCATAGCCTTACCAGCTGGGGCTTCCTGCCTTTGCAGGGGGTGGTGTAAGAAAGCAAACAGACAGCCGGGTTGGCACTATCAGTTGAGAACAGTACAAAGAGCAATAGGTGAAATCTGGGAAGATCCCTTGCAAGAAAAACAGTGGATTTAAAAACCAAAACTAATTCTTTTTTATAAAAGACACTTGCAATTACACAAAGTGAGTTTAAAAATAATCTACCAGATTTACAAGCTAAAAGATAACATTAAACACTTGTGTTATTGTTATTGAAAGTCCTGACCATTGGGTCAATTTTGTTTCTGTGTATGACATGGAAAGTTTGAACAGCAGCTACTCATTCTTGTATGCTGTCCATTATCCAAACCGTTGTCTGTCCAACTGTTCTTCTCTCTTTGGATTCTATCTCCATATAATGTTTACTCCTTACCCCATCCCTCCACCCCATCTTCTGTATAAAAAACAACTTTCTTTACCATTAGTCACTAGAGCTGAAACATTAACTTTGATTTCTCTCCACTGAGGCTGCCAGACTTGTTCCACCAATTTCTGGTTTAGTTTCTGATTTTTAGCATACGCAGTTCTTTTGGTTTTTCAATTATTAGTTCCATCAGATTCAAATCACAGAAAGACTTTCTGTATACAAAAATGTTCAAATGAACAGGTAATTTTTTAAATAAATGGCTGACTTAAGTCCATTTAATTTGATTAAAAACTGTGAGAAATCATGATCTAGGTAACACCAACCTTAATTAGAAAGTTACAAACAAACTGATTTAACGGTTGCTCAGTGGTTAGCACTGCTGCCTCATAGCGGCAGGGACCTCTGTTTGATTTCATCCTGAGGTGACTGTCTGTGTGGGGTTTGCACATTCTCCCCGTGTCTGCGTGGGTTTCCTCCGGGGTGCTCAGGTTTCCTCCCACAGTCCAAAGATGTGCAGGTCAGGTGAATTGGCCATGCTAAATTACCCTTAGTGTTCATGGATGTGTAGGTTTGGGAAATGCAGGGTTACAGGAATGGAGCAGGGGGAATGGGCATGGGTGGGATAATCTTCAGAGGTTTCGGTGTGGACTTATTAGGCCGAATGGCCTGTTTCCACACTGTGGGGATTGTATAAAAAAGCATTGAGAGAAGTTCAATTTCATTAGAATTTATCAGCAATAGACTGAAATTTAGTCCATTAACCAATAGGAGCATGAACCATCAATCCAGAGGAAAACCATGAAGATGATATTTCTTGGCTTACTCTCTAACTTTATTACTAATTACCTCCCTGCCTTCCCCACTCACATCTCCACACTTTCCAAACCACCGACAATCCCCTAACCACACTCCTATCCCCAACCCATCTGAACTCAAATGATACCATGCCTTCCCTTGTTTCGGTCCAACAGTAAAGCTACAAGCATTGGCATCCTACACTTCACAGAAAGGTCCACCATTCATTGTTGGATCTTGGCATTGTAGTGAAACCCAACTTTGCCATTAACCATTGTCCACAGAGAGGCACTGTGACCAGTTATTTCCAATCTTGAACTTCCGATTGCTGTCAAAAGAATTCTATCCAACAGCAACCATATCAAAAACTGCCCACTTACCTTCCCTTTGTAAGTCTGGCCACTCCCATAGGGCTCCATCACAGGCTCCTGATTGGATGCAGAAAAAGATCAGGGTGATGGGCAGGGAGTTTGGGAGGTCAAGTTGGGAAGTGATTTCAGGAAAGGGGCTAATGTTGGGTGCAAGGGGTGTCCATCGGGGATAGGTTGGGTTGTGATGATGGAAGGGGTAAGGTCCAGAGGAGTGTATTTGGACCCTACCAGACACGTGTCAGGAAGGACAGTTTAATACTGTCAATAGCCAGGAGTTAAAGCAAGTTTTAGGTTTTTTTTTCCTAATTTTTCCGGAGTATCTATTGAGCTAATGTCGCGAGAACCCTCTGAAATCGCCAACTCAGTGCTGGGGGCCTGATGGTGGATTCTAACTTCCCAGATAACTACCCGGCAGTGTGGGGCGACAGGACTTCCGCATGGTGCATCCCACAACCACAGGTAATCCTTGAGCAACAAGCAGTTTCGGCTGAACTGGACCAATCCTGTTATCATTGACCCAGTTTCTTGGGGAATACACTGTGGATTCTCTCGGCCTCTAATAAGCCAGAACCTGAGACTCGGAACTGCAGAGATAAATATTTTTTTAAAAATACTGCAGGCGCCGGGAAGTTGAAATAGAAACAGAAAACGAACAGAAAATGCCGGGCATACCCCACAGGTCTGGCAGTGCCTGCGGGAATAGTAATAAATTGACAAGTTTCAGAACTGAAATCTTTCCTCGGGACCAGGAAACTGATTCACTGGCCACAGATACTGTCAGAAATGAGGAGCATTTCCAGCACCTTCTGTTCTTTTCCCAGAGAAACTAAACTTCTGTTTTAAAGCTTTTAGACTTAATTCAGCAAAACAGAGCCTCAGAAGTAAAACAAGTGCTTTGTGACTATGGGAGTTTCAGGAATAGATTTTTTTTCTCTGAACGGCGCCTCTAATAGTGTTCACAGACCTTTGCAAAGTAATGAGGAGGTGTTAATAAGAAGTGTTGACCTGAAATCCTTCCTTTCACAGTTTAGAGCATTAACGTTCTCGCCGGTATTCAGAACAATCATTTTATCAAACGTTAAAATGAATTCTCCCCAACATCTAATCCGCTTACTATGATGCCGCGAAATTCACGGCGAGAGTTTAATACCGACAGTCTTCCGTTTTATTTACCCTTTGTATATTTTCAAATGGACACTATGAGTGAGTCTTATCGATACATTCCTTCACTGTTTGATACAGGAGAACAGAAAGCAGTCAGCTCCCTTCTCAAAGAGTAGCTAAAACGGTTTAAGACAGACCGCTTAGGCATGAAAAGTCACCGTCTACTTCAAACTGAAAATGTGTTGGCGGTGAATGACCGAAAAACCACAGCCTCAACTGTTGACAGCCTGAGCTGGCGGAGGGAGAAGAGGTGACACTGAGACTGGGAGTGAGGAACTACAACAGCGAGTTTCCAAGCATCAAACACCAGTCTCAAAGAAGCCCCCAGCGAGCTTAGGCTTCACAGAGGCAGCAACTCCTGAAAACTTTCTGTTTTCGCATTTTCAGAATGAATGGGTGCTGGTGAGCGTTTCACTCACACGCCGCCTGCAATGGGACAGTGCAGCGTGATCACAGACAGCACAATGTGGTCACAGAGAGCACAGTCTGATCACAGACAGCAAAATGTGGTCACAGACAGCACAGTCTGATCACAGACAGCACAATCTGATCACAGACAGCACAATGTGGTCACAGACAGCACAGTCTGATCACAGACAGCAAAATGTGGTCACAGACAGCACAGTCAGATCACAGACAGCACAATGTGGTCACAGACAGCACAGTCTGATCACAGACAGCAAAATGTGGTCACAGACAGCACAGTCTGATCACAGACAGCAAAATGTGGTCACAGACAGCACAGTCTGATCACAGACAGCACAATGTGGTCACAGACAGCACAGTCTGATCACAGACAGCACAGTGTGATCACAGAGAGCACAGTCTGATCACAGACAGCACAGTGTGATCACAGACAGCACAATGTGGTCACAGAGAGCACAGTCTGATCACAGAGAGCACAATGTGGTCACAGACAGCACAGTCTGATCACAGAGAGCACAATGTGGTCACAGACAGCACAGTCTGATCACAGGCAGCAAAATGTGGTCACAGAGAGCACAGACTGATCACAGAGAGCACAATGTGGTCACAGAGAGCACAGTCAGATCACAGAGAGCACAGTCTGATCACAGAGAGCACAGTGTGGTCACAGACAGCACAGTCTGATCACAGACAGCACAGTGTGATCACAGAGAGCACAGTGTGGTCACAGAGAGCACAATGTGGTCACAGAGAGCATAGTCTGATCACAGACAGCACAGTCTGATCACAGACAGCACAATGTGGTCACAGAGAGCACAGTCTGATCACAGAGAGCACAGTCCAATCACAGAGAGAACAGTCCGATCACAGAGAGCATAGTCTGATCACAGAGAGCACAATGTGGTCACAGAGAGTACAGTGTGATCACAGAAAGCACAGTTTGATCACAGAGAGCACAGTCTGATCACAGAGAGCACAGTCTGATCAAAGAGAGCACAGTCCGATCACAGACAGCGCAGTCTGATCACAGATAGCACAGTCCAATAACAGAGAGCATAGTCTGATCACAGAGAGCACAGTGTGATCACAGAGAGCACAGTGCAATCACAGACAGCACAGTCTAGTCACAGAGAGCACAGTCCGATCACAGAGAGCACAGTGTGATCACAGTCAGCACAGTCTGATCACAGACAGCACAGTCTGATCACAGAGAGCACAGTGTGGTCACAGAGAGCACAGTGTGGTCACAGAGAGCACAGTGTGATCACAGAGAGCACAGTGTGGTCACAGAGAGCACAGTGTGGTCACAGATAGCACAGTCCGATCACAGAGAGCACAGTGTGATCACAGTCAGCACAGTCTGATCACAGACAGCACAGTCTGATCACAGAGAGCACAGTGTGGTCACAGAGAGCACAGTGCGGTCACAGACTGCACAGTCTGATCACAGAGAGCACAGTGTGGTCACAGAGAGCACAGTGTGGTCACAGATAGCACAGTCCAATCACAGAGAGCACAGTCTGATCACAGAGAGCAGAGTGTGTTCACAGAGAGCACCGTGTGATCACAGACAGCACAGTCTGATCACAGAGAGCACAGTCTAATCACAGAGAGCACAGTCTGATCACAGAGAGCACAGTGTGATCACAGAGAGCACAGTGCGATCACAGACAGCACAGTCTGATCACAGACAGCACAGTCTGATCACAGAGAACACAGTGTGATCACAGAGAGCACAGTGTGATCACAGACAGCACAGAGATCACAGAGAGCACAGTTTGATCACAGAGAGCACAGTCTGATCACACAGAGCACAGTCTGATCACAGAGAGCACAGTCTGATGACAGAGAGCACAGTGTGATCACAGACAGCACAGTCTGATCACAGAGAGCACAGTCCAATCACAGAGAGCACAGTGTGATCACAGACAACACAGTCTGATCACAGAGAGCACAGTGTGATCACAGACAGCACAGTCTGATCACAGAGAGCACAGTTTGATCACAGAGTGCACAGTTTGATCACAGAGAGCACAGTGTGATCACAGACAGCACAGTCTGATCACAGAGAGCACAGTCCGATCACAGAGAGCACAGTGTGATCACAGACAGCACAGTCTGATCACAGAAAGCACAGTTTGATCACAGAGAGCACAGTGTGGTCACAGTCAGCACAGTCTGATCACAGAGAGCACAGTCCGATCACAGAGAGCACAGTGTGGTCACAGAGAGCACAATGTGGTCACAGAGAGCATAGTCTGATCACAGAGAGCACAGTCCGATCACAGAGAGCACAGTGTGATCACAGTCAGCACAGTCTGATCACAGACAGCACAGTCTGATCACAGAGAGCACAGTGTGGTCACAGAGAGCACAGTGTGGTCACAGAGAGCACAGTCTGATCACAGACAGCACAGTGTGATCACAGAGAGCACAGTGTGGTCACAGAGAGCACAGTGTGGTCACAGATAGCACAGTCCGATCACAGAGAGCACAGTGTGATCACAGTCAGCACAGTCTGATCACAGACAGCACAGTCTGATCACAGAGAGCACAGTGTGGTCACAGAGAGCACAGTGCGGTCACAGACTGCACAGTCTGATCACAGAGAGCACAGTGTGGTCACAGAGAGCACAGTGTGGTCACAGATAGCACAGTCCAATCACAGAGAGCACAGTCTGATCACAGAGAGCACAGTGTGTTCACAGAGAGCACCGTGTGATCACAGACAGCACAGTCTGATCACAGAGAGCACAGTCTAATCACAGAGAGCACAGTCTGATCACAGAGAGCACAGTGTGATCACAGAGAGCACAGTGCGATCACAGACAGCACAGTCTGATCACAGACAGCACAGTCTGATCACAGAGAACACAGTGTGATCACAGAGAGCACAGTGTGATCACAGACAGCACAGAGATCACAGAGAGCACAGTTTGATCACAGAGAGCACAGTCCGATCACACAGAGCACAGTCTGATCACAGAGAGCACAGTCTGATGACAGAGAGCACAGTGTGATCACAGACAGCACAGTCTGATCACAGAGAGCACAGTCCAATCACAGAGAGCACAGTGTGATCACAGACAACACAGTCTGATCACAGAGAGCACAGTGTGATCACAGACAGCACAGTCTGATCACAGAGAGCACAGTTTGATCACAGAGTGCACAGTTTGATCACAGAGAGCACAGTGTGATCACAGACAGCACAGTCTGATCACAGAGAGCACAGTCCGATCACAGAGAGCACAGTGTGATCACAGACAGCACAGTCTGATCACAGAAAGCACAGTTTGATCACAGAGAGCACAGTGTGGTCACAGTCAGCACAGTCTGATCACAGAGAGCACAGTCCGATCACAGAGAGCACAGTGTGATCACAGAGAGCACAGTGTGGTCAGAGTCAGCACAGTCTGATCACAGAGAGCACAGTGTGATCACGGACAGCACAGTCTGATCACAGAGAGCACAGTGCGATCACAGAGAGCACAGTGTGATCACAGAGAGCACAGTTTGATCACGGACAGCACAGTCTGATCACGGACAGCACAGTCTGATCACAGAGAGCACAGTGTGATCACAGAGAGCACTGTGTGATCACAGAGAGCACAGTCTGATCACAGACAGTACAGTTTGATCACAGAGAGCACACTGATCACAGACAGCACAGTGTGATCACTGACAGCACAGTCTGATCACAGACAGCACAGTCCGATCACAGAGAGCACAGTCCGATCACAGAGAGCACAGTGATCACAGATAGCACAGTCTGATCACAGAGAGCACAGTCCGATCACAGAGAGCACAGCGATCATGGACAGCACAGTCTGATCACAGACAGCACAGTCTGATCACAGAGAGCACAGTCTGATCCCAGAGAGCACAGTCCGATCACAGACAGCACAGTCTGATCATGGACAGCACAGTGTGATCACAGAGAGCACAGTGTGATCACAGTCAGCACAGTCTGATCACAGAGAGCACAGTGTGATCACTGTCAGCACAGTCAGATCACAGAGAGCACAGTGTGATCACAGAGAGCACAGTCTGATCATGGACAGCAGAGTGTGATCACAGAGTGCACAGTGTGATCGCAGAGAGCACAGTGTGATCGCAGAGAGTACAGTGTGATCACAGTCAGCACAGTCTGATCACAGACAGCACAGTGTGATCACAGACAGCACAGTCTGATCATGGAAAGCACAGTGTGATCACAGAGAGCACAGTGTGATCACAGTCAGCACAGTCTGATCATGGACAGCACAGTGTGATCACAGAGAGCACAGTGTGATCACAGTCAGCACAGTCTGATCACAGAGAGCACAGTCTGATCACAGACAGCACAGTCTGATCACAGAGAGCACAGTCTGATCATGGACAGCACAGTCTGATCACAGAGAGCACAGTGTGGTCACAGAGAGCACAGTGTGATCACAGTCAGCACAGTCTGATCACAGAGAGCACAGTGTGATCACAGAGAGCACAGTCTGATCATGGACAGCACAGTCTGATCACAGAGAACACAGTGTGGTCACAGTCAGCACAGTCTGATCACAGAGAGCACAATGTGGTCACAGAGAGCTCAGTGTGATCACAGTCAGCACAGTCTGATCACAGAGAGCACAGTGTGGTCACAGAGAGCACAGTGTGGTCACAGTCAGCACAGTCTGATCACAGAGAGCACAGTCCGATCACAGAGAGCACAGTCTGATCATGGACAGCACAGTCAGATCACAGAGAGCACAGTGTGATCACAGAGAGCACAGTCTGATCATGGACAGCACAGTCTGATCACAGAGAGCACAGTGTGATCACAGTCAGCACAGTCTGGTCACAGTCAGCACAGTCTGGTCACAGTCAGCACAGTCTGGTCACAGAGATGACAGTCTGCAGACAGTAAAGTATCATCACAAACTAGCCCCAACTCTCCTTTGAACTTTGCCAGGAAGTCTTCCACCTGTTGAAAGACACATGTGGCGTTTCCCCGGAGTCTGGACTGCCTCGTTTGGCAGCCGCTGTGTGTAACCTGTACAGAGACATCCTGGTGCACCCCCTGCCCCATTTACCTGGGAGAAATTGAGCCCATTGAGAGGGTGGCATTGCTCTTCGACCCGCTCCACCGCCCCGGTCCTTTTCTTCATCCTCTCCGCCTCCTGGGCGAGATAGAGATCGAGGACCGGCACCCCTCGGGATCTGATATCGGCCTCGGTCAGCGAGTTGACCATCAGCATCACCCAGACGGGTCTCTTCCTCTCCCAGTTGCCGGCGATGGCGTTGAACAGGTAATCCGCGTACAGCCCCTTGCCCCTCTGGTCCGGAGTCATCCACAGAGGCATCATCAGCTTCACATAGTCCAGGTGCCGCTTGAGTCTGCGGTACAGGTCGCCAGGCAGCACATCCTGCAGGTTCTCCCCGTGAGGCAGCATCTGACAGCTGGTCAGGGCTGAGATGGTGTACGGGTCGGTCAGGTCGAGCTCGAAGTACACGCTGTTGCTGTCCCGGAAAGCCCGCTTACAGTTATCCGCCACAAAGTCCCACACTCTGGTGTAAGGGACATGAATGGTCCCAAATAAATACGCTGGGGGCTCTCGCCGGATCGTCCAGAGGAACGAGTTCATTTCTGTTTGCTGAGGGGGAGAGAGGGAGAGGAACAGAAACACAACCGCATTCAGTATCAACTCGCGTGTGAGACAAGCAACGAAAATCAGTTCAAAAGGAAAAGATGGGAACTGTTCTTAAAAAGAAAATCAAAGTGTGACAGTAGACTGACAGCCCGCTGAAGGTACACACGGACAAAAGGAAGGATATGCTTCGGCATTTCCACAGGTAAAGTACTGGCACGGGAAGGGGAGATACCGAACAGGACAGGAGTCACTTGATCACAATGTTCCCGACAGCCAGGGTTGGGATGGGGGAGGAATTGTGTATTTCCCAAAAACTTCAGTCCAAAAGTGCCAATGCAAGAGGGAGAGGGACAGGGGGAAGGAGACAGAGAGAGAGAGAGAGAGAGAACACAGGCTGCAACAAGTGACGGGAAGATCCACAAACTCACTCACCGACTTGGGGAGCTCACATTGTCCCGTGTCCCGGAGATTATTGCCTTTGGAGGTGACGCTCTGTCCAACCAAACTCACAAGAACCCAGAGCAGTCCGGCGTGAGGCTGCATCGTGCCTTCCATCCACAGAGTTGCTCTCTCTCCCCCTCTCTCTCTCTCGGACTGTTGCGCCTGGCTGCTGTGAGTGTGTATTTTTTTGGAAGGTTTCTGTCCAGTGCCGGGAAGTGAGGGGAAAGGCCAGCTCCTCACACTCCCAGATCCGGGATGGTACAATCACCGGAGCGAAAGTGAACTCCACAAGCCGCCATGCTGGCCACCTCCTCCCCCCGGAGCACGGCGCAGCCTCCTCCCCCCTGAAAAGGTTGCACTAACTGAGCTGAGGTGATCGGGATGGGAGAGGGAAGGTTTGCAAAAGCATCTCCTGCGGGCCCACCCCGCGATGCGATCGCCCATCACACGCTGCGCTCGGCTGCTGCCTCTTATTTGAACAGGCGGAGCAAGGCGGGTACAGCTCGGCATGTCAGCATGTCACTTCAGGGGCTAAACACTCTCTCGTGTGCTCTCTCAACTTCCAAACTGCTGGGGAACGGGGGGAGAGAGAGAGAGAGAGAGAGAAACTTTTTTTTCTTTGCACAGGAATATTTGCAACCGCCCGAAGGTGGCGCCCCACACGCGAACCATCAACATCCAGCATCTGCAGGAGGTGAAAAGTTTCCCCCCCCCCCCCGCCTTCCTCACTCCCTGTCCTTGTGTTTCACTGGAAGGTTGAGGAAGACACGATTCCTAACAATGTCAGCCTTCCCTTCATAATGCAAACAGAGTATTCCCAGCCAAGTGGAAGGGAAGATTTTGTCCCCCAGATGCTGAAGCAGTTTAAATGACCAGTTGATCAAATGATCAAATAAGCAACATCAAATTAATTAATCTTCCCCACCGCCAGTTCCTTGTATCCTACATGCTTCCAAATCCTTCTTTAAAGTTAGATTCCCTACAGTGTGGAAACAGGCCCTTCGGCCCAAGAAGTCCACAACAACCCTCCGAAGAGTAACCCACCCAGACCCATTTCCCTCAGACTAATGCACCTCACACTATGGGCAATTTAGCATGGCCAATTCCCTCTAACCTACACATCTTTGGACTGTGGGAGGAAACCAGAGCACCTGAAGGCAACTCCACATAGAGACACCTGGGACAGAAATTACTGTGAGGCAACAGTGGTAGCCACTGAGCCACCATACATTCCTGTCTCTTTAACCATGGACCTAATTTACTGTCATAGAGTCACAGAGATGTACAGCATGGAAACAGACCCTTCGGTCCAACCCGTCCATGCCGACCAGATATCCCAACCCAATCTAGTCCCACTTGCCAGCACCCAGGCAATATCCCTCTAAACCCTTCCTATTCATATACCCATCCAAATGCCTCTTAAATGTTGCAATTGTACCAGCCTCCACCACATCCTCTGGCAGCTTATTCCATACACGTACCACCCTCTGCGTGAAAACGTTGCCCCTTAGGTCTCTTTGATATCTTTCCCCTCTCATCCTAATCCTATGCCCTCTAGTTCTGGACTCCCTGACTCCAGGGAAAAGATTTTGTCTATTTATCCTATCCATGCTCCTCATAATTTTGTAAACCTCTATAAGGTCACCACTCAGCCTCCGACGCTCCAGTGAAAGCAGCCTCAGCCTTTTCAGCCTCTTCCTGTAGCTCAGATCCTCCAACCTTGGCAACATCCTTGTAAATCTTTTCTGAACCATTTCAAGTTTCACAACATCTTTCCGATAGGAAGGAGACCAGAATTGCACACAATATTCAAAAGTGGCCTAACCAATGTCCTGTACAGACGCAACATGACGTCCCAACTCCTGTACTCAATACTCTGACCAATTAAAGAAAGCATACCAAACGCCTTCTTCACTATCCTATCTATCTGCGACTCCACTTTCAAGGAGCTATGAACCTGCATTCCAAGATCTCTTTGTTCAGCAACATTCCCTCGGACCTTACCATTAAATGTATAAGTCCTGCTAAGATTTGCTTTCCGAAAATGCAGCACCTTGCATTTATTGGAATTAAACTCCATATGCCACTTCTCAGCCCATTGGCCCATCTGGTCCAGATCCTGTTGTAATCTGAGGTAACCCTCTTCGCTGTCCACTACACCTCCAATTTTGGTGTCATCTGCAAAATTACTAACTGTACCTCTTATGCTCACATCCAAATCATTTATGTAAATGACAAAAAGTAGAGGGCCCAGCACCAATCCTTGTGGCACTCCACTGGTCACAGGCCTCCAGTCTGAAAAACAACCCTCCACCACCACCCTCTGTCTTCTACCTTTGAGCCAGTTCTGTATCCAAATGGCTAGTTCTTCCTGTATTCCATGAGATCTAACCTTGCTAATCAGTCTCCCATGGGGAACCTTGTCGAATGCCTTACTGAAATCCATACAGATCACAACTACTCTGCCCTCATCAATTCTCTTTGTTACTTCTTCAAAAAACTCAATCAAGTTTGTGAGACATGATTTCCCATGCACAAAGCCATGTTGACTATCCCGAATCAGTCCTTGCCTTTCCAAATACATGTACATCCTGTCCCTCAGGATTCCCTCCAACAACTTGCCCACCACTGAGGTCAGGCTCACCAGTGTATAGTTCTCTGGCTTGTCTTTACCGCCCTTCTGAAACAGCGGCACCACGTTTGTCAACCTCCAGTCTTCCGGCACCTCACCTGTGACTATCGATGATACAAATATCTCAGCAAGAGGCCCAGCAGTCACTTCTCTAGCTTCCCACAGAGTTCTTGGGTACACCTGATCATGTTCTGGGGTTTTATCCACTTTTAACCATTTCAAGCCATCCAGCACTTCCTCCTGTGTAAACTGGACATTTTGCAAGATGTCACCATCTATTCCCCTACAGTCTATATCTTCCATAACCTTTTCCACAGTAAACACTGATGCAAAATATTCATTTAGTACCTCCCCCATTTTCTGTGGCTCCACACAAAGGCCGCCTTGCTGATCTTTAAGGGGCCCTATTCTCTCCCTAGTTACCCTTTTGTCCTTGATATATTTGTAAAAACCCTTTGGATTCTCCTTAATTGTATTTGCCAACGCTATCTCATGTCCCCGTTTTGCCCTCCTGATTTCCCTCTTAAGTATACTCCTACTTTCTTTATGCTCTTCTAAGGATTCACTCGATCTATCCTGTCTATACCTGACATATGCTTCCTTGTTTTTTTTAACCAAACCCTCAATTTTTTTAGTCATCCAGCATTCCTTATACATACCAGCCTTCTTTTTCACCCTGACAGGAATATACTTTCTCTGCACTCTTGTTATCTCATTTCTGAAGGCTTCCCGTTTTCCAGCCGTCCCTTTACCTGCGAACATTTGCCTCCAATCAGCTTTCGAAGCTTCTTGCCTAATACCATCAAAATTGGCCTTTCTCCAATTTAGAACTTCAACGTTTAGGTCTGGTCTATCCTTTTCCATCACTATTTTAAAACGAATAGAATTATGGTCGCTGGCCCCAAAGTGCTCCCCCAATGACACCTCAGTCACCTGCCCTGCCTTATTTCCCAAGAGTAGGTCAAGTTTTGCCCCTTTTCTAGTAGGTACATCCACATACTGAATCAGAAAATTGTCTAGTACACGCTTAAGAAATTCCTCTCCATCTAAATCTTTAATGTTATGGCAGTCCCAGTCAATATTTGGAAAGTTAAAATCCCCTACCATAATTACCCTATTATTTTTACAGATAGCTGAGATCTCCTTACAAGTTTGTTTCTCAATTTCCATCTGACTATTGGGGGGTGTATAATACAATCCCAATAAGGTGATCATGCCTTTCTTATTTCTCAGTTTCACCCAAATAACTTCCCTGGATGTATTTCGTTTGAGTGGAAGGCTAAGACAGCTCAAGAGGGGCTAAGATTACAAGTGCAGAGATGTACTGCTGAGGCTGTATAATTACCTGGTCAGACCACGTTTGGAATATCATGAGCAATTTTGGGCCCCACGTCCAAGGAGGAATGTCCTGCATTGGAGAAGAACAGAGGAAGTGTATAAAAATAATTCCAAGAGTGAAGGGTTTGTCACATGAGGAGCATTTAAGGATTCTGGGTCTGTATTCAATGGACCTTAAAAGGAAGTTGGTGGATCTTACTGAAACTTAGTATACTGAGAGGTATGGACAGAGTGAATGTGGAGAAGATGTTTCTACCAGTAGGAGAGACTAGGACCTGAGGGGTAAGGGTCAAGGATGACCCATGAACACTGAGATGAGGAGGAATTACTTCAGCAAAAGAATGGTGAATCTATGGAACTCATTGCCACAGGCCAAGTCATTGAGTGCATTTAATGCAGAGCTCAGTAGGTTCTTGATTGGTTAGGGGATCAAGGGTTAAGGAGAGAAGGCAGGAGAATAGAGTTGAGAGACATATCAGCCATGATCGAATGGCAGGGCAGACTTGATGGGCTGAATAGCCAAATTCTACTCCTATATAGACTCATAGAGATGTAGAAACAGACCCTTCAGTCCAACTCTTCCTGCCGACCAGATGCCTTAATCGAATTTAGTTCCATTTGCCAGCTTTTAGTCCATATCCATATAAATCTTTCCTACTTGTATGCCCATCCAGCAGCTCATTCCATACATGCACTATCCTCTGCATGAAAAAGTTGCCCCTTAAATCCCTTTTAAATCTTTCCCCTCACCTTAACCCTATGCTCTCTAGTTCTGTACTCCCACACTCCTGGGAAACAGTCTTGATTATTCACCCTATCCATGCCCCTCATAATTTTATAAACCTCTATAAGGTCACCCCTCAGCCTCTGGCGCCCCAGGGAATATAGCCCCAGCCTATTCAGCCTCTCCCTATAGCTCACACCCTCCAACCCTGGCAACATCCTTATGGTCTTATGATCCAAATATAAGAGGATAGTTAAGTTCAGTTGACTGAATGGCTGGTTTGCAGTGCAGAGTGATACTAACAGCATGGGCTCAATTCCTGCACTGGTTGAGGTTACCATGAAGAGCCCCCTTCTCAGTTGCTCCCTCAGGTTAAACCACCTTAGTTGTGTGTGTCTCCCTCTCTATAATGGCAGAGCAAAAGAGAAAAACTGAGGACTGCAGTTGCTGGAGAGTCAGAGTCGACAGGTGTGGCGCTGGAAAAGCACAGCAAGTCAGGCAGCATCCGAGGAACAGGAGAGTCGGCTTTTTGGGCATAAGCCCTTCATCAGGGATGAGATAATGACACAGCAGCCCATCGTCTGGTAAGACTATAATGACTTTACTACTCTTAAATGTCAGCAAGGTCTTTGCTTCAACTATTAACTCCAGGAGTGTATTCCAGAGCATCTACTTTCCGCCCTTCATTTCTCACATGTAATCTTAGTAATTGTGTTTGAGTCATTCAGCCACTGGAAACACTGATTCTATTTACTCCATCCTCTGCCTCAACATTTTAAAGATCTCTCTTGATATATGCCCCCAGTTCTCATCTGTTGTAACAATAGCATTCTCCCATCCCAGTTAAATGTCGGGTTTTATTTTAAAATAGTAAAAAGCAATTGAATGCTGCATTTCAGTTCCAAATCTGCCATGTAATATCAAGCACCTTGGGAAATATGGAATATTTCCCAAACTTTTTTAATGACTATAAATTGTTTTATTTGTCACCAGAGGACTTTCAGTGGTCATGTGATATCTTTTGTCTGTTCATCTCATATACAATTAAGCTAAAAGCACTACACTTCATTTGTTAGTGTTGTAATGGCCTTTGAACCAGATACAGTTCCTTAAGGGACTTTGTACTGTCTTTACCATTATCTTTGAAATTGATTTTAAGAATGTTTAATTTTACTGATGAGTAACAAATGCTGCCCTATATGACTTGTGAGCTCCAAGTTCTATAAGCAAAGATAGTGTGAGGCAGAACTAGAATTTCAGTTCTTGCATTGCCTACTAAACAGTTGTATTATATATCATTGGTTGTAATATTAGATCTACTGTCAACTTTTTAAGCTAGTTTAAAAAAATGGCAAAATGAATAGAGAATTAGCACAGAAAAAACAAGCAGTTTATGGCATTTTCAAAACAACTTTGAACAACTGATTGTAATTTTTAACAGTTTTAAGTAGCACACAGCTGGAGGTTCAAAGACAAATTTTAAAATTATTTTGAGTCACACTGTTCAGACACACCCCCCCCAGGGCAGGTTGGACTTGATGCCAGACCCTATACCCGAGAGTAAGTGCACTACCAGCGCACCACAGGACCAGTGTGTTGTTTTTCTTTAGTTAATTATTAGCATACTCACCTGCTGTCCTTGGACTATGGATCATTTATGCAACAACTGCCCTGGAAGGTTGGAAAAATCTTGACTAACATTTAACAAGTGCTAACTTGCACCGCCTCTACCTCTTCCCCCCTCCACACACACACGCATTTCTTTAAGTCTCCATGTGCTGTGGTCTTCATTTTTGAGGTTTCCTTGCAATGTTTTGTAGTCTCCCACTTTTATTGTAGTCTCCGCTTTACCATGGACATGCAATTCTTTTACACCTCCATCCCCCATCAGGATGGTTTCAGGTCTCTCCACTTCCTCCTGGAACAAAGGCCTGAACCATCCCCAGCCTCCCCCTAGCTGATCTCAGAACAACTTCTCTTTTAACTCCTCTCACTTTCATCAAGTCAGAGGGGTGGCCATGGGTACCTGCATGGATCCCAGTTATGCCGGTCTCTTCATGGCGTATGTGGAACATTCCCTGTTCCAGTCCTATTCCAGTCTCCAACCACAACTCTTTCTCCGGCATGTTGATGATATCATCGGTGCTCCTTCCCTCTCTCATCTGAAATTAGAAAAGTTTATCAATTTTTGCTTCCAACTTCCACTCTGCTCTCATCGTTACTTTGTCCATCTCTGACTCCTCCCTTCCCTTCCCTTCCCATCTCTGTTTCCATTTCTGGGGATAGTCTGGCCACCAGTATCCACTATAAACCCATCAACTCCCACAGTTACCTTGACCATCCAAGCTCACACCCTGCTTCCTGTAAAGACTCTATTCCATTCTCCCAGTTCCTCTGTCTCTATTGCATCTGTTCTGATGATATCAACTTCGACAAAGGGGCATCTGAAAAGTCCACCTTCTAGCTCAACTGAGGATTCCCCATCATCATTCTTGACAGAGCTTTCAAGCAGGTCTGACCCATCTCCTGCACTTCAGCCCTCACCCACTCTCTTCCTTCCCACATCAATGGTAGGGTTCTCCTTGTCCTCACCTACTATCCCACCAACATCCACATCCAGAGGATTGTTAGCTGCCTTTTCCACCATCTCAAGCAAGATGGCACCCCCAGAAATATATTTCCCCTCCCCTCTCTTGTCAGCCTTCCACAAGGACCATTCCCTCCAGGATATCCTGGTCCATTCATCCGTTACTCTCAACACTGCCGCCTCTCCCCCCGTCCCCCTCCCCACCCACCCCCCCCTCCCATAGCTCCATGACACCTTCCCTTGCAAACGCAAAAGGTGTAACACCTGTCCATTTACTTCCTCCCTCCTCAGTATCCAAAGGCCCAAACACACCTTCCAAGTGAAGCAGCACTTTACCTGCATTTCTTGCAATCTAGTCTACTGTAATTGCTGCACACAATGTGGTCTCCTCTACATTGGGAAAACGAAGTATAGACTGGGTGACCGCCTGGCGGAACATCAAAGTTCTCTCTGTAAAAAAGACCTTGAGCTGCTAGTTTCCTATCACATCAAAACACCATCCTGAACTCTAGCCGATAGCTATGTCACAGGCTTGCTGCAGTGTTCTTTACCCCAACCCCCACACACCAGGCCTTGCTATCAAATGGTCAGCTTTTACACACTACCCATTGTTAGCCACCAATAGTCCCCACAAGCAGCAATTCATTCTCCTAGGCTGATCATTATCCACTCCCTTGTCTGTCCAACTGTTCTTCTTTCTCTCCTTGTGCTCTATCTGCATCTATCATGTACACATTACCCCTCCACGACCTATGTTCTTCATAAAAAAAAATTTTCCCAGCACCATCAGTTCGGATGAAGGGTCCTAAACGTTAACTCTGATTCCTCTGCAGAGATGCTGTAGGGATGAGCTGAGATGGTCCAGCAGTTTCTGTTTTTGTATTAATTTGGGAGATTTTACTGCACTCTCTCTATACCAAGAATTTCTTCAGATAAGGAGACCAAAACTGCACACAATATTCCAGGTGTGGCCAAAACAATGCCCTATATAATTTCAGCAAGACATCCTTGTTCCTGTACTCGAATCCTCTTGCTATGAAGGCCAACACAGAACTTGCCTGCTTTACTGCCTGTTGCACCTGCATGCTTACTTTCAGTGACTGGTGAACAAGGACACCAATGTCTCGCTGAAAATTCTCCCCACCTCTCAATTCATAGCTGTTCAAGTTATAATATGCCTTCCTATTTTTGGTAACAAAGTGGAGAACCTTACATTTATCCACATTATACTGTATTTGCCATTAATTTACCTACTCACTCAGCCTGACCAAATCCTCATCACAGTTCACCCTTCCATCCAAGCTTTGTGTCATTTGCAAATTTTGAGATATTACATTGAGTTCCCTCATCTAAGTCATTAATATATATTGTGAATAACTGTTGTCCTAGTGTCAATCCCTGTAGTACCTCACTAGTCACTGTCTGCCATTTCAGAAAAAAGACTATTCTTTGGCTCCTGTCTATTAATCACTTTTCTATTCATCTCAATACACTACCCCAATACCATGTATTTTTGCTGCGGCCTGCTAACTTTTATTCAGTTCAGATGTCTATCGAGATGCCTTTGAAATGTCATGATTGAATCTGCCTCCAATATATTCCCAGGAAGCACATTCTAGGTCCAAAGTAATCACTGCTGAAAGAAGATTTTTCTCAAATCATCTTTGGACCTTTTGCATATCACCTTAAATCCAGCATCTAGCATTAAGGGCAGCACGGCGGCTAGCACTGCTGCCTCACAGCACCAGGGTCCCAGGTTCAATTTCAGCCTCGGGTGACTGTGTGGAGTTTGCACATTCTCCCTGCGTCTGCGTGGGTTTCCTCTGGGTGCTCTGGTTTCCTCCCACAGTCCGAAGATGTGCAGGTCAGGTGAATTGGCCATGCTAAATTGCCCATAGTGTTAGGTGCATTGGTTAGAGTGAAATTGGTCTGGGTGGGTTACTCTTTGGAGGGTCGGTGTGGACTGGTTGGGCCGAAGGGCCTGTTTCCTCACTGTAGGGAATCTAATCTCTGATTCTTGATCCATCCACAAATGGCAACAGATTCTGTCTATTTTCCTCATGGTTTTGAAAAATCTCTTCCAAAGTTTCTGTTCTCTAAGATGAGCAACACCGGATTTTCCAATATTTCAACATAGCTGAAGTCCCAAATAAAAATTCATCATGACACTTCGTTTCCTGTCACTTAGCCAACCCTGTAACCATGCTGCTACTGTGCCCTATATTCCATGAGTTTCTGCCTTGTTGACAAACCTATTAACGTGACACATTATCAAATCTCTTCTGGAAGTCCGTTGTTATAGACAGGAGAGAAGAGCAACCCGAAACCCTCAAATACTCACCTTAATATTTATAGTCAGTGGGTATTTTAAAAAGGTATATTCTTCTAAGTCCTCTGTTGGGTGTTGTCACTTTACTTAACCAGCAGCAAACCTCTTGTGAGTTTAAATAAAGGAGGTTACTTATTCACATATTCACACCAGAAGTCTAATTGTTCTACTGCTCACAGACACATACGCCCAATAAAAACCCACTAAAGAAAATAATGCACTTTTACGAATGTTAAACAAAAGGTTGGTTCACCTTTCACAGCTGGTTCACCTTGAAAGGTCACAACGATGTGGGCCTGATAAAGAAAGGAGTCTTTTCAATTCAGTTCTGAAGAAGAGTCACTGAACTCAAAACATTAACTTTGCTTTTTCTCTGCAAATGCTGCTGGACCTGACAAGTTTTCCCAGCAATTTCTGTTTTTGTTTCGGATTTCCAGCATCTATGGTACTTTGGTTTTTTTTTCGTTTAGAGTCTTCTCCACACTTTAGTTGTAGTTTGACTGTATTCAAAGAGCTAGAGTCAGGACAACTGTATGATTCTTTCAAAGTGATGGCCTTTCCGCAGATAATGTCAGTTCCTAGTGGCTTCCTTATCAGAAGGTCAAATTCTGAGCCCGTTGATTTTTGAGAGAAAGGAATCTGGCTGGTAGGCTTCAAAAGTTTTATAGCTGCTGGTGTTTAAAGATGAAGATGACACTGTCTTTTGCTGTGGCTGGTGATGTTTTCCTACTTTTTTTGTGTACTACCCAGGTCTTTCTGAATTTCTGTTAAAAATACACTAGTTCTTGCAGACTATAGTCATATGACCAATACTGTCAGTAATATAACCAATACTGGCTCAGATGAAAGTCATTGCTGTACAATGGAGATAATGGATGTTTCTTCACACTTTCTCAGGATGAATTGGTTTCTGCCAGTTTGCATAGTTAGGGTTCCAACTCGGAGACGCGGAGTCTGTACTTGTGTTTGGGGTAAATATCTAAACAATAGCAAGTGTAAATTCTGCAGATAGTACTCATCTAGATGTGTCCATTCAAGGAGGAGAGCCCCTCACATGGTTATTCAGGCATGAACTTTGCGGAATGTTTTGAGGGACAAATTGTGAAAGTCACCTGACCTCAGCAACCTTCTTAAACAGCCTTAGCAGCATTCATTTTTAAATAAAATACATTTCTGAGAAACATTATGGACAAACTCAGACATGTTTGAAGGTACCTCATAAAAATACACAATCATGTAAGTTAGGAATGAAAGACATACATTTATATAGCACTTTTTATGACTACCAGGCATCTCAAAAGTGTTTCACAGCTGAAGAAACACTTCTCACGGTGCAGCCACTGTTGTTATATTAAAAGGCAGAAGCTAATTTTGAACACAGCAAAATTCCCACAAACAAAAATGTGGTGAGGACCAGATAATCACATTTTTGTGATGTTGAATGAGGGATAATTACTGCCCAGGAAACCAGGGATAACGCCTTACTTTTCTTGAAGGTAGCAAAGGAGAAAGCCTGTATAGGATAAAAGCAGAAGTGGGAGAGAGAATGTTCTGCAGCTATACCACGAAGGAATATTAAAAGGCATGAAAAGTGGAGAGACTTTATTTGTTTACACTCAGCCCAATAATGCTTGAAATCCATTGAATTAAATTATTGTCCAAATTTATTGCTAAGATTGACAGTTGGCTTCAGTATATGAGTGCGATTTGAGTGGGAGTAGGACCTGGCTGCAATGTCCCTATCATCACTTGGTCAGTAAAGAACCCGTGGCACAGATTTCCACTTGGTGCTAAGATATTTTATTTCCCTAACTGCAGCCTGTTCCTTCTTTGGAGCAGTGTTATTGTTGGTGATAAGATAGCTCAAGCTACACAGGCTGACAAAAATATTAGCCTCTGACTTCATAGCTATACCACTTGTAATTGTGGGATAGTGACTCCCATGTGTTGCTTTACTACTTTCTGTAATGGGGAGATGTTCTTATTAAGAATCATCAGCACTTAGTCTCTGCTTTATTAGAGTAAAATTTTATTCCTGTAGTTGAAAAATGTGTCCTTGATTGCCAAGTGATAATTTAGGAAGTGCTTTCTTTTATGTTGCTATTTTCAATGTATTTTTTCTTGTGCCTGTTGTTGTCATGTTTTCTTGTGCCTGTTCTTGTTTTCATGCCATGCATAATTGTTTGTTTTATGCTTAAGACAGATTTAAGTCCCAGGCCTCTGCTAATGACATGCTACAGTTAGCTAGTAATGGATTGCTCAAGGGCAATCTTAGGTGATGCCTGTAATATATGTCTCACTTGCTTTACCTCAAGATGTGTCTGTCCATTTCCTCCCTCGCATAGGAACATTAGCTGATGGATTTGGAGAATAATGGGCAAAATGTGCATCCAGTGTCATTATTATTATGCAGTTTTACCCTATCATCTATTGATTTAACTCTCTAACTGGAAAGTCCACTGAACCACTTTTCCTTTCAACTTACATATGTGCTGTGAAAGACTGTGTAAAATAATTCATCACGCAGGTTTGCTGCTCTGATCTGGTACAAATTGTGGAAGACAGCAACAGACGCATTCCAATTTAAATGCACTAAAAATATTTCATAGCGATTGTATGGCAGAAATGATCAATTATGCGAGCAGCTGCAAAAACTAGACTTCAAAAAGAAGAACTGTTTTACATGATGTACTGTGTCAAACGGATCAAGACTGCCTTAGGTTTGATCTCTGTTCCACACTGAGACACTTCATCTCAGTCAGAGTAGCTGTGGGAGTGTTACAATTGGCCTCAGTGTCAACAGGTCGGAAGGAGAAAATTAAAATCAACACAAGAACTCACTAAATCACTATCTAGTGATTCCTGTTTGAAAGTATTTTTGAGCAGACATCGAATAACGGAGTCAAGACAGAATTGGATCAGCCATTGCTAATTACGCAATTAAAAAACTTGTCAAGAAAAGCAATTGATCAAAGTATTCGAAGATTGGTGACATTTCTGAAACTATACTTAACACAAGTCACTTTTTTGAAAGAAATATAGTAAATTTAGGAGAGGGTGGAATTCGACAGCCTTCCTGTTTCTGTCTTTCCTTTCTGTCCTAATAAGGCTCATCTCATTGTAGTTTTGTCCTGATCAGCCAATCTGTCGTTTCTGAATAGAATTTTGAATTTCACCATCCCATCTTGTCTCTTGTTTTGTTGGCTTCAGGGTGTTTGGCATTGACCTCCTCCTTGTTCATATTTGATCTCCCGACAATTTTCCTGTGTATTTTCAATCAGACCAACCAACAACTCCTAACTTAAATATGACAGAGAAATGCATATTTTACATGAGAAGGTACTGCAGTGGATTATCACATTTTAACCTAAAAAGACACAAGTTAATTATTGGATACATTTGATCATTCCATTTGAAGCTTTTCAAGTTATATTGTGAATGAAATGGATAAGAATGATATCAAGACAAAATAAATAAAATTAATGCATAATTGTGTGGCTGCTACTAAAAGGAACAGCAGGAATTGACTATTGTGAGGAGGTATTCGTGGGCGGCACGGTGGCACAGTGGTTAGCACTGCTGCCTCACAGCGCCAGAGACCCGGGTTCAATTCCCCCCTCAGGCGACTGACTGTGTGGAGTTTGCACGTTCTCTCCGTGTCTGCGTGGGTTTCCTCCGGGTGCTCCGGTTTCCTCCCACAGTCCAAAGATGTGCAGGTCAGGTGAGTTGGCCACGCTAAATTGCCCGTAGTGTTAGGTAAGGGGTAAATGGAGGTGTGTGGGTGGGTTGCGCTTCGGTGGGGCGGTGTGGACTTGTTGGACCGAAGGGCCTGTTTCCACACTGTAAGTAATCTAATCTAATCTATTTGTTTACAACATGCCGTGTCATGTGTCTTAGAAATGTTACAAAGAATTTTCCAAGGAACGAATCATTTCAGAAATCTAGCAACAATGGCTGAACTCCAGTTTCAGCACACAATGATGACCCCAATAATGACGATAAGAAGTTAATCTGTTTTTGTGACTGTTGAGGAAAATGTGTGAACCATGTTTATCTGATAATAGGATGGTCCTCATAGAAGGCCTGACCCATTCCACAGATTGAGGTCAGAGCAGACTTCTGAAAACAAAAGGAGCTGGTGAGCAATTGCAGCCTTACTTTCACAGGTGAGCAACCACTTTAAATGGCCCCAACCCACCAAAGTGAACATTACACACTAGTAGTCTGAATGTTCCCATTTGGGTCAGCTAATTCATGGAGGAAATCCATCTTTGTAATCATGTTTCTGAAGCCCAGAAGTTCAATGTCCTCAGTCTGATTTTAACCACAGCAACTGAGTTACATTGAAAAAGAACATTTTGCCTACAAAGCTGTGGCAAATATTTATCAACTTGATGCTGCCTGTGACTCTGTAATTTACCGTGATCATGCTGATACTGCTGAAAATGGAAGAAGAAAAATAATTTATATAACATTGCTCATATCCTTAGGGCATCCTCGATATGCTGATCAGGAGACATAGATCAGAAGTCAGAAGACACCAGGTTATAGTCCAACAGGTTTATTTGAAATCACAAACTTTCAGAGTGTTGCCCCTTCATCAGGTGAAGAAAACATAGAAACATGGAAAATAGGAACCAGAGTAGGCCATTCAGCCCTTCAAGCCTGCTCTACCACTCGATATGTTCACGGCATATCATCCAACATGGTAACTTGTTCCTACTTCCTCCCCAAACCTTTACTCCCTGTAGCCTTCAGAACTACGTCTAACTCCTTCCTGAAACCATTTAATGTTTTAATCACTTTTTGGAATTCTCTCCCACAGAAAGTGATTAAAACATTAAATGGTTTTCTATCCTACAGAGACTCACCACAGTCTTGGAGAAGAAATGTCTTCTCACCTGAGTCCTAAAAGGCCTATATCCTTAGACTTTGGTCTATGGTTCTGGAGCCCTTGGTCATTGGGAACATACTTCTGATTCTTCTGAACTCCAATCAATATAGTTAGAACTGATACAGCTTCATACATCAGTCCTGACATCCAGGAATCAGTCTGGTAGACCCTTGTTGCAAATTCTCCATCGCTGGAACATCCTTCCTCTAGTACGGAAAACTGCACCTAATACTGTTGGCCCTGTACCAGTGCAGCAAGACATCCCTGCCCCTGTACTCAAATCTTCTCATTATGAAGGCCAACATACCATTTCTGTCCTTCGCCACACTTGCATGCATGCTTTCAGCAACTGGTGTACAAGGACAACAAGGATTCATTACACATCTCATTTCCCCATTCTATCATGATTGAGATAATAATGTACATACCAAAGTAGATAACCTCACATTTATCCATATTGTACTTCATCTGCTATGCATTTGCCCATTCACTTAACTTGTCCAAAACACAATCACCTCTGCATTCTCCTCGCAATTAAATCTCCCATCTAGCATTCTATTATCTGCAAACCCTGGCGATGTTACATTTAGTTCCCTTGTCTAAATCATTAATATATATTGTGAGTAGCTGGGGACAAGCTCTGATCCTTGTGCGATTCCACAGGCGACTGGCTGCTACTCAGAAAATGACATAGAGTCATAGAGATGTACAGCATGGAAACAGACCCTTCGGTCCAACATGTTCATGCTGACCAGATATCCCAACCCAATCTAGTCCCACCTGCCAGCACCCATATCCCTCCAAACCCTACCTATTCATATACCCATCCAAATGCCTCTTAAATGTTGCAATTGTACCAGCCTCCACCACATCCTCTGGCAGCTCATTCCATATGCGTACCCCCTCTGCGTGAAAAAGTTGCCCCTTAGATCTCTTTTATATCTTTCCCCTTTCACCCTAAACCTATGCCCTCCCAACTCCTGTACTCAATACTCTGACCAATAAAGGAAAGCATACCAAATGCCTTCTTCACTATCCTATCTACCTGCAACTCCACTTTCAAGGAGCTATGAACCTGCACTCCAAGGTCTCTTTGTTCAGCAACACTCCCTTGGAACTTACCATTAAGTGTATAAGTCCTGCTAAGATTTACTTTCCCAAAATGCAGCACCTCGCATTTATCTGAAATAAACTCCATATGCCACTTCTCAGCCCATTGGCCCATCTGGTCCAGATCCTGTTGTAATCTGAGGTAATCCTCTTCACTGTCCACTACACCTCCAATTTTGGTGTCATCTGCAAACTTACTAACTGTACCGCTTATGCTCGCATCCAAATCATTTATGTAAATGACAAAAAGTAGAGGGCCTAGCACCGATCCTTGTGGCACTCCACTGGTCACAGGCCTCCAGTCTGAAAAACAACCCTCCACCACCACCACCCTCTGTCTTCTACCTTTGAGCCAGTTCTGTATCCAAATGGCTAGTTCTCCCTGTATTCCATGAGATCTAATCTTGCTAATCAGTCTCCCATGGGGAACCTTGTCGAACGCCTGACTGAAGTCCACATAGATCACATCTACTGCTCTGCCCTCATCAATCTTCTTTGTTACTTCTTCAAAAAACTCAATCAAGTTTGTGAAACATGATTTTGCATGCACAAAGCCATGTTGACTATCCTGAATCAGTCCTTTCCTTTCCAAATACATATACATCCTGTCCTTCAGGATTCCCTCCAACAACTTGCCCAACACCGAGGTCAGGCTCACCGGTCTATAGTTCCCTCGCTTGTCTTTACCGCCCTTCTTAAACAGTGGCACCACGTTTGCCAACCTCCAGTCTTCCGGCACCTCACCTGTGACTATCGACGATACAAATATTTCAGCAAGAGGCCCAGCAATCACTTTTCTAGCTTCCCACAGAGTTCTCGGGGATACCTGATCAGGTCCTGAGGATTTATCCACCTTTAACCGTTTCAAAGCATCCAGCAGTTCCTCCTCTGTAATCTGGACATTTTTCAAGATGTCACCATCTATTTCCCTACCGTCTATATCTTCCATATCCTTTTATACAGTAAATACAGATGCAATATATTCATTTAGTATCTCCACCATTTTCTGTGGCTCCACACAAAGGCCACCTTGCTGATCTTTGAGGGGCCCTATTTTCTCCCTAGTTACCCTTTTGTCCTTAATATATTTGTAAAAACCCTTTGGATTCTCCTTAATTCTATTTGCCAAAGCTATCTCATGTCCCCATTTTGCCCTCCTGATTTCCCTCTTAAGTATACTCCTACTTTCTTTATACTCTTCTAAGTATTCACTCGATCTATCCTGTCTATACCTGACATATGCTTCCTTCTTTTTCTTAACCAAACCCTCAATTTCTTTAGTCATCCAGCATTCCCTATACCTACCAGCCTTCCCTTTCACCCTGACAGGAATATACTTTCTCTGGATTCTTGTTATCTCATTTCTGAAGGCTTCCCATTTTCCTGCCGTCCATTTACCTGCGAACATTTGCCTCCAATCAGCTTTCGAACGTTCTTGCCTAATACCGTCAAGATTGGCCTTTCTCCAATTTAGAACTTCAACTTTTAGATCTGGTCTCGCCTTTTCCATCACCATTTTAAAATGAATAGAATTATGGTCGCTGGCCCCAAAGTGCTCCCCCACTGACACCTCAGTCACCTGCTCTGCCTTATTTCCCAAGAGTAGGTCAAGTTTTGCACCTTTTCTAGTAGGTATATCCACATTCTGAATCAGAAAATTGTCTAGTACACACTTAAGAAATTCCTCTCCATCTAAACCTTCAACACTATGGCAGTCCCAGTCGATGTTTGGAAAGTTAAAATCCCCTACCATAACTACCCTCTTACTCTTACAGATAGCTGAGATCTCCTTACAAGTTTGTTTCTCAATTTCCCTCTGTTTATTGTGGGGTGTATAATACAATCCCAATAAGGTGATCATCCCTTTCTTATTTCTCAGTTCCACCCAAATAACTTCCCTGGATGTATTTCCAGGAACATCTTCCCTCAGCACAGCTGTAATGCTATACCTTATCAAAAATGCCATTCTCCCTCCTGTCTTGCCTCCCTTTCTATCCTTCCTGTAGCATTTGTATCCTGGAACATTCAGCCGCTAGTCCTGCCCATCCCTGAGCCATGTTTTCGTAATTGCTATGATATCCCAGTCTCATGTTGCTAACCATGCCCTGAGTTCATCTGCCTTCCCTGTTAGGATCCTCGCATTGAAATAAATGCAGTTCAATTTATTAGTCCTACCTTGTCCCTGCCTGCCCTGACTGTTTGATTCACTTCTGTTCTCAACTCTACCAGTCTCAGATTGATCTCTTTCCTCACTATCTCCCTGGGTCCCATCCCCCACCTTACTAGTTTAAATCCTCCCAAGCAGTTCTAGCAAATTTCCGTGCCAGTATATTAGTCCCCTTCCAGTTTAGATGCAATCCATCCTTCTTGTACAGGTCACTTCTACCCCAAAAAAGATTCCAATGATCCAAAAATGTGAATCCTTCTCCCATACACTAGCTCCTCAGCCATGCATTCATCTGCTCTATCCTCCTATTCCTGCCCTCACTAGCTTGTAGCACTGAGAGGACCTCCTTTTTAAATTTTTGCCTAACTCTCTGTAATCTCCCTTCAGAGTCTCAACCTTTTCCCTTCCAATGTCGTTGGTTCCAATGTGGACAATCACCTCCTGCTGGCCCCTCTCCCCCGTGAGAACATTCTTCACCTTCTCTGAGACATCCTTGATCCTGGCACCAGGGAAACAACACACCATTCTGCTTTTTCTCTGCTGGCCACAGAAACGTCTGTCTGTACCTCTGACTACAGAATCCCCTAACACAATTGATCTCTTGGAAGCTGACGTACCCCTCGTTGCATTCGAGCCAGTCTCAATACCAGAAACTTGGCTGTTCGTGCTACGTTCCCCTGAGAATCCATCACCCCCTATACTTTCCAAAACAGCATATCTGTTTGAAATGGGTATATCCACAAAAGACTCCTGCACTAGCTGCCTACCTCTCTTACCCTTCCTGGAGTTAACCCATCTATGTGACTGTATCTGAGATTTTCCCCCCTTCCTATAACTGCCATCCATCACATACTGTTGCTGTTGCAAATTCCTTATCGCTTCTATCTGTCTCTCCAACTGATCCACTCGATCTGATAAGATTCGCATCCAATAGCATTTATGGCAGATATAATCCGCAGTAACCCTTAAACTCTCTTTAAACTCCCACATCTGACAAGAAGTACGTATCACTGCAAAGGCCATTTTTGCTCCTTCACAATCTACAGACTCAGAAAATAACACCGTTTTATTCCTCTACAAACACTGCCCCAGGTTAAATTAATAGCTATGGCTTATATTTTAAGTTTAATCAAGAGACTTATCTCCAAAAACATATAATCAAGAAAGAATCCACTATACTCACTACTGCAGCCTTTCTCTTGGACAGACTTATAACTACAATTAACTTATCTGATTCTGTGCTGTGAACTTCGCCCAACAGTTCCTCCAAGATTAGTTGTGAATTTCATTGTTTGTTAATTTTCCCAGATGCACTCCGATGTCCAGCGATACACAAATTCAAATAGCAAAGGTGGTAACTGTGCAGGTTCTCTCTCTCTTGCACTGTTTATCCCTGCTGTTTGTTTCCTGTCTGCCAGCTAGTTCCCTCTGTGAGCACACAGTCCTCAATCCCATATACTTTATGTAAACGTGCTAATCTCTTATGCAGAACCTTATCAAAAGCCTTCTGAAATCCAAGCACATATTAGCTGAGGAGATGGTGCGGTGAGCAAGGATTCAGATTTTTGGATTGATGGGATCTCTTTTGGAGCAGAAAGGACCTGTTCAAAAGGGATGGGTTTAACCTGAACTAAAGGGGGACCAGTATCCTGCAGGGGGATTTGCTTGTGCTATGCAGAAGCCTTTCAGCTAGAAGGGGGAGGGAGAATATCCCAAGTAGTAGTGAGAATAGAAAAACAGATAAGGATGGTTCTAAATTTTAAAAGAGCAAGGTAATTAGAAAAGGCAGGCAAGAGTAAATCATAGAATGAGATAACTCTGAAGAATTAAACCAAATTTATTTCAATGCAAGGGGTCTTACAGGTTAAGGCAGATGAACTCAGGGCAAAGAAGGCACAAGCAACATGCATAATGACTACTGCCCAGTGGCTCTGACCTCCATAATCAAAAGTGCTTCGAGAGGCTGGTCATGGCCCACCTTCAGCTCTACTCTCCCAGCCTGCCCCGATCCTATACAATTTACCTACCAATGTAACAGGCAGAGAACGGATGCCATTTCCCTAGCCCTGCACTCATCCCTGGAACATATGTCAGAGTCCTGCTCATCGACTACAGCTCTGCCTTTAACATCATAATCCCTTCCCGATTGATCTCAAAACTCTGCCCTCTGCAACTGGATCCTTGACTTCCTGACCCACAGATTGCAATCAGTGAAGATAAGACAACTGTACCTCCTCCACAATAACCCTCAAGACCGGTGCCCCTCAAGGATGCATTCTCAGTCCCCCACTGTACTCCCTGTACACCCACAACTGTATAGCTAAAAACTGAATGAACGGCATCTACGAGTTTGCTAACAACACCACTGTAGTAGGACGGATATCAAACAACAATGAGGCAGAATACAGAAAGGAGCTAGAGAGCTTGGTGACGTGGTGCAATGAGAACAACCTCTCTCTCAGCATTAGCAAAATTAAAAAACTGATCATTGTATTCAGAAAAAAGGGAGAACACACTCCCATCTACTTCAATGAAGCTGAGGTTGAGGGGGTTGACAGCGTCAAGTTCGTAGGAGTGACAATAACTGACAACCTGTTCTGGCCTTCCCTCGTAGATGTGATGGTCAAGAAAGGACAACAACACCTCTTCTTCCTCAGGTGGCTCAGGAAATTTAGTAAGTTCATAAGGACCCTACCAACTTTTACAGATGCATGACTGAAAGCATACTGTCTGCAGGCATAATGGCCTGGAATATCAACTGCTCTGCCCAGGACTGTAAGAAACTACAGAAGGTTGTGTGCACAGCCCAGACCATCACGGAAGCTAACCTCCCATCCATGGACTCCACTTACGTGGCTTGCTGCTGCGGAAAGATTGCCAACTTCATCAAAGACCCATCACACCCCAGTAATGCTCTCCTACAACCTGTTCCATCAGGCAGAATATACAGAAGTTTGAACACACACACAGCAGGTTCAGGATCAGCTTTTTCCCTGTTGTCATGAGACTGATGAACAGATTCTCTAACTTCAAATAATGCTGATTTTGCTAATGTTGATTTTTGCCTAGCACACACCTTGTATGATATAACCTGTTTGCCTCTGTCCAATCTTTCTTTTTTCATTCTAGGATCTGTATGTCTTTGCTTATTATGATCTGCCTGTACTGCTCTTAAACAAAGCTTTTCATTGTCCTTAGGTACACAAGACAATAAATTAAATCACCATCATGAATCAGAACATGGTACTGGGACGTCATAGCTATTGCAGAAACATGGCTGAGAGAAGGATAGGACTGGCAGCTCAATGTTCCAGGATTTAGATGCTATAGGGAGGATAGAAAGGGAGGCAAGAGAGGAGGAGGAGTGGCGGTCTTGATTAAGCAAAATATTACAGTTGTACATAGAGGTGCTGGTTCTGAGGGATCATCCAGTGAAGCTATATGGATGGAACTCAGAAATAAGAAGGGGATAATCACCTTGGTGGAATTGTACTACAAGTCCCTTAATAGTCAGAGGGAAATTGAGGAGCAAATATGTTGAGAGATCTCAGATAAATGTAAGAATAATAGGTTTGTAATAGTAGTGGAATTTAACTTTTGAAACATAGACTGGGATTGCCATAGTGTTATGAGCTTGATGGTGAAGAATTTGTTTACTGTGCTCAAGAAAATTTTATTTATCAATATATAGATGTACCTACTAGAGAAGGAGCAAACTTGATCTTCTCTTGGGAAATAAGGCAGAGCAAGTGACTGAAGTGTACGTAGGGTGCACTTTGGCACCAGTGATCATCATTCTATTAGTTTTAAAGTAGAAACTTGAAATTAAACTTGAATAGAAGTTAAAGTTCTTAATTGAAGTAAGATGGATTTTGATGGCATGTGTCAGAAACTTTCAAAAGTTGATTAGTGTAGACTGTTCACAGGTAAAGGGACAAATGGCAAGTGGGAGGCTTTCAACAGTGAGATAACAAGAGAATTACATTCCTGTCAAGAGTGAAGGGTACGCCTGACAAGAGAAGGGAGCAATGGATGAATAAAGATATTAAATCTCTGGTCAAGAATGAAAAGGAGTCATATAATCTGTATAGACAACTGGGATCAAGTAAATCTCTTGAAGAGTATAAGAGATGTGGGGGCCTTCTAAAGTGGGAAATCATGAGCACAAAAAGGTTATATGAGATAGTCTTGACACATTTGTTTAAGAATATTCCAATAAGATTCTACAAGTACATTAAGAGCAAAAGAGCAACTAGAGAGAGAGAGAGAATAGGGCCCCTTAAAGGTCAACAAAACTATCAATGTGTGAAACCACAGGAGATGGGAGAGATATTGAACAAATATTTCACATCAGTTTTTTCTTTATGAGGTGAAAGAAATGGAGGCTAGAGAACCCAGGGAAATAAATATTGATGTTTGAAAAGAGTCAAGAGTGTGGTGCTGGAAAAGCACAGCTGGAAAGGCAACATCCATAGAGTAGGAGAATCGAGGTTTCGGGCATAAGCCCTTCATCAGGAATGAGGCTTGTGGGCCGGGGGGGCTGAGAAATAATTGGGAGGGGGTGGGGCTGTGGGAAGGTTGCTGGAAATGTGATAGGTAGATGAAGGTGGGGGTGAAAGTGATAGGTCAGAGAGGAGAGTGGAGTGGATAGGTGAGAAGGAAGATGGACAGGTCAAGAGGGCGGTGCCGAATTGGAGGCTTGTGACTGGGATAAGGTGGAAAGAGGGGAAATGAGGAAACTGGTGAAATCCACATTGATTCCATGTGGTTTCAGAGTTCCAAGGTGCAAGATGAGGCGTCCTTTCTCCAGGCGTCGGATGGTTAGGGTTTGGCAATGGAGAAGGCTCAGGACCTGCATGTCCTTGGGGGAGTGGGAAGGGGATTTGAAGCATTCAGCCACAGGGCGGTGGGGTTGGTTGGTGTTGATGTCCCAGAAATGTTTATCTCTCAGCGCCCCCAGCCCACAAACCTCATTCCTGATGAAGGGCTTATGACCAAAACGTCGATTTTTCTGCTCTTCGAATACCGCCTAACCTGCTGTGCTTTTCCAGCACCGCACTCTCGACTCTGATCTCCAGCATCTGCTGTCCTCACTTCCTCAGTTTTGAAAAGAGTCCACATTACAGAAGAGGAGATGCTGGAGATCTTAAAAAACATAAAAGTGGATACATTTCTGGATCAAGTGAATCCCAGGACATCACAGGAAGCTAGGGAAGAAATTGCTGGGAACCTAGCAGAGATATTTGTATCATCTACAGCCAAGGGTGAGGTGCTGGAGGACTGGAGGCAGGCTAATGTTGTGCCTATATTTAAGAAGGCTGTAAGGAGAAGCCTGGGAACTGCAGACCTGTGAGTCTGACATCAGTGGTGGGTAAGTTGTTGGAGGGGATTCTAAGGAGACAGGATCTACGTGCATTTGGAGAGGCAAGGACTGATTAGAGAGTGTCAGCATGATATTGTGCATGGGAAATCATGTCTAACAAACTTGATTGAGTTTTTTAAGGATGTAAACAAAAAGGTTGTTGAGGACAGAGCAGTAGACTTTGACAAGGTTCTGCGAAGTATGCTAATGAATAAAGTTAGATTGCATGAGATTCAGGGTTAGCGTGCCAATTAGAGACAGAATTGGCTTGATGGAGACAAAGAGGGTTGTTTTTCGGACATGAGGCCTGTGACCAGCAGTGTTCCACCAAATTGGTGCTGGGTCCACTTTTGTTTGCCATTTATGTAAATGATTTGAATGAGTATTTAGGATGAATGGTTAATAAGTTTGTGGATGACACCAAAATTGGTGATATAGTCAACAGTGAAGAAGGTTGCTAAGATTACAATGGGATCTTGATCAGCTGGACTACTGGGCAGAGGAGTGGCAGTTTAATTTGGGTAAATGTAAGGTATTGCATTTTGGTAAAACAAACGAGGGCAGGACTTATAAGATTAATAGTAGGGGCCGGAGTATTGTCGTGGAACAGAGAGACCTAAGGATTCGGCCCATAGTTCTTTGAAAATTGCATCACAGATAGAGGATATATCCGTTTAGGAGGAGAAAGTGAGGTCTGCAGATGCTGGAGATCAAAGTTGAAACTTTATTGCTGGAACAGCACAGCAGGTCAGGCAGCATCCAGGGAACAGAAGATTCGACGCTTCGGGCACAGGCCCTTCTTCAGGAAAGGCTATTCTGCTAAACGATATATCCGTTTAGCAGAATAGCCACAGGGGAGTTCTGCACTGCCTGCCTAGTCTTCTTAGTCTACCTGGGGGACTGACATGGCAGACTACGCATAGAAAAAGTCCCACTTCTACATAATGCATAGACAAATAAATCCTTTATTTTGCTGATATTACTTGAGTGAACACTGTTAGCTCGGACATTCATCTGCGCTTTATCAAACAGTGCTTTAAAAGGCTCCTACAACCGCCTGAGCAAATATGAGTATTTCAACCTTAGAACTGCACCTCTAATTATGTACCACTTCTTTCTCAGTATATCTAATTCTTGTTGAAGAGCTGATGCTTGAAACGACAACTGTCCTGCTTCTCAGATGCTGCCTGACTGGCTGTGCTTTTCCAGCACCACACTTTCAACTCTGATCTCCAGCATCTGCAGTCCTCACTTTCCCCTGTCAAATTGGTTGCCTAGATTTTGCAGTCAAATGCTTAGGTGGTACTTGAATGTACAGCCTTATCACTGATAGGAAGAAATACTACCAACTGCATTTAACTGGCCCTCACCACATCAGTGTTTTGGACCTATAATATAATTACCATGCTTAGTCACCATGTGAACAATGTATTTTCTGTTTACCTACTTAACCTTTTAGAAATAAAAATAATTGCATTATTAATCCGACAACAAAATTATTGCGGGTTGTATGCAAAAGTAATTTAAAGAAATCAGAAGAGGAAGACAGTATTTTGTATCCTCAGACTTCAGAATAAACAGTTATTCTGTAAATGTACAGTTAGATTAGTTCTGATGTCAGCTGCAATCCAACTCCATACAGTATAACCCAGAATTTTTCAACCATGAGATCAGAAGATGTTTCCCAGAAATATTCAGGTTACATGATATGTAATGGATTGTCATGTTTCTAAGCAATGATAAACAAAAATAATGTTATTTGAAGCTGAAGCAGTGGTACGTGGAGAGAGGAGGAACAATTCACAAAACTTTACTCTTCAAAACCGAAAATCATTGGAGCAATGTTGGCTTGTGCCAAAGAGGCGAAAGTGAGGACTGCAGGTGCTGGAGATTAGAGTCGAGGGTGTGGTGCTGGAAAAGCACAGCAGGTCAGTCAGCATCTGAGAAACAGGAGAGTCAACGCTTCGGGCAAAAGCCCTTCACCACTCAAACAGCCAGCCAGCTGTGCAGCAATTGACTTGCCTGTTAGTATTTGTTACTGTATGATTGGGTCAGGAAGGAACTGGAAGATGAGCACTCAGGATGTGTGAATCGTTGTCATACGCATCAGTTGAGAGGTTCCACCACACACCGACTGCTGGAGCAGTGCCAAATGGTTGCTAACAAGTGGAGGAATGTCATTTTAAGAGTAAATCTTAGTCTCTAATATTGATCTAAGTCCATATTCAAGAGCAGATCTTTCCCTTTCTGGTAAGCAATCCATCCTATTTGGTTATATGGATGGAAATTAATGCCCCCAAAGGAGATTTTGGAGGTGGGAGTCATTGAATTGGGCAGGAAAGTGCCAAGCGAATGCAATTTTAATGATAATGATAATGGTCAAATAAATGATCACTGATCACAGATTGAGTAACTACACAGCTTAGCTTGTTTAAAACAGTAATACCCATTAAATTACGAAGCATATATTACAGAGGAAACCTGTTGATTTCTGTGTGCAGACTGCAATCTCAAAACAGAATAACAAGACGTGTCACAACATTACATGGACAGAACACATGGAGTCTTTAAATGTGAATTTTCTTAAAGACAGGGTACATATACAAAAATGGATACTCTGCTCTTTTCCAGCTCTGTCGGGATAAAGTCACAGAGGATAATGTTCATGGACAACTATTCCGCTATCTAGAATTTTGGCCTCTTGAGCTACAAATATGCCTGGGGTTTCCGGCATGAACATTAAGGGGAAACAGGTACCACGTCAGGGCTGGCTTCCTTTACCCCAACTGTGGCCACTGGGACAATGCCCAGACATAGTGGGAAGGAAAGGAAGCAGAAGCCCTTCTGAGGCCACATTGGTGGCATGGGTGACACTCATTTGTAAATACATTCTCACATTTCTAAATATATGTTCACTTTTTATCATCCACTTTGTGAGTAAATGTCACTTTAGCTATAAGTGCAAGAATGAAAAGAGTGAGGCTAGCCATTATATTGTGTTTTGACCCTGTCTGAGTGAAATTTATCCTTTCCATAGCACCTATAGTAGCATCAAACTTGGTCAAATAAGGGTGTATTGGATATTGTGAAGTCTCCCATCCATTTGTAACATTGACTTATATTAAACAGCATGGACTATATATAACATTCAAATGTGCTTGTAGTTGGGGCTATACAGGGGATACTGGCCTCAGCAACATCAACACATTTGAAGTCAGTGAAAGATGACTTCCCACAATCAGCTGTCCCATTGAGTAAGATCCATCCTGAAGACCTACCTGTGTTGCTTTGGCTGACACTGTTGTGCTGAAGGTGCCGTTTTGATTGAAGAACAAGGGAGCATAGAATCAGAATAGGCCATTCAGCCTGTCAAGGCTGACCCTCCATTTCATATGATCACGGCTGATTAAACATTTCAGTGCCTTTTACCTGCAACATTCCGTAAACCTTCACACCATTGGTAATCAGAAATCCATTAACCACAACTTTACATACGTTCAAAGATTGAACTTCCACAGTGCTCTGGGTAAGAGAATTCCAAGATTTACACTTTTCTGAGAAAAAAAAACCTTTTTCCTCCATACAGCATCTCCTATATATATATATAGCATCACCTGTTTTTTTTTAAGTTTTGACGTCGGTGGTGGGCAAGTTGTTGGAGGAAATCCTGAAGGACAGGATTTACATGTATTTATAAAGCAGTGACTGATTAGGGATAGTCAGCATGGCTTTATGCGTGGGAAATCATGTCTCACAAACTTGGTTGAGTTTTTTGAAAAAGTAACAAAAAGAATTGATGAGGGCAGAGCAATGTACGCAATCTATATGGTTCCCCATGGGAGACTGGTTAGCAAGATCAGATCTCATTGGAATACAGGGAGAACTACCCATTTGGATGCAGAACTGGCTCAAAGGTAGAAGTCAGAGGGTGGCGGTGGAGAGTTACTTTTCAGACTGGAGGCCTGTGGCCAGTGGTGTGCCACAAGGATCGATGCTGGATCCACTACTTATCGTCATTTATATAAATGATTTGGATATGAACGTAGGAGATATATTTAGTAAGTTTACAGATGACACCAATGTTGGAGGTGTAGTGGAAGTAGGTTACCTTAGATTACAATGAAATCTTGATCAGATGGGTCAATGGGTTGAGGAGTGGCAGATGGAGTTTAATTTAGATAAATGCGAAGTGCTGCATTTTGGAAAACCCCAAATCAGAGCAGGACTTATACACTTAATGGTAAGGCCCTAGGTAATGTTGCTGAACAAAGAGACCTTGGAGTGCAGGTTTATAGCTCCTTGAAAGTAGAGTTGCAGGTAGATAGGGTAGTGAAGAAGGCATTTGGTATGCTTTCATTTATTGGTCAGACTATTGAGTACAGGAGTTGGGAGGTTATGTTGTTGCTGTACAAGACATTGGTTAGGCCACTATTGGAATATTGCGTGCAATTCTGGTCTCCTTCCTATCAGAAGTATGTTGTAAAACTTGAAAGAGTTCAGAATAGGTTTGCCAGAGTTGGAGGGTTTGAGTTATAAGGAGAGTCTGAACAGGCTGGGGCTGTTTTCCCTGGAGCGTTGGAGGCTGAGGGGTGACCTTATAGAGGTTTAAAAATCATGAGGGGAGGGGCATTTGTAGGATAAATAGACAAGGTCTTTTCCCTGGGGTGGGGGAGTCTAGAACTAGAGCGCATAGGTTTAGGTTGAGAGGGGAAAGATATAAAAGGGACCTAAGGGGCAACCTTTTCACGTAGAGGGTGATGCATGTATGGAATGAGCTGCCAAAGGAAGCAATGGAGGCTGGTACAATTACAACATATAAAAGGCATCTGGATGGGTATATGAATAGGAAGAGTTTAGAGGGACATGGGCCAAGTGCTGACAAATTAGACTAGATTAGGTTAGGATAGCTGGTTGGCATGGATGAGTTGGACTGAAAGGTCTGTTTCTGTGCTGTACATCACTATGACTATATGCCTCCTGAGTCCATCTCTCCAACCAAGGGAAACATTTTATCTATGTCTATTCTGTTTATCCCTTCAAGCATCTTGTAGGTTTCAATGAGCTCACTTGTCATTCTTTTAAACTCCAGAGATACAGGCCCTGCTTCCCAATTTCTCTTTGTAAGGTAGTCCTGCTATCCTAGAAACATGACTTATAAATCTTTATCCTCCCTTTATGGCAACAACATCCTTCCAGAGGTACTGAAGAAGGTCCAAATTTTATTCCTTGACACAAAGCTGCAACTCTCATGGATTCCTATCCTCCATCCCATAACCGCAGTATGTCCTCCAGTTTCTTGGAGTAGAGATTCCGAGGAGAGAGCAGTGTTCTGTGTCTGGACAGTACTAGCCTGAAACGCCAGACATGACCTGCATGGCAACCTGATGTGGACGGGCCATTTTATCGTAACAATTTAAATTCCTTTCCACTTGGCAAATATTTCTCTCTGTAACTGGGCAAACAATGTTCAAGAAAACAAGATGGTGAAATTGGTTGGTGAGACAGCATGAAATTGGTGTGTAATGTGTCAACAGCTGATTTTTCATCTGCCAGCTTTTACTCCATTATCTTGGAAGAAAATTTTAATTTCAAACCAACTATAAGGAACAGGGAGCCTAGAAAACAAATCTCCACAAACCATTATCCTGTAACAATGCTGCTTTTCTTGGGATTGAGCTTGAAGGTAGATGACCTCATTATTGCTGCCAAACATGCAATTTGATTTTTTTAATTTGCGCATGGGGTGCAGATGTCACAGGCTAGGCCAGCAATTTATTGGCCATTCCTAATTGCCCAGAGGGCATTTAAGAATCAACCATGTTCCTGTGGATCTGGGGGTCATGTGAGTCATTGCCAGACAAAGTAAGGATAGCAGATTTCAACTTTTAAAGATTGTTAGTACACCAGAGGACTTGAGGAAAATGAAAGAAAGTGAGGACTGCAGATGATGGAGAGTCAGAGTTGAAAAGTGTGTTTCTGGAAAAGAACAGCAGGTCAGGCAGCATCCGAGGAGCAGGAAAGTCGACTTTTCCGGCATAAGCCCTTCATCAGGTGAGGGGCGAAGGTGTGGGCACAGGTTTGACACCCCTTGCAACGGCAAGGGAAGGTGACAGGTGTGAAGGTTGAGTTGGTGGGGGCATAGACTTAACAAGGGAGTCACAGAGGGAATGGTCTCTGCAGAACACAGATCGGGGTGGGGAGGGAAATGTGTTTTTGAATTTGGGGTTTGATCTTGAAGATGTTTGAATCAGTGCAGTGATGTGCACTATCCATGTAGAGGCATCCCACTGGTCTCCTTGTTGGGAACCTTTATGTTCTGACCTCCATTTTTGTTCAGCGTTTAGTGCCCCTGCCGCTCTCTTGTCTGCATAGCATTCCATGGGAAATGAGCGCTTGCATCTTTGTTGCCTCATGAGGGCATTATGGCTAGAAGCACTATATTAGGGATCAGCTTCATATTCACTGGAGGTTGATGCCGGTTCTGAACTGGTCTTCCTCATCCATTTGTGTCACAGCCTTTAGTGCAGTGACAGAGATGACCGCAGCTTCTGTGCCTGAATCCAATATCAAAAGCAAAACAGCCTCGCAGTAATCTGATCATTCAGCAGTAGTAGCACACACAATTACCATTTAAATAGCATCCTTCAAACATTGAAACATAAAGACCCCAACAAGGAGGCCAGCAGGATACCTATAAATGGTCAATGCACATTACTGCCCTGATTCAGACATCTCCCTCAAGACCTTAGGCATTCTAACAACCTTTTAGGAAAGGAAATCTGCCATCCTCACCTGTCTGGCCCGCGCCTCAAGTGACTCCTGATCCACAGGAATGTGTTTGGTGTTAAAATGTCCTCTGAGCAGTAAGACATGGGCAATAAATTGCTGGCCTAGCCAGGAGCACCTGCATCTTGTGCACCAAATGAAAACCATCATATTGCAGTAGATTGTATGTGTGCCAGCAATGAGAAGGTATCTCCCTCCTACTCAATCCCAACAAAGACAACATAGTTACTGGATAATGGTCTTTGGAGATTTGTTTCAAGTCTCCCCTTTGCTTGTAGCTGCTTCAAAATAATTTTTTTGTCTCCAAGATAATGGAAAGTAAAAATTGGCAGATGAAAAATCAACTGTTGATAACCGCACACCCATTTCACACTATTCCGTCAATCAATTTCATTGCCTTGTTTTCTCCAAATTGTTTGTCCAATTGCAGTGAGAAACATTTGGCAAGTGGAAAAGATTTAATTGTTACCGTATAAAGAATTATTCAATGGTAAACTAAAGTTCTTAAATGTGGTGAGTAGAATATAGATACCAGTACGTGTGCATGAAAACAAAACAAGGGAGTCCAAAGGGTGTAGATGTTTTAAGAAGCAAAGGGAATATTATTTTGTTTAATTTATAGGAAATTGATATAAATAACAAAAGTGCTAAATACTCAACGTAAATTATGATTGCTTAGTCAAATGTCAGCATAAACCTGATTCTTGTCCTTCAATGCCACATTTTTCGTCCAATATTTTGTTGAAAGAGTATTTGCAGAAATTACTTACAGTATAAAAATAGAAAATCTACACGTGACTATTAACCATTGATGACACAATAACTTCTGCCTGGAGGTATTAATGAAACAGGATGTGTGACTGGATGCCTTTGGTCCTTCTGTGATAAATAATGTTCAAGAAGCTGATAATAATCTTAGTCTAGTTAGAGTCTGTCTGGCATGTCATCAGAAAATGACACTTCAGTTAATAGGTGTTTTGTTTGAAGGTCAATTTGAAAAGCCCCCCATTTTCTCGGCCTCTGAACTTCACTGTTGGGACTAATGAAAAGACATATCATAGGTGCTGTTGGAGGCACAGCGGTTATCTCATTAAATCATTGGCTGCGCCAGCAGCAGCTCCTGTTGTCATTAGCACACTATCAATATAAAAGTGCCTCGAGGTAAAGTGCAACATGCTGAGTAGCTCTCCATTAGCATCTCTGGTCAGAAAATGCCTTTGAAACTTTGATTCCTGTGAAAGCAAATGTCTCTGCTGACAGAGGTGAGAGCTAATCATACAATTATCACTTCAGTTTGGACTCAATGCCAAGTGTCAATTAGCTGCTCACCAGCTTTGCCTGGTTATAATTTTAAAAATCTCCTTTAGAGTTTAATTTCAATGAATGTGCCCTTACCACCCCCAACACGTAACCTGTAAATGGATCCGTTCTGAAACAACAACATCATTGACACCATCACAACGTCTTCACAACAAGCTCACTGTGAAGCTGTGTTCCAGTGAATTGCTGCACAATCTGAAACATTATCATGGGAGTAACTGTATAATCACTAATGCAGCTCAGCTGTCTCTTGATCTAGTCCGGTGACTTCTTCAGTGAAGTATTACAAGCGAAAACAGTTGATAAAGGTTCAAAACTTCCAAAAATAATTGCAAACAGAGTACTCGGCCAAGGTGGAGTGAACTGCAGCTAGTAACATCATCTGAACCATTCATTCATTGATTTACCATTGACTATTCACTTTCAGTCTACTCATCAATGTCAAACTGACGAATTGTAAGCAATTCTCAAAGATTACCACAACATGAAGAAAAGTGTGATTGACACAACATTTTAATAGTATAATTCAGTTTATGTTTTCTCTTATTTTTCCACTCCCTTCAGGTGCTGACATGATATAGCACTGCAGAGGTTTACAATAGAGAAATCCAGGACTAATCCCATTATTCCCCCCATACCTTCCTTCGCTTTAAATATTCATCCAATATTTCCTTAAAAATGCAATGACCTCTGTCGAAAGTACTCCCTGTGGCAAAGCATTCCATATGCTCAAAAACACACTGCATTCCCCTATCAAAGAAAATAAACTCCCCCGTTCACTTTAAACCCTGTATATCTAAAAAAACTCCATAAAACCTCCCAACTTGGCTTTCCTTGCTGAAATGGAAATAAATCCAAAATCCCAAGTCATTCTTCATAATTAAAGTTTCCTGCACCGCATATTCTTCATGACTTTAATGTTCTTTATATAATACGGTGCATCTAATATTCCAACTGGCTTGATTAATGTTTTGTACAAATTGATCTTTAATTTCTCCTGCTCTTATTATAACAGTCATAATGCTGTTTTATGGCCCTACTCACATGAGTTGCACGTTTAGAGAATGATGTATATGAATCCAGATGTCTTTCAGTTCATCCACATCATTTAGCATGTTTACTTAAAGCAGGATATTACTATTCCCCATCCCAATATGTATTACCTCACATTTAGAATCAAAGAATCCCTACAGTGTGAAAGCAGATCATTTTACCCATCAAGTACACATCGACTCTCCAAAGAGTGTCTCACCCAGACTGACTCCATCCCTGTAACCCTGTATTTCCCATGGCTAATCCACATAGCCTGCACATCCCTGGACTCTATTTAGCATGGCCAATTCACCTAACCTGCACATCTTTGGCCTGTGGGAAGAAACTGGAGCACCCAGAGGAGGTGCAAACTCCACACAGTCACCTGAGAGTGGAATCAAACCTGGATCATTGGTGCCATAAAATAGCAGTGCTCACCACTGAGCCACCATAATGCCCCCAGATTTATCCAAATTAAATTGAATCTGTCATCAGTCTGCTTATCTGGGCAGGTCCAGCTGTTTCCACAACATGAAAGGACAGTCGTCCTTACTTCAGACTAGCATTTGGCTGCAGTCACACCAAGCACAAAACATAATGGTTGTTTTGGTTGGAGGCTAATTATCTCAACACCAGATAGTCACTGCAGAAATTCCTTAGGGTCATGTCTTAGGACCAACCATCTTCAACATCCATATCATTGACTGTCCAGCCACTGTGATTAGAATTGAAGATGTTGACTGATGCTCAGTGCTATTTACTCAAGTATCGAAGCAGCTTGTGTCACATGCGGAAAGAACTGATCCACATTCAAGCTTCAGCTGAGAAGCAGCAAGTAATATTTCTGTAATATTCAGCACTTAGAGTCAGAGTCATACAGATATACGACATGGAAACAGACCCTTCGATCCAACCTGCCGACCAGATATCCTAACCTAATCCAGTCCCATTGGCCAGCACTTGGCCTTTATCCCTGTGTACCCTTCCTATTCATATACCCAGCCAGATGCCTTTTAATTGCTGCAATTGTACCAGTCTCCACCACTTCCTCTGGCAGCTCATTCCAAACAAGCACCACCCTCTGTGTGAAAATGTTGCCTCTTAGGTCCCTTTTATATCTTTCCCCTCTCACCCTAAACCTCTGCCCTCGAGTTCTGGAGGCCCCACCCCAGGGAAAAGAACTCGTCTATTTATCCTATCCGTGCCCCTCATGATTTTATAAACCTCTATAAGATCACCCCTCAGCCTTTGATGCTCCAGGGAAAACAGCCCCAGCCTGTTCAGCCTCTCCATGTAGCTCAGATCCTCCAACCCTGGCAACATTCTTGTAAATCTTTTCTGAACCCTTTCAAGTTTCACAACACCTTTCCGATAGGAAGGAGACCAGAATTGCCCACAATATTCCAACAGTGGCCTAACCAATGTCCTGCGAAGCTGCAACATGACCTCCCAACTCCTGTACTCAATGCTCTGACCAATAAAGAAAAGCATACCAAATATTTTCTTCACTATCTAACCTACCTGTGACTCTACTTTCAAGGAACTATGAACCTGTACTCTAAGATCTCTTTGTTCAGCAACACTCCCTAGGACCTTACCATTAAGTGCATAAGTCCTGCTTTGATTTGCTTTCCAAAAATCCAGTACCTCGCATTTACCTAAATTAAACTTCATCTTCCACTGCTCAGCCCATTGACCCATCTGATCAAAATCCCGTTGTAATCTGAGGTAAACTTCTTCCCTGTCCACTACACCTCCAATTTTGGTGTCTTCTGCAAACTTACTAAATATAACTCCTATGTCACATCCAAATCATTTATATAAATGACGAAAAGTAGTGGACCCAGCACCAATCCTGTGGCACTCCACTGGTCACAAGCCTTCAGTCTGAAAAGCAACCCTCCACCACCACCCTCTGTCTTTTACCTTCAAGCCAATTCTGCATCCAAGTGGCTAGTTCTCCCTGAATTCCATGAGATCTAACCTCGCTAACCAGTCTCCCACAAGGAACCTTGTCAAACACCTTACTGAAGTCAATATAGAGCATGTTCACCATTCTGCCCTCATCAATCCTCTTTGTTACTTTTTCAAAAAAAATCAATCAAGTTCGTGAGACATGATTTCCCACGCACAAAACCATGCTGACTATTCCTAATCAGTCTGTAAATCCTGTCCCTCAGGATTCCCTCCAACAACATGCCATCCAACAATGTCAGGCTCACCGGTCTGTAGTTCCCTGGTTTTCCTTACTCCCTTTCTTAAATAGTGGCACCACGTTAGCCAACCTCCATGTTAGCCAACAAATATCTCAGCAAGGAGCCCAACAATCACTTTCTTAGCTTCCCACAGAGTTCTAGGGTACACCTGATCCGGTCTTAGGGATTTATCCACTTTTATATGTTTCAAGACATCCAGCACCTTCTCCTCTGTAATATGGACATTTTCAAGATGTCATAATCTATTTTCCCACATTCTATATCTTCCATGTTCTTCTCCAAAGTAAACACTGATGCAAAATTCTCATTTAGTATCTCCCCCATTTCCTGTGGCTCTACATAAAGGCCACCTGCTGATTTTTGAGGGGCCGTATTCTCTCCCTAGTTACCCTTTTGTCCTTAATATATTTGTAAAAACCCTTTGAATTCTCCTAAACCCTATTTGCCAAACCTATCTCTTGTCCTCTTGATTTCTGTCTTTATACTCTAAGCATGCACTCGATCTCTCCCATATATACCTGGCATATGCTTCCTTCTTTCCCTTAACCAAGCCCTCAATCTCTTTAGTCATCCAGCATTCCCTACACCTAACAGCTTTTCCTTTCACCCTAACAGGAACACACTGTCTCTGGGCTCTCATTATCTCATTTCTGAAGGCTTCCCATTTTCCAGCCGTCCCTTTACCTGCGATCATCAGCCCCCTAATTAGTTTTTGAAAGTTCTTCTTTAATACCATCAAAAGTAGCCTCCTCCAATTTAGAACTTCAATTTTTAGATCGTGTTTTACTTTGTTTTATAATATTCCTGTGAAGCAACTTGGAACATTTTAAATGGATTAAAGGTGCAATTTAAATATAAGTTGTTGTTGTTATAGATCAAAAGCCAAAACATTATGGAACAAAAGTTTAGATCTGGAGATGTTTAAAATGATTTATAAATGTAACAACTATGGTGAAGTTCTGGTTATGTTGTGGCAGATGGCAATTGAGGCAAACAAGGGCAGTTTCGTCGAGGATAACTGGTGAAGTGACAAGGGAGCGGATTAAGTGTCAAGCAGCACAGAGAGATTGAAGATGCATAGCCCTGTATGATCATTTGGTTACCATTGATGCTGATCATGTTAGAGTCAATAAAGTGTGGAGCTGGGAAAAGCACAGAAGGTCAAACAGCATCCAGGATCTGCAGTCCTCACTACCTCTAGGGTCACGTTAGTCTCAGAGATGTGAGCAGACAATTCACATCGCAGATATGCAAGAATATATAGGAAGCTGTGAATGATGGCAAACTTAAGGGTCAAAGACAGGAAGTGAAAGCTTTACAGACTTTAATTTGTATTATTTAAAAATGAGGGCGGACTTTTCCTGGAGAGGGTTTTTTTATGATTTAGAATGGAAAACGACAAGAAAAAAATGGTTAGTGTTGGCAATGATGGAAGCTTATCATACAATCAACAAAGTAAAGCCATGACTACCGACAGCTGAAAGGAAACCGACATACTTTCTAGTTGACGGAGCAACTGTCTTTTTTTGGATTTCACTCCAAATTTTGTTTTGGCATTTGTTTCATGCTGTGTGGGCGCAAATCCAGCAAACACTCAAACACCCTTAGATATTGTTTGTGTAAAAATTGAGCCTTATCATTTCATTTGAGAGTTTATTCTTAAAGCTATAACTTTTACATGGGTATATGATATAAATACTATGGTAATAAGAAAAGAATGATTGGAGTGAATAAATCAACTGCTGACACACTAAAGCCTGTCCACCAAGTACAAAGTGCAAATGAGGAGTGAGTTGGAATACTCTCTGTTTGCCTGGATGGATACAATTACGACAACGTTCAAGAAGCTCTATAACATCCAGGATGAAACAGCCCACTTAATCAACACCCCATCGACAATCTTAAACATAATTGGCGCAATATAACAGAAATGTGTACCATGTACATGTCATCCTGCAGCAACTCATCAAGGATCCTTCAACAGAACCTTCCAAACCAATATCTTTAGATGTGTGTTTATGTGCTGGCTTTGCACGCACACAGCATGAAACAAAAGCCAAAACAAAATCTGGAGTGAACTCCAAAAAAAAAGACAGTTGCGCCGTCAACTAAAAAGTATGTTGATTTCCTTTCAGCTGTTGGTAGTCATGGCTTTACTTTATTGGTTGTATGATATGATTTCACCATTGCCAACATTAACAATTTTTCTTTTCCCATTCAACTCTGCCACCAAAGAATGTTGAATATCACACAACACCAGGTTATAGTCCAACAGGGTTATTTGGAAGCACACCAAAGAAATCCACATGAAACTCACCGATCGCAAATTCCCCTCCAAATCGCACACAGTGTTGAGCTGAAGCTGTATTGCTATTCTTTCACTTTTAATGTGAGAAAATCTTGTAAATTCTTCTCCACTGCCACCTTCTCAAGGGAAAGAAGGATCGGAAACAATTTGTCTAAATGTCAGCATTGCTCACATTCCATAATTGGCTAAAAAGCTACAACTTCCCTGACTTTTACACAGTCCAGTCTCCCCAAATACCACACCCCATGACCCATTCCAGTTCCACTCTGACCTGACACTACCAGATCCTACACACTTCACCATTCCCTCTCCAGCCACCAGCCTGACCACAAACCCCCACCAAACCCAATCTGTCCATCTGGCAGATTGACCATCTCCTCAGATCTGACACTGCTGAGTCCCACATCTGACATGCCTGAGCTAACCCCTCGCCTGGACCTGACATTGTTGACTCCCTTACACCTTCTGCCATCAGCTTGACCCACCACCCCAATACTTGACATCATCAGCACACTCCCTGCAGCCAACCTACAACTTTGCTGCTGCCTGACACCCCGGACCCAACACTCCCTCCACTACAATTCCAACATTAGAGTGAACGTGCCCCAGATCCAACACCTCAAGCTGCCAAAATCCAAGACCCAACACTGCTACTAATCCCAACTCACTTCATTCTCCTGACACCCCAGGGCCCAAACATTCCCCTCTCCCACTGACTGCCCCATATTATCCTAAACACTCCTAACCAGCTCCCTTCCCACCTACTTCTGCACATGGCATCTTTCTTACCTGGCTTCCAGCCACCATACCTCCTAGCACCCTAATCAATTCAGCAACTAACGCCCTATGTTCGCACTTCCTTATGTACTTATCCTTTCACAGCAGCTGTCAAAGTGGCTGGCTCTGCTGCTGGACTTTTACATCTCAGAACACAGCACACTGCCGGCTGCAAGACATGGCTGGTTTCTATGTCAATGCTTCATGGATTTCTGGACAGGTTTGTAACAAAAGGTCACTGTTTAGGAACCCCAATGCAGAAAACAAATAAAATGAACTGGGTATGTTTTAACTTGTTTGGGAGTAGGTTCTATCCATGATGGGCATATCTGAGCCAGCATCCCACAACAGATGTGTCAGCAAAGCTAGACCTCTGAAGTAAAAGGGACAGTTGCAACATGGCTAAAGAATTGGCTGAATGATAGGAAACAAAGTATTGGTGAACAGCTGTATTTGCTCAGGGATTAGTGTTAGGACCCACTCTTCGTCTGGATATATATTAATTGCCAGATGTTGGTGCATGCTATGTGTCATCTGCCTGAGGTCAGGTCCTTCGTTCATTGTCTGCTGATGCTTCACCCTCAACTGTTCTTGGAAGTTATTGTCAGTGGTTGTGTGCTTTCTGTTCCCAGGGTGAGGTTAACAAGGTAGGTCTCAAGTCTGTCTTAGTTAGAATGGAAATTGAGCTCACTAGTCCATGCTATTGGCATCATTCTGAACCATATGCTGCCCACATGCCCCTTAGACTGCAGGACAGAATTTAAGTTACGAACCATGGTGGTGAACAGTGTGATTGGGGTGAAATTCAAAATTACAAAACATTTGGTGGAATAAGTGGACATGATGCAGAATAAATGCAATGCAATAAAGTGTGAAGTAATTCAGTTTGGGAGGAAAAGTGCAGAATTGCAATCTAAGTTGAAGCACACAGTACTAAGGGGGGAGCAACAGCAAAGTGTTCTGGGTGTATTTAACCATAAATCATTAAAGATGGAAGGACAGGTTGAGAGACTGATTAATAAAGCATGCAACATTCTTGGTTTTACCATTAGGGTCATGGATTTATATAAAAAAAACAAGGAAGATATGTTAAAATACTGTAGAAAACACTGATCTGGCCTCAAGGAGGGTATTACATACAGTTCTGGGATTAGGAAGGATTGGAAGGCATTAGAGAAGATGCAGACAAAAAAAAAATCAGGAAAAAAAATTTGGTTTTGTTTTCCATTGAGAAGAAATTGTTGAGAGGAGATATGTTTGAGGTATTTAAGATCATGAGGGATATGCAAAGTTGAAAATCACACAACACCAGGTTATAGTCCAACAGGTTTAATTGGAAGCACTAGCTTTCGGAGCGACGCTCCTTCATCAGGTGATTGTGGAGGACACAATTGTAAGGCACAGAATTTATAGCAAAAGTTTACAGTGTAATGTAACTGAAATTATATATTGAAAAATACCTTGATTGTTTGTTGAGTCTTTCATCTGTTCGAATACCATGATAGTTTCACTTCTTTCATGTGTAAATCACAAAACTTTTTTTGAAAGTTACATTCTCAGGTTAACTGTAACAATTGGTGTCAGCCAGATAATATGTTGAAGGTGTTAGCCCCCTGTGTTCCCTGCCTGTGCTATAATGTTTAGACTGATTCTAATCTAAAAAGTGAGTCAACAGCGTCTTACATGGATTCATGCAGTTTTTGAGCAAAGTAAATGTAATTCTGCAAGTACAAATTCACCACAATAGCGTTTATGTACATGTGTGCATGTGGGTTTTTGTGTGTGTGTGTGTCTGTCTGTCTGTCTGGAGTGTATTGACACTCACACACACTCCTATAGACACACACACTCCCCCACCCCAGACATACAGACAAACACACACTCACACACACAAGAACACAAATACATACATGTTTGTGGTTTGAACTTGCACTTGCAGAGTTACATTGTACTTTGCTCAAAAACTGTATGAATCCATGTAAGACTCTGTTAACTCACTTTTTAGATTAGAATCAGTATAAACATTATGGCACAGGCAGGGAACACAGGGGGCTAACACCTTCAACATATTATCTGGCTGACACCAATTGTTACAGTTAACCTGAGAATGTAACTTTCAAAAAAAGTTTTGTGATTTATTTATGAAAGAAGTGAAACTATCATCGTATTCGAACAGATGTATAATTTCAGTTACATCACACTGTAAACGTTTGCCATAAATCCTGTATCTGACAATTGTGTCCTCCACAACCACCCGATGAAGGAGCAGCACTCCGAAAGCTAGTGCTTCCAATTAAATCTGTTGGACTATAACCTGGTGTTGTGTGATTTTTAACTTCATACACCCCAGTCCAACACCGGCATCTCCAAATCATGAGGGACCTGGACAGTGTAGGCAGGGAGAAACTGTTTCCATGGGTGAAATCATTGAGAACCAGAGAACACAGATTTAAGACAGTTTTTTATGGCACAGGAAATGATTAAGGTGTGGAATGCACTGTTTCAGAATGTGATGAGGCAAATTCAATTGAACCATTAAAGCGGAACATGGATTATTGTTTAAAAAGGAGGATGGTGCTTTAAGTGTATTTCTCCTTGACAGAGCCCATACAGACATGGCAGGCCAAATTTTTTTTTTGCATCATAATGATTCCATGAATAAAATGGCTGCAAATTTTGCAGATTTTACTTCCAGCTTCTCCAGTGCTCCTTTGGGAGGTCTGACCCAGGTAGTGGCCAGAAGACAGGAACTCCTGTTCTCTCCTCCATTGCAGACTGGTGGAGGATTTTTGCTCGATTACTTTGGGAGTCATTATTGAAGGGGCTTCCAATATATCACATTATTCTGTACTGTTCTCACAGGAGTTTTGTGATGTAGTGGCCAAAAGGACAAGGGGCACCTGCTGTCCTCTCTCAGAATGACTGCATGACTGCTGTCCCACCAATCACTGCCCTTGTCAGGATAGGCCAGACAGCGACAGCCTGTGCTGAGATGATTCAATCAGCAGCCAGACCCTCAAGTTTGCTCATACCTATCTATCATTGCCATCTGAAGTGTTCCCAATGGAAGTCACAACCTTCCATCACTCAGTGTAGACACTTTGGAAAACACTGTAGGAGTACTAGGAAAGCTAAATGTGGATGCAGAACTGTTAATTATTTCTGTCAACTGTTAAATCCAAAATCCAACTGTTAATTCTCTGCTTCAATTAAGACGTAAATCCCTAGGATGATGAAATTCAAATATACTGTTGGCAACAGAGCTTACAGTTTCCTTATTCTTAACAATAATACTGTAGATCAGAATTTATAATGTTCTTTGCAACCTGCAACATCCTGCTTAATCTTGTCATGTGTAAAAGAGCATGTTTTGATTGTCATGACCTCTATTCTGCTGATTTATAATAACGGAAATGAAGAGTTTTAAAATACTGAGGGTGGCAAAGTTAACAAAAATGATGTTTATCCAGCTAAATTGATTGTGAAGGGGAGATGGTAAAGATCACGTTGGAAGTCTTATTCTATTTTCTTAATTTACATTTTCTACACTTTCTGGACATTACTACTTTTCCTCTCTTCTTTTAGTTGTAGTGACAGTTCATAACCAGAAACCAGACCAATCTGAATTCTCCTGCTGTTTAGTTTACAGGTCAGACGTGTGAGGGAAGGGAGAAGCCTTGCTCATTAATTTAGACGTTGCCTGAGGCAGGTCATCTGCACTCAAAGTATGAATGAAATCTTTCCAGTATATTTTCTCGATTCAAATTTACCACTCACTTAAACCTTTAAATGTTCACTCCCTTCACCTCAAATACCCTTTGGAAGGTCGATGCAGATTCAATGGATCAAATGGCCTCTTTCTGCCAAGAAAACATCCAATTTTCTTGTATCCATTTCATATCGCAGCTTTGTTCCCTCTACTACAATGTTCCCCTCTGTATGACTTTTATATTCTCTAGTTTATAATTTGGTTCCTATTTCCTAAATTTGTTCTTTAGAGTTCAGCTTTCTAATCCGTATATATATATTGCTGTCATCGAACTCATAATGTGAGCTTATTGTTCCAGATATGGAAAGGCAGCTCTAATTAACTTTGTCTAAATGTTCAACATGTGTCTTATAGGTTCATTTCAGTACAAACAATGTCTACTTATCATTGCATGCCTCCCAAACAGTTACAAGATGCAGTTGTTAACTGACCAGTCATCCTGGCTGATTGGTTGCTGATGGAAAAATGGACCCATCTATCATTCATCTTGTTTAACTGTAGATAATGCTGTAAACCACTGTCCTGTTAGATAGGGTGGCCCCAGTTCGACATTATTGAAGCATTCATCAGTGTTGGGGAGAAAATAGCAATGTTTTAACTGATTATACTTTAGCACTATCATTAGGCTCATTTGACTGTTCTTAAGTCTTGGCTTCTTTTGACCTCTTGTCTAAACTCTTTGAACTTAGATAAATGGGCTAAGAGTTTGCACTTCATATCAGGCAATGGAAACTCTACTGTGTGAACTTCCTAAGGGGCTTTTTTTGAGATTCTTAATCATGCAGTGGATTTTTTAGGTACATGTCAGTCACTTAGCTGAAAGTCACAATTATAATTCCCCACCAGATGCATTTTCAAGGTATTAGACAATGTCGCCTCTATTCTGTGCAACCACACACAGCCTGGAAGTTTCCTGGAAAAAATTGATTCTAATATTGTCTTATGGGGAGCTGGCATAGTGGTAGTGTCACTCTACTGGTTACAACCAGAGCTCCACATTAATACTCTGGGGACCTGGTTTCGAATCTTACCATAGAAGATGGTGAAATTTGAATTCAATAAAAAATTTGGATTAAAAAGTAACAACACATAAACATTGTTGATTGTAGCAAAGACCCACCCAGTTCTGAATGTTCTTCATAGAAGTAAATCTATCAACCTTACCTGGTCTGGCTATACATGACTCCAGATCCACAGAAATGTGGTTGGGTCTTAACTGCCCACTTGGCAATTTGGGATAGGAAATAAATGCTGGTTTATGTTCACATGAAGGTATACATTTTTAAAGTGTGCATTATCACTAAGAACCACTCAAATGTCACATTTAAATGAATAGGCCACAAAACACATTACAGGAGGCATAGAACAGTACAGCGCAGAACAGGCTGTTCGGCCCTCGCTATTGCACCGACCTGTGAACTAATCTAAGCACATCCCCCTACACTATCCTATCATCATCCATATGCTTATCCAAGGACTGTTTAAATGTGGCTGAGTTAACTATATTGGCAGGCAGGGCATTCCACCCCCTTATCACTCTCTGAGTAACGAACCTGACATCTGTCTTAAATCTATCACCCCTCAATTTGCAGCAATACCCCCTCGTACAAGCAGACGTTATCATCCTAGGAAAAAGACTCTCACAGTCCACCCTATCTAGTCCTCTGAGCGTCTTGTATGTCTCTATTAAATCACCCCTTAGCCTTCTTCTCTCCAATGAGAACAGACACAAGTCCCTCAGCCTTTCCTCATAAGACCTTTGCTTCAGACCGGGCAACATCCTAGTAAATCTCCTCTGCATCTTTTCCAATACTTCCACATCCTTCCTGTAATGGGGACACCAGAACTGAACACAATACTCCAAGTGAGGCCACACTAGCGTTTTGTGCAGTTGCAGCATGACATCACGGCTCCAGAACGCAATCCCACGACCAATAAACCTCACACACCGTATGCCTTCTTAACAGCACTATCAACCGGGGTAGCAACTTTCAGGGATCTATGTACATGGACACCAAAATCCCTCTGCACATCCAAGAGGCATTGTTCGATGCCATTGAGTAAAGTATCTTAAATTATTTTAATTTGGTTGTTTACAGTAAATTAATGAATCAACAATCAAATTGCAGATAACACAAATGACACTTAAGTAACTTGACTCTATACATATTTAAAGAAAATCAGAAAACATTTTTTTTGTGTGCAGCTATTATGTAGAGATCTCTGATGATTTAGGCGGAAATTGTATTACTCCATTGTGAAACAGAGCCACATGGGTTGATTATTCCAAGGATTGTCAATCACTGTTGGATTACCACTCTGTTCCTTTTTCCTCACTTTACTCAGGAGTTCTGCATTCCTGACCCAGTCCTCTTGAGAATTGTGGAGTGTACCTGTTTTAGGAATTTTCCATCTTAGATATTCAAGAGAGCATCAGATGTTTTTTGGTTAGAAATGGTGTATGGGGGAAAAAGCAGGAAATGTTGATGGTTGCTCGAAGAGTCAGTGCAGGCACAATGGGCCAAATGGTCTCATTGTACATGGTGGCAATTCTGTGATTCTCTGATAATACAGGATCATTGTTGGAGGCCAAGCCAAGCCACCTTCTTATGGCATTAAATGGTTAAAGGGCTTAAAGGTCCTTAACATATTTTGACAAGCTTTAGAGAAAATGTGTGTGTGAGGAAAATTGTGAAGGTATAGGATATAGCAAGTGTTGGGGTGGGACCTGTGGTGAGAGGCATAGAGTCATAGAGATGTACAGCATGGAAACAGACCCTTCAGTCCAACCCGTCCATGCCAACCAAATATCCTAACCCAACTTATACCCACCTGCCAGCACCCGGCCCATATCCCTCCAAACCCTTCCTATTCATATACCCATCCAAATGCCTCTTAAATGTTGCAATTGTACCAGCCTCCAGCACATCCTCTGGCAGCTCATTCCATACAGGTACCACCCTCTGCATGAAAAGGTTGCCCCTTAGGTCTCTTTTATATCTTTCCCCTCTCACCCTAAACCTATGCCCTCTAGTTCTGGACTCCCTGACTCCAGGGAAAAGACTTTGCCTATTTATCCTATACATGACCCTCATAATTTTATAAACCTCTATAAGGTCACCCCTCAGCCTCCGAGGCTCCAGGGAAAACAGCTCCAGCCTGTTCAGCCTCTCCCTATAGCTCAAATCCTCCAACCTTGGCAACATCCTTGTAAATCTTTTCTGAACCCTTTCAAATTTCACAACATCTTTCCGATAGGAAGGAGACCAGAATTGCACGTAATATTCCAACAGTGGCCTAACCAATGTCCTGTACAGCCACAACATGGCTTCCCAAATCCTGTACTCAATACTCCGATAAAGGAAAGCATACCAGCGCCTTCTTCGCTATCCTATCTACCTGCGACTCCACTTTCAAGGAGCTCTGAACCTGCACTCCAAGGTCTCTTTGTTCAGAAACACTCCCTAGGACCTTACCATTAAGTGTATAAGTCCTGCTAAGATTTGCTTTCCGAAAATGCAGCACCTCGCATTTATCTGAATTAAACTCCATCTGCCACTCCTCAGCCCATTGGCCCACCTGTCCAGATCCTGTTGTAATCTGAGGAAACCCTCTTCGCTGTCCACTACACCTCCAATTTTGGTGTCATCTGCAAACTTACTAACTGTACCTCTTATACTAGCATCCAAATCATTTATGTAAATGACAAAAAGTAGAGGGCCCAGCACCGATCCTTGTGGCACTCCACTGGTCACAGGCCTCCAGTCTGAAAAACAACCCTCCACCACCACCCTCTGTCTTCTCCCTTTGAGCCAGTTCTGTATCCAAATGGCTAGTTTAGATTAGATTACTTACAGATTAGATTACTTACAGTGTGGAAACAGGCCCTTCGGCCCAACCAGTCCACACCAACCCGCCGAAGCGCACCCACCCATACCCCTACCCCTACATTTACCCCTGCATCTAACACTACGGGCAATTTAGCATGGCCAATTCACCTAACCTGCATATTTTTGGATTGTGGGAGGAAACCGGAGCACCCGGAGGAAACCCACGCAGACACGGGGAGAATGTGCAAACTCCACACAGTTAGTCGCCTGAGGCGGGAACTGAACCCGGGTCTCTGGTGCTGTGAGGCAGCAGTGCTAACCACTGTGCCACCGTGCCGCCCACAACCACTGTGCCACCACCGTCCCTGTATTCCATGAGATCTAACCTTGCTAATCGGTCTCCCATGGGGAACTTTGTCGAACGCCTTTCTGAAGTCCATGTAGAACACATCTACTGCTCTGCCCTCATCAATCTTCTTTGTTACTTCATCAAAAAACTCAATCAAGTTTGTGAGACATGATTTCCCACGCACAAAGCCATGTTGACTATCCCGAATCAGTCCTTGCCTTTCCAAATACATGTACATCCTGTCCCTCAGGATTCCCTCCAACAACTTGCCCACCACCGAGGTCAGGCTCACTGGTCTATAGTTTCCTGGCTTGTCCTTACCACCCTTCTTAAACAGTGGCACCACGTTTGCCAACCTCCAGTCTTCTGGCACCTCACCTGTGACTATCGACGATACAAATATCTCAGCAAAAGGCCCAGCAATCACTTCTCTAGCTTCCCACAGAGTTCTCGGGTACACCTGATCAGGTCCTGGCGATTTATCCACCTTTAACCATTTCAAGACATCCAGCATTTCCTCCTCTGTAATCTGGACATTTTGCAAGATGTCACCATCTATTTCCCTACAGTCTATATCTTCCATATCCTTTTCCACAGTAAATACTGATGCAAGATATTCATTTAGTATCTCCCCCATTTTCTGAGCCTCCACACAAAGGCCACCTTGCTGATCTTTGAGGGGCCCTATTCTCTCCCTAGTTACCCTTTTGTCCTTAATGTATTTGTAAAACCCCTTTGGATTCTCCTTAATTCTATTTGCCAAAGCTATCTCATTTCCCGTTTTGCCCTCCTGATTTCCCTCTTAAGTATACTCCTACTTTCTACTCTTCCAAGGATTCACTCGATCTATCCTGTCTGTACCTGACATATGCTTCCTTCATTTTCTTAACCAAACCCTCAATTTCTTTAGTCATCCAACATTCCCTATAGTTACCATACTTCCCTTTCACCCTGACAGGAATATACTTTCTCTGGATTCTTGTTATCTCATTTCTGAAGGCTTCGCATTTTCCAACCCCTTACCTGCGAACATCTGCCTCCAATCAGCTTTTGAAAGTTCTTGCCTAATACCGTCAAAATTGGCCTTTCTCCAATTTAGAACTTCAACTTTTAGATCTGGTCTATCCTTTTCCATCACTATTTTAAAACAAATAGAATTATGGTCACTGGCCCCAAAGTGCTCCCCCACTGACACCTCAGTCACCTGCTCTGCCTTATTTCCCAAGGGTAGGTCAAGTTTTGCACCTTCTCTAGTAGGTACATCCACATACTGAATCAGAAAATTGTCTGGTACACACTTAAGAAATTCCTCTCCATCTAAACCTTTAACACTATGGCAGTCCCAGTTGATGTTTGGAAAGTTAAAATCCCCTACCATAACCACCCTATTATTCTTACAGATAGCTGAGATCTCCTTACAAGTTTGTTTCTCAATTTCCCTCTGACAATTGGGCGGTCTATAATCCCAATAAGGTGATCATGCCTTTCTTATTTCTCAGTTCTACCCAAATAACTTCCCTGGATGTATTTCCGGGAATATCCTCCCCTGGCACAGCTGTAATGCTATCCCTTATCAAAAATGCCACTCCCCCTCCTCTTTTGCCTCCCTTTCTATCCTTCCTGTAGCATTTGTATCCTGGAACATTCAGCTGCCAGTCCTGCCCATCCCTGAGCCATGTTTCCGTAATTGCTATGACATCCTAGTCCCATGTTCCTAACCATGCCCTGAGTTCATCTGCCTTCCCTGTTAGGCCCCTTGCATTGAAATAAATGCAGTTTAATTTATTAGTCCTGCCTTGTCCCTGCCTGCCCTGACTGTTTGACTCACTTCTGTTCTCAGCTGTACCCGTCTCAGATCAATCTTTTTCCTCACTATCTCCCTGGGTCCCACACACCCCCACCTTACTAGTTTAAATCCTCCCCAGCAGTTCTCGCAAATTTCCCTGCCAGTATATTAGTCCCCTTCCAATTTAGATGCAATCCGTCCTTCTTGTACAGGTCACTTCTACCCCAAAAGAGATTCCAATAATCCATAAATGTGAATCCTTCTCCCATATACCAGCTCCTCAGCCATGTAGTCATCTGCTCTATCCTCCTATTCCTGTCCTCACTAGCTCGTTGGACTGGGAGTAATCCAGATATTACTACCCTTGAGGACCTCCTTTTTAAAATTCTACCTAACTCTCTGTAATCTCCCTTCAGAGTCTCAACCTTTTCCCTTCCAATGTCGTTGGTTCCAATGTGGACAATGACCTCCTGCTGGCCCCTCTCCCCCGTGAGAACATTCTGCACCTTCTCAGAGACATCCTTGATCCTGGCACCAGGGAAACAACACACCATTCTGCTTTTTCTCTGCTGGCCACAGAAACGTCTGTCTGTTCTTCTGACTACAGAATCCCCACACACAATTGATCTCTTGGAAGCCAACGTACCCCTCGTTATATTAGAGCCAGTCTCAATACCAGAAACGTGGCTGTTTGTGCTACGTTCCCCTGAGAATCCATCACCCCCTACATTTTCCAAAACAGCATACCTGTTTGAAATGGGTATATCCACAAAAGACTCCTGTTCTAGCTTCCTACCTCTCTTAACCTTGCTGGAGTTAACCCGTGTATGTGACTGTATCTGAGACTTCCCCCCTTTCTATAACTGCCATCCATCACATTCTATAGCTGTTGCAAATTCCTCATTGCTTCTATCTGTCTCTCCAACCGATCCACTCGATCTGATAAGATTTGCATCCAACAGCATTTATGGCAGATATAATCCGCAGTAACCCTTAAACTCTCTTTAAACTCCCACATCTGACAAGAAGTACATATCACTGCAAAGGCCATTTTTTGCTCCTTCACAATCTACAGACCCAGAAAATAACACCGTCTTATTCCTCTACAAACACTGCCCCAGGTTAAATTAATAGCTATGGCTTATATTTGAAGTTTAATCAAGAGACTTATCTCCAAAAACATATAATCAAGAAAGAATCCACTATACCCACTACTGCAGCCCTTCTATTGGACAGACTTAAAACAACAATTAATTCTCTGACTCTGTGCTGTGAACTTCGCCCAACAGTTCCTCCAAGATTAGTTGTGAACTAAAGTGGATTCTGGGTAATCCAAGATGGAGGACAGGAAAAATTTCTGGCTGTATGAGCTGCTCCTTTTTTTGAGGTATTTTAGGTGTTGGAGGTGATTTCCTCAAATTCCAGGAGCAGCAATTACTGTTTTATATGCTGTTGCATTGTTTTGGAACTTTGGAAAAAAAAAGTCAAAACAACAGCAGTTTAAAAGGGAGAAGGGCAAACAAAGGAAGCACATGGTGAGGACAGTGCAGGAGAGAGAGAGCGAGACAGAGAGACAGAACCTGCACAGTTTGCTGTTTGAATTCGTGTATCGCTGGACATCGGAGTGCATCTGGAAAAATTAACAAACAGTGAAATTCAGAACTAATCTTGGAGGAACTGTTGGGTGAAGTTCACAGCACAGAATCAGATAAGCAGAATAGCACATCAGTGAGTGAAGGGGTGAGCTGCCAGGTGGTGGGTGAGGTGTTGGATTGGCAGGTGGGTGAAGGGTCAGGGTTCACATTAGTGTGGGACAGCATGGCAGATAAGTGGGTGATTAAGGTGGAGAGTCCAATGGATCAGGGGATGTTGGGGATTCGGGTAAGGGCTTAAATTGGGGTTTACCGGGGTGTCTGGTTGGGGGGGTGGTGTGGGGTGGGGTGAGGTTGGCTCAGGTCAGGAGTCTGTCAGGAGTTGGGGATCTTGGTGTGTGTTGGGTCAGCTGTCAGGTCAGATAGGGGCACGTCATGGTGTTGAAGGCAGAGTTTGGGACGGGGTATTATTGGTGAGTCAATGAATTGAATCGAATTAAATTAAATTTATTGTCATGTGTACCAAGGTACAGTGAAAAGCTTTGTCTTGCGAACAATACAGGCAGATCACAGAGTTAAGTAACATAGATAAGTAAATAATAGATAAAAAGCAGCAAAACCAAAAACGCAGGTACAGGCGAATGTTAAGAGCTTGTGAGTCCATTTAGTATTCGAACAACAGTAGGTTAGAAACTGTTACAAAACTGCTGGTGTGTGTGTGTCTGTTCAGGCTTCTGTACCTTCTCCCCAATGGTAGAGGTTGTAGAAAAACATTGCCAGGGTGGGATAGATCTTTAAGAATGCTGGTGACCTTTCCTTGACAGCAGCCTGGTAGATATATTCCATAGATGGAAGGTTGGCCTTTATGATTGTCCGGGCTGAGTTCACCATTGTCTGTAACCGCCTCCGATCTTGAATGGTACAGTTGCCATACCAGGTAGTGATCCATCCAGACAGAATGCTCTCGATGGCGCACCTATAAAGTTGGCAAGTGTATTCGCCGTCATGCCAAATTTTCTCAGCTGCTTGAGGAAGAAGAGATGTTGTTGGGCCTTTGTAACGAGTGCGTCCACATGAAGAGTCCAAGAAAGCTTGTTGTGGATGACCACTCCCAGGAGCTTGACACTCTCCATCATTCCATCTCTATGCTGTTAATGTGTAGAGGGGCATGAGTAACATCCCGCCAAAAGTCAATAATGAGTTCCTTGGTTTTGCTGGCGTTGAGAGCCAGGTTGTTCTCACTGCACCATTTTTCCAGGTCTTCCACCTCCGGTCTATAGTCTGTTTCATCGCCACCTGAGATTCGACCGACTATGGTGGTATCATCAGCGAACTTGTAAATGGCATTAGTCTGGTATTTGGCAATGCAGTCATGGATATACAGCGAGTGCAGTAGGAGGCTGAGTATACACCCCTGGGGGCCTCCAGTGTTGAGTGTTAGTGAGGATGAAATATTGTCCCCAATATTCACTGATTGTGGCCTGTGGGTCCGGAAACTGAGGATCCAGTTGGAGAGAGTGGGGCTTAGTCCGAGATCACTAAGTTTGGTAATCAGTCTCGAGGGGATAATAGTGTTGAAGGCTGAATTGTAGTCAATGAGTAATCCAGAATCTGGTTTCCAGCATCTGCAGTCATTGTTTTTACCTCGTTGATTTTAACCCTACTGCGGATCCTCTTGCAAGGATGCCTGCCTTGAAGAAGTTTTCCTCCTCTCTCTAGAAGGATTCTTTCGTAGCTGTTCTTGGTGTCAAGATGTTCTAGGGAGGACTGGGCGTCAGTTTTGTATCACTCAAGAATTAGAGTGTGTTTTAATACCTCGAATATTTCCTGGATGGCTATCCAGTAAGAGAATTAGGAACCTCAGATGTCTCTGACTCTAACTCAGATATAGAGATCTTCTGGAGGGCTCCAGATGATAGGTAAATCTCTGTTGGAATTTTAAACTTCCCAAGTAATTCCCACGGAGTCAGTGTATCAGAACTTCCTCGGGGTCGTGTTTGGCATCTGTCAAGGTTCATTGTTGCAGAGACAGTTTTTTGGAAGATTTGGGCAATATAGCTAAAGAAGGACCAATAATCATCCTGCAAACTGCTCTCATTCAGTGTGGCAGTAAAGGTACTACAAATAATCACTCCATCAGGTTGAGGGGATACAATTGAGCTGGGGGTTTGAATAAGTCTCTATCCATTGAATCCTATTGCAATGTAGTTGTTAATAGTGAACTGAAAGCAAAAATGTTGGCGATCACAGCGGGTCAGGCAGCATCTATGGAGAGAAAACAAGCTAATGTTTCGAGTCTAGATGACCTCCTACAGTTGTTTGCAGTCATGCCCTTGACTGCTCCTAAAATCATGACAAAAGAGATTCTTAAACTTGGTTTATGTTGCAACTCCTTGACTGAACACAGGTGTCAGTGTTCACAGGGAGAAAGTGAGGACTGCAGATGCTGGAGATCAGAGCTGAAAATGTGTTGCTGGAAAAGCGCAGCAGGTCAGGCAGCATCCAAGGAGCAGGAGAATCGACGGTTCGGGCATGAGCCCTTCTTCAGGAATGAGGAAAGTGTGTCCAGCAGGCTAAGATAAAAGGTAGGGAGGAGGGACTTGGGGTAGGGGCATTGGAAATGCGATAGGTGGAAGGAGGTTAAGGTGAGGGTGATAGGCCGGAGTGGGGGTGGGGGCGGAGAGGTTGGGAAGAAGACTGCAGGTTAGGAAGGCGGTGCTGAGTTCGAGGGATTTGACTGAGACAAGGTGGGGGGAGGGGAAATGAGGAAACTGGAGAAATCTGAGTTCATCCCTTGTGGTTGGAGGGTTCCTAGGCGGAAGATGAGGCGCTGTTCCTCCAACCATCGTGTTGCTATGGTCTGGCGATGGAGGAGTCCAGGGACCTGCATGTCCTTGGTGGAGTGGGAGGGGGAGTTGAAGTGTTGAGCCACGGGGTGGTTGGGTTGGTTGGTCCGGGTGTCCCAGAGATGTTCTTTGAAACATTCTTCAAGTAGGCGGCCTGTCTCCCCAATATAGAGGAGGCCACATCGGGTGCAGCGGATGCAATAGATGATAGTGTGTGGAGGTGCAGGTGAATTTGTGGCGGATATGGAAGTATCCCTTGGGGCCTTGGAGGGAAGTAAGGGGGGAGGTGTGGGCGCAAGTTTTGCATTTCTTGCAGTTGCAGGGGAAGGTGCCGGGAGTGGAGGTTGGGTTGGTGGGGGGGTGTGGACCTGACAAGGGAGTCACAGAGGGAGTGGTCTTTTCGGAACGCTGATAGGGAAGGGGAGGGAAATATATCCCTGGTGGTGGGGTCCGTTTGGAGGTGGCGGAAATGACGACGGATGATAAGCTGTATATGGAGGTTGGTGGGGTGGTAGGTGAGGACCAGTGGGGTTCTGTCCTGGTGGCGATTGGAGGGGCGGGGCTCAACGGTGGAGGAGCGGGAAGTGGAGGAGATGCAGTGGAGGGCATCATCGATCACGTCTGGGGGGAAATTGCGGTCTTTGAAGAAGGAGGCCATCTGGGTTGGACGGTATTGGAACTGGTACTCCTGGGAGTAGATGCGGCGGAAACGAAGGAATTGGGAATATGGGATGGCGTTTTTACAGGGGGCAGAGTGGGAGGAGGTGTAGTCTGGGTAGCTGTGGGAGTCGGTCGGTTTATAGTAAATGTCCGTGTTGATTTGGTCACCCGAGATAGAAATGGAGAGGTCTAGGAGGGGGAGGGAGGAGTCTGAGACGGTCCAGGTGAATTTGAGGTTGGGGTGGAAGGTGTTGGTAAAGTGGATGAACTGTTCAACCTCCTCGTGGGAGCACGAGACAACGCCGATACAGTCATCGATGTAGCGGAGGAAAAGTTGGGGGGTGGTGCCAGTGTAGCTGCGGAAGATGGACTGTTCCACATATCCTACGAAGAGGCAGGCATAGCTGGGGCCCATGCAGGTGCCCATGGCTACTCCTTTGGTTTGGAGGAAGTGGGAGGATTGGAAAGAGAAGTTGTTGAGGGTGAGGACCAGTTCAGTCAGTCGAAGGAGGGTGTCAGTGGAAGGGTACTGGTTGGTACGGCGGGAAAGGAAGAAGCGCAGAGCTTTGAGTCCTTCGTGATGGGGGATGGAGGTGTACAGGGACTGGATGTCCATGGTGAAGATAAGGCGTTGGGGACCGGGGAAGCGAAAATCATGGAGGAGGTGGAGGGCGTATGTGGTGTCCTGAGTGTCAGTGTTCACATAAAAGAATGTATACACATTTTAAACATGTGTCATACAGTCATACAGCACAGAAACAGACCTTCAGTCTAATCAGCCAATGCTGAATATAATTCCAAACTAAGCTAGCCCCATTTGCTTGTTTCTGGCCCATATCCCTCCAAACAATTCCTATTCATGTACTTATCCAAGTGTCTTTTAAACATAATAATTGTACACACATCCACCAGTTCCTCAGGAAATTCATTCCACATATGAACCACCAGTGTAAAAAAATTGCCCCTCATGTCTTTCATAAATATTTTACCTCACACTTGAAAGGTGTACCCCCAGTCTTGAAATCACCCATCTTAGAGAAAACACAACTACCATTAACTTGATCTATACCCTTCACTATTTTATAAACTTCCATGAGGTCATCTCTCAACCTTTTATGCTCCAGTGAAAAAAGTCCCAGCCTACTCAGCCTTTCATTATAACTCAAACCTTCCATATCTGGCAACATCCTGGTAAATCTCTTCTGATCCCTGTCTACCTTAATAATATCCTCCCTATAACTCGGTGATCAGAACTGGATACAGTATTCCAGAAGAGGCTTCACCAATGTCCTGTACAACCTCAACATGACTTACCAGTTCCTATGAAGTAAAAACAATGACTGCAGATGCTGGAAACCAGATTCTGGATTAGTGGTGCTGGAAGAGCACAGCAGTTCAGGCAGCATCCAAGGAGCTTCGAAATCGACGTTTCGCGCAAAAGCCCTTCATCAGGAATAAAGGCAGTGAGCCTGGAGCGTGGAGAGATAAGCTAGAGGAGGGTGGGGGTGGGGAGAAAATAGCATAGAGTACAATGGGTGAGTGGGGGAGGGGATGAAGGTGATAGGTCAGGGAGGAGAGGGTGGAGTGGATAGGTGGAAAAGGAGATAGGCAGGTAGGACAAGTCCGGACAAGTCAAAGGGGACAATGCTGAGCTGCACGTTTAGAACTAGGGTGAGGTGGGGGAAGGGGAAATGAGGAAACTGTTGAAGTCCACATTGATGCCCTGGGGTTGAAGTGTTCCGAGGCGGAAGATGAGGCGTTCTTCCTCCAGGCGTCTGGTGGTGAGGGAGCAGCGGTGAAGGAGGCCCAGGACCTCCATGTCCTCGGCAGAGTGGGAGGGAGAGTTGAAATGTTGGGCCACAGGGCGGTGTGGTTGATTGGTGCGGGTGTCCCGGAGATATTCCCTAAAGCACTCTGCTAGGAGGCGCCCAGTCTCCCCAATGTAGAGGAGACCGCATCGGGAGCAACAGATACAATAAATGATATTAGTGGATGTGCAAGTAAAACTTTGATGGATGTGGAAGGCTCCTTTAGGGCCTTGGATAGAGGTGAGGGAGGAGGTGTGGGCGCAGGTTTTACAGTTCCTCCAGACGTCCCCAACAGTACCCTTCCACCAACACTCTCATTCGTTTGGCCGAACTGGTCCTCACCCTTAACAATTTCTCCTTTGAATCCTCCTATTTCCTCCAGACCAAAGGGGTAGCCATGGGCACACGTATGGGCCCCAGCTATGCCTGTCTCTTTGTTGGCTACGTAGAACAGTCCATCTTCTGTAATTACACCGGCAGCACTCCCCACCTCTTCCTCCGCTACATTGATGACTGCATTAGTGCCACCTCGTGCTCCCGCGAGGAGGTTGAGCAATTCATCAACTTCACCAACACATTCCACCCTGACCTTAAATTTACCTGGACCATCTCTGACACCTCCCTCCCGTTCCTGGACCTCTCCATCTCCATTAGTGAAGACCGACTTGACACTGACATTTTTTACAAACCCACCGACTCCCACAGCTACCTGGATTACACCTCTTTCCACTCTACCTCTTGCAAAAATGCCATCCCGTATTCCCAATTCCTCCGCCTCCACCGGATCTGCTCCCAGGTGGACCAGTTCCACCACAGAACACACCAGATGGCCTCCTTCTTTAGAGACCGCAATTTCCCTTCCCACATGGTTAAAGATGCCCTCCAACGCACCTCGTCTACATCCCGCACCTCCGCCCTCAGACCCCACCCCTCCAACCGTAACGAGGACAGAACGCACCTGGTGCTCACCTTCCATCCTACCAATCTTTGCATAAACTAAATCATCCGCCGACATTTCCGCCACCTCCAAACAGACCCCACCACAAGGGATATATTTCCCTTCTCACCCCTTTCCACCTTCCGCAAAGACTGTTCCCTCCGTGACTACCTGGTCAGGTCCACGCCCCCCTACAACCCACCCCTCCCATCCTGGCACTTTCCCCTGCCACCGCAGGAACTGTAAAACCTGCGCCCACACCTCCTCCCTCACCTCTATTCAAGGCCCTAAAGGAGCCTTCCACATCCATCAAAGTTTTACTTGCACATCCACCAATATCATTTATTGTATCCGTTGTTCCCGATGCGGTCTCCTCTACATTGGGGAGACTGGGCACCTCCGAGCAGAGCGCTTTATGGAACATCTCCGAGACACCCGCACCAATCAACCACACCGCCCTGTGGCCCAACATTTCAACTCCCCCTCCCACTCTGCCGAGGACATGGAGGTCCTGGGCCTCCTTCACCGCTGCTCCCTCACCACCAGACGCCTGGAGGAAGAACGCCTCATCTTCCGCCTCGGAACACTTCAACCTCAGGGCATCAATGTGGACTTCAACAGTTTCCTCATTTCCCCTTCCCCCACCTCACCCTAGTTCTAAACGTGCAGCTCAGCATTGTCCCCTTTGACTTGTCCGGACTTGTCCTACCTGCCTATCTCCTTTTCCACCTATCCACTCCACCCTCTCCTCCCTGACCTATCACCTTCATCCCCTCCCCCACTCACCCATTGTACTCTATGCTACTTTCTCCCTACCCCCACCCTCCTCTAGCTTATCTCTCCACGCTCCAGGCTCACTGCCTTTATTCCTGATGAAGGGAGTTTGCCTGAAACGTCGATTTCGAAGCTCCTTGGATGCTGCCTGAACTGCTGTGCTCTTCCAGCACCACTAATTCAGTTACCAGTTCCCATATTCAAAGGACTGAGCAATAAAGGCAAGCATGCCAAGCGTCTTTTTAACCACCCTGTCTATATGTGACACAAACATCAAAGAATTAAGTACCTGAACCCCTAGATCCATCTGTTCTACAACACCATCCATCCCTAAACACACAGCAGCATTTCTCTAATCACCATCTTTGACAGAAGAAGCGCTAACAATGTAATTCCATCAAGCACATCCAAACTACTCCCAGTGAAATAACTCCACGGAAGCTGGTATCCCACTGGATTCCAGATTATGGCTTTCCTTCATTTGAGGAGAGTGCAACAGTTTATGGAAATTTATACAATTATTTGCAATTACCAAGGTTGACCTACCTGCAGCCGGTCATTTTAACACAGAGTTCTGCTCGCATGCCCACATATCTGTCCTTGGCATGCTGCAGTGTTCCAGTAAATCACAGCTCAAACTGGAGGAACAACATCTCATCTTCAGACTCAGCACTTTACAATCTTCTGGACTTAATGTTGAGTTTTACACCTTCAAATAGTGAACCAACTCCCATTTCTTCCCTTTCTTTTAGCTTGTTATCATGTCCTCCCCTTCCCCCATTTCTAGTTACTGTCCTTTCAAGTCTAGCAGTTAGATTCACCATTGTTCTGCCATTCTCACATTCCAATCACTTAATCTGAATTATCAACATCTTTTCTCCATCAGTACCCTACATCTACTATACTCGTCTACACCTCTCCCCCAACAATAGCACAGATGCTGTCCCCTCCACATTTGACTTCAGCTCTGATGAAGGGTCATCTAGACTCGAAACTTGCTCTCTCTCCATGAATGCTGTCTGACCTATTGTGCTCTCCAGCATTTGTTGTTATTTGTGGAGGGACCTAAAGTAATAAAGATGAATACCCAATACATTGAGTAACACTTTAAAAATCAAGTTTTTATAAAAGGTAAAGCTCATGATATTGATAGCAAATTATCTCAACAACACAATATATGAGAAAGGTTTGACAATGGTTATGTTGGTGAATTAGTTATTCAGAAGCTTAGAGATTATGAGTTTAAATTCCATTGTGACAGTTAACTGTTTCTATAAAAGTCTCACTGAATCATTAATGTATTACAATGACAGAAACCTAGTGTCCTTACTGAGCTAATCCTAGTCATAGAAGTTCTTCAGAGGCTTCCCCTTAAAGTCAGGTCAGATCCTGGATGACTCCTGAATCAGTGCTCCTAAGGCTCACGATGATGCCTACTCTGCATTCTGGAATCTTGAGAAAGGTAATTTTGAAAGATCTTGCCCATGCCACAAACACCATTGCATGTCTCCTCTGTGCCACCTTGTCCTGCGTACCCAGTCCCATAGATCCTCATACCCTCCATGTCAACTCATGACCCAGGCACAGTATACATCACATATAGAAACAATGAACCATACAGTAAAAATAGCACATTTGAGACCAACCAATTCTACCGAAAGAGTTCATATACCTGTCTTCGTTGTGCATGCTTGGCTGAGATCCCAGACACACAAGTAGATTTTCTGAGCACTTTTTTTCTTATTTTGACAGATGGAGAGAACTGTTGACTTTGCTTGATTGCCACAGGAACAAAGGAGTAGGTTATTCAGCCCATCAAATTTGCCCTGCCAGTCAATCCAATTGTGGCTGATTGAATATTTCAATGCCTTTTACATACCCCATCCCCAGAATCCTGGACACCACTGGTAATCAGAAATCTATCAATTATTTCCTTAAACATATTCAAAAAATGAGCTTCTATAGCCCCTGGGGTAGAGAATTCCAAAAGTTCACAATTTGCTGAGAAAAAAAATCTCATTCTGGACTTTTCTTCAGATTGTTCACCAGCTAGACCAACATTTCTTGCCTGATTGGCCAGTTAAGATTTAACCATATTGCTGTGGGTCTGGAGTCCCATATTGGCCAGATCAGTGAAGGATGGCATATTCCTCCTACTCCTTCCCTCTGAGTAGCACCTAAGTGGCATCTACTCTATTTTTAATTTTTTTTCTGGGTCTAGAATATTTAGACATCTTGAAATGGTTTCAAAAATTTGTTCTTTCTGCAATTGCTTTTATCAATGTCTTTGTGTTTATTTGCAGGAGTTTACGAGGTGGAAGTGGCCTCTGTACTGAGACATGGATGGTCTGTCAGATTGGTACTTCCATATAATTGTTAGAACAACAATTTTCTTTTGCAGAATAATTTGTGAATGGTTGAGCATGCCCCTTTGTTATTATTGGTTTACATGTTTATGATCAAGCTTTAATAGCTCAATGTCATATTCTGCTCCTGTGAAGTACCTTGAGAAATTTCACTACTTTAAAGATTTTATAGTTGTTAGTTATTGTTGTTAGATAGTTAAGAAAGGAGCACAATATGCATTTGAGGTTTCCTTTGCAAAGTTATGTTGCCATCAGGTGGTTGGCCTTAAAGCTAGACTTCCTGCTAATTGCTAACTTCCTGTAATGAGCACATTGCTTATCTTGCCTCAATTTCCTGGTTGCCCACATTTTGAGGTTTCAGTAAGCATCGGTTTCCATTTTCTTCCCATTTCAAACACCCCAATCCCCTCTCTTGTGGTCTTGTCCATTTTGATTCCCCTTTGCTCTTTCCCAGTCAGCCCCCTTGTTTGCATTATTCCTCCAATGAACTATCTGAAAGCTGTTGATGATGCTGGGGTGCAAAATTCAGTGTTTTCACTAGCAAATTCTCTGGAGTGCCAGTATGTGTATGCAACTCATGGTTCTAACTTAAATAAGGACCAATATTGAGGCCTTCCAATCATGTCCTGGATGTCAGGTGACTGACAGTAGACAAGACCAGGAAAGAAAAAACTAATCAAAAATATTTTAAACAGCCCTGCAAGTCATAAAAGTGGTGAGCTGTGTCTGGCAGTTAGATGGAATGCACACTCCTTATGACCGCAGAAATGTCTACAAAGGAGACATAAAACACTTCTACAGGCTACAACTGCTCTGCATAATATCCTCCATCACAATTGTGAGTGGTCTCGGTGTGCCAATAGAGCTATCCATTAGTAAGGGTGAAAGAGGAAAATTACTTGAATTTGAACTGATCACTCATTAGAAGTATCCAGTCATTGTGAGGCTGCTATCAACAAACAAGGTTAATTTTGTTGACAAAGGCCTTACCACCACTGAGATGCACTTGGAATGCAATTTCCTCATAATTCAAGCCAGGTTTTTAGAACCTAATAGAATTCAGTTTAAAAAAAATGTCTGACCTTATCCAAGGGAAATGGCTGAGGTTGGAGTGTTAATTTGTGTTAAATTTCATGAATGCGTGCAAAATATGCAGTGCTTTTTTGAATACTTGTAAAAGTATACAAAGACCAAAGTCCTGAAATCCTGAATATTTTAATCTGAAACCTAAATTTGAGGAAATCAACTGCGAAATATTTGAATGACTTTATTTTTATTTTTATCTTGTAATAATATAGTAATGCTTTTTTTTAACGATTTCTAATTGCAGTAAACTACCATCAATACAGAGGAGAATTGAAGTTTGCATATATAATCAAATTCTTTGAAGAGGAAACAGATATAGTAGATGAGAGAAATGTATCGAGTCATAGAGATGCATGGAAACAGATCCTTCGGTCCAACACGTCCATGCCGACCGGATATCCCAATCCAATCGCATCCCACCTGCCAGCACCAGGCCCATATCTCTCCAAACCCTTCCTATTCACATACCCATCTACCCAGTATCATCATGTACCCCAAATGCCTTTTAAATGTTGTAATTGTACTAGGCTTCACCACTTCTCTGGCAGCTCAGCCCATACACGTATCACCCTCTGCGTGAAAAAGTTGCCCCGTAGGTTTCTTTTATATCTTTCCCCTCTCACCCTAAACCTATGCCCTCTAGTTCTGTACTCCCCCACCCCAGGGAAAAGACTTTGTCTATTTATCCTATCCATGCCCCTCATAATTTTGTAAACCTCTATAAGGTCACCCCTCAGCCCCAGCCTGTTCAGCCTCTCCCTATAGCTCAAATCCTCTAACCCTGGCAACATCCTTGTAAATCTTTTCTGAACCCTTTCAAGTTCCATAACATCTTTCCAATAGGAAGATTGAACATAGCTTTTAGCTGTTAGGATGGGGTCAAAAGTTAGTCAATGTGAGATGATGTATTTTGATTAAAACCAAAGAGCAGCAATTGTGCTCTGAATGGAAATAGATTCAAAGGTGTTGGAGAGCAGAAAGATTTGTGAGTTTATGTCCACAGCACACTAAAGGCAGCGAGGGTTTATAAGGATTAAGTGAAAGTTAACGTGGTTATTGGTTTTATCAAAGGCTACAAGATATAAAAGTCAAGGTCAAAATCTTATGGGGTCTGAGTGTCATGGGCTATGCAAGATTTGTGGTAAAATCAGACAAGAAATCTGGTGAGACAGATTTCAACATTTGGAGAACTTTTTTTCACCTTTTATGATTTTGCCAAGTGGTGTATCTCACTAGGCAATGGTGAGTTGCCAATCAAGGGAGAATTGTTGCTTTTTAAATACCTTGTTAATGGCCCAATGCTCCTCATTAATATTCAAGGTAGATAAGCAGGAGGCTGGAAGAACACAGCAAACCAGGCAGCATCAGGAGGTGGAGAAGTCAACGTTTTGGGTCTAACCCTTCTTCAGGACTGGGGTTGGGTGTGGGGAGAACTGCAGATAAAGGAGTTGGTGGGGGCAGGGTGGTGAATTGGGGATAGATGATCACAGGTAGAGGGTACGACCTGGGTGGCGGATGGGAGGAATGAATCTGGTTGGTGGCTAGAAGGAAGCGTTGGTCAGAGGAATGGAGAGGAGGGGGAGGGGCTGGAAAGATAATCGAGGAATGGGAAGGAAGGTTATTTGAAATTGGAGAACTCAATGTTGAGTCCTCTGGGCTGTAGGCTGCCCAGACAGAAGATGAGGTGTGGTTCCTCCAATTTGCAGTATGATTCATTGTGGCAATGGAGGAGGCCAAGGATGGTCATGTCGGAAAGGGAGTGGGAATGGGAAATAAAATGGGCGGTGACTGGAAGGTCAGGTCAGCCCATATGTGCCCAGCTGAGATGCTCGGCAAACCGTTCCCTAAGTTTACGTTTGGTGTCCCTGATGTACAGAAGATTACATTGGGAGCACCGGATAATAAATGAAGTTGGAGGAGAGGCAGGTGAACCTCTGTCTCACCTGGAGGGACTGTTTGGGGCCCTGGATAGAGGTGGGGGATGTGAATGTGCTGTCAGGTTTTGCATCTTTTCCGGTTGCAGGGGAAGTTACCTGGGTGTTCGGGGGTGTTGGTTGGGAGAGAGTGCAAACAAAGGATTGGCGAAGGGAATGGTCCTTGCGGAAGGCAGACAGAGGTGGGGAGGAGAAGGTGTTCCAGGTGGTGGGGTCTAGTTAGAGTTGGTGGAAGTGTTTAAGGATGATGCTTTGAATGCGAAGACGGTGGGGTGGTAGGTGAGGACAAGGAGGACCCTGTCTTTATTGCATTTGGGGGAGAGGCTAGAGCAGTGGAATGGGGAATGGAGGCAATGTGATGGAGGGCTGTCTGGATGACAGAGATAGGAAAAGCATGTTGTTCAAAATAGATGGACATCCGGAATGCTTGGGAGTGGAATGTCTCCTTGTCTAAGCAAATGTGGCAAAGGCAGAAGAATTGGGAGCACAGGATGGAATTTCTGCAGGAAACTAGGTGGGAGGAGGTGTAGAGTCGAGAATGTGGTGCTGGAAAAGCACAGCAGGTCAGGCAGCATCCGAGGAGCAGGAGAGTCGACGTTTCGGGTGGGCCTTTCCAGCGCCACACTCTCGGTCTAATCTCCAACATCTCTGCAGTCCTCACTTTCGCCCGGGAGGAGGTGTAGTCCAGGTAGTTGTGAGAGTCTGTGGGTTATAGTAAACGTCTGTCTGGAGACTGTAGCCGGAGATGGAAATAGAGAAGTCAAGAAAGGAGAGGGAGGTATCCGAGATGGACCAAGTGAATTTGAAGGCGGGGTGGAAATTGTGGACAAAATCAATGAACTGCTCCAGTTCAGCCCAGGTGCAGGACCAATGCAGTCATTGATGTGATGGTGGAAGAGTTGGGACACAGTGCCTGTGTAGGTACTGAAGAGGGAATGTTTGAAGTAGTCGACAAAGAGGCAGGCGTAGCTGGGGTCCACTCGAGTGTCCATGGCCACCCCCTAGATTTGGTGGAAATGGAAGGAGTTAAAGGAAAAGTTACTAAGGATGAAGACGAGTTTGACGAGGCAGAGGAGGGTATTGGTAGAGTCTGTTGAAGAGGAAGAAGCTGAGGACCTGAAGACCATCCTTCTGGGGTATGGATGTATAAACAGCTTACTATCTTAACAGAAGTGCAAAGTAGCTGGATATTAAGAAAACTCAACATAGAACTCAGAGCAGGTTTTTGGTGAATTCAGCTCACCACTTGCTCCAAGGACCTCCAAGTTGCTTAGAACTAACCAGTATCTCAGGGTATAATCCATGGGCACCAGCTATATGCATCCCTCAACTACAGACATTGGCATCATGCATTTGTTAACCCCTCACAGCCAACATGGCACTGGCAAGCTGCTTCGGAAGCAGAGACTTGCATTATAGGGTGCATCACCATCTGACAGTGAATGGCTGCAGTTAGTACAGTTTGCACATATGGACAGACACTCCGCTCACAGACTGGCCCCTCCTATATCTCAGGGCTGCTCACTTGTTCTTTTAGTAATTGCTCATTTAGCACCAACCACATTCTTGTCGAATCCATGTCATCACAGCTTGCAACCGTGTGCTATGTCAATCTCACACTTGCACCATGTGCCAGCAGCTAATGTGGCAGGCACAGTGCACTCACAGCAAGCAAGTAGCCAGGTCTCAAAGTCTGAGGGGAGTAACCTCACTAAAGTCCTTGAAGGTACCCATCAGTTGGATGTTCTGATACAGTAAGTCCAGGGCAGTGGAGGAGGCCAGGAATGGTTATGTCAATCGAGGTGATTCTCAACTGTCTGGCATCCGGTTAGGGTTTTCTTGGTCAGAGGGTTTGTATCTTTGCAGTCTATGGATGGATGGATGTCAATTATGAAGGGAGGTGACAATATTTTGAAAGTGGATACATTAAAACATGCCTGAGAATTGGGTCACAGAGGAAGGGTGTTTATTCACAGTCGGGAGTGCACTGGTGGAAGGTGTCACCTCATATGTCAGGGGCTATGGGGAAAAGTGGCCAAATGCAGACTCATGTAGGGTGACCGAGAGTGGTGCAAAGCTTGTGGGGTTAAGGGGAAGGGCTATCAGGAAGGGGATCGGAATATTTGACGTTTCACTGACACATGGAGCTGGAAGCTGGCAGCAACTAGTGAAGGAGTGCACATTGCTGCCTTCCATTGCGCTGGAAATCAAAAATGCAAAATGGAGAAAGAAATGGCTGTGACCAGACTCCGAAAGGATGGGCTTAGTGTTTTGACCTGTGAAGGAGTGGGCTGCGAGATCTTCCAATGTTAAGACTTTTGTGAGCATTTTATTCAGATCAGTGCACTGTCTGTTCCTTAATCCCTGATGAAGGGCTCCTGCCCAAAACATCAATTTTCCTGCTCCTCGGATGCTGCCTGACCTGCTGTGCTTTTCCAGCACCACTCTAATCTTGACTCTGGTCTCCAGCATCTGCAGTCCTCACTTTCGCCTGCTCCCTAATCCCTGGTCATCTGAATGCATTGCCCTATTTACTGTTCAGCTCTCTGCCCCAAATATTGATGGCCAACTCATTCACACTAACAATTTTGGACACAGAAGCTGGGAAAGAATAGGAATGTTGTAGGATGAGGGCCAAAGTTGAGCAGCTCCTATAGCCCTCAGTATGCCTTGTTCCTCTTGTTTCCAGATGCTGTAGCAGACTCTTACCACAGACATCATGTGTGGTAACGAAGTTATGTTTTATGTTGGAACAATGACATTCGGAGCTATACAGAAAGACATACAACCAGATATGAGGTCAAAACAGAGCTCTTTACCAAAAGAAAGAGTCAAATAATGTACTGTGCATTGTCACCCATGCCACAAAAGTTCACTCAAAATGATTTCTTCTTCCTTTTCCTGCCACTATGTCTTAGTGTACTCCCTAGTTCTGCAGTGAAGGTGAAGGGAGCCCAATGGCTCTGGAGGTTTGACAGGGCAACCTCAGAGGCACTTGTACAAAAAGTATTGGAAATGTTAGAAACCTTAAACAATCGTTGAGAATCTCAGCAAGTCAGCCAGCATCCATGGAGAGAAGGCAGAGTTCACATTTCAGGTCCAGTGACCCTTCTTCAGAATGGAGCTAACTCTACTTTCTCTCCACAGATGCTGCCAGACCAACTGAGTTTCTTCAGCAATTTCTGTTTTTGGTCTCAACGACACTTGTGTCTGGAGAGGCCAGATATGCTGATTCTCTTCTAGCCAGCTGTAAGTACCCTGCCCTCAGTGAGAGCCTCCAAGAATTGGAGGGGAGTAGCTTGGAGGTGGAAGGCATGGACACCTCAGGAGTAGCCTGAGTGGAGACCACTGAGGGGGCAATGTGTGGTTCATCCTTTAGCTGGATGTCTCCTCGAATCTCCATATCTCTTTGTGAGGAAGGGCCACCAGGAGCACTTCCAGTGCCCTCTACTGTTGTCACATTGGATTTAGTCCTGAAGACTAATGGCGGGAGCAGCCAGTGTGCATCAGTTCAACAGATCTTGAGTGAGCTGGGCTTGGTTCTCCACATGACACCAACCTATCCATGGAGGCAGTCAGATGATCGCAAAATCCATTACCATGCTGCAGCTTCTGGGCAATATAGGCCACTGCATCCACAAAGCTGTCTGCTACTCCTGTTGCTCGGGAACAAAGACTAATTTAGAGGGAGTATGTGGAGTATGAGTGTAAGCTTGCAGGGAGCATAGAAAGCTACAATAGGCATAAGAGGGAAAAACATCTGCAGGTTTGCAGATGACACGAAAACTGAGTGGGAGACTGTGCTGTAGGAGGGGACAGAGATGCTTCAGGGTGATTTGGACAAATTGAGTGAGTGGGTAAAGGCTTGGCAGCTGCAGTTTAATGTGGTTAAATGTGAGGTTTCCATATTGGTAGCAATAAGATGAAGGCAGATTATTATCTGAATGGCGATAATGTGGGAAAGTGGGAGGAGCAACAAGACCTAGTGTTCTCGTACACTCGTCAGTGAAAGTAAGCAGGCAGTGAAGAAGGCAGATTGTATGTTGGCTTCCATCTGGTTTGAGTACAGAAGCAGGAATGTCTTGCTGCAATTGTACAGAGCTTCAGTGAGACCACACCTGGAGTACAGTTTAAAGTTTTCCTTATCTGAGGAAGGAATGCAACAAAGATATACCAGACTGATTCCTGGGATAGGAGGACTGCCCTATGAAGAGCGATTGGATTGGTTTGGACTATATTTATTGGAGTTTAGAAGAATGAGGAGGAATCTCATAGAAGCCTATAAAAATCTAAAAGGACTGGACAACGTAAACACAGGAAGTAGGTTCCTGATGACCAAAAGGTCCAGAACCAGGAGTGACAGTTTAAGGATATGGGATAGGCCATTTAGGACTGAGATGAGGAGAACCTGGGGAGTGGGGAGTCTGCCACAGAAAGCAGTTGAGGTCAAAATACTGAATGATTTCAAGAAAGAGCTAGATATAGTTCTTAGGGTTAAAGGGATCAAAGGTTCTCAGGAGAAAGCAGGAGTAGGTGATCAGCCCTGATCATATTGATTTAGGTGATCAGCCCTGATCATATTGAATGGCGGAGAAGGCTCAAAGGGCTACTTAGCAGCCTACTCCTGCTGCTATTTTCAACCTGGCTCCCTGTGCATGTAAACGGAGGCCCTGATTGCCAACTTAGCAGGAGCCTCTGCTACCTGGGGCTGAGAGAGCGTCTTGTGTCCGGCAGTTCTCTGGGTGCCTGCAGACTTTGCTTTTTTTTCTTCTTTGGCCATCTGCAGTGCTGTTGAATTGAGGTGCTCATGGGATTGAGCTCCCAAACCTTGTAAAGTTAAGATTCCCACTGAGGTGTTATGATCTCAGCTAGTGAAGGGTGCAGGAGGCAATCTTACTAATGCTGTGGAGTGGGAGTGTGGGTGGGAGAGAGACAGTGAAGATGTTGGAGGCAACGAGAGGGCAGAGCTCTAAACTTGGTGGGAGGTGAGTGCAATAACAGGTGAGTGTGAGGGCACAGAAAGGAGCGTGGCATTTACCCCATGGAGCAGAGAACACTACTGACCTTCTCTCAGTACTGTTGGCCATTCCTCTGCCCCACGTGCTGACTTCAGACCAGCCTCCTCTGCTGGTCCTCCAAGATGGTGGCCCAGTGGTTAGCACTGCTGCCTCACAGCGCCAGGGACCCGGGTTCAATTCCAGCCTTGGGTGACTGTCTGTGTGGAGTTTGCACATTCTCCCCGTGTCTGCGTGGGTTTCCTCTGGGTGCTCCAGTTTCCTCCCACAGTTGAAAGATGTGCAGGTTAGGTGGATTGACCATGCTAAATTGCCCATAGTGTGAGGTGCATTAGTCAGGGGTAAATGTAGGGAAATGAGTCTGGGTGGGTTACTCTTCGGAAGGTCAGTGTGGACTTGTTGGGCCGAAGGGCCTGTTTCCACACTGTAGGGAATCTAATCTAAAAAAAAAATTTCCTCTCCTTTGCATCAGCTCCTTAACCAGGACCCTTTTGGAGAATCATGTTGCTATCTTCCTTTTCTCCAATACCTTTGCAAACCTCCTTGACTGAGCAAGGGTGGCTTCAGAAAACCCATGCTCGTCTGGCTACACAGGGACGTTTTAAACATCTTGGAAACACAAGTGAAGCTGATATCCACCGAGGGGCAAGTTGCTCTGGGAACACCATGAGGTAAGATGGGGCTGGATTCAGGGGTGGGCTGCGTAATTAATGAGGCAGGTTTGATATGACATGGGGAGAAAGCTGTCCAGGTCTTGCAGTGAAAACCCCTCCAAAAAAGAACTCACTGTAATTTAGACTTAGCTAAAAACCAGAATGTTTAGCCCCAACAGTAAGTGAATTTATGCAGTATTGTAGTGTTGAGAACTGCTGTTCAGGTCAGTTAGCGTTTGCAGTATGAGAGGCTTTAGGGAAGGTACAAAGAAATTTAGTGTCAGTATAGATTTTTAAAAGTGAAAAAATGCAAATTATTTCATCACAACAGTGCAGATTATGGGCTCATGTAATAGAATTTGTAAGATTATGAAAACTTGGGACAGGGTGAATACAAGACCACCATTAAAGCGCAGTGATGAGAAAGTTTGAAGAACTGACCACAGACATGATTAAATATTCGACATTTGGAATATAGGGAAGGAAATCTCTCTTCCTGCAGAGAGATTTGAGAGACTGTGGAATTCGCTTCTTGGATTTTGTGATTGAGAAGGAACCGACATCAAGATTTTAGATTGGGTTGGTGAAAAAAGAAAATGGGTCTGAAGGGATGTGTTGACCAGGGTTTATAAGGGTGGAGGTTAAACCCACAAACTGCACTTGAAAAGGGGTGTAAAGGTCCTTGAGACAGTGCAGAAAAGGGATGGCGGGGGTGTGGGGTTCTTGGTTACAAAGTTAGGTTGCAAAGGATGTGCAAGTAAAGTAAATTGAGTGGAGATTATATAGAGATGTATAAAGTTATTATGGATTTAGGTAGTTGGACAAGGAAAAGCTGCTAGCGGAACAAGGAAAAAGGGACTCAGCTTTTACAGCTAGGAGTAGAGCGGATCTGTGAGGAGGAACACTTTTTAATGCAGTTGTGGTAAAGACCTGAAATTTGCTGCCAACTACGGTGGTGGTAACAGCAGCAGTCAATGATTTCAAAAGGAAATTGGATGGGTATTTGAAATAACTAAAACTTTCGGATTATCGGGATCATGCATTGGAGTGAGACTCACTGACTTTCTCAGTGGGAATCTGGCATAGAATCATTGGGCTGATTAGCTCCATTGTGCTGTCACGAATTCTATAAATTAGTGACAGCTAATTCTGTAAATTGATCACCTTATCAAAGTTTGTTGGGCAGAATGGCCTGATTCCCTGGTGTAATTAATACATATGAACTGGAACTAGCCAGGGTAATGTAATGATAATGGATTCGTGGTGCTAGAAGAGCACAGCAGTTCAGGTAGCATCCGAGGTGCAGTAAAAATCGACGTTTTGGGCAAAAGCCCCTCATCAGGAATAAAGGCAGAGAGCCTGAAGCGTGGAGAGATAAGCTAGAGAAGGGTGGGGGTGGGGAGAAAGTAGCATAGAGTACAATAGGTGAGTGGGGGAGGGGATGAAGGTGATAGGTCAGGGAGGAGGGTGGAGTGGATAGGTGGAAAAGAAGATAGGCAGGTAGGACAAGTCATGGGGACAATGCTGAGCTGGAAATTTGGAACGAGGGTGAGGTGGGGGAAGGGGAAACGAGGAAACTGTTGAAATCCACATTGATGCCCTGGGGTTGAAGTGTTCCAAGGCGGAAGATGAGGCGTTCTTCCTCCAGGCGTCTGGTGGTGAGGGAGCGACGGTGAAGGAGGCCCAGGACCTCCATGTCCTCGGCAGAGTGGGAGGGGCAGTTGAAATTTGGGCCACAGGGCGGTGTGGTTGATTGGTGCGGGTGTCCCGGAGATGTTCCCTAAAACGCTCTGCTAGGAGGTGTCCAGTCTCCCCAATGTAGAGGAGACTGCATCAGGAGCAACGGATACAATAAATGATATTGGTGGATATGCAGGTAAAACTTTGATGGATGTGGAAGGCTCCTTTAGGGCCTTGGATGGAGGTGAAGGAGGATGTGTGGGCGCAGGTTTTGCAATTCCTGCGGTGGCAGGGGAAGGTGCCAGGATGGCTTGTAGGGGGGCGTAGACCTGACCAGGTAGTCACGGAGGGAACGGTCTTTGCGTAAGGTAGAAAGGGGTGGGGAGGGAAATATATCTCTGGTGGTGGGGTCTTTTTGGAGGTGGCGGAAATGTCGGCGGATGATTTGGCTTATGCGAAGGTTGGTAGGGTGGAAGGTGAGCAGCAGGGGTGTTCTGTCCTTCTTACGGTAGGAGGGGTGGGGTCTGAGGGCGGAGGTGTGGGATGTGGACGAGATGCATTGGAGGGCATTTTTAACCACGTGAGAAGGGAAATTGCGGTCTCTAAAGAAGGAGGCCATCTGGTGTGTTCTGTGGTGGAACTGGTCCTCCTGGGAGCAGATCCGGCGGAGGCGGAGGCGGAGGAATTGGGAATACGGGATGGCATTTTTGCAAGAGGTAGGGTGGGAAGAGGTGTAATCCAGGTAGCTGTGGGAGCTGGTGGGTTTGTAAAAAATGTCAGTGTCAAGTCGGTCGTTATTAATGGAGATGGAGAGGTCCAGGAAGGGGAGGGAGGTGTCAGAGATGGTCCAGGTAAATTTAAGGTCAGGGTGGAATGTGTTGGTGAAGTTGATGAATTGCTCAACCTCCTCGCGGGAGCACGAGGTGGCACCAATGCAGTCATCAATGTAGCGGAGGAAGAGGTGGGGAGTGGTGCCGGTGTAATTACAGAAGATGGACTGTTCTACGTAGCCAACAAAGAGACAGGCATAGCTGGGGCCCATACAGGTGCCCATGGCTATCCCTTTGGCCTGGAGGAAGAGGGAGGATTCGAAGGAGAAATTGTTAAGGGTGAGGACCAGTTCAGCCAAACGAATGAGAGTGTTGGTGGAAGGGTACTGTTGGAGACGTCGGGAGAGGAAAAAACGGAGGGCCTCGAGGCCCTGGTCATGGCGGATGGAGGTGTAGAGGGATTGGATATCCATGGTGAAGATGAGGCGTTGGGGGCCAGGGAAACGGAAGTCTTGGAGGTGGTGGAGGGGTGGGTGGTGTCTCGAACGTATGTGGGGAGTTTCTGGACTGGGGAGATAGGACAGTGTGGAGGTAGGTAGAAATGAGTTCCGTGGGGCAGGAGCATGCTGAGACAATGGGTCGGCCGGTGTGGTCAGGCTTGTGGATCTTGGGAAGGAGGTAGAACCGGGCAGTGCGGGGTTCCGGGACTATGAGGTTGGAAGCTTTGGGTGGGAGATCTCCTGAGGTGATGAGGTTCTGTATGGTCTGGGAGATGATGGTTTGGTGATGGAGGGTAGGGTCATGGTCGAGGGGGCAGCAGGAAGAAGTGTCCTCGAGTTAGCGTTCGTCTTCAGCAGTGTAGAGGTCAGTGCACCAGGCTACCACTACACCCCCTTTATTTGCTGGCTTGATGGTGAGGTTGGGATTGAAGCAGAGGGATTGGAACACTGCTCATTGTGAGGGTGAGAGGTTGGAGTGGGGGAGGGGGGTAGAGAGGTTGAGGTGGTTAATGTCCCAGCGGCAGTTGGAAATGAAGAGGTTGAGGGCAGGTAATAGGCCAGCGCAGGGTGTCAGGTGGATGCAGTGCGTTGGAGGTGGGCGAAGGGGCCCTCGGAAGGTGGGCGGGGATCATGATTGTGAAAGTAAGCTCGGAGGCGGAGGCGACGGAAGAAGTGTTTGACGTCACGGCGTGTATTAAATTCATTGATGCGTGGACAGAGGGGGATGAAGGTAAGTCCTTTGCTGAGGACTGATTATTCATCCTCAGTGAGGGGGAGGTGTGGAGCGATCGTGAAAACTCGGCAGGGCTAGGAGTGGGATCTGGTGTGGGTGTGGAACTGGGAGTGGGGGCGGAGCCGGTAACTGGAGTGGGTGTGATGGTGGGGGGAATGGGGGTGGAGTCAGGAGCAGGGCTGGGGGCCTTGTGAATGGTGACAGTGGGATCTGTGGGGGGGCGTGTCAGCAGAATGCAGGTGCCTGGCGTTGGTGGGGGCGGAAGTGGTGGCAGACACGGCAGTAGGGGTGGCGGAATTCACTGAGCGTGTGACATCAGCGATGATGTGAGGGGCGGAAGTGATATCACTTGTGATGCATGAGGAATTGTGAGGGGCGGAAGTGGCTGTGGGAGTGGCCATGATGGGGGTGGAAGTGACATCATCAATCAGCGTGGGGGTGGCAGCTGCATGGCTAATGGTGTCCGAGCAGTTCCAGAGGCCGCGGGAATCTTCTGGAATGTTTGAGGAGCGCTGGTTGTGGAGGTGGGTAGATAAAAGTTTGTTGTACTTACAGTTTTTGATGTTTGAGATGGAGTTGAAATACTGTTTGCTAAGAGTATGAATTCTCCTGAGGATGTAGTGCAGAGTGGGTTCTTTGCAATTCTGAGACAGTGTGGCCCTCAGCTGAGGCAGGGCTGACTGTAGAGAGGTTAGATGCCGGCGCATTGCTGGAGGCGTGGAGCGGAGGATCTTGAAAGTGGACCGTTGCTGGTGTTTTTGAATCTGTAGTCTGTACTGTTTGTCCTGTTCAGGTCCGAACTCTGCTAGTTTAAAGGTGGTCTGGAGTCTGTGTGGAATGAGTTTGTTATGGAGGCAGGCACTGAGGAAGCAAATGTGGCTGTAGTAGCGCGTTTGTTTCACGACATGGTTGAAGAGCTTCAGGGCAGAGGAAATGACCTGGGAGTTGCAGTGGGAGATTCTTGTAGAGAGAGGAGGAAAACTTCTTCAAGGCAGGCATCCTTGCAAGAGGATTCGTTGTAGGGTTAAAATCAACGAGGTAAAAACAATGACTGCAGATGATGGAAACCAGATTCTGGATTACAAACCCACCGACTCCCACAGCTACCTGGATTACACCTCTTCCCACCCTACCTCTTGCAAAAATGCTATCCCGTATTCCCAATTCCTCCGCCTCCGCCATATCTGCTCCCAGGAGGACCAGTTCCACCACAGAACACACCAGATGGCCTCCTTCTTTAGAGACCACAATTTCCCTTCCCACGTGGTTAAAGATGCATCTCGTCCACATCCCGCACCTCCGCTCTCAGACCCCACCCCTCCAACCGTAACAAGGACAGAACAGCCCTGGTGCTCAACTTCCACCAAATCATCCGCCGACATTTCTGCCACTTACAAAAAGACCCCACCACCAGGGATATATTTCCCTCCCCACCCCTTTCCGCCTTACGCAAAGACCGTTCCCTCTGTGACAACCTGGTCAGGTCCACGCCCCCCCGACAACCCAACCTCCATCCTGGCACCTTCCCCTGCCACCGCAGGAATTGCAAAACCTGTGCCCACACATCCTCCCTCACCTCCATCCAAGGCCCTAAAGGAGCCTTCCATATCCATCAAAGTTTTACCTGCATATCCACCAATATCATTTATTGTATTCATTGCTCCCGATGCGGTCTCCTCTCCATTGGGGAGACTGGACGTCTCCTAGCAGAGCGCATTAGGAAACATCTCTGGAACACCCGCACCAATCAACCACACCACCCTGTGGCCCAACATTTCAACTGCCCCTCCCACTCTGTCGAGGAGGTCCTGGGCCTTCTTCACCGCCGCTCCCTCACCACAGACGCCTGGAGGAAGAACGCCTCATCTTCCGCCTCAGAACACTTCAACCCCAGGGCATCAATGTAGACTTCAACAGCTTCCTCGCCTCCCCTTCCCCCACCTCACCCTCGTTCCAAACTTCCAGCTCAGCACTGTCCCCATGCCTATCTTCTTTTCCACCTATCCACTCCACCCTCCTCCCTGACCTATTACCTTCATCCCCTCCCCCACTCATTTATTGTACTCTGCTATTTTCTCCCCACCCCACTCTCCTCTAGCTTATCCCACCACGCTTCAGCCTCTCTGCCTTTATTCCTGATGAGGGGCTTTTGCCCGAAACATCGATTTTACTGCACCTCGGATGCTGCCTGAACTGCTGTGCTCTTCCAGCACCACTAATCCAGAAGCTGGTTTCCAGCATCTGCAGTCATTGTTTTTACCTAATGTAATGATAAGGCAACTTGAATTTAAATTAATAGTTTTGAACTGCCATCTGGCTGCAATATTTATACCCAAATATAGGCAGGTTATTGCCTTTAGTTTTAAAACTATGTAAATTAATTTTGTTACAAAATTCAGCTTTCAAACCTAAATAAAGTGCCATAAATTGTATCTAAACCCAAACATTACACATCCAAAAGAATAATAATGGATTCTGAAGAAGGGTCAAAGAGTCATAGAGATGTACAGCACAGAAACAGACCCTTCGGTCCAACCCATCCATGCCGACAAGATATCCCAATTCAATCTAGTCCCACCTGCCAGCACACGGCCCATATCCCTCCAAACTTTTCTTATTCATATACCCACATGCCATACATGTACCACCCTCTGCGTGAAAAAGTTGCTCCTTAGGTCTCCTATATATCTTTCCCCTCTCATCCTAAACCTATGCCCTCTAGTTCTGGACTCCCTCGCCACAGGGAAAAGACTTGGTCTATTTATCCTATCCATGCCCCTCATGATTTTATAAACCTTTATAAGGTCACCCCTCAGCCTCATTGAGCCAGAAATGTTAACTCTGCTTTCTCTCAAAAGATGCAAAGGTGGTGCCACTGATCTGCTGAGTTTCTTCAGCAATTTCTGTTTGTACTTCTGATTTTCAGCATCTGCAGTTCTTTGATTTTTTTGTTTAGAGAATAATTGGTCATGTTTAGCTTATATCTTTGAACTGTTCTGAACCCTACCAGCATACAAAAGTAAATGAAGTGTTAATGTATATGTTTCACGATCGCAGCCTTTCATAATCTCAGCAAACACCAAAACACTTTTAAATTCATTTTGTACTTTTAAAGTGTAACCACTATTGTTTACATCAAATTACAGTGGATATATGACATAGAAACAGATTGTTGGGCCCAATCAGTTCCTGCAAATGGTTATGCACAATTGATCTTCCCTCCATCTTTCTTCATTAAAATCTATCATTGTCATCCCCATTTCTTTAACCCTCATCAATCTTCCCCTTAATAACATCTATACAATTCACTCCATGTTACAGGACACTTGTACTCACTATTGTAGTGTACGCATGGTTTGAATTGTGGCCACTAGATAGCAGTGAGAACCTGGGCTTTATTTTCACTCAAGGCTGGATCATTGAGGCCGCTAATAGCATTTACCATTAATCTCTGCACCATCATTCAATTCCAATGGCTCAGGTATAATTGGAATCAATTGGTTTTGTCTGAATTAAATTGACAAACTGAGTTTCCCTCTGGGCCTGTCAGTGTAGTATTCAATTCATTAAATGTTTAGTGATTGATTATGTGTGCCTGTTGGCTCCTAATTTTGGACTATCCTTCCCCAGTGTGAATAAGTAGATCCTGAACCTTGAAATCTGACTATGAACCTGAAAGCAGACATTTCAAAATAGCACTAAAGAAAGTTCATAATTAGACAGATAAGCTGATGTGATATATCTACATATGTCCAGGCACAAAATACAATAATTACTGACAAGATGTGAGATGGTTTGAATTTACCATGTCCAGCACCATTCCTTTCCTTACTGAGAGGTCAACTGATACCATGGGATCAATAGGGTTCAGGACCTTTTTGCTCACTAAGGGAATGAATAGTCCAATTGTGGCAGTGACCCACAAGTAGATGATACCCATTAATTGTCTCAGAACAGAAGGCTAGCAAATATTCAAGTAAGTTACAAGGCTGATCCACATCTGATATGTGCTCTTGAAAAATACTTGATGCCAAAGGTATGAGTGATGATTGCACAATATACATTCTGCCAGAGATTCTAGACAACACATTACAGTGAGATACCCTCAAAATATGCCCAAACTGTGAAGCAACCTATCAATTCCTGAGACATGTGCAGCTGGAGAGAAAAAGTATAACTCATGCTGCAAGTGAAATCACTTCAGAAAGACACTTCAGTCATTGAAGAAAAGGACGTTATCAGTTCAGCACTTTGGGGAATCTGTTTCCAAGAATGGAATACAGTATGTGTATGCCACCATGGCCAGCAAACCATCAGTTTACTTCAAGTGTTGCAGAATTGAGATCTACAGAGGAACCTCGATTATCCAAACGAGATGGGCCGGCACTATTTTATTTGGATAATTGATTATTCAGATAATCGATTTTACCTTAAACAAGGGAAGCCATGCTGATCTAATTCTGTGCTCTACTGGAGAATTTATTTAAATCTATAATTTTAATGCATTGAGTGCAAGAGGATACAGATTTCACATAATGAACAAAATAAAGCAATGACAGCACGAGAAAACTTTTCAAAAATGCAGCAGTAGTTACCATTTGGCAATGAGTGGTGAAGACAGCATTAAACAAGGTCCTGAACAGCTTCTATGATTGCAACAGCATTTGTCAGTTTCCAGGAACTTAGTCTCACGATAGAAAGATGGAAGCACTGCCTCTTGCATAAGTTCTTGGCCTTTTTTTAAGTGAACAGCCCAGTAAAGTGACGGGAATACCTGTACAGTAATGTAAAACACTTACTGTTGCAAAGGGCTGTATAACAACCCTTACCTAAAAAATATCGAGTTGTTGCTGGTTGAGCTGCTTGTGTTTCTTTGTTTTTGCCAGCATTTTCACATCATAAATCAAACACACTTACCTCTTTGATGTAAAGTTTTTGCGGGACCTTGAAATCTTCTTCAGATAATCCGAAATTCAGATAATCAATATTTGGATAATTGACGTTCGTCTGTATATTGAATGACAAATTCTACCACTGGTATTTTTCGCAACCTTCTCTCACTCCTATGATTAATACTCTTCAGACTTACGTCAATTTGAGCATTCTAATTTTGGACTGTTTTGTACAAAATGATAAGCCCAGAAAGGTGACAGATCCATGTACAATGGGGCATCATGGTGACTCGGTGGTTAGCACTGCTGCCTCACAGCACCAGGGACCCAGGTTTAATTCCAAATGCGGGTGACTGTCTGTGTGGAGTTTGCACATTCTCCCCGTGTCTGCATGGGCTTTCTCAGGGTGCTTCAGTTTCCTCCTGCAGTCCAAAGGTGTGCAGGGTAGGTGAATTAGTCATGCTAAATTGCCCATCGTGTTCAGGGACCTGTAGGTTAGTTGCATTAGTTAGGGGAATGGGTTTGGGTGGGTTACTCTTCAGAGGGTCAGTGTGGATTTGTTGGGCTGAAGGGCCTGTTTCCACACTGTAAGGATTCTAATTTTATATAGTCAAAGGCAGATGCCTTAGAGGAATAAATGTTTTGTTAAACTTGTCTTCAAACATGTAGACCACACGGAAGCACACATTAATGTGTTCAATTACATTTCTACATTGGATTTGAGGAGATTAAGGGGTGTTCTCATACTTTTCATGTTTATGCATCAGGTATACATCCTGAAGAAGGGTTATACCCGAAACATTGACTTCTGCAGCTCCCGATGCTGCCTACTTGCTGTGTTCTCCCAGCCTCCTGCCTGTCTACTATTCGTCAATTCAGCCAGTTTTGCTAAATTTGAGTTGGTTGCCATCGAGGCAAAGTGTGACAGAGCTGAAAAGACTTGAAGTAAATGTCAACATTAAATGAATTTACTCATCACCATGGATATCAAATCTTGATATTGCACGATGCACAAACAGTAAACTTAGACCAGCCATTGATCTTAAAGTGTTTAACAAAGCAATCATTCCAGACAAGTGTCCACTTCCTGCTAAGAACTATTGGTATTGTTTCATGACTCCACACGATTCACAAAGCTAATGTTGTGATGGAGCTATCTTCAACTACTATGGGCAGAGCAAAGCAAATATTTCTCAGATTTTGTCACAATGAAAGCATGTTTCAGTGGATAGATTTTCATACAAACTCAGTTTAGTACCTAGTGTATTTCAGAAGATCATTTCTTCAGTCTTGTCGGATATTGAGGTAATGCTCAACAAACTCAATGACACCTTTCACCATGAAGGGACAAAGTCGCCCACAATCAGTAGTTCTCAGTGATGCTCAATCAACTTTAACAGCACAACTTCACAAGCTCAAATGATTCAACATGGACAAATACATAGCCACAGCAATTGAGACTGACTTCTTATGCATAGAGTGAAATAAACTGGATCATGTACACCTACATCAATGTCAAAATCACTCATGTGCTTCTGAACTCTTCTCATGTGAAAGTCTTGACATTGTTCCTTGGTACTACTGACATTTATCACCAATTAATTTCCAAGTACAAAGAGGTGGCAGAAACTAAATGCAAATATTTTGCTGAGGAGTAGGAAATTACTCTCGTGAACATTGATATGCATATCTTTATGGTGGACAGTTCATTCTGATATCCATCAAGTGCTCCATTGTTGGTCATGGCAGGATCTGGTTACTGACCTCTACAATCTACAATGGTTAGATCATCTTCACCAATACAACTTTGAAGTGGTCAAAAATCCATGTAAAACTATACAGAGGGTTTGAGGAGAAAGTGAGGTCTGCAGATGCTGGAGATCAGAGATGGAAATGTGTTGCTGGAAAAGCGCAGCAGGTCAGGCAGCATCTAGGGAACAGGAGAATCGACGTTTCGGGCATTAGCCCTTCTTCAGAGGGTTTGTCAGTCTGACATAGCATTGGGACACAGACAGACTTCCCATGTAATATTAAAAAACCTGAGCAATCTTGAGAATGTAATTTGAAAGAAGTTCTGGGATTTATATATCAAAGACAAGAAACCAGCATAACCCATTATAAAAGATGAATGTTTTAATCTAAGATTGTGTACTGCATCACGTCTCCAAGACACTGGACTCCTTTGGCTATAAATTCTGTGAGCATGATCTTAACCTCCACAACCACCTGATGAAGGTGTGGCGCTCTGAAAGCTAATGCTTCCAAATAAACCTGTTGGACTATTACCTGATGTTGTGTAATTTTTATCTTTGTTCACCCCAGTCCAAAACCAGCACCTTCAAGTCATAACTTTGAGGTAGGTTGTTTTCTAGGTTGATGCAACGAAATGGCTGATATGGTTAACTGGACTATCACTGACAGCGTTAATATTAATGAAGAAACTCGTGACACTGAAGACTTTGTAGACTGCAATAATTTCACATACAATTGTGAATCTTGTCCATACAGGAGTTGAAGACAGAATTAGTAACAGATAATGCGCTGCAGAAAGTAAAGCAATATCTATGAACCAAATGATTTTGTGAAATACAGGAAAACACTGGCCCTGTGTTACAGATTATACAATGATCCTTCAATGATTGATGACAAAGGTACCACCAGTGGAACTTAAGTGGTTATTCCAAATGTGCTACAGAAATGTATGTTACATCTCATAGAGTCATAGAGAGGTATAGGATGGAAACAGACCCTTTGATCCAACCCGTCCATGCCAACCAGATATCCCAACCCAATCTAGTCCCACCTGCCATCACCTGGCCCATATCCCTCCAAACCCTTCCTATTCATATACCCATCCAGATGCCTTTTGAATGTTGCAATTGTACGAGCCTCCACCACATCCTCTGGCAGCTCATTCCATATACGTACCACCCTCTGTGTGAAAACGTTGCCTCGTAGGTCTCTTTTATATCTTTCCCCACTCACTCCAATCCTATGCCCTCTAGTTCTGGACTCCCCGACCCCACGGAAAAGACTTTGTCTGTTTACCCTATCCTTGCCCCTCATAATTTTGTAAACCTCTATAAGGTCACCCCTCAGCCTCCGACGCTCCAAGGAAAACAGCCCCAGCCTGTTCAGCCTCTCCCTCTATCTCAAATCCTCCAACCCTGGCAGCATCAATGTAAATCTTATCTGAAACCTTTCAAATTTCACAACATCTTTCCAATAGGAAGGAGACCAGAATTGCATGCAATATTCCAATAGTGGCCTAACCAATGTCCTGTACAGCCGCAACATGACCTCCCAACTCCTGTACTCAATACTCTGACCAATAAAGGAAAGCACACCAGACGCCTTCTTCACTATCCTATCTATCTGCGACTCCACTTTCAAGGTGCAATGAACCTGCACTCCAAGGTCTATTTATTCAGCAACACTCCCTAGGACCTTACCATTAAGTGTATAAGTCCTGCTAAGATTTGCTTTCGCTAAATGCGGCACCTCGCATTTATCTAAATTAAACTCCATCTGCCACTTCTCAGCCCATTGGCCCATCTGTTCAAGATCCACTTGTAATCTGAGGTATCTTTTTCAGTGTCCACTACACCTCTAATTTTGGTGTCATCTGCAAACTTACTAACGATACCTCTTACACTCACATCCAAATCATGCATATAAATGATGAAAAGAAGTGGACCCAGCACTGATCCTTGTGGCACTCCACTGGTCACAGGCCTCCAGTCTGAAAAACAACCCTCTACCACATCTCTCTCTCTTCTACCTTTGAGCCAGTTCTGTATCCAAATGGCTCATTCACCCTGTATTCCGTGAGATCTAACCTTGCTAACCAGTCGCCCATGGGGAACCTTGTTGAACGCCTTACTGTAGTCCATATAGATCACATCTGCTGCTCTGCCCTCATCAATCCTCTTTGTTACTTCCTCAAAAAACTCAATCAAGTTTGTGAGACATGATTTCGCACTCACAAAGCCATGTTGACTAACCCTAATCAGTCCTTGCCTTTCCAAATATATGTACATCCTGTCCCCTCAGGATTCCCGCCAACAACTTGCCCGCCACTGACGTCAGGCTCACTGATTTTTAGTTCCCTGGCTTGTCCTTACCACCCTTCTTAAAGAGTGGTAACCACGTTGTTTTTCAGACTGGAGGCCTGTGACCAGTGGAGTGCCACAAGGATCGGTGCTGGGTCCTCTATTTTTTGTCATTTACATAAATGATTTGGATGCGAGCATAAGAGGTACAGTTAGCAAGTTTGCAGATGACACCAAAATTGGAGGTGTAGTGGACAGCGAAGAGGGTTACCTCAGATTACAACAGGATCTGGACCAGATGGGCCAATGGGCTGAGAAGTGGCAGATGGAGTTTAATTCAGATAAATGCGAGGTGCTGCATTTTGGGAAAGCAAATCTTAGCAGGACTTATACACTTAATGGTAAGGTCCCAGGGAGTGTTGCTGAACAAAGAGACCTTGGAGTGCAGGTTCATAGCACCTTGAAAGTGGAGTCGCAGGTAGATAGGATAGTGAAGAAGGCGTCTGGTATGCTTTCCTTTATTGGTCAGAGTATTGAGTACAGGAGTTGGGAGGTCATGTTGCGGCTATACAGGACATTGGTTAGGCCACTGTTGGAATATTGCGTGCAATTCTGGTCTCCTTCCTATTGGAAAGATGTTGTGAAATTTGAAAGGTTTCAGAAAAGATTTACATTGATGTTGCCATGATTGGAGGATTTGAGCTATAGGGAGATGCTGAACAGGCTGGGACTGTTTTCCTTGGAGCGTCGGAGGCTGAGGGTGACCTTATAGAGGTTTACAAAATTATGAGGGGCATGGATAGGGTAAACAGGCAAAGTCTTTTCCATGGAGTCAGGGAGTCCAGAACTAGAGGGCATAGGTTTAGGGAGAGAGGGGAAAGATATAAAAGAGACCTATGGGGCAACATTTACACATAGAGGGTGATACATGTATAGAATGAGCTGCCAGAGGAAATGGTGGAGGCTGGTACAATTGCAACATTTAAAAGGCATTTGGATGGATATATGAATAGGAAGGGTTTGAGGGATCTGGGCCGGGTGCTGGCAAGTGGGACTAAATTGGGTTGGGATATTTGGTTGGCATGGACGGGTTGGACTGAATGGTCTGTTTCCATGCTGTACATCTCTCTGACTCTATGAACCTCCAGTGTTCTGGCGCCTCACCTGTGACTATCGATGATACAAATATCTCAGCAAGAGGCCCAGCAATCACTTCTCTAGTTTCCCACAGAGTTCTAGGGTACACCTGATCAGGTCCTGGGGTTTTATCCACCTTTGTGCGTTTCAAGATATTCAACACTTCCTCCTCTGTAATCTGGACATTTTGTAAGGTGTCACCATCTATTTCCCTACATTCTATATCTTCCATTTCTTTTCCACAGTAAATACTGATGCAAATTAGGTGTTTGGTATCTCCCCATTTTCTGCGGCTCCACAAAAAGGCCGCCTTGCTGATCTTTGAGGGCCCTATTCTCTCCCTAGTTACCCTTTTGTCCTTACTATATTTGTAAAAGCCCTTTGGATTCTCCTTAATTCTATTTGCCAAAGCTATCTAACATCCCCTTTTTGCCCTCCTGATTTCCTTCTCAAGTATACTCCTACTGCCTTTATACTCTTTTAAGAATTCACTCGATCTATCCTGTCTATACCTTACATAAGCTTCCTTCTTTTTCTTAACCAAACCCTCAATTTCTTTAGTTATCCAGCATTTCCTATACATACCAGCCTTTCCTTTCTTCCTAACAGGAATATACTTTCTCTGGATTCTCGTTATCTCATTCCTGAAGGCTTCCCATTTTCCAGCAGTCCCTTTACCTGCGAACATCTGCCCCCAAACAGCTTTTGAAAGTTCTTGCCTAATACCATTAAAATTAGCCTTTCTCCAATTTAGAACTTCAACTTTTAGATCTGGTCTATGCTTTTCCATCACTATTTTAAATCTAATGGAATTATGGTCGCAGGCCCCAAAGTGCTCCCCCACTGACACCTCAGTCACCTGCCCTGCCTTATTTCCCAAGAGTAGGTCAAGTTTTGCACATTCTCTAGTAGGTACATCCACATACTGAATCAGAAACCTTTCTTGGTCACATTTAACAAATTCCTCTTCATCTAAACCCTCAACAAGATGACAGTCCAAGTCTATGTTTGGAAAGTTAAAATCCCCAACCATAATCACCTTATTATGCTTATAAGGTAAAAACAATGACTGCAGATGCTGGAAGCCAGATTCTGGATTAGTGGTGCTGGAAGAGCACAGCAGTTCAGGCAGCATCCAAGGAGCTTCAAAATCGACGTTTCGGGCAAACGCCCTTCATCAGGAATAAAGGCAGTGAGCCTGGAGCATGTAGAGATAAGCTAGAGGAGGGTGGGGGTGGGGAGAAAGTAGCATAGAGTACAATGGGTGAGTGGGGGAGGGGATGAAGGTGATAGGTCAGGGAGGAGAGGGTGGAGGGGATAGGTGGAAAAGGAGATAGGCAGGTAGGACGTCCAGACAAGTCATGGGGACAGTGCTGAGCTGGAAGTTTAGAACTAGGGTGAGGTGGGGGAAGGGGAAATGAGGAAACTGTTGAAGTCCACATTGCTGCCCTGGGGTTGAAGTGTTCTGAGGCGGAAGATGAGGCTTCCTTCCTCCAGGTGTCTGCTGGTGAGGGAGCAGCAGTGAAGGAGGCCCAGGACCTCCATGTCCTCGGCAGAGTGGGAGGGGGAGTTGAAATGTTGGGCCACGGGGCGGTGTGGTTGATTGGTGCAGATGTCCCGGAGATATTCCCTAAAGCGCTCTGCTAGGAGGTGCCCAGGCTCCCCAATGTAGAGGAGACCGCATCGGGAGCAACGGATACAATCAATGATATTAGTGGATGTGCAAGTAAAACTTTGATGGATGTGGAAGGCTCCTTTAGGGCCTTGGATAGAGGTGAGGGAGGAGGTGTGGGTGCAGGTTTTACAGTTCCTGCGGTGGCAGGGGAAAGTGCCAGGATAGGAGGATGGGTTCTAGGGGGGCGTGGACCTGACCAGGTAGTCACGGAGGGAACGGTCTTTGCGGAAGGCGGAAAGGGGCGGGGAGGGAAATATAACGCTGGTGGTGGGGTCTGTTTGGAGGTGGCGGAAATGTCGGCGGATGATTTGGTTTATGCGAAGGTTGGTAGGGTGGAAGGTGAGCACCAGGGGCGTTCTGTCCTTGTTACGGTTGGAGGGGTGCGGTCTGAGGGCGGAGGTGCGAGATGTAGACGAGATGCGTTGGAGGGCATCTGGTGTGTTGTGTGGTGGAACTGGTCCTCCTGGGAGCAGGTCCGGCGGAGGCGGAGGAATTGGGAATACGGGATGGCATTTTTGCAAAAGATAGAGTGGGAAGAGGTGTAATCCAGGTAGCTGTGGGAGTCGGTGGGTTTGTAAAAAATGTCAGTGTCAAGTCGGTCGTCATTAATGGAGATGGAGAGGTCCAGGAAGGGGAGGGAGGTGTCAGAGATGGTCCAGGTAAATTTAAGGTCAGGGTGGAATGTATTGGTGAAGTTGATGAATTGCTCAACCTCCTCACGGGAGCATGAGGTGGCGCCAATGCAGTCATCAATGTAACGGAGGAAGAGGTGTGGAGTGGTGCCGGTGTAATTACGGAAGATCAACTGCTCTACGTAGCAACAAAGAGACAGGCATAGCTGGGGCCCATACGTGTGCCCATGGCTACCCCTTTGGTCTGGAGGAGGTGGGAGGATTCAAAGGAGAAATTGTTAAGGGTGAGGACTAGTTCGGCCAAACGAATGAGAGTGTCGGTGGAAGGGTACTGTTGGGGACGTCTGGAGAGGAAAAAACGGAGGGCTTGGAGGCCCTGGTCATGGCGGATGGAGGTGTAGAGGGATTGGATATCCATGGTGAAGCTGAGGCGTTGGGGGCCAGGGAAACGGAAGTCTTGGAGGAGGTGGATGGCATGGGTGGTGTCTCGAACATATGTGGGGAGTTCCTGGACTAGGGGGGATAGGACAGTGTCGAGGTAGGTAGAGATGAGTTCAGTGGGGCAGGAGCATGCTGAGACAATGGGTCGGCCGGTGTGGTCAGGCTTGTGGATCTTGGGAAGGAGGTAGAACCGGGCAGTGCGGGGTTCCCGGACTATGAGGTTGGAAGCTGTGGGTGGGAGATCTCCTGAGGTGATGAGGTTCTGTATGGTCTGGGGGATGATGGTTTGGTGATGGAGGGTGGGGTCATGGTCGAGGGGGCAGTAGGAAGAGGTGTCCTCGAGTTGACGTCTGGCTTCAGCGGTGTAGATGTCAGTGCGCCAGACTACCACTGCACCCCCTTTATCCGCTGGCTTGATGGTGAGGTTGGGATTGGAGCAGAGGGATTGGAGGGCTGCGCGTTGTGTGGGTGAGAGTTTGGAGTGGGGGAGGGAGGTAGACAGGTTGAGGTGGTTAATGTCCGTGTGGCAGTTGGAAATGAAGAGGTCGAAGGCAGGTAATAGACCAGCGCGGGATGTCCAGGTGGATGCAGTGCGTTGGAGGTGGGCGAAGGGGTCCTGATTGTGAAAGTAACCTCGGAGGCGGAGGCGACGGAAGAATTGTTCAACGTCACGGCGTGTATTAAATTCATTGTTGCGTGGACGGAGGCGGATGAAGGTGAGTCCTTTGCTGAGGACTGATCATTCGTCCTCAGTGAAGGGGAGGTCTGCGGGGATGGTGAAAACGCGGCAGGGATGGGAGGTGGGATCTGGTATGGGTGTAGAGTTGGGAGTGGGGGCGGAACCTGTAACTGGAGTGGGTGTGATGGTGGGGGAATGGGGGTGGAGTCATGAGCAGGGGTAGTGTTCCCCTCGGGGTTCTGGGGGGTGGGGATAGTGACAGTGGGGTCTGTGGGGTGGGGATAGTGTGCTTATAGATAACTGTGATGTGATTCATGAAGGGAATCTGCTTGCTGTTAAGATGAAACAACAATCCTGCAAAGTATTCTAGTGGCTAGGAATGGATTGTCATTTAGAGAGTTTATTAGAAACCACATAAACTCAGTGAAAAATCTGTTAAACCATGTCCAACAACTTGACAACCAACAAAACCATGGTAACAAGTAGTTTATTTGAAGAAGTGCAAGCAAACTTGAGCAATCAACATTTATTTGCCTGCTATTCATGATCTAACTAGTAAATCATCAGCAATTGCTGCAGAAAATACCATAACTGCCACTTTGGTCATTGACATTCTGGAGGTGAGTTACAAAATGGGATTTACCAGAGTCTATCACTACAGACAATGGACCACAATTTGTTTCTAGTCAATTCACAGATTTGCCAGTAAGCCACAGAATTCACCACCAGCTGGTATTGTGATGTAATCCAATGGTGACATCAAACGATCTAACAGGGTTATTAAGGATAGTCTTAAAGTTGTTAGGTTGAATGAAAAATTGAACCGTTACCGTCCATCCATATTCTACTTTGCACATATTAATCTACTCCACATTTGCTGACCAGAAGGAGACTAATTAAATTAAAGATTAATAGTAACTTTTGAATGCTGCCAACCATTCTCAAGCTGCCATGACCATTCAGTGAGAATGGCAGAGTGAAAGCAGAAGAAATCACAAAGAGACCACATGAAGTAAACGCACAATTCAACATGTGATCATGCACTAGGGAATTATAATTTGAAGCTGGAGATTGAATTTACATCAAACAGCTAAATCATGATCACAAACTCACCTCATCTCTCTTGGGTCTAAGCTAGATCAAATAATTGTTTGGTACCACCTGCTGGATTATAGCACAAAATAGAACATGAGTTCCTGATAGCAAGCAGACCAGGATATTTAAGGACGGGGATTATGAGGATACAATTTTCAGATGAGCAACCATGATATTGACCATCTGCCTCATTGAGCTGATCACACAGAACCACAGATTGAAGTGCATAAATTTCATCGCTGTAGCAAATATCTTCACATTTCAGACTATTTCTATGTTTAAGTAAATGACATGCTACACCCTAAGAACTGATTTCATGTACATAAGATTGTTGTTTTATGATCAAATAAAATCTTCCTGTGCTATTAGAGGAAAATGATGTTGTACTCAATTGTCCAATTCTTTGCTATTTGATTATGATTTCTGTTCCTCGTTTTCTGTGTGTTAGTCAAGCCCGTGAATTATGATAGGGTAACAGAAACAAAACTAACAAGACGTTCTGAGCTTGACTGTTTAAAAAGTTCTGTGAATAAAGCTCCTTCTTAGACATAGACGCTGGTGTAATATCTTTGCATATCTTTGAGGCATAAAACACAAAGGTTCAATCCCTTAACCATATCACAGGAGCCTGTCTTGCTGCCAGAAGTCTGATGTGTGGCCAGAATGCCTCTGGAAATTAAATAGGCCCAGTTTCCCAGCCAGAGAGCCGGTTGACTGTCTGTGTGGATTTTGCACGTTCTCCCTGTGTCTGTCTGGGTTTCTGTCGGATGCTCCAATTTCCCCTCACAGTCCAAATATGTAAATTAGTTGGATTGGCCATGCCAAATTGTCCACAGTGTCCAGGGTTGCATAGGTTGGTGGATAAGCCATGCTAATGCAGGGTTGTGGGGATGGAGTATGGAGTGGATCTTCACAAGATGCTCTTTGGAGGGTAGGTGCAGACTTGATGGGTCAAACAGCCTCTACCTGCACTGTAGGGATTCTATGATTCTACCATGTTTTGTGCCATGACAGGCTCCATTAAATCTGATTCCCAATTCCAAAGGTGCCATCAGTCTAAGAGTATTTCATCCTAATAATACATAAAATCATTGAGCCATTAGCGGACTCTTAAAGATTTAGTCAACCAAGAATGCTTAAAAGCCCGTACCTGAGCCTTTCAACATTTTTGTCTTTAATGCAACAGTTATAACAGCATTCCCCTATCCAAAACAATTGCCTGGTTACCTTCCATGAATGTGCTGGCATCAATAACTTGGATTAATCTTTATATGAAAGCTGATTGCTATCAGCAATTGCAGCCTCTATCTGTATTCATCATCATCCTTCATCTGTGGGTATTTACCCTCATCTTTTGAGTCATTTACCTGAACAGACACAGAAGAATCCAGCTAAATTTCTTCACTTCAGTCATAAGTTGGTAACTTTGAAAAAGGTGCATGAAGTGTAAAGCAAGCACTCTACTGGATGAAACAGTATAAGCATGGATGCTTCATCAGAGAAACTTTGGAGAGTAAAACATTTCTCATTTTTACAGCCAACATATTAATAGCTATCTGCTTAAAGTTTGAATTGTTCTGTTATAAAAATGAATAGAGCAAGGATTTCAATATGTTTTTGCCTTAAGTCAGTGCAAGCTTACCGTGCAGGCATAATTTGTGGAATGGCCTAACAGATTTTTGCCAAACAGACTCTGCCTAATTACTTTAGATACTTTCAGTGGGCACGCATAAATGTAAAATTGACTTCAATCTCACGTTGGCATTGTAAGTACATGTGGTTAGACTGTTGGAGAGGCAGATTGCAGTGGATAATGCTTTTGCAATAAGCTTCATGACCAATCATGACCAATTCAATGTAGAGGAGCTCTGCATTGGCTTTCATCTCGGCTGCCTAAGAGTGCCTGGTACTGCCCCCCTCACCACCACCACCACCACCACCACCAAGGAGAAGGTGCAAGACACCTACATAATCAGCTTAATAAATGATGCAAATTATTTCCAGATACGTTGACTTGGCTTGCATGTAACTTAACATTAACTACATTTTAAAGGGCCAAAAGAAAATTACTTTCTATTTCACTGCAGAATTCCACAGCCAAGAAGATCATCAGGCAATTTATTGCCATAACTATGCTTTTGTCCTGCCAAGACATTCATAAAACGCTTACACTTTAATTCATCTCTGCCTCTCTCCTCCATGGCAGGCAATTTCCTTTTTATGTATTTCACATGGGGAATCATGGGTGCTCCCGTACCTTTCTATGGAACTTGTAAAATAAGGCATCAAGGCAAGAGTGTCTGCTTCAAAGAGGTACACTAAAAAAACAGTAATTTATTTATAGGCTCTTATGGCACAGGGATAGTGTTCCTCTTTCTGAGCCAGAACGCCCCGGTTCAAGTCCCACCTGCTTCAGAGATGTGTGGGAATACCCCTGAACAGATCGATTAGAACATAGTTTATATCTTTGCTAATATGTTAGTCCTACCTGCTCCAGAGGTGTGTAATAACATCTCTTAACAGGTTGATTTCGAAAATAGGTTAAATAAAAATCTAACGTGTCGCCTACTGAAAAGAGTACAATAGTTGATCAGCATGTAGAAATGTATGGATTAAATTTTTTTTTGGCTGTAATTAAGATGATCAATTGAAGTTTGGCCACAGATTTACAAATGTATACTCGGTAATGTTTCCCATTGAACTGTTTGACAATGTTTTAATTTCGTTGTGAAGATCTAGTAATCTCAAATAGCAGAGTAAATTCACTTTATGACGGCAAACAAATTGAGTCAGATTTTTATTTTATCCATTGATGGAGTGTAGGTACAGTCAGTTCTGCTATAATGCTGTAGTTCCATTCTCATTCAACCCCATGTTATAAGAAAGTTGAATAATAGCAGCACCATTTAAACTAATGGGGCCAGAACTGCGTTATAACCAATACAAGCTTTAAAGGTTTATGCTTTAGAAGCTGTGTTCCCAATTCATCAATCGCATTATAGTGAATTTGCATTAATGAAATGCACGTTATAGCAGACCGACCTGTATGGGTGGCTGGGGCCAGCATTTATTGATCATCTTTTGTTGAGAACATTGTGATGAGCTGCCATCTTGAACTGCTGTATTCCATGTGTTGTAGGTTGATTCACAAAATGCCATGAGGGAGGGAGTTCCAGGATTTTGACACAATGATACTGAGGATATATTTCCAAGTCAGGATGGTGAGTGACTTGGAGGGAGACTTGCCGGTGGTGGTGTTTCTATGTATCTGCTGCCCTTGTCCTTCCTTGTAAGCTGTCATGGGTTTGGAAAGTGCTGTCTTTACTGAATTTCTGCAATGCATCTTGGAGGTAGTATCCAGTGCTGCTACTGAGCAGCAATGGTGGAGGAGTGAATGTTTGTGGATGTGATGACAATCAAGAGGGTTGCTTTGTCCTGGATGTTAGGCGAAAGTGAGGACTGCAGATGCTGGAGATCAGAGTCTAGATTAGAGTGGTGCTAGAAAAGCACAGCAGGTCAGGCAGCATCCGAGGAGCAGGAAAATTGACGTCTTGGGCAAAAGCCCTTTATCAGGAATGAGGCAGGGAGCCTCCGGGGTGGAGAGATAAATGGGAGGGGGATGGGGCTGGGGAGAAGGTAGCCATCTAGACTCTTGTCCTGGATGTTGTCAACCTTCTTGAGTGTTGTTGAAGCTGCACCCATCCAGACAAGTTAGGAGTATTCCATCAAATACCTAATATGGGCCTTGTAGATGATAGACAGGCTTTGGAAGGTCAGGAGTTGAGTTGCTGACTATTGTATTCCTAGCCTCTTACCTGCTGTTGTAGCCACTGTATTTACATGTCTAGTCCAGTTTGGTTTCTGGACAATGTTAACCCGAGGATATTGATATGGATGGTGGAGGATTCAGAGATGGTAATACCATTGAAAATCAAGGGATAATAGTTAGATTGTCTCTTATTGAAGACAGACTTTGCCTGGCATTTGTGTGTCATGAATGTTACTTGCCAGTTTTCAGCTCCAGCCTGGATATTGTCCAGATGTTTCTGTATTTGAACATGGACTGCTTCAGTTCAGAAAAGATTTACAAGGATGTTGCCAGGGTTGGAGGATTTGAGCTAGAGGGAGAGGTTGAATTGGCTGGAGCTGCTTTCCCTGGAGCATCGGAGGTTGAGGGGTGACCTTATAGAAGTTTATAAAATCATGAGGGACATGGATAGGATAAATAGACAAAGTCTTTTCCCTGGGGTGGGGGAGCCCATAGCTAGACGGCATAGGTTTAGAGTGAGAGGGGAAAGATATAAAAGAGACCTAAGGACCAACTTTTTCACGCAGAAGGTGGTAGGTGTATGGAATGAGCTGGAGGTTAGTACAATTGCAACATTTAAAAGGCATATGGATGGGTATATGAATAGGAAGGGTTTGGAGGGATATGGGCCAGGTGCTGGCAGGTGGGACTAGATTGGGTTGGGATATCTGGTCGGCATGGACAGGTTGGACCGAAAGGTCTGTTTCCGTGCTGTACATCTCTATGACTCTATGAATCACGAATGGTGCTGAACGTTGTGAAAACAACAGCGGATATCCCCACTTCTGACCTCATGATGGAGGGAAGGACATTGCTGAAGCAAGTGGGCGGCACGGTGGCACAGTGGTTAGCACTGCTGCCTCGCAGCGCCAGAGACTCGGGTTCAATTCCCGACTCAGGCGACTGACTGTGTGGAGTTTGCACGTTCTCCCCGTGTCTGCGTGGGTTTCCTCCGGGTGCTCCGGTTTCCTCCCACAGTCCAAAGATGTGCAGGGTCAGGTGAATTGGCCATACTAAATTGCCCGTAGTGTTAGGTAATGGGTAAATGTAGGGGTATGGGTGGGTTTCGCTTCGGCGGGTCGGTGTGGACTTGTTGGGCCGAAGGGCCTGTTTCCACACTGTAATCTAATCTAATCTAATCAAAACCTCAAGGTGGTTGGGCCTTGGAAATATTATCCAGTGTTATTGCACCTGCTTCCAGACTGACTGCTGACTGTGGCTCTTTTCTCTCTATTTGTGTCCCTAGCAGTTCTTTCTGTTATAGATTTTAAAGATTTATTAAATGGAATTTCACATTAAAAACACATAGTTAGCATCAGGATATCCATACTATGTGACTGGCAAATGACAAGTTAAAAGTTAAACATGCTTAAATGCCTAAACAACAGTTGCATTGTATTTATGTAACGTAAAACATAGTTCACCTTTCTTCTGCAGGGTGGAACTGGAATGCATGGAATGGATTTCACTCATTTTCATTCTAATTGTCCCTTTTAACTTATTGTTGCATTTATATAAAGACACAATTTTTATTTCAATTAACTTCCCATTCATCTTTTCTTTCAGATAATGCAATGACAATTTAATGATATGTTACTTGGAATCAGGCCAAGCAAAATCATTTTGTTAAAGCTCGTCATGCACAGATGGACATTTGAGTCTTGAATGTCTTGCATCTGTTTGGTAGATATTTATCTGTAACAGACAAGGCATTTCTTGTAACATGCAAAGCTGCAAATGGTTGATATGTGCAATAAATGTAACTAAATAAACAAAGCTAAAACCTGTACATTCTTGAAGACTAAAACAAAACAGAAACTACTGGAAACACTCAGCATGTCAGGCAGCATTTGCAACATAAATTAACATTTCAGGAGTGTTTTGACTGTTCTCTCCACAGATGCTGTCTCACAAACTGAGCGTTTCTGATATTTTCTGCTTTATGTTTGCAAACTTGGTTGTGCTGGCTTGACTTACGTTAACAGCACTGCTGCTTTTCACTCAGAAGTGTCTGCGTTCGAGGCCAGTTTCAGGATCTGAATGCTTGATCTAGACTCTGCCATTGTGTGCTTGGCCTTGAAGGAAGCTGGATGCATTACGTTGCTTAAACGAGGTTGCTAGACTCCACGATCTTTACAAGATGCAGGTTTATTCAACATTTGATTAACATTATTCTCCTATACTTAGCAAAAGATCTACAGTTTTTCATCTCTCATCATACTTTCCATTATGATGTGATTACTTCCATCAATGCTGATTTAACTTTATGTTTACATATTCATCTGTTGACTCTGCTGTAGATAGTAATGCTTTGAAGTGTTAGTCTAAGGACGTACTAAATTCAGATTGATATACAATGTGTTAAGGCATAGTCAAAGCAAGTACAGAAAGGGTATTGCCTGGCATTTTGATTGACATTCCACCATCAATCAAGAACAGATTAACCAGCTTCATTTCATTCTTAGATTTTGTAGAATGGTTACAGCACTGAGGAAGACCAGATGGGCCTATCATTTCATCTTTTTATTTTTTCCTGGTATGTGGGCAATGCTGGCAAGAGTGGTTTCCTAAGCCATTTCAGAGATCAATGAAGACTCAACCACATCATTGTGTGTCTGGAGTCACATGTAGGCCAGACCAGGTAAGAAAGGCAAATTTCCTTCACCAAAAGATATTAGTGAGACAAATGGGTTTTTACAATGATTGATGATAATTGTCATGGCATGTAATTAGCTTTATATTTCAGATTTAGGATTGTAATTTAAATTCCATCAGTTGCTGCAATAGTTATTTTGAGATTCTGATTACTAGCCTAATGATATTATAATTGTGCCACCATCTTCCCTATGCTCAGGGAAATATTGTTATGGAACAACAATGTTTACATTTCAGAAGTAATTCATTGGCTTTGTGAGTCCTAAGAATGTGCCCTTTGAAGGGAAGCTGAGCAGTCAGACAAAGTCTAACATCACATCCAAATATATATGTTGACAAAACACATGCCTGTGCTGATATTGCAAAGGCTCTATATCCAGCAGCACATCTACTACAATATCCCGGTTCCTCTTCTGCATGCCGTCTCCACCTCACCTTTCCAGCTTCTGAGGGCTAAGAGGAGCAGCAGGAAATTGCCAGCTCCATATCAATTTTCTGTGTGACACTCAATATCTCAGCAATATTTGCATTCACTTGCATTCAATGAATAAAGCACCAAACTATTTTTTCTTCCACAGCTTAACATCAAGTATCCTTGAAAAATATCTTATTGCTATCCTTGTATCCCAGCTCTGCATAATTAAATGTAACTATCTATTATACCACTTGTGTGGCCAGGCAATGATGTATTATCTAATTTGACCATAATTTAAACCCTGTTATAAATGTAAAAGAAGAGAACCAACTAAAATTAGTTCTTACAGCTATGTATAAAGCACTGAAGCTTTTTCCAGTTCAGATTTATTTCACCAACACTTATCTTGAATGTTTTACAGAAGAACACTAAATCAGATTCAACTGAAACTTTGTTAGTGTCGCTTCACACTTGCTGTCATTTTCTTGGCTGGTGAAGTGAAACTTACAACCAGGATCCAGCAGCACTTGATGTGATTACAGGAACGCCAGCTGTCACAGTTGAGTCTGCTCTACTTTTGTTGAAGAAGGAGAAAGTGAGGACTGCAGATGCTCGAGGTTCAGAGTCAAAAATGCTAGAAAAGCACAGCAGGATAGGCCACATCTGACGAGCAGGAGAATTGATGCTTTGGACATAAGGCCTTCATCAGGAATGAAGGGCTTACATCTGAAATGTTAACTCTCCTGCTCCTTGGATGCTGCCTGACCTGCTGTTCTTTTCCAATGCCATACTTTTCAACTTTGTTGAAGAAGCTATGGGACAGTGAGCAAGAACACTGGCTGCTGTTTTCTCTCTGCCCAAATGAATGAATTCTAAACTCATCAATGGTACTAGTTTCAGGATGATCAATTGAAATCATATTCTGGGGATTGAACTGAGAAACTTGCTATACTTTCTACAATTTGCCTCATTCAAACTGCCATGGTGGTTCCATTTCCTTTACCGCCAAGATCCATAATAGGATAAATCTGGTTGTTCTCTTAGTACAAGCCCCATTTAACCTTCTTTAAGTATGAGGGCGCAGAATTGGAAAGATCTGGCCATCATGCACACTTCGGCCCTCTTCTCCTCTGCCAAAATTGCTCAAATGTCCAGGCATGCCTAGATAATCCTTAGCATATTATCACAACTCCTAACCATGTCTGAAAGCTCTCTTCCTTATCCCCATCATTTTCACCTCCAACAACAATACCTCTGTGATGAGGAGTGAAAGCATCAGCAGCTTCCAGGGGAGCCAGACAAATGGCTGCAGACACACAACACAGTCAAGACGAAGAAGAAACTGCTCAGATTAAGTATCCAGGATACAGTAAATTAACACTCCTTCTTACAATTAGAAAGTGACTGCATGTTGCAGCACCAGATGTGAAAAGGAAGAAAGTACTTGTTATAGCAGAGAAGAAGGAAATTCAGGTGATCAAGAGACCTGCAGATCAGGTAAGAACCAACAATAATGTTGACAATGAATAATGTCCTCTTAGGAAGGATACCCGAGAAATAATTGATCTTTCAACGGGGAAATGATCCAGAGTGTTTTGAAGAAATAACAAAGAGGATTGATGATGGTGGACATGATCTATATGGACTTCAGTCAGGTGTTCGACAAGGTTCCCCATGGGAGACTGGTTAGCAAGGTTAGATCTCATGGAATACAGGGAGAACTAGCCATTTGGATACAGAACTGGCTCAAAGGTAGAAGCCAGAGGGTGGTGGTGGAGGGTTGTTTTTCAGACTGGAGGCCTGTGACCAGTGGAATGCCACAAGGATTGGTGCTGGGTCCAGTACTTTTCATCATTTATATACATGATTTGGATATAAGCATAAGAGGTATAGTTAGTAAGTTTGCAGATGACACAAAATTGGAGGTATAGTGAACAGCAAAGAAGGTTACCTCAGATTACAACAGGATCTGGACCAGATGAGCCAATGGGCTGAGAAGTGGCAGATGGAGTTTAATTCAGATAAATGCGGGGAAATGTGGATCATTTCCCCGTTGAAAGATCAATTATATCTCGGGTATCCTTCCTAGGAGGACATTATTCATTGTCAACATTATTGTTGGTTCTTACCTGATCTGCAGGTCTCTTGATCACCTGAATTTCCTTCTTCTCTGCTATAACAAGTACTTTCTTCCTTTTTACATCTGGTGCTGCAACATGCAGTCACTTTCTAATTGTAAGAAGGAGTGTTAATTTATTGTATCCTGGATACTTAATCTGAGCAGTTTCTTCTTCGTCTTGACTGTGTTGTGTGTTTGCAGCCATTTGTCAGCATTTTGGGAAAGCAAATCTTAGCAGGATTTATATACACTTAATGGTAAGGTGCTAGGGAATGTTGAGGCTCTACAAGAGATTGGTTAGGCCACTTTTGGAATATTGCATGCAATTCTGGTCTCCCTGCTATAGGAAGGATGTTGTGAAACTTGAAAGGGTTCAGAAAAGATTTACAAGGATGTTGCCCAGGTTGGAGGATTTGAGCTATAGGGAGTGGTTGAATAGGCTGGGGCTGTTTTCAGTGTCGGAGGCTGAGGGGTGACCTTATAGAAGGTTATAAAATCATGAGGGACATGGATAGGATAAATAGACAATGTCTCTTTCCTGGGGTGGGGGAGTACAGAACTAAAGGTTTAAGGTGAGAAGGGTAAGATATACAAGAGACCTAAGGGCAACTTTTTCACATAGAGGCTGATACCTGTATGGAATGATCTGCCAGAAGAAATGGTGGAGGCTAGTACGATTGCAACATTTAAAAGGCAGCTGGATGGGTATATGAATAGGAAGGGTTTGGAGGGATATGGGTTGGGTGCTGTCAGGTGGGACTAGATCGGATTGGGATATCTGGTCAATATCTATGGACGAGTTGGACTGAAGGATCTGTTTTTGTGCTGTACATCTTTGACTCTATGACTCTATAACAGAATGAGAAACAACATCCCCTAGCACAACAACTTGCAAGTCTAAATTTTGAGGAAATTGTAAAATATCCAAATCACTTACATTTGTGAAGTCAGCGACTTGGGTGGGAGATGGGCTAATGGCAAATGTGATAGAGTTATATGCATGATTGTACAGTGGGTTAGCTATGGTTAAACTGGCTTGGGGAAGAGGTTAAATAGGTTACGGGTCTGAAGGGGTTAATAGATGGAAATGTGTTACTGGAAAAGCGCAGCAGGTCAGGCAGCATCTAGGGAACAGGAGAATCGACGTTTCGGGCATTAGCCCTTCTTCTAATCTCCAGCATCTGCAGACCTCACTTTCTCCTGAAGGGGTTAATATTCAAGTTACATTAGTTCTAACCAATCATCTGAAGTCATACAGATATTGTGGGTGGAGACCAGGAGTTATTTCTACACTAGCCTTTGGATAAAAGAGATATATCAGGACCAGCTCCCGAAGGTCCCGGTAATTATGCTTGACCAAATGTTGTGGCACTTATTACTGTCATGCAATAAACTTCCCTTCATTATCTAAGAACAATACCTCTTCTGCTGATACTCCACAATTAATCAAAGAGTGGCCCAAGACAAAGCACAGATAATGAAGATTAATAGCTGCAAATTACTTCAAACAACTTCAATCATGTAAAAAGTTAAAAATCACACAACACCATGTTATAGTCCAACAGGGTGTAACCCTTCTTGAGGACTTAAGAAGGGCTACACCTGAAACATTGACTTCTGCACCTCCTGATGCTGCCTGGCTTGCTGTGTTCTTCCAGCCTCCTGCCTGTCTACTTTGGATTCCAGCATCTGCAGTTTTTCTTGAGAAATACCACAACGTGCCAGGAGTGGTTACCTGAAAAAATACCACAATACCACCTGTCTCCAAATTAATGTTTCTTCACAAATTCCTTCACGAGTCAAGCTACCTTTCCCTCAACTTCAAGTTTAAATTTCTTCAATCTTGAGGGAGTCAAAGGTGAAATGATAAAATTATTGAGCTCATAATCCATAGACACAGGTAATGCTCTCGGTAAAAACAAAAAAAAAGAACTGGGGATACTGGAAATCTGAAACAAAAACAGAAAAAAAAAACCCGAGAGAACCTCAGCAAGTCTAGTAGAACCTGTGGAGAGATAAAAGACTCAACATTTCTGGCCCGGTGAGCCTTCTTCAGAAGACTCTTTTTCTTCATCACTGGACCCAAAACATTGACTCTGATTTCTCTCCACAGATGCTGCCAGACTCACAGAGTTTCTCCAACAATTTCTGTTTTTGTGTGTTCTGAGGACCTGGCTTGAATCCCAGACTGTGGAACTGAAATGCAAAAAATTTGTAATTAGACATCTGATGGTGACCATGAAATCATCATCAATTGTCATAAAAATCTGGCTCATCAATGGACTTTCAGGAAGGAAATCTGCCATCCTTACCTGGTCTCACCTACATGTGGCTGCAGTCAAAACGTGTGTCACTGGAAAAGCACAGCAGGTCAGGCAGTGTCCGAGGAGCAGGAGAGTTGCCATTTCGGGCATAAGCCCTTCATTGGGAATGGTGATGATGATACGGCCATATTAGTCTGAAAATGCCCAATCTGGTCTCATCTCGGAAGCTAAGCAGACTCAGTCCTGGTTAGTACTTGGATGCGAGACCGCCTGAGAATACCAGATGCAGTAGGCTAAAAGAATTATGGCATGGTGGCTCAGTGGTTAGCACTGCTGCCTCACAGCGTCAGGGACCCGGGCTCGATTCCAGCCTTGGGCAACTGTCTGTGTGGAGTTTGCACATTCTCCCCGTGTCTGTGTGGGTTTCCTCCGGGTTCTCTGGTTTTCTCACACAGTCCAAAGATGTGCAGGTGAATAGGCCATGCTAAATTGCCCAGAGTATTAGGTGCATTAGTCACAGGTAAATGTAGGGGAATGGGTCTGGGTGGGTTACTCTTCAGAGGGTCGGTGTGAACTTGTTGGGCCGAAGGGCCTGTTTCCACTCTGTAGGGAATCTAATCTAATTTAATCAAAGTCCTTCTTACTAACTTCTGGAGATGAGTGCCAAAATTGGGACAGTTGTGTCACAAACTAGACTAGCAACAGCCTGACATAATCACACCTTACAGACAATGTCTCAGACACCAAAATCACCATACCTGGGCATAACATGACAGGATACATCCTGCAGAGTTGGCAGCTATGATATGCCGTTGGAGGATATTGTCAAGATCTTTGCTACAATTGTTACAAAAGAGTGGTTTTCTAGGCCATTTCAGAGGGCAATTAAGAGCTAATCATGTTGCTGTGGATCTGGAGTCACATGTAGGCCAGACTAGATAAGGATGGCAGTTTGCTCATCTAGAGGGCATTAGAGACCCACATGGGATTTCCTAACTGAACTTGCTTGCCAAACAGTACAAGCAACAAGCGACAGCAAGAGCGAAGTGATTCCACAACCAATGGATCAGATCTAAGCTGTGTTGTCACATCCAGTTGTAAATCATTGTGGATAATTAGATGACTTATGGGGGAGGAGGAGGCTTCACAAATAACCCCATCTTCAATGATGGTGAAGCCGAGCACATCAATGCAAAATATAAGACTTAAGCATTTGCAACAAACTTCAGTCAAAAGTGCGAAGTGGATGATCTGTCTTGGCCTCATACTGAGGTGCCCAACATCTTTAACTAATTCAATTCACTCTACATCATATCAAGAAATGACTGACAACACTGGATACTGTAAAGACTATGGGTCGTGACAATATTCCAGCATTAGTACTGAAGACTTGTGCTCTAGAAGTTACTGCGCAGCCATGAACAAGTGAAGAAAGTAATCAGGAAAGCTAATGAAATGATGACCTTTATATCTCAAGGATGGAATATAAGAATGCAGAAGTTATTCTGCTGTTGTGCAAAACCTTGGTTAGATATCATTTGGAGTATTATAAGCAGATCTGGGCACCACACCTAAGGAAGGATACTTTGGCCTTGGAGTGAGTACAACATAAGTTCACAGGAATGATATTTGGAATTCAGGGATTAAGTTATAATGGGAGATTATACAAATTAGGCCTGTTTTCTCTCGAATTTAGGATGTCAAGGGGTGATCTGGTCAAAGTCTTCAATATATTAACAGGAAAAGACAGGGGAGATAAAGGTAAACTGTGTGGATTCTCCCCGTGTCTGCGTGGGTTTCCTCCGGGTGCTCCGGTTTCCTCCCACAGTCCAACGATGTGCAGGTCAGGTGAATTGGCCATGCAAAATTGCCCGTAGTGTTAGGTAAAGGGCAAATGTAGGGATATGGGTGGGTTGCGCTTCGGCGGGTCGGTGTGGACTTGTTGGGCCGATGGGCCTGTTTCCACACTGTAAAGTAATCTAATCTAATCTAATCTAATCTATTTTCACTGGTTGTGGATTTTAGATCTGGGGACATAGTCTAAACTTTAGGGCCCGACCATTCAGGAGAAATGTCAAAGAACAAAGGAGCACTTCTACACACAAAAGTTTGTATAGGTTTGGAATTTTCTTTAACAATTGACAATTGATGTTAGATCAGTTATAAACTTTGAATTTTAGTTGGATAATTTTTGTAAAGCAAAGATATTGTCAGATATCGGATATAGGGAGTGAGGCCACAAATCAGCCATAACCTAATTGAATGATGGAACAGGGTGAAGGGGCTGAATGGCCTACTCCTATTCCAACATTCCTAAACTGTCCTAGTACAAGTTAAATATTGGCATCTTGGATGGATTTAAAGTCTCAGCTCCTTCCACAATAAAGCACTCATTAGAATTTCACGGAATTGTTTGTCTCAATTTTGCACCCAAGTCCCTGTAAGTGAAGTTTCAACTCACAAGCATCTGACTCAGAGAACTCTACATTACACTGCAGCAAACCAAATCTGAGAAGTAAGAATTTTCTAGGGTGATGAATTACAAGCTTGCAATTTTTTACAGGACAAAATGAAATATGCTTGTGTTACTGCAGTCTGACACTAGATAGACACTTCAGAAATGCTCTAATAGGTCAATTATTTTGTCTAGTACCTGCCTCAGAATTCTATCCTGTAATTACAATTTGTCCTTATCCAAATCCTTTAGCACAGAAAATATCCTGAGAAAAAATGAATCAAGACACAAAACGATATGACCAGCTATCCTTAGTAGCCACACACAGAGATGATGAGCAACATGAGTTCGACTGGGACAAAACTACTATTATAGGACAAGTCAAACAGAGAACAGCCAGGGAATTCCTAGAGACATGGCACTCATCCACAGATTCTATCAATAAACGCATCGACCTGGACCCAATATACCAGCCACTACAGCGGACAGCTGGAACTGACAACCGGAAGCGGCAGAGACAAACCACTATAAATGCTGGAGGAAACAACACAGAAGCGCTTCACAGGAGGCTCCCAAGCACTGAGGATGTCACCTAGACAGCGGACGAAACGTCTGCAACACAAATTCCCAGCTCGGCGAACAGAACCACAACAATAACACAGTATTCTTTGTTGAAAGGTTTGAATATTTTGGCCACACTGGCCCCTTTTTGCTTTTCCTCGGCCTTTTTCCTTTGCTGCCCACCTCTCTCTTTCCCCTTTGTTGCTCCGATCCTCCTTTCCTGTCCCTCTCCCCTCTTCTCTGCTCCTCTCTGCCACATTGCTATGGGTCTATCTTGCTTATTACTGCCCCTCTATCACCTTTCCTTTCCTCATTTGTTGCACCCCTCCTCCCTTTATTCATCTATCTCCTCACTTGTAGACTCACTGCCCCCAGTTATTGTCCTCACTCCCCAGCCTTACCAGCCTTGTTTCCGACACACCATGTGGCCCCACAACCCACAGCCTTGCAAGTCGCTGTTTGCTCAGCTGTTTGCTCCAGCTTCTAGCCCTGTTCACTCTGGTCCACAATTCTGTTGTTCTGATCGTGGCCTTGACTGTTTCAGCCTTGGTAGCCATGCTCGCCTTCCCATTGCATTCTCATTAGCAGGCACCCTTCCACCAGGGTTTGCTGCAGATAAGCTCACTATGAGTCTATCAGCAACAAATGGGAGAGAGGACCAAGCCTTTGGAGATTTGGATTTTCTCTGTTTGGTTGTCGTCATGAATGGATTTTCCCTGTTGACCTCAGAAATTTTGAGTGTGGATCAGCTCTCTGCCCCTGTGTATTTTGAATGTTGGTGCCAGTCAAGTAGACTGAATTGTCCTATGTTTCATCGATCTTCTTGAATGTTCTGAGAGCAATACTCACCCAAGCAAGTAGAACATATCCCCTTATATTCCTGATTCGTGTCTCATAGATTGAAGACATGTTTTTGGGGAGTGAGGAGTTGAACTGTTTGCTGTGAATTGCCTGAACCTGCTCTCATAGCCACAGGATTTTGTATAGTTGGTCTTGTTAATTTCAAGAGGACTAAAATACAAGAGTTGAGGCTGTGCAAGGTCTGGTCAGACCACATTTGGAATATTGTGAGCAGTTTTGGACACTGTATCTAAGGAAGGATGTATTGACCCTGGTGGGTGTCCAGAAGAGGTTTACAAGAATGGTCACAGGATTGAAGGGCTTGTTAAATGTAGAGTGGTGGAGAACTTTGGGACTGTACACCATGGAGCTTTGAAGGATAAGGGGGATCTGAATGAAATTTACAGAATGCTGAGAGGTCTGGGCAGAGTGGACATGGAGAAGATATTTCTACTCATGGGAGAGACTCAGAACCCAAGGAAACAGCCTCAGAGTGAAGGGTAGATCTTTGAGAATTGAGATGAGAAGGAATTTCTTCATCCAGAGTGTGGTGATTCTGTGGAACTCCTTGCCACTGAAGGCTGTGGAATCCAAGTCATTTAGTGTATTTAAGGCAGCGATAGACAGATTCATGATTAGTCGGGAAATCAATGCAGGAGAATTGGATTGAGAAACATCTCATTCTGGATTAGAGTGGTGCTGGAAAAGCACAGCAGTTCAGACAGCATTCAAGGAGCAAGAAAATCAACATTTCAGACGTGCTGTATTCCTGATGAAGGGCTTTTGCCCGAAATGTCGATTTTCCTGCTCTTTAGATGCTGTCTGAACTGCTGAGCTTTTCCAGCACCACTCTAATCCAGAATCTGGTTTCCAGCATCTGCAGTCATTGTTTTTACCTTGAGAAACATCTCAATTGATTGAATGGTGGAACAGACTTCCTGGGCCTAATGGCCTAATTCAACTCCTATATTTTATGATTTTATGGTCTTGTTCAATTTCTGGTCAATGCTGATCCATAGGATGTTAATAGTAGGTGATTCAGCGATGGTAATGGTTAATTTTTCTCTTGTTGGAGATGATCATTACTTGGCATTTGTGTGACTTAAATGTTATTTGCAACAATGTTTTTCGCTGATCACCACAGCACACTGGGCTTTAGGTAGTGCTAGTTTGTGGTTGGGGTAGTTCACCGGCAACAATCTTCTTCCCTATGAAAAGTCTAAGGGCCTGTCCAATTATTAGTGGTAGAAGTTAAATGTCTCAAGTGTTAACTGGCCTTACATTAAAAAATGCGGTTTATTGCATGATAAACGTACATACAATTAACATTGACTAATTAAACTGATAGTTACAATTATCAGGAATCAGTGATGGCATTTCTGTCTCCATCAGGACCTCAGATTCTGCATTCAAAGACTATCTTATCAGACTATCAAATTGCTTGGAGTTAATGCAACTTCGACATTAACTCTTTCAGGAACGTTGTCTTACCTACAGGAGCAGTAATTTGCATTATTACTTTTTCAACAATATTACAAAACGCAATTGTTCAGCCATTGTTATATTGCCGTAGTGGGGTCGTCTTGTGCAAAAACAGGCTGCAGTATTTCCCAGCCTGCAATAGTAACACTTTAAAAGTAGCTGATAGGTGGCAAAGTGCTTTGGAGCACCCCAAACTTTAGAAGATACTAACTAAGTGCAATCCTTTTATAATTGCATGCTGTATTTATGGGGACTAGCTGTGAACAAATTGTCTGCTCTGTTCACTGCATGTTATTGCAATGATTACACTTTAAAAATACTCCAGTGCCTGTGAAACACTTTGGGGTTGTTAAAAGGTGCCACATGAATGCTTTCTATAATTAGAACTGTGAAAATTGTGGTAACATTTTCTTTTTGGAATTTCACAAAACACTTGCTTATCTCTACCACATATTTTGGAACAACATTTGTACCTACAAAGGACACGCTAAGTCGATTTCAAAACTTTTTAAAACTTACATCACCCTTTAATTTAAAGAATAAAAATAGATTCTAGCAAGAGTCATTGACTTATGTTTCATTACTGTTCAAAAAAGCTGCAGCTAATTTTGAAAGCTGCAAAAGAAACGGCATTAATCAGAAAGTTCAATCAAGACATAATAGATGGTTGACCCCCTTTGCTCTAGATTATGAGTCATATTCATTCTACCAAAGCACTGCACAATTCTTCTAAAACTACTAGGTAAAAGTGGAACATTTGTGAGACAGAGGGGACTGAAAATTCATTGCTCTTTAAATGCATTTTGTAGGTGTTGACATTTTCATGGCCATATTCCACATTGGGAACTGAACACAAGTTGAAACAAAATGCTCCAATCTTTTCTTTGCTTCAATCTTAATCACAGTTATTGTAGCTCTAAACTATTCAAGAAATGCATGAAGCACCAACACAACATATAAAGTGACAGGATCTAACACAATACAAACATGAGAAAATAATGTCACGAACTGGGTGGTGGGGGAAGGGAAGAGTGTTGGCGAGTTTTAAAAGGATTGGTGGCAAGGTTTAAGGAGATATGGAACTAATTTGCATTAACGTCCGAGATAATCTGCTTAATGTCACCTTTTGTTTCTTTACTTTTCATTTAGAATTGATTTTGATTTTGGCAACCGATCAGCTGTGTCTGTACTTTGCTTCACAAATACAGGTTATTACAAACTTTAACTTACAGATTTTGCTTTTAAAGGCAATATCCAAATATGTCTTATTAGTACCAATTTTTTTGTTTGTTATGCTTTTCTATCAAAATGTGCACGTACCTTAAAAACATTCTTTCCAAAAAGAAAAATAACTGGCTATACTAATATGTATTTCCCTCTTGCATGTTACACATTTCTAGACTTGCTTGAATTTGAACAAATAATATTCCAGGTGTTCCTAAAGCACTGAGGTAACTTGGAATTAGGTGCAGCGGATATGGCTCCAGTTCAGAAATGTGTCTCTTTTTCTGCAGTGTAGGTTATATAAATCACTAATATGCTTCTTCATTTAAGCTTTCACTTTACAGAGTGGTTATATGACTCAATCTGCAACAAGTGTGCCAGAAATGTAAAGAGATCTCAGGGGCCTTGAAATTACACTCAAGCATATTAGTGTACAAATTCTTAATGTACTCATAGGAAATTCCAGTCAGCTAATTTAACAGACATTAATCTGTTTATTTTAAATCATGACATTGAAATGGCAAAGAAATTTCATAGGATTTAGTTATGTTTGCACACCAATATTAAAATGTGTCATTTCAAGGCTATAGATTTATGTCTGTTTACATTCTTGTGATATTTGTTTTGTCCTTGAACACTCGATTTTTGCTACACCACTAGCAGAAAATCTATCTATCAAATCACACATTTCAACTTGACGATGAAATCAGTTGAAGCAGGTGTAGGAATAATTCACTTTATCTTAAGGAACAAATCTGCTCCCCTGGAATAAGTGGCAGTGTAAGCATAATGCCAGGAGTCCAAAAAAATCCAGGCAAGTGCCCTCAGACACGATTAAGTAGAACAATCTCAGCTGTCAACTGTCAGACCGAGCAGCTTCACAGATGAGGTCACAAAGGCAAAGGACAAAAAGCAAGTCCACCTAAAGTATTCCATTGGGATAAATTTATTTTCTCTCATGAAAGAATAGACAAGAATCACAAATTATTTAAAGGAATAATCAACAACTTACAAGCTTATAGCTGATGATTTTTCTGTTGGTTTTATTTGAGTTTGTAGAAGCGCTGAGTGTTTTGCGGAGTTGTTTAGAGTTGGTGCATGAGTAGAGTAGATTTGGATGAGAACATTGGAGGTATAGTTAGTAAGTTTGCTGATGACACAAAAATTGCAGCTGTAGTGGACAGCGAGCAAGGTTACCTTGAATTGCAATGGGATCTTGATCAGATTGGCCAATGGGCTGAGGAGTGGCAGATGTATTTAATTTAGATAAATGTGAGGTACTGCATTTTGGAAAAGCAAATCAGAGCAGGACTTATACACTTAATGGTAAGGTCCTAGGGAGTGTTGCTGAACAAAGAGACCTTGGAGTGCAGGTTCATAGTTCCTTGAAAGTAGAGTCACAGGTAGATAGGATAGTGAAGAAAGCTTTTGGTATGCTTTCCTTTATTGGTCAGAGTATTGAGTACAGGAGTTGGGAGGTCATGTTGCGGCTGTACAGGACATTGGTTAGGCCACTGTTGGAATATTGCATACAATTCTGGTCTCCTTCCTATCGGAAGGATGTTGTGAAACTTGAAAGGGTTTAGAAAAGATTTACAAGGATTTTGCCAGGGTTGGAGGATTTGAGCTATAGGGAGAGGTTGAATAGGCTGGGGCTGTTTCCCTGGAGTTTTGGAGGTTGAGGGGTGACCTTATAGAGGCTTATAACATCATGAGGAGAATGGATAGGATAAACAGACAAGATCTTTTTCCTGGGGTGGGGGAGTTCAGAACTAGAGGGCATAGGTTTAGGAAGAGAGGGAAAAGAATTTAAAGGGACCTAAAGGGCAACTTTTTCACGTAGAGGATGGTGCTTGTATGGAATGAGCTGCCGGAGGAAGTGGTAGAGGCTGGTACAATTACAGCATTTAAAAGGCATCTGGATGGGTATATGAAAAGGAAGGGTTTAGTGGGATATGGGCCAAGTGCTGGCCAATGGGACTAGATTAGGGTAGGATATCTGGTTGGCAAGGATGAGTCGGACTGATGGTCTGTTTCTGTGCTGTACATCTCTATGACGATCTAGTGAAGTGTGCAGGGAGTGTTGCAGTGAAATTGTTGCTTGTGACTATAGGCTTGTAAGTAAAAGAAGTGCTCCCTGTCACAGGAACTGCAAGAGCTGTCCTCCTTAGGTTACAGCGTGGGAGGGAGTAAGTGCCTAGGCAGCAACTGAGAAGACAACCTGCTCATAGATGAAGAAAGAGCTGGGCAGAAATACCCTAAGCTGGAGATTCCAACCAGGTAGGGTCCCTCTCGGATCATTTATTCTACTTCCAATAAAGCCAAGAGAAAATTATTCATAGCCAATGACTCAGGAAAGAGATACTCACAGAACTCTACCACCTCTTGGTACTAGCAGTATATTATTAGCCCTGTGCCTTTTAAAAATATTATAGTTTACCAACTGACCGGATGATCCTTACTTGAATTAAGATCAGCATTAATCTCCCATATCAAATTATGGTGTTCTGAATACTTCAGTGTTTCCAAATCTCTCACTCATAAAGCTGGCAAGTGTGCAATGTCCTTGAGTGTTAGAAAGCTTTGAAGAATGGTGCAGTTTTTGAAGAACAAGTTTGAATATGTTGAATGAAGGAATGAGTAAGTATAGCCAAGCAATGGGAAAATAGGATAAATGATTTTTATGTTTGTACTTCACACTGACAGTTTCGATATGTAAGGAAAGCTTTGATTGCAAAGTGATTTGTCTGCTGAAGTTTGTACCGAATCTAACATGAAACCAAGCAAACTGAACTGACACTTGCTGATAAATCATTCTGGCTTCAAAGATACACTGGTGAGTTTTTGTCAAATGATGGAATCTCTTTCATGTGAAAATTATTGTACATTCCTTGCCAAGGCACTTGTAGCTTTTTCCAGTCTCCTATCTAAGGGCAGTATAGGAACATCGCATGTGATTGTTGAGAGTCTTGTATTGCCAGCAGCTATTGAAGTAGCATCAATAATATGTAGAAGGATGACCAGATAAGTGTCATCCTGATGATTAGCTGCAGAAGTGCAGATACTGCAGGAGATATTTAGATGGCAGTTACTCAAAGCAGCTAGACAAAGCTATTTTTTCACACTGCAAATTGACGAGAGTAGCAACTGCATTCAGACAGCACATGCTTTTCACTCAATACAACAGTTCATCCAACATCAAAGAGTTTTTAAAAATTTTGATGTTCTGACCAATGAAAACTAACAGTGAACAGTTCTTCAAAATGTTAGAATGGCATGTGATAGATAAAAATATTGTGCGGGTTCATAATGCTTCGTTTTCAACTAACTAGATAAGATGAAGCTGAACAGGAGATTTGACAGAGGTGTTCAAAATCATGAGCTGGCGTCGAGGAAAGTAAACAGAAATAAATTGTTGTCAAAAGCAGAAGTATCAAGAACTACAAGATACAGCTATGATGTAGAGGAGCCGGTGTTAGACTGGGGTGAACAAAATTAAAAATCACACGACACCAGGTTATAGCTCAACAGAATTATTTGGAGGTACTAGCTTTCAGAGCAATGCTCCTTCATCAGGAAGCGCTCCAAAAGCTGGTGCTTCCAAATAAACCTGTTGGACTATAACCTGGTGTTGTGTGATTTTTAACTTACAAGATACAGATTTAAGATGATTGGTAAAAGAACCAGTGGCAAAATAAGGAATAATGCATTTACACTGAGCTAGGATCTGGAATGTAGTGCCCTGTGTGCATGGTCAAGGCAATTGGACAAGCACTTGGAGAAAGAATCTTTTGCATGGTCACAGAGAAAGGGCAGGGGAAAGTCACCAACTGAGCTCTTCTTGGAGAGAGACAGCACGCACATGCAAATGGCCAAATAGCCTGCTTCTGTAGTTTAAATATTCTATGGTTTTGTGACATTTGCAAAGATGAGTCAAAACTTACAATAATATGCAGTAGTTGTTACGTAGGTGAAAGCTGATGTATCATGTTGTATCAGGTGTCACCTTAACCTAATTGCAATGCCTAAAGAGCTGTCAGATATACTGACTACTGCTGTCAAGGTTATGGACTACTTCACAATTCAATCACTAAACTCATGCTTCTTTGTTAGACCAGCACTAACTGCTTCATTCCAAAGTTCATTAATTGTTTTTGTAATAAAGCTTTGGCAAGAATCTGAGAACTCAGTGAAGAATGCGGTGTGTTTTTGATTAACTTTTGAAAAATTAACTCACAGGAAGTGGGCACCACTGGCCAGAGAGCAGTTAAGAGTCTACCATATTGTTGGGGACCTGGAGTCACATGTAGGCTAGACCAGGTAAGGATGGCAGTTTCCTCCCTTCAAGGACACTCATGAACCAATAATGACTTCATAGTCAAAGTTGGACTCAAATCCAGACTTTTAATGGATTCAAATTCCACCATTTATCATGAACAGGATTCAAACCCAGGTACCCAGAATTAATCTGGATTAATATTCCAGTGATAATCACTTCCTCATGCTCAATATTTGTTTCCAGGTTGAACTGGAGTACTCACCCAGCATGTTTGGCAAACGTAATGAGTTTAACCTTTCTTTGCAACGTAAGAGCTTCAACATTGCATCATGCACGAGAAAGTAACAGAGCTTTGTCAAAAAACTTCGACATGCAATGCAATTATGCCGAAATTTGGATGTAAACTTGAGCTCTTTTGGGCACTGGAAGAATGCCATTAGAACTCGAAAATGGTGTCAGCAATTTACACACACATGGTGTGGAGGGGTTTGCAGTCTGAATAATAAAGACAATTTTTAAATATCGTAACGTGTGTATGGTGAATTCAGTATTGTCTGGTGCTGATGATATGGTTGGTGGCATTTGACATTTGAATTTGCATTAATTAATCTTGTTCAATCACATGAGATCACTAAATTTCATGCGGAACTGCTTTCAGTTTCTTGAGGCTTAACTCTTGACATGGACCTCTGCAACAATCTGCTCTTCAAACAAGATTCCCAGCACTTCCCTTTTAACAGGTGCCGGCTAGCTGTATCCAGTGTAAGCCGCTCCTTTCATAGAACTGCACGGGCATGATGGCTAGATGGAAATGAATAGGCAGCATAAACTTTGTATACTAACTGCAGTGCAAGTAGCAAGTGCTTATTTTTCATACATTGTAATCCTTGCACCCATTTTCAGGGGCTATCTGATTCGATCCTATTGTGTTCTATTGTGTATCAAGGTGAAATGTCAATCTCGTAATTCTGTCACATTTCTCTCAACAGTTGCAGCAGATATTTTCCTGAAAGATTCTCAGTCTCTCAGCTTTTTCTCAGTGGCTCCAGAAATGGGCGCAGGATATTTATTAAAAACAGCCACCTTCGTGCCTGATGACAGGCTCGGCCAAATATAGCATGGGTCAATGTATACATGCAAGCCAAACACAGGTCATTCACAGATAGATTTATCATTGGTGCACTTCATTTTCACTCAAGAAATTGAAACATTGGTGATGAATCTAAACTCAGTTTTCAGTGATACATTATATCGAGTCATAGAGGTGTGCAGCACGGAAACAGACTCTTCAGTCGACCTGTTCATACCCCCAACTCGTTTATCCTAAATTAATTTAATCCTATTTGCCAGCAATTGGCTCATATCCCTCTAAACCCTTCCTATTCATATACTCATCCACATGCCTTTTAAATGTTATAATTGTACCACCCTCCACCACTTCCTCTGGCAGCTCATTCCATACATATACCACCCTCTGCATGAAAACGTTGCCCCTTAGGTCCCTTTTTAATCTTTACCCCTAACCTTATTTTTATGCCCTCTAGTTTTGAACTCCCCTATCCCAGGGAAATGACCTTGTCTATTCACTCTATTCATGCCCCTCATGATCTTATAAACCCCTATAAGGGTCACCCCTCAGCCTCAGATGGCCCAGGGAAAATAGCCTCAGTCTATTCAGCCTCTCGCTATAGTCCAAAGCCTCCAACCCTTGTAAATCTTTTCTGAACTCTATCAAGTTTCACAACATCCTTCCTGTGTCAGAGAGACCAGAACCGCACACAGTATTCCAACGGTGGCCTAACCAATGTCCTTTACAGCACAACATGATCTCCCAATAAAGGACTGACCAATAAGGAAAAGCATACCAAACACCTTCTTCACTATCCTATCTACCTGTGACTCCATTTTCAAGGAACTGTGAACTTGTACTCCAAGGTTTCCTGATTCAGCAGGACCTTACCATAAGTCCTGATCTGATTTGCTTTTCCAAAATGCAGCAACTCACAGTTATCTAAATTAAACTCCATCTGCTACACCTCGGCCCCCTGGCCCATCTGATCAAGATCCCGTTGTAGTCTGAGTTAAGCTTCTTTGCTGTCCACGACTGCTCCAATTTTGGTGTCATCTGCAAACTTACTGACTATATCTCATATGTTCTCATCCAAATCATTTATATAAATGAAGAAATAAACTGCAACTATTAAAACCTGCTTGTTCCATGCAAAACAGTTTGGGAACAAGAAGGGGAAATGCATGTGGTATGTCTCCACACAAAAAAAGAGGAAACATTACCCTGGAGCACACCCAAAAATGGCACCTGTTTGGAAGCTTACTTTCAAATGTGGAGGTGTGTTTGGAAACATTATGAGCATGTTTAAGAGTTAGGTCATACCTGTGCAAAAAAGGGATTCTGGAATTAACTGGGAGAATCATTATTCTTATCTGGAGGGCATTGATACAGTTGCCACTAGTTAACTGCTAATCTGTTTCAAAAATTCTGGATGCAGGTGACTAAGTTGGAATCAGGGAGTCATGTGTAGAGCCATAATAATTGGCACGTACACATGTAAACCTTTGCCATTTACACCAGTTGTACAGAACCGTATAAATAAAGTGTTGCCTATTTAAGTATGCAATAGAATTAAGAATCCATGCTTATACCTTGACATGTGTGCAATCTATAGTGCCCAGTATCCATGGTAACCAGTTAGTAGAGTATAACTGTTATTGAGTTTCCAATTACTGCTGTCTGATTCTGGAGAACCATATTTAATGATGTGACCTCTTCAGTAAGGTATTTGTGACCTACTGTTTGTAATGCGACGTGGATGGCTGACTGATCCCTGCTTAATCCCCAGAAAACTGCCTGTAAGTAGCTGGTATCAAAGAAGTTAATAGCTGCTGTGACCTTCATGGCTGCTAGTAAAGCAGTTGAAATTACAAATTACAGATTGAGTTTGTAATTCTTTATAAAGGTCAGCCAGAATTTGTCAGCTGAGCTTAAATATCTATAGCTGCTGCCTTTCAGAAATAGATTAATATCTCCTAACTAATATAAGTCTGGTCATCATTCCAACACCATGCTTCAGTCATGAGACAGCTTCATTCAGTTCTGCAGTGAAACACGAACAAAGGACTTCCTCCAGGTGGACTCAGAACATGGATTCAAAATTTACCCTGCTCACTCCTCAACGTATCTCCTCAAGCTGTTGCACAGTGCTAGTAGCCCTCAGGTGCTTCACTTAAATGCTGAAACCTTCAAATGTGAGCCTCAGCTGTTAGTGTTGTCTGGCTACTTAACTGCAGAAGCATCACAGCAGATCCTGTCCTCTCTTTGTGTTGACACTCGTACAACTTTTGCTAACAATTACCGAATAGCTATGAGTAGTGAGAATCCAAGCTGATTTTCACTTCCGCCTGCTAACCCAAGGTCAGTGCAGCTCCGTTTAGTTTTAGCCAAGGATCAAACCTGGGATTTTCCCAATTTTCTGGAGGGTGCAGTGACTTGTTAGACCATTGTTTAAGCTGAGGGTACTTATATAATACTTGGTATTGTTAATGGTAACCTGTATTTGGTAAATGTTAGTAGAGCTGATTCAATATCAATATTTTCTTTGTGTTCTCTTTTATTGACTATCATGGGTGGCTATTTTAGGAATAGGACTAAAATTATTCTGGAGTAAACATGGCAAAATACCAATGCCAAATGGAACATTTCAGACAGAAAGATTTGTCACTATTTTGTTTGGGTTGGGTGAAAGATGTACTGCCACCACCAAGATGGAAGCCATGTACAAACTATTCTCTTGGCAATAAGCAGTGTTTACTCATTCACACTTCTTGTACTGATTTACTGCATTAATATAAGCAAGGATAATTATGGAATTGTCACTTCAAGAATTTAGAAATGTTTGAATATTTGCTCTTCTTACATAAATCCTTGAAGTAGATTCCTTCATTTGGCTGCCCCTCTACTGAAATCATATTGCAGAAATCCCAGAAATAATAATGAAATATGATCTGACCCTAACACGGACACTGCAGTGATCTGAAAATGTGTTGCTGGAAAGGCGCAGCAGGTCAGGCAGCATCCAAGGAGCAGGAGAATCGACATTTCGGGCATGAGCCCTTCTTCAGCCTTCTTCCTGAAGAAGGGCTCATGCCCGAAATGTCGATTCTCCTGCTCCTTGGATGCTGCCTGACCTGCTGCGCTTTTCCAGCAACACATTTTCAGCTCTGATCTCCAGCATCTGCAGTCCTCACTTTCCCCACTTGCATTGATCTATCTATTTATGAAAGTGTTGGGGATTTCGGGGGTGCGGGTGTGTGCAGTAGTGTAAGTGGGGAATGGGGGGGTGCTGGTTGGAACTGTCTTGATGGGGCACAGAAACATGCTTCAATGCTTTATGAAACAAAATCTATCAAATGCCCTGCAGCATCTCAATCAAATGTCTGAGACACTGCAACCACTCCTATTTCCACTGGAAGCCGCAGGCTATGTTTATACCTTAGTGAGGCTGCCAACATGGGAAATGAGCCAGGATAAAGCTGAGGCAGGAAGTGAGGAACATGGCTGGAGGTTTGATGCTTTCTTTTCTGATGAAGAAAGAAAAAGAATAATTCAAAACCTTAATAGTTGATGGTTGTATATCGTAATATGTACAAGATTTTAATGTGCTTCATGATTATTACCTGAGTGAAATTCAAATTATTTGGGCCTATAGGATTAGCTGACAGCTACCTATCAGTTTTTCAGTAGAAAATTGAAAAGGAAATTTGGGCCACAAACAGGCTGCTGATTCGCTACTGACCTTTTATGAGGCATTGCCTAATTTCAATCCCCCCATTTTAACTGTTCCCATTTTGTGGAATAATTTTAATTTGTTTAATTGTTCTGATTTTGGTGGAATTGAATTCATAAATATCTCCCAAACTGTTCATGAAACTTTAAAACAGTTTCAACTGGAGTTTAAAAATATAGCCAATCTGAAATGTTTACTTTTTTTGAGTGAAAGAGATTAACATAGTATTACATTTTGATGCATAGCTGAAGACTACCAGCAGTACCTGGCTCAGGTTAGAGAACTACAATTCAGTCAAGGTCATTAGGGCTTCATACATTTTGGTCTACCAAATAAGCTTATCCTTTATGAAATCTCTATCCATGAAATCTTAGGCCCTCAACTTTATACAAATTATAACAATGACTTAGATGAAGGGAATCAAAGATATAGTCGCTAAATTTGCAGATGATATAAAAATAGGTGGGAAAGTATGTTGTGAGGATGACATAACAAGGATGCAGACGGTGGTAGGTGGAGTATAATGCTGGAGAATGTTAAGTTGTTTGTTTTAACAGAGAGAATAAACAAAGCAAAATATTATTGAAATGGTGAATGACTGCAGAATTTGGAAATACAGAGTGATGCAAGTGTTGTCGTGCAAGAATAACAAAAGATCAGTATGTTGATGCAGCAAATGATTAAGAAGGCTAATGAAAAACTATCCTTCATTCTGAGGGGAATTGAACATAAAAATGAGGATGTTATGCTTCAATTGGTGAGTCTACGCACTTATGGATCAGAAAAGATTCACTTAGTTGACACCTGTAGTGAGCAGGTTGCCTTTTGAGGAAAGATTGGACAGACTGGACTTATTTTCATTAGAGTTTATAAGTTGAGGAGTGAAATGATTGAAGAGTATGAGATCCTACATAGTCTTGACAATGTGTACATGAAAAGAATGTTTACTTGTAACTGACTTGAGAACTAGTGGAAACTGTTTTAGAATTAAGGGTTTCCCTTTTAGGGCAGATCAGGAGATATGTTTTCTCTTAGAGGGTTTTGCGATTTTGGAACTCTGCTGCAGAAACCAATGGAGGCAGAGATGTTGATTATTTTTAAGGCAAAGGTGGATGGATTCTTGTTAGCAGGGGATCCCATGGCTCTTAGGGGTAGATGGGTGGGAATGTGGCTTTTGGAAACAATCTGATCTTACTGATTGGTGGAGCAGACCTGAAAAACCAAATTGCCTATTAATCCTAATTGTAATATCTCAGGAAACCCGACTGGAAAGGACAATTATTTATTGTTGAACACAAAAATAGAACCAGTACTCATAGCAATCAAAGGGACTGACCGTTCTGCAAACCCATCCCTGGGTCTGTTTTATAAAAGGCTTAGGTGATGAGTTCTAGCTGGGCTAGCCAATGCCTATTACCAAGGGAACTTATACTCAGTGAGTTCCATAGCAAGATTAATTAGTGCATTCCCATTGACCTTAAAGGGGTTATCGCATCCCATCCCGCTGAGTCTGAGGGTTTCCCCCTCACTCCTGCACCATTTTGCCCGTGACCCCATTCCTGTTGCTTTCCAGGTATGGTTAAAGGATATATAAAAGGCAGGCGAAAACCTCTTCCATGAAGACTATCAAAGATTCACTGCAGGGGATGTGACCTCGGTGGCCTGTCTGTCGAAACAATCACTCCTGTGGAGGGTTCCTACTGCAGGTGGCTGACATGTTTTCTTTTTATTTCCGATCTTCTCCCTAGTTTTGATTATGTTTTTTTAAAGGATAACTCTCAGGATCCCTGGGGAGGGGTCACTGAAATTCCTTTCATGCAGTGTATCTTCGCCGAGTAGGCTGTGAGAATCAGGAAAAGCTTTGACTTCATTTTTCCTTGGCCTCAGAGCCCCTTTTTATGATCTTCACCTTCTTTTTGACAGGATATAATCTGTCTCTGTCTACTCTGTTCCTGTGGTAAGTTACCTTGTTTACCTGGAACACACATTTTCCCTTTTCAGCTGGATGCCGGCCTTCGAAAAACACAGTGGAACCTCCTCCAAATCATCCTTTGTAGTAGCTTCTGACATTAAAACACCATCCAGACAGACTGCATGTCTGGGCACTGCTTCAAGGATGTTCTCCATTACCGTTTAAAAGATTCTACAAGCTGAATACACCAAAAGGACAAGAGAGTGTACTCATTCAGTCCCTTGTGCGTATTTGTCGTGACATACTTCCTGAATGACACCTCAGGCTCCAGTTGGAGATAAGTGCAGCTCATATTCAATTTGGAAAATATGTGAACCCGCAGCACACTGCTGGTCACAGGCTTTCGGCCTGAACAACAACTGTCTACCACCAGCCTTCCATGTGTGGCGTAGGGTTTCTGTCTCAGTGGGAAAATCATAATACTCACAAAGATGGACTGGTGCATCCTATGCAGCAAATTACACTGGGCATATGATGCCAAGTTCCTCTGGATGTTCCAATTTGGCCTCTACTTTGATCCACAGGGCATAGACAGCCAACTGTGCCCTGAAATATTTAGGTTGGACTTATGGGTCTACATAGATCTTCTCCCTGGCACCTTTCATCTTCCCAAGGCCCTCTTGGAACACTTCGGGATACTTCATGTAGATCTCTAGTTCCCATTTAAAAATCTGTTGCCAATCCAGGTGAATTTTCTGTAGTCAGTCCCTCACCAAAAGGTTGGGACTTGGCCCTTGCACCATCATTAAGGAGAGTTGTACTGTCTACTGCCCATGCTAAATGAATATTTCGCTTCAGTATTTACTGTGGAGTAAAACATGGAAGCTAGAGAACTCAGGGAAATAAATAGTGAGGTCTTGAAAACAGTCCACATTACAGATGAGAAGGTTCTGGAGGTCTTAAAAGACATGAAGGTAGATAAATCCCCTGACCAAGTATATTCCAGGCCATTTTGCAAAGCTGGGGAATGAATTGCAGGGCCCTGAGCAGGGTGAGGTGCTGGAAGACTGGAGGGTGGCCAATGATGTGTCTTTATTTAAGAAAGGCTGCAGGGAAAAGGCTGGGAACTACAGATTGTTGAGTCTGACATGGATAAGTCATTGAGGGATTCTGAGAGATAGGATTTACATACATTTGGATTGCATGTCAAGGATTAAGTCGAGATAGTCAGAATGGCTTTGTGCATGGGAAATCATGTCTCACAAACTTAATTGAATTTATTGAGATTATTACCAAGATGATAGATGAGGGCAGAGTGGTAGACGTTGCCTGCATGGACTTGAGGTAGGCCTTGGATGAAGATCCCCATGGTAGAGTGGTTAGTAAGTTTAGATTACATTGGAGCCAGGGAGAGTTAGACAATGGATACAAAATTGGCTTGATGGTAGGAGACAGAGGCTGGTGGTAAATGGTTGTTGTTTGGGCTGAAAACCTGTAACAAGCAGTGTGCTGCATGGATCAGCACTGGGTCCACTATGGTTGGTCATTTATATAAATGATTTGGATGAGAATATAGGAAGCATGGTAAGGAAACTTGCGGATTACACAAAAATTGGCGGAATGGTGGACAGTGAAGAAGGTTATCAAAGAGTACAATGGAAACTTGATCAGCTGGGCCAATGGGCCGAGAAGTGACAGATGGAGTCTAATTTCGATAAATGTGAGGTGTTGCATTTTAGTAAGAGAAACAAGGGCAAGACTTACACAGTTTATGGTAGGGTCCTGGGTAATGCTGTCAAACAGAGAAACCTAGGGGTTCAGGCAGCTACTTCCTTGAAAGTGGCATCATGTGTGGACAGGTTGATGGCACGTTTGCTTTCATTAGTCAGACATTGAGTATCAGAGTTGGGATGTCATGTTGCAGCTGTACAGGACACCATTGAGCCCATGTTTGAAGAACTGCATGCAATTCTGGTCTCCCTGCTACAGGGAAAATATTATTAAATTGGAAAGAGTGCAGAAAAGATTTACAATGATCTTGCTGGGACATCCTTGTAAATCATTTCTGCACCCTTTCCAATTTAATAATATCCTTCCTGTAGCAGTGTTTAAGATATAAAGGGAGGCTGGATAGGTTAGGACTTTTTCTCCTGGAACATAGAAGATTGAGGGGTGACCTTCTCAAGGTTTATAAAATCATGAGGGGCATGAATAAGTTAAATAGCCAGAGTTTTTTCCCTGGGTTAGGGGAGTTCAAAACTAGACAGCATAGGTTTAAGGTGAGAGGGGAAAGATTTAAAAAGGACCTGAGGGGCAACGTTTTCACATAGAAGGTGGTGCATACATAGAATGAACTGCCAGAGGAAGTGATGGATGCAGGTACAGTTGCAACATTTAAAAGACATCTGGCCAGGTTCATGAGTAGGAAATGTTTAGAGGGATATAGGCCTAGTTTGGAAAATTGATCGACATGGACAAAGTGGACTGAAGGGTCTTTTCTGTGCTGTATGACTCTATAGCTCTATAACTGAGGTTATAATGGTCCCAATTGTACGTAAGGGCTCCCAGAGCATGTGATCAATGGTGTCTTATAGGTTTAAAGGCAAAATGCCTCAGAACTGTCTGTCCTGGTCTAGGGTAAGCCTGTGTATGCCAGCCTTTGCTCTGAGCTTCTCAGCACAGTAAGTCAATAGCAGCCTCCAATACCAGTTCAGGGTCCATACAAGACAGTCAGCCAGTCAGGACAGTCAGAGTCAGAGGGCACTCCTCAATGGGCTGAACAATGTGCAACCCATCGTCTGTGTTGAGCACTCTAGTTTGGATTGAGAGAGGTAGATATTACAGGAGATGAAGGTGGATAGTACAACTGTCGCTCTTAGAGTCATAGACATGTCCAGGGCCTGGGGAGTGTTGCTGAACAAAGAGACTTTGGAATGCAGGTTCATCGTCCCTTGAAAGTGAGTCGCTCGTGGATAGTATAGTGAATAAGGCATTTGGTATGCATTCCTTTATTGGTCAGAATATTGAGTATTACAGTTGGGAGGTCATGTTGCAGCTGTACAGGACATTGGTTAGGCCACTTTGGGAATTTTGCGTGCAATTCTAGTCTCCTTTCTATCGGAAGGATGTTGTGAAACTTGAAAGGGTTCAGAAAAGATTTACAAGGATGTTGCCAGGGTTGGAAGATTTGAGCTATAGGGAGAGGCTGAATAGGCTGGGGCTGTTTTCCCTGGAGCATCAGAGGCTGAGGGGTGACCTTATAGAAGTTTATAAAATCATGAGGGGCATAGAAAGGATAAATAGACAATGTCTTTTTCCTGGGGTGGGGAGTCCAGCACTAGAGGGCATAGGTTTAGGGTGAGAGAGGAAAGATATGAAAGGGACCCAAGATGCAACTTTTTCACACAGAGGGTGGTACATGTATGGAATGAACTGCCAGAAGAAGTGGTGGAGGCTGGTACAATTACAGCATTTAAAGGGCATTTGGATGGGTATATGAATAGGAAAGGTTTAGAGGGATATGGGCCAAATGCTGTCTAATGGGATTAGATCAGGTTCGGATATCTGGTCGGCAGGGACGAGTTGGACTGAAGGGTCTGTTTCTGTGCTGTACATCCCGCTGTACTCTGCGTAACCTTCTTCGCTGGTGCAGGTGGAGAGGAGGTTTCCTGAGAGAGTGAATGCAGGATACTAAGGGTTAGATGGGTGAGATCAAGTGATAGAAGATACAGGTAATATTGAGAGTGGTAGAGCATGAGGCTTGGTGGGAGAAGATATTGTAGCAGAGATAGAGCGAGTGTGAGGTATTCGAGAGAAGTTGGGGGACTTAGGCTGGTGGAGTGGAGAAGGACATCCATCCTGCAGCATTAGACATTCCTCCAGGCTGCAGAGATTGCTTTAAAGCTGGTTGGCAACCTTGGATCAGGCTGGCACGATCGGATGTCTTGGCCCTGCTGCTGGTCTGAGGGGAAGAGGAAAGGTTAGTTCCCGCCAATGCAGAACTTCTAGGATCATGGCACCAATGCAGGGTGCCAAACTGCCCCTGTCTGCCATGTTTAGGGAAATTGCCAGGAACCATGAAGGAAACCTTTGGACTGATAGTACCTGTCCGGACTTTCAAAGATGGACAGGCACAAGGGGTGCTGGCATTTCAGTGAATATCTGCTGAGTGGTAAGTTGTTCCAGGAACAGTGTTTCGTAAAAGGGGTAGAAATCAGATATGAGAGATGCCATAAAGGTTCAGTGGATCATTAAAGATGTGTGTTTGATAACCTAGGGTGAGCAAAAATTTTAGATCTCATGGCCAAAAAGCCTTCCAAAAAACTTAATGCAACTCATACTAATGCAAAATGTTATAAGATTTAGCTGTGCAGGTTCGCTCATACCTCTCTTGTTTCTTTATTCCAAAAACAAGGGCTGCCTTCACTAGTTGCATCATTTTGAATATGACAACTTCAAATTTGCTTCTCTCTGAGCCACAAAAGAGCTATGAGTGGTGGTATTACCTCTTGAAACCTATCTGGGTAGCTGATGAGGGCTGCAAAAGGAAATTCCGGCTGGGTTTGTGGTATAGTCACTTAAACGGATTTCAGACCCACCCCACTGCCAGCGTGTAATTGAAGAAAATCCAGTCCAATATTTAAACACCTTCTCATGTTAGTATAAGGCCTGCAGTATATATTTTATGTCATTCATATTTCTTCAGCATTACTTTACCAAATCAGTTAAATACAGAGCATGTTATTGCTGATGGAAAAGCTTGACCGATCCAAATTACTTTATGCTGCTGCCTGCAAGTCATTAAAATCACAGTTGCAACTTATACTGAAATCTTTGATGAATTGTACCCAGCACTTTTAAATAGTTTACTTCTCCATCATAATTCAAAGGTGTAATTAGTGTCTGGGACCTGGAATATTTCCCCCACAAACTATAACACAGAGGTTAACTTTCATCAAGTTAGTCCATTTGGGCACCCTTCTGCAGCATTTCATATTGTATCTCCTTTTCTTGACTCTGTTATAGATCGCGAGGCTCAGATTAAGCACTACCTAAAAACAACTTCTTGGTTTCGTAAGACTGTTGATTGTGACTTTTATATGACTCAGACACTTGGGACAATTAAACTTAATTCTACACTGATCTAATTTTACACTGAGTAGTCACTGGCTAATCAATGTAAGACAACCATTATAGAAGAAAAGCCATAAAGAGCAGAAACTCTTTACTCTTAAATATTATTAAACTTATGGCAATAGAGAATACTAAATTCAGAAAATATTTATTTTCTTTTGGAATACAGATTAGTTAATGCAAAGTATTAGTATTTCTCACTGCTAAATTTTCTAAGACATTACTAGTTAATGACCTGTCTTGTGAATCTCTTCAGAGATATCACTAGAGTGTTTGGAACAGGTGGAGACGATCCCTCTGTTTGCCCACACCTAAACCACCCACAGTGTATCCTGTCTGATGTGTTGGGTTTAGTTGTATCTTTAATCAATTAGCCTACAGTGCAATGTTAATAAAAACAGAACCTTTCTTTTGCACCATGTGTTTGGAACATTTTTCAACCCAATACTGTCACAGACTGCTATTCATTTGAGACCTACATGAAACTGAACTTCATGCAGTTGAACCAGAAATGTTACCTCCCCCGTCTCTCTGTAAAACTGCAATACAGGGCACAATGAGCTGCTTCCCTTTCTTAAGTGATGGTTACCTAACATTGGGAAGCCTATAACAATATTGTTAAGTACAATTGTTTCATGAAGCCTTATTAATCATTTAATTTTAATTTTGCATTTTATTTCTCTGCCAAAAGTCAAGCTACTAAAATAAATAAATAATGGCCATATGTTTCAGTTACATTGTACAGTGTTAGTATGTGTCATTGGGTCTTATCCCCAAGGTTAATTAAGAAGCCTTGACAAAGATAATTAGATAGCATAATCATTTTATAGACTGTCTTTCCACCTTGGATGAGAATTTACACTATGTTCGTGCATTCCTACTCAAGTGACATTAGAATCACAAGACACTATCCAAAGTGAGGGTAAGGTTCTTCCTGTGTTTTATCAACATTTCCTCCATCAATCAACTCCAAACAGTTTATTGCAACCCAATTTCTAGTGATATAACTCACAATCTGAAAATATATATAATTTGAAAATAATTGGGACTGTATTGGGAGTATTATTCAGAATTATCTCTTTGATAATGGGTGTGAGAAATTGACCATTTCGATCGTATAACATCTGTGAGGTTTGATTCTGAAGTATAATGTTGGACATAGTAAATAATGCTTCACTCTGTATTTCAATGGTGTGCTAACTAGCCTGGGAATCTTTGTCAACAGAATAACATGACTACATTTCAGATTGTTTCATTGATAATGAAGTACTTCAAGATTCGCTGATTGGTACTACATGAATGCAAGCTCTTCTTTTTTTCTGGCACTTGATGTCTAATGGAGAGTAGGACCACAAATTTGATAATAATTCCATTTATGTTCATATCCAAGAAGAAGGATCATAAGCAACTAAATAAGGAGTCAAAAAATCCTCACATCTGAAATGGAAACAAAATCATTCTTTAGTTAAGGGGAGAAAAGTGACAATGAACTTTATGTGTACTGTTCATTTAAAGAATAATAGGCTTTACAATTTTATTTCATCATTTAATTCCCTCATACTTCCAAGATTAACAAGGGAATCAATATGCACATGCATTGGAGATCCCAGGCCACATTCTCCTCCCATCCATGTGACTCCATCAGTAGGCCACTGAGGTTTCCTATGGGACTGTCCTTAGCCATGCAGAAGATGCATTAATATCACTCTTGACTGATAACTGCTTCTGAGGGGGAGATAAATTTTTTGCTGATGCAACCTTTCAAAGAGTGAAGCTAGTTATCAGGCTATCAACAGCTGGAATTGTGGCTGCTAGAATGGTTGAAAGGGCAGACACACCAGGGAGCTCAGTAACAGCAAGGGGGCTTATGGAAATCTGAAATCAAGGTGACATAGTTTGTAGGTTGGCTACTGAGGACAAACAGGTCCATAAGAGGATGGATATGGCTGCATGAAGAAAGAGGGAAGATTACAGAAGCAGAGTGCAACCTCTTCTGATTCCAGAACTGTCACACAATACAGGAATCAACATATGATCTCACTTTTGGAACCTTCTCCCAGCTCTTTGTCTCTGATGTCCTTTCTCTGTCAGAGCAGCTCCCCTCTGAAACGGTTAATTCTACAAGACGTAACTCAAGCATCAGTTGAATAGTTTGGTTGAATAGGGGGTAAGTGGAAAAGTGTAATTCTGATGAGAAGTATGTATTTATACTTCTGGAGAGGCAAACTAAGCAAGTAATTGCCCAATAAATCAAGAGATATCAAGAGGAAGAGAGGAGACTGAGAGAGAGACAGATCTTGGTGTGTATGTTCATAGTTTCCTAAAGGTATCAGGACAAGTAGATAAGGTGGTAAGAAAGGCACATGGGATACTTACTTACATTGGTTGAGATATTGAATATAAAAGAAGGGATGTAATTCTGCAACAATACTAGACATTTCCTGGCCACAGCTGGAGTTTTGTGGACAGATCTGTAACCACATCACAAGAAAAATATAATTGTTCTAGATAGATAACAGAGGATATTTCCAAAAACGGTGTAGGTCTGAATGTTGTAGCTATGAGGAAAGATTAGATGGGCTAGGGTTGTTTTGCTTATTATAGGTGAGGCTGAGGGTGATGTATTTGAGGTGTGCAAATTTATGAGGGGTTTTGTAAGAATTGTTTCCCCCAGTGGTGAGGCTAATCATTGAGGGAACAGATTTAAGGTGATTGTGAAAGAATTAAATAGGAGGTAAGGGAGGAAAAAGCTTTTCACCAGAGGTTTGTGGGTGTTTGGAATTTGCTGCCTGGTTTGGTGGTTCAGGAGGGAAACCTTCATGAATTTAAAATGCACGTATTTCTGGACTTGAAATGCTGTAAGCTGCAGGGCTATGAACCACATGCTGCAAGTTTATTTAGCTGATACAGATACTATAGATCGAATGGTTTCTTGCTGACACTGTCCATGGTTCTATGGATCGAAGGCACTATGTAAGAACACAAAAACATAGGAAACAGGAACAGGAATATGTCAGTCAGCCCGAACTTGCTTAATCCTCTTTCAGCACGATATCCTACAGTTTACATTCAGATTGATTATCTTCATCCAAATTGGAAAGTACCTATGGTTGCAATATGTATAGATACCAGGGACTGTAATACCTGAATGAATCAGCACTATATCACCCACAACTTGTTCTTATGTTATGGCAATATCACATAAATATCACCTCATCAGGTAGGAATACTCTTTAAAAAAAAATGCCTTATGGCAATAGATTGTCTATTATCTGTACTTAAAAATTCTAGCATTTCTACATTGCTTTTATTTTACTTGAATTGGTATTTGCCTCTACATAGATTAAATCTTTAGGAAAGATTTTCTGGACAGGAAAAAGGGCCACATCATTTGACACCTTGTTGGAAGGTGGGCACCAACATGAAGCAATTGTGGTAGGTCAACAGTAATTATAGGCTTCAGGTTCAGAGAACACTATTGCTACACCAGGCCAAAACACCAATCTCACAAGATTTGACAGTTTGTCATAACTATCCAAAAGTTGGTGTATGTTTCTTTACATTTCAAAGCATTTAGCACTGAAGGACATTGGGTATGGATATTCAGAAAATCTGCTTTTAAAAACCAAGCTAGACTCCAGAACAAGACAAGATGATACGAATCTGGATACATGGAAATTTGTATAAACATGTACAAATAAAAACATACCAATGAAGTGCATAGCTAAATAAAGTGTAGAGGAAACTCTAAGCTGAAGGTATAATGCAACCTGAAGCTTTTATGGCCATTAACATTGTCAATACCTAAAAGGCAGGTTGACACACCCTGAAAGCCAAATTGACACAGGACCTTCAGAAATGAGATAACAAGAATCCAGAGAAAGTATATTCCTGTCAGGGTGAAAAGGAAGGCTGGTAGGTATAGGGAATGCTGGATGACTAAAGAAATTGAGGGTTTGTTAAGAAAAAGAAGGAAGCATATGTCAGGTATAGACTGGACAGATCGAATGAATCCCTAGAAGAGTATAAAGAAAGTGGGAGTATACTTAAGGGGGAAATCAGGAGGGCAAAACGGGGACATGAGATAGCTTTGGCAAATAGAATTAAGGAGAATCCAAAGGGCTTTTACAAATATATTAATACAAAAGGGTAACTAGGGAGAGAATAGGGTCCCTCAAAGATCAGCAAGGCGGCCGTTGTGTGGAGCCACAGAAAATGGGGGAGATACTAAATGAATATTTTGCATCAGTATTTACTGTGGAAATGGATATGGAAGATATAGACTGTAGGGAAATAGATGGTGACATCTTGAAAAATGTCCAGATTACAGAGGAGGAAGTGCTGGATGTCTTGAAACGGTTAAAGGTGGATAAATCCCCAGGACCTGACCAGGTGTACCTGAGAACTCTGTGGGAAGCTAGAGAAGTGATTGCTGGGCCTCTTGCTGAGATATTTGTCTCATCGATAGTCACAGGTGAGGTGCCAGAAGACTGGAGGTTGGCAAACGTAGTGGCTCTGTTTAAGAAGGGCGGTAAAGACAAGCCAGGGAACTATAGACCGGTGAGCCTGAGCTTGGTGGTGGGCAAGTTGTTGGAGGGAATCCTGAGGGACAGGATGTACATGTATTTGGAAAGGCAAGGACTGATTCGGGATAGTCAACATGGCTTTGTGCTTGGGAAATCATGTCTCACAAACTTGATTGAGTTTTTTGAAGAAGTAACAAAGAAGATTGATGAGGGCAGAGCAGTAGATGTGATCTATGTGGACTTCAGTAAGGTGTTCGACAAGGTTCCCCATGGGAGACTGATAAGCAAGGTTAGATCTCATGGAATACAGGGAGAACTAGCCATTTGGATACAGAACTGGCTCAAAGGTAGAAGACAGAGGGTGATGGTGGAGGGTTGTTTTTCAGACTGGAGGCCTGTGACCAGTGGAGTGCTACAAGGATTGGTGCTGGGTCCTCTACATTTTGTCATTTACATAAATGATTTGGATGCGAGCATAAGCGGTACAGTTACTAAGTTTGCAGATGACACCAAAAATGGAGGGGTAGTAGACAGCGAAGAGGGTTACCTCAGTTTACAACAGGATCTGGACCAGATGGGCCAATGGGCTGAGAAATGGCAGGTGGAGTTTAATTCAGATAAATGCGAGGTGCTGCATTTTCGGAAAGCAAATCTTAGCAGGACTTATACACTTAATGGTAAGGTCCTAGGGAGTGTTCATAGCTCCTTGAAAGTGGAGTCGCAGGTAGATAGGATAGTGAAGAAGGCATTTGGTATGCTTTCCTTTATTGGTCAGAGTATTGAGTACAGGAGTTGGGAGGTCATGTTGTGGCTGTACAGGACCACTGTTAGAATCCAAGCTGTTGGAATCCACTGTTGGAATATTGCGTGCAGTTCTGGTCTCCTTCCTATCGGAAAGATGTTGTAAAACTTGAAAGGGTTCATAAAAGAGTTGCCAGGGTTGGAGGATCTGAGCTACAGGAAGGGGCTGAACAGGCTGGGGCTGTTTTTCCTGGAGCGTCGTAGGGTGAGGGGTGACCTTATAGAGGTTTACAAAATTATGAGGGGCATAGGTAGGATAAATAGACAAAGTCTTTTCCCTGGGGTCGGGGAGTCCAGAACTAGAGGGCATCGGTTTCGGATGAGAGGGGAAAGATATAAAAGAGACCTACGGGGCAACTGTTTCACACAGAGGGTGGTACCTGTATGGAATGAGCTGCCAGAGGATGTGGTGGAGGCTGATACAATTGCAACATTTAAGAGACATTTGGATGGGTATATGAATAAGAAGGGTTTGGAGGGATATGGGCCGGGTGCTGGCAGGTGGGACTAGATTGGGTTGGGATATCTGGTCGGCATGGATGGGTTGGGCCAAAGGGTCTGTTTCCATGCTGTCCATCTGTATGACTCTATGATTCTATAACTCGTGCTGAAGTATTGTCACAACATATGCGAAAAGATATGTGTTTCATCAAATGACATTCCATGGTACTGTCCGCAAAAGACTGTCTCAGCTCATGTACCGAATCACGAATACAATACAGTGTTACAAATGGGAGAAAGTGAGGACTGCAGATGCTGGAGATCAGAGCTGAAAAATGTGACCTGCTGCGTTTTTCCAGCAACACATTTTTCAGCAGTGTTATAAATGCACTAGAGTGATAATTTGCAAGTTCAGCTTGGATTTCTATAATCTTCAACCTGGTAGATACCAATTGTCCAGCAGATCTCTGCATTGTAACCATTCATGTGATTCAAATTACACCCACTGTTGTGAGAGCCACAGGATTTCAAAGACAAAGGGGAATGAATGAGACACACAATCAGCAAGCAGATAATGAACTACCAAAAACTACACATTGGACAGAGAGTGAGAGTCAAAAATCTGATCACAAGTAGCTCAATGCCAGCTAATGTGTCTAATATATATGACTAGCCCAGACTTAAGAGTTCACTATTCAATGTGGTGCTACATAGAGAAGGAACAGGAGCCACTTCAGTGCATGACATGTCATTATTATCCTAATGCTAACTGTAACCTAACTCAGAGAGTGAGGAAGAAAACTCCAACAGTTATGATTGTACACTGATGCTGAATGACTACAACCAGTGTCAAGACATTGTCATCCAACAACAATGTAGAAAAACACCATCTCTAGATATATGATTATCAGATTGGGATGAGTTACTAAATGTCCAAAATATTATACTGAAGTTGAAATGCAAATTTTGTTGACTCAGTTTTTAGCTGTTTGTCAAAATTATCAAGGTTGAAAATGTGTTGCTGGAAAAGCGCAGCAGGTCAGGCAGCATCCAAGGAACAGGAGAATCGATGTTTCGGGCATGATCCCTTCTTCCTGAAGAAGGGTTCATGCCCGAAACGTCGATTCTCCTGCTCCTTGGATGCTGCCTGACCTGCTGCGCTTTTCCAGCAACACATTTTCAGCTCTGATCTCCAGCATCTGCAGTCCTCACTTTCTCCTAGAAAATTATCAAGGTGTCAAGGTGACAAAATGTGCCTGTATACAATTCTGTATATGCTTTTTGGATTTCTATTCTATTTGGAAAATGGTGTTTGTTATGGTATGTTTCATGGCTAGAATTCAATATACTCTTTAAGTGACATTCTCACAATATCATTATCATATCATGGTATGTAACCTGATGGGTCCAGAAGTTTCAGTCTCCATCTTGCTTAGTCCTCTTGTGACATGAGGGAAATTTACTCCAGTGTATATCTGAATTGCTGATTATGTTCAAACACTTGAAGTGTCTGTGATTATCATTTATGTCAGAAGTTGTAATAAAAGTCTATTAACCATTTCAGCACTATGATAGCCATGTCTTATCCTTATGTTCTAGGGGATAACATAAGTGTCACCTCAATGGGTACGAATACTCTGTTGAAGTTAAAAAGTCCATCACTGTATCTGTGACAGATCATGAGGTCAAAAGAAATGTAGGTTAGTAACGGTGACTGTTTATAAAGAAGTGATTCATAGATATCACAGATATCACACTCAGCCAGTGCTTCTTTTAGTGCAAGTACCAATGAGAATAAATATGTACAATTGTAATCATGGGGGACTTTAAATTACATAAAGATTAGACAAACTGAGCTAGAGATGATATTGTATGCATTGGTGGTGACCTTCCAAAATTATATGGACACTAGGGCAGTTTCTGCAGATTGGAGGGTGACAAGTTCAATCCTACTACTTAGAAAGGGAGAGAGAGATTCAACAGAGAATTGCAAATCAGTTAGACTAATACAAGCAGGAGAAAGTGCTCAAGTCTAGACATAATGACAGAACACTTGGAAAGCATTAATTAGATAGTACAAAGCCAACATGGGTTTATCAAAGGCAAATCATGGATGTAGGTTTGCTCATTGAGCGGGAAGGTTCATTTTCCAATGTTTCGTCATCGTACTAGGTAACATCATTAGTGAGCTTCCAGATGAAGCACTGGTAGTATGGCCCACTTACTATTTATGTGTTTACATTTCCTTGGGTTGGTGAATGTCATTTCCTGTGGTGACGTCATTTCTTGTTCTTTTTCTCAGGGGGTGGTAAATGGAATCCAAGTCAATGTGTTTGTTGATAGAGTTCTGATTAAAATACCATGCTTCTAGGAATTATCGTGCATGTCTCTGTTTGGCTTGTCCTAGGATGAATGTGTTGTTCCAGTCGAAGTGGTGTCCTTCCACACCTGTATGTACAGATACTAGTGAGAGTGGGTGATGTCTTTTTATGGCTAGTTGATGTTCATGTATCCTGATGGCTAATTTTCGGCCTGTTTGTCCAATGTAGTGTTTGTTACAGTTCTTGCAAGGTATTTTGTAAATTACATTAGTTTTACTTGTTGTCTGTATAGGGTCTTTCATGTTCATTAGCTACTGTTTTAATGTGTTGGTGGGTTTGTGGGCTACCATGATGCCAAGAGGTAGTCTGGCAGTCATTTCTACATTACGCTGAGGAAATCCACTAAGGCTTTTGAGGATATAGCTAGGAAAATACATAAGGTAGAACTAATGGATGTGGCATATCTGGATTTTCAAAGGCTAGTAGGCAAATCTGGCATATTGTGTGCAGTTGTGGTCTCCGCAACAGAGAGAGGATATACTTTCCACAGAGGGAGTGCAGCGGATGTATACACAATTGATACTGGGGATGATAGGTCTGTCGTCATAGAAGGAGAGAAATTTGTTAAGTGTTTAAAGAAAATTTTGATTGAGTATGTGGATGTACCTATTAGAGAAGGTGCAAAACATGACTTACTCTTGGGAAATAAGGCAGGGCAGGTGACCGAGGCATCAGTGGGGGAACACTTTGGGACCAGCGACCATAATTCTATTACATTAAAATAATGATGGAAAAGGATAGACCAGATCTAAAAGTTGAAGTTCTAAATTGGAGAAAGGCCAATTTTTGACTGTATTAGGCAAGAACTTTCAAAAGCTGATTGGGGGCAGATGTTCACAATAGGAAATGCTGGATGACAAAAGAAATTGAGGGTTTGGTTAAGAAAAAGAAGGAAGCATATGTCAGGTATAGACAGGATTGATCGAGTGAATCTTTAGAAGAGTATAAAGGTAATAGGAGTATACTTAAGAAGGAAATCAGGAGGGAAAAAAGGGGACATGAGATAGCTTTGGTAAATAGAATTAAGGAGAATCCAAAGGGTTTTTACAAATACATTAAGGACAAAAGGGTAACTAGGGAGAGAATAGGGCCCCATAAAGATCAGCAAGGCGACCTTTGTGTGCAGCCGCAGAAAATGGGGGAGATATTAAACGAGTATTTTGCATCAGTATGTACTGTGGAAAAGGACATGGAAGATATAAAATGCAGGGAAATAGATGGTGACATCTTGAAAAATGTCCATATTACAGAGGAGGAAGTGTTTGATGTCTTGAAATACATAGAGGTGGACAAATTCCCAGGACCTGATCAGGTGTACCCTAGAAATCTGTGGGAAGCGAGGGAAGTGATTGCTGGGCCGCTTGCTGAGATATTTGTATCATCGATAGTCACATGTGAGGTGCTGGAAGACTGGAGGTTCGCCACGTGGTGCCACTGTTTAAGAAGGGCGGTAAGGACAAGCCGGGGAACTATAGACCAGTAAGCCTGACTTCAGTGGTGGGCAAGTTGTTGGAGGGAATCCTGAGGGACAGGATGTACATGTATTTGGAAAGGCAAGGACTGATTCGGGATAGTCAACATGGCTTTGTGCGTGGGAAATCATGTCTCACAAACTTGATTGAGTTTTTCGAAGAAGTAACAAAGAAGATTGATGAGGGTAGAGTGGTAGATGTGATCTGTATGAAGTTCAGTTAGACCACTGTTGGAATATTGCGTGCAATTCTGGTTTCCTTCCTATCGGAAAAGTGTTGTGAAATTTGAAATGGTTCAGAAAGGATTTACAAAGATGTTGCCAGGATTGGAGGATTTGAGCTATAGGGAGAGGCTGAACAGGCTGGGGCTGTTTTCCCTTGAGCGTTGGAGGCTGAGGGGTGATCTTATAGAGATTTACAAAATTATGAGGGGCATGGTTAGGATAAATAGACAAAGTCTTTTCCCTGGAGTCCAGAACTAGAGGGCATAGGTTTAGTGTGAGAGGGGAAAGATATCAAAAAGATCTAAGGGGCAACTTTTTTACGCAGAGGGTGGTATATGTATGGAATGAGCTGCCAGAAGAAGTGGTGGAGACTGGTACAATTGCAACATTAAAAGGCATTTGGATGGGTATATGAATAGGAAGGGTTTGGAGGGATATGGGCCGAGTGCTGGCAGGTGGGACTAGATTGGGTTGGAATATCTGGTTGGCATGGATGGGTTGGAACATAGGATCTGTTTCCATGCTGTACATCTCTATGACTCTGAGTGGGTGCTGGAAAAGCACAGCAGGTCAGGCAACATCCAAGGAGCAGGAGAATCAGCGTTTCGGGCAAGACCCCTTCATCAAGAAGGGCTATCATCTGAGGCGAGATTGGTTCGACTGGCCTGTATTCACTAGAGTTTAGAAGGATCTGCTGTGACCTGATTGAAACATATAAAATTCTAACAGGGCTGGCCAGACTAGATACAGGAAGGATGTCCTCCCTGACAAGGGTGTCTCAGGATATGGGGTAGATCCGTTAGGATTGATTTGAGGAATAATCACTTCACTCAAAATTGGTGAACCTCTGGAAATATCTACCAGAGAACTCTGTGGAGGCCAATTCACTGAAAGTATTCAAGAAAGAGATAGATTAAATTTTAGATTTTAAAGGTTTGAAGGGATTTAGGGAGAAAGCGTGAATATGATATCGAGATCGAGGATCAGCCTTGGTCATACTGAATGGAACAGCAGGTCAATGGGACTCCTGCTCCACTTTCTCAGTTTCTATGTGTTTTTCACACCACTAGAGGAAAAGGCCAATTATGACAATGAGCATCTGGGCACATTCAGAGTCTTAGGCGAGATTCTTCCAGATCTGGAATTCATCATTAATTCCATCAGGGCATCTTATATACATCGGGATGGAGGTATCTAGCCAGGTGCAACATGATAAAGAGTCAGAAGAGTTTTTAACTGAACCCTAAAAAGAATGTCAAAGTTCGGGGTGGAAGACAAGGAGAGTACTGCTTTGACACAAAAGATGGAAAAATTGCCCTAAGTTAAAGAAGTCACAAACCCTGCCTTCAGGGCCTCAGCCATCAGTCTCACATGGAGGGAGTGAAGATGCTTTTCAAGAGTATGGTTAAAGTGATAAAGAATTCACTACCTGTATCAGCAACATATTGATTTAAGCTTTTCACATTATGCAGAACTATTGGAAAGATTGACAATCTGACAGACTCCAGCAGCAATGACACACCAGCAGGTGTTATAAAACTCAAAGATGCTGAGCTTAGTTTGAAGATTCAACTTCTTCCCTCATTAAGATTGTGTATTTCAGAATGGGCTAAGGGACAAATTTAGAATCTTCTTAATCTGGGTATCTCCGTAGTAAAGTGGGCAGTGCATATAGGAAATGAACCTTTGAATAGATGGGATTAGTAAGCACCATTTGGAACTCCAGTTGTAACTGCAGTTGAATACTTACATTTAGGGATTTGCATTTTTAACTTATCTTTTCAAAGTAAGATCATCCATTACCTGGAGAGTGTCCTGCAACAAAAGTGGACCAAATCAGCTTCTAATACTTGTTTCATTCTAGCCTTTAATTATATATTTAACTCAAGAAACTTTACTATATGAGACAGGGAAATAGCCCACTGTCTAAACAATTCCAGTCCTAAGTTCAGACTTCTCCATTAAACAATTCTTTCATATCGATAAAAGATATACAGTCTGAGAAGAAATCAATGAATTACGTTTTACTGTAGTTTGTAGTAGCAGAATTATTTTCACTTGATCTAAATTTAAAATAGCTAACTCATGCACTGATATTAACATATCTCAAACTGAAAAATATTTTTCTCATTGGTGTCATTCCTATTTAACTCTGGATTTGACTTGCAATTTATGGGGTACTTGATATTGTGTCATTTTTGTCCATCACGTTATATTTTCTTAGTTTAGAAAAGGTGACATGTGATATTAAACCATACACCAGCTAGAAAAAGAAAATGTGGTTAGAAGAGAAAGAGAGTAAATGAATGAGGATGACTGGATTGTGTTTTACTGTCAGCATTACCACCTATCCCTAGAGACAGCTACACATAGCCTCTGGCTTAGGTAGAAAATCCATCTCTGCTTTAGAGTAAGCATTGGGACAAAGAGAACAGTGTAGGAGGAGGAAATGAACAAGCTGTGGCATTGTTGGCAGAGGTTAAACATTAACGTTTTCATTAATTTTGCTTTCCTTAGCTGTCCAGTGCCATGTAGCAGGACGTAGTGATGCTAAACAGTAATTGCATCCAATACCAACAATTATAGGCCACCTAAAAAAAAAAGTGTGGATACTGGAGGAAAACAGAGAAGTTACACCGTGATTGCAGCCAACTGGCAGAAGTACAGCAAAAACATTGCCGTCATTTTCATAAACACCTTCCTGTTCTGGGAGCAGTCTGCCATGTTATACTTTGCCTTCTGTGTGTAAGAAAATAACATTTACCCAGTACAGTCTTTACCCTGTAACAAGAATGGTTACTGACTTGGGCTCCATTTGGAAAAGTAAAAATACATACTTTAGATCAAATTGACCCTGCTTTCATGAAGATACATTTGCTGAGTTGGTATTCACCTTCAGAGTGGCAGAAGTTTTGCTCACCACATAGATCTGTCAATGACCCCAACTATTTTTTGAGCTTTGGCATCACTTAAATATTATTACTTGCATTTAAATCTCTTCGATGCATGTGTTGCCAATAAAAAAGTTGAAAAGTTTTGCACCAAAATTTGTAAAACTGATTGCCCATGATCGATAGTATAAACTTTGTAGATTAAATTTTAAATTCTTCTTCTGCTACCTAGTATTGCAACAAATGTTGATATGGTGTAAACAGTAGAAAGCATTATGTATAATCCTACTTATATATACACTGTATATAAGATAAGTGATCTATATTTCCATCGTTTAAAGAAAGTCACATATGCTACCTGCTTTTTGGGACAGCCAATCAGAACAACATTAAATGGAGCAAGAAAGTGGTGGAACACACCTAAACCATTCTCATCCCTGTCCATGACAAGCCTGCTGAAAAATCAGGGCAAGATGATTAGAAAATTCTATACTTTGTCTCCTTTTATTTACAGAGAAATGCCAGCATTAGAGAGTAGTTATAAAGGGGGACTTCAATCACCTAAATAAAGACTAGTTACTGCTAGTATAATGAACAGTGAGGGTCAAGTGTTCCCAGATTGCATGTAGGAGAGCATCCTGCAGCAGTGTGTGTCCAAGAAGAAAGAATGCATTGTTGGACCTGGTACTTGGAAATGACTGAGTGCTTCAAGTATCAGTGGGGGCACATTTAGGAGACTGTGACTATTGTACCATGGGTTCAGGATGATAGTGGAAAATGACATGCGACAATCCAAACTGAGAATATTAATTGGTGGGGTGCCAACTTCAATGGGCAAGAACAGAACTGGGCAGGATTGACTGGAACGTAACGTTGATCGGAAAGACAGTAATTGAATAATGGGGAGATGGTTTGTGTGCAGCCAAGGTATATTGCCTCAAATAGGAAAGGTAGGACAAACAAATCCAGAGTTCCCTGGATGAGAAAGGCGGTGTAAGGTAGAAATAGAATTGGGTTGGAGAGGAATATTGATGGCTGAAAGAGGAGGTGATAAAGCAAACAGGAGAAGCAAAGAGAATTATGAGGAAATACGAGCGACAAACATAAAGGGGAATTTCAAAGTTTTCTATATGTCTATGAGCAATTGAAAAAGTGGTTAGTGTCAATTAGAGTCAGGTTTACAGATGGAGCTGGGGGAGGGGGGATGCATGGCTGATGTATTACATGAATATTTTGCATCTGTCTTCACAAAAGAGGAGGATGCTGCCAAGGTCATAGTAACAGAGGAGGAAAGTCTGTCATTTGAAACTTAACAAGAAAGAAGTCTTGGATATACTGTACTTAAAGTTATCAAGACACTAAGACTGGGTGAAATGCATGTAAGGATTTTGAAGGAAGTGAGAATAGAAGTTATGGGGATACTGGCATTCACCTTTCAGTCTTCCCTGGACTTGGTGCATGTGCCAGAAGACTGGACAATTGTAAACATTATAGCCTTGATCTGGAAACATTATGAGGGTAATCTCACCAAGTACAGACCAGCCAGTTTAACTTCAATGGTGGGGGAGCTTCCAGAAAGAATAATCTGGGATAGAATTAGTAGTAACACACAAAAAAAATTGATTATGGAGAGTCAGCATGCATTTCTAAATGGAAGAGTAACCAACTTTGTGGAATCTGTTTGAAGAGGTAACAGAAGTGATGTGGTTGACATGGATTTGTAGAAGGCATTTGGTACACTGCCACACAATAATAAAACACACAAATGAGGTGCAGGCAGGTTTGACTGAGGCATTCAAGAAAGCATTGGATGATTATTTGGAAAGAAATAGTATGCAAGGGTTTGGAGGAAAAGGCATAAAATAGGTGCTCGATGTTGATGTCTGCTTGAAGAACCAGTGCAGGCATAGCAGGTTGAATGGCCTTCTCTGTGCTTTAATAATTCTACGACTTAGTGATTCTTGGTCTACGTTCCACGGGGAGTTGAATCCCTTCAACAATTCTCTCAAAGGCCTAGAAAGGGAACAGTCAGATTATTTAATTGGGGGATTAAGAAATTGTCACCCACATTCAAACACCTTCCTGCACTCTTCACTTGTTAATAAGTCGGAGCCTCTGCAAGAAGGATTTCTAAGCATATTGTTTTACAGAAAATACAGAAATGTTTTCTTAGAGGAAAACAATAACTTTTTTTTCTCAACCTAACATTGCAATAATATTGTAATATATTTTATTTAATATGTTTTATTAATCATTTAGCTTTTGTCAACCAGTTTCTGATACAACGAATCAGAGAAATTAAAGCCTTTTATCGACATTTCTGTTACTTTGTTACCACACAATCAAGCTTGCAACTTAGTTAAAGCATTAAAAAAAAGTCAAGAGTAGTTTTCATTTTGATTAGAACGTTTCTCTGATATAAAAATTAATTGGTCACTGATAGTATAAAATTTGAGCATTGCTAACAAAAAGGCACACTTTGTTGAAACTTTTCATCTTGCACTCATCAGGGCATTTTGCAGGAATACAGTCTGAAGGGAAAAATCAACATTTAAACTGCATGCGAGAGAACTGCTGATTGTTTGGCACGTGGACTGTGGATGGTAGCACCCAGTGATGCTGACTGACAGTAAACAGCAATTCTTTGTTTAAATTTTAAATCAGGAAAGTTGACTCTGATTGGCTAGGACATTGCCCCAAGAAATGAATTAGTGAATGGCTGTCACCTATTTTGTTGATTTGAAACAGACTCAGTGCATGTACATGTTCCTCCTGTCTACAAAGAAAAAGACTTTGTGTATTAACATACGTAACTTACAATGCATGCAAGTGTGCCATACTGTGAATCAAACTGACAAGATTAATTTGGAGTCAGTATGATTCTGCATATATTCAGGAATGTCCAGAAAATGTTGTCCGGTACATTGTCCATTTGAAGAATCATATGTAAAGTTGGATACTGTGTTGTGAAATTTGTAAGCTTGGTCTATTTCTACTTTTGTAACTTATAACATTATTTGCAAAAAGTTACACATGTGGATGGAAGAGAACATTTTCTCTGTTGTTTATTTGAAGCACCAGTTTCCTGTCTTTCCCATTATTATTGGCATTGTTATTTTGTATCAATCACTTGGTGGGTTTAGGGGATCTATGGATTGCTGCAAAAAACATTACCATTGTACACCCTAGAAAAACAGGTCCCCAGTTGGAACCTGTCAGTGAACCTTGCATTAATATGGAATTTCTGATGAAAGATTATTATCCAAATCTCTTGACAGATCAACACAAAACTTGCTGATATTTCCAGCATTTTCATTTTTCAGCAACTGGAAAATGTTGCTTTTCTATTCAGTACCACACAGCTAGCATCAAAGTGAGCAGCTGCTGATGCATTACTCATATCAACCTTCTTCAGGAACTGAGTTTCGGGGTTTGTTTCTCCTGAAGGTCCACACCTTAGTGCTGTGTGATGTTTTATCCAATGCAGTAATACACAATATTTCAAAGTTAAAAATCACATAATGTCAGGATATAGTCCAACAGGTGTATTTGGAAGCACTAGCTTTTTGACTGTTGCTCCTTCATCAGGTGAAGGAGCAGCACTTTGAAAGCTGGTGCTTCCAGATATACCTATTGGACTATAGCCTGGTGCTGTGTGATTTTTAACTTTGTACACCCTGTCCAACACCTGCTCCTCCACATCACAATATTTCATACACTCATGTGTACTGAAGGATGCCTTCAAAATGGTTTAGGTATATGAAATGTATCTTTTGCATGCCAAAGGCTTGTATGATCTGATGGCTCTTTGTTATCACTTGTTTGGAGTTTGGCTAGAATACTGCTAGATGGCCTCAGCCAGGTTTGAAATGGATATGCCTTGTCTTCAATCTGTTTGCTGGTCTGAATACATCAGGAAGGTAGACAACTGCAGGTCAATATGGTTCCAGCAACTCCCTGAGACTCTTGTACACACCTGGCGACATATCTTTTTGTGTTTACACACAAACTGCACATTGATGGATTGAAAGGTTATGTTTGATCTGGGAGTGTCCAGTTTGCCACGTGTATAGTCAATGATATCCTGCACTTATGGAACGTCCACCAAACATACAAACCTCAGTGACTGCTCATTCAGACTGTCAATACTGTTGAATAACCCATTCCCAAGAACAGAAGAAAATTAGCTGTGAATATTGAAAATACATTGTAGTAGTTTCATCAAATTAATTCCACTGAAAATTGCTGCTGTGTGCCAGTTTTAAATTGGCATTGTCAAATTTAAAAGTTTGTTCATATATTACTCTGACTGAGCAATTAGCATGCAGTAATATGCAGCCCTAACACCAACATGAGGGTTGTGGCAAGTAACCTAATTCATGCAGAAGTTGGCGCTAAATTCTGATACACTTTCAATTTTGTTGGCTTTTGACCTCCTATCCGTGCACTCCTTGTTGTTTCTAAAATTATTTCCCTTTTGGAAATGTGCACCCTGTTTGTATATTTTTCATTTTCCATCTTTTCAAAAAATCTTAGGTTGGACTTCATGCGGAAATCCCATACACATAATATAAAATAATGGCTTTTCCATGGGCTAGTGAATAGTTACTTGTTACAAAACATTTTTTTCTTTTGAACTGGTGATTTAAAAGTCGGGTGATCTGGTAATCCTCATCTTCACTTTCCAGCCTTACCCTTCCCATCTACTTTTCCCTTACCGATTAAAAAAAACTGTCTCAGCCTTGACTATATTGAATGATGCAGCCTCGACCATTCACTGTGGTAAAGAATTCCACTGACTCACTACGCTATGAGAGAAGAAAGTCTTTCTTTTCCCTCTGAGTGAAATGGAAAGTTTTACTCTGAGATTGTCCTTTTTGTTCTTGATTCTCCAACAAGGGGAATAAACCTCTCCATATCTATCCTGTCAAGCTTCCGAAGAATTATATATGTTCCAATAAAGTCGCCTCATACTCTTCTAAACTCCAATGAGTACACGCATGATCTACTCAACCCATTCTTATAAGAAAATCCCTCCATACCTAGAATTAGCCTAGTGAACTTTCTCTGCACTGCTTCCAAAGTCAGTTTATAATTTCTAAGATAAGAGGACTAAAACTGTTTGTAGCATTCCAGGTGTGGTCTGACTAGTACTTAGACTAGTTTGAGCAAGGCATCCTTTCTGTTACATTCCATTCTTTTTTAAATAAAGGCCACATGTCTATTTACTTTCCCTATTACCCTCCTGAACTTTGATGCTAGCTTTTTGTGATTCATGTACAATGGTCTCAAATCCCTCTGTACTGCAACTTTCTGCAATCATTTTCCATTTAACTAATATTCAGTTCTTCCATTCTTCCTTCCATGTTACATAATGTTGCAATTTCCAACATTATCTGCCAAATTCTCATCCCCGTCCCTCTCTAAATCTTTGTGTCATCCTCAATAATTTCTTTCCCACCTACTTTTGCATCATCCCTAAACTTGGCAAAACTATGTTCACTTCCCTCATTAGTATGCATTGTAAATACTAGTGACTCCAGGACTGATCACTATGGCATTCCACTAGTTTCCAGGTTGCCATCCTGAAAATACTCTTCTTATCATGACTTTCTATTAGTTAGCCAATCCCCCATCCTGCTAATATAGAACATAGAACATAGAAGAATACAGCGCAGTACAGGCCCTTTGGCCCTCGATGTTGCGCCGATCCAAGCCCACCTAACCTATACTAACCCACTATCCTCCATATACCTATCCAATGCCCGCTTAAATGCCCATAAAGAGGGAGAGTCCACCACTGCTACTGGCAGGGCATTCCATGAACTTACAACTCGCTGAGTGAAGAACCTACCCCTAACTTCAGTCCTATATCTACCCCCCCTTAATTTAAAGCTAAGCCCCCTTGTAATACCCGACTCCATACGCGGGAAAAGGTTCACACTGTCAACCCTATCTAACCCCCTACTCATCTTGTACACCTCAATCAAGTCACCCCTAAACCTTCTTTTCTCTAATGAAAACAGCCCCAAGTGTCTCAGTCTTTCCTCATACGATCTTCCTTCCATACCAGGCAACATCCTGGTAAACCTCCTCTGCACCCGTTCCAGTGCCTCCACATCCTTCCTATAGTATGGCGACCAAAACTGCACACAATATTCCAGATGCGGCCGCACCAGAGTCTTATACAACTGCATCATGACCTCAGGACTCCGGAACTCAATTCCTCTACCAATAAAAGCCAGTACGCCATATGCCTTCCTCACCGCACTATTTACCTGGGTGGCAACTTTCAGAGATCTGTGTACATGGACACCAAGATCCCTCTGCTCATCCACACTACCAAGTATCCGACCATTAGCCCAGTACCCCATCTTTTTGTTATTCTTCCCAAAGTGAATCACCTCACACTTAGCTACATTGAATTCCATTTGCCACCTTTCTGCCCAGCTCTGCAGCTTCTCTATATCCTGCTGTAACCTGCCACATCCTTCCTCACTGTCAACAACTCCTCCGACTTTCGTATCATCCGCAAACTTGCTCACCCAACCTTCTAACCCCTCTTCCAGGTCATTTATAAAAATGACAAACAGCAATGGTCCCAAAACAGATCCTTGCGGAACACCGCTAGTGACGGCACTCCATGAAGAAATTTTGTCATCAACTACTACCCTCTGTCTTCTTCCATCCAGCCAATTCCTAATCCAAATTCCTAATCCAACTCACCCTCAATGCCATATCTCCGTATTTTCTGCAGTAGCCTACCATGGGGAACCTTATCAAACGCCTTACTAAAATCCATATATACCACATCTACCGCTTTCCCCTCATCAACCTCCTTCGTCACCTTTTCAAAGAATTCAATAAGGTTTGTGAGGCACGACCTGCCCTTCACAAAACCATGCTGACTATCCTTGATCACATTATTCCTATCCAGATGTGCATAAATCCTATCCCTTACAATTCTCTCTAAGACTTTGCCCACAACAGAAGTGAGACTCACTGGCCTATAGTTACTAGGGTTATCCCTACTCCCCTTTTTGAACAAAGGAACCACATTTGCTATCCTCCAGTCTTCTGGCACTACTCCTGTAGACAAAGAGGACATAAAAATCAAGGCCAATGGCTCTGCAATCTCCTCCCTTGCTTCCCAGAGAATCCTAGGATAAATGCCATCAGGCCCAGGGGACTTATCTATTTTCACCTTTTCAGGATTTCCAACACCTCTTCTCTACATACCTCAAAGCCATCCATTCTACTTATTTGTGTCTCAGTATTCACATCGACGACAATGCCCTGTTCCTGAGTAAATACTGAAGAAAAGTATTCATTCAGTGTCTCCCCAATCTCTTCCGCCTCCACACGCAACTTCCCACTACTATTCTTGACTGGACCTGTTCCTACCCTAGTCATTCTTTTATTCCTACCATACCTATAGAAAGCCAACACCCTGGTTTCCTATCTTAATTTATAGTACCTTATGAATTCCTTTTGGAAATCCAAATAGATAACATTGGTTCTCTTTTTATCTACCTTACGTATTTATTCTTTAAATAAGTGTAATAAATTTGTTGGGCAAGATTACCCCTTCATGAAACCATGTTTGTTTTTATTTTATAAATGTTCCTCTAGTGTATCCTTTATAATAGACTGTAACATTTTCCCAATGACAGGTGTTTAAACTGCCTGAAATACCTGATTTTTGTTTCCCTTCCTTTTTGAATGAGGTTACTACATTGGCAGTTTTCCAACCTTCTGTGACTTTTCCAGAACGTAAGGCTTCTTGGAAGATCATGACCAGTACATTGACATTTCTGTAGCTATTTTCTTTAAAATGCATGGGTGCAACCCATCAGGTCTTTGGACCATATTGACTTTTAGCCCCATTAATTTCCCTAATACCTTTTCTCTGGCAATATTATTGTGGTTATTTTTTTCTACTGCATTAGCCTCTTGATCATCCAATACTATTATCCTCCTACCATGAACACTGATGCAACGTATTTGTTTAAGTCCTTTAATTTCCCTAATATAACTTCCTCAGCTTAATCCTCAAAGGGACCTGTGTTCATTTTGGCCTGTTTCTTCCTTCTTACATAAGAAGCTCTTACTTCTGTCTTGATATTACTTGCTAGTTTGCCCTCATAGTTTATATTCACTTTCTTAATTATGTTAAAAATCACACAACACCAGGTTATAGTCCAACAGGTTTAATTGGAAGCACACTAGCTTTCAGAGTGACGCTCCTTCATCAGGTGATTGTGGAGGACACAATCACCTGATGAAGGAGCGTCGCTCCGAAAGGTAGTGTGCTTCCAATTAAACCTGTTGGACTATAACCTGGTGTTGTGTGATTTTTAACTTTGTACACCCCAGTCCAACACCGGCATCTCCAAATCATTCTTAATTATGGTTTGGGTCATTTTTTGTTGGTTTATAAAACTTTCCCAATCCTCTGGTTTAGCACAAATCTTTGCCAAATTATATGTTTGCTTTCTCTCAATTTGACATTCATCTTAACTTTTGAGTGAGACGTGATTGCTTTATTCCTTTCCTGGAGATCTTCTTCTCTTTGGGATATATCTTTGTTGTGAGTCATGAACTATTTTCTCAAGAGACTGCCATTGTTCTTCAACCATCTTTTCCGCTAAACTCTTTCTCCAGTTCATTACCGCCAACTCTGTCCTCACTCCTTTGTAATCATCCATATTTAAGTTTAGCACAAGTATTTCTGGCCCAACTTTCTTACTCTCAAACTGAATGCTAACTTCCACTATGTCATGGTCCTGTTCCCTAGGAGATCTGTTACCCTGAGATTTACTTATTACACTGGTCCAACATAGCCTGATTCCTGATTACATCCATAACATATTGTTCCAGGAAACTATTCTGAGTAGATTCAATAATCTTTCCTGGTGCCTACCTTTGCCAATTTCATTTCCCATTATACATGAAAATCAATGTCAGATCTGATATTTATGCACTCGCATTATTCTCTGACCACAAAACAACTCTGATAGGTGACCTATAGACTGTTCTACCATTGTCAACTTCCCTTGGTTATTCCTTACTTTCACCCATATGGATTCTACATAATCGGAACCTAGATAATTTCTTGCCATTTTAATTATTCAAGTTCATACAAATGGAGCTAGCCCTCATTCTTTCACTTTTGCCTGTCCTTTCAAAAAATCTCATATCCCTAATATTTAATTCCCAGATTTGGTCTTTTTGTAACCAGATCTCTGGAAGGGTGATATGATCATGTGCATTCAGCCTTTTTGTGCTGTTAACTATTTATTTTGATTTAAATACCACTCACAATTAAGCAATTATGCTTTTTTACCATTCCACCCCACCCAACTCTATTTCCTGTTGTTGTGAATGTTTGTATACTCTGTCCTTTCCTGTCTCAATTTGGGTATCATTATCAAAATAGTTGCACTGCAATGCTTTGTAAGCCTATCTGTACAAGCTTCCTTGCAGCCCTTCCCCCATCTAATTAGTTTGCAAGACTCTTCCCTTGCCCATGGGTCCAACAAAATATAACCGCTGAGGTTCCAGCTCAGCTGGATTCAGGCTGCTCATATCCTTGCTCTGCCTTTTGAGATGCTCTTAGCCAATGAGATATGCTTTATGGAGCACATGAGCAACCTGCTAAAGTCTGTATCTGCTCAGGGAATGGATTCAGTCTTCAAATGATGAGGCAAGATGATCATCCTAAATGAAGCAATGGGTAAAAAATGCAAGTGTTTTGAATAGAGTTGTCTACTCTTGCCCCTTTTCATCATCATTCTTCTCCTGCTGTCACAGTATTGATGTATTACCACCAGTTAGAGATTGTTTGCTTTCCCGTTAAAAAACAACCCCTTTATAAAACTCTTATTTTTGTTCTTCCATGTCTTTGAAACTCTCTATCTTTATAATTTTCTCCATTTCTACAACCCTCCAACAAATCTGTGCTCCTCCAATTCTAACCTCTTGAAGATTCCTGATTTTAGTAATTCCTTCACTAACAGTTATGATTTCAGAAAATTCTGTGTCTTATGATCCTGCTCCACAGCTATTTGATGAAGGAGCTGCTTTCCAAAAGCTAGTACTTCCAAATAAACCTGTTGGACTATTACCTGGTGTTGTGTGATTTCTAACTTGGTCCACCCCTGTGCAACACCTGCACCTCTACATCACAGTTATAATTTCTGTAGCCATGGTCAAGTTATGATTGGAATCACTTTGATTACAGTGTTTGATATTAGACAGAGGTGCCATAAAAGAATATACAGGTAGTTCTTCTATAGCGTGATGGTTGCGTTCTTATGCAAACCCGCTTTATAGAAAAATAATGATTTAGAAACAGCGCTTAAAGTGTTGGTGATGTAACTGCATTATAGCCAACACATGTTTTAAAAGTTCATGCTTTAGAAACAACATCCTCAGTTCATCAATCATGTTACAGCAAATTTGTGTTAACAAAATGTGCTATATAGCAGGACTGTTCAACATACTAACTCCACTAACACTTGAGGTTAACTCCACATTCTTTGTTTAACCGTGTGATTGGAATCTGTGTAGGTGCACATCACCTATGTCAAACAAAGTTTGGAGGAGGATGCATCATTCATCATCAATTCAGCACAACTCTCCTGGGCACCACCATTTTTTACCTGGTCACCTGTGAAATGAGAGGCAGCAACTGAAAACTACCTACCTATCTTTACGGTTCCACTAAAGTACCAGAACCTGAATTGGGGCATGTATCTGTAAGTTCTTCATGGCACCCTCCTACTATTAATATGTATGTGAACCCCCTGACAAAGGTAAACATATCTTTGCCTTGAAAAATAATAATGTTTTAACTTCTGATAAAGAAGATCATATTGCATGTCCAGTAGTTCAGTACAAAGGGAGCTGGTTATGATTGAAAACAACTCAAGACAGAGTTAAGTCTTGGAATTTTAAGAGTTAATCTCTTTCTAAGGATTAGTTTAGTTTGCATTGAGCATTTATTTACTAGCAACTGGCAGCCCTCCAACAACTTACCTACCACCGATCTCAGGCTCACTGGTCTATAGCTCCCTGGCTTATCCTTACCACCTTTCTTAAATAGTGGCACCGCATTAGCCAACCTCCAGTCTTCTGGCACCCGACCTGTGACTATCAATGATATAAATATCTCAGTAAGAGGCCCAGCAATCACTTTCTTAGCTTCCCACAGAGTTCTAGGATACACCTGATCAGGTCCTGGGGATTTATCCACTTTTATGTGTTTCAAGAAATCCAGCACTTCCTCCTCTGTTAAATGGACATTTTTCAAGATGTCACCATCTATTTCCCTACATTCTATATTTTCCATGTCCTTTTCCACAATAAATACTGATGCAAAATATATGTTTAGTATCTCCGCCATTTTCTGCAGCTCCACACAAAGGCTGCCCTGCTGATCTTTGAGGGGCCCTATTCTCCCCCTAGTTACCCTTTTGTCCTTTATGTATTTGTAAAAGTCCCTTGGATTCTCCTTAATTCTATTTTCCAAAGCTATCTCATGTCCTATTTTTGCCCTCCTGATTTTCTTCTTAAGTATACTCCTACTTCCTTTATACTCTTCTAAGGATTCACTTGATCTATCCTGTCTATACCTGACATATGCTTTGTTTTTGTTCTTAACCAAACCCTCAAATTCTTTAGCATTCCCTATACCTACCAGCCTTTCCTTGCACCCTAACAGGAATATACTTTCTCTGGATTCTCGTTATCTCATTTCTGAAGGCTTCCCATTTTCCATTAGTCAAGTTAACCATAAATTCTGCTGCAAGTTAAATGTCTTTCAGTCTTAGACAGGGATTAAACAAGTTTCCTATTGAACAGGACACTAGAATTAGTTAATTCAGTAGTTTTATCAAATTAATTTTATTCATGCCTGACTGAGATTTGCAGAACTTTAGCTATTGTAAACATTGGTACTCTTGCTGAGTGGACAAAGTTAGCAAGCACAAGATACCAGCTTATGATTGAGTGCAGCTTGAGTCAGAGTGAAACCTTGGACTCAGATTTGTGAAGAAGTTTGGTGCAGCGAGAGAGGATGTACAGTTCTCACTTGAGAAAGGAGTGATCCGAGAGAAGGAGCCAGAGAAAAACCATGGCATATGATAGCTGAAGCTCAAAAGTATTGGGATAGGTAAACAAAGTGCATGGTTAATGAGTTTTTAATTTTTACATTGTTGTACTCTTTCAAAATTCCCGAGGGTCTGGAATGGTCCCAGCATATTGGAGAACTAGCAATTGAAAAAAAGGAGGAAAACAGGAAATTACTGCACAGGATAACAGCTCATGGTTTAAGGCTTTTTTATCATCATGGAAAGAGGGTTGTTTAATGAAGCAAAAAGTTGGCAATCAACTGATGAAGAATAAGTTACTGTTTCTCTCTTTGGTTGCAGAGCAAAATTGTGTCAATGTGAAGCCACACTGGGAGCAATTGCTTTAAGCATGCATCCACCCATTCAGTAATGCCACCTATTGGACAACAAATTGCACTTAATCAAGGCAGCTCATGAATTGTCCAAGTTTGTACATTAAAAAATTATGGCCCCAAGCAGTAGTTTTGTTCGCACTAATTACTTCCTAGCCATGTCAGCTATGCAAATGTAGTCAGATCCTAACTTAAAAGTGTTACTTGGGCATGGAATTTCTGAAACATATTCCACAGCTATCATTGGAAGACAATATTGGGAGCTGCCTCATTCGAACCCTGCATTGTAAGTATGTAAAGGCTTGTTCTGTGATGCGCAATCGTTTCATTTCTTTTAGGGGAGATGGATCTCAGGAGCTACTACAATAGCTTACTGCCAAAATTCCACATTGCCCCAGTTCTGTGTACACTTTGGTTATGCAATGTATGTTTTAAGAAGGTGATATACATCAGAGCTCCTTATCAAGGCACAACATTGGCCTCTTTGCAAAGCTTCCATGTGATTCTTTATGATTGAAAAGAGGGCTCAGGCATAGAACAAAAAACAAAGAACAATACCACGCAAGACCAGGTCTTTTGTCCCACCAAGTCGGTGCTGACACATGATGTCTTTCTCAACTAAAGACCTTTTGTAACTATGCTGTCTGTATCTTTCCATTCCCTGCCTATTCCTATATCTGAAGTATGGCAACCAGAACTTACAAAATATTCCAAATGTGACCTAACTAAAGTTCTATAAGCTGCAACATCACTTGCCAATTATTATACTTTATGCCCTGACTGATGAAGGCAAGCATGTCATATGTCTTTTTGACTATCTTATTCGTTTGTTGTTGATACTTTGAGGGAACTGTGGCCCTATACACCTAAATTCCTCTGTATGTTGATGCTACTAAGGGTTCTGCTAATAATTGTATACTTCCATCCTGCATTAGATCTTCTAAAATGCATCACCTCACATTTGTCCAGATTAAACTCCACCTGCCATTTCTCTGTCCAAGTCACCAGCCTATCTGTATCCTGCTGTATCTATTAGCAATCCTTCTCAATTTCCACACTCCCCCAATCTTTGTGTTGTCCACAAACTTAGTAATCAGGCCAGCTATATTCTCTTCCAAATTATTTACCTATATTACAAAAAAGAGGGGCCCCTGCACTGATCACTGAGGAACACTACTGATCATAGATCTCAAATCAGAGAAACACCCTTCCACCACTATTTTCTGTCTTCTATGACTGTCAGTTCTGTATGCATCTTGCCAGCTCACCATGGATCCCATGTGAATTCACCTTCTGCATCACCCTGCAGTGAGGGACCTTGTCAAAGGCATTGCTAAAGTCCATATAAACAACATCTACTACCCTGCCCTCAATAGTTATCTTTGTCACTTCCTCAACAAACTCAATCAAGGTTGTGAGACATGACCTTCCCTGAACAAAGCAATGCTGCCTATCATTAATAAGTTCATATTTTTGCAAATGTAAATAAATCCTATCTCTAAGAATCTTCTCCAATAATTTCTCTACCATTGACTCAAGGCTCATTGGCCTATAGTTTCTCTAATTATCACTATTGCCCTTCTTAAACAAAGAAACAACGGTGGCTCATTCAAGTCCCCTGGGATCGTTCCTCTTATTAAAGAGGGTAGAAAGATTTCAGACAAGCCACCAGTATTTTCCTCACCTGACTCTCTCAGTATTCTGCATAGTTCCCATCAGGTCCTGAGGAATTGTTTACCTTAATGCATTTCATAACATCCTCTTTTTTTATATTGACATTTCCTAGAGTATCACGATACCTCTCTCATGACTCACAAAGCACAATGTCCTTCTCCTTTGTGAATGCCAACGTAAAGTATTCATTAAGGACATCACCCACTTCCTCCGGCTCCATGCATAAATTCTCTGCTTTGTCCTTGAATGAACCTACCCTTTCCCTAGCTATTTGCTCCTTATATATGCATAAAATGCCTTGGGATATTCATTAATCATGTTTGCCATGGACATTTCGTTGCCCCTTTTACCCTCCTAATTGTATGCTTGACTTCTTTCCTGCTGTCTTTGTATTCTTCAAAAGCTCTGTCTGACTTCAATTTCCTAAACCTTACATATGCCTCCTTTTTCTTTTTGACTAAGCTGTCATTTCTGTTGTCATCCAAGATTTCCAAATCTCACTATCCTTATCTTTCATTTTCACATGAATATGCTGGTCCTGAATTCTAATCAAATGGCCTTTAAAAGATTCCCATATGTCAGATGAGATTTACCCTCAAACGGCTACCCCAGTCTACATTCCTCAGTTTCTGCCTAATACTCTGGTAGTTAGCCTTCCCTCAGTTTAGTACTTTCACCTGAAGACTACTCTTATCCTAATTCCATAATGAACTAAAAATTACAGAATTGTGGTCACCGTTCCCGAAATGCTCTCCAACTGAAACTTTGATCACGTGGTTGAGTTACTTCCCAAATACCAAGGGAACATAGCATGGTCCTTTTCCCATTTGGAGTATTTATATATTGTTTCAAAACAAATCCTGGACACATGTATAAATTCTTCCCCATTCAATCCCCTGGCACGAAGTGAGTTCCAGTCAATATAAGGGATGTTAAAATCATCCACCACAACAACCCTGTTGTTTTTACATTTTTCCATAATTTATTCACATATCTGTTCCTCTATCATGCATTGGCTGTTGGAAGGCCTGTATTACATGCCCATTAAAGTGATTTCACCCTTCCTAATCCTGAGCTGTACCCAGATGGCCTTGCTGGATGAGCCCGCCAAAGTGTTTGCCCTCAATACAGCTGAGATGTTCTCCCTTATCAATAATGCAACTCCCCACCTCTTTTCCATTCCTACCTTACCTGATATATCTAAATCCTGGAACATTAAACTGCCTGTCTTATCCCTTTCTCAACCAAGTCTCTGTAATAGCTCCAACATCACAGTTATATGTATTAATCCAAGCTCATCTGTCTTACCTGTCATACATCTTGCATTAAAACAAATACACTTCAGACTACCAGTCCCACCATGTTCAGTAACCACTCACTGTCTGCTTTTCTTCTTAGTCTTACTGACCTCAGTCTCTGACTCCTTCTCAGTCATCTTATTGCTGACCTACTGCTCTGCTTCTGCCACACTAGTTTAAACTCTCTCAAGTGGCCTCGCAAACCTCCCTGCCAGGATATTGGTGTCGCTCCAGTTTAGGTGTAGCCTATCCTTCTTGTACAGGTCCCATCTGCCCTGGAAAAGATTTCAAAGATCCCTATACGTGAAGTCCTCCTGCACCAGCTCTTTAGCCATGTATTTAATTGTACTATCTTCCTATACCTCGCATCACTGACAAATGGCATAGGAAGTAATCCCTAGATTACAACCCTACAGGTACTGCTTTTAAAACCTTTTCAATGTCCTACTTTACACCTAGAACATCGTTTGTAGGACTCATCTCTCTTTCTGCCTTTGACATTGGTATTAATATGGACCAAAACCACTGTTTGCTCTCCCTCCCCCTTCATAATATCCTGTGTCTGCTCAGAGACATCCTTGACCCTGGCACCAGGGAACCAACACACCATCCTGGAATCTCATTTGCAGCCACAGAAACGCCTATCTGTGCCCCTGCGTATAGAGCTCCCTATCACTACAGTTCACCTGCACTTCGACCCTCCCTGCTGTACAACAGAGTCAATCATGGTGCCACTGTTCTGGCTGCTGCTGCTTTTCCATTTCACCATAACAGTCTCAAAGTAGTATATCTGTTAGAGAGGACCACAAGGATCTCCTGCACTGCCTGTCCATGCCTACTATTACAGTGCAAGCTGCTACCACCAACTCCGGAAAGACTCTCAGATTTCAGTTTGTGCTGCTGCCAAATGGTACAAAACAGAACCTAATGTTTGTATAAATGACAGCATTAAGTTACTTCATGACACTTGATTAAGAAAATCTCCGGTTTCATTTATATTCCAACATTTATTAGCATTTCTTGTCAGATAAAAGATTGCTTTTGTAGCAATCCATGATGACAACCCATACTTTTTAATATTTCCTATCATTATGATTTAATGATAAGTTACATTGTAGTAAATATTTAAAATTACATCATTAAACTTGGTCACTCTTAAAGACAGAACTTAAATATTAACAACTTTTTAAAAGGCGATACTTAGCAGGTGATTCAGCATTTGTAAAGAGACAGAACAGAGCACACCTGATTGTTTTCTCATAAACACTGCCTGCATATGCCAGCACTTTCTGTTTTTCCTTCAGATTCCCACCATTTGCATTTTCTCCTTTTGGTTTTGCACAAAATTATTCCTCATTTGCAAACTGCAAATAGTTCAACTGTCTTTGTTGCCATAAATGTTACTGCAACTTTCAACGGTACTGAATGTTTTTTAATCCTAGTTTTATATATAACAATGATAAAATGTGAAACAAAGCACATACAAATGAATGTATTACATTTGATTTTAATCTGGTATTTTATCGTATGAAGCCCTAAGCTTTGTAATTTATTCTCTAACTCTGGCTGTCTCTTCATATCTCATATTGCTTCTTTGAAATGCTTCTAGTTTTGCATCAAATTTTGTTTGCTAACATTCCTGGAAAACGTATATGATAAACTTCCAATTTAGACATGCGACATAACTGCAAGTACCAGCCTACTGTTTCTCAGTTTTCTACCTTCCTTTTCTGAGATGTACATGTGAGCTTTTCATATACTATGTCGGCATCCAGAAGACTGAGAGTTCTTTATGTGCAAGTTTTGTGGAGATTTTTTTTAATCAAACACAGTTCCATCCAGAAAGAACATTAACATGAATAATATTTGCCCATCCCGTTGTGCACTGACCTTGCACATATTTCTGGAGATCAGTCCAACTTAAATGTATTGGGTCAGTTCTAACTATAAAAGTAATGAGGTGGGAAATTGTGTATGGTTGTAGGATGGAAAGGCCTGGAGCAAATGAAAAGAGCAGTCATCCTGATATTTAAGACTTTTCACAATATTGGTTGGAATGAGTATTCTAACCCTCCATGACAATGCCTTTTGAAGGGCAATAGTATTCCATGTGGTTGGCAGCATTTACATTCTACTCTCACTGAAATTTGTGAGTTCATCATGTCCTATATCACAAACATGAGCACAAAATATAGACTAAAACTCCAGCATGGAGAACATATTTGTTGAATGAAGTATTGAACAAGACTCCACATCTGCTGACAATAGAGGTAAATGCTCTCATGGCACTATGATTCAATGAAAAGTGCAGCAAGATATGCCAGGAGCAATACTAAATGTGCCTAAAAATGAGGTGACAACCTGGTGAAGGTACAGTGCAGCACTACTTACATGGCAAACAGCAGAAGCAGTTTGCAAGAGACAGGAAGAAATGATACTACAAGCAATGGATCAGATTTGAGTTCTGCAGTCCTGCCACATCTAGTCCTGAACAGTGGTGGACAATTAATCAACTAACAGGAGATGGAGGCTGTGCAAAGATCCCCATCCTCAATGATGGGGAGCCTAGTATATCAGTGCAAATGACAATGCTGAAACAATTGCATACATCTTCAGCCAAATACAAGTTGATGAGCCATTTTGGCCTCTTCCTGAGCTCCTCAGCATCTCAGAGATTGGTCTTCAAATAATTTGATTAACTTGACATGACATCAAGACACAACTGTCAAAAATTGTGGTGCTGGAAACAGCTAAAGGTACAGGATACTGCAAAGGCTATGGGCTCTGAAACCATTCCAACAACATTACTGAAGACATTGTCCAGAACTAGCCAAGCCTCTAGCCAAGCTATTTCAGTACAGTTACAATACTGGCATCTACCCAATAATGTGGAAAATTGTCCAAGCATGCCCTGTCCACAAAACCAGGACAACTCCATCCTGGTCAATTGTCACCTTATCAGTCTACTGTCAAAGTGAAAGAGGTCATTGACAGTGCTATTAATTGGGTGTTGATAAAGTATAGAGCTGGAAAAGGCACAGCAAGTCAAGCAGCATCAGAGGAGCAGGGGAGTCAACATTTCTGAAAGGTCTCTACCTGAAATGTTGATTTCCCTGCCCCTCTGATGCTGCTTGACCTTTTCCCAGCTCCACACTTTATTGACTCTGACTTTCCAGTACCTGCAGTCCTCACTATCTCCCAGTGCTATTAAGTGGCACTTGCAAAGGAATAACTTGCTAATTGATGCTCAGATTGGGTTTTTCATGACACTCAGCTTATTATATCTTTGGTCTAAACATGGAAAAAAAGCTGAACTATGGAGGTGAGGTGAAAGTGACTGCCCTTGACACCAAAGGCACATTTGACTGAGTGTAGCACTAAGGATCCCTAAGGGCTTATGCCCGAAACATCAATTCTCCTACTCCTCTGATGCTGCCTGACCAGCTGTGCTTTTCTAACACCACACTCTCGACTCTGATCTCCAGCATCTGCAGTCCTCACTTTCACCAAGGAGCCCTAGCAAGTTTAGAAGCAATGGGCACCTTTGCTGGTTAGAGTCATACCCAGTATGGTCGTTAGAGGGCAAACACCTCAGCTCCAAGACATCTCTGTACATACCCTTAGTGTTCTAGGGTCAACCATGTTCAACTACTTCATCAATGTCTTTCCTTCCATCATAGCATCAGCAGTGAGGATATTTACTGATTGTTGCACAATGTGCATCAGCATTCATATCTCTTGAGATGTTGAAACAGTTTAGTTCCATATGCAGAAAATGTAAAAGGCTTGGAATGATAAGTAACAAATAACATGCAGGCCACAAAAAAGTTTCAACAAGAAAGAAAAGTACTATCATCTCTTGACTTTCAATGAATTTTCAATGATCAAAAAAGAGATAGAGGGCTTGGTGTCATGGTCCAATGATAACAACCTCTCTCTCAATGCTGGCAAAACAAAAGAACTGATTATTGACTTCAGAAAGAAAGGAGGAGAAAACGTACCTCCCTCCCCAACCCCATTTACATCAATGGAGTGAAGGTTGAGAGGGTTGAGAAGATCAAGTTCCTAGAAGTGACGATAACCAACAACCTGGACTTCCCATGTACAGAGGAATGGGATGGGCGGGTACTATTCCGTTCAGATAATTGGTTAATCGGTTAATTGCTTCAATGCCTCTTCTCTGGGGCTCCGAATTTTCTGAAATGTCTTTTTTCCTCACTCTGCTTGCCTTGCTCCCTCTCTCTGTCTCAGGGTTTGTTTCTGAGCAGACACACCCTTGTGTGAGGGACCTGCAGCATTGCTGTAGCATTCCCTCCCCCCCAACCCCCCACCCGCCATGAGTTCAATGGGATTGACACAGTGAGCGCTTGTTAAGTCCGCATCCTGTTCTGGAGAGTAGACAGCAGTACATTGTCCATGAAAGTCCCGCGCCCACCCCCACCCTGTGTGCCTCTGCCACTGTCTGACCCTGTGAGACCCCGCCCGCCCCCAAACCCCCCCCCACCACCCCCCCCCGATTCGCCAGCCCACCCTCTCTCTGGGGCAGCCGGACTGGACACCAACAGTAAGACTGCTGCTGCCTTTGGGGGTGAGTCTCAAAATAGCACAACACACACACACACACACAACCTTTCGCTGCAATGTCTTGACATATTCCACCTTTGCCCTGTACAGGACAATATTAGAGAAATTATCTAGGGAAGGGTGGTTTATGGTACACTCTTGTGTAGATCTCTAGGGATAGTGTGGGGAGAGAGAGAGTGCAGACGGTTAGCCATTTGGAGACGGTGCCTGGGCTCCCATCGATGTCCAGGACTGTTCTCGGCAGCATTTCAGTAAACTGAGTTCATTTTTAATCATTGTAAACAAAAGGTGTGATCGGTGGTGAAACACCTCATTGATGTAATGTTTCTATGGGGGCCTTGAGATCTTCTTCGGATAATCTGAAATTTGGATAATTGATATTCGGATAATCGAGGTTCCTCTTTAGATGCAACAGGCAAGAAGGCACAACAATGTCACTTCTTCCTCAGGTGTCTTAGGAAATTCAGCATGTCCATAAAGACCCTCACCAACTTTCACAGATGCACCATTGAAAGCATACTATGTGGATGGATGACAGCTGGTATGGCAACTGCTCTGCCCAGGACTGTAAGAAACTATAGAAGATTGTTTGCACAGCCCAGACCTTCACGGAAACCAACCTTCCATCCATTGCCGTGTCATTGCTGTGGTAAGGCTGCCAACATCATCTTCCTACTCTGGTAATGATCTCCTACAACCTCTTCCATCAGACAGGAGATACTGAAGCTTGACATATGCACCAGCAGGTTCAAGATGAGCTTTTTCCCTGCCATTATTAGACTAATGAATTGACTCTCTAACTTCAAATAATGTCAATCTTGTTAAGGTTATGAGAAAAATCATAGAGTCCCAACATTGTGGAAACAGACCCTTCAGCCCAGCAAGCCTACACTGACTCCCTGAACAGTAACCCATCCAAATCCATTACTCTACATTTACCCCTGACTAATGCACCTAACCGACACATCCCTGAACACTATGAACAATTTAGCATGGCCAATTGACCTAACCTGCACCTAACCTCTGGAGGAAACCAGAACACCCAGAGGAAACCCACGTAGACATGGGCGAATGTGCAAACACCACACAGACAGTTGCCCAAGGCTGGAATCGAAACTGTTCTCTGGGTCTGTGAGGCACCAATGCTAACCACTGAGCCACGTGTCCCCCCTACACACTTGTTCCATACACCTTCTGTACGGTGTAACCTATGTGCCTCACTTTGTCTTGGCACCCTATGATCTATACCTCCTTGCTTACTATGACCTGCCTGTAATGCTCGTAAACAAAACTTTTCACTGTACTTAGGTACATGTGACTACAATAAATCAAATCAAATCAAATCCCCTCACACTCAATATCCTGGAAGTTACCATTAAACAGAAACTGAACTGGACTAGCCATAAAAAATTACAACACTCGGTCAGAGGGCAGTAACTTTGTGGCAAATAACTCAACTTCTGTCTCCCTAGTGTTTGTCCACAGTCTACAAGGCATAAGTCAATAGTATGATGGAATATTCCCACTTCCCTGGAGCTCTAACAACACTTAAAAAGTTTGACACAATCCAGGATAAAGCAGCTGCTTGATTGGCACCCAGTCTACCATCTTTAACATTCACTCCTTTCAACACTGATGCACAGTGGCAGCAGCATATTACATCTGCAAGATGCACAGCAGTAACTCACCAAAGCAGCTTCAACGGCACCTTCCAAACCTGCAATCTTTACCACCCAGAAGGACAAGGGTAGTAGAGGAATGGGAACACTCCACCTGCAATGCCTTTCCAAGTCACTGTGGCCTAACTCGGAATGATGTTGCCATTCTTTCAGTGTTACTGGACTAAAATCCAGTAACTCCCTTTCCAATGGCACTGTGGGTGCCCTGACAAGAAAGCAGCTCTCTACCATCTTCTCCAGGACAATCAGAGATAGGCAATAAATTCTAGCCTGGCCAGCAATGCCCTCATCTCATGACTGAATAAAAGATAAACATTTTAGAATAGAAGATTATCTTCACAATCAATTAGGGTTGAAGTATATTGCCTTGTCTTACACAAATGTACTGCATTATTTCCTACACAATAACAAGATCTACATTTCAGAAAGTGCCTCATTGGCTATAAAGCGATTTCAGACATTCTGAGGCCATGAAAGTGGAACTATATCTATCTTTCTATTTATAGCTATTTTTCTTTTTTATTTTTTCCCTCAACATGCAGCTAATTAAACAAATAGTGACAAAGGACATGGACAATGTTGATGTAATTTTATCTACATTCACATGGTCTGTCCAAAAAGTAAGTATGCTTCAAGGATCAATCAAAATCTTATTCACAAAACCATAGTGAATTGCAAACTGGAGGCATTATAATGAACCTCCAGTCAATTTCCCAAATGATAATGTTCACTTTATGTCTTGCAACTATCTGCACACAATTCAGGTGTTCGTACAAAGTATTGATTGCTTGCCTTTGCAGCCCAGCTATTGCAGTTCTAACTTGTCTTTCGTGAAAGGGTATTATGTATTATAGAACTGAGGCAGATTATAGAACAATCTAATGGAGTTGTTCCAGATTGGTTATGAGTGAATTGAATGATGGGACAGGTTTGAAGGGCTGAATGGCTGGCTTCTGTTCCTATGTTTCTTTCAATGCACTCATACATACAGCAGGCATACAGGTAATGAATATGAACAATGGTGATTTTATTCCCCTCCATGACTAAAGAGAGGTGATAGACAGGAGGCTGGAAGAGCACAGCAAATTAGGCAGCATCAAGAGGTGGAGACGACAACATTTCGGGTGTTACCCTTCTTCAGGACTCGGGGTGGGTGTAAGGGGAGCTGCAGATAAATGGGGTGATGGGGCAGAGTAGTGAAGTAGGTATAGGTGAAGACAGGTAGAGAGTACCATCTGGTTAGTCAATGGGATTAATGTATCCGGTTGGTAGAACAGAGGGGTGGCTGGGAAGGGAGTTATTTGAAATTGGAGAACTCAATGTTGAGTCCTCTGGGCTGTAGGCTTCCCAGGCGAAAGATGAGGTGTTGTTCCACTAATTTGCGGTGTGGTTCATTGTGGCAATGGAGGTGGCCAAAGATGGTCATATTGGAAAGGGAACTAAAATGGGCAGTGACTGGGAGGTCTGGTCGGCCCCTGTGGGCTCGGTTGTGATGCTCAGTGAACCATTCTCTAGGATTTCGTTCGGAGTCCCCAGTGTAGAGAAGGCCACATTGCAGTAAGCTAGGTTGGAATAGAAGCAGGTGAACCTCTGTCTCACCCAGAAGGACTGACTGGGGCCCTGGATGGAGATGAGGGGTGTGGTGTACAGGCAGGTTTTGCATCTTTTCCGGTTGTAGGGGAAGGTATCTGAAGGTTCGGGGTGTGTGGGGGAAAGTACCTAGGGTTTGTGTAGGACCTTATTTAAATTATGTAATTGAATGTGGATTAGAAATTTAAGTCTAGTTTTGAAAAAAGGTCTGAATAGCAGGTCACAATGCTGCTGTACACATTTCGATTTCTGCCTGTGATTCTCCAGAATGAAAGACCTGGGACTCATGCAGGCCACTAGAGGGAGACCCTAATGAGTAGCCATTTATTTATTTAGATGGACAGAGGGAATGAGAGCAAGTTTTACACATGTCTTACATAACTGCTCAGTTGGTGGACTGCATGTCCCCGGAAGTGTATCATGCATGAATAAAATGCATTTGAATTGGACATAATAATGTATAACTATAAACACAGTATTGCTGCAGTCTTTTTAAAATGGCAAATAATTATTGAATTCCATTGCTACAGTAGAAACAGGAAAGGGAGGCCGGATCAATGTAGGAATGACAATGATTAATCTCAATATTGATTAAAAGAAGGAAATAAATAGCTTTCCTGATTCTTCCTGTGAAGTATTTCAAGGTGCTTCACAGCCAAAGATGTAGCTATTGAAGTGTAGTCACTGTTTTAACAGAGGCAACACAGCAACCAACATGCACACAGCAAATTCCCACAAACTGCAACAAGATGCCAACCAAATGAATAAGAAATGTTTGGAGGGATATGGGCCAAACATAGGCAGGTGGGACTAGTTTAATTTGGGATTTTGGTCAGCATGGATTGGTGGGGCCGAAGGGTTTGTTTCCGTGCTTTGTGACTCATGATTCTATGACTCCAAAATATTCTGTTTCAATGCTGTAGGTTCAGATATAAATGTTGGCAAACACAGTGGAAGAACTCCCTGCCCTTCTTTTAAAAGTGTTGTGGGCTCTTTTAATCCATCTGATTTACACAAAAGAGGAAATCTCTCACTTTGCAGCACTTCCTTAGTACATTGAAGTGGCAGTCTGGATTCGTCAGGCATGATCTAGCTTGCACAAATCCATATGAGCAAACTCTGAGTTTTGCCTATTTACACTTCTGGGAAGCAGTCTGACATGTTTTTTCTGCAGCAAATGTACCATACAAATTTGCTTGTTATTCCTTTGTACTCCGTGGAGATGATGTTTTGATAGATGACACAAAAGAAAGGAAATACCATGAAATATCTTTGTTAAACTCTGAATGTTGTTAATTCAAACCTAAGGATTCACTTACATTCCTGGTCTCTTTGTGCTTTAAATAAAATATCTTATATCTTCCTGTATGTCATTGACATACTTCTGGACATGTTCACTAAGGCTAGACAGAATGTGTTGTAGCATTAGGGTCTCACCTTTTAACTGCAAGAAGCTGGTATTGCCTCTTTTCAGGAAGACCCACCAAGCCACATGTTAATCTGCCAGGAACAAGGCTAGTGATGAATATTCCTGAAGAAGGGTTTATGCCCGAAACGTCGATTCTCCTGTTCCTTGGATGCTGCCTGACCTGCTGCGCTTTTCCAGCAACACATTTTCAGTAGTGATGAATATTCTCCTGGAACATCCCAAGGCCAAAGTCTTACCTAGAGGGAGAGCTGCCAGTCAATCAGAGCCTAGCAACTCTTGCACTCAGCAGCTATGAAGGGTGTGGATGGTGCTGGCTCAGCACACTGGGATTCATAGAGTCATGGAGTCTTAGAGATGTACAGCATGGAAACAGATCCTTTGGTCCAACCCGTCCATGACGACCAGATATCCCAACCCAATCTAGTCCCACCTGCCAGCACCCAGCCCATATCCTGCTCCTCGGATGCTGCCTGACCTGCTGTGCTTTTCCAGCACCACTCTGATCTAAACCCCAGCCCATATCCCTCCAAACCCTTCCTATTCATATACCCATCCAAATGCCTTTTAAATGTTGCAATTGTACCAGCCTCCACCACTTCCTCTGGCAGCTCATTCCATACACGTACCACCCTTTTTGTGAAAAAGTTGTCCCTTAGGTCTCTTTTATATCTTTCCCCTCTCACCCTAAACCTATGTCCTCTAGTTCTGGATTCCCCCATGCCAGGGCTCAAAAACATATAATCAAGAAATAACCCACTCTACTCACTACTGCAGACTTTCTGTAGGCCACACTTAAAACAGTTTACTCATCTGATTCTGTGCTGTGAACTGTGCCCAAACAGTTCCTCCAAGATCAGTTGTGAATTTCACTGTTTATTAATTCTCCCAGATGCACTTCGATGTCCAGTGATATATGAATTCAAACAGCAAAGGCAGTAACTGTGCAGGTATACTGTGGTATCAGTTTCTCTCTCTCTCTCTCTCTCTCTCTCTCTCCCCTGCACTGTCCTCACCATGTGCTGCCTTTGTCTGTTCTTTTCCCTTTTAAAACTGCTGCTGTTTTGACTTTTTTTTCCAAAGTTCCGAAACAATGCAACAGCATATAAAACAGTAATTGCTGCTTCTGGAATTTGAGGAAACTGCCTCCAACACCTAAAATACCTCAAAAAAGGAGCAGCTGTTACAGTCAGAAATTTTTCCCGTCCTCCACCTTGGATTCATGGAATCATGGAGGGCTGACGCCAGAGGTAAATCATGGGGAAGGCTGTTATGATCTCATGTAGCAGTGTTTTCAAGGAGATAGTGTCAGGGGCTCCAGATACAAGGGCAGGGGGTTAGCTCCCATCACTCCCTGACATCTAATCTGCCAGGGTCAGCTCTTGTGGTATTGCAACAGAATCCTTGCCTCTGAGCAAGATAGCCCAGATTCCACTGCCAGCTACTCCAGTGGCCTAACACATTTGAACGTGTTGGTTTGAAAAAAGAGCTCTTCACTCATGGTCCTGATCTTTGGACACTGTAAGTAGAGCAAAGGATGGGCAGGTCCCAGGTCCTGCTATGAGACAAAAAGAAAGCAGCTTTTGCTTGTAGATAGACGTGGGCTCCAAAGGAGTGGAGAGCATTATCACCCCCTTCCAACACTCTTTGGATTTAGTTCCTTCACTTGTTCCCTTAACCTTCCTACAATTTTACTATTGTTGCATTGTCCCCTGTGGATAAGTGGATGAATAGCCAGTGGCTCGACAAAGATAGACCCGAGTTCTGGAGTGTTCTTGTGGTGCAATGATAGTGTCTCTACCTCTGAGCCAGAAGCCCTGTGTTTGAGTAAAAAGTAACAGGTACCTTCTCTTTTAGAGAGCAGTGGGATCTGGAGTAGATCATTTCTTCTCCAACAATATTTTGATTCAGTTCCCACTCTTGTTTCCCACCATTTTTTCCTATTGTGACCCAGTGGGTATTCTGCATTAATTAGTTAGTCAAGTGATCTGGTTGTGGGCCTTCTAAAATAAGCTGAAAGAGCTGGCTTCTGTAGAGGAGACCATGGTGTAGTGGTAGCGTTCTAGCTGATAATCCTGGCTAATATTCTGAGGGCATGATTCACATCATATCATATCAGGTGGTGAAATTTGAATCCACTAAAAATATGGGAAATAGCAGTCATTAAAAAACAACTATCTGATTCCCTGATGTTGTTTAGAGAAGGTATACTTAACTGACCTAGTATTCATGTGATTCTAGACCCACATGTTTGAATACTCCCCACCCTGTGAGCAATTAAGAATGGGCAACGGAAT